>NC_067220.1:42603173-43930673 GCF_019924925.1 Ctenopharyngodon idella
AAATCCAGTAGTTTCGTGTGTTGAGTTTGTTATTGTGTGTTACACGTAATGAGCCGCTGCTAGCCTGAGCGCTAATCATCATAAACATCCGCTTCACCGCCATTAAAGCGCCTCTCGTTCACTCATAAACACTGCGGCGTGTGTCTGCGATGGCGAGTACCTGTAATATGAAATAAAGCAGCTCCTGGAGATCATAATATCGTCAGATCCCGCTCACATCCTCACAGACGGGCTCATATCACACACTCAGCGGTCCGCCGGTCACCGGCCCATAATGCACTACGCGCGCAACGCAGACACTTCCGGTTTACAAGTTGTCAACGCGTACAAGACTAATCTCACTCCGTCATACAATCATTAGTTCGCTGTAAAAGCAGTTTACTTCCAAACGTTTGCTAAAAAATGTGTTATTTTGGTTTATAGTTATTTATTACTATTCCTTGCAAAACTTTACATTCATAAATGTAACGTATATTTTGAAGAAATTACGTTCTTTTTCTGTTTTTAACAAAGATTTATGTATCTAAATTTTTCAAAGTTGCTTGTAAAACTCTTCTATGGTTTAAAACTTATAAGATATAATACGCTAGTTCTGAATTTCATGCATTGAAACCCTCGTATATCTTGTTTATTGTCTTTTTGCTTGTGAATGCTATGCTTTGGTGCAAAACAGTCATTCGTTCTGATTTCTTTTCATTCATTTCTTTGTTCTTTAATTTTTTCTGTCATTCATTCATTTTTTTATTATTTATTATGTCTTTCTTTCTGTTTGTTCATTCATTTATTCAGCTTTCTTTCTCTATTTCTTTCTATATTACATCTGTCTGACCATTTTAAAATGTTAAATACAGGTGGAAAAGTGCTCAGTGTTTTATTGAAATATGAGCTATTACCTTTATTCTTTAAGAATGATACAAAACATTTCTGAGAAAATGCAACAACACAGTTTTAATATATATATATATACATTATAACATAATATAACAACCTCATTTCAAACTTGATTATGAAAATCATTGGCATTTTTCGAGGTGATAATCTGTTGCATTTTGAAACAAGCACAAATGAAAGGAAAATTCAGAAAACAGGTTTACACACCCACTGAAGTGTATTCATACAGATTCATAACAGGTAAAGAATGTTAAAGTCATGAAACTGAACTTGAGCTAGTCTTTTCTTCCCTATTGTGATGTATATCCAAATGAAACGTCTTCACAAACAAGAACAAATGTAGGGCGGGGCTTGATTTTTACATGGGGAATTGATTGGATGGTTGTGGTTTGCTATTGGTGGAGCTCGTGTGATTGACAGGTTGCCCCGCCCTCACAACAGTAAACACATCATCAGAGAAGAGATGTCGCTGCAAGAGGGAGGGGCAACATCTCTTCTCTATGATAATGATGTGCAAAGAAAAATCATTTATAATAAATACTGTGATTTTTCATAAAAAATAAGAATGATTGATTTCATGCTGACTTTAATGTTAGTTTTTGCAGCTCAAGCACAGTCACTTTTAACAGAAAACTACTGAATGTACGACGAAGGCTTCGCTCCGTCCGGTCAGACAGCTGGCAGTGCAGAGAACAGATGGCTTGTGGGAAAATCAGAGAGCTGAATATGTGTGCTGGCAGTTTGGCACGTAAGAGTCTTAAAAACACAGGCACACACACTCAGTCCAGCGGCCCCTGAAAGATCAGTCTCACGACCTTGGTCTCGCGAGGGAGTGGCCTCATGCAGAACGGGCAGGCGGGATAAAAGCCGTGAGATCCGTGCGGCAGCAGCAATTTACTCCAGAACGCTGCCGTCCGTTCCGAACACACGTGTCCACAGGGGTTGAAGGCGTGCGTCGGAGGTGCGCCGTCCAGATAGAAGCCTGACTCGCGGCCCAGCTTGAGCGGCACGTACAAACCACGTGTGCGGCACAGCGGACACTCTCTCTCGCCCTCCCTCAGTGGCTCCTGCTCCGTCTCCTCTTTTGCCTCGGACTCGTCGTCCTCCTCCTCGGTCGAGCCCTCTTTCGTGACCCTGCGGCGCCCCCTCCAGGCGTGGTATCCGTGCACGTGTCCGCAGTGCAGGTAGGCCCAGGGCTGGTCTTCGTGGGCCGTGCCTCTGAAGGAGCGATCTAAGCTGGGGAAGGCCAGCGTTCGGAGGCCCACGGGACACTGCGGCCGCGCCGCATTCAGCTCCCGCCGCAGCACCTCCAGGTGTTTGAGGGTGGGCGTGCGGGACAGGCCTTCTGCCGAACGCCACAGGAGAGTCGCACCGCACAGATCGATTAACGTGCCGTCCGTCAACTCCTGAGACTCGTTTTCAACCTAGAGACAGAGAAAGAAATAGAACTTTACATTTTGCACATACATATTGATTTGAACAATCCCCGAACATTAAGTATTAAACTTCGGAAATTTGTTTTGGTTAAACATCATGGAAAAATAAAGGTATAGCTAGAGAATCTTTTAAGTGTGGGATGTTTAGGAAAGTGCCAACATTTTAAATAATTTATATTTCATATATTTTATACTTTTATATAAAAAAAAATTTGTTATTATTAAATATTTATTATTCTGTGTGTGTGTGTATATATATATATATACACACACATACAGAATAAAAACATTTAATGAAGAAAAAATATATATATATATATTTATATACATATTTTGATAAATATTTAATGGAAAAAATATAATATATATAATATAAAATAATCATAAAATGACTAAATAGAATAATAAAAATATATATAATATATATACATGCATAAAAATTAATACAAATGCATATATATATATATATACACACACACACACACACAGAATATAATATATAAAATATAAAAAATATATAATGAAAAATATATAATACATCAAATATATTATAATATATTAAATATTTATATAATTATACATAATTATAATTTAATAAACATTTTTGTAATTTTATATTATTTTTTATTAATTTGCCATATATTTTATATTTTCAGGTGCTTATTATCCATTGACAAAGATGGCATTTGGAACTGACACATGGGAAAATAGCCACTTCTGTTAAAAATTTAATCAGAATAATCATAAAATGATCAGATATCAATCGATTAATGTGCCTGCCTAATCGAATGGTTTCTGTCTCAGGAGTTAAGAAAAGTTCAATCTGCACTGACTCAAACCACCCGCTAGATGGCGCTCTTATTTATGCATTAATCCACATGCTCTTCAAACATGATCGCTCAGGTCTGCAGTGAGTCAGAAAACATACAGTGAGCCCATACAGAGTCATAATGGAACAAATCCATACCACATCCACTATTTAGAGAGCACAAAATAGCCAGCGAACCCTCCCAGCGTCACCTCGGGTCTGCCGTCTCAGCCCAGCCACACAAATCCAGCCGACATCTCCAAATCTCGGTCAGACAGACACACAAAACACGCCCACCACGTATATACAGATGAGTTTACACAGGTGCAAATACTGCATTTCCACAATTCACAGCACAAAAGTATAGTTAACATGATAAGGAAAGCTTACAAAAACTGTTTTTGTGCCACAATGCACAAAAAAAAAAAATCTAAAAACATGCCATTTTCATGCCATTTAAGTAAAACGTAATGTTTTATTTCTTTCTTTGATTTTTGGGTGAATTAATCATTTGTTTGTGAGATTCAACTTCCAATAAGACCCATCATGAGCTATAAAACTGTGCCCAACAGATACTGAGAAATAGAGGAACTAAGAGATTTTCAGGATTGCAGTTGTTTACCACCGACCGCCTTTTCATAACATCTCATTCTCACACACTGTGCATCCAGAAAAAAAGCTGCATGGCGAGGTTACGGACAGGACTTCTGACACCATGGAGACCAGATTTTAACAACACAACAAACTTTTCAGTTGGACGGGAGTCATATCACGCACAACAGCGCACAAACACAAACATACAGGACATGACACAAGCTTTGTGCTCACTTAGTCTCTGTGGGCGATCACTGATTGAAAAGATACAAATATACAAATTCTTATTCACACTGCAAATCTGCATAACACTTCTGGTGTGTGCGTGTGTGTGTGTATGTGTGTGTGTGTGAGATTCCAGATAAGGACGTTGGGAATTTTGTTGTCATGGTGATGTTAGCGTAACACAACAAGGAAATCTTACCCTAATGTTTATCTGTGCATCACCAAAATGTCGCTATGGTGAAGTTTTGACCTTGTTTTGACAGTATGCCTCAGTGATTCTCGGCCCTCACTTTGGTTGTGAGTTTAATGAGAAAGTCTATTAATTAATGTATGGTTACATTTGAGAAACTCTCACCAGTTTGCCGGGTTTCTGAGCTGACCGCGTCTCTCGCAGCGTGAAGACGTTTCCACAGACCGAGATCTCTCTCCAGGCGCCCGGTTTGGACTCGCAGGTGAAGCCGTGTCGCGGTCGCATCACCAGCACGCCGTTTGTGGTCAGTCCGTCCATCTGGCTGTCAGCGCACCACCATTTCGCCGCTTTCTCCTGAGGACAGAGGAAAAACAGGTTCATTCATTCATTCGTTCATGCATTCATTCTGATTCATTCATTCGCTCACTTCATTCTCTGATTCAGTCATTCGTTTACTTCATTCACTGATTCATTCATTCGTTCACGTCATTCAGTGATTCATTCTTTCATTTACTTCATCCACTGATTCATTAATTTGCTCGCTTTATTCTCTGATTCATTCCTTTGCTCACTTCAGTCAGTGATTCATTCATTCACCCACTTCATTCTCTGATTCATTCCTTCGCTCAATTCATTCTCTGATTCAGACGGTCGCTCACTTCATTCACTGATTTATTCATTCATTCACTTCATTCACTGATGCATTCATTCGGTCACTTCAGTCACTGATTCACTCACTTCATTCAATGATTCATTCATTCACTCCATTCTGATTCATTCGCTCACTTCATTCACTGATTCATTCATTCGCTCACTTCATTCACTGATTCATTCATTTGCTCACTTTATTTACTGATTCATTCATTCAGTCAGTCACTTTATTCATTGATTCATTAATTACCTCACTTCATTCACTGATTCATTCGTTTGTTTACTTCATTCACTGATTTATTCATTCACCCACTTTATTCTCTGATTCAGTCGTTCGCTCACTTCATTCTCTGATTCATTCACTCACTTCATCCATTGATTCATTCATTCACCCGCTTCATTCTCTGATTCAGACGTTTGCTCACTTCATTTTCTGATTCATTCACTCACTTCATTCACTGATTCATTAATTAGCTCACTTCATTCGTTGATTCATTAATTCGCTCCTTCATTCACTGATGCATTCATTCGCTCACGTTATTCACTGATTCATTCATTCGCTCACTTCATTCTCTGATTCATTCATTCACTCGCTTCATTCACTGTTTCATTCATTTGCTCACTTTATTTACTGATTCATTCATTCAGTCACTTTATTCATTGATTCATTAATTACCTCACTTCATTCACTGATTCATTAATTCGTTCATGATTCATTCTCTGATTCATTCGTTTACTCCATTAACTGATTCATTCATTCACTCACCTCATTTACTGATTTATTCATTCGCCCACTTCATTCTCTGACTCTGTCGTTCACTTACTTCATTCTCTGATTCATTTGCTCAGTTCATCCATTGATTCATTCATTCACCAACTTCATTCTCTGATTCAGACGGTCACTCCATTTACTGATTCATTCATTCAGTCAGTCACTTTATTCACTGATTCATTAATTCAGTCACTTCATTCACTGATTCATTCATTCGCTCACTTCATTGTCTGATTCATTTATTCCTTTACTTAATTCACTGATTCATTCATTCGCTCACTTCATTCTCTGATTCATTTGTTTGTTTACTTCATTCACTCACTTCATTCACTGATTTATTCATTCACCCACTTCACTCTCTGATTTAGTCGTTCGCTCACTTCATTCTCTGATTCATTCGCTCACTTCATCCATTGATTCATTCATTCACCCACTTCATTCTCTGATTCAGACGTTCGCTCACTTCATTTTCTGATTCATTCACTCACTTCATCCACTGATTCATTCATTCACCCACTTCATTCACTGTTTTATTCTTCACTTTATTCACTGATGCATTCATTCGCTCACTTCATTCACAGATTCATTTATTTACTCACTTAATTCACTGATTTACTAATTTGCTCACTTTATTTACTGATTCATTCATTCACTCACATAGACTACTGTTCAAAAGTTTGGGGTCAGTAAAAAAATTTGACCCAAACTAATGAACGGCAGTGTTGATCATTCTCTTCATGAATTGTTCACTCACTCACTTGTTAATTTTCAGCCTCTCCAGGATCAGTGATAGGTGAACACATGAATGCATCGTGGAACGGATGGATGGATGGATGGATGAGTGTGA
This sequence comes from Ctenopharyngodon idella, assembly GCF_019924925.1. Taxonomy (NCBI): domain Eukaryota; kingdom Metazoa; phylum Chordata; class Actinopteri; order Cypriniformes; family Xenocyprididae; genus Ctenopharyngodon; species Ctenopharyngodon idella. The sequence continues at coordinate 42,609,588 of NC_067220.1, forward strand.
AAGACTGTTAGAGAGGAGAGAGTGTGTTTGACCCACCCCCAGGAAGATGCTTTTGGACGAATCGAAGCCGGCGGCGTAGATGCGCGCGGTGTAGGGCGGGGCTCGCTGACACACGATCCGACACGCGAATCGCGATATGGTGCTCTGAGACGACAGCGTGTCACTGTTACCATGACAACCAGGAGCCGTGTCCATCACCACAAAATCAATGGGGCCTTCAGTGGACCGGCCAATCTGCAAAAAAATATGTTTTTATAGGGTTTGTGCAATGATGAAGGGGAAATCACACAAGGAGCAAAATATCAATGACAGATATGATCAGCTTTCACTAGTTTAAAGGATGTACATCAGGTAACAGCACAAATCCACCAAGAAGACAAACCTGAAACATGTCAGTGGTGCTGTCGTGAGTGTACTCCACCACTACCGTCTGCGCCCGGGACAGCGTGTACGACACACTGTGCTGACCTTTGTTGCTGATGGCCTGCAGAAACACCAAAACCCTTGTCATGAGCAGACTAGTTCATTTCATTTACATCAGTCAAGTAAGGATACAGCTCACTGATCAGATTCACAACATGCAGGAGCAACAGATGACAGTGAAGCATGAAGATAAAATATCTTGCATGCTACATGAATTAAATGCAACATGCTTTAGATGCACATGTAAAAGTGAAGAATGATAAGGAAAACAGCTCACATTTAAACACTCGGCTTGTGCAGAAGCCCTTAAAAATCCAATGTGACACATATAAATGAGCAATAAAGTTTTAAAGACATATAAAGATGATTATCGGGAAAACGGGCGTGTACCTTGGCGGTCTGTGGACTGCATGTGCTGTGGACGGTGCTGGGTTTGACTCCATTGGCTTTGGGTCTCTTAAACAGAGCAAAACGACTTCTCCTCCTGCCCCGGTCTCCGTTCGGTAGAGAGCCGTTGTAGCTGTGCAGCAGACCAAAACGTTGGTCCACAATCTTGCATTACTAACATTTACTTTAAGCATAAATGCAAGCCTTACCCGAGGATGATGAGCTCTCCGTATTTGACGGGTTTAGAAGAGCTCAGCAGCTCCTGCTCGGGGGCCAACATCGCTCAAAGACTTCCTCTGAAATATATCAGCTTTTTTGTCTTTTGATCTTTGATCTTACTTCCTCAGTACCATCACAGCCTCACCAGAAGACATCTGCAAAGACATGAAAACACAAAAAAGCAGGTTATGTTAATCTGTGGCCCTAAACGAATGACTAAGCAACAGATGCCTCTGATGATTCACGGTTTAGTTCTTTCTCCGAACACACGCCTTTTAAAGTAGCACAAAATCTAATGCCTCGAATGTTAGTCTTATTCCCACCTGCAGGGAGGCGCCACTGAGAATATACTGCACCAAAGCAGAGCAAAAAACAATAAAAATAACAAACATAATAGAAAAAGAATATAAACAAAAAAGTCCAATAGCACACAAGTAAATAAAGAGGTCTTCAAATATGAAGCAGGAGGTCTTCCACAAATATCGCTGAGATGGTTTCACTTCCTCTCAGTGTGGGTTGGCATCAGTGTTGTTTTGCTCCGTCAGGGTCAAGCGGTCATGAAAAGTCAGTCAACGCTGACACGCGATAAAAACCACAAACATAAAAATAGCAGGCGACAGACATCCCTGTTTCCGACACAAAAACATCAACTCTTACAGCCACAAATGACAGTGCTAGTGCATAACAAGTGCAAAACACAAACTCTAACATAAATGCAAATCAAATAACAAATAAAAACAGGTGGTTGGCAAAACAAACAAACAAACAAACAAACACCAGTGTAAACATAACTATAAAACAACCATAAATAAATGTTTAAACCAACACACACAAGCACAATTTTACGACAAGTGCTAAGCAACAAACAAACAAAACATAAATAAACATGCAAAGCAACACACACAAGCACAAATCAACAAACAAACACAAGTGCAATGCAACAAACCAAAGAAAACATGCACAAGAAATGTGCTGAGCAACAAACACGCACCTGCACAACTCAGCAAAGCAAAAAATTAAACAAACATAAATAAAAATGCAAAGCAGCAAACATACGCATGGACAAATTAAACAACTGCAAAACAACAATTAGAAATCCACAAACTTAAATAAGCTAAAAAAAAACAACAAAGACACATAAAGGACCCTATTTGAACGATCTAAGTTGCATGGTCTGAAGCACACGGCGCAGGTGCACTTAGGGTGTGTCCTTCTTCCTCTTCAGTGATTTCTAAAGGCAACTTGCATCCTTTGGACCCTATCATACACCCAGGCAATGCAACGCCAGGCGTGACGCAAGTGTTTTTTGCTAGTTTCAGCCCGACGCAGTAATCATTTTCACGTCCTGCGGCACATTGTTTAAATAGGAAATGCATTTACGCCCATCTGTTCACCCATGGGCGTGCTGATCTGAAAACGAGGTGTGTTCAGGCGCATTGTTGGCGTGTTGCTATTTTGAGGAACTGAAAACGACAGCACCACTGACCAACAAAAACGCAGTTTTTTTTTTTTTTTTGTTATTTAAAGAGCACGTTAGTAATATGCGCCTATATGCGGGTGCACAACGCATGTACACTCTGCTAAATACACACACAGGGATGCGCAGCAGCACACAAACATGCCAAATATTAAAAATAAAAGGATTACAATGTAAAAGATTATTATTGTGTGCATAAAGATAAAAATGCTTTGGTGGAATCCGGCTTTTCCCGTAGATGGTCTGCCCCCATGCTTTAATCTTGTGTACGAGCAGATCCGTTTCCTCACTAGAGAAGCATTTAGTTTTTCCTGCTTGCACATTCTGCCATGTAAATAGCAAATCCGCCATGGTGTGAGTGCAACTGGCTTTTAAAGGGAATGGGAGATGAGACTGTGATTGGTTTATTGCACGTTACACCCAAAACACACCCATGACTCATTCAATCAGGATTAGTTCACTTTCAAATTAAAATTTCCTGAAAATTTACTCACCCCCATGTCATCCAAGATGTCCATGTCGTTCTTTCTTCAGTAGAAAAGAAATTAAGGTTTTTGATGAAAACATTCCAGGATTATTCACCTTATAGTGGACTTCAACGGACCCCAAACGGTTAAAGGTCAAAATTACAGTTTCAGTGCAGCTTCAAAGGGATTTAAATGATACCAGACGAGGAATAAGGGTCTTATCTAGCGAAACGATCGGTGCTGTATGTCCTACGCCTTTCCTATTCAACTTACAGAACGAACGCGGCGCCAGTTCCATTTTTTCCGTAAGTAGAATAGGGAAGGTGTAGGACATACAGCGTAAGCTTTTTGAAGAATATGGAAGGCGGTCTGGCGGAAGCACTTGCAAGGCAATCATTTGTGTTTATAAAGTATATACATTTTAATTTTTTTTAAAAATGACCGATCGTTTCGCTAGATAAGACCCTTATTCCTCATCTGGTATCGTTTAAATCACTTTAAAGCTGCACTGAAACTGTAATTTTGACCTTTAACCGTTTGGGGCCAATTGAAGTCCACTATAAGGAGAATAATCCTGGAATGTTTTCATCAAAAACCTTAATTTCTTTTCAACTGAAGAAAGAGCGACATGGACATCTTGGATGACATGGGCGTGAGTAAATTATCAGGAAATTTGAAAGTGGACTAATCCTTTAAGAGACTAGGGACAACCCTTTTAGACCATGCTCCGGATGTGCCGACCATTTTTCATGTCGTTAAACTAGCAAAAGTGGATTCGAAAAAGTGAAAATGATAACTGCGTCGGGCTGAAAATAGCATAAAACACTTGCGTCGGGTGTATGATAGGGCACAAATACAAATCAACAAACATGATTACAAAGCAACAAACAAACAAAACAAAAATATGCATAAGTGTACCAGCATAACTAAACAAACAGCAAAGCAACAAACGAAGCAAGAAATGAACATAAATAAAAATGTAAAGCAGCAAACATACACACACACAAATCAGCCAACAAACAAACACAACTACAAAACAACAAACATAAATGAGCAAAACAAATCAACAAACAAAAAATAAACGCAAGACTGTCTGGACAAGACAAAACTTGTAGTTACTAACATTTTAAGTAATATAATCTGATTACTTTTTTATGTTGGTCCAGACAAAAGCATAAATCATGAAACAAACAAACACAAGCACAAAGTCAACAGAGAAATACAAACAGCTGTGTGTACTGAGTATTAGAGGAGTAATGCAACTGTGCGATTAATTTTCTTAGCAATTGCATAACTAACAACAAGCCAGTTATATGTGTAAATGTGCAAACCTCCTGCCTTCATCCGCACACTCTCTTTCCTGTAGGTCTGTATGAATGACCCAGAGAGAGCTCTCCGAAACAGTGCGGATATCTGATCCTGGCTCAAAGCACTTAATCATCTGTCTGACAGAAAGACTTAGTGTGAATAAACTCCTCAACTCATTCCTGCCTGTCACACACACTAACCTAACCACACAAAGCTAGACATGTTTCTTAAGGACATATACTGTCAGCCCTAAGGGCAGTATGTGCTGTGCTGTGTGTGTGTGTGTGTGTGTGTGTGTGTGTCACACCCCGCCTCGTCCCTGTATCCATGCCAGACATTTGCTCAGAATACAGAAGACATTTGCACTCTTGCCAGCCGGCTACAACACAGCGCAGTGTTTCCACAGCAACGCAGTATACACTGGCTGATGTAGGGCACACACCTCTCTGGGCTTGTGCTCTTTGAAGTATGCACGTTTGCTAATGATGAACTGTGATTTATGATCAGTTTCTGTGAATTCACACACACACACACATATGCATATGAGTGAAGGAGCTTAGCTGAGATTTCTGGTCCGGTGTAGCATTTGGGTTAAAAATAAAGATAGCTAGGCAGTTGCTGGGGGGTTGCTAGGGTGTTATGTTATTGTCCACCAGGTGAAAATCTTCTGATCACTTATAAAATTAATAGCAAGTAATGATAAGAGAGACATTCAGGTGGAAGTTGAATATTTACGAACGTTTAAGAAACATCACACGTTTTTATAGCGTGATAAAACCTTAATATGTAGTACTAAAAATTTAATTAACCGTGTATGAATGAAAAGTTTATATCTATCTATTTAACATTAACTTACAATTGTCACGGACATCTTCTCTTTTCGCAAACGTTTTTCCTCAGGTAGATCGCATTTCCTCACTCAGCAGCTTTGCTTCTGTCGCGCGATTGCTGCAGGCGGATGGACTCATGAATATTAATCATGCGCCTAGTTTGGCCAAAGTGATTGGCTGAAATCAACATGAGGCCGTGTTGACACCGCCCATTTCCGAAACAACCAGTGTCATTACAAATCGGTTCTCCACAAACTGTCAGTTAATGATTATATGATATTTATGATATTAATTTAAAATACGCATACTATAATGCGTAAGAACTGAACGTAATTTCTTACACTTAACTGTTAATAAATAATAATAATAATAATAATAATAGCGAAATGTTGCCTTTTGTTGATTTCAGCCAACCACTTTGGCCGAACTAGGTGAATAATTGAACATCATTATTAATTTTTTATTTATTTTAGGATTTCCGGTTCCATCGCCCTAAAGTCAATGGGTTTTTTGAATGGGTTTTTGCTAAATTGCCTGAAATAAGGTCTGTGATTAACATAGCCTCTAAATATTTTCACGTTTTGATCTATGACATAAAACACACCAGTTATAACCCGCTTGTGATTTTTTAAACCTTTATTGTGTCTTAAAAACGGCCGTTGCTAACAAATTGCTAAAAGGGACTACTTCCTTTGCCGGGGACTTTAGACGTCATCATGACAAACAGGACGTTTGGACAGCATTTCTCATGAGAAAGTGGATAAGTATTCATACACAGCGTAGATCATAATCAGCTAGCATGTTTTTAAATAAAGTTGTTTTTTGAGGAAGCTTGGTGGTGGTGACGTTGATCCGCGACCATGGTGTGCTGTAGTCCGTTTATAGCCTACTGTTAGCTTTTTATATCTGACGACCTTATTTAGGCTTCAAGATGTATAAATGTTGTGTTAACTTGTAAAGATTATCTTGATAGACAAAACATGTAAGTGTCATAACCCTTTGTTAAACACATAGCTTATTTTTTGCACTTTTCCAAAAGTCTATGGGAAAAATGCATAGGCTTTCGATTGAGGGAACCCATGCGCCGCTAACTTCCGGGTTGGCCTACAAAAACACATAATCTCTGAGGTACTCTATAGAGACCCGATTTCAGGGGGGACCCGATTTGTCACTATACCGGTGTGGTGAGAAATCGAGTCCCCCCAGGAATCGGGTCTTCTTTAGGACGCCGAGTGATCCCATTGGTTCAACGGACTTTTAATGGATAGTATTTTTAGCACCTGATTATAATTCCTGCAAAATCACGTTATGATTTATATAGTTTAAAATGCGTTATAATGACCATTAATGTCTTTTAAATGACATGGTTTATATACTATAACTGAAGCTATAGGTTGTGAATGTAAGCATTTCTCATTTTTTTAGTTGCTTATGTACTAGCATAGCATACATCTACCCGATTAGCCTGCTAGCTTATCTTAGCTTATATTATATTAGGGTATGTTTTTTGGTTCCAATATAGTTCCCAATTACATGTTTCAAATGAATGATGTTTGTGTGTACTTAGCATGACAATTAATTTATTAAAATTTATAATAGTAATATTATATACTATACCACATTGCTATTATTGTGTAAAATTAATATCAAATTACTTTAACAGAACATAGTATGTTGCAACAATCCTTATCCTTATAAAAAAATAAATTTTTAGGCACGGCTGTCTTTCCAGTTTTTTTTTTTTATTTTTTATAATGCAATACATGCAATTTTATTTTTTAAGCATGTTGTTTGTGCACTTAATGTAATAAACATATAATAGTGAAATAGGTTATAATTAGTCTAAACATCACGGTAACAACTTCTGATCAGGCATTACCACCTGGGCCCTAAAGGAGACCTGATTCCTTGTGGGGACTCGATTTCTCATGACACCAGCTCACTCACAATGGCTTCTGCTTGGTCTTCATTTTAAAGCTTTCATTTTACGTGAACAGCGATAATTATTTTCCTCGCACAGTTAAGCAAAATAAACTTCTTAAAGTCACAATGCAATCAAAACTTGTTTTATAATGGAGTATTGCAGTATTTATTATAAATGATTTATTCGTGCACATCATTCGTTTTTTTAATTCACGTGCCCTTGTAATCTTTAATCAAAATAACTTCCCCTTCCTCTTGCAGCATTATCTCTTCTCTGACGATGTGTTTACTGGCACGAAGGCGGGATCCAGGGGCGGACTGGCCATCGGGAGTACCGGGAGTTTTCCCAGTGGGCCGCTGGATAATGTGGGCCGGCCCGTTGCAAAGTAAATATTTATGAAGAATGAAGTATAGTAAATTTACGTAGTCTATATCCTTCCGTCGGCCCAGACGAATTGCTCGCACGGGCACGGGCACCACAACCATCCAATCAATTCCACATGGACAAAACCAAGCCCCGCCCCACATTTGTTCTTGTTCGAAAAGCTGTTTCACTCAGATAGACGTCACAATAGATAAGACTAGCTCAACTTCTGTTTCATGCCGACTATAAATGTAGTTATTATTGGTCAAAAAGAGAGGGGCGTGAATTAAGCAACAGGCCTATTTAAAAGTGAGACTGACAAAAACCCAAAGCATGAGCAATAATAGTCTAATAGTGACTCTTGCCTTAGCAAATGGACCACTAATATCATGACGGTCAGATGTGATGGTGCTGGCCGTGTGAGTGTTTCCTCCTGCTCCAGAGGGAAGGTGGCTCCGTCGACACAGAGCTTCATTCACCCCGTGTCTGAAAGCCCCTCGCTGGATAGACCCACCCGACCAGACGCACCAGTCAAAGGCTGACTTCACTGTCAAACAACAAAGGATCCTTTATGACACACACCCACACGACCTCCACGCCGATGCTGAGACTGAGAGAGCTGCTTTACAGCGCCTGAATTCACTTCATCTACTGTACGTGTGAGAGAGACGGTTGGACGATTGTTTGTTTAACCGCAGCCTTTTAGCAGTGAAATAGAGAGAGAACTCTCTGTTTTGATAATGCTGCAAAGGCTTATTGTCTCAAACTTATATGTACAATGCAAAGTTGTTGTAGTGTTTCTGATTCAATGCAAACATCACTTTTAGAAGAAAAGCTTCTATAAAGAACCCTAAAGTCGCTTCATATATATGCTGCGTCCCAGTTCACCTACATATACTACGCCCTAAAAGCATATACTCTTTTTTGGGACATACTGTCATGTTAAATTGCCTCTTTAACGGACGCTCTGTCACATAGTTATGCTCATCCTGTCACCGTAAACTGGCCTGTCAATCATCTTGTCATAGTTAACATCCTCCACATTTCAAAGTTAATAGCCAAACAGATCCTTATAAAAGTTCATGTTGTTGCAGATTGAAATATAACACAGATAACATTAAATATATAATTTTTATCATGTTGATTATTAGTCACTCAAACCCCTTTTAACTAATGCTGCATTCACGGCATCCCGTTAATTACCATAGTCTCACGATGACAACACGTGATGTTATACTCGGAGCTGTTTACATCCTCGGACTGGGAATTATGCATTTCTACGGCACCACTATCAACGCCTAAATGAATCTGCAGTGGTCAGGTGGTGCAGCCGTCACGTGGTACAAGTAGGAGCTTTCAGACAATTCCCATCTTACAAGCGGTATTTACGAGCCTTACGAGGACGTGAACGCTTTTTACAAGTTACAACATGGCGTGAACGCATCTAAAACCTCTCTACTTAACTGTCGGTCGCGCACATCCTCCATGTTTGTAGTTTTTTAGAACAATTTTTATTCATGTCTTCTCTCACTAACTTCCCTCCTTCTCGTTCACTCTGATGTACGTCACTGCATACGTTACACGAGTGCCCACTACTGGTGGAACCCTTTCAATGTGTTTAAATGAAACGCTCCAAGCCCTTGATCACTGAAATCCACAATGGAGCTGATTTATTATTTACAGTTTTTTCCCTTAAAGGCCCACTGAAGTGTCTTGGAACGCGCAGCATTATTCAATGTGTTGACGTAATTTCCACTGAAACAGGAAGACAGGGCGGGACATATCAAACAGCTAATCCCCTTTTTTAAAATAGCCAATAGCGTTTTGTTTATATCGCAGCTTGGCCAGAACTGTTGAGCTCGGTAAAACCTTAATTTCCTCCTAATCTCTAACCGTTTCTCCTCCTAATCTCATCCATATCCCTTTAAAATATATCATTCTGTGCAGAATTTAAATGGGTCCGATTCATTTTGTGGTCTGCGCCGAGTCACGGATAAGATCAGCTCTGTGCTCTTGTGTCTCTGGACCGGAGCAGACTGTGTGCCCTGTGGTTCGTGTGACACTAACATGAAACCAGACTTCATTCCCCCTGATGGAAAGCATATTTACACTGTCTGAATCACTGTTCCCTGTCCCCTATATAGTGCACTATGTGCCATTCACCATGTAGAAAATAGTAAATGCGTGAACAAGTGACCGATTTCAGCCGCAGCTTAAGCATCTGTTTATACTGTAGGGGGCGGGACGCTTCAGATTCTACAGAGCATTTGATTGGACAGAAGATTTGATAAGACGCTGAAGAGCAGCATGATTGTTGATATTATCAGAAGTGAGGGACTGTAGGTTTTGAATGCTTATATCTTCTAAATGCGCATTTTGTCATTGTTTTGGAGCAACTAGCTTATAAATAACAGTAAGGCTAACAAATTTCAATTTTGATTTCATGGGGACTTTAATCATTTTTTTTACGCATCATTCTATAGGCATGTATGTATGCTTGGGCTAAAAAAATTACACGGACAAAAATGAACAATACAATAAACTATTATTAGTCTTAAATATTATTCGGTTAAATGTTAAAATAACTCAAATATCATACACTAGAGTTGCGTGGGTAAATTAAAAGCGTTCTGCTGTGATGTCACAATCATAGTGCATTGTGGTCTATGGATCTGCCTGAAGTGGGCATGTTGAATAGACTCGCTCCCTCTGTCAAAATCGAGGGGTCAAGGGTCTGTCCAAATACACTTCCGTCCCCCACTTGACAAAGTTGAACACACTTCAAAATGGCGGCAGGGATTCCCCTGAGGGGAAGTGCTTAGGGAAGTTTCCGAGTGTATGTCTAAAAGTGGAGTTAAACACATGGATTCACACTTTGAAAATCTACCAGAAACAGTAGACCATCCATGGACTTTTTTAGAACATACTATGCTTTTGGACACACTTATTCTAATCTCACATACTTAGGATGGATAGTATGGACATTGGGACTCAGGGATGGACTCTTTTATGGGATTCCATCATGGGATCATTTTATGGATTTGGTATTAATTTATTTTTTTTATTTAATTACATTTAAGTAGCTAATAAACATTTATCAGTAGAAAATTTTGAAATAACCAATTAAACATGAAAGTATTACACAATCATTTAAGACATTTCACCTTCTGTAGAATCTTTTTAGCATAAATGGTCTTTGAAAATTGAGTCTAAAACAGAACCTCATTGATCCTTTCAACAAGTGTTCAACAAAATATTCAAGAAATTACAGAATCTGTCAGCATAGACTCTGTTCAAACAATAAACACAAGTTCTAAAATCAAAAAGTTACTTTTTTTTCTCCAAAAAGCTCTTGGTTTCAGAACACCGTTTCCTCAATGTTGTATAAGAGAGCGACCATCATAACACACACTTCTAGAAGGTTTTACATTCGTCTGCTCTTCTTACACAATCACTGCATTAATGAGTTCAAGCACGCCTGTATAGCAGTCGTCAGTCCCAGAGAGACTCTGACAGCTTATTTGGACACAGTTTAGGGATGAGTGTTTTATGTGGAATTAAACATACAAGGGGGGTTGATGATTATGGAATGACGAGCAGAAAATACCCTAAAATTCAAAAGCAGAGAATCGGCTAGAGCTGAAGACAGTGTGTGTGTAAGAGAAGAAGGAGAACAAAGAGAGTGAAGGGACAGTGTGTGTGTGTGTGTGTTTGAGTACAGAATAAATGTGCTTTTTACCATACTGAGTTTCATGTCAAACTGCCATAGTACATTCACTGTAATTGATTCTTGGTTCAACTAACGAATTATTTTTTTATTTTTGTAATGTTTCAGGTTACTTAATTTAATTGGAATGTTTATTATGCATTTCCGCATGTGAGAGTTTGCACAAAATAACAGAAAGCTGACAAAAAGTTCATTTCAATGTTTTCAATGAAGTGAAGTGAGGAAATTTTCACAACAAAACAGTGAAAAAATGGAAATATAATGTTCAAGCTGTTTTCGTTATTCAGAGAGGGTGATGTGAAAGGAAAAAGCTTCTCAATAAAAAAAAATATTTTTGTGTGTGTGTTTTTCATTATTTCAAAGAAAAAATTGGGCAAATGGACAAACATCCACTAAATTAATAAAAGTAATGTAAATTACTTTACTGTATATAATAATATAAAACAACTTTTCCATAGTAAAAATATACAATTGTACTACAGCTATTTTTCTACTGTTTCATAATATTTTTTTTCTACTTCTCCTTCAAATGTTGTAAGAATTTTTCAGAATCTGCTGTTTGTTTAGCCTATTTATATTTGATGAAAGTGGCTAATATGAAGATATCACAGTTTTTGTAAGGGGTGTTTACAAAACTTCGGTAATGCTAATTCTATCATTGCATGACGAGTTTAAATTGAGTTTGTAATCTCAGAAATGAGAGTCAAGATGGTTCAGTAGTGCACAGACGCGCGCGCCTGAAGGAGGATTGAGCCGGATGAAGATCCGGAGCCTCTTCAGACAGACTCAGAAACACGAAGCGCTTCTTTATAAACTCCAGCAGCTTTCAAACCTCAGAACATCCTCAGATATTAACGCTGACAATCACACAATATCATGACAAATATGCCGACAGCTGTCCATCAATCAACGCTGCTGGTCAATCAGTGACAACCAAATCCCCACCATCCCACCACAAAGAAACAGGATTTTGCTTGATTATTTTATCTAGCCTATAAGGGATTAATATTTTAATATACGATAGAAGAAAGAATTTAAAGCAGGCACTTTAAGAGGAGCATTTAACTCTTTGAAACTTTTTTTTTTTTCCTCATTTGAATCATATTAAGGTTAATTACATTACGCAGACACAGAGTATTTAGGCATATTTCGTAGACTAATAAGATTATTAGGAGTTATTTTAGTTTAGTTAATTTCTGCTGATGCAGTTAAGTGGAAAATGTTGCAAAATTCTTGCAAACGTTTGCATAATAGATAAATGTCAAGATGTGCACAGACATAACCAAAAATGTGCTCGGATTGCATTACAGTGCTTTAATTTCCATTCACTGAAGGTAACAGCTTACCTCTAATAAGACTTTTTAGTGAGCCCTCTCAGATATGCGCCCAACTAAAGAAACTCCAGCTGGACTGACTCGGGTAGTGTCGGAAATAAATGACAACAGACGTTCTGCTTGACGGAATAAATGCTAAAATAAAATCATGTAAGGAGTGAGGCAGGATGTCCCCAGCAGTCTCAGTGCACTGACAGACCTCCAGAATCACTCCGCTTCTGTCTACAAAGCGTGAGAGCTGACGTCACAGAGCGCTTCGCGAGGAGTTATGGGTAATGCAGTCATCCGTTAATCCTTAACTATCCCTAACTTATTTTCGGATTTGTAGTATTTATCGCCTCAGAAAAGTGTTGTTAGTGACCTACAAACATAACAGGAAGTGTAGCATTGTATAACTAACTTACTGAGTTATTTAGAAATTTTATAACTTCAGCAGTATAAATAGAATGGAGTTTAGAACAACAGCACAAAAGAACAGAGCTAGAATGTAGCAGAATAGAATAGAATAGAATAGAATAGAATAGAATAGAATAGAATAGAATGTTGCATATAATAGCATAAGATATAATATATTGTAGTATGACATAATAGAACAGAACATAATGTAACAAACTAGATTAGAACATATAATAAAATAATAGAATAGAAATACAATAGAATACAATAGAATGTGGCATATAATAGCCTAAGGTATAAAAAACATTTAGCATAATATGATATAATTCAACAGAACAGAATGTTACAGACTAGAACATAAGAATAGAATAGAAAAGAATAGAATAGAATGTCATATAATAGCATAAGATATAAAAACATTTAGCATAATATGATATAATACAACAGAACAGAATGTTACAGACTAGATTAGAACATATAAGAATATGATATAATAGAATGGAATAGAATGTGGCATATAATAGCATAAGATATAATATACTGTAGTATGACATAATAGAACAGAACAGAATGTAACAGACTAGATTAGAACATAAGAATAGAAAAGAATAGAATAGAATGTGTCATATAATAACATAAGATAATAAATAATGTAGTATATGACTTAATAGAGCAGAACAGGATGTAACAGACTAGATTAGAACATATAGCGAAATATTAGAATAGAAATGTTTAGAATAGAATAGAATGTGTCATATAATAGCATAAGATATAAAAGAATGTAGCATAATAGAGCAGAACAGAATGTAACTGATTAGAAGACTATATTAGACAGACTATTATAGTCAGACTAATAACAGACTATATTAGAACATATAGCCAAATAGAATAGAATAGAATGCGACATATAATAGCATACAATAAAACAGATTGTAGTATGACGTAATAGAACAGAAGTGAATGTAACAGACTAGATTAGAACATACAGCAAAATAATAGAATGGAATAGAATAGAATAGAATGTGTCATATAATAGCATAAGATATAAAAGAATGTAGCATAATAGAGCAGAACAGAATGTAACTGATTAGAAGACTATATTAGACAGACTATTATAGTCAGACTAATAACAGACTATATTAGAACATATAGCCAAATAGAATAGAATAGAATAGAATAGAATAGAATGCGACATATAATAGCATACAATAAAACAGATTGTAGTATGACGTAATAGAACAGAAGTGAATGTAACAGACTAGATGAGAACATACAGCAAAATAATAGAATAGAATAGAATAGAATAAAATGTGTCATATAATAGCATAAGATATAAAAGAATGTAGCATAATATGACTTAATAGAGCAGAACAGAATGTAACTGACTAGAATAAACAGACTATATTAGAACATATAGCCAAATAGAATAGAATAGAATAGAATAGAATAGAATAGAATGTGGCATATAATAGCATACAATAAAATAGATTGTAGTATGACATAATAGAACAGAACAGAATGTAACAGACTAGATTAGAACATACAGCAAAATAATAGAATATAATCGAATAGAATAGAATGTATGCTATGTAGTATAAGATATAATAGATTGTAGCAAAATATGGCATAATATAACAGAATTAAATAGAATTTGACAAACTGAATTTGAGCAAACAGACAATAAAAATGTAGCAAAATAGAACAGAACCAATCTTAAAGCGTGAATAAAATCACAGGGTGACATCACTGTTTCTCATTTCGACAGCAGCCCATAAATGCGTGTTTGTTTGAGTGAGCGAGTGTTTGTCATGCAGTGATAGGGTGTGTTCAATGGACACAGGTGTAGTCATGGGTGTAGTCCACACAAATATAAACAGGGAAAGCCATGCGTTTACTCACACACTTTTCTGCTGTTTAACCTTTAGTCTCTCTTGAAACCAAGCAATCCCCAAATTACCCTTTAAAGTGAGTCAGATTCCAACACACAGCAACAGCATTCAAACATTTCCCTCATTCGTCCGCCGTAGGCAAAGCCATGAAAAGCCTGGCAGAGGCAATAATGCATCTGTTCTGTTTCATATCTGTCTGTCTGTCTGTCCGTCTGTCTGCCCAGCCCACCCCTCACTCTGTCTCTCTCTCTCGTTCTCAGAGCACACTAGGCCTCGGGGACATTTTTTTCACCAGATGTTCCTCTAAAGGAAGTACTTCAGCATGGGTTTGTTGCCACAGTTGCAACTCAACACACAGCAACATAGCAACCGTCCTGCGCTGACTGCTCTGAACTTCAATGGGTGCGCGCCGCCTCTCTGCCACGGCCTTACATAATGAAAATGTTATGCTAACGCAAGGCAAATATTAAGTTACCCCAGCTGCCAAGGGCTTGTTGTCATGCCGTCATGACGACAGTTGCCATGAGTACGAGTGTGTTTACAGTGTGTTTTAAATACCCTGAACTTGGACTGGAGAGGGAAACAAAAGGACTGCTTGGCTGGAGTCCTGAAGTCTGAGTGTGTGTGTGCGTGTGTTGGGCGTAGGAGATAGAAAAGAGAGATATTGTTTTAGAAGTCTTTGTCTGTGTAACACATTAGCGTGTCGTTAACATGTGATCTTATTGAATCTATAGATCTCAAACCAGCCGTGCACCATAGCCACAGAACAGTGAACCCTGACACAGCTTTATGATTTGGTTTACAACTATTTACAGCAAATTCAACTAAATCTGTCACACTAATAAAGTTGAATAAGGTAACAGGTAGGTACGTGATGAGATGAGATGTTTAGAAAACAGTTTTCATTGAGGTCACACTGTAGGTCATGCCGAGGGAACATGTTGTACAATGTATATAAAAAAGGTTTCATTTATTATTTTTGTAATCTTCTTTTATATAAAATGTAGTATGGTAGTTCTGTGAAAAAGAACATTATACATTTTACATTACTTACATTTTGTGAGAAAAGTTTTAAAGTTGTGGCCACATATAGATAAACAGATAGACAGACAGATGGACAGACAGAAAGACAGACGGACGGACAGACGGACAGAAAGACAGACAGAGAGACAGACAGAAAGATAGACAGACAGATAGACAGACAGAAAGATAGACAGACAGATAGACAGACAGAAAGACAGACAGACAGAAAGACAGATAGACGGACAGACAGACAGACGGACAGACAGACAAAAAGACAGACAGACAGAAAGACAGACAGATAGACAGAAAGACAGAAAGACAGACAGACAGACAGATAGACAGAAAGACAGACAGAAAGACAGATAGACGGACAGATAGACAGAAAGACAGATAGACGGACAGACAGATAGACGGACAGACAGACAAAAAGACAGACAGAAAGACAGACAAAAAGACAGACAGAAAGACAGACAGACAGATGACAGACAGACAGACGGATGGACAGACAGACAGACGGATGGACAGACAGACAGACGGATGGACAGACAGAGACAGACAGACAGAAAGAAAGATAGATGGACGGACAGACAAAAAGACAGACAGATAGACAGAAAGACAGACAGAAAGACAGACAGACAGACAGATAGACAGAAAGACAGACAGAAAGACAGATAGACGGACGGACAGACAAAAAGACAGACAGAAAGACAGAAAGACAGACAGAAAGACAGACAGAAAGACAGACAGATGGACAGACAGACAGACAGAAAGATAGAAGGACGGACGGACAGACAAAAAGACAGACAGACAGAAAGACAGACAGATGGACAGACAAACAGACAGAAAGAAAGATAGACGGACGGACGGACAGACAAAAAGACAGACAGACAGAAAGACAGACAGACAGACGGACAGACAGAGACAGACAGAAAGACAGATAGACGGACGGACAGACAAAAAGACAAACAGACAGAAAGACAGAAAGACAGACAGAAAGACAGATAGATGTTTTAGTAAGTGTTCAAGTAAAGGCAGAACGGACAGATGGACAGACAGACAGACAGACAGACAGACAGACAAAAAGACAGAAAAACAGACAGACAGAAAGACAGACAGACAGACAGAAAGACAGACAGAAAGACAGATAGATGTTTTAGTAAGTGTTCAAGTAAAGGCAGAACGGACAGATGGACAGACAGACAGACAGACAGACAAAAAGACAGAAAAACAGACAAACAGAAAGACAGATAGACAGAAAGACAGACAGAAAGACAGACAGAAAGACAGACGGACAGATGGACAGACAGACAGAAAGACAGATAAACAGACAGACAGAAAGACAGACAGATGGACAAAAAGACAGAAAAACAGACAGACAGACAGACAGACAGACAGACAGACAGAAAGACAGATAAACAGACAGACAGACAGACAGACAGACAGAAAGACAGATAGATAGACAGACAGAAAGACAGACAGACAGACGGATAGATAGACTGACAGACAGACAAAAAGACAGAAAAACAGACAGATAGACAGACGGACAGATGGACAGACAGAAAGACAGATAAACAGACAGACAGAAAGACAGACAGATGGACATAAAGACAGAAAAACAGACAGACAGACAGACAGACAGAAAGACAGATAGATAGACAGACAGAAAGACAGACAGACTGACAGACAGACAGACGGATAGATGTTTTAGTAAGTGTTCAAGTAAAGGCAGAATGGACAGATGGACAGACAGACAGACAGACAAAAAGACAGAAAAACAGACAGACAGACAGACGGACAGATGGACAGACAGACAGAAAGACAGACAGATGGACATAAAGACAGAAAAACAGACAGACAGACAGAAAGACGTGATGTTTTAGTAAGTGTTTAAGTAAAGGCAGAAACTAAAGAACGGCTCTATACTGCCACCTGCTGTGTTTACATTCACAACACTATACAGTGACTGGTGACTGTTGTGTTCTGCCCTCTTTATGTTTACCTTTATTCAGACAGAAAGCTTATCAATCATGTGTAAAATCACAACAGCCAAACTATGCCCCTCAAAGCACACTGTGTGAAATACTACTTCATTCAGTCCAAAGTCCTTCATCAGAATAAATGAGTTACAGAGCGGAATGTTTTACAGCAGTGGAAACGAGTCTGTCTGAAAACCCTTTCCTTCCATTTCCTCGGGCCCTTCTCTAAATCAGTTTATGTTAACAAATTTCACTGTTGCGCAACTGTAGGCTGGAATTACCAGTCTACACATGGTTTAAATTCACATTATTTATTACTCATCATCTCACTTATAGTTTATGGCGGTGTGGAATCTGTCTGCTGTATTTATACATCACGAAAGAGTAAATGTTTCTGACCACACGTCTAGAAACACATCACACATTGTACAGAGATTTCTCTTTCATAGCCTGAGAAACTTTATGAGGTTATGTTCAAATATTAACTCATCAGATGTTTCTCCTCAACTTCCTAATGAGAAACAAAAGTAGAAACAAATTACATTTGGCTAAAATTGTCAATTAGACAGCAAAGTTTATATAATTTGGACGTCAATGAATCTGATGGTTTTAAAGACATTTAAAGGGATTTAATTGCAGATTTTTCTTTTAAATGTGTATGTATGTACCACATGGTAGCTACTTCAAGGTGTTACCATGGTATACGTACAAAAAACAAACAAACAAACAAAATCTGTTTTACTTGTGTACAGTTTTAGTTTACAGTTTTTAGTTTAGTGCTGCTTAATGTCAATCCTATAGTTTTTATACACTCTACATTAAAGGCAGGGTTGCCAGGTTTTCACAACAAAACCCACCCAATTGACCGTTCGCAAAGACCTGCCCCCTTTAGTTAGTGTTGTTACGTCCGACAAGCCATGCCGCTCGCACGCCACACATCATGTTCTCAAATGGCGGATTTGGCGTTATGATTGGTTAGATCGCCTGTCAATCAAACTCCTGGCAACGGGTCAATTGCTACTCACAACTAGCCCAATCACGTTTCAGTGGGGGTCCCCCATAAAAATTGCAATCTGAGGGGCAAAATACGCATTTTTGGCAGGGTTCCCCTGGTAAAATTTGCTTTCCAGGGGCTAAATATCATGTTATTTGGAGTGGCTTCAACCCGCTGACATGAAAAACAACCCGTGGCAACAGTGTTAGAAGCCGCTCACACAGAAGGCGTTTTTGCGTCTAAAAACGCGAGACGCAGTGCTCAGGAATGGTTTTTTAAAAAGCGCAGCGTAGAACGCGAGGGTCTCAAGACGCGCTTTTGAGGAGTGATGCAATAACGACAATAACGGAAATAATAGAAATAGGCAAACAGCAGAATTGATAGAAAGGAGTTTTGACATGGAAAAAAAGAAAATAAGATAATAATGAGCGCCTCCTCCGCCATGTTGCCGTCAAATAAAACAGCTGTCATGCCAACTTGCTACTGTAAACAGAAGCTTGCAACGCTTGCCCCGCCTCCAAGTCCTTCTAATTGGTCCACTGTTTTGGAACTGACATTGATGAGCGGCGCTGCGTGTAAAAGTTTAAATTCTTTTAACTTGACACGGCGTCTTAAAAACATGGTGCTCACGTGCGAGGCACTGCAAAAAACGCGAGACGCGAGCGTAGCGGTCATGCACGTCCATCAAGCGTGTGTTTACATAGAAAAATAATGGAAAAGTAGCGCATTGGAACAGAAAAACGCGTTCTGTGTGAACGGCCCCTTAAAGTAGCCCGATTCCGCGGGAAAACTGCAGATTTGGCAACACTGATTAAAGGTGCATTGTGTAAATTTTAGCGGCATCTAGTGGTGAGGTTGCGAATTGCAATATAGAGAAGCTACGGTGGCCAACACAGGACAAAAATGTTGTCGTCTGAGGCAGAAGAGAGTACCCAGTCAAGCAAATGCGCTCTGTAGAGCAGTTTGTCCCTTTAAGGCTACTGTAGAATCATGCTCTCGCAAAATGGCGACTTAACATGTAAGGGGACCCGCGGTGTATGTAGTAAAGCCACTGGAAGGCAAGTCTGCAACCTTTAGCCAAAAAAGCGTAACGGCTAATGCTAACGCTGCGGCGGTACGCAGGGAAGATGACCATTGGCTTTCTCCAATGGTAAGAGATACAGACCCTCTCATGTCCCTAATAATACAATCTCTGGTATATAGAAATGGCTCATTCTAAGGTAATAAAAACATAAAAGTTCATTATCTAATACATCACTGATAAAATGGTTGTATATTATATTGCATTTCTGTCAATAGATCCTCCTAAAATTTACACATTGCACCTTTAACATACCTTGAGTTTACATTTTTTTTCTTTGTAAATTAACATGTAAGGAATTTTCAATGAGATTTCAAAGCAGAGCATGATTTTGCAAGAATATACAATCAAATATTATTTTTGACTTGATATTTTAAGTCATGTGCTCCAATGTGGTAAAAAAATAAATCCCAAAAACATTTTTCTTCAGAGTCCCAGGGGGATAAACGAAGACTGAAGTCATTAGAGCTGATTACAAGACAAGCGATCGGATTAACGCCCTGCCTACGTCACAACGCAAAACCTGCTGGTCGCGCGCTGATTGGACGGACGCGTTTCTCTGCGTTCCTCCACTGGAAACACATGCGAACCGACCCGAATCCCATCCGTGCCCTGCTTTCTGTACCGAACCCAACCCAACCCGAGCGCTCGGGCTTCCCGTGGTGGATCTGCGTGGAAGATGGCGGAGTTGAGCGCAGTCCGACAGGAACTTGTGAGTATTTTCATTAGTAATGTGGGTTTTCTGAGGACTGAAAGCTGTGTGTCCTGCGTCACACACGGAAACAAGTTGTCAGCGGTGTGTACTAGACTAGAGAATTCGTACGTATTGACGTTTTAAAGGTATAATACACCCATAATAATGAAAATAAAAACTCTGTCATCATTTACTTACACTCGTGTCCTTCCAAACCTGTATAAACTTACTTCTGTGGAACAAAAACGTTGTTTAGCAGAATGTTGATGCTTCTCTTACAGTGGAAGTGAATGGGGACTGGAGCTGTGAAGCTCCAAAAATGACAAAAAAAAAAAAAAAAGTTATGCATACGACCCCTAACCTATTGTCTACAAATTTGGTGCTTAAACATAAGTTTGTTTTCAGTTATGTCAAAATGTCATTGATTCTTGAATGTCTTGATAGTTGCCTGCCAACTTTAAATATGCAGATGATTTTTAATTAACAATGATTTAGATTCAAAAGACTTGGAATAAGGTTCATACGGGGTCCTTTTATGATATTTTTATGGTGCTTTTTTCCTTTGGGGGTTTGACAGATCCAGTCCCCATTCACTTTCGTGGTATAGAAGAAAACAGCATGGATATTATGCATTTCGTGGATTTGTATGTTCTCTGTAACGTTACCTTTTAGGTAAAGTTTCATATATGAATCAGTTTTTCCAGCAAAGTTTACACCTGTTCAGTTCTGTGTCCATAAATGTAATTTGCATGGACAGACGGCTTTACTTCCTGGTTGTGCTTTATCCTCCACAGAGAAACAGAAATCTGAGCAGTTCTTTTGGGGAGCCTCAGTGCACATCACCGCAAAAAGATGAGCAACAAAAACTGGTAAAGACTCTGCAAGTGTTGTTTTGTTTGTATTTGCATGTTGTTTTGTCTGATGTCCCTGTCCTGTGCATGATAGGCCGTGCCGTTCTGTGGCGGCATCCGGGGCGGACTGCGACCGGGGAAGAAAATCACGATCATGGGCGTCGTTGACGCAGATCCAGACAGGTAGCTTATGTCAAAACATACACCCACACCTTGTACACATGAAAGACACCGCGGTTGTGTATTTGATCTTATCTGTATAACTTAAGTGATCTAGCGTATAGACAATGTCATTTACATTTTCTTGAGTGTGTGACCTCTTGTATACTGTTGTTTTGGTTGCTTCGTTATCAATATTGAATGTTCTTGATCTCTCTCGGGCAGTTTCGACATCAGTCTGACGTGCGGCTGTGAAGACGTTGCTTTGGATATGTGTGTACGATTCGAAGACCGGGAGATTTTGCGAAACGCCTGTGTTTCTGATAACTGGGGTGAGGAAGAGAGGCCAATACCATATTTCCCCTTCATCGCAGAACAGCCTTTCAGGGTCAGTATCACCATCATCTGAATTCAGCAGAAAATAATTTCTGTTTATTGCACAAAACAATTATGGTCCTCACAAAAAAGCAGAGGCCCACAGATTATGCATCACAACAGGAACACGAACAGGCGATTTGAAATTCTCGTGTAGTTGAATTAAAAATGAGCCTGCTGTAATTGTTGAAGTCATGTATTACTACCTTGCTGAGTCCCCCGACGTAATGCCTTTTGTTTTCTGTCTGGGATGTTTGTTCAGGTTGAGATCCATTGCGAACACTCACGCTTCCTTGTGCTCGTGGACGGCCATCAGCTCTTTGACTTTTATCATCGCGTGACGCCGCTGACGGCCATCGACACCATACAGATCAGCGGCAGTCTGACCATCACCAAGCTGAACTGAAGTCTGGTGCTTCCATATAAAAGCAGCTTCCCCATCATCCCATCTATCTAGAGCACTGAAAACTGTCTGTGATACTGAAGGACACTCCAGAATCATCTATAGAATCTGTAGAGCTGATGAATTGAACTTCAAACCTCTTTTTGAGCTGTGAAGAGGGAGTTATTTTTATGAGCATCACCATTCTCAATAGCATTTTTGCTGAAGTCAACATGAAACACCATTCGGAAATTAACTGGTATAATTGGTAACACTTTACAATAATACAATTATAATTAAAAAAAGAATTGAAGTACTTTTTATTGTTAGTTCATGTTAACTAATGTAGTTACTTAATGTTAAATGGAACCTTATTGTCAAGTGTTACTAAACTAACTTGTAATATATGGCTGCTGGTTAACACTGTTAAAGGTGCAGTAAGTGATTTCTGAGAAGCACTGTTGATATTTGAAATCAACCGAAGCAAACACACTACTCCCTTGACTGCTCCGTCCCCAAAATGAGTGGCTGTCTCTTTATCATAGCTAAAGCTAAACAAAATAATGCTTTGCGAAGATGACGAATGAACGACAAGGAGGAACAAAAAATTAACATTCAGCACACAAGAGTATAAACCAGCAAGATTTGGTTGTTAATCGCCAGTAGCACAGCAGCTCCAGACAAACAATGACACTCAAAACTGTCCTTTTACTATAGCTAACATTACAACAACAGTATATCTTGGTTCTGTGAAACCAGCGTTACTCACGTCTGGAGCAGAAACAATGCAACCTCGTCGTCAGTTTTCAGGCCTTCTCGCTTTGGTCTCTCCAGTGCTGGAAAGCTTTTCTAATATTAACGTGGCTCCTAAAGCTCTTGTCTGATCATAGCCCTTCTTTTACCAGTGATATTAGTTGGACCTTTTTCTCTTTTGTAATGTCTCTCAGCCGTCTCTGTTTCTACAGTCTTTCTTCAAATCTCCCTCTTGCTCACTCTCTTCTCCCCCATCATGAGTGGACACGCCCCCTACAGCTGTTTGGTTCGCACTCTCTCCTCCTCCATCAGTGGATACGCCGCCTACTGCTGATTGGCTCACTCTCTCTCCTCCCCCATCATGAGTAGACACGCCCCCTACTGCTGATTGGCTCACTTTCTCCTCCACCATCATGAGTGGACACACCCCCTACTGCTGATTGGCTCACTCTCTCCTCCCCCATCATGAGTGAACACACCCCTACTGCTGATTGGCTCACTTTCTCCTCCACCATCATGAGTGGACACACCCCCTACTGCTGATTGGCTCACTTTCTCCTCCACCATCATGAGTGAACACACCCCTACTGCTGATTGGCTCACTCTCTCCTCCCCCATCATGAGTGGACATGCCCCCTACTGCTGATTGGCTCGCTCTCTCCTCCCCCATCACGAGTGGACATGCCCCCTTCTGCTGTTTAGCTCACTCTCTCTCCTCCTCCATCAGTGGATATGCCGCCTACTGTTGATTGGCTCACTCTCTCCTCCCCCATCATGAGTGGACACTCCCTCTACTGCTGATTGGCTCACTCTCTTCCCAATAATGAGTGTAGACACGCCTCCTACTGTTGATTGGCTCACTCTCCCCATCATGAGTGGACACGCCCCCTACTGCTGATTGGCTCACTCTCTCCTCCCCCATCATGAGTGGACACGCCCCTTACTGCTGATTGTCTCACTCTCTCCTCCCCCATCATGAGTGGACACGCCCCCCACTCTTGATTTGCTCACTCTTCTACCCCATCATTTGGATACACCCCCTACTGCTGATTGGCTCATTCTCTCTCCTCATGAATAGACACGCCCCCTGATTGGCTACAAGTGTGTTGGGCTTCTCAGTCTGATCCACTTTCAACAGCGTTTCTCAGAAATCACTTACTGCACCTTTAAATCATGTCAGTAGAGGCTTTTCAGAGGAAGAGCAAACATTTTCATTAAAGATTATGAATACAGAATATTAAAAAATACCAACAAGTCAAGCACCATAATACCAAGAGTTTGCATTCAGAAAGTAAAAAGAGTTTTGGTTTCCTATTGATTTTACAGCGTTAAAATGGAGATGCCATAATTCTTATATCAGCACACTTCAGAAATGTGAGATGAATGTTGTCATCAGTAGTGATAAAACAGATTCCAGATGTTGATGCACAAATAACAAGCTTCATCGGAGAACCATTAGTCAGTGAATAGCTATATATGAACGTACTGCCTGAATCTACCAGTGTTGCTCTCCAGCTCATGCACTCAGGTAGAAACACTAAAGAGATTTATTTATTTATTTCCTGAACACGTGTTTATAAACTAAACAGGTGATTTGAGAGTTGCGTATGTCTTACAGTAATAGTGATAATTCCATTGACAAGTACTAAAAGCACTGATTTTGTGTTTAGTTAAAGAGATGAGACGACGTGATGATGTGAAGTTCATTTAGGTGCTTTCGTTACTTGAGACCAGAAGAATAAAATCAGGGAGAAAACCATTGCATTCCAGTGCTTTTGAACGGCTGTTGTGTATTTATTGTCGCTGAGCACACGGTGTCACATCAACCTCTTCTTTATAATTAATAAAAGGCTTTTAATGAGCGATATTGTGTTGTGAGTGATGTTTGTAGCAAGGCCACACACACTGTTGAACAGTGTTGTAGATCATTTGAGTAAACCGAGAGCTTGATGATTTGGTAAGATGGAAAGATGATTTGGTATATACAGAAAGATATTTAAAACGTAAATAACTGATATGACTGGAGTATCGCACTCCTGTTACTTGAGACTTTCTCATCCAGTCTGGATAATTTCATTTTGAACTTTGCAGCTCATGGAAATATAAGATGCTTGTCGTCTTCCTGCATATTGTGCTGTTAAACTCTTGCCTTCAGGTTTCCTGTTGGCCTTGTTATCTCTGCTCTGCTTCCTGATGAGTCTATTATAGTAGAGTTGTTTTTTTATTGTTCATCTTTCAGTAAATAGAAACGTGGTATTTTATTTGGTCTTGCTCCAGAAAATGATCCTGGCTTGCTTCGATAGCTGTAGAAAAACCTACTGAGGGAGTACAGTGTTACAGTGACAGTATTAGATGGTAATACCATGGTACTTGCTAAGACCCTTGATTTGGGCTAGTCAACAAAAACTTGGCAACACCCTTGAACCCACATGGTAATTAACAAACTATTAATTTCTGCTTCATATATAAGATCAACATCTATTCTATTCTGCTGAACATTGCCTAATATTATATTATATTATATTATATTATTTTTCAAACTGGGGTCCGTGGACATTTTTAAAGAAAAACAAATCATGCAGCGTGTAAAAAAAAAAAGATTAATTATTAAAAATAATAATAATACATTAAAATAAATAATAAAAAAGTACCTTAAAATAAATATTAAACATTTGATTAAAATAAGATTTGATTAAAATAAATATTTAGATTAGATTAAAATAAAATTAACAAATAAATAATATATTATTATAGTAAGTAGAAAAAAACTTAATGTAACTGAATAAAAACTAAATTATTTCCAAATTATGTTTTGCAAATATTTAAAATATTATTTTATGACAGTAACTGGGTTTTTAGGCAAAACAGTGAATTTCCAAAAATTAATAAATAATAAAAAAGATTAAATAAATATAATAAAATAAATAAATAAAATTTATTTAAATAAAAGTAAAATGGATTGAAATAAATAAATTAAATAACTACATAAAATAAATACAAATTGATTAAAATAAATAAATAGAAAAAAGTAATGTAATTGAATAGAAACTAAATATATTTATAATATTAATTTTTAACAGTATAAATTGGTTATTTAGGTGAAAGTGCAATTTGTGCAATTTTTTTTCAAAATAATATAAATAAATAAAAATATAAATAAATAAAATTTAATTAACTAAAATTAAAATGGATCAAA
The DNA here is from genome assembly GCF_019924925.1 of Ctenopharyngodon idella. Lineage (NCBI taxonomy): Eukaryota > Metazoa > Chordata > Actinopteri > Cypriniformes > Xenocyprididae > Ctenopharyngodon > Ctenopharyngodon idella. The sequence continues at coordinate 42,635,816 of NC_067220.1, forward strand.
ATAAATTAATTAAATAACAACATAAAATAAATACAAATTGATTAAAATAAATAAATAGAAAGAAACTTAATGTAACTGAATAGAAACTAAATATTTGTCAAATTATGTTTAGCATATAGTTATAATATTAATTTTAACAGTATAAATTGGTTATTTAGGTGAAGGTGCAATTTGTGCAGTTTTATTAAAAAATAATCAAATTTAAAAATAAATAAATAAATAAATAAATAGATTGATTAAAATGAATATTAAAAGTAGATTAAAATAAAATTAGATATAAATAAATGGAAAAAAAATGGAAAATGTATTCAAATACATGAATTAAATAAATGAATAAATGTTACAATATTACAATAAATAAATGTAAAAATTAGATTAAAATAAACAGATAAATAATACATAGTACAGTATTGTGGGTAACTTAAAAACTATTATTTCCAAATAATATTTCACACATATTTATAATATTAATTTATAATATTAACAGTATAAATTGGGTCTTTATACATAAATATAGGCTATTCCTGACTTTTACATTTTAGGATGAAGGTCCTTCGCAAGCCCTAGACATCCATTCAGTGCTGGGATTGCTTGAAATTTCCCAAATGAGCTTCATCCAATCAACATGAGAGTCCAGAAGTGCCACACCACAGCCTATGATGCATGCTGGGTAATCCTCGGGAAAAGAGCAGGATACACACACACACACTCATACACACACAGACTGACAGAGAGAGAGACATCGAGCCTGTTGTGTGTGTGTATGTAAGAGCTACAGATGCTCGCCGTCGGCGCGCGGGATGCGCTCGTGAGGATGGACACATCACTCCGGACTCCTGAGGTAAGAAGATGACTGACAGCTGCGCGAGAGCTAGCTGTTAGCACCGAGGCTAATGCTAATATTAGCTTGCTAGCATCGCCCGTGTTAATCAATGGGTTCTGATGCTACATTGAGTTTGTATGCTAACTGACTGAGTTTGCGCTTCTAAATCACATAGAGAACAATAACATGACTCTTGTGGCAACTTTTTTCATTGTTTATAAAGAAGCAGCTTGTTTTGACAGCGTGCAACATCTTATTTTATGCTGTCATTTGTAACTGCACTGATGTGATTAGGCTAACGGCTAACTGCTAGCCGTAATGTAAACATCCCCAAAACCGTTTCGATTCTGTCTAAAAGACTAAATGCAGTTTAATCCAGATTTAATCTAGGATAAATACAGTTTAAGATAAAAAAATCCTCTCATCTGGTTTATGTAGCCTAGTTATTTTGGAAAGTTGTATCAGTTTATGTGCTGTAGGCCTGGTGTTTCTTGACAGCTGTGAAATTAAAATCAGTTTATTTATATTAAATTATAGTGTATTACTGATTTAATAACTGTACTCTTAAAGTGTGTGTCTTATGTACTTGAAAACTGTCATTTAGTATACAACAAAATGTCATCAAATGTTATCAGAAGAGTTATTGTACTACATTACAGTCATCATATAAATATTCAATTATGATTATAGTCATTTATAGATTTAGTGCCCCTTAAATGGCTTTATCCTTATAGAAAAAAGGAGTATTTCTGTCAGTCTGATCAAATGTATTATTATGTCCTTCATTGTATGTGAATTTTTATTCTTTCAATTCACAATAATATAAACCAGAATGGTAAATAAATCATTTCTTTTGATGCCTTCTGATAGTAAAATTGTCTTGTATTTGTGTTAGAGTAGAGAAATATGTGGTTATACTCCTTAATATTTGGGTCACCAAAACGGGCGTGAACGTAAATTTTGATCTTCCTGTTTTTAAAAGTGTATTACATATAACTTTACTCTCAAAGTGTGTCTTTTCTTGAATTCTGTCATACAACAAAATTTAACAACAGAGGAGTTATATTACTACATTGTGTTCATGAATTGTGTCATAATATGAATACATAGTTATGATTACAGTTATTTCTGTCCCTTTAAATTACTTTATCCTTATAGGAAAGTTCAGTATGAATGTCAGTCTGTTCAAATTTATGAAGTTCTTCATTGAATGTGAATTGCTATAGATTGACATATTTTTTAATTCGCGTTTGCAATAATATAAACCAGAACAGTAAATAATTTAATTGTATATGCTTCCTGATTGTACATTCTTTTGTATTTGTGCTAGAGTAGAGAAACTCTTTAACCTCCATGTGGGTCACTAATGTGGTGTGAATTGTGGTTTGGCTTCCTGTATTTTAAAGTGACACTATGCCATTGTTTGACCCGCCTTTGAGCAAACAAACTCTGACGAAGTCCCCAGTACAATAGACCATTTTAAAGCCCTGTTTTATTTGGTTTGTGCCTTTGTTGTACTTCGTAAATAATTGCATTCAGTGACTGTATTCTTTTGGTTTATTCATGACTTTCTGGATTGATCTGGTTCCCCTGCTCCACTTAAGTCACCACTTCTCCTATTAGCACTTAATTAGTGTCTGATTTGAAGACAATCTGTCTGGTTTTACTCTCGTTGATTTGATTTGAGTTGGACAACAAGAACCCGTCTCTGTAAAAAGGCCCTTGAGCTCTATTCTAGTGAGCTGTGCCAACCGGGAGCGATTGTTTAGTGGTATTGCAATGTTTATCAGTGCTTTGATTAAATGTAATTAACACAAATCTTATTCATATCAAGATTAAGAAGATTTATTAATGGTTGTCTCCTCAACACTCTGCATGATTTAAGGTATTAAAGCACAAATGGTGTGGGATATACTCACTAACACTTAGTAAAAGTGTTTCTTGTCTTTTCAGACACCAGTAATTAGGCGTAGGACGACGTTGATGTAGAAAAACAAGGCTCATGTTAGTTAAGGAGGAAGTGTGTGTGACTGAAAATGCAGCACCTCCCTGCTGTTCTCACTGTTGCGTTTAAAACATGCAGCGCTGCAGAAGGCGCTGACTTCCTTTGTGTGTCAGAAATCATTTACAAATGACTTTTTCCATTTCAAATTAAATGTAATTACCATTTTGGACTAATCCTGTGGGCATCCTGACACTTTAATTATATTGAAAGCTGTCCAACTTGTCATCATTTTACATGGATTGTAGGGCTGCACGATTTAAGGGAAAAATTAACTCTTTTTTTCTGATTGTGATTTAAAATGGATTTTTTTTTTTTTTTTTTGAATAAATTGTGATTATATATCAATATGACTATAAAACAACAACAATAATAATACTTACAGTTTTTATTATGATTACTATTATTTCTAAATAAAAATATTAAACCAAATAAGAGCTATTACTATTATGTCACTGTAAAATAAATTATAAGTAATTAAGAAAATAATATGATAATAATTATATTTTACAGTACAACTGTAAAATTACAATAATAATTGTTTATTTATATTTATATATGAAAATAACACAACAATAATAATAATACTTATAATTTTATTTATGATTACTATTATTACTAAATAAAAATATTAAAATAAGAACTTACTATTATATTTCACTGTAAAAAAGGTAATTAAGAAAAATAATATAATTATTTTACTGTACAACTGTAAAATTACAATAATAATATTTATTGCTGTCTTCCTTTCTTCATTTTGTGATGTAAAAACGAAATCAAGCTTTTATTTTGGTGGTAAAAAGGAGCTCTTAAAGCTTCTCTTTTGTTGACAACAAATATGGTAAGATGGTTGGCGCATATTGCGTTCCCAAATCCACGTTATAAGCGACCCAAACTCAGAGCAGATGAATAAATTAATTATTAAATTGAAATTTTAAAAATGTGACGTTTTGAGCGCTGTTGAGCGGATTCGTAAACACCTGATTGGCCATTGTGTTCATGTGCTCAACAGATATGTCTGTGATTGGCTACAATGATCAACGCTTCAAAAACATCTTGTAAATGGACATCAGACAGATACACACGGGAGCATTTGAAACCAGCCATCTATCAGTGGACCGTCACCTGATAGACATCTGTTTTCTAGGGTTGTGAGGATGAGGAAATTTTCCCACCGGTTAATCAACACCGGTAATACTGGGATTGAGATATGGGGCGTTCCCTCTTTTGCATCTTGCTTTTAAATCGCTAATTTAAAAGCGAAAGTAAAATATGCACGGCCGCACGGGCATTCATAACGGTGTGAAGCAGAGCGAGCATCTTCAAGTTGAGCTTCCATAGGAATGAACTGGAAACGGTCCGCGCCAGTAGACACGCACTGTTATGAATGCCTGTGCGGCCGTGAGTGTTTTACTTTCGCTTTCAAATTAGCGCCAATTCGGGGGTGGCAATTACTCAAATGGTGGGTTGTTATTCTTAATGAAAAACACAACAACTAGAAAAACACAACTAATCCTTTGCAGGTTCCAGTTAAATCCAGAATCTTCTGCCATCATCTTGTCAGTCAGCTCCTCACTCTCGTAATGAATGAAATCTGACTCCTGCTGCTGATCTGTGCTGCGACTCTCATTTGGCACATGCTGAACTGAGCAGATGGGTTCCATTTTTAATTGCAGTGTCTGTTTTCTAACAGAACTAAATGATTTTTTTATTACTAAAAAAAATCAAAATGACGGTGGGGGTGGTGCCGCGGTGGGCAAGTGATGAACCGATATTACACCATCAACACCGACTATCGCAGAAAGCCTACTGCTTTCAAACACTCCCGTTCCTGCTTTCAAAATGCTTTCAAACACTTCAGAGTGCTTTCAAATCTCTTGTGCATTGATCATTGTATCCAGTCACAGAGATATACGTTGAGCACGTGAACACAATGGCCAATCAGAGGTGTTTATGAATCTGCTCAACAGTGCTCAGAGCGTCTCATTTTTACAATTTTAGTACCGACTTGGTATCGAAGTTGGTACTTTTGACAACACTACTTTCAATTAATCATGCAGTCTTAGTGCATTTCATTTCATTTGCCAAGAAAACTTTCTCAAACAATCACAAGTCTAGATCTAGTTGTTGTCAAAATCTTGTCTGTGTCTCATTGGACAATATTGATCTGTAAGGTTAGATTTGTACTTAAAGTTTTTGCCACAGTGATTCATGATGCTAATCTAGAATACATTGCTTTGCTAATCTGCTGCAGGCGTGAGCTCTTGGCCGTGTGTTTCTGCTCAGGGCCCCATGGAGCCTGACGTGATACGCATGTACTCCTCCTCTCCACCCCCGATGGAGGACGGCGTTGAGGATGACGACGATGAATTCAGCGACTTCACCGGCGTCCCGAACAGCACCAGCTTCTCGGAGTTTGACACGCCCACTTCGTTCAACCAGTCTCAGGCTTTGAATGCCACCTCGCCGCCGGAGCTCCTGAGCAATGGAAGAATCGTAGGACTGTCTCCTCAACCTGCAGGGTCTACAAAGTCTAATGGCGTGATGCCTGGCGTTGGCCAGACAGGCACGCCCAATGGCAGAACGGTTAACGTAGAGGAACTCAAAAAGTTGACCGAGCACCAAGCTCATATCACATCCTTGGAGTTTGCAACGGGCTCTCGGACTGACAGCGAAGCCATTGACTGCAATGGCACCGTTGAAGTGCTTACGAACGGATTTGCAACATTAGACCAAGGAGGAAGCCCACCTACGCCACACAAAAACAATGAAATTGATGTCAGTCCAGATGATTTTGCAGATTTCTCTGCTTTTTCAAATGCTGAACACGACCAGCCTTTAAATACAGACTGGGAACATTCAAATCAACCGGCACAGAATGACATTAGCGACAGTGTTGAAGCACGAGGAGCTAGTATAGTGGACGACAGCAGGGACTCAAGAAACACAGGGTTTGGATTCCCTTTGGAAAACTCAAAAGGTCTCAGCAACGGAAACTGGAGTTTCCATGAAGGGTCGGATTTAGATCAAAGGGATCTAGAAGCGGATACTACTGAAGTGGTTAGCACAGCGCAACCGCTAGCCCTTAACGGTGTCACTCAGAGTGAGGCCGATGACGATGGGGTGTCGCCTGACTCTAATGGGGAGAGATGTAGTGCTGAACAATCAGATGAGAAAGGCTCAGAGAATGAGACAGAAGAAACTGAGACGGAAACAGAGACTTCCTTCGGTCGGCCGCTATCGACAGATGCGCTCGAAGAATTCGGTGACTTTAGCACGACAGGATCTGTTCCCTCACCTCCACTTCTGGAGGAGACGGCCACTCCTGCCGATCACAGCCAACTGGCTGAGGATGACGATGAGGATTTTGGGGATTTCGGCGACTTCGGAGACGCCAGCTCATTTAGCGTGACTGGATTTGCTGATTTTGACCAGCAGGGGGCCACAACACAAGTCGCTCAGTCCGAAACGGCCCCCATTCCCCCGGTGGATGTTGAAGAGGATAAATTTGGTGATTTTGACCCATCAAAAGAACCTAGTAAAACAGATTTGGCAGGTGAGGAAGCAACAACGTTTGCAGACTTTCCTGGAAGTGACAGTTTCGCGGATTTCAGCTCCGCGCAGGTGGCTGATGCCGGTGATAACGGAGAATGGCAGGCTTTCTCTGAGCCAGATCAGAGCCAGAACGAAGGGGAATCATGGGCAACATTCGGGCAGGAACAGGATGCATCGTGTACTGAAAAGACTGAAGACGACTGGCATGAATGCCAGCAGGTTACGGCGCCCCCTACTGGTGCGGAGGAGCGCAAAAGTTGTACAACGGTAGGTCTGATTACCTAAAACACTAGTTTGATGGTTTATATTTACTGTTTTTCACTTTGCACCATTCTGTTCCTCAATTTGTTGTTCTAAATTGAAAAAGGTATTGAAAACTGGCTCAGGAAATGATACCAGATTCAGGAATGTACCTGGGCTGGATGGTTTACTCTGTCTGCACAACTGATTAAGCAGAAACAAAGCATTTTTAGACTTCTCTATTTCATTAATTTCACTAAGTCAAAATTAAACATTTGCTAAAAACAGCAAAACACCATGTACTTGGTCTTAAAATAAATCCATCTTTCTTACACTAAGCATAAATTTCCATAACACACATAAATGTTAAAAGAAATTTTGAAAGAAGTCTCTTCTGCTCACCAAGGCTGCGTTTATGTAAACAAAAATACAGTAAAAACAGTAATATTGTGGAATATTGTTTTCTATTTGAATATATTTTAAAAATGTAATTTATTCCTTTGATCAAAGTTGAATTTTCAGCATCATTACTTGTCACATGATCCTTTAGAAATCATTCTAATATGATTTGATTTTGAAGAAACATTTCTTATTATTATCAATGTTGAAAACGGTTGTGTGGTTTAATATTTTTGTGGAAATGTGATCAGACACTTCAAAAGAACAGCATTTATTTGAAATGTTTGTAACATTACTGTCACTTCATTCGGATCAGTTTAAAGCATTCTGTTGAATAAAAGTTAATTTCTTAAAAAAAAAAAAAAAAAATCTTATTGACCCCAAACTTTAATCAGTGTTTTTTTCACCTCATTCACAATCTTGGATTTAGTTGACATAATTTTTAATCAAATAGCAGGTCCATCTTCCTGAATTTTCTTTTTCAAAAGGTCTTTGTTAAAGCTGTTGTTTTCCTCTGTGCTTTTGTACTAAGACTGCACTGTTCAGCCGTTTGGAGAAGATTTTCCAGGCCAGTTTCGAACTGGTTCTCGCTCCTCAGGTGGAGGAAGACGTGACCTCGCTCAACACCTTCCTCAAACCTTACACTTCAGACACATCAGAACCAGAAGACGGCGACAGAGGGACAACCAGCGGGTGAGGAGCTACGAGTGTGTTTGCTGAGTGCCACATACTTAAATGAAGTCATTATTTTCCAGTTGTCAATGAAACGCTCTCTGTCTCCTCCTGTGGGTTTTGTAGGGCACTGCGAGACGTGTGGCAGCAGCTGCAGGATGTTAACAATGCCTACGGCCTCCGGTACCAGTGGGGCGGCTCTCACACCAATAAAGCACTGCTCTGCTCTCTTGGCATTGACACCAGAAATATAGTGAGTCGGATTGTGGGAAAAACATGGGATTTGAAGAGGACCTATTATGCTTTTTTACATTTTCAACTGTCTTTAGTGTATAATGTTGCTGTTTGATCATGAAAAAGATCTGCAAAGTTACAAAGTCATTTCAAAGGGAGTTATTCTCTATATCAGTAAGTGTTTTTGAACTCCCTGAAACGCCTCCATTGTACTCTCCCGGGAACGAACACTTCACAATATTCCTCATTTAAATAATTCCCGCCTAAGGCATACGCAAATAAAGGGGCGGGGCCTGGTTGAGTTAGTTAGTAGTGTGTTGAACTCACGGTTATGGCAAGGGATGTGACATTTCACAAACACGCTCAAACCGGTTGACTAATCACAACACACTGGTCCAGCTGACCAATCGGAACACATTGTGCTTTTCAGAAGGAGGGGCTTCATAGAGACAGGAACTAAACAGCATTACTGACAGACTGGAAGCTGCAACGATGTCAAATATGGGAAAAATAATGTGTTTTTTGAACATTCAAGCATGAAAACCTATTCTAGTAGAGCCCAAAACCCAAATTAAGACTTTGTAAAAGGGCATAATATGGCCTCTTTAACTTTTCCATTTCTCGACCTCTGTTTTTGTCTCGTTCTCTTCAGCTGTTCACGGGCCAAAGAAAGCAGCCTGTAATTGTGCCAATGTACGCTGCCAGTCTGGTGAGTCGAGCCCAGCTGCGGAGCTGTGTGTGTGTGTGTGTGTGTGTGTGTGTGTGTGTGTGTGATGCCGGTTTATTTTAAACATCCTCTTGAGTCCATTTGTGTTTAATCAATCATCTTTGACAACTGTTGGTCTGCAGGGGATGCTGGAACCCACGAAAGAGCCAGTGAAGCCTGTCTCTGCCGCTGAAATGATCGCCTCAATAGCACAATCTCCTTCAGTCGCCACGGAGTTGAACACCTGTCCACCAGACACCGCCCAGGTGAGCGTCTTCACTAACTTTCAACCTGTTGAAATGCTTCTCTCAGCGTTGTTCTCTATATAAAGTTGGATATTGTGGATATTTAAACTACTATATGTAAACTATATTATAAAGACTTAGTATTTTTGCATTGCTTTTGTGCTAAAACATCCTAAATCAGTAGCTACCACAATTTACAGTATCCCTTTCTTGACTTATTATTTGATCAGGATTGAAAAAGTGAAAATATTGTCACACAAAGTAGGATTAAAAATACAAAAAAAAAATTTTTTTAAGGATAATACGCCAATCAACCAAGTGCCGCACTTAAAAAAAATAAAAATAAAAAATGAGACCGATTGCACTACTTTTGTAAAATATGGTCTCTTTTTTTTTTTTTTTTTTTTTTCCATCAGGAGTCTCTTCCTCCCGTTCAGTTTGACTGGAGCAGCAGTGGCCTTACAAACCCTCTGGACGGTAACAACGATCTGACGTTTCTCTCACTAACATCACAGAGAAGAATGGAGAAACTAAGCTTTTCTCGTTCTCGAATATCTGGCAATGTGAAACTAACCTGTTGATTAACAGTTGTACAGTAACCGTCTCCATGTTTGTGTTGGATGTTCATGCACTCTTCATGAATCGCTAACAGAAAAGAGCACTAAACTGGTCATGTAGTTTTCATCACTAATCCAGATCTGAGCATATGCCAACTTCTGCTTTCCTGTTTTCTCTCTCTCTGTCCATAACCCTTCTCCTCTCTTTCACCATCCCTCGTTCTCTCTAAAGCGAGTGGAGGCTCGTCTCTGCTCAACCTCGATTTTTTCGGCCCCGTGGACGAGTCGCCCTCCGGCACGGCCACCTCCATACCAGGTTTGCTGTTTAACACCAGTGCTGTCTGTTTGTTCTTGATTTCTGCTCTATTTGCATCTATATCTTTAACTGTCTATTCAAACGATCGTTCTCACATGCGTACACATGGTAATGTAACACACAAAAGTGTGCTGATATGCGTGTGATGGTGTGCAGGAGTGGATCCGGAGCTGTACGAGTTGACCCAAGCGAAGCTGGACGTCAGCGGGAGCAGCAGTAGGGTCGTGGATGCGTTCGCTCGCCTCATGTCGACCGTCGAGAAGACCAGCACCTCCACCAGGTCAGTGAGCCTCACTCATTCACACTACTGCTGCTCGGCCAACAGGGGGAGCCACACCACACTTCCTGAAGTGTTTGCAATGATGCAGGTTATCTGTAGGCATGGACTCATTTTTACACAAAATTGAAACAATTACAGCTGTTTGAAACCTTTATTGTTATATTGCATACTTGTGCTGCACATACTGTTTTTTTTTTTTTAATGTGCCGCATTAGTTATTTAATTTAGTGGTCGATATCCAGTTTTTATCCTTAGAAATATGGTTATTTTGCATTTTAATCTTACTTCATTGTGTGGCAATTTTTTTACTTTTGTAAGTCTGATCAAATATTAAAGGCACAATATATATATGATATACAAAAACCACTAGAACAGTGTTATATGTTTTGTTGACTTGTGTACTTACATTATCCCAAATGTTTCCAAGAATGTTTGAATTCAGAGAAATAAGCAATTTTAACCAGGACACGGACCATGTCCACGCGCCGCCTATCAATGACTTCAAGTTTTTTTAATTACTGCGAGCACCATGTTTTACCATGACTTACATCGATCTAGCTTACTGCAGTGTGCAACAAGTGTCTCATAGAAGCTGCCGAGCGAACACCGAGTAGCACTATAACAACTTTAAACACACAAATATATCTAATATGAAAAACAGCACTGCTTCACCCCACATATGCTTGGCCAGAAGAAGCAGAAGCAGCGACTGTGGCATAATAAAAGCTCCACTGCTCTCGAGACGTGTGCCGAGCTCATCTCTATTTAGCAATCACTGAAAAAGGTGCCAATGTCCTGTCAGAATCTTTTCCGACAGTTGTAGACGTGAAGACAACACCTCCCATGAGTCAGCTAAATCAAGGCTTTGTTTTGAATAAGCGACCTCTAGACCTCTAACTACATATTGTGCCTTTAAGTCAAGAAAGGGATGATATAAATTGTGGTACCTACTAATTTAGGATGTTGTGTCAAATGTAATGCAAAAATGATTTTAAAAAATGTAGAAAAGCTGTTCTTAAGTTATGTGTCTGATGTTATTCTGATCAGTCTTATCTGCCTGATCTCTCTCTCTCTCTGATCTGTTGTGATTTGTCTGATCTCTCTTTCTTCAATCTGTGTTATGTCTTCATCTATCTGATCTCTCTCTGATCTGTCTGACCTTGTTCTTTCTCTGATCTGATTTCTTTTTCTCTGATATGTCTGATCTCCCTCTCTGATCTATCTGATCTCTCTTTGATCTTTCTGATTTGTCCCTGATCTCTTTGTGATATTTTTTCAATCAGTCTGTCTGATCTCTCTTTCTTTAACCTGTATTATCTTTTTCAGATATCTGTCTGCATCTATCTGACCCCTTTGATCTCTTGCTTTAAACAGATATCTCTATGATCTGCCTAGTCTGCCTGATATCTCTCTCTCTGATCTGTCTGATCTCTCTCTGATTGATCTGATCTCTGTCTAATATGTCTGATTTCTTATTCTGATCTCTGATCTGGGCTCTCTCTCAGATCTGTCTGATCTCTGGCTATTCTGTCTGATCCCTTACTTCAATCAGATCTTTCTATGATCTGTCTGATCTCTTTCTGATTGGTCTGATCGCTGTCTAATATGTCTGATCTTTTTTTCTTATTGGGTCTGATCTGATATCTCTCTGTCTGATCGCTGATCTGTCTGATCTCTTTCTGTATTTTTCTTATCTGTTTGATCTCTTTCTTTCTATCTGTCTGATCTCTTTCTATATTTTTCTTATCTCTGATCTGTCTGATCTCTTTCTGTCTGATCTCTCTGATCTGTCTGATCTTTCTAACTGTCTGATCTCTCTCTCTCGTCTGCCTGATCTTTTCCTATATTTTTCTTATATCTGATCTCTCTCATCTGCCTGATCTCTTTCTATCTGTCTGATCTCTCTCTGATCTGTCTGATCTCTTTCTCTCTGTCTTATCTCTCTCTGATCTCTTTCTATCTGTCTGAACTCTCTCTGATCTGTCTGATCTATTTCTGTCTGATCTCCCTCTCGTCTGCCTGATCTTTCTATATTTTTCTTATCTCTGATCTCTCTGTGATCCGCCTGATCTCTTTCTGTCTGATCTCCCTCTGATCTGTCTGATCTCTTTCTATATTTTTCTTATATCTGATCTCTCTCATCTGCCTGATCTCTTTCTATCTGTCTGATCTGTCTGATCTGTCTGATCTATTTCTGTCTGATCTCCCTCTCGTCTGCCTGATCTTTCTATATTTTTCTTATCTCTGATCTCTCTGTGATCCGCCTGATCTCCCTCTGATCTGTCTGATTTCTTTCTATATTTTTCTTATCTGTCTGATCTCTTTGATCTGTCTGATCTCTTTCTATATTTTTCTTATCTCTGATCTGTCTGATATTTCTGATCTGTCTGATCTCTCTCTGTGATATTTTTATCTGTCTGATCTTTTTCTATGTCTGATCTCTTTCTGTGATATTTTTATCTGTCTGATCTCTTTCTATGATGTCTGATCTCTTTCTGTGACATTTCTCTTATCGGTCTGATCTCTCTCAGCAGAAAGCCTGTGCAGAAGGAGGAGAATCTGAGCGAAGAGGCTCGGCGAGTGATTGCAGGCCTGCCGGATCTGTCGTTCATGCAGGCTAAAGTCCTCATGTTTCCCTCCACGCTGACTCCTCTCCTGCCCTCCTCCACGCCCGACTGATGCGTTCTTCTCTTCCACTTCCTTTCACCTCTCTTTCTCTGTGTATCGCTCTCCAGTCTTCACGATACTGACAGTTATATGATTTTAATTTCATCCTTTCGGTTTTCTAGTTCTTTTTTGTCATTTACCTGAGCGTTTTTAAGTTCAAATACATCATCCTACGTAAGAGAGAGTGTACAAGATAATCGGCTAATGATCGATCGCTTTAGAGAAGAAAAGACTAGATCATTTTATTAGGAAAAGAGTTTGTGTTTATTATATTAGAGCCAATCTGTATATAATCAGGGATGAGAGTTTCCTTTTGAGTATCCTTCACAGTTAAGTTAGTGTGTATGAGAGAGAGAGAGAGAAAGAGGCACTTTGTTGTTTTCAGTTGTTTGTTTGTTTGTTTTTATGAAACACTGGCTTAAAAGTCCTTCAATGGCACAAATGATGATGTGAATGATCTGATTTGTATTTAGATATATTAATGCATAGTTATATCGACTTGAAATCAAACCGCCTGCAAAATTTCCTTTTGATTTTGCGTTACAAAGGCCTTAGTTTTTAATCGTTTTGGCTATTCCATTACAATCAATATTGGTATTACTTGTAGGTTTTAGTTTTTTTGATTTCACACATGCATTAGTGAACACAGAAGACTAGTTTAACAATTAACTTGCTTTCCAGACTGTAGACGAGTCTATCAACAACTATAGAAACGACAGCTTTTCTTCAATATTTTGCTGCTCGTATTTTTTTGGTTCTTATTTTGTTGTTTATTTTTTAATGTAAGTTGAAACCACTGGCTTTGGACTGTAATGTAGTGAAGGAATCGTTGAATGAATGATTAACTTGAATATATATATAGCTGTATTGAGAATAAGGGACCAATATCTGCTGTAACGTTTTGCTCATTTCCCTGTTATCATTGTGTTTTTGGTCATGCTGTATCTGTGTTTTATTTAATCTGCCAAATCCTAAGCGACTCTTTTTGGAGGACGTCTGCAATCACAGTGTGGTCTTGTACGCCAGGAGTGCATGATGGGAAATGTTCACCAGAAACATCCGCAAAGCGTTTCCCATCTTTTGGCTTTTTTTTCTCCCAGTACTTTTTTTTTTTTGTGTGTCATTGTTTATTCTGTCTCCTGGAGGATTTTGCACATTGTAAAGATATACGGAAGAACTGCTTACATAGTTAACTGTGGCTTCGGACTGTGTACAGTCAAACTATGGAACATGTAAAAATTGTTATGGGAAAATTCCTATGGAAAACTCATACAGATGAATGATATCTCTAAAGAGCCTGTACCGAGGTCAATCGCGCATGCCTGGGTTCTTTGAAAAAACAAACAAACTAGTGTGTAAATTTTCTTTAAGTGTACACAAGAAATTAAAATAATTTAAGAGAAAATGCTGTTTTGGTGTGAAATCTTGTCACATGTCTGTATTTCATTGGTTTGTTTTAGTGCTGTCAATTAAAAAAAATTAACGAATTAATCACACATTTTTTCTGTAATTAATCGCGATTAATCACAATATACAAATATTAAATACTCCAATGTTTTTAATCGTAATAATTTCAGTTACTCTCCATATTAATGTAGAAACATCTTAAAGACAGTATATTTAAAATATTTGTTAATGGCATCTTTTTATGAATGAAGGCCAGTATCACTGATACTAATACTGCTACTGACGTCTCTACGAAATTGATTTTTTTAACGTTAATTATAGACATTCAACATTACAATATAACTAAAAGCTATCAATTTCAACATTTATTAGGCTTTAAAAAAAATAACTTTTAATTTAAGTGAACTTAAAACAATCTTCACATAAACCCATTATAAAAATGTCATATTTACCTGCGCCTACAGAAATATACAGAAATTGAATAAAGTTATTAAACACTTTACAGTCTACAATATAGATTAATCCTTATTAAAGCAACAGTTTTCTGTTACCTTTGTTCTTTTATTATCATTAATGACAGACATCACAGCAACTGGTTTATTAGGCTGTTGTGACTTTAAGAGCTGCCGCTGCCGAACATGACGCACATGTAATTTTCTCACAACTCTTTGTTCATTTTAGACGTTGCTTAACTCATTTAAGACTGCTCTTATGAGGATACTCGACAAAACGGGCATTTTGTCATACTTCTGTGTGTTACTGTTTGTTCAAGCGCGAAAGAGAACTCGATAATGGCGCGCGTCTTTCTGTGCACACGTGTCGTGTGTGTCACATGACACAACATTCACAGACAGCGCGTTCTCGTTTGTCTTGTGGCGCTTGAATGGTTTAAAAGCATTTGCGTGAATAAGAACATGTAATGTAACGCTAACTAAATTATGACGGAAAAAACGGATGTTGCGTTAAATATGCTATTTTTAACGCGCTAAACTGAAAAAAATAATCGCATGCGCTAATTTTGACAGCACTTGTTTATTTTAAAAGTACAAACTGAAAGACATTTTATTTTGAAATTTCTTTTATTTAAAAATTTAAAATACTAAAATAATGTAATTCATATTAAATTTCCAAAAGAAAAAGAGTATTAAAATATCACTTTATAACATTATAATGATATTACAAAATGGCTGCAATATATTACATCACATTGTGCACCCTCTGCTACAGTATCAAAATAAATATATGAACATATACATACACGCTCATTGCCATAGTAACCTTTTTGCTGTACATACCAATTCACCTTAATATTTCCTGATACAAGTACAAAAAGTATAATTTGCACGTCAAATTATGACCCAACCAAAACCTCCATAATGTGATCCAGTTCGTTCAGATCCAGTTTGAAAGTCTGATTAGACGGAAGAGCCGATTGGCTCGTCCCACCATTTCCGTAACCAGCGAGCGTCTTAACGAGGTCGTCCGTTACCATGGAAACGACTCTCGACGTGCCTGAGGTCGCGCTCAGGGATGAATTGCAGGGGGTGTTGTCGAACAGGATGTTGTCTATTTCCGTGAACAGGAAATCGTCCAATGAGAAATCACCGAGAAATGAGGGGGTGTGGCTAAATGCTGACTGGGCGGAGTCAGAGAGAGTGATAGGTGAGTCCACACTGCTGTGCATTTCAGAAAGATCAGGATCTGTATTTCTCGATTCACCTGAATTAATCAGGTCAGTGCTACTAGTGATATCTGGCATGTTCTGGTCTGATGTGAGTGAGCGGGCCGCCTCTGTAGAGAACAAAGCTGTTATTCCCACTGTTGGACAGAGAGATTCAATTTCAGCCAGGGCTGCGGTGAAGCTGTCCTTTATAACGGGGGATGAAGGGGGCTGCTGTCTGGGAACGGATGGGGGCAGAAGGACCCCCTCCTCCCCTCTCAGCTCGTCCTGGATGTGCCTGAGCGTGTTTGTGATGAGCACCCTGCGGGCCAGGCCTGGGTCCGTGTGTCCCGGCTGGCTGTGCAGCTTCAGCAGGGAGAGGTTGAGCACGGTCTGCCGCTGAAGCCAGTAGCAGGTGGGCGACACTTCCCGAGGGGAAGCCATCTTCATCACGCCATTCTCTTCCTCCTGCTCCAACTTCCGTTTCAGGCCTTTACCCAACATGTAGCGTGTATCTAAGAGAGAAAGATGCAGTAATGAAGCAAAGTGTGTCTGTGTATCAAAAACATAAATATTTTTGCATTCATATTTTAATTAATATATACTTAAAATATTTATATTTATTAAAAAAATTATATTTATTTTATTTCAAATCTATTAACATTTTACTTAAAGTAATGAGGAAAAATGTAATTTAAATATTTTAATATTAATATCTTTATAAATTTAATGGACAACTGAATGTAATAAAATGCCAATATTTAGAAAAGTGTAACTTTTTTGTTTTAAATGTTTTATATGGTAAAATATTTAAAGTATTTGTTTTATAAAATTTTGTTTTATAAATATTTTTGTTTTAAAAAGCAACACAAATGTAATAAAATTAACAGATTTATTGTTAAAGTTATTAAATATTTTAATATTAATATCTTGATTATTAAATTTAATCAATAAAATTGAATGTAATAAAATGGAAATATATAATGAAAAATTATTTTAAAATATATATATTATTTTTATTTAAATGTTTTCTATAGTAGCATACAGTATTTAAATAAAAATAAAATAACAAAAATACGTAATAAAATGAAATGTTAAATATATTAATATATCTTAATGATTAAATTTAATGAATAGAATTGACTGTAAAACAATATATATATATATATATTAATTTTTAACATTTTAAATATTATATTAATAAATGAAGTTAATAAATGAATTTAATTATTGGTTAAAATACAGTATTAAATATTTTAATATTAATATCTTGATTATTAAATTTAATCAATAAAATTGAATGTAATAAAATGGAAATATATATTGAAAAATTATTTATTTTAAAATATATATATTATTTTTATTTAAACGTTTTCTATAGTAGCATACAGTATTTAATTAAAAATAAAATAACAAAAATACGTAATAAAATTAAATGTTAAATATATTAATATATCTTAATTATTAAATTTAATGAATAAAATTGACTGTAAAACAATATATATATATAAATAAATAAATAAATAAATATATATATATATATATATATATATATATATATATATATATTAATAATTTTTTAACATTTTAAATATTTTATTAATAAATGAAGTTAATAAATGAATGTAATTATTGGTTAAAATACAGTATTACATATGTTAATATTAATATTTTGCCCAAATGAACCTTTGGTCAAAAAACAGAGCTATAGTTCCTGTTTTTTAGATAAAAACAAAGAAGGAGAAAAATAATATTGCTCTTTTTAGAATAGCCAAACACAGCACACAGTAGCCAAACACAGTACTTTCCACTTACTCAACATCCATCAAAGATAACTCATGACTACACATATGACTCTCTTCTCTCCGAACTCTGTGATTATTGTAAATCACAACACTTGCTTTAAGTTGCATCACTTCCTCCCATCAACTGATTGGTGGGTTGTTATGGTTAATAGTTTGTAACATCAAACTACATGACAAACAATCATGTGTAGTTCATGTGAACAACAGCCAGAGCCTGAGTCACACTGAGACAAAAACTCACTGGATTCTAGAACCTTTAGTAAATTCTGTAATTCTAGAACTCTAAATTCAGACTTTTATGTTTGAATCTCTTTCGTTCTTTGTTGAGTGACGAGATAATTCTGTAGAAGTGATGTCATAATGTGCACATACATATATATATATATATGAAGTTTGCAGTTGATGACACTGAACAGACATGCATAAACGAACCAAACGTGAATCTAATACACGAATACATTATTTCATAGCAAATCTTTTCATTAGTTTGCTGCTTGTGGAGCAACAGCTCGCGCAGGACTGTTAACGCAAACTTTTAGTTCTTTCTAGTGTGAGTGCAGTGAACTGAACCCGTGACATTTAGAGCTGCACGCCCACATTATATCAGCTCAAAGTGAAACCTCAGCTGGCTTACAGTAAAATGAAAGCTTCAGGGGCTGTCTAATACTTTCTGAAGTAAACCAACAAGTGACGAGAATACATTAGGCCTATCTGAAACGTGATTAATAGCATTAACACACCATGACCATCTTCAGTAACTGCAGTACATACTGCACAATGGGTCGAGTTTCGTGCCCGTTTACTACTCATTTATGAGCTTTAAAATCCTACATGTTTTACTTTCAAGACAATCCAAAACATTTGAGACATTCAATACATTACAACCCCAAAAGTATGTAAATACAACTACCATACAGTCACACATAACACAAGTCTTTACCTTTAAATCCAACAACTTACCCTTCTTGTTCTTTGTATATTTTTAAGAAAAATAACCTTAACGATTAAATATGTTTTCGACCGCTTCATAATGAATCACGAGTATACTGAACTGGTTTGTAAGAGTAAAAAGTACATCATAAACTCACCGCATGCAGGTCAAACGAGGACTTCAAGCTTCTCATCGGACTCGTATATCGTGTCACTCTGGTCCCGTTCGACTCGCGCGATTGTATTCGGTGTGTAAATTAAAGCGTTTGCAGCGCGCGCTCACGTAAAGTTCGTGAAGTCACTCGTTCCAGTCATCGGACGGACAAATCTATTCCGTCTTCAAGAAACCCGCAAGCGGAGTCTTCAAGAGTGACGTAAGACTCGCAGATGTCGACTGATGAACGAATCCTTCATTTGAATCGATTCGTTTGAATGATTCGGTACATCCGATTCGAGAAACGTTTTTGCTGCTCGTATGCAATAAAAACCGTTAAATATGGTAATAGCTGGAATAAACAGCTATAAACCAAAGTCCCTTTCAAGGAAAGTCTGTTCACTCGGCGGCCATATTTGCAATAACCCCTCCGGGCAGCTATTTCGGGCACCCAAGACCAAGTCCTATCTATTTGAATGAGGGAATCCTGAAATCTGAAAAACTGCGTGGCGAACTCACAATTAAGTAACATATTTCAAATCAGCAACAAAACCTGACATGAACTGTCCCATAAATGTTGTTTCTTATGCTCAAATAGCATTAAAAAAGCTTATTTTACAAGCTAGACGAGCCAATGCGCATGTGCAGTCCTAAGCGCGAGTCTCAGGTTTCTATGGGAACCGGAGCTTCTAACGGTAGCTGCTGTGACGCAATGACTTTATCAATCATCGATTGGCTCTTTTACTTAGAAGGCAGGATGTATTCCGCCATATTGCGCGTTGAAGTTTCATAACTAATAGGAGTGAACCGTTTTTCTATATCTATAGTCTTTGTTTGAACTAATTTATTAGCTTACAGGAATTTTACGATTGGCAAGCAAGATCGTTACTTGGCGCAAAGTTTATCCTTTTTTTTTTAAAAGTAAATAACATTAGCTTACAAATAACCATTAAAATTAATGGTTTTCTTTAAAATATTTTTGTTAACAATAATTTCAGAAAATAAACTTTCGATGCTAGTAGTAACAAATAGTAGTTTTTTACATAAACGTAAAAGAATCGTTGTTAAAGGGATCATTGAAATGAGTCACCCAAACGAATCGGTTCACAAAAATGAATCAGACTTAGCAATGCTACAGATATCACCCCTCCCCTCTCATTCCAGTCTGCGTATGTCAGTGAACGTGATCTCGCTCTCGCTCCCGTGGAAAAGCCGCGAATATGTGAAGTATTCACGGCACAAGCTCTCCGCTGCTCACTTCAGAAAACAATCATGCTAAATATATTTCGTATAATAACTCAAGTTTATGTGCACATAGACAGCAGAGACTAGATGGAGATAGAATACAGAGAAGTTTCAGAAAACATCTCAACTCTTCTCAGATTTGCCAGTTTATGAAAGTCTGCAATCAATAGCCAGACAACTCAAACATTTATCAAATTATCTACAACTTATTATTTAAATCTATTTATTTCAGTCTTATTTTTTATAATGTGTTGGATGAAAACCTTTGTTCAAGGAGACACATCTGACAAAGTGAATATTTAAATGAAGCATAACATTTAAAGGGTTAGTTCACCCAAAAATGAAAATTATGTCATTAATTACTCACCCTCATGCCGTTCCACACCCGTAAGACCTTCGTTAATCTTCGGAACGCAAATTAAGATATTTTTGTTGAAATCCGATGGCTCAGTGAGGCCTACATAGCCAGCAATGACATTTCCTCTCTCAAGATCCATTAATGTAGTAAAAAAACATATTTAAATCAGTTCATGTGAGTACAGTGGTTCAATATTAATATTATAAAGCGACGAGAATATTTTTGGTGCGCCAAAAAAACAAAATAACGACTTATATAGTGATGGCCGATTTCAAAACACTGCTTCATGGAGCGTTATGAATCAGCGCATCGAATCATGATTTGGATCGCGTGTCAAACCGCCAAACTGCTGAAATCACGTGACTTTGGCACTCCGAACCGCTGATTCGACACAAAAGATTCATAATGCTCCGAAGCTTCACGAAGCAGTGTTTTGAAATCGGCCATCACTATATAAGTCGTTATTTTGTTTTTTTGGCGCACCAAAAATATGCTCGTCGCTTTATAATATTAATATTGAACCACTGTACTCACATGAACTGATTTAAATATGTTTTTAGTACATTAATGGATCTTGAGAGAGGAAATGTTTTTTTTCTGGCTATGCAGGCCTCACTGAGCCATCGGATTTCAACAAAAATATCTTAATTTGCATTCCAAAGATGAACGAAGGTCTTACAGGTGTGGAACGGCATGAGGGTGAGTAATAAATGACATTAGATCACTTTGTTTAGAACCAGAGAAGCCTATATGACCAATTTTATAACAGGTTGTCTTTTGGTTTACACCCATGCAAATTAATGCACAAATCTTTGTGTGTCAAAATGTTCAGACATGTTTTCACATGGTGACAAATGTCGTCGAGGTCATCCTCTCCCTCATCTGAGTTCGTACTCTCCAGATGGCCTGAACAAGAGAAAGAGATAAAGCAGCTGTCGATCATCAGAGCAGCTGAATCACCACACGTCTGCTTCAAAACCACATCAGTCCTGCACCAGACATCCTGGGACGCTTCTCACATTAAAAAAGCAGAAAAAAATCCCAGATTTACACTGAAACTGAGTCATATAGAGAGCCAATAGTAAACCACACTAGCACTGATACTAGAAAGTTTGCACCATCATTTGAAGATAATATCATTTTCACAAGATCATCTGTGTTTGTGTGTAAACAGTCTGTCGCTCCTCACATTGTGTTGTTCATCTTTAACTCACGCACCTTCCTCCTCCTCCAAACAGCTGTCGCATACGCCTCCCCGTCAGACCCGTCGTCTCCCAGCAACCCAGAACAAAACAAAGCCGAGGGATCGCGATCCGCACGCACACGCTCCTGCATTGTCCTTGACCCTGACCTCTGACCCCTGAGGCCCAGTGGAGGACAGCTGTCTCTTTCTGCAGGAGTGTGGAAGTGTGCAGATGTCAGACTTCAGGCATGTAAGCGTGCCGCTTCGCTTTCATTCTGTGATTTTGCTGCGAATAGATAAAGTTTCTGAGATCTCACTATTGTATAACATGTATGTTCAGTTTTGGTTTTGTTTCACTGTGTTCTGTTCCTGTTTTACCTGCTTAAACTCCTATTAGTTTCCTTGATTGTTAATTCAGTTTGATTACATTCCCCATGTATTTAAAACAAGTTTCATTCTGTTCCTTTGTCTGGTACTGTTTATGTTTACATCTCAGTTTCACATTGTTGCCAGTTCTCCTGAGTTTTCTTGTTCTGGATGATTGGATTAAAGACTTGTCATGCACTTCAACTGTTTTCTGACTTTTTTTAATGCAGTTTTTTTTTTAAAGAAATGACCATGAAAATACTTACTGAACTTGGAGTTGCTCCAAAGTTTGGGGTCGGTAAGATTTTTAAAATGTTTTTGAAAGACGTCTCTTCTGCTCACCAAGGCTACATTTATTTGATCAAAAATACAGTAATATTGTGAAATATTATTACAATTTAAAATAACTGTTTTCTATTGTAATAGAGCTACATGATTAATCATTAAAAGATCTTGATCTCTATTCAAACATCTATGTGATCTTATTCCTAAATGACAACGGCGTTATGAAAATTAACCATGCTTTTATTACAAATAAAACCAAAAAACCACGATTATTGTAGTTAAACCATGGTAACCACAAATTAACATGGTTTTGCTACACTAACCATGGTATTTGTAGTAAAACTGTGGTTGTACAAATGGTAAACAATCCGCCAAAAAAACATGGTTACTACACTTCTACTATAATAAAACTATGGTTAATTTTCGTAAGAGTGATTCACCTGTGTCTATTAAACCGTTGACAAAATCACAGCGAACATTCAGATCTGAAACAACTTCACAAACAGTCTTTTGAACATCACAGTATCATTATTTCTGTGCTACAATAATTCAAATGATCTCAGAAGTACTGGATAGAAGTTTATAGTTCAGATATAAACACTCATGTCTACAGTAGATTAGAGCAAATAGAGCAAATCACCTTTTGAAAGTAACTCGATGCTTCAAATAATGATTGTATCAATTACATTATTACACCAGTAGGTGGCGACAAGTGACTGTTAGATTATAGGCTAAATAAAACCAAAAACGTGATTAAATGATCCAGAATCATGCAGCTCTATATTCTAAAATATTTCAAATGTCATTTTTTCCTGTGATGCACAATGATCTCTACTCCAGTCTTCAGTGTCACATGATCCTTCAGAAATCATTCTAATATGATGATTTGATGCTCAAAAAACATTTATGATTATTATCAATGCTGAAAACAGTTTTGCTGCTTCATATTTTTGTGGAAACTGATGCTGTTTTCATTGTTGGATTCTTTGATGAATATAAAGTTCAAAAGAGCAGCATTTATTTGAAGAAAATAGAAATCTTTTGTAAAATTGTCTTTACAGTTATTTTTGATCAATTTAATGCATCCTTGCTGAATAAAAGTATTAATTTCTTTCAAAGAAATAATCTTATTGACCCAAACTTTTGAACAGAAGTGTCTAACCAGTAGTGTCTGTTAGATCATGTGAACAACAGTGATGACTCACAATCTCCAACCAGCGCCACCCACTGGAAACAACGAGACTGGCTAGTTTGTGTAACACTGAGTCTTGCACACACACACACACACACGGAAAACATGAAACATGTTACAGAACATTCCAGTTAAAACCATTTTTATTAAACTTCTCCTTCATAGTTTATTTAAACATTGTGTGACATAAAAGAAAACAGAAATACAGGAGAAAAAGACCATTTTCTCCCCCAAAACAGACAAAAATTACACAAGCAATGTTGCTTTAACTATCGCAATGTCATTTCCTGTTTATCAGTCACTCAGTGGGATCAGCATTTATATAGATACATTTATACATAAATCTGTATCTCTATGACAGTGACGCTGCTGTTGTGCTGTCAGTAAACAAAGGTCGAGTCCAATATACAGGATAATATACATAATAATATACGTGTAAGCATCAAAACTGATTAAGAGAAAGAACCAATTCATCATATTGACATTTAAACTACAAGGATTTGGTTCTTGTTTTCCAAAGTATTATTACACAAAATTGCACAGGATGATAATGCTGTTAGAATGGTGGCAAACAACTAGCACATAATGACAATGCGTTTGAACAAGCGTCACGTTCAGAGGACCGCTGTCTTGAAATGCTGAAGAGCACAAATAAAAAAAAAAATCTGAAAAAAACAACAACGGTCCACCAAACGCAGAGAGAAGGCAGCGGTTGAAGGAGAGGTCGCCAGAGCAACCGCACTGGGAGCCATAGTAACGGAACCCACTATTCAGAGGTCAGTTATGACATCACAGTCCACCGCTTCCTTCAAAGTTCCGAAGAGGAAGTTCAAAGCGAAATCTAGTTGCGGTCCTCTAAAAACCTTGGAAACGGGACTTCTTCGTCCAAAAGTGCTTTTGGATGCTTGTCTAAATGAGCGCGCAGAATTTGAGATGTTTAGCCCAGCAGATTGTGGGCCGCTCGCTGAATTTAGGAAACGTGTTTGTCTGGTCATGCAGCGACGTGCATGCATGATTCATTATCAGGCAATGTTTAATTTGATCCTTTCTTACTCTGGGTCTCATTAATATTCTCTCTCACACACACACACACACACATTCACTCACTCTCTCTCTCTTTCACTCAGCTGTGGCGTATGGTAGGTAACGTTACTGTCATCTTGATGGAGTTGTTGGGTGTTTGAAGGCAGCGGGTCTCAGCAGCATCCTCCGCTGGACGCCTTGACCGGCGTGCTCTGAATCTTGACGTTGGATTTGTCGGGCCCTCCTGCGGTGGCCCCGGGGCCCATTCTCTTCTTAATCTCAGCCGCCATGGTCATGAAGGCCTGCTCCACGTTACTGGAGCTTTTCGCACTCGTCTCGAGGAACGGGATGCCGAGAGAGTCCGCAAACTCCTGGAAGAGACGCAACAACAGATCAATCGTGTGCTTATTTAAACCGAGGAAGTAAATGAAAAATAAATATCTAAATATTAAAAAAAAAAAAAAAATTGTGGGAATGTATGTTTTTATTTATTTAAATATTCAAATTTATAGAATGTGTGTGTGTGTGTATATATATATATATATATATATTATATGTGTGTGTGTGTGTGTGTATATTAATATGATCGTAAATTAAAAACGTCATTAATAAATGTTATGCCACTATCTGCTACATTAATACTTACAATAAACTAATATATTTACAAATGTTTAAGTGTAGAATCAACATAAAGGAAGTATATTAATTTAATATTTTAAAAACTATAATCATTTAATATTTAAAAAAAAAAAAAGAAGTATTTTATATAAATAAAATAATCATCTAAACTGCAATTATTTATTCATTATTCAATAATTAATAGTGATTAAATAATTTCAGTTTGCAACCAGGAAAGGTTTATGATTAATAAAATATTTATAAATAATTCAATATTATTATTTAATAATAATTAATAATTTACAAAATTACATTTATTTTAATTATTAATCAGCCAGTCTTTTGGGCTGCAAACAGGAAAAGTAAATAAATAAATAAATACATTTATTAATGACCGTAAATTAAAAACGTCATTAATAAATGTTATGCCATTTTCTGTTACATTAATAGGCTGTGTATCATAAACTAATATATTTACAAATGTTTAAGTGTAGAATCAACATAAAGGAAGTATAATCATTTAATATTAAAAAAAATAATAACTTATTTTAATTATTAATGGGCTGCAAACAGGAAAAAGTAAAAACACACACACACACACATATATATATATATATATATATATATATAGAAATACAGAAATAATTAATTACTTATTAATATATATATATTTTTTTAATTAATTGTTAATTAATCACCCAGTCTTTTGAGCTGCCAACAGGAAAAATCGTTGGCATACGTAAAATGCTTAATTTATAAATTATTATTTATTTAATAATAAATAATAATGTAAATAACTGTTAACTATTTAAATGATTAATTAGCCAGTCTTTTTCGGGCTGCAACCAGGACAGGTGTGATTTGTGGGCAGTAGAGATCATGCAGCCAGTCGTGTCGTAAGTTGTGATTCTGGTGAATGTAGTGCTCTGTTCACCGGACAGATCCTGTACCTTAGCTGCTGTGTATTCCACAAGTTTCTTAGTGGTCAGATCACACTTGTTTCCCACCAGGAGTTTGTTGACGTTTTCACTAGCGTAGCGATCGATCTCCTGAAGCCACTGTTTGACGTTACTGAAGGACTCCTGAGGAAACACATCACATTAAGACCAAACAGCAGCAGCACTGACACATGACAGAAACGCTTCAGCCTCAGCACGGAATGGCCGTACTAATGGAATGTTTGGTCACCTGATCTGTGACATCGTAAACAACGATGATCCCGTGAGCTCCTCTGTAGTAGCTGGACGTGATGGTGCGGAATCGCTCCTGACCGGCTGTGTCCCACTGTTCACACAGCAAACACACACGGTTAGAAAATGTTTCTTGAGCAGCAAATCAGCATATCAGAATGATTTCTGAAAGATCATGTGACACTGAAGACTGGAGTAATGATGCTGAAAATTCAGCTTTGATCACAGGAATAAATTACATTTTAACAAATATTCAAATAAAAAACAATTATTTTAAATTATAATAATATTTCACAATATTACTGTTTTTACTGTATTTTTGATCAAATAAATGCAGCCTTGGTGAACAGAAGAGACTTCTTTTAAAAACATTAAAACATGTCAAACGTCTAATTGTAGTGTAATTAACGTGTCTTACAGCAGTAATAAAACTAAAATGCTGATAATGTGACGTCTACTTGCATTAATTTATGAATGCACACTGAAACATTTTGAAATGCAAAAATGCATGAAATAAAGCTTGTGTAACTATAAGAGTTTGCAATAGTGTTGTCAAAACTATCAATATTTCGATATGTATCGATACTGAAATATCTGAAACTGTTTAAATGCTCCTTTTCTGCAGTATTGATACACCGATACCAGCTGCGTGTTTTCTCTCTGACGGCAAACTGACACACACCCGCCTCCTCTTACTGACTCATCTCATTCACTACAGTTGAATAGTGTTTATATTTGTGCATGACTTTACTAATTCCCACAAGTTTCGCGCTCGGACCAAAAGCACGCGCACCACGCTTTCATCAAGCTGCCTATCAAACAGCTTGCGAGAACCAAATTAAGTTCTTTTTCATAGCTTACTGCGCTTTAAGGATTAGTTCACTTTCAAATGAAAATTACCCCAAGCTTTACTCACCCTCAAGCCATCCAAGGTGTATATGACTTTCTTCTTTCTGATGAACACAATCAGAGTTATATTAATAAATATCCTGACACATTCGAGCTTTATAATGGCAGTGAATGGGACCAACGAGTATGAAGCTGAAGAAAGTGCCTCCATCCATCATAAATATGTGTTCGACACGGCTCTGGGGGGTTAATAAAGACCTTCTGAAGTGAAGCGATGCGTTTGTGTAAGAAAAATATCCATATTTAACAAGTTATGAAGTAAAATGAAGGCCTTTATTAACCCCCCGGAGCCGTGGGGAGTACATGTATGATGGATGGATGTGGATGAAGACACTTTCTTCAGCTCACACTTGTTTATCCTCGCTCACTGCATTATAAAGCTTGGATGCGTCAGGATATTTATTCATATTTCTCTGATTGTGTTCATCAGAAAGAATAAAGTCATATACACCTAGGATGGCTTGAGGGGGAGTAAATCTTGGGCTAATTTTTGAAAGAGAACTAATCCTTTAATCAAAAAACAAAACACAAAGAGAAAATCATTCGCTGCTCTTGACTGAATAACTTTTGTAACTTTAATTGTAAGCATTATTCTGTATTTAATTCTTACAATGAAAACTATCCAGTGTTATTTTTGATTACTTTAATTTCTGAAGTACTTCTTAGTTGAATACTACTGTTAGACCCACCTGAAAAAATGTTTAATTTGTCTCTTTATTCTATTGTATTTATTTGTGCTATTGTTTGCAATTTGTTTCATTTGTTCTTACTTTATTACTGACTGTTTACTTGTCTTTTTTTGTAAATGTAGTTAAATTATTTCTAAAAAAGCCTCCCTGTTTTGTGTGTAAGCTATTGAAACAAAATGACCCAAATCATCAAAAAATTATGAGCTAATAACAAACTACCTGTATGGCGGTATATATGGCAGTTTTCCCCGTGGTATCGAATATTGATATTTTTCAAGGTATCGTATTGTTCCAGTATCGTGACAACACTAGTTTGCGCTGTACTGTGTTAGTCATTGAAGTGAGCACTTACGATCTGTAGTTTGATGGTCTTTCCATCAAGCTCTATCGTCCGGATTTTGAAGTCCACTCCGATGGTGCTGATGTAGCTCTCTGTGTACGTGTCGTCCTGAGGGAAAGAACACACAACATTTATAGTCTTCTTAAAAATGCAGTAATTTCACACGTTCACATCCAAAGTTGTGAAATTAACTTGGAATATCACATTAAACATTTGCAAAGGGTTTCAATCCCATGCGTTCAAGAGAACAAAATCACCTCTGGGAAATTGGCGCAAAATATCAGTAATAAAAATGGAAGTTGCTGCAATCTGGGAAGAAACTGTGGCTTTTTTCCTCCATCAAGAATGAGTTGCGACAGATGAAACACAATAAACGCTGTCGTGTTCTCTTGCGTTTGGATGCTGTTGTTTGTGAACACAATCATGTGAGATGCTTCTGGAGGGAATTAAACCAAATCATTCTGATGACTCAGAATCACCAAACCAACATCTGAGATGCTGTGATGCGATTGGTCCGCTGGTTAGTCCAGTTATTCAATCACAGCCTCTTGTTGAGGCAAAGCCACATGAGTTTTTTTTGTTGCGAATCGAGGGATTTATTCAGTAAATGTGTTTCCATCGCATGTCTTTTTAGCAGATCAAAAAAATTTTACATGCATTTTTATAATTTATGCGCATCTTGGTGTTTCCATCCAGCGTTTTATCCCAAAATGCGCATAAAAATAGGTGGATCGAAACATAGCTATTGAATAGAGTTGCAAAATTAATAACCGCTTTCATGCAACCAGGTAAACAGGTAGTGCCGCCCCTCCCGACCCAGTCAGGCTGAAGAAATGACACCCTTCACCTTTCGCATAAAGCTCTTTGACAGTCAAATCACCTGTGCAATAAGAGCCACTATCTGACCCGTGTGAGTGTGAGCAGTATCTAATAACTTACAGCAAAACGCAGCAGAAGGCAGGACTTCCCAACGCCCGAGTCTCCGATCAGTAGGAGTTTGAACAGGTAATCACTGAGAGAGAAAACAGAGGACAATAACATCTATCAGTAATCGCTGACACTCCTGGCCGGCTGTCATCTGTGACGTGGAACTGGGAACTACGTTACGCAACACGTGCGCGTGTCATCATGTCTCAACGGTACAGAAGGGAAATAATGGAGAGAAACGTTGGAATACCACATCTCAGGGTCATACGTCACCCCAAAATAATCAAATTTGCAAAAATAATGCAAAATTTGTTTTCTTTTCTTCTGGTTTAGATCTGGACATGTTCTTGAAAGGTTTCCAGATTCACATCCTTAAGTAGCATGGTATCACCATCACTGTACCATGGTAAAACCACAAACTTTGAAAGAGTGCTGTGGTAACAGGTGATTTAATTACCCAACAGCCCCTAAAACACAACTGTCACACTGTCAGTAAGTTCAGGCCCAAGATCACATTTCAACATCACAGTATAAGATCCACTCTATAAAACAGTTTAATCAGCCTGAGGATGATTTTAGCTCCTTATAAACATGATCAGATGTGTAACTGTGTAAATCATTTCTTCAGTTTCATTTTAACTTATCGGTTTAATAACGACGTGGCAGTTGAGCGTGTCAGAGCTCAAGAAACAGCCTGACAGTTATGTTATATATCATCATTACTACACATAGAAAAACATATCTCTATAAACAAATTTATTTATAACCATTTTTAAATCAAATCGAAACGATACCAGTTGTTTGATCCGGTTAAACAAGAACAGCATAGTTGTGATAAATAATAATAAATTAATCCTGATATATAAAGTAAACGTTTAGTTTAATTTAATGTTTTGTTTTGTTAACACTGCAATTTCTGTGAATGTTAATAAAGCAGGAGATGAGTGCGCGCTCATGTGTTTGATGTGTCATCAGCGCTTTTTTTCTTTACACAAACTTACTATTCGGGATTCATGATGGACAGCAGACGAAAACTTCCGCTTTATCTGTCGTTTTCTTCCTCACGATGAGTGTAATTAATGGTCGAGACTCGTTTGCCGGTGATACCCGTTTTTGTTCGGTGTTAAAAGCGGTTTTAGGAGAGAAATGAGCAGAACCGGGATCCGGACACACATAAAAATGGCCACTCGACAGTGAAGCTTGAACAACAAGAGAGACGATGTTCCGTCACTTTCGCTGTACAACCCGCCAAAATAAAAGTCCTGACAAATAAATTACTAATAACACATGCTTATTATTATATAATTATTTATAGATATAAATGACATTTTGAAAGTATCATAATTTATTATTCATATGTTATATTTCTGGAAATAGTTTTGGCGAAAATATTTTATTATACATCGCTTATTATAGATGAATGTTTTTGGAGCTTTCACAAACGACTTTTATTATGCCAGAAAACGAAAAAGTTTATTTAAACATTTTTTGTTTTGGTTTCAAAGGCGTTTTTTGGGTTGACCTGCCCAGTATTTACGTACATAAAACTAGACTGCGTTTCTTACGCAACAATTTCCGCCCATATTTTTAAACTTTAAATCGACCAAAAGCCATTCTTGTAGTAGGTGCATCATTTACAAACTGAAGCTCCGCCGGACGTCCTGTGAAGCACATCAACATTTTTTTTCCTCCAGATGGCGCTATAATCCAGTCTGAAATAATGTTGTCCGGTGTCATTGAGTGGGTCAGTCTGTCTGTGTGCCAGTGAAACACACGGGTCATCATTAAATCTCCCTAAACCCTCAGACTATTAAAAGGTCTGTGTGAGTTGCCAAAGATTTTCTTATAGGCTATTGGAGCACATATTCTTTCTCTGTTTTGCTTTTGGCGATTTCACCACAACAATTTAACAATCTTTATCTCATGGAAGGGTCTGAAGTTCAGAGGTAATGCCAATATCTTTAACTCGTCATTTCTACCAGGTTTTGGTAGTTTGGCAGTGTCTGCTGATCTTGACCTGTCTTTGAACCGGTCTGAATGGAGGGGAAAGGCTTTTCCCTTATCCAAATACACACACACACACACACAAATGCTATTAATACACCTGTCTGGTGACTGCATTGAGTGCTGGGACAGATATGGAAAATGACAGTAGAACTATGGGGCTGTGCTGTTTTTATTGTTCAGATTTTTTGTATAAAAAGCTTGAGGTTAAGTGCTGTTTTCCTGTGTTTGTTTGCACACGTGTCGGTCATTGTCTTGTTTTTCCTGAGCCAAACACACCTATAAAGCAATCAAACTCAGACATCTCATCTGCTCTTCCACTACATGAGCTCATGAGTGATGGTGATGCTGTCTAAGTACTAATGGAAAATGAACCTAAAATGACTTTTTTAAGTGACTATAGTGTGTTGTACAGGTGAGTATATGTGTGTTCTGGTGTTTGGGGCTTGTGGAGTAATACAGCGATGAAATCGGAGCATCTCAAATGGCTTCTGTTGCAGAGCCTGTGTGTGTGTGTGTGTGTGTGTGTGTGTGTGAGTGTGAGTGAGTGAGTGAGTGAGTGTGAGTGAGTGAGTGAGTGCGTGTGTGTGTGTATTTTCTGGTGGGGCAAATAGAGGGGTGTGGTTAACATTTCAAGACAAGGAGAGGGACAGTGTGATTGACAGGTGAGGGGTGGTGATGTCACAAAGACGCAGTATAAAAGTTGAATGTGGGGCAAAACTGATAATCTGAGTTTATTTGGGGAGATTTCCAAACCCACAACCAGTCACACACTCTTCAGAGAGGACGCTGATATCGGTAAGGAGCTTGACTGGACTTTCTAATGCTTTGTGCAAAAGTTAGGATGCAAATGACTGCATTTGTCATTATTCGAACACATAAAATGTGTGTATAGAAAAGTCTACTAGTTCTGCATTGATATTTAAAATAATACTACTGCTTTTTATTATTGTTTTGTAGTGGAATTTGATTGAGAAGGGTAAACTATAATTTAAAAAGTTGAAATTAAAAGCTTAAATGTTGTAGGTTTTAAGAACTCATTAAGGCAAGGTAAAATAGTAAAATAAAACTTAAAATTAAACTCAAAAGTAAAAATATAGTGTTACAGAATTTGTTGAGAAAGTGAAAACTGGTAAATTTACAAAATAAAAATATTAAAAATTATATTTCACTGCAGACTTTTTTACAAAGGGGCGAAAAGCTGAAATTGAATTAAAAAGTGCAGATTTTGTTTGACAACTTAAAATTTAAATTGTAGTTTTTAAGCACAATTCATTGATTAAAATTAAACTTAAAATTAAAAGTAAAATTATAGTTTGTGACAGAATTTTCTGAGAACGTGAAAAGTTGTAAAAAATAAAAAATTAGAAGTAAAAATTAAGTAAATTTTCACTGCTGAAGTTTCTATTTTACAAAAAGGAAGACGTTTGTGATGAAAGTAAAAAAAAAAAAAAAAACACACACATAAAAGTCCAAATTGAATTAAAAATAATTAGTTTGAGAACGGTAAATTTAAGTTAAACTTAAAAGTTAAATTGTAGTTTTTAAGCAGAATGAACTGAGACAGGGTAAAATAGTAAAACAAAACTTAAAATGAAAAAGATAAAACTAAACTTAAAAGTAAAATTATAGTTTGTGACAGAATTTGTTGGGAAAGTAAAAAACAAAATAAATTAAACTTAAAAGTAAAAGTTAAGTAAGTTTTTATTTTCCGAAGGGAAAACTTCAGTGATGGAAGGAAAAACATGCACAAAAAAAGTCCAAATTGGATTTAAAAGTGCAGAATTTGCTTGAGAAAAAAAGAAATAAAGTAGTAAAAAAGCTGATTTATTAGCCTATAAACTTCGCCGCAGAGATGATGGGATCTACGGAGCCTTTAGGTTAACTGTGAGTCCTCAAGGTCACCAGAGTGCTCCGGATCAACGGAGCTTGACGCTGGAAAAACACTTGAGAGCAGTTTAGTGAACATCACTGCAGGCGTTCAGCTGTACATTAACAATTACACTACATTGATCAATGCAAACAATTAGCCAAGCGAAATGCAGACAAACTGTGCATGAGTGTAAATAAACCTATTTTAAGAGGCGAATGTCCAACAGACATGAGTTCTTCAGAGGTCAGAAGTAGAGGTCACAGTATCATCTGAAAACCTCCTTCATGTTTAGTGCATGCAAACAAAAGTCATTAAAACAGATGAGCTGCATTTGTTTAATGCATAAACAATATGCCTTAAGATTAAAGTAAACCGAAGAAATTGTGATGCTCATCTGACTGGCACATTAAATATGGGCTCTTGCTTAATGATGCAAATGCAATTCCAAACGCCTGAAATGTTGACTTAAGCACGTCGGATTGTTATTTTATAACAGGTGTGTGTTTTTCTGGCTTGTGCAGACGATGGCTGATCATGAGCTGGTTCTGAAGTGCTGGGGAGCCGTGGAGGCCGACTACACGGGCCACGGAGGAGAGGTTCTGACCCGGTCAGTTCCCGACTCGATGAGACAGAGCTGAACGTGATCTGCCCGGGTCTGGCTAATGTTTTCTCTCTCTTCAGTTTGTTTAAGGAGTATCCGGACACACAGAAGCTCTTCCCAAAGTTTGTGGGCATCGCTCAGTCTGATCTGGCGGGAAACGCGGCAGTGGCGGCCCACGGCGCGACCGTGCTGAAGAAGCTGGGCGAGCTGCTGAAGGCCAAAGGGGATCACGCTGCCATCCTCAAACCGTTG
Source organism: Ctenopharyngodon idella (assembly GCF_019924925.1). Classification (NCBI taxonomy): domain Eukaryota; kingdom Metazoa; phylum Chordata; class Actinopteri; order Cypriniformes; family Xenocyprididae; genus Ctenopharyngodon; species Ctenopharyngodon idella. The sequence continues at coordinate 42,669,523 of NC_067220.1, forward strand.
GCCAACTCGCACGCCAAAACACACAAGATCGCCCTCAACAACTTCAGGGTATCGCAGGACACTTTCACTGACATTCATCGTTTTTGGGCTCAGTTCCAAAACCTTGTTTATAACTGATACCAGTTACTCTGAAACAAGCTGATGAAATGGAGAGAATAAAGTTTTTATTTGCATTGCTTTCAAAATATAATAATTAAAAATATAATGATTAATTATTAATTCTAATGAAATTATTCATTTAAAAGAAGGTATAAAAAGGCAGAACACCCTAAACTATCGGTATCGGCAGATATCACTCTGAATAACCGGCTATCGGTGGAGAAATTTAGTATCTCTAATATTTATTTTTTATAATTAGATAATTCATATTAAATACAAATAATTAAATATATGTAATAAAAATGAATAATTAATAAATATATTTTAAATATTTGTTAAAATGAAATGAAGTAGAAAGAAAAAAGACTTAAGATAAATTATGATAAATTATATAAAATAATATATATAAAATAAAAATGTTATATATATTTTATAACATATTATATATATATATAGTATTTTTTGGGTAATATACATTTGGTAAAATTTACACATATTTTGTTGCAAAACAAACAAAATAAAATGATATTTTGGAGCAGAAACTAGCAACTAACTGAATTATAACCTAACTATATATATATATATATATATATATATAAATATAAATTATAGTGGCTGGCTGAACTATTATAAGGATAAGTGACTGACTTTGACTGCTGTTCATTAATTATATGAAAATAATAGTACTTGAGTTGAATTCAAATGGAAGATTTTGCCAATGACGTTAGCAAGCTAATATCTTAATAGCATACTAAAAATACACAACAGCACACATCAGTTTTTTTGGATACAATCCACGATGCCTTAAAACGCTGCATGTGGAGGAACTCATTTTGAAAGAGTGAAGTTCTTCTGACTTCATTGCAGCTTTCGGATCTTGTGTATTCTTAGAAGCACACACACATATCCCCTCGTAAATAGTTTGTCGTGAGATGAAACGCCAACCGTGCTCTCTCTATCTCTGTCAACAGCTGATCACTGAAGTCCTGGTGAAGGTGATGGCGGAAAAGGCCGGTCTCGACGCCGCCGGTCAGAGCGCGCTGAGGAAAGTGATGGACGTCGTCATCGGCGACATCGACGGTTACTACAAGGAGGTCGGATTCGCCGGTTAAAGGATCTCAAGAAAACTGGGGTCTAGAAAAAGCGCTTGGCTTGTTGTTGCCGTTAGTGAATAGTAGTTACTGTGCAGCTAATCAGATTAAAAACTATCCAGAGATCAAATCATGTTTAAAACCAGAAAACACATGCAACCGTGTTTGTTATTGTATGCAAATGTGCTTTGGAATGAACAGAGCCAATCACGTCGGGTTTAGAACGTCACCTGATCTAGTAATGTCATCATACAGTGACTTTGGATGTGTTAGGGTCTCAGGAGGAGCCTCAGATTACGTCTAAACTTCATGTGAATTGCAAGTGATTGCACATTAAAATATCTTTAATTTGGGGGAAAAAATTATCATTGAAAAGGAAATTTTATTCCAGTGATGCTTCTCTTATTTAGTTTCTCTGCACCTGCTTTGTCTTCATTATAACCTGCATTATAAATCATATTCAAGACTTTGCTTTTTGTAATGCAACACTTATCAATAAACATCGCTTTTACCTGCTGAAAAAGTGATTTGTGTCTATATTTGTCATTCATGCATTAAAAAAATTTTTTTTTTGAATTATTATAGCTGCCATATGGTTGAGGTTGGGCTGTTTCATGGTTAATAAGCATCACAAGGATTATGCGTGCGTGTGTTTATGGTGCGTTTGACAGGTGCTTTATTCTAATCTGGTGTGTAAATCACATGGTAAAGTCATTCGGCCCGATCTGCGTCTGGAATGCAGTTTATTTATGACATTGTGACCCCTATGTTTTGTTAAGAGCGTTTGCTAAATCTCAACCTTTTGTTTTTATGTCTTTCTAAGTAATCTTTATCCTCAGAAAACTGCGGGTCAATCTGCAGCCGTGCTCCAACTCACACGCACACGGTCACTCACAGTTTTCCATTCCTCCTAAATCTCATTCCAGGACGTTTGTGGACGTGACTGTAGCCACAGAGGTTTCCTGTGCAGTGATTTCCATTTGCATTTACTTTACCGATAAGCCAACAGATGTGTATTGAGCATGTGTGAAGTTCTCCCGGTGGGTTTGACTCGTTGTCACACTAGACGTGACAACAGTCACTCTCACAATCTCTCCAGTCTCCCTCTCTGCCCTTTCTTTAGTTGTTTCTGGCGACACGTAGCCAAGGGCAGAGAGTTCAGGGAGCTGACCTCATGTCCGAGAGAGCCATGTGAATATGACATGACTGACATATAAAGTACATTAGTTTGAGCTTTAATATCTCAGTTATATAGCAATGAGATTGAATGAAGACGACTGCAGAAATTTCTTGCTTCTCAGATGGTTCTCATAGAAAAAGAGCTCAGTAATCTCCTGTGTGTCTCCTCTAGAGCAGGGTTTTCAAACTGGGGTCCAGGGAGTGCAAGGGGGCTGTGGAAATTAATAATAATAAAAAACAAGTTTATAATAATAATGGGGGCAGTTGTGGCCTAATGGTTTGAGAGTTGGACTTGTAATCCTAATGCTGGGTACACACTACAAGATTATCGTGCTGATTTTGGGCCGATTTCTCCACTTCCGACAATCCAAGGTAAAGTCCTGATTATCTTGATGGTTCTACAGATTATCTTTTCAGATTTTCCTGTGGTGTGAGGTGTGTTAAGAGTGACTGAATCTGCTCGGAAGAACGTCGGAGCCGCCCCAATCGCGAATCGTAAATATTCAAACTGATGTGTGGGGGGAACCCTGAGGACAAATGTGCGCACGCTTTGGAGATTATCACGTGAAACGAAACAATATCCAATCAGAAATCGAGCTGACAGAAGATGGAAGCATAAAAGCATAAAAAACGCAGTCATGGCGCAGCACAAAGTCTCCACGACTTCACCCAAACCCTTTTCTTTTTTTTCCTCAGTGAATTTCCTGTCAAAATCATTTTAAACACTATCATCGCAATTTCTTCCTGAACCTTGAACCTATCGCCCGCCGTGTTTATTCTGAAGTCTCGAGAGATTTTGCGAGATTTCTCGTGTTTACAGTTGGTTGAAAATCTGTTTGTGTGCTGTCACATCACGGCACACCACACACTATAGGAGCAAAACGGTTAAATCTAGGATTTTTTTGTCCTCATGTTTGTGGTCTCTCACATTTATAAGATTTTAAAAATCTTTTAGTGTGTACTCAGCATAAGGTTGTGGGTTTGAGTCTCAGTACCGGAAGGAAATGTAGGTGGGGGGAGTGAATGAACAGCGCTCTCTTCCACTCTTAATACCTCACAACTGAGGTGTCCTTGGGCAAGGCACCGAACCCCCAATCGCAAAAATGGCTGCCCACTGCTCCGGGTGTGTGTTCACGGTGTGTGTGTGCACTTGGATGGGTGAAATGCAGAGCACAAATTCAGAGTATGGGACACCACAGTTGGCTACATGTCACATCACTTTCAAATAACAACAAATATAGCTGCAAGCAGCAGTTAAGAGGCTAAGCACAAAGAAAGCGTGATAAGTCATGCCAGCTTGGCTTGGAGCATCAGACCAACTGCAACAATGAACAATTAAAGACATATTACGATAATTTTAGGCAAAATGGCTGAATAATCATAAATGCAGACACTAGTAATATGATTTAATGGTTTATTTTTTCTTACCAATAGGTGGCGCTGTGACCAAATTGATGTGGTATAGTCAGAGTGAGGTGACAATGACACTCGCAAAGTTTGGTGTCAATATGTCAAAGCATTGCAGAGATACAGCCTCAGAGTCATTTTGGCATCACGCCTCAACTTTGTTGATGCGGTGTACGAAAGCGGTTTCCCCGAAATTTTACGTTCCCAGAACATTCTCAGAACGTCCCCACTGGTAAGGACGTTGTCTAGTAACGTTCCCAGTACGTTCCGAGACGGTCACGATGTGGAGTTCTTTTAAGGGTTGGGGGATGTTATTTGGTGGACCTTCAGGGAACATTCAGGACGTTCTGGGAATGTTTAGGGGACTATTACTATAGGACGTTCTGTTAACTTCCCAAATGTCCTCTTTGTAACATTCTCGCGTGACCATAAAATAACCAAAATAGAACGTCCCCCTAAACTCATATTGGGAACGTTATTAAATGACCAACAGAGGACTGTGTGGGAACGTTCTGTTAATGTCCTAAATATCCTCTTTGTAATATTCTTATGTGACCATAAAATAACCAAAATGGAATGTCCCCCTAAAGTCATATAAGGAACCTTGAACTGCAGCACTTTCATTACCAAAAGAGGACGTTTAGGAACATCCCTAATGTTCTGCAAAGGTTCAGAATTTTCGTCACCTTTAGAGAACTTTTAGGGTTTAACATTGCGCAAGGTCACGAGAATGTCGCCTTCTATGTGGGTTTATTCTATTGACATGAAATACAAAATCCATTTTTACTGGTATGGTCTGAAGATGATCTGACTCAAATTTGGTGAAAATCAGACAAACGGTCTAGGAAGAGTTCGAAAAAATAGGTTTTCAAAGAAAATCAAAATGGCGGACAGGAAGTTTGACCAACTATAGCAAAATTGATATCTGTATTCTCGGCAAGAATTTATTAAGATCAATTAAGTTATTAATCAATTAAGTTTCATTACAATAGGCAAAACTAATCAAAAGCTATTAACATTTTTTGAAATTTATTATAATTTTTGACCACAATGTGGTGCTGCCAAACCCTTTGGAGTTCTTTCAGGGCATGGTACCGAAGACATACACCGAGTTTTTAAAATATAGCATTTTATGACAAAACTCAAAATGGCCGATACCCAAAATAGCCGATATGGAAAATTCTGCATGCTGCACCGAATCTAGAGACCGGTTTTATGATTTTCAGACAAACCGTTCAGAGGTTTGGCAAAAATGTAATGTTTCATATCTCCTGACCACTAGATAGCACTGTGCCAAAACTAACAAAGTTTGGTCAGAATACGCTAAAGCGTTGCGGAGATATAGCTTCACATCCATTTTGACATGCTCTTGATCTAATTCGTTCGCATGTTATTCGAGAACGGTTTGACGGAGCTTTGGTGCTTGGCCCCTAATAATAAAGATTAAAATAAATACACTGATTAAGAAAAATAATAAAAATTAGGTAAAAATACATTAAAATTAGAATAAAATATGAATTCGATTTTAAAATAAAATTGATTAAAATAAATAGATTAATACAAATAAATAATATACAAATTAATTACAAATCAATCAATAAATACATATATTCAATAAATAAAATGTATATTAAAATAAATAAAAATCAGATTTTAAAATAAAATTGATTAAAAACAAAAAAAACAAACAAAAAAAAAAAACACATTTTGTAGCTATACTCATACCATATGTCTATTATTGACTCATCTGTGTTTATTTCTCAATAGAAATTAAGACACAATTTGAGACAAAGTTGATACTTTGTCATTCCCCTGAGCAATAAAAGAACAACTTGTGAGCATGAAGACTGTTCTCTGAGTAGTGTGAGCCTGAGCTCTAGAAGCGCCTGTAATCGGTGGTTTGATGCGTTTCTCCTCCTCAATACCAGCATTGTTCCTCAGGACTGTTAAAAGGGGGCATCTGGTTTCTAGGACTTTTTGAATCTGTGTGTATGTGTGTGTGATTTGTAAGGAAGCTCAGTGTCATCCTGTGTTATCTGCTGTGAGAGGAAGAGGCAGGGCAGGAAAGCTGAGGTATCCTGAGCTCTCCTGAGAGGCTGTATACACACACGCTATTGACATCAAATTCAAGCTCACAAAGAACTTGTGATTTTATAATGCATATGATGTCACAGTCAAGTCAATCAATTCCTGTTTGTCTCAAAACACAAAGAAATACTGAAATAGTGAGATTTTTATTTTTTTCTCTAGGTGGTTGCTGTGCAGTTTTTATGGTGTTCTGAATGGGGTTTTTTAGCAGTTGTGGGTTGTGTGAGGTGTTTTGAGTGGTTTAACTTATAACATGTTGCTATGTGGTTGTTAAGGCATTGCTATGCTGTTGCTAAAGCGTTCTAGGTGGTTGCCAGGACAGTGCTATGCAGTTGCCAGGTGCTCTGACTGTTAAGTTTTTGTATCATGACTTTAACCTGTTGTTATGCCATTGCTATATGGTTGCTAGGGCGTTGCTATGCTGGTGCTAAAGCGTTCTAGGTGGTTGCCAGGACAGTGCTATGCAGTTGCTAGTGTTTTTAATATGCTCCTATGTCATTGCTATAGTTTTCTGGGTGGTTGCTGTTTTAAGTGGTTTAACTTTCAACATGTTGCTATGTGGTTGCTAGGGTGTTGCTAAAGTGTTTAAGGTGGTTCCCAGGACAGTGCTATGCAGTTGCCAGGAGCTGTGAATGTTATGTTTTTGTATAGAGCATTTTACAATATATCATGACTTTAACCTGTTGTTATGCCATTGCTATATGGTTGCTAGGGCGTTGCTATGCTGGTGCTAATGTGTTCTAGGTGGTTGCCAGGACAGTGCTATGGAGCTGCTAGGTTTTCTAAGTGTTTTTAATATGCTCCTATGTAATTGCTAGAGTTTTCTGTGTGGTTGCTAGGTGTTTTGAGTAGTTTAACTTTTAACATGTTGCTATGTGGTTGCTAGGGCATTGCTATGCTGTTGCTTTGTGGTTGCTATGCTGTTGCTAAAGTGTTCTAGGTGGTTGCAAAGAAAGTGTTTTGCAGTTGCTAGGTGTTCTGAGTGTCAAGTTTTTATAAAGAGCATTTTACAATAATTCACGACTTTAACCTGTTGTTATGCCATTGCTTTATGGTTGCTAGGGCATTGCTATGCAGTTTCTAGGTGTTCTAAGTGTTTTTAATATGCTCCTATGTCATTGCTAGTTTTCTAGGTGGTTGCTAGGTGTTTTAAATGTTTTACTTTTAACATGTTGCTATGTGGTTGCTAGGGCGTTGATATGCTGTTGCTAGAGTGTTCTAGATGGTTACCAGGACAATGCTGTGAGTGTCAAGTTATTTGTATAGAGCTTTTTACAATACAACAAGACTTTTAACCTGTTGCTAGAGTTTTTAACACATACTGTATAGTAGGTGCTACATTTAGTTTGAAACTTACTCCACAATCTCTTAAAAAGTATGTTCTGTACAGTATGAATGTGTGTAGTATGAATGAAATCCGGATGTACTACATCTGCCATGATATCATTGTCGGCATTGTCATCATGTGACCTAAGTGTCCATCAAATCTGCTCTTCAGAATCTCATCGGAAGTAGTAGGTCATCCGGGTGCTTTTCATCTACTGTTTTTCAAAAACTATGTATTCGGACGTACTACTCAATCTCAGTTTATTTAAAAAGCACAATAAAACAACAGTAGTTGACTATTGTGCTGAACAATGTCAATAAAAAAACTAGAATACGTACAACAGTATGCCAGTAAAACACAACACAAACACATAATTGATGTTTAGTCTAATCCCATTTGACTCAGAGATTATAAGCCTTCTCAAAGAGATTAGAGATCAGTTTTGCTTTGAAAAGTGATTCTGTCGGGATCATTCTCATAGAAAGTGGTAGGCTGTTTCACAATTTAGGGCCGACTATGGATGGCAAAAGCCCAGTCACCCTTTTTCTTCAGCCTGGATCTAAGGACCGGTAAGAGTTTCTGATCCGATGACCTTACAACATCTAGTTGGTGTGTTTATAATCAAAAGGTCAGAAAGATATGAAGGTGCCAGTCTATTTAAAACCTTTAGACATAAAGTAAAACTTTAAACTCACTGACTGGCAGCCCGTGCAAAGACAGGAGTGATATGTTCATATTTGCGAGTGCAAACAAGAGGCTTAAGCACTCAAACCATGGTTGGTAACTCTCTTGGCATTCTGTTATTCACATACTATATAGTAGGGAAGTGTTCGATTTTGGACGCAGTGCTAGAGTTTGCTGGTTGCTAGATGTTCTAAGTGGTTTTTAACATGCTTCTATGTCACTGCTAGAATGTTCTGGGTGGTTGCTATGCAGTTGCTAGGTGTTCTAAATGTTTTTTTTTTTTTTGTAAATAGGCTGCTATGTAATTGCTATTTTTTTGGGTGGTTGCTAGGTGTGCTGAATAGTTTTTAACATGTTTCTGTGTTGTTAGCTTTTTGGCTGGTTGCTAGGGCGTTTCTCTGCAGTCGCTAGCTGTTCTAAGTGTTTTTTGGGTGGTTGCTAGTTGTTTCCATGTTGTTCTTGGTTTTTAGCATGTTTTCATGTAGTTCCTAGTTTTCTGGCTAGTTGCTAGGGCATTGCTATGCAGTTGCTAGCTGTTCTAAGCGTTTTTTTTTTTTTTTTTTTTTGGGTGGTTGCTAGTTGTTTCCATGTTGTTCCTGGTTTTTAACATGTTTTCATGTTGTTCCTAGTTTTCTGGCTAATTGCTAAGCAGTTGCTAGCTGTTCTAAGTTTTTTTTTTTTTTTTTTTTTAGAAATACACTGTTATGGTTGTTTGCTAGCTGTGCTGAATGGTTTTTAGCTTGTTAGTTGTTTCCATGTTGTTCCTGGTTTTTAGCATGTTTCTATGTTGTTCCTAGTTTTCTGGCTAGTTGCTAGAGCGTTGCTATGCAGTTGCTAGCTGTTTTAAGTGGTTTTTTTTGGGTGGTTGCTAGTTGTTTCCATGTTGTTCCTGGTTTTTAATATGTTTTCATGTTGTTCCTAGTTTTCTGGCTAGTTGCTAGGGCATTGCTATGCAGTTGCTAGCTGTTCTAAGCGTTTTTTGTTTTGTTTTTTTTTGGGTGGTTGCTAGTTGTTTCCATGTTGTTCCTGGTTTTTAACATGTTTTCATGTTGTTCCTAGTTTTCTGGCTAATTGCTAAGCAGTTGCTAGCTGTTCTAAGTTTTTTTTTTTTTTTTTTTTTTAGAAATACACTGTTATGGTTGTTTGCTAGCTGTGCTGAATGGTTTTTAGCATGTTAGTTGTTTCCATGTTGTTCCTGGTTTTTAGCATGTTTCTATGTTGTTCCTAGTTTTCTGGCTAGTTGCTAGAGCGTTGCTATGCAGTTGCTAGCTGTTTTAAGTGTTTTTTTTTGGGTGGTTGCTAGTTGTTTCCATGTTGTTCCTGGTTTTTAATATGTTTCCGTGTTTGTTGCTGGTTTTGGCTGGTTTCTAGGGTGTTGCTATGCAGCTGCTAGCTGTTCTAAGTGCCTTTTTTAAAAAACAATATGCTGCTTTGCAATTGCTAAAGTTTTTGGGCTGGTTGCTAGCTGCGCTGAGTGGTTTTTAACAAGTTGCTGTGTTTTCTGCATGGTTGCTAGGGTGTTGCTTCGCAGTTCCCAGGTGCACAAAGTGTCAAATCAATTTATTTCTGCATAACGCTTTTTACAACTTATATATTGTTTCAAAGCATCTTTACCCAAAATAACACATTTCCTCACCAAGACACATGATATAAGCCATTTATGTCTGTAGCACAAACGAGTTACACTCTGAAGTTTAACACTCAGCATTAGTGGATTGTTTGGATCACTAACTATGAGCAATACCAATAGTGATGCTTGATTTAGCAAACGCACACTTTACCTGGCCATAAATAAAGGCAGGAATGTATGTGAAAGTGGTACGTGCGGGTAGAAACGCATCCACTGCCGTCCTGCTCTGCCAATCTCTCAGCATGTGAACACACACACACACACACACACACACACACACACTCTGCATTATTCAGTAACAGAATGTGGAGTGGGACAAAGGCAGGTCTCTGGAGAGACAGCTGCACTGTAGATGTGTTTGTGAAGGACTCTAATGGACGCCAACAGAGCAGATCATGGAACAATATCACACAAACCTACTAAGACTGAACTAAAGCACCGTCTCAATGCATTTTGTGTGTGTGACCACATAGGTATAGCAAACCAATAATTTGGGACAATACTTGACTAATAATGCCTTTTATATAAGATAGAATGTGTCTTTCTGGAAAGAAAACCAAAACTTGACAATTGCTCTTGGACTGGAAAGGTTGTAGATTCAAGCCCAATTAAAAGAACTCTAAAACGAAAGTACGATGGCCTCTTCCTAACAGTCGAAGCGCTCTCATGTGTCTGTGGGGTAAGAGGATATCTGGACTGTGACCCTGTGCATGAAGTGGTCAGTGAGGAGATTGTCAAATGAGGTCAGTCATGAGGGACCGAACGGAAAGGTTGAGAGAGAGATGGTGGCACAGGTAAGATGCCAGAAAGCCTTTTTGTCATTTCTTCGCAAAGAACGTCCATTATTCAGGACTCAGGTTACTGATAGGATTGGTTTGCAACAGGTGAGGTTGTCATGGAAACACAAAAGAGGAAAAGAGTTGGGGGTAACACAGAGCATTTGGGATGAGGTTACTATAGTGCAGCAAACGGCCCTTATTCAGAGTAGACCGGGGGTATTAAAGGTAAATAAAAACATAAAAAAATCATTTTTGTTACTGTCAGCCCCCTTTTTGAGCATAGATGTGAAAATGCACTATCCAAACTTAAATGGTTGTAATTCATGAATGCTTTGGAATACAGACCTAAGGTTAATCTCTTTTTAAAGAAGACACTTATTTTTATTACTGAAGTGTAAAAAAAGTTATAGGAGTTTAAGTTTACTGTAAAAAGTACTGTACTAAACATATTTGATACAAAATATATATTTTACAAAAATAATATTACTCTAAAATTGCTATTATATCAAAGCCATATGTTTAACCAAGTTGTGTTCCAAATTTCCAAATGTTCCAAAAAATTTAAGTTCCCATGAGATTTTGCTTAGGTGTAATACCAAAAATAGCCACCAGGTGAAACCCACAATCCATTTTTTTTATTTTTTATGTGCTCTCATGTGACAAATTAATACATTTCTGTTACAACATCACTTCTATCACAAAACAGTCACCAAATATGGAACCTTGAGTCTCAGAGCTTTCCGACGATGTGATTTGTCAAGAATCGAACTATTTAAATAGTTAAAATAAATTTTGTAGTATGAAACGACACCGCCCACTAGGGGGAGGAGCCCAATAAAAGGATTTAAAGTACAGTTTCCATGGTAACGCAATGTTCGATTTCACAGGGTGAATTTTGAGTTTTCAAGCTTTCGAATGACACCTAATTTATGATGATAACTCAAATATGTCATGGGGGGAAAAAAGGCAATAAAAAAAAAAAATAAAATAAAAAAAATAGCGCTAACGGGATGCTTAAAGGGTTAATAAAATAAATTTTAAGTGAAATTTATATATATATATATACTTTAAACTTATTTTATTTTAGCTAGTTGCCAAAGAAGCATTTCTCATTTTCATTCAGTTTAACTTGATGTACTAAAATACCTAAAACTAAAATAAAAATGTAGACATATTAAAAACACACTAATAAATGACAAAAACACACAACAAAATTACTAAAACTAAAAATAAAATGGAAAATATAATATAAACTAATTCAAACTAATAATAAAAATCTGTAATGGCATCTCAATTTACCAGTCACTACCAGTCAAAAGTTTGAACTCATCTACTTTTTCTTTATTTTTACAAGTATAGCCAAACTTACTAGTACTGTGTAAATGTATGTGACAAACATTTATTTAACTGATTCATTAAAGCAGTAAAAAAAGTAGTCGTTTGGTTAAAAATTCAAATATTTTATTCATAAATATTGTAAAGGGATAATTATTTAGGAGAGAGCCATTAGCTACCCAATGGCTCCCCCTGCTGGTTTGGAGGTTTTACTAAATCAGTAAAAGAGTGAATATGAGTGACAGCCAGACATAATAACACACAGCAGACAATAAATTCAGATGGGAAAGGTAAAATTTATGGACGCCACTGTTAAAATATTTCTTACACCCACCTGAACTATTCTGCAATCCCGTGAGATTATCTGCAACTTGTCTTTCCTCAAAGTATTGAACCGAGTCTTAATGTTGTTCTTAAAGTAACTAATTCGCCTTATTGGTGGTCAGTCGTCTTCAAGGTCAGAGGTCACAGAGCAGCGGGTCAGTGAGGACAGATAGAGGGCGGTGGTTGCTATGGGCGACATTCCCGCTGACACCTTCAGAATGTTGAGTATCCGCACAGCTGCTGCGTTCACGCCATCTGCCGTCTGACAGAGAGAGAGAGAGAGAGAGTGACGTGTTGATGAGTGTGTGTGTATGTATGTGTGTGTGTGAGGGTGTGTGTGAGCCTCTGTGTACCCTGTGCTCAGCGCAGAGGACGGGACACTGATGTGAAGCAGCCAGTTTTCTCACGCTGACCATTCGCTCCTGAGTGTGAGAGCCACAGCGAGCTGCAAACACACATGTACAAAACATACTGATCACAAACATTTCTGACAGTCATGAAAGAAAGTGAATGCCTTCATTCAGCAAAGATGTGTTCAATTGATCAAAATAATAATAAGAAATGTTTCTTAAGCATCAAATCATCATATTAGAATGATTTCTGAAGGATCATGTGACACTGAAGACTGGAGTAATGATGCTGAAAATTCAGCTTTCATCACAGGAATAAATTACAGTTTACAGTATATTCACACAGAAAACACATTTTAAATTGTAATATTATTTCACAATATTACTGTTTTTACTGTATTTCTGATTAATTAAATGTAGCCTTGATGAGCAAAAGAGACTTCTTTAAAAACATTTAAAAAATCTTACCGACCAAACTTTTGAACAGACGTGTATATGGCACTAATAAGTGCAAAATTGGGTGTGAAACTCGTTTTGTTTCAGTTGCTTGACCTTCAGAAAATGATGTTAATTTATCTTGAGGCCAAATGTCATGTTTATTTACTATTTTGTGTTATCATTCTGCTACATTGTTACCAAAATGGGACATATCTGAAAACAATTTAAACCCCTGAATAGACCTTATTCACAGCAGCGCCATCTTTGATTTTAACGGTAATTAAAGCGAGGCTGTGAGGGACAGACATCTCTTCAGTGGGTTGTACAGTTACTTAATGTGCTTTTGGATTGTTCTGCTGACGAAACACCTCAAAAATATCTTTCCAATAAATTTCAGTAGACCAAAAACCTCAGACAACATGAGCTGTGGAAAATTATAAGTGATCTAGCAGCTTTATACAGCTTTTTCAGAGGATGCCATTGAAAACACGGTAATTTAGGGCCTCACGTTCATACCTGTGGTATTGTTTAATATAAACATTGACAGCCAATCAGAATCCATCATGCTTTAACGAGTTTGAGAATTTTAAGTGGCAAACGACAAAACTGCAGCGCGCGCTTATAAAACAGACCGTTAACGTCCATTGGTGCGGACGCTATTATAGTTATTTCACTCACCATCAGTGACCAGGAAACACACCTTCCCCAGGAAACAGTCTGAGTGCAGATGACTGAGAGAGCTCTCGGCTGACTGAAGACTACAGAGAGAGGAAGAGAATGAGAGTCTGTCCACTCACAGTCAGACAGATCAGACAGAGAGATCAGCATACCTGCGCTCGGACAGCAGATTGATTATGAACACGATCAAATCAATACGCGGACGAGTTTTCTTGTTCTCGACGGGCAGAGGGAGTTTTCTGGCCAGCCGCCTGAAAGACATCAGGAACATTTACACTCACTTATGTACGTTAAAAACTCAACACAATCTCAGTTTACAACAGTAGTTATATTAGAATTAGAATTCTATATACCATATAACCATTTAAGCAGAAATATTTATATATATATATATATTTTAGGTGCTGGTCATATAATTAGAATATCATCAAAAAGTTGATTTATTTCACTAATTTCATTCAAAAAGTGAAACTTGTATATTATATTCATTCATTACACACAGACTGATATATTTCAAATGTTTATTTCTTTTAATTTTGATGATTATAACTGACAACTAAGGAAAATCCCAAATTCAGTATCTCAGAAAATTAGAATATTGTGAAAAGGTTCAATATTGAAGACACCTGGTGCCACACTCTAATCAGCTAATTAACTCAAAACACCTGCAAAAGCCTTTAAATGGTCTCTCAGTCTAGTTCTGTAGGATACACAATCATGGGGAAGACCGCTGACTTGACAGTTGTCCAAAAGACGACCATTGACACCTTGCACAAGGAGGGCAAGACACAAAACGTCATTGCAAAAGAGGCTGGTTGTTCACAGAGCTCTGTGTCCAAGCACATTAATAGAGAGGCGAAGGGAAGGAAAAGATGTGGTAGAAAAAAAGTGTACAAGCAATAGGGATAACCGCACCCTGGAGAGGATTGTGAAACAAAACCCATTCAAAAATTTGGGGGAGATTCACAAAGAGTGGACTGCAGCTGGAGTCAGTGCTTCAAGAACCACTACGCACAGACGTATGCAAGACATGGGTTTCAGCTGTCGCATTCCTTGTGTCAAGCCACTCTTGAACAACAGACAGCGTCAGAAGTGTCTCACCTGGGCTAAAGACAAAAAGGACTGGACTGCTGCTGAGTGGTCCAAAGTTATGTTCTCTGATGAAAGTAAATTTTGCATTTCCTTTGGAAATCAGGGTCCCAGAGTCTGGAGGAAGAGAGGAGAGGCACACAATCCACGTTGCTTGAGGTCCAGTGTAAAGTTTCCACAGTCAGTGATGGTTTGGGGTGCCATGTCATCTGCTGGTGTTGGTCCACTGTGTCTTCTGAGGTCCAAGGTCAACGCAGCCGTATACCAGGAAGTTTTAGAGCACTTCATGCTTCCTGCTGCTGACCAACTTTATGGAGATGCAGATTTCATTTTCCAACAGGACTTGGCACCTGCACACAGTGCCAAAGCTACCAGTACCTGGTTTAAGGACCATGGTATCCCTGTTCTTAATTGGCCAGCAAACTCGCCTGACCTTAACCCCATAGAAAATCTATGGGGTATTGTGAAGAGGAAGATGCGATATGCCAGACCCAACAATGCAGAAGAGCTGAAGGCCACTATCAGAGCAACCTGGGCTCTTATAACACCTGAGCAGTGCCACAGACTGATCGACTCCATGCCACGCCGCATTGCTGCAGTAATTCAGGCAAAAGGAGCCCCAACTAAGTATTGAGTGCTGTACATGCTCATACTTTTCATGTTCATACTTTTCAGTTGGCCAAGATTTCTAAAAATCCTTTCTTTGTATTGGTCTTAAGTAATATTCTAATTTTCTGAGATACTGAATTTGGGATTTTCCTTAGTCGTCAGTTATAATCATCAAAATTAAAAGAAATAAACATTTGAAATATATCAGTCTGTGTGTAATGAATGAATATAATATACAAGTTTCACTTTTTGAATGGAATTAGTGAAATAAATCAACTTTTTGATGATATTCTAATTATATGACCAGCACCTGTAAACACACACATTACATTTTACATTTATTTAGATATTTGGCACTCACACATTGACGTTGAACTCTTTCTCACATTGCACTATGGCGTCGGCTAGTTTGGACTGAAGCTCCTCTTCATTTTCAACCAACTATCAAAAGAGACAGTAAATATTAAAGTAAACTATTAAAATGAATAACAAACTGATAAACATCATCTGACGCGCATTACTCACGAGGACAGTAGCGGTGTTCAGCTCGGGGACTTTACTGTACGGTGTCAGGAGCGACATGATGAGGTATATCAAATACGCGTTTAGTTTTATTTGTTTGTTTATCGATAAAACAGCGAAAACTCCTGATTCGCGCGCCGCTTCCTCCTCGCGCTTATTTTCAAAGTTCACGCGCTTGACGTCACATAGACGCGACCCGCCATGGTGCGCGCGCTGCTGCCCTCGCGCGTACAGAAACTACCTCACATTTACAAATAATAATAAATAAGTATAATATTCATTAATAAAGTGCTTTAAATAGTTTACAACTTTTTTTTCTTTGGAACATTTCGTTTTTTATAAGCAAAAAAGAATAAAAAAAATATATAGCTACTAAATCTCAAACTAGCTTCCAATGTTATCAGATAATGTAAAATGTGGTAAACTGTAATTGAATTAAATCCTTAAGTTTAGTTTGGTTGATGCAACCTAATTTATTCAGATTGATTCAGTTATGTTAAATAGGATTTTTGACTTAAAAAAAAAAAATGTATAAAAATGTAATAAATTTAGATGTAACCACATGCAGCACATTTTTTAGTGGTCTTTTTGTTACTTTTAACACTTTTATTGCATTGTACAAACTGTTATTTCATGCAAATCTGCTATTAACATTGACATTTATTTCAACAGAAGCAGAAAATCAGTTCAAACGACTTTCAAGAAGACGAAAAGCCCGAAACACGTAAACAATGAAAGCAACAGATTTATTGTTTCATAGCACAATGACAAGGCAAGATGAAGTTTCAAGACAACGTCTCAACACCGCAAAACCAAAGAGTGATAAAAAGGGGAAAAGAGAAACTCAGAAAACATCCTGGTACCATGAGAAACAATGTAAGCCGAGCTATAAAACGTGTGCGGTTATGTGTGAAAAGATGGTTTGGTTTATGTGAGGGGGCTCAGTCCAGCTCTGAGTTTATATCCATGTCAAATGAAATCAGAGGGAAAAAAATAATAAGAGAAAATAATATCCACATCAAAATCAATCATTTCAGTCATTTAAGGACCTTTAATTATTAAAAAAAGAAAAATGAACAGAGTAACCAGTTTAAAATGATGAAAAAAGAAAACTTCAGTGGTAGTTTTATATTTCTGCAGGCATTTCCTTCAGCCACCTGCCCTTATCTTCCAAGATAAAAAAATAAGCTAATTCTAAACACACTCTTTCCCCTCTACACTTTCATCAAATGTTCTTTTGGTTTGCTGACTAGTTTGGAGCAACTAGATCAAGGTGTGTAACTCTTGCTCTCTGAGGCGTTGTTTGTATCTCAAATAATGATGCTGGTCTCACACACACTCTCTCTCTCTCTCACACACATCTGCGACTGGCTTCCTCTCTGTAGCCGCCGAGCTTCTACTGATGTATAAGTAACCGGATGAGACGGCCATTCAGTTATTGACAGATCAGTGTTGGCTGCGACTGCCGGCTGCAAACTCGACAGGGATCGGTAGCTACAGCATGTAAAGTATCTGATTCTCATCTTCTAGATCTCTCCGGACTCTCTCTCTTCGGAGCTGGAGCGCTGGTCTCTCTCCAGCGACACAGATCTCTCCCGCTCTCTCATTTGACTCATGTCTGGGGAGGCGGGGGGATCGCTCTCTCTCCACCACGTCCCTCCGTCCGTTGTCCCGCCATCTCTCGTCTGTGGCGTTCTCTCGCCATCTCTCCTGAGGCAGAGGCTGTTCCTGATCTCTGGTGTGTGAAGACCTGGAGGAATGAGCCAGAACGAGTGTCAGAACGAGCAACGGAGTGAGTATGACAGAGGAAAGAGGGGAATACACTATTATTAAACACTACTTTTTTTGTAATATTTACAACAGATTATTTCATTTAATTTAAAAACAAATGCAAATTATTTAAATTCCAAATATAAATTCAACAAAGATAATTTCAAATGATTTAAAATAGAAAGAAAATTTTAAAGAAATATTTAGAATTTAAATTATTTAATAATTTTAACACAAATTCATTAATTATTTTTTTTTTTTTTTTTTTTTTTTTTAAATGGCACATATAAAATTAACAAGTTATTTCAAAAGTCATTTCAGTTATTTAAAACAGTTTAAGATCATTTTAAATATATATTTTGAATTTAAATTATTTAATTTTTAATTATTTTCAATACAATTTAAAATATAAATTAATACATGTAATTTCAAATAATTTCCATGACCAATTTAAAGTACTTAAAATTCCAAATAAAAAATAAATTTAAAAGTAATTTCAAATGATTGAAAAGTTTCATATTTGAATTCCAAACATAAATTAAATAATTTAAAATTAATAGTTTCAAACAAATTTAAATAATATATATTTGGAATTTAAATTACTTAATTTAAAAATTATTTTTAATTCCAAATTATTTAATACATTTAAAATAATTTGAAATAATTTAAGTTTCCAATATAAATTAATTTATTTAAAAATATTTTAAATGATTTCATATTTAAATTCCAAATATAAATACTTTAAAAGTAAATTCGATTTATTGAAAATATTTCAAAATAAATTTAAATTTCAATTACAATTATAAAGCACTTAATTTAAAAATAAGTTGAAATTATTTCATAGTATTTGAATTCCAAACTACTTTAAATAGTTTCAAATAAATTTAAATAATATATATTTGGAATTTAAGTTATTCAATAATTTAAAAATAATTTTAAATAAAATTAAAATATATATAATTTAATACATTTTTCAAATAATTAAAGTTTCCAATATACATGAATTTTATTTTTTTTAAAATGATTTTATATTTAAATTCCAAATATAAATGCAAACATTTAAAAGTAACTTCAATTTTTTTATTTGAATAAATTTAATTCCAAATATTACTTTTAATAATTTAGAAATAATTTCAATTACTTAATTTTAAATTCATCTGGCTCTAAAATGTAAATCATAATTTAACACACCACATGTATTTAATTTAATTAAACATTGCTATCTTGTCATAACGCTGTTGTTTACACTGATTTTTACCTCATTACCACACACAACTGCCCTTCACTATGGTACAATCACTGTAAATCATGCCTCACTGCTCGAATGTAACAGTTAAAGGAAGAGGTTCCTCCACAAAAGATGTCAGATGCAGGTCAGGTCAAACTGAAGTCGATCTGGTACCTCTTCCTTTTGCTCCTGTGCGAGTGGGAGCGAGAGCGATGGCGGTCTTTGTGTCTGTGTTTCCTCTCCCTCTCTCGTTCCCGCTCTCCATCCTCACGGTGCCGACGAGAGCGATGGGAGGACGAGCTTCCTCCTTCCCTGTAAACCAGAGAGAGAGATGCATAAACAGGAGATTTCCTTGCTTCAGCGATACAGATGTTATGAGAAATAAAGACGATCCTCACCGATATCGCTCACCGCTCCTGGATCTGGACCTAAAACGAGAAAGAGATACTTAGAGGACAAATCTTCATGATGAAACACTTAATACTTTATAGCTTCTTTGATTTAAAGATAGATAGATTTGATTTAGTGAATTAGTTCAAAACACTGATTCAACAATTTGCAGGCCTAATTACAAATGTACCTCCTGCGGTCTCTCTCTCTGTCTCTCTCGCGCTCCCGCTCTCTCTCCCGCTCCCTCTCGCGCTCACGTTCGCGTTCTCGCTCTCTCTCCAGCTCCCACTCTCTGGCTCGCTCCTCTTCTCTGTCGCGCTCCTCTCTTCTCTTCGTGCGCATGCGCTCCTGTTTCTCCGTCACAGCTTTCTGCAAAATCAGAGCAGTTCATCTATGAGATGCTGAACGACACCAGGCTGATTGAGCTCCGTGTGCTGCCATCTTACCCGCAGTTTATCCAGTTTTTCACGGATTTCAATGAAACCTAGATGTAGTTTCCCTCCAAAGTGGTCAGCGAGGCGGCGGTCATTGTCGTGGAGGCCGAGGTAAGCGGAGCAAACCTCACACACTCGCAGTTTCTGCTGCTGGAAGCTGGAGGCGGGCATAGAGTTGCGGTATATGTCCTAAACACAAACATGCTGTTTAGATGAGCATAATTAACTGCAATAACGCCATTACAAACATGAACACTTTTCATTTGTGATCTGAATCAGTTCTAGAGCTAGAACCGAGGACTATAATGACATTTCCACCTTTGACCCACACTGACCTCTGCCTCTTTCTTTAGAGTGCGCGTCTTCTCCACCTTCTCCAGCACCTGTTGAGCCTCCTCTACGTTCCCCTCGCCGCCCAGCTGCTCCGCACGTGCCAGCAGCTTTCCGATCTCCTCGTTCAGCTCGTGCACACGCTCCGCCTGCAAAACACACCCGTGAAGAAGTCTTAAAGGTAGAGTAGTGAAAACAGGCAGGTTAATACTGAGGGTCAGAGAGGGTGGCAAATGATCATGAAAGAATTGTGTGAAAAAAAAAAAAAAAAAAACTTTAATATTGTTACAAACGGATCTCAAGAATTTACACCTGCTGGCTGTCCAGCTATTGTTTTGTATTTTTTATTTTATTGAGTTGTTTATATTGAGAGATGGTTGTTATGTAGTGTGTTATGTATTTGTTTTACTAGTACTATGTATTTTAACCACATATTTCTTTCTAGGGTGACTTGTAACATTCAGTCCAGGGACTACAGATGAAAAATAGCCTTCGGCTAATTCTGGTGCATTTACAGAAATGTTTTATTAATGTGCAATGTTCCTGTTAACTAAAATGAAAAATAAATAAATAAATAAAATCAAGCAAAATAAAAGCTATGAAAAGGCAAGATATTATGGAAGTCAGTTTCTACCACGGAATAAAACGATATCTCACAATTCTTTCTTTTCATAATTACAATATATCTCAGAATTCCTAGTTTTCGCAATTCGGACTTTTGTTCTCAGAATTCCGAGTTTATATCTTGCAATTCTGACTTTTTTCTTTTTTTTTTTTCAGAATTCCGAGTTTACAGACTTGTGTTTTCAGAATTCCGAGTTTACGGACTTGTGTTTTCAGAATTCTGAGTTTACATCTCAGAATTCTGAGTTTATATCTCACAATTCTGACTTTTATTTCCCTTCAGAATTCTGAGTTTACATCTCGCAATTCTGACTTTTTTTCTTCTTCTCAGAATTCCCGAGTTTATATCTCGCAATTCTGACTTTTGTTTTCAGAATTCCGAGTTTACATCGGGCGATTTTAACTTTTGTTCTCAGAATTCCGAGTTTACATCTCACAATTCTTTTTTTTTTTTTTCTCTCTCAGAATTCCGAGTTTATATCTCGCAATTCGGACTTTTTTTTTTCTTGTCAGTATTCTGAGTTTACATTTCGCTATTCGGACTTGTGTTTTCAGAATTCCCAGTTTACATCTCACAATTCTGACTTTTTTTCCCAGAATTCTGAGTTTATATCTCACAATTCTGACTTTTGTTTTCAGAATTCCGAGTTTACATCTCGCAATTCAGACTTTTTCTCTGCATTCCGAGTTTATATAAGAACTGTGAAACATACTCAGAATTCTGAGAAAAATGTCAGAATTACGAGATGTTAACTCATAAACTTGGAACTGTGAGAAATAAAGTCAGAATTGTGAGTCAGAATTTTGCAATTAGCTTTTTTATTCAGTGGTGGAAACAAGCTTCCGTAACATATGGTCCCTTTAAAAAACCCAGATTGAGTTTTTCTGTTTCTAAGTATATCCTATTGAAACAGGAAGTTGGAACAAGACACATTGAAGGGCTCATCCTCTTTTTCCCCCCCCATAAAATGACTTTTATATCAGAGCTGTGCACCATGATTCACTACTTGCTAGTCTGTGAACCTGTGAAAAAGCAGGTGTGTGAAACTTTAATATGAAAATGATCTGAAAGTGAAATGTCGCGTTGCCGAGAAGCATTCAGGGATTCCCCACCGCTGCTGTGAGATCACATGGTCAGCTCCTTACCTTGGCAGCCACCTCAGCGCTGATCTCCTCCTGCGTTTCAGCCAGTCGTTTCTTGGCCAGTTCGGTTCTTCGGTCACAGTCTGCGATGAAAGACTGCAGGTGCTCTGCGGCCTGAGGAGACACGCCACAATCAGCCGTTATGAGCAGCACACATACAGGATAATGTAGATGAATATAAATGGTTCACACTCACGTCCAGCTCAAAGAAATACTCCTGCTGTTTAGATGCGATCTCATAATCTGCTCTCAAAGCCAGATCATGAATCTTCACACACTCGCCCAGATCCATGCGCTGCACAAACACAAAGCAGGATGTCATAATGTAAGTGTGGTGAAGCATAAACCAAGTGCTGCAATTATCAAAAACATTTTAGATGAGTAAAGTCATAACCA
This sequence comes from Ctenopharyngodon idella, assembly GCF_019924925.1. Lineage (NCBI taxonomy): Eukaryota > Metazoa > Chordata > Actinopteri > Cypriniformes > Xenocyprididae > Ctenopharyngodon > Ctenopharyngodon idella. Next base: position 42,691,467 of record NC_067220.1, read on the forward strand.
CCGAAACAATTATTGAGACACTTACAGTTCCAGACAGTATGTCATGTGGACACGACTCCAGCAGATGACTCTTACACACCCGCTCATCCGTGAACTTGATCCTCTGTCGCATCGTGTCGCCTGTGGGCAAATTATGAGCATCAAATAAAATCCTCAAATCGGGACTCAAGTCACATGTCATGACAAACAAATAATGAGAGACACCAATGGAAATAAACAATCGTGCCACAAATCAAATCACGATTCCAAAATCATAATTGGATACACACCAAATGTACTTTAATAATTTTATAAGATTCCAAATCACGTTAATCAAGAATTGCCTCAAATCATGATTCTCATCAGGGCAAATTAATCATCATAAGCACAATTCTTTTTAAATCACATCCATGAATTTGACTGATATGAAATCATTCCAGACTAATCCTAAGATTCATGACTTGTATTTAAAGGATTAGTTCACTTTCAAATGAAAACTAGCCCAAGCTTTACTCACCCTCAAGCCATCCTAGGTGTATATGACTTTCTTCTTTCTGATGAACACAATCGGAAAAATATTAATAAATATCCTGACGCATCCAAGCTTTATAATGGCAGTGAACGGGACCAACAAGTATGAAGCTGAAGAAAGTATCTCCATCCATCATAAACGTACTCCAAGCGGCTCCGGGGGGATAATAAAGGCCTTCTGAAGTGAAGCGATGCGTTTGTGTAAGAAAAATATCCATATTTAACAAGTTTTTCCTATTGAACTTTCTTCAGCATATACTCGTGACGCCTGTTCACTGCCATTATAAAGCTTAGGATATTTATTCATATTTCTCCAATTGCGTTCATCAGAAAGAAGAAAGTCATATACACCTAGGATGGCTTGAGGGTGAGTAAAGCTTGGGCTAATTTTAATTTGAAAGTGAACTAATCCTTTAAAACAAGCCAACAAAATCATATGAACCATAAAAATAATGATTATCAACCAAAGGGGAAAAAAAGAGAATAACACTGATTATAAAGTCATGACAACAAATTCATGAAAATGTGTCAACAAACTCATAAAAATGTTTCGACCCAATCATTTCCTCCAAAAGTAAAATAATGCAATTCAGAATTATGGCATCATGTCATGTCAACCAAACCATGATTTGCCTCAATTCATGATTCTCATCATGGCAAATGAATCAAAACAATCATGATTATCATCACGCCACATCAAATAATTTGATGGATATGAAATAATTCCAGACAAATCATAAGATTCATGATTTTAATCAAATCAAGTCAACGACATAATGAGAAACAATAATGGTGTTTACTAAATCATGGCAAACAAAAAGGAGAATAGCATTAATCATAAAATCGTGGGAATAATCAATTTGACGTGATTCCCGTCAATCAAACCAATGAATTCAATGACATCAAATGATTAAAACAAATCACGAGAACCATGAATCAAATGAAATCGTGACTCTTTAACAGATCAGTCAAACAAATCAGGACGATCTCAATATTTGAGTATAAATCAACGAGTTTAAAGTAATGAATCACATATATCGTTTAGTTTCGATTTGATGAGAATGAAAGAAACACTCACCATCTCTGCTAGTTCCCATGAGCTGGTCCAGCATGGCTCTCATCTGCGCCTGGGCCGACATCTTCAGCGGTTTACCTCTCTACACGTGTGTAATAGATCTGGTTTAACAGTTAAACAAGTGGTCTGTTTCTCTAACCTGTTAAACTAACTCCTCATACAGCAGGCCTCAAAACCACCGGCCGCCGAAAAGAAGACAAACCAGCTCCGCTAACACGCTTTCTATTAACACCACGTTCACTTCTGTGTTTAAAGTCCCTCAGATTGTTCAGTTTATAGTTGAGATCTCGCTGAAATCTGTCAGATCATAAATTAGTGAGTTAGTCTGAATAGTCTCGTGCGTTAGCAGCAGCGGCTAACTCTTCCCCAACGCCCCTGAATCCGCCTTATAAGCGCTTATTTATCAGTCCTAGTGCTGCTTTATCAGTCCGCAGATCAATATTTTGTGTAATGATCCATATTCGCAAAGTTTTGACAGTGTTTATTTGTTGTTGGTTTATTGTTTTATTTCTTTTTTTCCTGTCGGAATGAGACTTCCGATCCGCGCGCGCGCAGCTCCCGCTTGGTTACGCGGCCTCGAGGAAGTGCCGCAGAGCTCGCGCGCTGATTGGCTGACGGGCAGTTGACATCATAACGGTCGCGCGGCCGAGCGAGTGTAGTTCGGGCCATTTTGGTGTCATCAGAGCATGTGGAGCCACATGTTTTTTTTTTTTTGTTTTTTTTTTTCTTTTGGACTAAAAAAAACTCATGTTGAACGTTAACTTTGTCGTTTTAAATGTAAATATTTCATACATAACAACAAATCAAGAACAAAAACCTGTACCCCTAATGTCCGAAAAAATACTATAGTAATTTATAGGAAATACTATAGTGTTTTTGAAACACACTAAAGTACTTGAATTAATTTGTTCTGGTAATTCTATAGTTGCTATGGTAATATAACAACTATAGTAATATAAACAAATTAATTAAGTTTTCTACAACTATAGGGTATATTATACTACAATATACACTACAGTTTACAAAAACTAAAGTATACTACAGTATTTATTACAGTTTATCAGTTCACTATAGTTAATACTACAGTATGCTTCTTCTCTTCAGTTCACTCCACTCATTTTCTTTAGGGTTCAGATCAGGGGACTGGGATGGCCATGGCAGAGCTTCATTTTGTGGTCAGTGACACATTTTTGTGTTGGTTTTGATGTTTGTTTTGGGTCATTGTCCTGATGGAAGATCCAAGCACGGCCCATTATTGGATTTCTAGCAGAAGCGGTCAGGTTTTGATTTTTTATCTGTTGGTATTTCATAGAATCTATGATACCATGTTTCTGAACAAGATGTCCAGGACCTCCAGCAGAAAAATAGGCCCACAACATTAAAGATCCAGCAGTATATTTAACCGTGAGCATGGGGTACTTTTTATCCCTGTGTGCACCAAACCCATCTGGTGGGTTTGCTGCCAAAAAGCTCTTTTTAAGTTTCATCTGACCATTGAAGCCGGTCCCGTTTGAATTTCGAGTCGTGTCTGACAACTGAATATGCTGGAGTTTGTTTTTGGATGAGCGAGGAGGATTTTTCTTGAAACCCTTTCGAACAACTTGTGGGGATGTAGGTGCTGTTTTATTTTTTTAGGCTTTCTGACTTCAAGACTCAACTAATCTCTGCAATTCTCCAGCTGTGATCCTTGGAGAGTCTTTGGCCACTCAAACTCTCTTCCTCAACGCGCATTAGGACAATATAGACACATGTTCTCTTTCAGGCAGATTTGTAACATCTTTAGTTGATTGGAACTTCTTAAAGTCCCCCTGTGGTGAAAATCAAGTTTTTAATGTTGTTTATATGTCTATGTGGTGTTTTTAACATGCTTTAAGACAAACCTTGTGCAAATTCATCAGTCAACACCATGCTGAGTATTTTCTCCTTAAAACGGCAGTGAAAAAAGACAGTCTCAAAAACGCGGTTTGAAATTGCTGGTGTCTGTGACATCACAAACTACCTTGTAACCAATCACGTCAATGTGTCGGCGGGCTTTAGCATATCATTAACTATGACCGCTCTGAAGCAGGGGAGTCTCAAGAGAAGCCAGGTTATCCTGGTATATTTTTCTGTTGATATGAAAAATCATTAGCATATTCATAGATCTGCATATACTAAATTAATCAAGCATTTAGAGTTACATTTAAGCTATTTTAAGGCATGAAGTTTTTTTTTTCAAAGAAAAAACGTTTAAATATGTAATTTTGGTGATCAAAGAGAGTTTTAAGGGATAAAATTATTGACTACAGGGGGACTTTAATTATTACCCTGATAGTGGAAATGGGGATTTTCAATGCTTTAGCTATTTTCTTACAGCCACTTTTTATTTTGTGAAGCTCAACAATCTTTTGCTGCACATCAGAACTATATTCTTTGGTTTTACTCATTGTGATGAATGATTATGGGAATTTGGCTTTTGTGTTTCCTCATATTTATACTCATGTGAAACAGGAAGTCATTGCTGGACAATTTCATGTTCCTGATCACCCTGGTGGGCTAAAAAACATAAATATGAATGGGAATATACTTCAGAGATATAAGAATGTGTAGGGGTGCCAATAATTGTGGCCAACGTGTTTTGGAGAAAAACATTCATTTCATAACGTGAGTTTCCCCCCACTTTCAATTGTTTCACTTGAAATGAAGATCAAAAGGATAAACAATGCAAATTTATTCCACAATCATCTTTGCTCATATTATAATATTTACCAAGGGTGCCAGTAATTCTGGAGTTGACTGTATATACAGGACTGTGCAAAAGTCTTAGGCCACCACCAGCTTTGTTGTTTTAGCAATGTTTTAATGACCATCCATATTTATTTTTTTTTGGTCTTTATTATGATACAAACAGAAAATACAGGAAATATGTACACAAAGTGTAAAAAAAAAAAAAATCTGAACAAAATGGTTTCTTTAAGCAAAAATCAGTATTTAGTGTGACCTCCTGGACTTCTTCCATTTTCACTCACATGCTTTACAATCAGTTTATTGTCAGTTTATTATACTACTATTACTATTGTTTATTGTACTATTTCCATCTGAAATATACAGCATGTTTTCATAGTGTAATCAAACTATAAAAGATCAAGGACAAATTTATATGACTGTTTTAATATTAGGTCTCTTTGTTTGCATCTCACAGCTCAATAATGCTCATAATTACATTGTAATGAATGACCACAAACACACAACAGTATTGGTTCTCTCTGTTTATTGTACTGATGTGGAACAGACATCTCTTAATTTATGTATGTTGTATATTATATTCATATGTATAAAAAAACATCCAGTCTAATAGTTTTTTTCTCCAACTACTTCCACAGAATACAAAATCAAACCCAGCAGTGATTATCAATTAGAAGAACGAGAACAAACAGAAACACAAAGAGGTCCTCTCAGACCGACGTCCGTACGCCCGTCACACTGTCGTTTGGCAGGAGAAACTTCTTGCTCTCACCGCACTAAAGCACACGTGAAAGACTTGACTACACATGCAACTAACCCTCCTGTATTTAGACTATCTGGTGGAGGAGAAAACGGCCCATCTATCGGCTCTCTCATGTGTGAGTTGGGATAAAGATTTTTTTTTTACATTAGAATAAAAGACCGAATAATACAGAGAAAACAATCCATTAACATCTAACTGCTTGATTCAGTTTCTATGAGAGCCAGGCCGTGCATGTGAAGCGCTTCAAAGCCAGAGCGAAAACTGCTTAAAAATTTTATTTTTCTCTTTGCTTGTCGCGTCTAGTTGTCGAGTGGCACGTCGTGTCTAGAGGGCCTCTCAATGAAAGCCTTTAAACAACAGTTTCATCACCAAGAATCACAATTCATGGATATACAGTGTATAGATATACATAAAACAAATAATCAGCTCACACAATCCCCCCAAAAATAAAAAATAAAATCAATTTGATGTGAAAAACAAATTTTGTACCTCCAGAACAACACAAATCCACACACAGATAACCTCAGGTTATGCTACATTTGACTTTCCATATTTCCCATTCATAGTTCTGGTCTTAAAAATCAAAGAAATTAAATTTGCCAGAAAAAAGAAGAAGAAGAAGAAGAAAAAAAGATTTTCTTTCGAGCTGTATTATATAAGAATTTGAATTTGAAAAAAAGTAGATGAACACATTTACAGCTGCTCTACGTGTTTTGATGCTACATTTTTCGATTTAAACAGATGAAATTGTAAAAATAAATGTGCATTCATTACCATATGTTATTATCTAAAATTAAAGTGACAGTGATGGTCTTGTTGTGGGGGGAAAAAGAAAAAAAAAATTGGGGAAAATGATTCATTCTGTTTCTTTTCATAGATTTATATGACCGGGTTGCACTCTCTGAGAAGTAGGCGTGGCTCTGTCTCATTCAGCCAATCGGACATCAGTGGGCGGGGTGTTTTTGCTGGTCTCGTAAGGCAGTGAGGATTTCAGGCCTCGTTACATTCGGTAACACGGAGCAGAAGCCCTGACCGACTCGCGGTGCTGATCCCGGATCAGATCTGCACCCAAACACACAGCGGCCCGCGTCAGCAGCATTCCGGCCGAATTCTGACCCAAGATCAGCCACGCATGTGTGTGTGTGTGTATGTGAGAATAAATATGACACAGAACTACGATAAAAAACAAAGTGGAAGTACTAGAGGAGTTCAGGATCTCTTCTGAGGTATCGTCTAACGTCTAGCTCCATAGCACCATTTCCCTACGCCCTGATCAGATCTATCTAAATGACAGATTTAAAGGAATATCGCAGGTTTAAATCGAGCATCTGTGACATGATGTTGATTATGAGTGAAAATAATTTGTCGTCATAGGAATGTCACAGACACGGCCCACAGAGCTCGAGATGAACCTGAAACCTTGAAGTTCAAATCACTGACTGGTAATTGTATGTTTGCGCTAGATCGACCATTCTGGTCGGAATTAATTAAATACATTAAATACACACTGTATTTCACTTAATGTTAAAAATCGTCTGTGCACGAATGTTCATAGTCTCTGTATCTGTTTTATTTGTTCGACTGCAGGTTTCAAATCTCTCTAAATGTTAATATAACATTTGATTCAGTAACATGTGATTCAATTGGCACTCCCTGTAAAAGTACTGCCGCTCAGATTGGCATTATGCTGATAAATCGTACATATGTACATTAAAGTACAGCCCTTATTTAAACCGGGCTTAGACTTTACATATCTATTATTATAACTAATAAACAGTTGGACCTGTAAGGGAAAGTCTCATGGAAACACTTCACCTCAAAATCAAAAGAAAATGTGTGGTATTATATTTAGCATAAAGCTTTGCAACGACTTTAGGATCATGAAGATGACAATGAAATACTTTTTCCCACCAAAATTCTCATTATTGTAATGCAAAAAATCTCAACATCATTCAAATAAGATAGACTACCGTTCAAAAGTTTGGGGTTGGTAAGATTTTGTAACATTTTTTGAAAGAAGTCTCACTAAGGCAGTGGCTCTAGAAACTGCGCAGAGAAATGAAGAGAATGATGCAAAAAGAAGGAAAAAGCAAGAACAAACTTTAAATTGATAAAGAACATCTTTACAAATGAAAAAAGTGGACCTCTGAAAGTGTCTAAAGAGGAGGTTGAGAGACACTGTCCATGAATTTTCTTGGCAATGTTTGCCAAGCCTTGCCCCAACCCTCCCCATTACATGTCTTGGGACTTAAACACGCATTCACACCTACAGCCAATTTGGCATGTCCAATCCGCCTAACCTGCATGTCTTCAGACTGTGTGTGGGGGGGAACCAGAGCACCTGGAGGAAACCCACACTGACACGGGAGAACATGCAAACTCCACACAGAAAAGACTCCTGGCTCAGCCGAGGCTTGAACCGGGGACATTCTTGCCATAAGTGTGACGGTGCTACCCACCGAGCCACCGTGTCAAGCCCTCCCAAAAGTGCAAGAGGCAAAAGGTCAACATCAGTCTGCCATATAGTATCTACAAGACTGCCCCGGATGTTCTGAAATTTCTTTGGAGAAACATGAGGGTAGTATGGGAAAAGAAAATTACTCCCAAAGCCTGGCGAAGAGCAGGGGGAGTGCTGATCCCAAAAGAAAAGAATTCATCCACCATTGAACAGTTTCGCCAAATAAACCTTCTGCATATTGAAGGAACTGCACATCTTGTTCCTTGATCCGGGCAACTATTAGAAGTAGGCATCATGGCGGGGTGCACCATCTCCGCCTTGGCCTTTACTATGACAATGGAGCTCATAATCAGAGCCTCGAAATGGGTTGCAAGAAGAGAACGACTACAGTTTGGTCAGTGGTTACCACCAATACGAGCCTATATGGAGAATTTAAAAACACTTACGACAATTGTCCTCTGCTTTTAGAAAAGCTTCATCAAAACATCATATGGGCGAGGATGAAAATCAGGCCCAGTGAATGCAGAAGCATCTCCATTGTCAAAGGTCATGTCACAGATCAAAGATTTCATATTGGTGGAATACCTGACCACAACTGTTTCGGAAAGGCCAGTGAAAAGTTTGGGCAGATGGTATGATTCACACCTCAAAGACACAGGGCTGTTTGAACAATTAAAATAGGATACCTTCATGTATATAAATCATATCAACAAGACCTTGCTGCCAGGAAATCTCAAGCTGTGGTGCATACACAGTTTGGCATACTCTCAAGACTCGTGTGGCATTTAACTATGTACGAGATCCCCCTCAGCAAAGTGGAAAAGCTGGAAAGGGTGATAAGCGCACAGGTCAAACAGTGGCTTGGACTTCCACAGTGCTTAAGTGCTGTGGGACTGTACAATGGCAAACTAGAATTACCAGTTACAAGTCTGGTTGAATTCTTAAGGTTGGTTATGACCCTCACTGACTCTGAAGATATTGCTGTTTGAACGGCGGCCCCTTGGGTGACAGTGCAATGGGGGGAGAAAGCGGACAATATCTGAAGCCATGCACAATGTGAAGTCGGCACTTCATTTTAGGGACGTGACTGGTCAAGCTCAACATGGGAGAGCTGGCCTTGGGCTCTTTCCAAAAGCTCCTCAATGGCACAAGGCATCATTTGAGAGAAAATGTTTGAAGTAGTCTGAACTAGCAACCAAAGCTGCACAAAATGGCTGGGAGGATTTTTCCAGTGGAATTGGGATGCTGGAGTTTTGTCGCCACATCCACAACCAGTCTACTGAGTAAAACGGGGGTTAGGGGTCGCTCTCTCCAACAGGCAATCAAGTCCCTGTTGAATGCAGCGGAAAAGAAAAGACATCAGCTGGGCGGCGAGATGAAGACGGGAGGACATGGAGTTGAGGGGGGTGTACCTGGGATGCCAGGTGTCACCATTGAGCCCTCTGGAGACGTTGTGAGTTCATCAACGAAACGTCCATGAAGGAGGGTGCCCACTTGATGACCCCAATGATATTCCTACCCTCCCTAGTACTCACTGCTGACATCAGGTAAGCCAGCTTTCCAAAGGGATTGAAACATCAAGTCCTATTATCTCTACAATATTTGATTAAAAATACAGCAAATATTGTGAAATATTATTTCCAGAAAAATCTCACTGACCCCAATCTTTTGAACGGTAGTGTAAATTAGACTACTGGACACTTTATAGTTAATTTTTTTAAATCTAAAGTATAGTATCAATTTACAATTTAAATAGAAAATGTTTTTGTATTACAGTACTGAGAATATGGAGGGAAAATCTGCATAACTGTAATTAAAAGAAAGTCTTAATGGTCCTAAAACAGGCTTTGTTTCCTTCATGAAAGATTATTTTTCCATTTGATTTTGAGGTGAAACATGACCCGGACACGCTCTCAGCAGGTTTTGTGAGATTCACCCTCAAAGGACATCAGTTCAACCCGTATTAAACCTAAGACTTTTATTTTGAAATACTATGAATGTTCTCAATGGCTGCCCACCGTTTGCCATCTCTCTGAAATACTTCCTGTTATAAACTGGAGCTGAGCCAGATAGAGGGGAAGAAACGAGTGGAAAAAAGGAACAGATGAATGAGGTTTTCACAACGATATGGACAAAAGACATGAGATGGTGTGACATGAGCTGTACACACAGAGAGAAGGAGAAGGTGTGTCTGTTTGCATGTGTATGTGTGTGTGTGTGTTTACAAGCATCCCTGGGTTGTACAATTTTGTGTCACATGGTGTTATTCCACTTCACTTTGTAAGTGTTGAATTGAATGGAACGTGCGTGTACCTTGTTAACACCTCAGTGCTGACGCTTGTGTGTGTAATTAAAGGTGCAACTTCCACCACAGTGAGGTGAAAACATTACGAGAGAGACGGAGGCGAGAGGTGTTTGAGGTGCAGTGATACACCCGTGCCAGCGGGGGCGCCGCGGCCTCACAGAGCAGTGAGTCTCCCCGTCAGAGCGGCCTGCAGTTCAGACGGCAGGAACACGCCGAGCTCGGTGATGATGCCGCCCGTGATCAGCTGGTGAGGAGTGACGTCAAACGCCGGGTTCCACACGTCGATCCCTACGTCACAGACAAACAAAGAGAATGAGCTCCTTACAAACAGCCTTATTGTAGTACCACTGATATACCATTATAGTTTTTGTTAATATTTTGAATTCAATTGTATTTTCTATAAAACTAAAAGTAAAAATTAAAGTGAAAATTAAAATTAAAGTGATCGAAGATTCAGTCTCTCTAAACCCCTCCTTTTTGAGAGCCTCATCTGCTCTGATTGGTCAGATGACCCAGTCTGTTATGATTGGTCTACTCTGCTCCGATTGGTCAGATGGCCCAGTCTGTTGTGATTGGTCGACCGCTTACAGCATGTGTCAGAAACCAAACGTCCATTTCTATATCTGAAGTTCAGCTCTGGAGGCTTCTTCAGCACTTGATACACAGTGATACAAACAGTAATGATCGCGTTATTGTTCGCAGGCAGCCAGTGAAGACCATAGGATGGCATTATGCAAATTTGTGATGGTCTACTCTCCTCTGATTGGTCAAGGAGGGGGCTGTTAGATGTGTAGTAGTAACAGTTCTCTAATAGTAATGCTATACAATTTCACTCTATAGACAGCTCACATCATTGTGCTTCTCTTCAAATATAACAGACACGTAACAGTTCCAGTGAAACTCTGTCAGATAACAAGTTAATGAATGGATGGGGGTGTGCAGCTCTCCCGTCCCATTCCCATCTCAAACTCCTGGTCTTGTCCACCGTGTGTCAGACAGCAGAGTTCATGAGAGTCATGCATTAATCTGTCTCTCCCCCCCGAGACGCCGGCAGCTATTAACCGCTGCAGCTTTAATTAATCTGATGCTTCTGACTCGTCTCTCTCTCTCTCTCTCTCTCCTATTTTCACATGTATGTAGGATCATTCCTCCCTCACTCGCTCTCATATCACAACCGTTTAATTAAAAGCAGCTCCGCTCTGTTTCAAATCTCACTTAAGCCCTGCGGTGTCTCACACACACACATAGACACACACACACATCATCTTTTTCTGGCTTTCTCACCCCTTCTTCACTACAATAACCTGATGATTTGAACATTTACCAAAAAAAAAAAAAATATATATATATATATAATAATAATATACACAAAGTTCTCTTTTGCAGAAGTCCAGTATTTATCTCTTTAGGTCTTTTTATACGTTTATTAACATAATTATTAACCTACCTAGTTAGTCTAATTATAAAACTATGTTGTCAGTGCCCTACAAATGAACTGGTTCTATGCCTTTATTTTGTTATTCAGACTTATAGAAAAGGACAAGTCCTCAGAAATTTCTTATCCTTTAATATAGGCAAAAGCACACAGCAATAAAAGGGTTAAACTCTAAACTCTACACAAAGAGGAAGAAAGAGAAGGACCGAGTGAGACCAAGGAACTGCACAACACTTTTAAAAATGTGACCCTGGACCACAAAACCAGTCATAAGTCACACGGGTATATTTGTAGCAATAGCTAATACATTGTATGGGTCAAAATTATTTTTCTTTTTTGCCAAAAATCATTAGGATATTAAGTAAAGATAACAGTAAATAATATATCAAAATATATCAAAAATGTATTTTTGTGAGTGGATATGCGTTGCTAAGGACTTCATTTGGACAACTTTGAAGGTGATTTTCTTAATATTTTGATTTTATTGCACCCTAAGATTCCAGATTTTCAAATAGTTATATCTCGACCAAATATTGTCCTATCCTAACAAATACATCAATAAATCAATTTACATCAATGGAAAGCTTAATTATTCAGCTTTCGGATGATGTATAAATCAATTTCAAAAAAATTGACTCTTATGACTGGTTTTGTGGTCCAGGGTCACAAATAGGCCTATGCTGTCATCTAATGGTTATACTATGCATGGAATTTTAATTTTTTTTTTTTTTTTCATTCATTTAAAAAAATATAGCAGTAATCTGCTTATTTTTAACTTACACATACTTCTTGAATTGAAAAAAAAAAGAGAATAAAATGTGTTTATTTCTATTATTTGTATTTTAAATAGAAATAAATGGTGTATAATGTATTGTTTAGAAGATATGAGACTTTTCCTGTTTCCCTTTTTTGACATTATTTTAATCCCTCGCTATGGCAACACCATTAGCAATGTCCAATATCCAATATCCATTCGCAATTTAACATTTTCAATGTCTTAAACTGCTATAGCTTAATAACAAAAAAAATAAAAAAAAACTGTAATTATATTCCATTAATAATATAATAAAATTCAATATGAATGCATTTCTGCCACAATACCATGGTTACAGTTAGTGTTATTACAGTAAATCATGGTAAATGTTGGCGACTTGAGGATTGAAAAGCATGCCAAATTTGTGCCATTTTTGTGTTACTCTTAGTACACACTCACCAGGTGCAGCTACAGGAACTCCATTGATGCTGGTGAGCTCCTCAGGTGGACGTTCCTCAATCACAATGTCTCGTCCGCTCTCCAGACTCAGATCGCAGGACGTGCTGGGCGCCGCCACGTAAAACGGTACCCCGTGATGTTTGGCGGCAATGGCCAGCTGATACGTGCCCACTTTGTTCGCTGTGTCGCCGTTTGCAACAACCCTGTCCGCTCCGACGACGACAGCTGTGTGCGCACAGGAACGTTAACATCTGGTAGAACTGATACAGAAACGAAACTCAAGCGAACACGTGTCACCTCACCTGTGATGCCTTTCTCCCTCATGGCGAGCGCCGCCATGCTGTCTGTGATGAGGGTGGCCGGGAATCCTTCAGCGACGGCCTCGTACGCCGTCAGTCGGGCGCCCTGGTTGTAGGGCCTCGTCTCTGTGCAGTACAAACGCTTCAAGCGTCCCAGCGAGTGCAGCGACCGTACCACTCCTGTATGGATCAGTTACAGCGATTCATTTCTATCATTTCTACACGAGCGCATGAATAACTCGTGCACAGACTCACCGAGAGCTGTGCCGTATCCTGCTGTGGCGAGGCTGCCGGTGTTGCAGTGTGTGAGGATGGTGACAGAGTCTCGCGGGACTCCAGACAGGATGTGCTGGGCGCCGTAGTTGCCAATTTTTTTGTTGTCGTTTACATCTCGCTCCAACATCTCCTCAATCCAGCCAATCACGCTGCAGCAGGGGAGTAGCCAAGAGAGAAACACATTAATAGGCAAAGAAATCCAATTTAGTCTGTTATGATTATTAATACTTTGCTGAAGATTAAAGGTCATACAAATAATTGTGATTAACAATTTAATTGGTCTCCCACAGTGAAAGTTGGATAAACAGTGAATTTGAAAGCACACAATAGCAAGTATAATTTCCTTTAAGGCTCTTTGTTCTTCAATTAAAAACAACAGTTATTTATATTATATTATTTGTTTAAATATTATTTATAATATTTATTTATTATACAAATAGAGTAAAAAAACAGTAATACTGTGATATATTACAATTATAAAATATTACAAAATAACTGTTTTCGATATACAACATATTTTTAAATGTGTTGTAAAATGTAATTTATTCCTGTGAAGGCAAAGTTTATTTTTTATATTATAAATGAAATAAATTGTTTTTAAATCAGTTAAATAAGGCTCTTTATTCACTGTGTTCTTCATTTAAAAACAACAGTTAATGATTGAGAAAACTAATATTTTATTATTTATATTATAAATAGAGTAAAAACAGTAATACTGTGATACTGTTTTCAATACTGTTTTTGAGTTTATATTTTATTATATTATAATATTATAAATGAAATAAATTGTTTTTAAATCAATTAAATAAAGAATTAATTTTGATTTTATGTGGCTTTTTAGCATTGTAATTTAGATTAGAGTTGTATTATTTTAACATATTAATAATAATTTATTAATTAAAATAGTTTTTGTCATCTTAACCCCTTTTGGAAGTCTCAAATATTGCATGTAAATAATTAGAAATAATACTTTTAAATATTTGTAAAGGTTTAAAATATTAAATGAATAAAATATATTAGAAAGCTAATAGTATTATTTCTAATTTTGCTCAGTTTTACTTCTCCATCCTTCACCAAGCAAGTCTCAAACAGCCATATTTTTGACAATCGTATGAAGTTCCCACTGAACATATCCTGGTCAAATACACCAGAAATAACATAAAATGTGTGATGAGAATTTATATTAAACTTTAAGACTATTTCACACACATAACTCAAGTAAACAAAGCAGAGTAAACAATTCTGCTCTGGAATATTTTGCTATTAAACGTGCCTCTAACAAATCCCTGAATATCATTAAAAGATTTAAATTCTTCAAATATCCCAACACGTGCCGGTTAAACTCCGGTTTCACGTGAGCGTCCATCAGTGTCACCTGTCTCTCAGCTGCTCTGTGTTTTTCTCCATGCTCTCGTTCTCGGTGAACTCCATGAGCTCGCGGGCGGCTCGGCCCATGTTGACCGCCGTGGGTCGCGCGGAAGTCAGGTGGCACAGAGAATCCCTGATGAAGGAAACGAGGTCGTCACCCCCAGCGCCCGCCCGCAGCTCCACCGCCAGGCTCAGGCACCCCACGATGGCGATGGCAGGAGCGCCGCGCACCTGCAGGGTGAAAGGTCACACGCCAATGTTTCTCATTAAGAGGAGGTTTATTCCTCACGCGCTCTGCTCTCACAAATCATCTATTTAAATTGATTTTCATGATTTTAACGCTTCCATTCAGGTCTAAAATCAGCTCACTGGAATGGAAAAACACATTATTAAAGTGAAAAGCCCCATTAATTAATTCATACCTTTGTGAGACAGACAGATGAATGATGAGTTCAGCATTTTGAGTTTTTGTGTTTTGTTACATATTTTTACCGATTTATGCCGTTCTACCTCGACTATTTTTGGCCCACGACGTTTCCGTCAGACCAATGTTTGCTGGTTTACATGACTGATGTAATAGGTGGTTTAATAATAGTATGAAATCACTATTCATAACGGAAAACACTCATATGTATACATATCTTTGTTCGAGACACTCTTGGTGAATCATCAGAGAAGATGAATGGAAAGTACGACTGACCGTTACTTAAACGCTTGCGCGTGAGTGTCACTTCCCGCCCATTAGTAAAGCTCTCGTGACAGTGACAGCGCCTGGCACAGGGCCGAGCCCCTCAATCCCTTATTGATCAATAATTCATGCGAGATATTTGCAGTAACGACTATTAATGAGGCGCAGACATGGCTGCCGGAAAACCATCACCCCAACACATTAATTATGCACCACATTAATCAAGACTGGAATGGCTTGAGAAAGAAAATTGGAGCAACAACACCTTTATGATGTCACAATCCGTGTTCACGAGCAATAAGGGGCCGTTCACACAGGACAGGTAGCTACTTTCCAGCAAACATTGGTCCGACGGCAACGTCGTGTGTCCCTGGCCAAAAAATAGTCGCGGTAGGACGGCAAGAAACGGTAAAAATATGTACACAGAACTAAAGATACGTTTCATAACTGTCAACTATTTTTAAACCAAGACGGAGCGTGACGTCTTTTCAACGGTCATTAAACGTGTTTGCTGTTCAAAAAGTTCAGAACGGTTTAATTTTACGTGCCACCGTAAAAACACAACAGCATCTATGTGACTCATTTGTACACAGACCAACAATTTATTAACAACAAAGTGCAGACCAAACGCAAGAAACTGTGTGAACGACCAAAAATTAAACAGAACGCAAAACTCTTTTAACTTAACACTTTAAAAGGTGTGTGAGACGCTGAAAAAATGATGAACGCCAAAAAAATGTCTGTCAAACAAACAAACAAACCAAAAATTAGCACATCGAAACACAAGAACACGTACTGCGAGAAGAGCTAATGCAGAACGTTCCCTTAACGTTAGTGTAAAGTTCCTACTTGATTTTCTTTTTAGGAACATTTTTTAATTATTTACAACCATAAACTAACGTTCCCAATTATGTCGGAAAACAAAATAAGACGCACGCGTACATTATTAAAAAAAAAAAAAAATAGCGCAGACTGAACGCAAGAACGCGTCCTGATGCGCACAAGCGTTCATCACATTTTTGAATGATGTGCGGGATCATTCCAACAGATCAGAGAGGCCAACTGGGGTTTCATTAATGACATTATTAACTAAGATTCGTACTGCTTAATCATTTGATTTCGTATGATATAAATATATTCACCCGGCTTGCAGGGACTTTATATCAAGCGCAGGTTATGCAGATCACACATGCACACGCACGAACAAAGCGCGACCCCGTGCTCTGATCCGACACAAAGGAACCTCTGCCCGGCATCGAGATGTTCGGAAGTGCGTGAACGGAACCAGGCAGAGGATCCGTCGATCGGGCCTTCCGTACCTTCATGGTCTTGATGGCCTCATATCCGTCCCGCACCGAACGGATCTCGTCGAACACGGTCTCGTGCGGCAGCAGCAGCTGGTTGAGGATCTGCAGAGACCCGGACCGGTACCGGATCGCTTCCAGCGTCATGACCCGTATGAGATGCGGCTGAAGGTATTCCGGGAGCGCTGTCGCCGATGTGTGACGGGTTCCGTCGGTTGGTCTCGTGTCCTGTGGATTCGGGGTGTGTTAAAAGCAGGGTGAATCGTGAATCATGAATCGCGAGGTGTGGGCGTAGTTTAAAGGCCTGCACGGACTGGGGGGGAAAAGCGCACGGCTCACGGAACCGCGTGTTCGCTCCGGTAGGAAGCCCCGCCCATCTGGTCCCGCCTACTCCTGTCAGTCATCCTCCAGCAGACTGCGCGCATTGTGTGCGGTGCATTTGACGTTCAGATGAAGCCCTTTATTATTATTTTAACTACGGCAAAGCAACAATAAAGCGATTCAGACTATTCTTAGAGTGAATGGAAGGATCTAATGAAGAGCAGATGTGAGGACACGTAAGATCATGTTTCTGTGGAAGAATGTACAATGTGAACGTATGAATCGATTAAAATGCACACTAGCGCAGTTTGATATTTTTATACGCCATGACGTTATTCACCTCAGAGGGCTCTTCTTAAATTAAAACTAATGTCATAATTTACTTACCTCCATGTCTTTGCAAACGATATTCTGTGTAACAGTAAAACTAGATTTAAAAATGTTCACACAGATCTTTTATACAGTGGAAGTGAATGGGGACTAGTTCGAGCGCCAAAAAAAAAAAATGTCAAAACACACTAAAGGATGATAATAACTGTAAAGATGTAATAATAAAGCATTTTAATTCTACAAGAAAAGGAAAGTACACCACGACTATAATAACAATAGCGACACTGAGGAACGATATTGTTGAAATCACTTTCAGAAAGATTTTTTTCCCAGCTTATGAACAGTAAAAACGACAAACGACAATCAATCAGAATCCACCCAACTTTCAAGAGCTCGAGCATTTAAAGAGATAGTTCACCAAAAAATGAAAATTCTGTCATCATTTACTCACCCTCATGTCATGTCGTTCCAAACCTGTAAGACTTTTGTTAATCTTTGGAAAGTGGTAGTTGCGTAGGCTGTCAACGGAGGGATGAAAAGTTCTTAGATTTTATCAAAAATATCTTAATTTGTGTTCCGAAGATGAACAAAAGTCTTACGGGTGCGGAAAGACATGAGGGTAATTAATGACAGAAATTTCATTTTTGGGTGAACTAACCCTTTAAGTTGTTTTTTCTTGAGAATGACAGTCCCAGTCCCCATTCACTTTCATTGTACGAAGCAGCCAGGACATTCTGCAAAACACTCTTTTGTGTTCTTTGTAAAAATGAAAGTCATATGGGTTTGTAACAACACAAGTGAGTAAAGGCCAGTTCAACCCAAGAACGATAAGTATGAAGATAACAATAACGATAACTATATTAGCAATAACACTCTGTTTACTATAAATGCACTCTTCAGTTTTGTCGCCTGCCACTATAAATGCTCGAGTTCTTTAAAGCAGGATGGATTCTGATCGTCTGTCAATGTTTTTATCATTCATCAGCTGGAAAAAAAATCGTGACAATGATTCCAACGTTATCGTTCCTCTGTGTCGTTATCGGTGTGGTGTGGGCTTCCCTATTCTCATAGGATTAGAACGATAATTATCATACATGCTGTGAACGAGCCTTAAATGATGACAGAACTTCCATTTTTAGCTCAACTTTTCTTTTTAATTGTCACATTAGACATTATCATATCCTTCACCGTAGACACATTAGCAAATTAATGCAGCTTTTAAAAAATAGACCCATTATCAGAACATCAGTACATACATTAATACATTAGCAGTGATTGCCTTCAATATGTGGAAACGGTAATAAACCTCATCTGTACATACTGGAGTGAATGAGGATGATGAAGACGAAGGCAAGCTAATGGAGTTCAGACACCATCCTATAATAATAAAGGTTGTCATGGAAACGAGGCAGCTTTATGTCTGGCTCTGAAAACGCAAACCAAACCAACCAACCAACAAACAAACAAACAAACACCCCCATGAAAGAGTTGATATGCATCACAGACATACTGAACCTACTGAGATCTAGAAATGTGGATCTGCCCTACACAAACAACAAGGGGGTCGGATTGTGTCGGTCAGGGGTTAAAGTTGATGCCCTTTTGACTCTGAAATAGACAAGCGAAGAAAAAGAGACGACAGCTTCCCAAAAACATGCTGATCTCAGCATCTGAATCGATACCACACAAAACCTCTTCATCACGTTTTCTTCATTATCACCCACATACAAAACCTCTTTATACACACATGCTCGATTTTATCAAACCAAACAGACCCATGAACACACACACACACACACACACGCACACACTGACACCATCCCCCATCTGAAACCCCCTCACAATGAACCCCGTTTGATTTTCTCTCACGTCTGTTCTCCAGCGGGGTGCGGATAATCCGCGATTATGGGATATTATCCGCATCTCGTCCATCTAACACACTCTCACACACACACACACACACTTGAACATCTTCCCTGGAGTGCTGAGATTATTCCCATATCAGGGTCGTGCAGTGACATTATCCTAATCTGGGAATACTGTAGGACACAGATTACTGTAAAGATGCTATTATAGACTGCAGATTAACAGCACTTATACATGAGAGAGAGAGGGAGAAGAGAGGTTAGGGTGAATGAGAGGAGGAGATGGATGACGAAAAAGAAAAATAGGGATAAAATAAAAAGATCAATGTCATTTTTGTAGTGCTAGTTACATGCATGGGAATGAATTCTGTTCTCGGATAACTATGGAAGCTCGTTCCCGCCACTAAAAAAAAATTCTGGAATTCTGACTTTTCTCGCAATTGCGAGTTTTTAATCACGCAATTCTGACTTTATAACTCACAGTTCTGACTTTTTTTTCTCAGAATTGCGAGATATAAACTTACAATTGCGTGATATAAAGTCTGAATTGTGAGTTATAAAGTCAGAATTGCATTTATAGTGTGCAATTGTGAGGGAAAAAAGACTTGAGTTTATCTCTTGCAATTCTGACTTTATCTTGCAATTCTGACTATATCACTCAATTCTGACTTTATAACTCTCAGTTCTGACTTTTTCTCAGAATTGCGGGATATAAACTCACAATTGCAAGTTATAAAGTCAGAATTGCGTGATAAAAACTTGAAACTGCAAGAAAAAAAAGTCAGAATTGTTAGATAAAAATTACCTTTTTTATTTTTTTTTTTCATGGTGGAAACAAGCTTCCATAGATAACAGTGATTGTTTGATCATATTTAGTTTTGAAGTATTTATTTACAAAGCATTTAGGAGGAATCTCACAAATTAATGTCATATTTCACAATATATATAAGAATTTTAAGACCATTTGAATTGGAAATTAAGCACAATTTTCCCCACAATTCTCATTACTATTAATATATATATATATATATATATATATATATATTCCTCTAATACTGTTATGTGAATCTAACAGACACATTTAATTTTAATTATTTTTTAATAAATATTTTTAATTAATTTCAAATTTTATTGAAAAAATAAATGTACTACAGCAAATACTACCATTCTGTATGCTTATTGTACACTATAAATTATATATATACATTTTTAACATTATGGTTTAAATGTGCTTAATTATTATTAAAAAAAGTCACAATGCAAAAAAAAAAAAATGATGGTCCTAAAATAACTGTATTTTGCTTTATCCAAAATATAATTTCAAATCTTTTGATTTTGGTATGAAATATGACCCAGCCATGTTCTTGATGGGTTTTTGTGAGATTCCTCCTATAGTCTATGATTTATCTTCATTTTGAATGAGGTGAGATGAGTCTGATCTCACTGGAAACATTCAGACGTCTGTCCGTACAGAAGACGAGGAGTGTTCTGATGGTTTGGACCAAAGAGTAATGAAGTGCAGCAACGCAAAAAAAGCGCTTCAGTGTGTGTATGTGTAGTGTTTCCCTCTGCAGCTCCTTTACATCTGTCACGATTCATTTATATTCTCATGATTTCAGAAGTGTGTGAACAGTTTTCTTCACTCTCTGACGGCGCGTTTCTTCCTGACTGACTCCAGCTGTGAGGGAGAGAACGAAAGACACGACAGTGAGTTCAGTGGAAACGTGACCGAGCCGGAGACATTGCGGGCTTTAATATTCACCTCGTTCTCCACCATCTTCAGTCGGCCGAGTGCGTCTTTCGCTGCATCCTGAGAAACGAGAACACTTCTTTAGCTTTAATCAAAATGACTGTTGCAAAAAAGCAGAAATTATTTCATCTCTTTACGAGTAAATGTGGCATCCAGCGTCTGCTGGGTCACATCACAAAGTTTTGATGAAATATCTGCGTTAGCAACTGCATTAGTGTTTCATTTCAACATGAAACAACATTCACAACCCATTTTACTTCTGTCATGTCAAGTATTTCTGATTGAAATGGGATATTTAATGAGAAAAATAGGACACCTCATACTCGATCGAGGACAATCAAGAAGCAAAGGACAAATTTATCAATACAAATGTGTGTGAGGTTTGTTCACCCTGTTGCCTTGGCTGGAAAACGTTTTCACTGAATCGGAGAGACCGTGAACGAACTTCCGCAGCACATTTTCATATTCTGAGACACAGACAGAGAGACACATTATTAAAATAGATATTTAGTGAAATACAGCTGTTTATGACCATGTTTTTTTATTTATTTATATAAATTAGGGTGTTTTTCATTTGAATATTTGCATTTCATGTAAATGTGGCTGTTACACTACTATTCAGACATGAAAATAGTTAATAAATGGACCAAATAATGTATTAATTACAATTTAAAAACAGTAATATTGTGAAATGTTATTACAATTTAAAATAATCATTTTATATGTGAATATATGTTGTCATTTTTATTCTGTAATGAAAAGCTGAATTTTCAGCATCATTACTCCAGTCTTCAGTGTCACATGATCCTTCAGAAATCATTCTAATATGATGATTTGATGCTCAAGAAACATTTCTGATTATCATCAATGTTAGAAAATAGAAAGTTCAAAAGAACAGCATTTATCTGAAATATAATCTTTTGTAACATTCTAAATGTCTTTACTGTCACTTTTGATCAATTTTCATGTGACCTTACTGAATAAAAGTATTATTTCCTTTAATTAGATTTCTTTTCCCATCGCTGCCTCTATTAAAGTTTGACGTGTGGTACCTGTCAGTGCTGCCGGATGTTTCTCCAGGTATGATTTCTGCCACTGCAGTCGGTGACAGACGTCCATGTGCTGCTTGATCAGCTCTGACGGATCTCGTCTGTTCTTCTTATAATCACTGATCTGAAGAGACGCACAAAACGACTCATGATACACTCTATATCTGCTTAAAAACAGTCAACAGCTCACGACTGACACCAACACACACCTTCCACTCCAGCCTCTCTTTGTCGTGGTGAAGCAGGCTGAAGCTGTGCATTTTATACTGCGGAGGAGACGAGCTGAAACAGAGAGACACACGTGAACACGCTCACAGAGGAACATGCGGTAAGTGCCGTACAATCAGCTTCAGTTTTACCTGGGTTTAAAGTTCCTGTCATGATCGTTTTGGGGTTTGGATCTTGGAGAAGGTGCTTGCTGGAAAGAAAATGTTTTATGAGTTTCTGTCTTTGTATGTAAGATCACATCCTGTGTGTAATGAAAATACCACCAATTATGATCTCGTACCCGTTCCTTTTCCTTGCTCTTCTCCTGCTCTCGCTCTTTCTCCCGCTTTCGTTCTTTCTCGGGTGAAGGTGTGAGCGGGTCGATGACGAGCCATTTCTCCGTCACAGACTGCAGCTGAACTCCACCCAGCGGCTCCCGGATCTTCACACGCACCTCCAGCTTCCCTCCCGTCGCCTTCCGTCCGTCTAACACCTGCAACAGCAGCACAGCCTCATGGGACGCCGGCGCTTGTGTGAATGTGACACGTGAATATGAGTCTGTGTGAGTCACTCACGTCTATGATCTCTCGGATCTCACACTGGTTCTCCAGGGCTTCTAGCTTTAGCTGAGCGCTTCCCACCACTTTATCCGTCTTGAAGAGACCGCTGCACACACACACACACACACACACAGATTATTAGAGTCAGACAAAACTGATCTACTGACTATTTTGCCTATAGAAAATGAAGCCTATTTTTAAGATGATTAAGTTCGTTCTGCACCATTTTCATGACAATTACAACAATTAAAATGTAAAATTTAAATAAAAAATGTGAGGAAATCCCCCCCCCCAAAAATCTCA
This sequence comes from Ctenopharyngodon idella, assembly GCF_019924925.1. NCBI lineage: Eukaryota > Metazoa > Chordata > Actinopteri > Cypriniformes > Xenocyprididae > Ctenopharyngodon > Ctenopharyngodon idella. Next base: position 42,714,270 of record NC_067220.1, read on the forward strand.
TTAGAATATTGCTAAAAATATTAAAATTTTTGTAACGCAAAACATTTACGATTATTTAATGATTATTAAATTATTTATTTAAATTGTCGCAAAGCATTTATTAAGAATTTCTTTTGCTGGCTTTAATTTATGCTGATTTGTTAAAATTACTTTAAAAATATTATTTACAGTTTAAAAAAAAAAAATACAATATAGAGAATCACCATTAAGAAAAACAAGAATTTGACAAAAAAATAAATAAAAATAAAAAATAAAATCCAGACATATTACAACAATGCGAATTTGGGAGGGAAATCTGCTTAAATGTCACAATGCAACAACCAAATGATCCAAAAAAAAAAATATATGAATAATCTCACCCCTTGTGTATGATTTCAAACTTGATGCCTTTGGCCTGTACGACCCTCTTAAAGCCTCTGTGATCTCGCTTGATGTTCAGCTTGAACTGCTCCTTAAACTCTAAAAACAAACACAGACTGTCATCTAATGCCACCACCTGTTCAATACACAGATCGTGTGTGTGTGTATGTGTGCGTGTGTACCTGGACAGTTGGTGTTTTTCACATTTTTTGTTTTGTCTCTCTGAGCTTCTTCCTAAGAAAATTACACACAATACATACGTTTCCATTAAAAGTTGTGAAATTAACTTGTGTGCAAGATTGGAATATTGCATTAAACATTTGCGAATAAAGCAGCGTTTCCATCATGTGTTCAAGAGAAAAACTGGCGCAAATTATCTGTAATAAAAATCACAATCATGTGAGACGCTTCTGGGAGGAAATTAAACCAAATCATTCTGATGACAGACTGTGACTCAGGCGTTTCAGAATCACCAAACCAACATTTAAGATGCTGCGATGCGTTTGGTCTGCTGGTTAGTCCAGTTGTCCAATCACAGCCTCTTTTGAGGCAAAGTCAACAGGTTTTGTTGCACTTCGAGGCATTTATTAGGTAAATTTGTTTCCATCGCAGTTTATGCACGTCTTCTTAGCGGATAAAAAATTACTGTGCAGAATTTTTTATGCACATTTTTAGAATTTATGCGCATCTTGGAGTTTCCATTCAGCATTTTTTATGCAATATTCCAAAATGCACATAAAAATAGGTGGATGGAAACATAGCTACTGTTAGATCCCAGTTGCATGCGTGCGTGTGTGTGTGTGTGTGTATGTGTGTGTGTGTGTGAGTGAGAAAGTGGTGCATACCGCACTGGGGAACGGAAACTCAAAGCGCACGCTTGCATCCAGATCGTTGGCGGAAACTCCTGGAGAAAACACCAAAACAACATTTTGTCACAGAATTTCATTATTGATATTAAAGTATTAACTTTCTATTCATCAAAGAATCCTTAAATAAATGTATCAGAGTTTTCACAAAAGTCTGAAGCAGCACGACTGTTTTCAACATTGATAATCTGAAATGTTTCTTGAGCAGCAAATCAGCATATTAGAATGATTTCTAAAGGATCATGTGACACTGAAGACTGGAGTAATGATGCTGAAAATTCAGCTTTGATCACAGGAATAAATTATAGTTTAATATATTCACATAGAAAAGAGTTATTTTAAATTGTAAAAATATTTCACAGTATTACTGTTTTTACTGCATTTTTTACACCTTAATATATACATGTAGTAAATCATAAACAGACATACTTCACTAAATATTTATTTTAAAAAAAGAACTTTAAATGTTGCATATGGATTGCTGGGAATAATATTGGTCAGCATAAGATACTTTTAAAAAATCCCAGAAACATTTAAACAGTAGTGTTTAAATCACAATCAATCACATTTAATCATTTGAAACAATCTCTTTCCAGTCATATGACACACACACACACACACACACACACACACACACACACGTACATTTATCTTATCTTTGTGAGGACATTCATTGACACAGTGTAATCTCTAGCTCCTTACCCTAACCCTAACCCTACCCATCACAACTAAGTGCCTAACACTTACTCTAAACCAACCCTTAACCCGATCATAACCTTATCCCTAAAACCAAGCCCTGTCCCTCAGACAGGCCTTTAAAGGGCTCTCAGAAAGTGAGGACTTCGCTCTCTTGGTTTTCACTCCAATGGTCTAAAACTCAAACCGGTCCTCAGAAAGACAGTTGTACAAGTACACACTACACACACACACACACCTGGAGGAGCGGGCAGGTTGATTCCTTTCACGATGGTCAGCACCATGTCACTGGACGTCAGGTTGGGAAAGATCCTAAACACAGAGAGGAAGACATTCAGGGAATCTGTGCAGGACGTCCTCCTCACTGACAAACGTGTGTGTGCGTTCTTACTTGACGGAGTTGAAGGTGCGCTCCTCTGTGTGGTACTTGGGTACTGATTGGCCTTTGGCATGAGCTTTCTTCAGTATTTCAATATTACTCATGCATTCCTCTGCCAGCTTCTCAAACCTACAACACACACACAGAAACACACACACACACACACACACACACAGTTGTTTTTCTATCATAGGCACTTTTCATTGACTTCTATTGTTTTAATATTGAGCTCATGATCTTTGCTCTACAGCAACCCTTAAACCAAACCCTCACACGACCGTTTCTGCATTTTTCATTAATTACTGTGTTTATTAAGCTGTTTTCCTCATGGGGACTGTTTGCTGCTCCCATAATGTGTGTAATTTCAGCTTTTACTGTCCATGTGGGGACACTCGGACTCTACAACGTTGGAAAAATCTGACACAGATACACTTTAAGGCTAGCTCAAGATTTGATATTTCATTTTAAGGTTTATATTAGTATTTATAAATAGAACATACATTCTGACAGATATTATTTTTTTAATAAAAAAATTTAATGAATTCAATTGAATGTATATAACAGTATATGTATATAATGGTTAACTTTTTATACCATTAGTATGTAAAAAATATATTTTTATAAATCCTGAATTACCAAAGATAAATAAATAATTAACAGTACTTAAAAAAAGGCATTAATTTATTAAAATTAGATGTTTAAAATTCGCAATTTTAGTGCTTATTTAGATAAATATGACAAAATCTTTCTGTTTTTCTTTTATACACAACTATTAATTTTCTCTTTTGCTCACCAAAGCTGCATTTATTTGATCAAAAATAGAGTAAAAACAGTAAAATTGTGAAATATTTTTTACAATTTAAAATAACTGTTTTCTAAGTGAATATGTGTTAAAATGTAATTTATTCCTGTGATGCAAAGCTGAATTTTCAGCATCACTACTGCAGTCTTCAGTGTCACACGATCCTTCAGAAATCATTCTAATTTGATGATTTGCTGCTCAAGAAACATTTCTGGTTATTATCCGTGTTGAAAACAGTTTGTGCTGCTTCATATTTTTGTGGAAACCGTGATCATTTATTTCAGGATTCTCTGATGAATAGAAGATTTAAATGGAAATCTTTTATAACATTATAAATGTCTTTACTGTCACTTTTGATCAATTTAATGCGTCCTTGCTCAATAAAAGTATTAATTTATTTGCAATCTTTTGAACAGTAGTGCACATTCATCACTCAAAACACACCTGAAAACTCTGTATGTAAGAATCTAAACAGACATTTACTAACACAAACACAGCATCAAGACGAATGAAAACACTCACCTGGCAGTTTCTGCTACATTCCCCATATGAGTGAACTGCTGGGAGTATTCCAGGCATTTCTGGAAACATGAATCATTTAGATAGTAAATAAGCCTTACATTTGTCTTTACATTTGTCTGTGTGTGCTTTACATGTATCAGATCTATGGCATGTTCTTGAGTTGTTGTGTGAGTAACACAGGAGCAGAGACCTCGTGCTGCTGTTTGAGCTGTCCCATGAGCTGTGTGTACTGCTCAGCCGAGCGCGGAGACACGGCCGACGAGCGAGACTGAGACAGTCTGTAGTCCTCCTCACTGACCGGAGCGCCCGGCACCTGCACACCAGAGACGAGACCGTCAATAACACATCAGCAGCACTGCAAACCACACACTGAGATCCGAGTTACACACACATCTCTTCACATTCACACACACATGTTCAGACTGTCCAGAAACGGCATGAAATATAGTTTAGCTGAGCAACGAGCTCAAGATCTGAAAATAATCAACTTTTTCCTCTCTTAAACACATACAAACACTCATTCACACTAGAGATGAACAAAATAAATTTTCTCCTGAAACCAAAATTAAATTTTCATTTAGCCATTACTGAAAATAAAGTTGATTTAATAATCAATTAATTAATCAAATTTACTTCAAATTAAACACTGTGATACTGTGATTTTTTAATACAACAGCTGAGGAAGTGACATAAGGGGTTTTCGCACCGGAGGAACCATTTCATAGTTCCTAGAACTATTGGCGGAAGTACCCGGATTTTGTCGTGTTTGCACCGCAGGAACTAGGAACGATTTTAGTTCTAGGAACTCCTTTAGGGGGAACTAAACTTTAGAGTCAGGTCTAAACCAGCACTACAGGAACTATCAGTGACGTAAGTGTACGCTGATTGGTCAAACGCATGTCAAACACTGGCAAAAAGCCGTGTAAACATATTTACTTCACAAACATGGAAAACAGCGATAACCACATTTACCTATTGTCTGCATGGTTGTGTTCTTTTCTCCGCCTCGATGATATGTAATAGTGAAAGTCATAGGAGATTTCGTCTCGTCTCTTAGCCCCACTTTTTGCTCTTTCAGTCACGTAAATTGTGTTTACATTCCATCTCCGTTATCACGAAACCCACGACACACAACAAACACAGCTCCGATCATGGCATCCTCCATCCACCGGTTTTTGACGTTTGTAAATTACGCGCTTAAAGACGCCGCTATCGGCCGCTTCAGAGTTCCTACTTCTGGTGCAAATGCAACTAAGAAAATGGCCCGGGAGAGAAATTAGTTATCGGGGAACTATCCTAGTGGCTAGTTACTATAACAGAGTTCCTAGAACTACCCAGCGTGAAAGCCCTTATAGAAAGCCTATCATGTATTTTTCTTTTTCTATTGGAGCAAATGGGAACACATCAAATATATTTGTTGTAATTTCTGTTCACCACTACAGTTGTTTACACAACTAAGACGACATCTGCTTCTGAGAACCCTGAAAAATGTGAAAAGGGTCCACTAGTGGAATTCGCAAACCTTGGTGATGTCAACAGGAAGTCCGGCCTTGGCGGCATTGATCATGGAATCCATGCCTTTAGCGTTTCTGAGGTGCTGTGCAGCGCCCTGCATGTCCTTCATCTCTTTAGAGCGCAGCGCCGCCTTCACAAACTGCTGCCTGCGCATCGTCAGGAAATCCAGCTGCTGCTGGGCTACAAAACAACAACACACACATTACACAACAGCGCAGACACATTAATGCCTTTATATAAACTGTATCTACCTTTCCCTCCTGGTTTGGGGGCGTTTGTGGAGCCAGTGGGCGTCCCTGCGGTGGACGGGGCTTTCGGAGGAGCGGGAGCTCTTGATTTCTGAACGGCAGGCTGAGCTGATGGCTACACGGAAACAGAGCGATGAAGAATCAGGCTGAAACACAGTTTCTAGATCAGGGATGGGCAACTTCAGTCCTGGAGGACCACTGTCCTGAAGAGTTCAGCTCCAACCCTGACCAAACTCACCTGCCTGTAGCTTTCTAGAAATCATGAAGATGTTGATTAGCTTGTTCAGGTGTGTTTGATCGGGGTTGGAGCTAAATTCTCCAGGACAGTGAGTTGAAGTTGCCCATCCCTGTTCTAGATGCTTCACTGACCTTTGACGCTACCTTTTGTGGCTCCTCGTCTTCATCCGCGTCAGCATCTGCATCCTGATTGGCCAGTTTCATGGCTGTCTCCAGGACGCCCATAAAGTTCTGGTTGCCTCCCTCAGTGCCCTGCAGTGGAGGACAACCTGACATGGACACACATACACAACGTCAAGAGAGGCACACAAATGATCTACAACTATTCTTCTGAGGACTTTACTTTGACATCTGATTTTTTTTAGGCCACTGCCCTGCAGAGTTTAGCTCCACGCTAGTGGTTCAACGGAACACAAAACTCACGGTTCGGATAATATGTTTTTTGATTCACGGATCGGTTAGTTTTTCGGATCAGCAAAAGAAAATACTTGAGTACTTCGATACCACAGCAAAAACTACTAGCCTAATAATGTTCAATCATTGTTAAAGGCAAGTAAAAAAAAAAAAAAAAAAAAAAAAAAAAAAATATATATATATATATATATATATATATATATATATATATATGATCAAATACTCTAATTACAAGATAAATACAATATAACAAAGTTACAAATACAGTAAGGTCTAACAGTAGTATTCATTTTAGGTACAGAAATATAATCATTAAATGTAAAATAACGCTAAAGCAGAGCAGGGCTGAGTGCTGTGGGAGCAGAAACGAGGCCGCTGGAGCGATTGCTAATGAGAGACAAACACGACACACGGCTCGAGAGCAGTGAAGCTTTTATTATGCCACAGTCGTCGGCGCCTGGTCCGTACAGATCACGGCTCAACTATGGGTGCGTCTCAATCAGCTCCTGAGCTTGTGAATCATTATATCGTGTACACGAATTCGGGCACTGGTAAGGACAGTAAGGACCCTAGCTCACTACACATTGGGACACTGATGACTCTATATTTTCGGTGACATGACAACGTCCTCATTGTAGAACGTGATTTATGTTTCATGCTTCAGAACTTCCGTTAAGGGAACACAAAGCACAATTAATGCTCCCTGGTTTTCACGGTACATTTTGGGACTTTTTAGGGAGAGAACGTTTCAGTGCCCTATAAGGATTCTGCAATTAAGACAGCCCTTAAAATGGCCGACTCCCTGATGAGTGCCCTAACTAGTGAACTAGGGAGCTGATTGAGACGCACCGCATGATCCGTTTAATCCCTACTCCAAACCCTAATTAAAGACACCTGAAGAAGCTAATCAAGGTCTTCAGGATTACTAGAAAGCTACAAGCAGGTGAGTTTGATCAGGGTTGGCGCTGAACTCTGCAGGAAAGTTTCCCTTGCTACAAACAAGTAAACAAGCATTACCTGGTGGAACTGGAAGTTCTGCCAAATTCACAGGCCGTCCTGCTTTATGAGCTTTAATGGCATCTTGATATTGCTTAAGTGAAGAACACACACACAAAAGTTGTTAAATAAATGGCTTTTTTATTATTATTATTATTATTTTTTTTTTTTAACATATGTGACTCTTGGCGTGTTACCTTGACTATGCGCTGGTGCATGCGCGCTTTGCGGTCGTCTCCTTTGCTCTTGGCGCTCTCCGCAGCTTCTTTGTATTTGTCCATGCGCTGCTGTAAGGCCTCGGCGACGCTCCGGGGAGCAGAGAAAACTGAAACACACACACGTTCTTTCATATACAGCGTAACTGATATCTAACCTGGGTTTCATCTGTGTCTGGGACGTCATGTGAACACACACATGTTCTCACCTGTGTCTGGGGCAGCAGCGGGTGCAGCAGCAGGTGCAGCAGCGGGTGCAGCAGGAGGAGCGGCTGGTTTAGAGGACAGTTGGGGAGGGTTTGAACGTGGCACTTCGACCTCAGCTGAAACGGAGAGACTTTCATTAGTATCTGAATAAACTAGCCACTATGTAACTGGGGTGAGTGATGATCTGTGAGGTGAAGACGTACCAGGAGGAGGCGGCAGTGTGTTGATGTCGACAAACTCCCCTCGGTCAACCGTCTCCAGCAGTGAGTCCAACCTCTGTGGGAAACAGAGAGCAAATAAAAGTTTATTTTCATAGTTGTTGTGGTTAACTGTAACAGTGTGTTGTGTAAATCTACAGTCCACGATAACAGACCTACACTTCTGTTCAAAAGTCAAGGCTGCATTAATTTGATCAGAAATACAGTAAAAACAGCAATATTGTGAAATATTATTACAATTTAAAACAACTGTTTTTTTTATGTGAATATATTGTATAATATAATTTATTCCTGTGATCAAAGCTGAATTTTCAGCATCATTAGTCCAGTCTTCAGTGTCACATGATCCTTCAGAAATCATTCTAATTTGATGATTTGATGCTCAAGAAACATTTCTGATTATTAATGTTGAAAACAGTTGTGCTGCTGCATATTTTTGTCAAAACTTCAGGATTATTTGATGTATAGAAAGCTGAAATGAACAGCATTGATTTGAAATAGAAATCTTTTCTAACATTATAAATGTCTTTACCAGTGTACAATTTTAGTACCACTGAGATACTTATTTTTTTTTTATTTTATTTTATTTGAAAGTTGTAGGCATTTTGTTGTGCTTTTGTTATTTTTATTAGTTATTTTTAATGTCTCTATAGTTTTTATTATTTTTTCAATTTTACATCAAGATATGAAAAACTAGCTGAAGATGTGAAAAACTTTATTTTAGTTAACATTTATTTTATTTCAAGTAACAATTTTTTATGCTTTTATTTGTATTTACCTATAATACAATTTAATATATTTTATTTATTTAACTATAATACAATTTTACTGTTAAATAAATTTAATACATTACATTTTTAAAGTTAAATTTTAAGTTATATTTTTATTTAACTATAATACAATTTTATAGTTAAATAAAATGGATTTAAAAAGTAGTTATTTCAAAATAAATTTAACTACTATTATATTATTGTTAAATATATATATATATATATATATATATATTTTTTTTTTATTATAATACAATTTAAAATAATATCCCTGGTCTTTACTGTCACTTTTGATTAATTTAATGCATCCTTGCTGAATAAAATCATTTTTTATCTCCAAATAAAATATCTTACAGACCCCAAACTTTTCAACGATAGTGCTCCTAAATAACAATATTTAAATTAAAATCACAAATGAATGTAAATGTGGCGTAAAATACTACTAATCATGAATCAGTGACACTCGGGTACCTTGGACACTTGGTAGAGTTGTTTGGCTTGGTCAGTGTTTCCGCTCTGTTTGGCCTTTATGGCTGCCAGCTTATACTCTCTTTGTCTGCTCAATATACTCGCTTTGAGCTCTGAAACACACAAATGTGATTATGAGTGCAGTAACGGCTTTCAAAACAGTTTTATAAGAGTTAAATGAAAAATTCAGTGCATGTGTGTGTACCTGAGTGCTGTGAGTTGGGCTGGCTGGGCGTGAGGGGTGATATGGCTGGTGTATCGGGTGTTACGGCCATCGGTCTCGCTGATGGAGGCTGTAGCAGCTGAGGTTTAGGTGGAGCGACTGGCTTCACGTTGGCCGTCTGCGGTGGCGTGTTTGCTGGAGCAGGTTTTTCTTGCTCTCTGATTGGCTCGGCCTGCGGCGCAGTGGAGGGTTTTCCACCAGTGGCCACAGGAGGAGGAATCTCTTCTTCATTGATGGGTTTCCCCTTTTTAACTGACGTCAACATAGACTGTAGAGTCTAAAAACAAGAAGAATATGTTACTGAACAAGTTTATAATGTCTCAGATGGCATTCGACAGATATATATCGCGAAGATATTTGGTCATTTTAAATTATTGCATCAGCTGAAAAGGTTTTCTCTTTGGCTGCTAAATGTCGTAAACAGGACTTTTATTTTGACAGCGGCCACCCTGCTTTCTCAGATATTGGCAGTTTCTATTAAAAAAACCTATATTGGTCGATCACTACTCTCAGATACGGTCCACCTTCAGTCCGCGGTCGTATCGCCGTGCTTTGCTGGTCTCTCCCGCAGCCTTGGCGTTGGTAATGGCTGTTTGGTACATGTCTAACCGCTCTTGCAGGCGGGACTCCAGGCTGGCTGTGGACTGGGGTGCTGCATTTAAGCGTTGAGGAGGTGCTGGTGACGGAGGGGGTTTCCTGACTACTTGCTCCTCATCGTCTTCCAACACCTCATTCAGCTCGGCCTGAAAAACGACTTTGATCAAAATCTCTTCATGCAAAAAACATCATATCCCATGTAGTGGATGTAAAGACGAGAAGGTTTTTGGCTAACCATGAGATCAGCATCGTTCTCCAAGTCACCGTCATCATCTCCGTCCTCGTCCAGGTCTTTCATACAAAGAGCTGCCATCCGCTCAATGTCCTCCATGGGAACCGGAGCTACATGATGCAAAAAAGAGAGAAAGATGATGGGAAAATGCCATGGTTTAGATGATTATAATTGTTAGTAGAGGTCATATCTAAATAATGTTTGGTGTCCTCACCTTTTCCTCCAGGCTTCCTGCCCGCTGGTCCGCCCCTCCCTCCTCCTCCTCCCATCAAGGCCAGAAGCTCTGCCTCTAGCTCCTCCTCATTTCCTCCAGAGTCATCCAGCCCGCCATCAGGAGCCAAATCCAACAGCAGTCCCATCTGATTACATGTGAGGACGGAGAGCCAGTGTTATTTTGGTAAAATTGAGATACTATTATATCTTTTATTATTATTATTATTTTGAATTAGTTTTTTATTTTTATATTTTCCAATTTTATTTTAATTTTAGTTATAGGTTTAGTAATTTTGTTGAGTTTTTATGTCTATAAAGTTTTTTAATAATTTTATTTCAGTTTTAGTTATTTTAGTACTTCAAGTTAAACTAAATGAAAATGACAAATATTGTCAACTAGCAAGTTTTCATTTTGGCTAAAATTTATTTTATTTTAAGTAACAAAAAAGTTTTATTTTTTAATAGTTTCCAATAATAACCATGTGCAAAGTAACTGATTTAAAGATTGTTCAAACACTACTATGACATTTTGTGAATTTTGTGAAAGCAATTTTATGCACCTACATGCACTTAAAGGCACAATATGTAAGATTTTTGGATTAAAATATCCAAAAACCACTAGAACAATCATCAATGACATCATACCCGCGTTTCCCTCGGTTTCCGATTTTATTTTGTAGAAACCATGGAAACACCAAAGATACTTTAAAATATTATGTGTTTTATTAGACAGGTGAGCAACTGTTTAGATATATTAATCAACAGAAAACTAATCATTGTTTTACAGCTCAACACAGCTAGTCTTATTGTTTGAATCGCTTGTTTCCTTAATTTACCACAAGTACCATGTTTTTACCATGCCTCAGAGACAATGCTATTTTGTCAAGTGGCTAACATAGCATAATCAGAGAGAGCTTTTTCCATCATACAATATATTTTTTTAATTAATTATAAATTAATTGCATGTCATTTAGCAACACAAGTCATCCAGCATTAAAGGTGCGGTAAGTAGATTTTGAACTACGCTGTTGGACATTGTTGATATTTGAAATCAACCCAAACAAACCCACCCCTCTCTTCATTGCTCCGCCTCCAAAACTCACACTCCTGAGGCTGTCGCCTCTGGCTTGCTTAGTTGGGGACACTTGACCTTACATTTGATATTCAACAGTGCTTTGATCTGCCTGCATTGACACTATTCTTTAAGAGCTGCTGTGCAGCCAAACAATGTACCAGTTATCAATGTAAAGCTGCTTTGACACAATCTACATTGTAAAAAGCGCTATATAAATAAAGGTGACTTGACTTGACTTGACTCCAATCCTAACCACCCTGCTCCAAGTCGGTCTTGAACTCTGGCCCGATCGCTGCTGGCATGCGAGGCGAAGGCACTAACAATGACACTAAACACCTTATTCTCTAGCAGTTGTCAGTGTGCAGTAGTTTACCTGTACAAATCTCACTATCTGGCCACTGTTACACACGAAATGCGAGAGTAACCATGTAAAACAGCACTGCATTACTCCACATAGACAACGAAAAGAGCGGAAGTGGCTGACAGCAGCATAAGCATAATAAAAGCTCTGCTGAACTCCCACAGCTCTCGGCCCGCCCTGCTTCATACCACAGTACCGTTAAACTTAATACATTAGCTCATCCATGAACATGAGTTCTGCCCGAGTCCGTCAGATTGCTTTCCATCAGCTGTGGAGGTGAAGGCGACAACTCCCATGATTCCACGCTCATTAACGGCATCATTAAGCTACGCTTTTGTTTAGAATAGCGACCTCTAGCGGCAAAAATTACATATTGTGCCTTTAGGTGTATATGCATAACAAGTCCTGGAGTTTTACCTATTAAAGTCACAATGAAACGGAAGTAGCGACAGATCTTTTCTTTCATAGCATGAAAAATAATCAGAAAATAAAAATAATGGTTCTATGCATGGGTCGTTGATTAGATTTTAACATTGTGGGCGTGGCTCTCAAAAGTGGGCAATAATAACCAACTGCAGAACAGCAGTCTGAGTTAAGGTTGAGCTTATAGTTCTAGTGAAGGGTAGGGTTAGTGGTTGGGGTGAATTTTTGTTTCATGCTGACTTGAAAGCTGAGATTTAGGCTGTGATTTCATGACTCAGGACACAGTACTGCCTCTCATCTTGTTTATTACCTGTTTGGCCCTGGCGGCCCCCTGGCCCTTCTGCGGGGGGTTCCGGCTTCGACTCATTTTCTCCGCAGTTCCCTCAAACCTGGAGTAAGAACAAGAATGATTTATTTAAAAAGCTGCAAAACATCCACTGCATCAGGATCAGCCCTTCAATAACACCACAGCCAACCAGACCAGAAAGTGAGAGGCGTCATGGCGCATTCCTAAATCATGACGTTTATGTGACGTTTACATTAGCATAATCCATGCATAGACAGAATCAACGCCAAAATGTTTAATTGCGCTATATACTAGACCTCCATCAGCTTACAATAACTGACTACGAGCTCAATAGCTAATATTTCAACAGTATTTAACCTGCTAGTGTTTACAGGTTTAAACAAGGGAATCGAAAGCTGATTTTGCAGTAAAAACTGTTGGAGGCAAAGCTAAATGAAGCTATGAAATACATTTCAGCTCATTCACAATATAAATCAGAAAGTAAACAACTAATTCAGTCAAAGTGCCAGCTAGCGAGGAGGCTAGTTCTTACACCAGCCTATCTTTACTACTAATTTGAACACGATACCTCGATCATATGTTCCTCCGAGGGCGGGTTACGTGGTCACTATCTGTTCCGTTGAGAAGAATAAGCTGTCTGTCATAAAGTTTTTGCACTAGAGTTTCATAAATACACAGGTAAACACAAATCTGCACTGCTGTCAATGACAATTCAGCACTTCCTGCTTTTCGCCAGGTTTCCCATAGCAACGGCAGAGCCTCGCGCTTTACGGCAAGCGGGAACGCCCCACAGACTTGTAGTTCATCCGCTAATGTCGACAATTTAAATCATATATTAAGCTTTGTCGTGTTAAAAATTGTTTTCTTTGAGAAAAGGTGCAGAAATATATATTTATTTTACTAAATATGCTACCACGAATAGCGTCACGAGTCTTTCGCGCGCATTTGACTTATGAGTTAATGTCTGTCAGATAAATTATACGTTATTTACTTAAGCTTAAAATGTTTATTTTGTTTGTTGAACGTTTTATAATTGTTTATAAGTAAATATTTTATGAACGTGCGTTAGATGCGAATTAAATTAATACATTTAAACAAACAAGCTACAAAATAATCAAATTAAATGAGTCAAGTGTGCCATGAATTTGTTTTAACTTGTTTCTTTTTGTTCACTTAGTTAAATCTGGACTAAAACAAGACAATGACCAAAAGAAAATCAAAGACTACAGGTACCTTTAACCCATGAGAACATAATACAGTCATTCACTCAATTAGCTTGATTGTAGCTGTATTACCTATTTAATTTTCAAGTAAATAGACATGTTAATTTAAATGAATGTATTTTAGCAGAGTTCAGACCCCCTAAGAGAGCGCAGCCCAGAGCAAAACGACAGAGAAGCACTGAAGAAACAATCCTGCAGTCTGCAGATGAAACTCAGGTGATTTGTCTCTCAGTTACACAACATTTTGAAGAATATGCTTTGATGCTGTTATATTTGTGTTTCTTTTGCTGATTCACATAACTCTTCACCTTAATATCTAGATTCAGACACCACAATCAGAAAACAACAACTCCCACAATGCATCATGCTCAGACAAGCTGGATGAGCATCAGCCTGGACAGAGCACATTACAAAAAGGTCAGAAAACAGAGTTCCCTGTTGATCCTTCTTGTTCACTGGAAGAAAAAACATGCAATGGTGACAGTGATGAGGATGGAAATGACACTAACCCACCTGAGGTTTCTCATGAGATTGAACAAACTGCAGAGATCGCAGTACAAACCCCAGAACCTAACAATAGTGACAAGTACGCTCTCTCTAGACATTTAAATGTGGAAGCTACCAATGAAGATCCGCCTGACGTAGACCTGGAAGATGAAGAAAGTGAAATCGCAAGCAATTCAAACCATGAATCCCAGAAGGTCCCGGATGACTCTGAATTACCATCAGATGAGTGTCAGGACAGTATAGACACTGAACCCAAGATGGCTGAACGATTAGGGTCTTCAGACATCATAGCTGAGACCTCAGTTGATGAGACAGTAATTCAGATGACTGAAGATGCAGGTTCTGCAGATCCTATAGTAAAGAGGAAAATCAGAAAGAGGATGGGAATGTGTCGGCTTGGAGAAAGGAAGAGGATGCTCAAGGGACAGCCGACTAGAGGGAATGTATTTGGAGGAGGACAGGAGAACGAGGCAGGTCAAGGTATTAATGAGGAGTCGGTCATGATGAGTGACGATTTAAAGAAGGATGGCTCCGTCTCTCTCGAAGATGAGGGAACTACTGAGTCAGAGGTTTCAGCATCCCCCTTCCCAACCCCTTGCCCATTGGAGGGTATACCTGTACAGGAGGAACTGCCTGATGTGCAGTATGGGAATGATGTTCAAGTTCAGATATTGGTGGAAGGCATGTCAAGCGATCAAGAAATTACTCATGAAACTGACAACACAATCCTTTCCCATGCTGATGATACTCTTGTGGAAACTGAAACTGAATGTGTGGAGCAAAGCTCTAATGAAAGCAACATTAGAGAAGATAAGCCAGAAATGTGCGATGATTTCACAACTGAGATGGGTACCGAAGTGACTGTAGATCTAGCTGAAGTTTGCAAGGAATCAGCCGATGTTTTGGCTCAAGATGCAGTTGTGATAGAAGGTCCACTTGAAGTTCTCAAAGAGACCGCCGAAGCCTCAGCGTCCACTTCTGAGGTTGCTAATCATTTTGAAGAACTACTTGTTGTGGGAGGCAATGAGATGGAGTTTGAGGAGTGCTGTCCATCTGAACGTGACATGAACACTTATATCAGCAACCACACCAATGAACACTGTGCGGAGTCCATGGATATTGCAGCCAATGAGACCATCAGTGCACTTCCTGTAATCAACCAGATAGAAGATAAGTGTGAGTCTTTGGACTGTACTTTGGTTGCTGCAGCTGTAACACCTGAGAAGAACACAGTGAACTGTGAGGACAGCTGCATCTGGAGTTTGTCCTTGCCTGCAGCCCCACCTTGTGGTGAAGATTATGAAGTGCAAGTGAGTTATTCTTTTGAATTAAGAACATACATGTATACAGTTCAGCCAAATTTAAAATTCTTGTCATTATTTACTTTCGTAAATCATGTAATTACAAATTCTAAGAAGATATACTGCAGGATGTCCTAAGTGCTTTTTTAAGCTTTAGAAAGTACATAGAAGTGTCATAAAAAGTAATACGGAAGTAATTTCAGAAGGAGAGCTTTGGTTGAGGAAAAGGCCAACATATAAGTTGTTATTCACTGAAAAAAAACGTTTCAATTCGTATTTAATGGGTTATTTCACCTAAAAAATGATTTTTTTGGGTCATAATTTACTTACCCTCATGTCATTGCAAACCCTTTTTTGTTCATCCAATTAAATGTGTTCATCATATAAAGCAGTCGGTCTCTTCAGAAAATTTGGACTAAACCGCTCAATTCATCTCTATGAATTTTCGGACAGAAATCTCTCAAATTTCATCAAAAATATCTTAATTTGTGTTCCAAAGGTGAACGAAAGACTGGGTTTGGAATGACATGAGGGTGAGTAATTAATGACATAATTTCATTTTTGGGTGAACTATGGCTTTAACTCATATATGACATATCAAGATGCATTGCACTATATTTGACAACAATGTCAAGACACGCAAGAATCAATGTCGTTTGGCCTCAAACCTTGTGAGAACTGCCTTATTTGAATTTAATTTGATTTGAATTTAGCAGAAGTGGATGAAAGAAAGACTTCTAGCTTTGTAATGGCATGAGAGATTAAGTATTAAGTACATTTTTGTATTTAGAATTCCTTTGAAACACCAGAACCATTACTTTGAATTTGTTAATTGACTAAGTTTGCCGTACTGTAAGTAGCCGTGAGTTTTGGTTTGATAATTAATAAAAATGTCCAAAACTCTCACATGTCCTTTAAAGTGATAGTTCACCCAAAGATGAAAATTCTGTCATAATTTACTCACCCTTATGTTGTTCTAAACCTGTATTAATTTCTTTGTTCTGCTGAACACAAAAGAAGATATTCTGAAGAATATCTGTAACCAAACAGTTGATGGACCCCATTGATTTCCATAGTATTTTTTTCCTACTATGGCAGTCAATGGCTACCGTCAACTGTTTGGTTACAGACATTCTTCAAAATATCTTCCTTTGTGTTCAGCAGAAGAAATTAATACAGGTTTAGAACAAAATAAGGGTGAGTAAATTATGACAGAATTTTCATCAAACTATCACTTTAAAGTCAACATTAAGATACTAAAACTGAGCTGGATCATCAGTCAGTTACAGAGCATGATGGTTTACTGAGTGACGCTCATGAGCCTCATCCGAGTCCTGTCGCTGAACCTGATCCCTCCAGCCCTTTATCCATCGACTCTGTGACAGATTCCCAGCTCAACAACATCCCTCTGAGGTGAGATGAGTGCGAACGATTGACTTTGAATGGTGTGTCTATTTAGCTAGCAATTGGTTACATTTCAGAATTTACTGTCTAGGAGTCATTAATGTGCCGTACAGTACAAGGCATTTTGTCCTTTTAATGGTTTACTTTTGCTCAGTTTGGAGGACCTCCCAATCTCAGAAGCCGCTTGTGATCTGGAAGATGCCACAGAGATGGTGTGCGGCCTAATCAGAGATCTCGCCTCTCTGAAGTAAGTCATGATTCGACAGGTCTTGAGCACTTAAACATGATTCTGATTGTGTGGTTTGCACTGGAATACATCCCATATAAATACCTTTGACCATAAACAATCATAATTTTGATGCTCTCTTGCTCTTTATCTTGCAGTCAGATAGTGAGGGATGCGCACAGGAAGATTGGAGTTCTGCAACAAGGCAGAAAACCTCCAAGACCACAGTTTCGCTGCATGTATGGCCCTCCACACTAGAAATATTGACACCTTTTGAGTTTCTGAATATGTTCTAACATAGGATATAGTGGACAAAAAATGTTTTGATAAAAAAAAAAAAAAACTGTATAATTTGCACTGGTTTAGATTGATTTTGCTAGCAACCACTTGTTCACATCTTTGTGTCATCTTGCATAGAGCTGTTCTGTTTCAGTAAGATGAAGTTAATTTTTCTTAAGTTCAAGCAAAGTAGGAAACATTGTAATTCTGTCAATCACAGGTTGTGACCCCTAGACTGAAGAGTTGTAATTTTAGCAACTGGTAAATCCCTTAAATCTGTCTGTCCTCCTTTGCAAACTTTAATTTATTATAATTTGTTTAGTAAACTTTCCTGTTTTTGTTGTGGTATTTGATTCGGTATCATATTTATTTTGTAAAACTAGACCTCATTGAGCTAGTGTCAACAGAAGTGCTGTGATATTACACATCACACATAAAAAGAGTTCTAAAAGTGAAAATATTTATATATTTTTCCATTTAACTCAATTCTTTAGTGTAACTTGGTATTTTAAAAAACACATGCATTTCACAGTGTGATGAACAAAACCAGAGGATCATGATCTGCAGCACAATTAAATCAGAACCTGAAGAACGAGAGAAAACAAGATTTTGATATTTTGTTATTGATGCAAGACACATGCAGCTCTAAAGAGTAAAACACCTAATATTAACAGTAAAATATTTCTTTTTTAAACATTGATACAAAAAAAAGGGGTTATATCAAATACAAATTTGTCAAAAACAGATTGTAGAAAAAGCGCTCAAACGGTTGCACCTGTAGCAAGCCTAATGGCTGGTGTACAAGTTTGTTAAAAGAGAAAAAGTGAAACACACAAGACCATAGTGCACACAACTGAAATACAAAGAAAAAGACCGCAAAAAAAATAAAAAAATAAAAAGTGCAAAATCAAACCGTGAAAGCACATGCATACAAACTCACACACAAGCCATTATGGATAAAACAAACAATGATAAATTAAAACTTGAATATTAAAATTTTCTGTAAAAACTGTCTTTTTAAATAGTTTCCCATGTCCAGATCTTCTGCAGGTCAGCAGTGTCCCGTTCACCATGTCGATTTGGCGTACACGGAGCTGTAGGTTTTATCCACCAGCGGGCAGAACCTCTTCGTGTGCGCGCTGGCGCCGGTGGCTCCGCACAGGGGACACACATACTGGCTCAAGTACGGGCACGTCACATTCCCATTGCGGTCTTTGAGGTAGTGTGAGGTGAATACGGCCTCAGCCTCACCATTATGTTTGCAGAAACTGCAAAATTTCCTCTCGGGCGGGATGCTGGCGCTCTTGCAGTGTTGCAGGCTCCTTTTCTGCCTGGTCTCAGGCGTGCGCGCACGCGTCGGGCCGCTTGGAGACTCCATGAGCGCGGCGGTTGGTTCCCTCTTGTCATCTCCCGCGCTTGATTGCTCTCCCGCCCGCTGCATTCCTTTGATCATGTCGGACAAACCCATGTAGTCCTTCCAAGGCTGAAAGTCCTCATTGTTAGACTCCATAGATCCATGAGCTGACAGGATGTAACGGAGGAGAGAAAAAGCCATGTCACACTCACCACCTAGCGAGAACCAAAACAACAAGCAGTCAGACACGCGCTGAACAGAACGAGACCAATTAGGACATGATAAGTACGCCAGGTGTCCTCTGACAAATAAATTTCCTCTGGAGTTACTATTGTGAAATTATTGAAACTGATTGGAGAAGAGGAAAAAGCCATATCACACTCACCAGACCACCGAGCGAGACCAAAACAACGAGCAGTCAAGCACGCGCTGAACACGCGTGGGTTTTAAAGGGCGGACGTCACAGCACGAGACCAATTAGGACTCGATAAGTTTGCCATGTGTCTCTGAAAATAAATAAACATAGAGGAGAAACTTAAGTGACATAAATTTCATTTGAAACTCTGTGGTTACTATTGTAACATTATTGAAACTGATTGGCGTTTTTGAAATATAAAATACTCTATGACGTTTTAAAAAGACCTTGTACAATCGTTAAATTACAAAATTATAGAACCTTTATTTTTGGCAAACAAAAAAATAATTATTCAAGATTCAAGAACTTTATTGTCTGTACTTTAGTACAATGAAATTCTTATCTTATTCTTATTTGTCCATTCCTCACAAGAAAGACAACATACAAAGACAAAATATATAAAAGAACACACAATAAGGGACAATAACCAGTAAGAATAGTAAGAACACAATAATAGACAACACCAACAGTATGAATAAGAAGAAACAATATGCAATAAGAAAAAAAAAAGAAGAAGAAGAAACAATGTCACAGTATAAATTATGTAAAATTGCAATAAATAATATGGGACAACCGGCAAAGTGCTTTATGAAACACTTATTTTAATATTTAACAAAAATTATTACTTTAAGACAGTTTTGAACTAGTATTTGAAACCAACATACAAAACCACTGAGAAAAGAAGTGGATTTCTGACTAAAAATCTTATATTTAGCGTCACATAAAGCTTGTGACAACTAGCACCGGTCTCAACCGCAGCTTACAAAACAATATATGCAACTGTTAATCTGAAGTGTGCATTTATGAGAGCTGATATGTTGGAAAGAGAAAACAACACAAGGTAACTCCATATATATATATATATAATGCATATCTTTATTTATTTTATTCAAAAATGTATCTAAATACTTCACAAAACACAGCATTTCCAGATAAAGCGTGAAGTGTGTCAACTAAAAGGGCCAGTCCGTGTTGTGTTCATCAGGTGACTGAAGCATCCGCTCTGACCTGAAACAGAAGAAAAGATACCTCTGAGTACCTCATGCACCATTTATTTCAATGCACAGCACCATGACAGACAGAGATATTAGACCTGCGGTAGGGCAGTTTAAGAGCGGAGTACAGCTCAGGGGTGTTGGGGGTCATGGTCATGTTCTGACGGGACCCCGGCGTGACTTCTGACCCCTCAGATGATGGTGTGGCACACGGAGAGAGAGAGAGCTGATCCGGAGCTGCCGCACCTGCGCACACATGGCTGTATTATGGTGTGATATTAATGCTATAATCATGATCTGTGAGTGTTGTGTTTGTGTGTACGTAGATCGCTGAGTGCTGTGCTCTCTCTCCTGTTCCACTGAGAGCTCTTCTTGACGGGAGAAAAACTGAGGAACTCCGACTTCAGTCGGGAGGCTTTCTGCTGCTCAAAGTCACTCCTCTGAAACACACACACACACACACACACACACACACACACACAGCTGAGAAAATTATGATTATTAAGCATCAAAAAGGAGTAATTCACCCAAGAATAAATCCTGTTATTTACTCAATCCATATGCTGTTCTTTTTGTCTATAGAAGACAAAATGAAAATATAAACCTTCACACAGCTCATGTTCATACAACAAAAGCTGCCAAGTGCTAAAAAAACATTTCAGATGGCCTTTTTTTTTTTTTTTTTTTAAATTGTATACTTTATGGTGATTTAAAAAAAAAAAAAAAAAAAAAAATCCCAAGATTTTTCTGGTACTTCTGCTGATCATTTTCAAACTTTATTTCCAGAACTATGAGTGTAAATTTAAATGAAATGAAATTGAATGTTATATTTAAATATTTATAAAAAATATTTTTATAAAATATAAAATTTAAAATTTTTATAATTATAAAAAAAAGTAATACAATTATAATTAAAATAATTAAATTCCACAATTCCAGAAGTTTCAATAAAGGAATTCAGTTATTGAGTTTAAAAAAATTTTACTCCCAAATAGCAATTTCTCTTTTTTAGAGCTTGACATAACCAGAAAAAATGTTTATTATAAGATTTTATCAATCTTTTCCAGGTCTAGTCTTTAAAAATCCCTCATATATCCAGGTTTTCCAATACCGTGAGGTTCTAACATAAAAATAACCGTTGTTAAGGGAGTGAATTCAAATTAGAAATATCTTTTGTTTTTGTTTTAGTTTATTTTAAAGCTTGTTTTTTCTTATTTTAAATAATGAAGCCATTTTGCACCCCCTTTGAAGTGTGCCTGGTTGAGAATTAGGGTGTTTACATGATAAAGATGTACTAAAAATGGAAAAGTCTTTCTTTTGTGTTTTTGAAAAGCTTCATGTATAGACATCAATGTTGTAAAAACGATCCCTGTTCACGTGGATCCGCAAAAATGACTCAAAACACTGTATTACTCATGCCAGGCCAGCAGTTGGCGATGTCTATTTGTAAAGAAATACTATCCGCCTACAGACTGAACACATAATACCAAAGTCCCTTTCAAGGAAAGTCTGTTCACTCGGCGGCCATATTTGCAACACCTCCGGGCAGCTATTTCGGGCATCCAAGACCAAGTCCTATCTATTTGAATGGGGGAATCCTGAAATCTCAAACTGCTTGCCAAACTCACAATTAAGTAACATATTTCAAATCAGCAACAAAACCTGACATTAACTGTCCCATAAATGTTGTTTCTTAAACTCCGGTAGCATTAAAAAAGCTTATTTTACAAGCTAGACGAGTCAATGCGCATGTGTAGTCCTAAGCGCGAGTCTCAGGTTTCTCTGGGAACCGGAGCTTCTAACATGGACATTATCATGTTGATAATTTGATGTGATTCTCTACACCTCCGTGTAAACTTGAGGAGAACTGACTTCATCCACTAAAAATCAGCTGATTCAAACAAAATGAGCAAAAGTGACAAAGAAAAGTTAGTTCACAGAGATGTGCACGTGCATACATTAACTTGAGTGTATCACCTCATGGCCCAATCGAATAGCCGCTTCAGTGAAGGCTTGCCGCTCTCGCTGGAAGCTCCGCCTCTGTCTGTTAAACTCCTCCCAGTGGTCCTGTAGCCGCTCCCACTCCTCCAGATAGTAGCAGTCCATCAGCACAGCAGGGAGGGGCGGAGTTACACTGTCCTGAGAGAAACGATTTCCAGCTACTGTTGTAAACACAGCGTCATATATGACGGCATCTCTGGTGTCTGACCTGCAGTAACTGCTGCTGTGCTCGGATCAGATCTCTGCTCTGCTCCAGCTCTTCCTCCAGATGAGCCAGCAGCTTCTCCTGGTCTGTTCCTTGAGCAACAGGACCTGAGCACACATATATATATATATATATATATATAGATAATCATTGACTTCAGTTCATAAAGCCTCAAAGCATTCAGTTCTTACTCTGTGACACGAGCTCCCGGAGTCTTTTCTGGACTTGCATCCACTCCTGGACCACACCTCCTGTCACATGATCACCAAGGCACTGCTCTGATTGGACCAGCACATTGTCTTTGTCTTCATCCTCCAGTTCTGTATTGTCATCTTGTAGTGTCTAATTAAAAAGATTTTACTATATGATTTCACCCGATTTGCATACTTCATATCCTAAATAGTATGCTATAATGAAAAATTATTTCCTACATCCCATTGCACTACTGGCAGAGGCGGCCTTTGCAATTTGGAGGCCCGTTTCAAACAAACAGTTGGAGGCCCCCCATCCCCACCCCTGATGAAAGCAGTGTTGCCAAGTCCGTGGTTTTCCCGCAGAATTGGGCTACTTTACCACTGTTGCTGTTTTTCATGGAATGTGAATTTTACCAGGGGAACCCCGCCAAATTTTTTCCCCCAGACCTGTTGCTGTCTGCGTTTCCATAGCGGTCTAAAGTACCATGAAGATAGTCTGGTGACGTAGGACTGCACGCAACTTTCCAGTTCCCGCTGGATTTCGTCCTCCGCATATAAGCTTAATAAAGCCTGAACTTCATTGTTGGTCCATTCCTGGTATTTTTTTAAACTCCACTGTTGATTAGAATAGCAAACAACTCTTCCTGCATGCACCGCAACCGACTTTTAAAAATGGTGGTTGAAATAAAATGCTGCGTGGAGTCAACCAATCAAAATGTTGCGTGAACTCAACCAATCAGCATGTTCAGCACCCAAGTCCCACCCCCGAAAGTTTGCGAACATTGAAAAAGTACTACCTAGTGAACAGGGACTTTCTGAGGGGGAAATTTTTACCCAGAACTTCATTTAGACCCTGGTTCCTGCGGTCGAAACACAACGAGTTCCTGGGGAAAGTTCCTGCAGTGGAAATGCGGCTTTATACAGGGACATTTTTGGCCCATATATCTTGATTACTGTGGGGCATTTTTATTAATTTTGGTGGCATTTTTGCCCCAAGTCCCCCTTAATTTCCCCGTGATGGCAGGGGGACGGGCACTTTTTTGAATGCAAGCGGATGGAGGCCCCCTTCTGTTGTTGTAAGGGCCATTTCAAGTGAAACAGGTGAAACTGTTTGATTACTCACTTTCACTTTTTCAGTTGAATAAAAATCATGAGAATTTGATGCCACAGCAGTCAGTTTAGCTAAGGATCAGTATGTGGCAAAGGGGTCTGTAGTGTCAAGACACATTTTAATGATAAAGTATGTCTTTTCTGCACACTCAGAAGTTTGTATTTGCCCGTTTCCAGTGAAGTATACATACTTTTAGAGCACAGTGCAAGTCTGCAAACTCTGCAGTACATCTTCTATTTTTTCTTTCCAAGTCTTTCCAGTGAATGTGCAGTGGTCCTTCTCACCTGTGCCATGTTATTTCGGAGCATGTGCAGTAGTGTCGTGAGCGCGTGCCGTAGTTTCATGGCTTCTCTGAGCTCAGCTTCCCTTCGGTCCAACAGCAGACGCAGTGCTTCTTCTGTCCTGCAGGGGGAGACAAAGCGCTAATATTAAGGCTATTATTTTTTAATATTTCTCTTTCCACAAATGTTCCTGTTTCTCATTTTAAATAAAAGATGCTTAAAGTCAACATTAAAGCACATTATTGCAAGTTACACAAAAGTTTTTGATGGATTAAAGCACGTTGTATGGATTGTTAGGTCATACCTCCCATCAGCCTTTGCGGGCTTGAAGCCAGGCTCTCTCCGTCCTGTCCGCTTTGGCAACACATTTATGATCTCCATGGCTATGGACGGGGAATATCATTGTCACTGTGCAGTTTGTGTGTTTCGTGGCACATGCATCCTAATACAGTTGAATGTTTTGTGGCTTTTAGTCTATATGTTAATGCACCCATAAATCCTCAGCACAAAAATACTGATGACATCATCTTGCACTCAGGGGAGTTTGTGTATATTATGTAAATTATAAACCTACTAAGAATAATAGCATATCATGATTCTTGTATGTGACAAATTATTGTCAAATAACACGTGTAAATATGTCAAAATAGAAAGGACAGAATTAAAGTAGTGAAGGAAGTCACTAGAAGTTGAACATAGTATTGTAGCTGCGGGCCGTGAAGCTCACACACGCCGCGCTGCTTCTGTCTGTCAGTGAACTGCGAGAGTTTCTCCCTCATGCGGTGGATGTGCTGCTCTCGGCGCTTCAGCTCCGCCCCCTGCTGGTTACAACGACACTGCAGCCGCGCGCACTGCACACACACACACACACAGGGACCGGACAGTCACCTGCTGCGCTCTATTGCCTCGCACTTTACTATAGGAATTACTTATTAATAATAACATATATCACAACCTTTTCTCTTTCAGAAGTCAGAGCATCTTGTAGCCTGGAGATGTGCAGGTCCTTCTCTATAAGCTGCTCCTGTGAAAGACAACATGGTCAGTCATTCTTTAATAATATATAATATAATATAATATAATATAATATAATATATAACAATTAAATATTAGAAATATTATTTATATATTGGCATAAACCCCAAGATGTAAATCTAATTTTCGAGGGGTCCCAAAATTTAATATAAAATTATTTAGCAAATAATATGATATTCAAATTCAGTTATATAATATATTAATATTATTAAGCATTAATTAAGAATAATCTTTATATATTGGGATAAACCCCTTGAAATGTACATCTCATTTTTGATGGGGTCCCATAATATAATATAATATAATATAATATAATATAATATAATATAATATAATATAATATAAAATATAATATAATGTTAATATTAATTCATAATATAATAAAAACTGAATTAGCAAATAATAGTTTATTAATATTAATTTATACAATATAGTGCCATAATAACAATTAAATATTAATTCCGAATATTATTTAAATATTGGTATAAACCCCTTGAGATGTTCCATATTTTCAAGGGGGTCACATAATATAATATAATAAATTAAATATTAATTAGAAATATTATTTATATATTGGCATAAACCCCAAGGTGTAAATCTAATTTTCGAGGGGTCCCAAAATTTTATATAAAATTATTTAGCAAATAATATGATATTCAAATTCAGTTATATATTAATATTATTAAGCATTAATTTAGAATAATCTTTATATATTGGGATAAACCCCTTGAAATGTACATCTCATTTTTGATGGGGTCCCATAATATAATTAATATAATATAATATAATATAAAATATAATGTTAATATAATGTTAATATTCATTCATAATATAATAACTGAATTAGCAAATAATAGTTTATTAATATTAATTTATACAATATAATGCCATAATAACAATTAAATATTAATTACGAATATTATTTAAATATTGGCATAAACCACAAGATGTACATCTAATTTTTGAGGGGGTCCGCACCGCATAACATAACATAACATAAACTCTCTAAGTAATGTCACAGCTACAGGTGCTGATCATATAATTAAAATATCATCAAAAAGTTGATTTATTTCACTAATTCCATTCAAAAAGTGAAACTTGTATATTATATTAATTCATTACACACAGACTGATATATTTCAAATGTTTATTTCTTTTAATTTTGATGATTATAACTGACAACTAAGGAAAATCCCAAATTCAGTATCTCAGAAAATTAGAATATTACTTAAGACCAATACAAAGAAAGGATTTTTAGAAATCTTGGCCAACTGAAAAGTATGAACATGAAAAGTATGAGCATGTACAGCACTCAATACTTAGTTGGGGCTCCTTTTGCCTGAATTACTGCAGCAATGCGGCGTGGCATGGAGTCGATCAGTCTGTGGCACTGCTCAGGTGTTATAAGAGCCCAGGTTGCTCTGATAGTGGCCTTCAGCTCTTCTGCATTGTTGGGTCTGGCATATCGCATCTTCCTCTTCACAATACCCCATAGATTTTCTATGGGGTTAAGGTCAGGCGAGTTTGCTGGCCAATTAAGAACAGGGATACCATGGTCCTTAAACCAGGTACTGGTAGCTTTGGCACTGTGTGCAGGTGCCAAGTCCTGTTGGAAAATGAAATCTGCATCTCCATAAAGTTGGTCAGCAGCAGGAAGCATGAAGTGCTCTAAAACTTCCTGGTATACGGCTGCGTTGACCTTGGACCTCAGATAACCAGTGGACCAACACCAGCAGATGACATGGCACCCCAAACCATCACTGACTGTGGAAACTTTACACTGGACCTCAAGCAACGTGGATTGTGTGCCTCTCCTCTCTTCCTCCAGACTCTGGGACCCTGATTTCCAAAGGAAATGCAAAATTTACTTTCATCAGAGAACATAACTTTGGACCACTCAGCAGCAGTCCAGTCCTTTTTGTCTTTAGCCCAGGCGAGACGCTTCTGACGCTGTCTGTTGTTCAAGAGTGGCTTGACACAAGGAATGCGACAGCTGAAACCCATGTCTTGCATACGTCTGTACGTAGTGGTTCTTGAAGCACTGACTCCAGCTGCAGTCCACTCTTTGTGAATCTCCCCCAAATTTTTGAATGGGTTTTGTTTCACAATCCTCTCCAGGGTGCGGTTATCCCTACTGCTTGTACGCTTTTTTTTTCTACCACATCTTTTCCTTCCCTTCGCCTGTCTATTAATGTGCTTGGACACAGAGCTCTGTGAACAGCCAGCCTCTTTTGCAATGACCTTTTGTGTCTTGCCCTCCTTGTGCAAGGTGTCAATGGTCGTCTTTTGGACAACTGTCAAGTCAGCAGTCTTCCCCATGATTGTGTAGCCTACAGAACTAGACTGAGAGACCATTTAAAGGCCTTTGCAGGTGTTTTGAGTTAATTAGCTGATTAGAGTGTGGCACCAGGTGTCTTCAATATTGAACCTTTTCACTATAATCTAATTTTCTGAGATACTGAATTTGGGATTTTCCTTAGTTGTCAGTTATAATCATCAAAATTAAAAGAAACATTTGAAATATATCAGTCTGTGTGTAATGAATGAATATAATATACAAGTTTCACTTTTTGAGTGAAATTAGTGAAATAAATCAACTTTTTGATGATATTCTAATTATATGACCAGCACCTGTATATGCAATATATATATATATATATATATATATATATATATATATATATATATATACATATATATATATATATATATATTTTTTTTTTTTTTTTTAAGGCTCAGGTGTCGTGTGAACCTGTAAAGAGTTGATCAGGCCTCTCTGCTCCTCTCTGAAGATCCTGTGTGTGAAGCTGAGTGTGGTTTCATCATGGTGCAGAGGAGCAATCACAGAGTTCAGCACCTCTGACAGAGAGAAGACAAACTCAGTGGCCATCAGGCTGCTGCTCTTTCATGGGTTTTGTGATAAGTACATATCGGCATATTGTCTGTCTCACATCTGACTGTGTGATCACAGTTACCTGAGCAGTCTTGAGCTCGTATATGGGATGATGGTGATCTTATGAGCTGTTTGTGTGCCATAAGCCCAGACCCTGCAGATACCAACAACAACACATCAGACATAAAACACTGATGCCTTATGCAGCTTCTTTCTTTGAATGAAAATAACCAGAAGTGATTGTGAAATCTGTAAACCACAACAAATCGGCTTGTCTTTTTCTCATCAAGTGAGTAACATTAAGTTATCAAAAACATATTTCTGCATTAATTAAATCTCTGATTGATATAGGACTATGCAAATTGTTAATATGTTAAATTACATCTTACCAGAGCAAAAGAAAAAAAAATCTGTTATGCCTGTCAAAAGGTAGATAAAACAGAGTAAACGAGCTGAGATCTCTAGTGACTTTCGGTTCATTCCATCAATCACGTCATCTGCAGCTTCCCTTCAATCATCTCATCAGTGATTGACAGCGTCAGTCTACAGCTGTGAGCCACAAACACATATCAGATACGACAGATTCCTAATGGAGTAGGTGTTAACACTCCACTTACTATTTATATGTGAATATTCATTTTAAAACCCACACAACAAAAGATAAATGATCAATAACTTTATTTTAAAAGCAAAAAGACAATGGAAAAAGATTTAAACGTAACATGTTCATTCAGTAGGTGATCATGTCGATCAGGGTTTCCCAACACTGCACATTTATTACATCTCCCTCATCAAATGCACCTGATTCAACTTATCGGCTCATTAATCGAGACTCCAAGACCTGAAACGAGTGTCAGATAAAGGGAGATGTCCAAACTGTGAGGGCAACACTGAATCTGAACACAAAGCATGCTTAAAATGACTTTCAAGCCAAATTCTGCTGGCCATAAATTAGTAAAATACTATAGTAAAAATCAGTCTTTCTATGTCAGCTAGTGTTAGCTAGGAAAAACATTCTAATAGTTTTTAATTTTTCCACATAAACCAGGGAAAACTTCATACAAACTGTTTTTGTTTTATACACATCACACAGAAAAAAATAGTGTTTAGTGTTATGGGTAATGAATTTTTGGAAATGTAAATACAGTAACTGATCGTACCATGTCATACAGTGTAAATTCAGCATAGTCAAAGTATTATTACTGATAATACAGTTCATTCAAACAAACAGCAAAACAAGTGTGAAGAGAACAAACACAGTGGGGATTTTCTAGTGTTTTTTGTGTGTGTAGTGCTCCAGGAGCTCTTTATGAAGTAGTGTAAAAGTAGAAACGGACGCTTGAGGACAGACATGTCATCTGAAACAGCTTCACCGGCTCTGAAATAACAGATATAATATAAATATTAATATATTAAATCAGGACAAAATAAATGAGAGCATTGTCGTAAATGATTTGGATTGTACATGCACATCTACAGTGTTTTATAAGGTCAGGCGGCTGTTAGTAACCTACGCACGATCATCAGCTCAGAGCAGCCCGCAGGACTTCGGCGGACGGAAGGGGTTGTCGCTGGACGGGACGCCCATCAGCAGAGGGTCTTTGTGAGCATTTTGCAGGCAGAAGTTCTTCAGGTCTGTGGCAGCTTGAGACACCTGCAGAGATTGCAATTAAGATGACATGTTAAATGATATGCATTGAATCCACATACAATGATTGACACAGCACTGGATAGAAAACTACCATGATCCAAGAAGGTTCTGCAGGTCATACACTGATGAGCCAAAACATTATGACCAGTCACAGGTAAAGCGAATATCGTTGATCATCTCCTAACAAGGTCACATGGGTAGATTACATGGTAAGCAAACAATCAGTTCTCATAATCAACATGTAGGATGCAGGAGAAATGGAGAATCTGAGCGATTAAGACAAGAGCCAAATTGATGCGGCAAAGCGACTGAGTCAGAATATCGCTGCAACGGCAAGGATTATGTTTTGAGAATTGGTGAGATTTCTCAGTGGTGAGAATTTACTAGGGCTGGGACAATACATCGATTTGCGATTTGGATCAATCCTGAAATTTTCTCTCTAATTCTTAATTCTAGTTCTGAGCTTAGTTTTAACAGCAGATGACGCTCTAGGCTAGTTTTTAACCGCACACTCAAATGCTCATGAAGAAGAGTGCTGGAGAGCGCTTGTGCTTTCGGCTGATTCATGTCAGTGGTTAAATATACTTGCACCTCGGCTCAGAATGCTTTTATGACGCCAGATTAATGTAAACAAACACCCTTGTGATTCGCTTCAACCTTTTCGAACTTTATGAATGATTATTTTAGGTTTGAGTGGTGTGTGTAAAGAATTGGAAGCAAGCAGAGTACTGGTGTTTCTAAAGCATGTAGTGCAATCTACTGTTAAAAACTAAGCTCAGAGAATCACGATACATCGGAAAATAAAAGAATCAATTCAGATTCTTTGTATTGCGGATCGATGTATTGTCCCAGCCCTAAAATTTACCAACAGTGGTTTGAGGAGGGACAAACCGCAAACCGACGAGAGGGCATTGGGCGCTCAAGTCTCATCGATGCACAAGGGCAACGAAGGCTATCCCATCTAGTCCGAGTCAACTGAAGGTCTACTGTGGAACAAGTCACAAAATATTAATGATGGATATGGGAGGAATGTGTCACAACACTGCTGCGTAGCCGCAGACTAATCAGAGTGCCTATGATGACCCGTCCACTGTCGAAAGCGCCTACAATGGGCATGCGCGTGTCAGAAATGGACCTTGGAGCAGTGGAAGTCCTCTGGTCCGATGAGTCCTGTTTTCTTTTACATCACATGGACGGTTGTGTACGTGTGCGCCGTTTACCTGGGGAAGTGACGGCACCAGGATACACTGTTGGAAAACGACAAGCCGGTGGAGGGAGTGTGATGCTCTGGGCAATGTTCTGCTGGCAAACCCTGGGTCCGGCCATTCATGTGGACGTAAATTTGACAGGCGACATCTACCTAAACATTGTGTCAGACATTGTGGCCTCTTTCGGCAGCATAACGCACCCTGCCACACTGCTCAGGAATGGTTTGAGGAACAAGAGTTCAAGGTGTTGCCCTGGCCTCCAAATTCCCCAGATCTCAATCCAGTTGAGCGCCTGTGAAATGTCCTGGACCAACAAGTTCAGTCTCCAGCAGCTCCACCTCAACCTACAGGACTGGAAGGATCTGCTGCTAACATATTGGTGCCAGATACCACAACACACCTTCAGGGGTCTAGTGGAGTCCATGCCTCGACGGGTCAGGGCTGTTTTGGCAGCACGTGAAAGACCAACAGTATATTAGGCAGGAGGTCATAATGTTTTGGCCCCTCTGTGTATATTTTTAAGGCAAGACACTATGGACAAAACCATTGTTATTTCATGCACTGGTCAGTTTTGCTTCCATAACATGTCTTCTTCCAGACATCCAAAATACAAATTTAAAAGTTTATAGAGTAGAGTTATATAACAATACATTAATGCAGTTTTGTGTCCTGCACCGAGTCAGAAATCTCCAGTTCAGCAGCACTTACATACACCAAACTTTACAGATTTAATCCTATCTATATTCTGAAAGTTTGTTCTTCTATCATTCACCTGATTTATTCACACATGGCATGTTTTAGTAATAAAAAGTTGGAAGTATTTTCTCATTCAAGGAGTGATTAAAAAAAAGAGAAAACTAAACATCCTTTAATGTGTCAACAAAATGAAACAAGAAATTTTGAACCTTGCTAATCCAAACTTTAGATTTCTGTTCTGGAAACTATGCAAATTCATGCAGATTCACTCGCATATTTAAACATAACATTTCAGAAAAAATGTAATAAAAACAACTGTCTTAATTAGATTAATCAACTGCAGTATATGGGGATATCTATAGATATTTTTAACCTAATTACCTGTGGTACCGTGCCTTTAATTTATGGTCGAAATAAGTTCGTAAATAATCTCTATTAATTAAATGTACCTGTTTCTATCAGACAACACAGTGGCATGATGAATCTATGGGAAAGGGTGTAGAAGCTAGTTAACTGAAAAATTAGGTTAACACTACTTTAACATAATAACATATTAATAATAAAATAAACTGCATGTATTATAGAGAAAATTGCTTTAACATATTAAAGTATATTTGCTTCATGATTTGGAAACATTGTAACGCAATGTTGTTTTGTTTGGACACGTACCAGGTTGGACAATTGTATTATTTAAAGTATCATAGTATACGACAAAGTACCATATTGCAATCTGACACCATCACTGTACCATATAGTACTACCAGAGTCTCAGTTTATAGCGCTGCTCTCTGAGTGTTTGCATTTATTTGCATTATTAATGAGCAGGGGGGATAACAACAAACGGTTGTCTGTAGTTTACGCCTACAATGCCCATCTGACCGTATAAAACTATCATGAAACACTTTAAAAGCATCTCGTTGAAGTCGTGACGTTTAAAAAAATTGTGTAATTTACCTGTACATGAGTTAAGACGCGTTTAAATAGTTGGTTTGTAGGTTAGCGTTAGCACTAGCAGTAACTCACACCGGTTGAACTCTTTTGTTCGTGTTCTGCTTCAACCCACAAACTCTTAAAGTTGACGTTGACATACTTACGTTAATTCGTCGTATTTTGGCCTCTAGTCTGAGCTGTTTGACGGCTTTTGTCGCCACAGCCACACTACTGCTGCTTGCGTTATTGTTGGACATGATGACTAACTGACTGAAAAGAGAGTTTGCGGAAGTTTGAGGAAGGAACGCGTGCGTGCGTGCGCGCGCGCGCGAACACACACACACACACACACACACACACACACACACACACACACTCTACTCTGATGTGGGCACGCGAGACACTTAAAAAGTGTTTTTAATATAGGCTACAGCTAAGAGTACGTTTTGCGTTTTTAAGATAAAAAAGAATATCTACTTATACTTTAGGCTACTTATTACTGCATATCGTTTTTACAAATGGAGGTTTTGTCTTAATTAATCTTACTTCTTAAATTTGCCCCCAAAGTATTTGAACTCGCGCAGTGTCTCAAAGACTAGACTGCAATACAACAATCTGTGGAACCAAGAAATAACATCACTTTTGCAAATGTAACAAGTCATATAAACTGTTAGAGTGTGTCTAACTTTGTTATATATTCTCTTCCTTATCTTTTGAATTCTTGAATTCTGTTCTAGAGACACTAAAACATGACATTATGACATGTTGTGGTCTGAATATGACTTGTCCTTCTTCAGTGTAAGGCCTTCTTTAACATTTCCAACAGGTGAAATCTACTCAATTCGAGGTATCAATCATGTCCTTGTCAAAAACACTGTGGGACAATTTATGCATTGTAAGCATGAGCAATACTGATAATGAATTTTGGTGCCTTCATCTGCAGTATATTTTGTGGTTATGACACAATTTATGATTAGCTCAGTAAGCAGTTTTTTTTTTTTTTTTTACCATGACGACTCACTGTGGTTATAAGGGGAAGAGGACATTAGACATTACTTTTGGTCTTCGGCCAACTTCTCTTACTAAAAAGTTTGACTTCACTTCTACCGGTCACCATTAGAAGACTTCAGCATGGTAATATATTTAATTTCAAAACCTTTGACAGAATTGAATATATATTAGCTTATATGGGTGATATTGCTACTTTTGTCGATTTTCAGAGTGTGTGAAGACAGATCAGATATCTTAAAAATGTCATGGAGTTCCTGTTAAATCTCATATCTTGCAGGTGTCTGCTGTACTGCTTCAATCCTTCATCTGGATCTCTCTGATGGCAACAGGTAATATAATATCTGTCTTGTAGTAACTCAGTGAACACCAGACTTTGCTGAAGATAATGTTCTGATCAGCAGAAAACAGGGTTTCACTTTATTTTGATGGTCCCTTTTGAACATTCTGAAGTAACGTTGCGCCTACATGTCTACTGACTCTCATTAGAGTGTTAGTAGACTGGTAGGGTTAGAGTTAGAATGAGTTGACATGTAGTTGCAAAGTTACTTATAATCAACAGAATGTTCATCAAAATAAAGTGTTACCAAAAACAAGCGTTTTTATCACTGGCAGCACATTCGCTTAAACTAAACTTCTCTTTTATCTTCCTGTGTCACTCCAGCTGCATTAGACTTCATTAAATCACTCAATCATTCACACTGACAGCAGTTTGCAGTGACAAAGCAACCAATAGTCAAGCCTGGGTACACACACTGCACGATTTTAGCCCAGATTTTCTCTTGCTGACAATGGCCAAAATCTGAGGCAAATCGGTGCTTGTTCACGTGAGCAATTGCACAGTGTGTATTATCAAAGACATGATCTGAGAGAAGCGGCATTCATTGCTGATGCCCGTGAGATACTGTATTTAGCATGCAAAATATCTGGACCTTTTCATAGGAAATTACATCAGCAGCCAATGAGAGAGCAAGATACAGGGCAAAGGAAATTTCAGGGGGAGGAATCATAGACCTGCAACAGAACATCAGCAAGCAACCATTCTGTCCTCCATGTTCTTCTTTTTTTTCTTTTTCACTGCAAATTAGCACACAGACTACTTGGATCACAAGCTTCTTGAGTGCATCATTTTAACAGGAAGAACTCCTGTCTTATGTGTGATCTCTTACGTTATTTACTTAGCACGTTATTTACTTATCACTTCACGCGTGTATTTGCCTGTGAAACGTAGTTTGTAGAGCAGTCATCAGGCAGAGTTGTCTGTGATTCTTCCTTGTGTAATGTCTGACCCCTTGTCGCCAATCCGTTGCACCTCAGAATTTAAAGGGATAGTTCACCCAAAAATGAAAATTTGATGTTTATCTGCTTACCCCCAGGGCATCCAAGATGTAGGTGATTTTGTTTCTTCAGTAGAACACAAATGATGATTTTTAACTCCAACCGTTGCAGTCTGTCAGTCGTATAATGCATGGCAATGGGAACACAATCTATAAGGGTCAAAAAAACATGCACAGACAAATCCAAATTAAACCCTGCAGCTCGTGACGACACATTGATGTCCTAAGACACGAAACGATTGGTTTGTGCGAGAAACCGAACAGTATTTAAATCATTTTTTACCTCTAATACACCACTATGTCCAACTGCCTTGAGCGCGCGCACGGCATCCGGTGCACGCACTTCCATTTGTATAACAACAGTTGTTATACAAATGGAAGTAAACCACTAAAAAACATGGATTTATTACATCAAAACTTCATTTTATTTTGTTACTTTTCATAAGGGCAGCTTTACAAATAAAAAGGACACATACAAAGATCTTGTTCGCATACCTCAGTCGGATGTGGAAAAACCATAGGCACAGCTGATGGTTTAAGTTGTACGTGATCCTCTCCTGGGTATGTAAAATCATCAGGGGAAAAATGATCGCTGCAGACCCTCAACAACTTTAGTACATTAATGGGTGTGTTGGTATCCAGCCGAAGAGCAATCAACCATAACTTCAGGCGAGCAGGCTCAGAAGTTGCGAATACGTGGAAAGTCACCACGCGCGAGAGAACGTAATCTTTTAGTTTTAAGTCGGTTTGAACAATCCGGATAAGCGCAAGTAAGTACCATTTTGATTAGCTGTCGTACCTACAATGTTTGTGCACTGTGTAAACAATGAGTGACGTATACGCGCGAGAGATCACTTCCGCTTGCGTAAACTCCGCCAGAGCGCGTACACACCTCACGCACCGGATGCCGTGCGTGCGCTCAAGGCAGTTGGACATAGTGGTGTATTAGAGGTAAAAAATGATATAAAAACTGTTCGGTTTCTCGCACAAACCCATCGTTTCGTGTTTTAGGACATCAATGTGTTGTCACGAGCCGGAGGGTTTAATTTGGATTTGTTTTTTTTACTCTCATAGATTGTGTTCCCATTAACATGCATTATACGACTGACAGACTGCAACGGTTGGAGTTAAAAATCATCATTTGTGTTCTACTGAAGAAACAAAGTCACCTACATCTTGGATGCCCTGGGGGTAAGCAGATAAACATCAAATTTTCATTTTTGGGTGAACTAACCCTTTAAGGTGTATAAATAGTTTGACCTGTTAGGAAGTCGTACGTAAACTACTATGCAAAAACATTTACCAAATAAATCCATCGATGCGCAGCAAAAAAACCTTGTGTGACTTTGTCTCAACAGAGGATGTTATTGGATAACTGGACCAACCAGCGGACCAATCAGAGCATCTCAAATGTTGGTTTGGTCAGAGTTTATTGCATTTCGTCTGCTGGTCTGAGGCGCAAGTCATTTATGATGGAGGATAACAGAGCCACAGTGGCTTTACCGATTGCAGCAACTTTTATTTTTATTTGAGATATTTCACGACAATTTCCCAGGAAGTGATGATTTTTTTTCTCTTGAACACATGGATGGAAACACTGCTTTATTCGTAAATTTTTTGTGTTGCTTTTACAAGAAATCCCTCAGTTCTCACCATCTTCGAAAAGAGAATGCAACATCTTTTCAAAGCCAAACCAATGTTGTTAAAACCAGAATCAACATTGGCTTGGCTTTGAAAAGATGTCGCATTCTCTTTTTGCCAGCAGACTCTCCTCTGTTCTGTGTTTTATTAAAGGTGTGGTTGATTATGATTTCACTTTTGTAACTTCAGTTAGTGTGTAATGTTGCTGTTAGAGCACAAACAACATCTGCAAAGGTACGATGCTCAAAGTTCAATGCAAAGGGAAATATTTTCTTTTAAAGAATTCTCTGTTTAAGGACTACAACAAATGACTGGTAGGGACTACAATGAGCTTTTTCCTGGGTTAGTGACATCACTAACCCTAAAATTTAAATAAACCCTGTCCCCGGGAACACACAACAAAGGGGGTGAGGCCATGTTGGGCTGCTTTAGAGAAGAGGAAGAGTTGTTGTAGTAGAGTTGTTGTTGTCATGCCATCATTTTACGCCGGACTGCTTCACAAACGAGGGTCAATTCAACGCTGGATTGGCACAAAAGATTAACATGACGGCACATGCTAGTCGATGAGTTGAATCAACTCCACAGCAACTACATAAATGTATCCACTAACCATTCAGAAACTTCTTTCTGAGTCTCTCCATCAGTGTCGACTCCGGTTTTAACAATGTAAGGCTGAACACCGTTACAGACAATCCTCATTTTGGCTGCTTGAGATTCTCCAGCTTTGTTGTTGTTGAGCAACCGAAGCGCGAGCTGTTAAAGCTCTGCCCTCTTCTGGAAAACTGCAGCAACTTATTTGCATTTAAAGGGACACACACAAAAATGTTGTGTTTTTGCTCACACCCAAACAGGGACAAATTTTAGAAGCTATAATAAATGATCTGTGGGGTATTTTGAGCTGAAACTTCACAGACACATTCTGGGGACACCAGAGACTTATATTACATCTTGTAAATGATTCCATGGAGATTCCATGGAGGATGGAGATTTAGCTGCTTAATGTCAAACTTTCTTGCTCATTGTGACAACTAACCTATGTCACTCCCACACAAGTAGCTGGTGAAACTTTTTTTTATTTACGGATATGACGAGACACGCACGAACGAGTGATGTATGTACACAATTTCCCGCGAAAAGCATCCCAGCTAGGTGAAAAATTTGAAAACTTGCAACAGGCTTAACATAGTGAATCATGGTAAGACAAAAACACATTTTGGAATAAGAATTGATGTATTGACTCATTATTTGAATTTTGTTATTTCTGGAACAAAAAAAAAAACCCAAAAAAAAATTTACATAGTGCACCTTTAAGAACTGTTCACTGAAAGGTTCTTTGGAGAACCCAAAATAAAGCCTTTTGGAACCTGTATTTTTTAAAGTGCACTGATGGTTTTTAGGTTCTTCAAGGAACCATATGGCCTATAAAGAATCTTTTGTAGTGTATAGTCTGTATATGCAACTAAAATGTAAATCAGCATTTCAAGCATGCATCTGTGTGTATTCCAGGTGTGCAGTATGACATTACTCATATTATCAGCAGTATGTGTGTAGTTCGGCAGTCGACGGTGCTCATACCCTGCAAATACACTCATCCTCAACGTGAGCAGGTGAGCGCAGTGGAATGGCTCCATGAGAAATCACCGGAGAAGAAGGTCAGAGTTTCTCAGGATCCTGCGTTTGAAGGGCGCGTGGAGTTGCAGGCTGACGCGGGAAATTGCTCGCTGCTGCTGAGGGACGTGAATGAGAGCGACGCGGGTATCTTTCGTTTTGTGCTCAGCACTGGATCCGGGCGAAACTGGACAAACGCTCAGGGAATCCGTCTCGAAGTAACTGGTGAGTAGAGAGTTGGATAATAATAGGTGTGAAAAAAGACGTTTACATTTTCATGTGAGAACAAGAATTTTACTAATGTTTCATTATTCTTTAAAAACGATTTAGTAACTTGAAATATATACTGAATATGTTTGAGTTGCTTAAAGTCACTATGCAATCAAAACCGAAGGAGATTTTTTTTTCTCGCAAAATAAATCATTCCCAAAATTATTTTGAAGCGCTCGGAATGCCACACGCTGGTGACGCCTGCTGGTCGAAACAGTGTTAATGCAATGCAACGAAAACTAAACTGAAACGTGCATTAAAGGGTCACCCAAAAGTGAATATTCTGTCATAATTTCTCACCCTCATGTCGCTCCAAACCCGTAAGATTTTCGTTCATCTTCAGTACACAAATAAAGCTCTTTTAATGAAATCTGAGAGATTTCTGTCCCTCCATAGACAGCTTCGCAACTGAAACTTTGATGCTTCAAAAAATTCATAAAGAGATTGTAAAACTAATCCATAAGAATTGAGCTCTTTAGTCCAAATTTTCTGAAGAGACACAATCACTTTATGATGAACAGATTGAATTTAGGCTTTTATTCACATATAAACATTCATCAATACACACATCAGTTGTGTTAAACAGAAGCATGTTCGCTTGACGTATGCAAGAACCACTGAGGTTCATTCTTGTGTATAAAAGCCTAAATTAAGTCTGTTCATCATATAAAGCAATTGTGTCTCTTCGGGAAATTTGGACTAAACCACTCAATTCATAAGGATTAGTTTTACGATCTCTTTATCAACTTTTTGACACATCAAAGTCAATGGAGGGACAGAAAGCTCTCAGACCTCATCAAAAATATCTTAATTTGTGTTCCAAAAATGAACTAAAGTTTTACGGGTTTGGAACGACATGAGGGTGAGTAATAAATTACATGATTTTCATTTTTTGGTGAACCAATTGCAAATGTTTTATTGAAAGTGTAATCTATTAAATGCAATTAAAAAATAATGTGATACCATTAAATATATATAATATGTGTTATAAAAGTGATGTTAACAAATGTGGACACGTGACAGATGT
This sequence comes from Ctenopharyngodon idella, assembly GCF_019924925.1. NCBI lineage: Eukaryota > Metazoa > Chordata > Actinopteri > Cypriniformes > Xenocyprididae > Ctenopharyngodon > Ctenopharyngodon idella. The sequence continues at coordinate 42,753,414 of NC_067220.1, forward strand.
CAACAGATGTGGAGTTGAGTCCCTCAAGTGCTAATTTGTAGGGCTTGTTTTGTTTGTTTTAATCAGACCAATAAGAGACTATTAACTACAACTCTTACTTTTTATTATGCTGTACAAATGTGTCTTCAAAAATGTCTACAAATGTATATAACTGAAATCAAGTCAAAACCATATAGATACTGGTTCAAGGGTTCACAGAGATCATCGCCCCCTAGCGGCGAACCCTTGACATTTCAAAACATTTAAAAACATTTAAAAACAGTTACGCCAGTCTATCCCTCCACCCATTAGATCCACAGATACTTTGGCTCTTCAAAGAGCTCCACTTGTAACAATGCCTTGTTTACTGAAATCACATGACTTTGGCAGTGTGATGCATGCTCTGAATCACTGGTCAGAAACAAATGATTCGCAAAGGTTTTGAAATTCAAAGTTTCACAAAACAGTAGTTTAAAAGAGCCCTTGACTATGTTACCCTCAGATATACGGCACAATAGGGGAATAGAAATAGATCTGTACATTTAGCCTTTATGAGATGCTTATATCCAAAGTACATTACACTTACGTCTAAAGTCGCTTACAGTGCTTTCAAGGTATGTTCTTTGGGAATTGAATTGTTTCAAGTGTCATGCTTCACCTGACGAGACCATCATATTCTTGAGAAATGTCAACTCTCGTAGACTTCTTTCTGGTCCAGATGCGGAGGTGGAGGTGAAGACCCAGTCTGACAATGTGACGGAGGGAGATTGGATTTTGTTTATCTGTGGTTCATGCATCCCCTCCATGACTGTACCAACCTACATCTGGAGGAAAAACGGGCATCTGCACAGTCAACGCCATGGGGACAATATGCTTGATTTGGAGTCTGTCGGGCTGGAGGACAGAGGCCAATATTTCTGCACCATAAGCGGTCATGAGGGACTCAACTCCACCTCTGTTAACATCACTGTTAGACCTGGATGTAAGTTTTCTTGCATTTATCAGATGCTTTTATCCAAAGTGACATACATTACATGCAAGGTATACATTTCATCAGTATAATTCTAATAAAGCAATAGCGAAAAATATGGAACATGATATGAGTTGAATACAACTTTGTACTCTGTGTACATGTTTGTCTTTGTAGATCCTCCACAGAACGTCTCAGTGTCCATCAGTCCGTCTGGTGAAATAGTGGGAGATTCAGTGTCTTTGAGCTGCATTAGTGACGCAAAACCACCTGCAGAAATCAGCTGGTTTAAGGAGAATGAAACCTCAGCTGTTGGATCTGGACAGAGTTTCAGCATCTCCAGCTTTAACTCCAGTTTCAATGGACGCTTCTACTGTGAGGCTCAGAATAAATATGGATCTCAGAGATCAGCATCTGTTTCTCTCACTGTTAAAGGTGAGAATCGTGTCTGTTGGTCTCAGTTTTGTAGGTCATTGTCTGTATGTATTGAGTGAAAGCACTGAGTTTCTCTTTCTCTCGTCTGCACAGCTGAAGAAAGCAGCTGGTCTCTGATCACAGTCACAGTGGGAATCACTGCAGCTGTTGTCTTGACTGTGATTGTGATGCTGTTGATCAGAAGGTGAGAGAGACTCTGTGTCTGTACCGTCATGAAGATCACAGTCAGTTTGTGTTCATGTTCATTTCTTCTTCTCTCACAGGAAACGAGTGACTCCATCAGAAGAGCAAAAGCACAGAGGATCACAACAACATAAAACAGTGTGACAATCTTCTCATGCTTCTTCTTCTCATTTGTGTCCTGTCAGTTATGAAGGCAGAATTCATTCTCTCATCATTGTGTGTCGTCAGGTCGAGTCTCCTGAGGACGCCTACATGACCCTTGACCCCAAGTCCAGATGTTCTGAATACGACACACTGGATGTGAGTTCTTCTGCTGTTGTTGTGAAGGTGTTACATGAGATCTTATTTGTGATGCATATGTTCTCTTCTTCTCTAGAATATGAAGAGATCATGTGACACAGACGACCCTGAAGATCAAGATTCTACATATTATAACACTGGCAAATGATTAATCCAAGTGGTCATATCATTATATTTTTTTATTATTTACTGCTATTTACTGTCCCTTTGAGATACAATTATAACATTAGTAAGATTTCCACCCTCTCTCTGACTAAGAATTTAACGGTTGATATTTGCTTCTGCACGTCACAGTTGTAGAAGTTCAGAATTAACCAATTTTAAAGGTTAGTTTAATCTGTTTTGCAGAAAATCGAGCTGTGTATGATAGTCTCATGTCTTTATTTCATGATAACAAAATTCTGATTCTCTCACTATGATTATTTGCTTACAGTTACATGTATCTTCCTCTAGATGGCGCGTCAGGTCGGTAAGGCTGTAGAGGTGTGCAGTGACGCGCTGTCCGAGGTGCTGATCACTCACACATCAACTGTTCTTCTGTTACAAAATAAAAGAGAGGGGCACAAAAATGTAAATTGTGAAAATAATTGTTTTGTTTTTGCGTTTGAATATTTATGTGGCATATATAGAGTGATTTGTTGTATGAGGGAATACAGGTTATACAGATTATTTTGTTTATTCTAACAGATTGTGTTTGGTTTAATTATATTTTGGTGAGATATGTTCTCTTTATGTTATTAATCGTTTAAATGTTCTCTCTAGAGATTATTCTATACCACGCCTCTATGCCTCTGGCGGTAAGCAGGGAGGAGACAAGAGGCTGTTTATTGAATGGATGTCAATGGATGAGAGGCTTCACTATGCTGATTAAACAGCTTTTGTGGGGAAATAGCTAATCATTTAATTAATCGACAGCCTGTTTTCTAATCTTCAGCATGTTTTATACTAAACAATACTTTCGTTGGGAACTATATGTAGATTTTAGCTTGATAAAAATGTATTTTTTTAAGAGAAGGCAGACTAGGGAATGTTGCGACCGATGTCACTGCCATTACACGATAGGCTGAGAGGTGCTGCACGTAATTAAGTTAGCCGTTACGCTTTCTCCAATGGTAAGAGATACAATCTCTGCTTGTTCAACTTCATGCAGTGCTGCACAGAACGATCGGCGTCTGACTTAAAGCAATGCATGCCGGTTAGAAATTTTGTCTGACTTGAGACAGCGCCGAGGCCATGTGACTGTGACTTATGTCATCAAAGTATTGCGAGAGTGATTTGAGAGCAGCCAGTGTGGTGAGAAATCGAGTCCCCCCAGGAATCATGTCTCCTTTAGGACCCTGAGTGAAGTGTCTTGGAACGCGCAGCTTTATTCACTGTGTTGACGTAGGCTGCATCCGAAAACCTAGGAAGCTGACTTGCTGCCTTATCAGGCAATGACTTCTAAGGCAGTGTTTGTGCATGAAGGTTCCTCGTGAAACTGATTTCAGACAGACTTATGAGGCAGCAAAACAGTTTAATGATCTACCGCAAAACAGCACGAGCTGTTAAATGTATGTTTTTGACCAACATTTTCCACTTTTGATGTAATTTCTAGCGAGAAATTACTACTGTAGTAATTAAATATTTGTTTAGTTCTCAAAAAAGCTCGCGCTATTTTGCGGTAGATTATTAAACTGTTACGCTGCCTCAGAAGTTTGTCCGAAATCAGTTTTGTGAGGTGCCTTCATGCCCAAACACTGCCTTACAAGTCATTGCCTGATAGGGCAGCGAGGCAACAAGTCAGCTGCCTAGGTTTTCGGATGCAGCATGAATTCGGATGTGCCTTCCTACCTTGAAATGTGTCCTTCGAAGGCAGCATTTTCCAGTTTTCGGACGCAGATGTAATTTCCAATGAAACAGGAAGACAGGGCAGGATATATCTAAAAGCTCCTACCCTTTTTCCAAAATCGCCAATAGCGTTTCACCTAGATCACAGCTCGGCCAGAGCCGCTGAGCTCGTAAAACCCAATTTTCCTCATAATCTCTAACTGTTTCTCCTCCATATTGCTTTAAAATATAGAATTGTTTGTAGATTCAAATGTGTCCGAATGTTTTGTGGTCTGAGCCGGTGTCCTGAGATTTCATCCTACCCATCAGATTAAGCCCTACCCGGGCTTACTGCACGTGCGCACATCAATAATACATCATTTTTGTCATGATAAATAACACAAAATTACTGTATTTGCATTATTGTAAGGATAGGTTTAGTGTTGGGGTAGGTGTAGACATTAATAAAGCACAATCTGATAAGTAGCATTTTTCGCTATCGATTTATACTTGTTCTAACGATTAATGCTATATCATAATGTGCTACACTACTGTACTTACATTATTATAAGGGTAAGTTTAGGGTTGGGGTAGGTGTAGATGTTAATAAAGCCATAAACCACGTTAATATCATGCTGGAAGCACAATCTGATAGCTAGCATTTTTCGCTGTCAGATTTTGCTACCCACTGTTTCAATGGGAGGTAGCAAAATCTGACAGGGTAGCACAAATTGTCAGAACACCGGCTCACGCATATGATCCGCTGTGTGCTCTCGTGTCTCTGGACCGGAGCAGACTGTTCTCGCTCTGCGGCAGTTCATGTGACACTAACGCGAAAACAGACTTCATTTGCGTCAATGGAAAGCATATTTACACTGTCTGAATCGTTTCCTATCCTCTATATAGTGCACTATGTGCTATTCACCATGTAGAAACTAGTAAATGTGTGAACAAATGACCGATTTCAGCTGAGGCTTCAGCATCTGTTGATAGTGTAGGAGGGGGCGGGACTTCAGATTCTAGAGATTATTTGATTGGACAGAAGTTTTGATGAGAAGCTGAAGTGTGATGTGATGTCATGAAAATCTGTGATCCATTTTAGCAGAAGTGAGAGACTGTAAGTTTTGATTGCTTATATCTCCTAAATGCGAATTTTGTCATTGTTTTGGAACACACCAGCTTATTCATTACTTTAAGGCTAACATATTCATACTAAAAGCTAAAAAACTTTTGATTTCAGGGGGACTTTAAGAACAAGTCAATTCAGTTGTCATGCATACAGTCACATTCAGGAATGTTAATATGCTAAACACAATATGATTCGCTTTTTAAAAAAAAAAAAAAAAAAAACAGCTCAACACAAAATATTCTATGATTATAGAATCTATTTTTCTAAAATTTATTAATGCTTCAATATCAAAAGAAAGCTCTATGGCAGGGGTGTCCAATTTTTCTAGCCGACTTTATCTCCAGCCTTAATTAAATACACCTGAAGCAACTAATCAAGGTCATTAGGATCAATGAAAACTTCCAGGCAGGTGTGTAGGATCTAGTGTTGTCAAAAGTACCGGTACTTCGGTACCAAGTCGGTACTGAAATTTTGAAAATGTGACGATACCCGCATTTCTGTAGTACCGGTAGTACCGAGAATCCGGGTATATTCGGTACCCACTGATAGGGCTGTGGCAGTATTGACTTGAATATGACACGAGTGAAGCACAAAGCTTTGTTTACAAAATAAATAATAGGTTAGCAATTAAATGTGACTTCACAGCCATGGAAACATTTTGGTTCATGCCGAATGAGAGCGGTAGGTGAGTCCATAAATTTAAGCTTGTATTCTGTTTTGCGAATCACGATCTGGTCACATGATTAGCAGAGAATTTAACATTATTCCACTGAACATGGAATCTCTGTTTCTTTTCCCAAATCTTCACTCACACAGGGGATTATAAACGTTTGTTCCTTTCGTTCGCATTTAGGCCTATTATAGGCTATTCACATTCTTTACTGTGGTAGTAGGAAAAAAACACTGTAGGACAGAAACCTTTTTGCTTGCGCGTCAATTTCTATTTAACACAGTTTGTGCTTGTTATTAGACTTTATAAGGCGCGTCAAGTTGATTTGTATAGCGCGTTTCACACACGCTGGTGATTTTTTTTTTCCCGCTTTTTTCTGGTAGCGCAAAATCAAACAGCCTGAATGTCTTGCCCCTGCGGAGGATAAAACTACAAGTTGCTTGTCAGTTGCTTGTAACATCAGGAGATAACATGAAGATATTATTAAAGAGAAATGGTCTCTTTCCTGCTCGTGTTCCACATCCCTCTCAAAGAGCAGAGCGGTAGGCTATATGACGCATCTTTGTGTGGAAATTAAAAAAACGAATGTTTTTAAATAATGTTTAACTTTCTTATTATTTAGGTTATCATTATTTACTGATATTTATTTCATAGTTTTACAGGCTGTAGTGTGTTGTTTCACTGACGGAATAGCTAAAATAAACACGCACGTCTGTTACCCCTGTTGAAAAAACCAGCATATGCTGGTTAAGGTAGGTTTTGAAGCTGGTATGCTGGTTTGAGCTGGTCCAGGACCAGCTTAGGACCAGCACCAGCTTAGGACCAGCATGGACCTGCATAGGACCAGCACTTCACCAGCATAAACCAGCTCAAACCAGCATACCAGCTTCAAAACCTACCGTAACCAGCATATGCTAGTTTTTTTCAACAGTACAAAATGGATGTTTGAGCATTTATTATTATTATTATTATTATTATTATTATTATTTATTTATTTTTTTTTATATTTCAAAATGTATTTAATTGAGGTAGCCTATATATACACACACAAACATACACACATGGTCCAAATCATATTTAATATGTTTTTAAAATAGGCTATATAAAATAGTAAAATAGTTCCAACAGATTATGCTGTGGTACAGAAATTGGTACCAAGAACCGTAAAATTTTCAAGGTATTGGTACCAACTACTGGAATTTTTAGTAGGATCTAAACATGTAGCTAGAGGAGCTATGGCCATTACTATAAACTATATCTCAGTTCATTTTCCATGAAACAACGTAGCATTCAAGTAACAAGTTTATCTTGAAGAATAAAAGAGCTTAGGTATTTTCAATGAAAATTTCTTTAAAGGGATAGTTCACCCCAAAATGAAAATTCTGTCATCATTTACTCACCCTCATGTTGTTCCAAACCTGTACGAGTTTCTTTCTTCTGTTGAACACAAAAGAAGATACAGTATTTTAAAGAAAGTCGGTAACCAGACAGTTGACGGTAGCCTTTGATTTCCATAGTAGGAAAAAAATACTACGGATGTCAACTGTCTGGTTACCGACATTCTTTAAAATATCTTCTATTGTGTTCATCATTCATACAATAGATGTTTTTCAACCACTTTTAACAGACTTGCTAAAATCATGAAGGCCCACCCCTAAACCAAACCCCCAGTGGATTAGAGCATGGCTGCGTTCCACTCCAAATTTTTATGCCCTTCACTTGCTAACTTCCCTCCGTCTCGTGGACTCGGATGTGCGTCATTGCTTACTAGTGCCGAACTCGTGCATCACTTGGAATTCACTATGGAGCTGATTTATTATTTTAAAACCCCTTTTTTACTTATGAATTTGTTTTATGCACCATTCTATATGCTTATAAGTTGTTAGAGAAAATATAAAATCCTACATGAGCTGCTGGAGAAAAATAAAATTATTCAAACGAGAAAAAATATTAATAGTAAAAACTTTGACTGTGAACATAATGTAGCTACAAGTATTATGCAATTAAATCTCAACATAATATATTATACACTATTAGCCTATGCGACTAAAATAATTATACACTTAAGTCAAGTGCGATCTGCTGTGACGTCACAATCAAGTTGAATTGTGGGATATAGAGCTACTTGAAGTGTATATCAGAGTAGACTCGCTCCCTCGGTCAAAATCGAGGGGACAAGGGTCTAGTCCACTTCACGAAGTGGAACACACTTCAAAATGGTGGCAGAGATTCCCCCGAGGGGAAGTGTTTGGGGAAATTTGAGAGTGCATGTTTAAAATTGGAGTGGAACGCAGCCCTAATCGGGTAAAGCGGCTGAAAATATCCATTGTGGTTTGAAAACTCCCCACTGATTGGGAAACAGCCACCAGTGTTCTGCATTCTGTTCTAGTGACACTAAAACATGACATTGACATATTGTGGTCTAGATATGGCTTGGGTCCCACCTTCAGTGTTCTTTACCATTTCCAACAGGTGAAATCTGCTCAATTCGAGGTATCAATCATGTCCTTGTCAAAACACTGTGGGACAATTTATGCATCGTAAGCAATACTGATAATGATGTTTGGTGCCTTCAGCTACAGTATTTCCTGTAGTTATGAAACCATTTACGACCAGTGCAGTCAGCAGTTTTTTAATAACGACTAGCGTTCTCACGGTGGTTTTAAGGGGAAGAGGACACAGGCTACATTATTTTTTTGGCAACTTCTCTTGGCGCTTGACTTCACTTCTGCCGGTTGTTTTGGTCATCATTACAAGACTTCAGCATCATGGTAATATATTTAATTTCAAAACCTTTTGTTGAAATGACTGAGATGGTTTTCTGGACAGTTAGGCTATCTCTCTCAAGTTCTTATTGCACTGCACTGTTTTAGCACGTACAGTAGTAACACACAGCCTGCTGCTTTATGGTCATGCCATGATAAGAACAAGGCTGGAAATTTGCTTTAATTAAAGGGTTTCTGCTAAATGTTAAGAAATAATGACAGAATTGAATACATATTAGTTGATATGGGTGATATTGCTACTTCAGAGTGTCTTTTCCCCTGTTGAGTTTGTTGTCATGGTTGTTAATTTGATCTCGTCATTCATTTCAGGTGTGTGTCATTAATTATCCTTATATGCATGCATTCTTGTTCTCTTTGTGTGGATTATTACCTGTGGATATATTAAAGACTGCCTGTTTCCCTTCATCGTCATGTTCGTGTTCTACAACACGGCGTTGTGACTGATGAAAACAGATCAGATATCTTAAAGATGTCATGGAGTTCCTGCTAAATCTCATATCTTGCAGGTGTCTGCTGTACTGCTTCAATCCTTCATCTGGATCTCTCTGATGGCAACAGGTAATATAATATCTGTGTTAATATAACTCGATGATCATTGTTCTGATAGAAAACAGAGTTGTTTTTATTACTGGCAGCACATTCGCTTAACTTCTCTTTCTGCACCCTGTGTCAGTTGAGCAAACAGTCACAGCTTCACAGTCTCTTTTTCACTTTCACATTTGCAGTGTGTTATGAACTCATTAAAGAGTTGTTTAAACTGACAGCAATCTGCAGTGACAAAGCAACTGGAAATCAGTCATTTTCACAAGAGTTCGTATTTTGAAGTGACACGAGAAACAGCAAATGAATGCTCTGTTAGCATTCATTACACATCTTTTATAAAGTCTCATTTATGAACGTGTTTTTTTTTTATTTATTTTTTTTTTTATTAATATTATCACGTGGCGATTAAATGACCAAATTTCTATATATTTTAACGAAATGAATGTACTATATTTTAGTTTGATAATGCTTTTTATTTAATATTTTGTATTTTTAGGGGATTTTATGGTAGGCTATTAAATTATATTTATGGAGTAGTTATGATTGATTCCTTTATTACCCTTTATCCATTTTTTTGAGCATAGACCTGAAAATTACATTTATAACTTAAACTGTCGTGAACTGTCATGACTTAAGTTTGGTCTATTTTTAAAGAAGAAACTTGGCAGATTATTGAAGTTCACTTTAAAATGAAAACTACCCCAAGCTTTACTCACCCTCAAGCCATCCTAGGTGTATATGACTTTCTTCTTTCTGATGAACACAGTCTGAGATATATTAATAAATATACCGACGTATCCAAGCTTTATAATGGCAGGGAACAGGTTATGAGCTAAAGGAAGTGTTTCCATCCACATCCATCCATCATAAACGTACTCCACACGGCTCCGGGAGGTTAATAAAGGCCTTCAGAAGCGACGCGATGCATTTGTGTAAGAAAAAATATCTATATTTAACAAGTTATGAAGTAAAATATCAAGCTTCCGCCAGACCGCCTTCTGTATTCAAGTTACGAAGAAAGTGTAAACTGGTGACGCGTCAGTTACACTTTTTCCGTAAGTTGAATAGGGAAGGTGTAGGACGTAGCGTAAGCGTTTTGAACTGCGAGAGTTTTACACTTTCTTTGTACTTTGAATACGGAAGGCAGTTTAGCAGAAGCTAGATATTTTACTTCATAACTTGTTAAATATGGATATATTTCTTAAACGTATTGCTTTGCTTTGGAAGGCCTTTATTAACCTCCTGGAGCTGTGTGGAGTATGTTTATGATGGATGGATGTGGATGGAGACACTTTCTTCAGCTTCATACTCGTGAACACTGTTCACTGCCATTATAAAGCTTGGATGCGTCAGGAAAGAAGAAAGTCATACACCTAGGATGGCTTGAGGGTGAGTGGGGTAACTTTCATTTGAAAGTGAACTAATCCTTTAAAGGGAAAGTGAAAGCATAGGATTTTTTTTTTTTTTTTTAATGATATAAGGTTATGTGCTCACGAAAGAGATGAGTTTTCAGCTGTCTTTTGAATATTGTCAGGGATTCTGCGTTCCAGATGAAGGCGGGGAGATCGTTCCACCAGCAAGGAACTGGGAACAAAAATGTTCTGGAAATTGATTTTGTGCCTCTCCGTGATGGCATTTGCTAATCACGGGATTCTAGAGGGGATACAGACTCATAAGAGTGAGTGGATGTAGGAGGGTGCTGAGCCTGTGGTAGATCTGTAAGCAAGCAGCAACTGGTAGCCGGTGCAGAGAGAGAAAGAGAGATGTGACGTGGGCCCTCTTGAGCTCATTGAAAACAAGACGTGCTGCAGCATTCTGAATCATTTGTAGAGATTTGATTGCACAATGATGGAAGTACAGCCAGAAGAGCATTGCATTAATCAAGCCTAGACATGACCAGGACCAGGATGAGAAGTTGTGTTGCATGCTCTGTTAGGAAAGGCCTGATCTTCCTGATGTTGTGTAGTGCAAATCTGCATGACCGAGCTGTCTTTGCAATGTGGTTTTTGAAGGTCAGCAGGTCATCAAAGATTACTCCAAGATTTCTTACTAATCTTGATGGGATAATTTATGATGTACCTAGCTGGATGGTGAAATCACACTATAGAGCCGGATTGGCAAGACAAGAAGACAAGCTCAGTCTTTGCCAGGTTGAGCTGCAGGTGATGTTCTTTCATCCATGCCGAGATGTCCGCCAGACCGCTTGAGATTTGTGCAGCTACTGTGGGATCATCTGGTTGAAATGCAAGGTTGACCTGCGCGCCATCAGCATAGCAATGATAGTATAAACCATGTGCCTGTATGATGATACCCAGTGATGTAGTGTATATGGAGAAGAGCAGAGGTCCAAGCACTGAACCCTGAGGCACCCCTGTGACCAGTTGATAAGCTTTGGATACCTTTGGATATGTGTTTGAGTGCTGGTACATGTGTAGGAGAGATGGCCTGTAGAAGGTGTGATGGGATAGGCTCTAGAGGGCAGGTGGTGGGATGACTGGAGTTTAGATACTTCTGTCTCAGTGAGGGTAGACAAGAAGGAAAGAAGGTCTGTAGCTGTGGATGTGTTTGGTCTGAGTTCCTGTGTGTGGAGCTAAGGACTGACTGCTGATGGTTGAAGCTTGTTAGTGAAGAAATTAGCAAAATCATCAGCAGTTAAAGAGGTGTTGGGAGGTGGTGGAGGGGGACGGAGGAGAGTTGCTTTTTACTTTCCCTTAATCGCTCCCTATTCCAGCTAATGCTACTCTAAGCAATGTCTGAAACTTTGTATTATGGGCACTTCTTGTGTTTATTTGCCTCTTTATGACAAATCGCTTGCTGTATTCCTCACTTGTAAGTCGCTTTGGATAAAAGCATCTGCAAAATTAATAAATGTATATGTACATGCGTAAATGTAAAATGCATGTTTCCAATGCAGTCTTTTTTTTTTTTTTTTTTTTCTCCCCACACAGCACGAGCCAACACCTTTACCAATTTTCGTACCATTCCAATGAAGTCAAATTACATTTTGTTTTTTTAGAATCAAAAAACTAAACTGCAAATCAGCATTTCAAGCATGCATCTGTGTGTATTCCAGGTGTGCAGTATGACATTACTCATATTATCAGCAGTATGTGTGTAGTTCGGCAGTCGACGGTGCTCATACCCTGCAAATACACTCATCCTGAACATGAGCAGGTGAGCGCAGTGGAATGGCTCCATGAGAAATCACCGGAGAAGAAGGTCAGAGTTTCTCAGGATCCTGCGTTTGAAGGGCGCGTGGAGTTGCAGGCTGACGCGGGAAATTGCTCGCTGCTGCTGAGGGACGTGAATGAGAGCGACGCGGGTATCTTTCGTTTTGTGCTCAGCACTGGATCCGGGCGAAACTGGACAAACGCTCAGGGAATCCGTCTCGAAGTAACCGGTGAGTGTACAGTTGGATAATAGTTGTGACTACATTTCTGTGTGAGAACGAGATTTTAACAGATGATACTTTACTATGGTTAAGTATGATAACTTGACTATTGCAATGTTTATTATAAGTACTTTATCCGAGCACATCATTTACCCTAACACTGTTAAAAGCCCTGTAACACCTTTGGTGTTCTGGTCAAATGAGGCTTACAATCAGTCAAAATTAACTTGATCAAAACTGAAACAATCAGTTTCAAAAATAAACCCAAAACCTGTACTAACTGAAAGAAAAGTTGACAAAAGGATTGAATCCAATATATGGTGATAACAAAGTATAACCAGAGCTTTAAAAGCTATTATTTTTTTTATTTTTATTTTTTTGTAGGCGGGTCATTTTTGAGTGTGTGACAGGTGGAAAAAATCCCAAAAAAGTACAAAAATTATCCAAACATTTTTGGCAAGTAGTTATACCCTGTTTGAGCAAAGTCAGTAAGCTTAGTCCAATGCGATTAACAAACATTAACATTTTCGGGAAAAAGAAAATCCTCTCTGGGTCAAAATGACGCGAACACAACATAAGGGTTAAAAAAATGATGTGCCCTCGATCGGTGACCCAACAAAACCAATGAATAGCCTACCTGACAAAATCAAGAGTAAAAAAAACAAACAAAACAAAACAAAAATTTACATGCAAAATGATTTAGGCTATTGACCAAATGGGGGAACATGATTTCACCAAGTACAGCATGTTCCTGGATTGACACCTTTGTTGATCCTATATCAACATTCCAATCAACCAATCAGATCTGAGGTACAAATTTACAGTTTATGTCAAGTTTAGGCTTAAAATCAGGGTTAGGTGCTTCTACATTAGTGTTATTCACCATCATTTCCCTATGATTTTAGAGAGAAGTTATGGGTGTGGTTAGTATTAAGATTTTCAGACAAGAATGTTGTGCCAGGATTAACAAAAGATGTTGATCCAGGTAAGGAACATGTCTTAATTAGTGAATCATTTTGCGAGGTCATCATGATTTTGCTGTTTTGAAACCCCACATGCTGGTGACGCCTGCTGGTCAGAATGGTGTAAATGTAACAGATGTAGGCCGGTAAGAGCTGTGTGTGTAAACCTCACTCCCCTGATCTCAAGAGCTGCTCTAGCGACTGACGTTTGATACTGCAGTCTTTAGCCTCCTTGTTAGATCGTCTGACTCCCATGCCAGTGGACCCGGGTTCAAGTCCTGCTTAGAGCAGGCAGTTAGAACAGGAGGGGTTACATAAATGCAACGAAAACTCAGCTCAAACATGCATATAAACCTATTGTAAATGTTTTATTAAAAGTGATATACTGTATGTCACAATAGGGAAGAAAAGATGATCACAACTTCTGTTCCATGCCAACTTTTAAGAAGGCTCAGAAATAGATCTTTACATTTACATGCCTTTGTGAGATGCTTATATCTAAAGTACATTATATTTATATCTAAAATGACTTAGTGCATCCAAAGTATGTTCTTTGGGAATCTAACCCATGACTGTTGTGTGTATTTACACACTAAGCATACATATTAGGCAAAGACTTCTTCTTTCTGGTCCAGATGCGGAGGTGGAGGTGAAGACCCAGTCTGACAATGTGACGGAGGGAGATTGGATTTTGTTTATCTGTGGTTCATGCATCCCCTCCATGACTGTACCAACCTACATCTGGAGGAAAGACGGGCATCTGCACAGTCAACGCCATGGGGACAACATACTTGATTTGGAGTCTGTCGGGCTGGAGGACAGAGGCCAATATTTCTGCACCATAAGCGGTCATGAGGGACTCAACTCCACATCCGTTAACATCACTGTTAGACCTGGATGTAAGTGAACTGAGAGCTTTAATAAATTTATTTTGAAATACCTCACATGTTCCTTAAATGTAAAAATGTCTTTAGAATGAAATGTCATTGAATGTTGTGAGGAGTGTAGTAGCGGCTCAGGAACAATGTAAAAAATCATCTCAAACTCTCGAGTTTACAGTGATGTGTGCTAAAAGAATTTTTTTTTTTTTTTTTTATATTCTTTTTAGTGCACGGTTTATCCAAACCATCTTTTACCTAGTATTCAAGTATCATCAGTCCCTTTTACTGTTGTAATTTTAAAGGTGGTTCATTGCGATTTCACTTTAACTTTTAATTAGTGTGTAATGTTGCTGTTAGAGCACAAACAACATCTGCAAATTTACGACGCTCAAAGTTCAATGCAAGGGGAGATATTTTCTTTTAAAGAATTCTCTGTTTAAGGACTACAACAAACGGCTGGTAGGGACTACAACGAGCTTCTTTCCGGGTTGGTGGCATCACTAACTCTAAAATTTACATAAACCCCACCCCCGAGAACACGCAACAGAGGGGGTGAGGCCATGTTACTGCATTACAGTACGTAACACAAATGCAATAGCATGTCATAAAAGCAAGATGAGAACATAAGTTATAACAATAATTAAACTATACTGGTTCTATGTTCATGTAGCAGATATTCTCTGGCTCTGTAGGACCTTACAACAGTTCCCACACGAGCAATTTATAGATTATCATGACAGAATATGCTAATCAATGACTTTAAGAGATCCCGCATCAGCTACATAAATTCATCAACTAACCATTCAGGAACATACTCCCAGCTAACAGAATTTTGTAGAACGTTCTCTAAATATTCGGTGTTGGTTCTAGGAACATAAAAACACCTGCAATTCTTGATAAAGAAGCGACTCAACAAAAGTCAAGGGTCAAGAGCTCAACTAAAACAAACACTGATCCCCATGATGGTGACCTCAAATGAAACATTTTTAATAAAACATCAACATCTAAACCTCTGTTAATTCTCAATAAGCTCTTCTGTAGACGTGTGACAGAAATAAAGTCAGTCTGGTTAGTAATAAGTGAAGCTGGTAATGCTGTTTGTGGAGTTGTTTAATCAGATCTTTAGAGATTTTATGTCTTTTATCTTTTCATCTAAGGCTGTGGCTGAAGAAAGTTGTAGTTTGTGTTCTTATTTCTCTTTCTTTCAGTGCTTGTTCACAGCAGGTGTTTGAATGATTGAAAGAATGTTTCAGGAACATCAAACTAACCTTTAAATAACATTCTACTAACATTAAGGAAACTGAACATTTTTATGTTCTTGGAATGTTACAAATCAACGTTCCTAGAATGTTGAATTTTAGATCAAAATTAAGTTGAAAGAACGTTTGAGGAACATTATACCTTTAAAAAACGTTCCTGTAACGTCAAGAAAACTGGACGTTTTTTACTTTCCCAGAACCAACACTGAATATTTAGAGAACGTTCTTATAACAAAATTCTGTTAGCTGGGCTGTTGCATTCTACATGTTGTCACTTCTTCTTGAGTCTCTCCTTCATTGTCCGACTTGTTTGAACATAAAAGGCTGAACAGTTTCTAACATTTATGTAAGTCTGCATGAGGTAATCGGCACTGCTAGCATGAGCTCTTGAAATCCCGCCCTCTTTGTAGGAGCAACAGCTCATTTGCATTTAAAGGAACACACAAAAATGGAGCATTTTTGCTCTCCCTCAAAAAGTGACAAATTTAACAAATTATAAAACTATAAATTATCTGTGGGGTATTTTGAGCTAAAACTTCACATACACACTCTGGGGACATCAGAGACTTATTTTACATCTTCTAAAAGTGGCATTATATGACCCCTCTAGATAATGCTTACAAAGTAATGTCAGTTATCCCTGAACATAATTTGAATTTATTTTTGCTGCAAGTTTTCACTTTTTTTTTTTTTTTTTTTTTTTTTTTTTTGTCTTTTCAGATTCTCCAAAGAACGTCTCAGTGTCCATCAGTCCATCTGGTGAAATAGTGGAGGGAGATTCAGTGACTCTGAACTGCAACAGTGATGCAAAACCTCCTGCAGAAATCAGCTGGTATAAAAGGAAAACATTTCTGCAATCTGGTGACACCTACAACATCACTAATATCAAGTCTGAGGCCAGTGGAAACTATTATTGCTCTGCTAGAAACAAATATGGATCTCAGACTTCTGCTGCTGTGAATGTCATGTGTAAGTCTGCCTTTAATTTTGATAATTTCTGGATGACTATTTGCTTAATTATTGATCTTATTGCATGTCATTTTACACTTTCGTCTTTACAGATCCTCCAAAGAGCGTCTCAGTGTCCATCAGTCCGTCTGGTGAAATAGTGTCAGGAGATTCAGTGACTCTGAACTGCAGCAGTGATTCAAACCCTCCTGCTCTGAACTTCAGCTGGTTTAAAGGAGAAACATTAGTAAGATCTGGAAGAATCTTCAGCATCTCAAACATCAGCTCTGATCACAGTGGAGAATACAAGTGCAGGTCCAGAAATAAACATGGAGAGAAAGACTCTGATGCTGTGAAGCTGAATGTCATGTGTAAGTCTGTCTTTAATTTTGATCAGTTCTGGATGATTATTTGCTTAATTATTGATCTTATTGCATGTCATTTTATACTTTCGTCTTTACAGATCCCCCAAAGAGCGTCTCCGTGTCCATCAGTCCGTCTGGTGAAATAGTGTCAGGAGATTCAGTGACTCTGAACTGCAGCAGTGATTCAAACCCTCCTGCAGAAATCAGCTGGTTTAAAGGAGAAACATTACTGGGATCTGGAAGAATCTTCAGCATCTCAAACATCAGCTCTGATCACAGTGGAGAATACAAGTGCAGATCCAGAAATAAACATGGAGAGAAAAACTCTGATACTGTGATGCTGAATGTCATCTGTGAGTGAACACTGCTGCAAAAACTGACAACCGATCCTCTAGTTCCAGTGAGTTTTGTGATTGTTGGTGAGACCTCTTTTTTTTTTTTTTTTTTAAATTGTATTTCAGATCCTCCAAAGAGCGTCTCAGTGTCCATCAGTCCGTCTGGTGAAATAGTGTCAGGAGATTCAGTGACTCTGAACTGCAGCAGTGATTCAAACCCTCCTGCTCTGAACTTCAGCTGGTTTAAGGAGGATGAAACCTCAGCTGTTGGATCTGGACAGAGTTTCAGCATCTCCAGCTTTAGCTCCAGTTTCAGTGGACGCTTCTACTGTGAGGCTCAGAATAAATATGGATCTCAGAGATCAGCGTCTGTTTCTCTCACTGTTAAAGGTATTTTCTATAAACAGACACTCTTTCAGGTTCATCTGTCTCACGTGTGAAATGATCTTCATGATCATCTTGTTTCAGGGGTTCAGAGAGCTGCTCTGCACACAGTATCTGGGATCGTGGCGGGATGTGGAGGATTGATCTTCATCATCATCATTATTGTATTCATAAAGTGAGTGAAGTTTATCTGCACACTAAATCTATTCACTAAAAATCTACAAAAATCAATCCCATCTAAATTAAATTGACTATTTCAAGTCTTTTCTTTTTTTAATGTATACATTTTTAATAGTTTTCTGTCTGTTTTCAGGAGGAAGAAGAGGAGAGAAGGTGGAACTGAAGACGTGAATCAAAAGCAGGCGAGTCGACAAACACACTCTTCCATCTACAACTGAAACACAGTGTGATTGTATTGTTGTATTGAACTATGAACACAATAGTCAGTGGTGGAAAGAGTAATAAAAATTTTACTAAAAGTATTGCTAATTAAGAAATAATTTACTTGAGTATAAGTCCTAAAAAATAATATTGCTCAAGTAGGAGTAAATAAGTAGTTTGCTGAAAAAACTACAAGTTACTATGCTTCTACATCAGTAGTTTAGTATTATTATTCTCTTTTTACACAAAATTAGCTGATGTTAGCAATATGGAGTCCTAAACACTCTGTATCATACAATTTTAATACTAATATATATATTTTCTGTTATTTTAAACGTGACTGACTAATATATATATATATATATATATATATATATATATAGATATAGATATAGATATAGATATAGATATATATAGATATATATAGATATATATAGATATATAGATATTTGATATATGATATATGATTTTGGAGCAAAACCTATTAATCTCATAAAATGTGTTTGACCCTATGCTAAGCAAGTGATTGTTTATTACTAATTTTGAGAAGTAAGTCCATGTAACATCATTTGAATGTTTTTAAAAGACGGATAAGTGAGAGGTCCGATCAAAGAAATGAGGGATTAAAACAGTATGAATAGAAAAGTGCCAGTAAAAGTGAGGTACGGGTTAACATGTTAAATAAAATGCTCTTTTTTTTAATTAATTTATTTATTTATTTTTTATTCTACCACAAATGTGCCCGGAGACCACTGTTGCTATAGTAATGAACTACACTTTTACGTGCATTGACATATTAATCGTGCAACTTTACCATTCAACTGAACTGTGCGCATGCATTTTAGACACTTTACAATGTTCTTGCTCTGTCCATGCAATAACTGTGGCCCTGTTTTGAGTCAAGTTTTCTATTTACTTAAACTGCTCAGGGCTCTGGTAATATCAATGGTATGACCCATTTCAAGAGCTGCGAATTTCAGAATGTGAGCATAGCTCACTTACATTCACTAAAATATTAAATTGTTAGGGAGCGATACTGATTTTAAATGCGAATGCCAGTGATTGAATGTCAAAGCGTGGTTTGAACGCCCCGCCTCCAAGCTGAACTGGAAGTTTTGATTGGGTTTACACCTGAGTCAGACCTGTCCGCTATTGGCTGAAGTGCAGCTCCACCCCAGTAATTTAAAAAGTGTCTGTCAAATACCAGCTCGCCCTGTTGCTCCATCGGCACCTTTGTCAAACTGTACTTTTGGTGAGAAATAAATGTAGCGAAGTTAAATACTTTATTTTTATTCAACTCAAGTAAAAGTACCACAATTTAATTATATTCAAAAATTTTAAAAGTAATGTACTGTACTCAAGTATTTGTAATTAGTTACTTTCCACCTCTGACAATAGTGTACATGAAGCAATTTAAGTGTAGAAATCTCTCTCTATAGACGGCTGACGCGAGTGACGATACATACACAGCTCTGGATCCAGCGTCCAGAACATCTGCTGACATTTACAGCACGATCACAGTCAGTAAATGTCTCCAACACTTTTTACAGTCAGATTCAGCAGATCCACACATAAACAGGCTGTTTGTTGATCTGTCTCTCACCGTCTGTTCAGTTCAGAGCTCCTGATGACACCTACACGGCTCTTGAGCTTCAGTCCAGATCTTCTGAATATGAGAATCTAGCAGTGACTTCAGCAGATCCACATTAAACTCTCCTCACTGTATTACTGCTAATATGAAACAACTGAAGCTCCTCAGAAACTGCCCATCATTATCAGCTCATGAACATCATTTCATTATCAATAACATTCTGATTTATTAAACTGTGTATATTGTAATTGAGCTTATAAGAGTTTGCAGAATTAATTTTTTTCTATTAGTCTTGTAAATCTATATTTTATCCTGCATGTCACATTTTATGATTGTGCTTCATATGCAAATTAATTTTAGCAGAAAACTTGTGCAATTCAAATATTTAAAGTAACATCATAACTTGTAGTCATACTTTAGTTTCTGCTTCACTGGAGGATTATAAATTGAATTTTTGTATGTTAATTTCACAGCTAAGCAGTATTTTCATGTTAAACTCAGTTCAATCTGTATCTGATTGTATTAAAGTCTCAGTTTCTCTGTCATGTCTGACGCTCTGTTGACTGGATTTTATTCTACTGTATCTTTACTGGAGGAATCTAATCATTTTTGTAGTGTTTAAAAGACCGAGATCTCAAATAAACATTTCTCTCATAGCTGCTGTGTATTTGATCACTTTAACTGACATTATAACTGATATTTCATGTGTGTCCACACTGCCATCTAGAGTCATACTAATAAACGCAGCCAATAGGTTTTATAAAGTAATAAAAGGCCAGAAATAAAGTGATGACCTAGAATACTCAGTTTGGACAAAATGTAAATACTCAAACACAGTGAACCAGAAAAGTTAATAATTAATATTAATAGGCTAGTTAATTATTTAAAAAATTCAAATTTTATTATTGAACATAGAGGTACAAAAATAACCAAACAGGAATAATGACAGTGCAGGTTTCTAACAAACACCAATCAGATTAACGCCTGTGACGTGACGCCGTTGCTTCGCCCACCGCGGAGGAAAAATTCAATCCTCAAGACTTTCAGAACAAGTTCCACACAAACCAGTTAACCGTCCGTGTACAGATCACACACTGTAAAAAATGGCAATTAAAATACCCAAATGCAGATTCAGCCAGTAAGGAAATCTAGATTTTATTAAAGGGGACCTATTATGCAAAATTCAATTAAGGTGTTTGAACACAGATGTGTGTCCACAGTGTGCGTAAACAACCAGCCTATAATGGTAAAAATCCACCCAATACTTTTTTTTATAATCCCCATTTATCATTTTCAATCGCTGTTTGATATTTCTCCCTACTCCTACGTAAGAGTAGGGAAACCCCGCCCATGACTGGAGACGATCTGCCCTGTTAGCATAGACACACCCCTGAGTGAGAAGCACAGAGTCCACCATTTCTGTGTACTCGCTGTATCAGCTAGAGATATACAATGTCTGTGCCAAAAAACATTACTGTGCTGTTGTTGGATGTACCAACGAACATACGAGGCTCCATAGACTCCCGCCATCTGAGTCACTGAGGACACCGTGGTTGAAGTTACTGGTCACGGCAGATTGCACGCACTTTATTACAGTCCATCGGAGTTGTTTTGCAGATATAAAGTTTACAAGTTTATTAAGCACCCCCGAAAAGGCATAAGGTCTGTATATATTTGTTTACTGTAAGTTGCAACAAGTGTTTTTGTGTAATTCGCTTTGTATGTTAAAGGTGACCTATTATGCCCCTTTTTACAAGCTGTAATATAAGTCTCTGGTGTCCCCAGAATGTGTCCGTTAAGTTTCAGCTCAAAATACCCCATGGATTTTCTATTATACCATGTTTTAACTGCCTATTTTTGGGTGGGAGTGTTTTGGGGTGTATGCCTTTAAACGCAAATAAGCTTGTGCTCCCCGCCCCCAAGCTCGCCAAGTAGGGCTCACTTGTCATTCCAATACACTGAGGCATACATAATACAGAAGCTCACACAGCAAATATAACTTGCAAAATGGATCATTACAAACTGTTCGTGATCAGGTAGGTATGGCATATATTTTGTGGATGTTTGCTAACATTCGATTCTGAATGAGTTTGATAGCGTGCTGCACGGATAACATGGCTAAAGCTACACACAGTTGAGAGACTTAATAAGAATGAATTATACAGACTGCAAGTGTTTTTGGGTTAAAAATTAAAATAACGACATGGCTCTGGTCTCCGTGAATACAGTAAGAAGCAATAGTAACTTTAGCCACATTTAACAGTACATTAGCAACGTGCTAACAAAACACATTCAGAAAAACAATTAGCAAACATCATGAAATATATAAGAAATTGGATCATGAACAGTTGGTATTGATCCATCTTTGAGAATCAACTTCTGTGCAAATCCTGTGTTTTACTGACCCTCCTGTGCAAGCAATGGTGTAAAATAACTCACACATAGCCTACTGGTATATGAATTTATCTGGACACATTCCCTTCATAAGTAAAATGACACCACTGCGTCCTTAGTGGCTCAGATGCCAGGAGCTTATGGAGACTCATATGTTTACTATTATAGCCATTAACAGATCAGTGATAATGTTTACATAGCTGAGACATATCAAAAGGGGGCGGTAATATTATAATATCCTTCCTACGTCACAAGGGGAGCGAAATCAGAATGGCTCAATTCTCCACATGCTTGCAGAGAAAGGCTTACCAAAACAAAATGACTGGTTTGTCCTTTTTCACGTTTTCTGTGTTGGTAGATGCACAGGAGACCCGATTATAGCACTTAAACAAGGGAAAAGTCAGATTTTCATGATGTGTTCCCTTTAATGATAATGCAAGGGAGAGTTTATAGATAAAATACTTTAATGCGCACTTCTTGTACTGTGTTTTATTCAGCTCTTATGGTGATTTTCTGGAGTGATAACATACACATCATGTTTTGTGTGATATACAATAAACTTAAACTCATCAGTAAAGATTTGGCCATCAATGTCTTCTCAGCAGTTTGTCAAACAAAAAAACTCACTCAATTCTTAAAAGAAATCAGATCTCTTTACCTGCTTGTGTAAGCTTTAGGAATAACACATTTATTGATATAATTTTGGAAGATTTCTGGCTTCTTCTGCAAAAATATCTTTTATCTACTAAAGTTGTTGAAGTCGCTATTAAAATTATTCACAACTGCTACCCAGTTAATTATAAACTAGCTACATTTAATAATAATATTTCCCTAATGTGCTCCTTTTGTCATCATTTTGAAGAGACAATTAACCATTTGTTTTGGGACTGAAAGTATTTTGGGTTGATTTTTCAAACTTTGTTAAAAGATATCTATTGTCTTGGTGTTTCTCTGAATTTAGACCCTTCTCATTTTAATTTTGTACTTAATTTACTATTCTTTCTTGCCAAATTTTATATTCACAAATGTAAACTCTCTAAGAAAACTCCTCCTTTTTTATTTTTAAAAAAGATTTTGATTTATATCTAAACTCTTTAAGAAATTCTAAAAATTCTATTGCATGTAATATTATAAAGCGACGAGAATATTTTTGGTGCGCCAAAAATATTCTCGTCGCTTTATAATATTAATTTTGAACCACTGTACTCACATGAACTGATTTAAATATGTTTTTAGTACATTAATGGATCTTGAGAGAGGAAATGTCATTTCTCCCTATGTAGGCCTCACGGAGCCATCGGATTTAAATAAAAATATCTCAATTTGCGTTCCGAAGATTAACAAATGTCTTACGGGTCTGGAACGCCATGAGTGTGAGTAATAAATGACAGAATTTTCATTTTTGGGTGAACTAACCCTTTAACATTAAATTCTCTCTGGGGTATTTTGAGCTAAAACTTCACATACACACTCTGGGGACATCAGAGACTTATATTACATCTCTTAAAAAGGGGCATAATAGGTCCCCTTTAAAGTCGTCATGAAACGAAAGTTACAGCAGAGAAAAGCGATTTTCACAGGAAGAGAGAGTTAAAGATTATGAGATCAAAAAATATACATGCATGAATCTTGCACAGTAAAACCAGTACCAGGGATCAAGAAAATTAACCAATTTCGATTACATCCCAACTTCAAAGCGTTTCTCTCACTATGATAATGTCGTGCAGTTACATGTATCTTCCTCTAGATGGCGCGTCAGGTCGGTGAGGCTGTAGAGGTGTGCAGTGACGCGCTGTCCGAGGTGCTGATCACTCACTCTTCAGCTGCAGGGAAAGATCTTCTGTTAAATAAAAATATGTCGGACTCGAGTTCTTAAGTTCCCTCGGACTGCTTAATAAAACACTTCTATTAAAAGCAGAGTAAGTGGAGTTGAGTTGGTGAAGACGCCGGAAGTATTGTCACAGTTTAGGTATCCCCCAGTTGTGACTGACAGAATAAGATTAACAGGCTTCTTTCGTTCAAAACAATGTAAAATGGCATTATCAGACTTTGAGCTTCCATTTACAGACTTTACACCTTCTTACCAATTTATCTATCATCATGTGCATTGGTATCTTGATCTCAGTAGCCAAACATATTTGCTTGCGTTTGACTGTATATATAGCCTATATGCCATATCTAGAGTGATTTGTTATATGAGGGTGTTTAGTTGAATTTTTACTGAAGAACTTTAATAGAAACAGTTATTCATAAATGCTTGACAATTGACGTGCTGCATGACAACTTTTACGAAGGCGGCAACAAAAACGGAAAGAAAAAGAGGAAGGAGCATAACGACGCAGAGAAGTGTTATGTTCTCCAGTGGGGTCACATCTGTAGCTTCAGCAGTATTTCAGGGTTTTATTGTGTGTTCTCTGTGTTCGAATGAATGCATCAGAACGCGTTTTTGTGTTTTTATTTGAACTTGACACGCGTCTTAAAAACAATGATGTTCATGTGTCCATCTAACCCAGGTTTACGTAAAATCTACACTAGTGTCATGTGACTGGAGGAGGAGCATTTTACACCCAAACAGAGGAAATGAAGAGAGACAGGAAGTCAAACAAACTTTGAAATAAAGTTGTCACGGTCAAGCTCTATCAGCTCTTTTATTTTCTCTTATTTGAATCCTGCAGGTTACAGTAAATCAAGGTAGGACAGTTCTCTAAATATTTTAAATAGATTAATCTACAGTTTCAGTGCAGACTGACAGATTGATTGTTGTTGCTCTCTGATGAAACACATCTGAAATCACACAAAACACTTCAGTCTTATATGTGTGTAATTTTTATCATCTGCTCAATGTCTTCCAGAATGTTTTGTCTTTTCTCTCTGATTTCTCTGATTGTGATTCCTGGTGAGTCTGAATCAAAACCTTATTTGAAATGATTGCAGTTATTGCTCTGATTATAAACATGTAAAATATCCACCATGTCCAAATATCATATGTTGATGTTGTTTTAGTTTGTATTTGGATGTTTACAGTAAATGTAAAGAATAACTGAAGAGTAAAGAAGTGTTTGTAATGAACAAAAACTATATAAAGACAATCAAAGCAAACAGTGAAACAGAAGATCTGAAGACTCCATTAAAACACATCTTACTTCTGAAGTGCATTTGTCATGTAGAGAAAAACATTGAAATAAAAACACAAAAACACTGTATGATTATAGTGATAATTACACATTACAAAATCACTGTTTGCCTGTTTTATATTTTCCAGGGATTTGCAGTCAGGAATGGAAGGTTCAGTACTCAAATATGATGAAATGTGTCCTAAAGGGTTCAACAACACGTTTCTCAGGCACTTATAAACACCCAGATCATCTCACTGTGACAGAGACATTTTGGATCTTAAACCCAGTTAAAGGCGAAAACAACATCAATCTGTTGAATCATACAGATTACAGAGACAGAGTTCAGTACTTATTGGGGGACAAATCATTCGTTCTCAAACTCAGTAATGTGAGACATGAGGATGAAGGAATGTACTGCTTCAGAATCATGACAAATGTAGAAGAACAAAGATATCTTGGTTTTCCTGGGATTGAGCTCAGAGTCACAGGTACAGTCAAACTAATATTGCACTGACAGATTTTACTCTGTTCTTTCATATAAATATAAAATCTGTTTTGTCTGTGATTTCAGAGCTCAGAGTGGAGATTCCTGAAGAGGTCGTTGAGAAAGATTCACCTGTTTTATTTTGTAAGAGCACATGTAACCTCTCAGGTAGAACAAACTTTACCTGGTATAAAAACGGCGAGCGTTTATCAGAATGGAGCGGCACGAATCAGCTGTTGCTGCAGTCGGTCAGCAGTGATGATACGGGAAACTACAGCTGTGCAGCGAGAGATCAGGAACATCTGCCGTCTCCTGCCGTCACTCTCAGCGTCAGATGTACCACACACTTTCACCTTTTCAATTCAATCCAGACTGATCAAATGATCGACTGTAAGTCATTTTTAATCTTTTTTTTCAGATCCTTCAAAGAGCGTCTCAGTGTCCATCAGTCCGTCTGGTGAAATAGTGTCAGGAGATTCAGTGACTCTGAACTGCATCAGTGATTCAAACCCTCCTGCTCTGAACTTCAGCTGGTTTAAGGAGAATGAAACCTCAGCTGTTGGATCTGGACAGAGTTTCAGCATCTCCAGCTTTAACTCCAGTTTCAGTGGACGCTTCTACTGTGAGGCTCAGAATAAATATGGATCTCAGAGATCAGCGTCTGTTTCTCTCACTGTTAAAGGTGAGAATCGTCTCTGTTGGTCTCAGTTTTGTAGGTCATTGTCTGTATGTATTGAGTGAAAGCACTGAGTTTCTTTCTCTCGTCTGCACAGCTGAAGAAAGCAGCTGGTCTCTGATCACAGTCACAGTGGGAATCACTGCAGCTGTTGTCATGACTGTGATTGTGATGCTGTTGATCAGAAGGTGAGAGAGACTCTGTGTCTGTACCGTCATGAAGATCACAGTCAGTTTGTGTTCATGTTCATTTCTTCTTCTCTCACAGGAAACGAGTGACTCCATCAGAAGAGCAAAAGCACAGAGGATCACAACAACATAAAACAGTGTGACAATCTTCTCATGCTTCTTCTCATTTGTGTCCTGTCAGTTATGAAGGCTGAATTCATTCTCTCATCATTGTGTGTCGTCAGGTCGAGTCTCCTGAGGACGCCTACATGACCCTTGACCCCAAGTCCAGATGTTCTGAATACGACACACTGGATGTGAGTTCTTCTGCTGTTGTTGTGAAGGTGTTACATGAGATCTTATTTGTGATGCATATGTTCACTTCTTCTCTAGAATATGAAGAGATCATGTGACACAGACGACCCTGAAGATCAAGATAATACATATTATAACCTGGACAAATGATTATTATATCTTATATTAATTTAATTTATCAGTTCATTTCACATTCATTTTTAATGTTGTTCTGCTAAAAATGAGAGAACATCTCAATAGTCAAATACATCAATCTAGTGGATGTTCACGTTAACGAAGCAATGCACACAAATTGCAATTTGCAACTAACTCAAGCGCAACGGTCAAATGATTGTGTAGCGCATGTTTAGAAAAGCAGAGGAAAAGCAGCACAGTTCAATGCAAAAACACGTTCTGTGTGAATTTTCCTTGCTATTATTGCCTTCAGTTTGTTTACAACAGACGACTGTTATAGTCACTTTCCATTTATTTCCCTGCTTTAACGATATGCATTGGAAAAATTGCTATACAAATAAAAATGAATTGGAACGACATTGTGTTGTATCGCTGTTTGCTTTATTTCAGTCAGTGTGTGAATTATACAGCCAATCTTCAGCGGGTGATTATTTAAAAAAGTTATTTCTATCGGCCGTTTTCGGTGATAAATAGCGGCTGTTTTGTTGATTTTCCGCGTGACGCTGACCAAACAGAAATGTTGTTTTTAGGAGGACTGTTGCTATGGTCACGCGAACGCGCCTAAATAACTTTGTTGAGCTTAAAGGGATAGTTCACCCAAAAATGAAAATTGTCATCATTTACTCACCCTCAAGTAGTTCCAAACCTGTATGAATTTCTTTGTTCTGCTGAACACAAAGAAAGATATTTGGAAGAATGTCAGTATCCAAACAGATCTCTCTCCCCATTTACTACCATAGTAGGAAAAATAAATACTATGGTAGTCAATGGGGGGCGAGATCTGTTTGGTCTTATAGCTGGTTTCTCAGTTTTGTCAGGCTGGTCTATAGGCTGATTTTAGAGGGGCTTTCAGAGACTAGTTAAGAAATATATTTCCTCATAGTCATTTCTCTCATCATCATTATGTACATGCAGTTACATGTATCTTCCTCTAGATGGCGCGTCAGGTCGGTGAGGCTGTAGAGGTGTGCAGTGACGCGCTGTCCGAGGTGCTGATAAAAAAAAAAAAAAAAAAAAAAAAAAATAATAATAATAAAATAAACATTCATCAACAGTGACGTATGTGTGGAATATTCAGAGTTCTACTGCTACAAAATAAACGCGTTTGAGATGCCCAGTAAGCCTATAAGAGTAAACAATAAAAACATCTGATTTTTTAAATAAAATTATTAATGATTTCTAGAGTATATAAGAAGAATATCACTGCAACTTTGTCTTTCATCTCATAGTGTTTTTGCACCATCTTTGCAACCTATAAAGGCCCAATGTGTTATTCTGAAAGAGCTGGTAAAACTGATCAAGAGCTTCTTCTTTTCGTTCAGCACATTGAGCTTCAATTCACACGCCTCATGACATCAAACCCCATAAACACCTTCTGTAAGAGCCCGTTTGTCTTTACATTGTGAGAGCCATCTTGAACTCAATATAGTTAAACACATTCACTAAATTACAGTATAGCTATAGGATTACAGTGAATTATCAGTTATTAAATCATCAAATCTTTTACTCTGTTTATGTGAAACATCAGCATATACTAAAAAAGAAAAGAGGAAGTGTTTGTGCAGAAGTGTTATTTTTTCTTCAGTGCCATGTGAACGTTACATTGACTGAGTTTCCATAGTATTTCAGTGAACTTCAGTTCAACTCCTCTGTGACGGAATTAATGCATTAATACAGATTCAAAGAGGCTTGAGCGACTTCTTTAAGGCATTTGTCAGACATTTTCATCAGGGTTTGCTAAATCATATTTTCAAAAAATTGTCTGTATACACACACACACACACACACACACACACACACATACATATAAATATATATATGTGTGTGTGTGTAAATCTGCACTAGTGTCATGTGACTGGAAGTGTTTTGAGGAAGTGAAGAGAGACAGGATGTGTGAAAACAGTTAAACTACTGCATACAGATCATACAGTCATTTACACACAAACCCTGCTGATGAAAGTAAGGTAGGACAGATATATTTTACAATGCAAAAACATGTTTTTCTACAGTTTCAATAGATTATTGAATATGATATATTAAGTACTTGTTTCATATGTATCTCCAGTCATGTAAACACGTGTCAGTCTCACATTTGTGTAATTGTAACAATCATCCTCGTGTCTTCCAGAATGTTTCGTCTTTTCTCTCTGATTTCTCTGCTTGTGATTCCTGGTGAGTCTGAACATCATTCATATTTTCACACATACGCTGAAGAAACCTCCAACTTTCAGGATGTTTTGTCTGTATTTCTGTATTTAATGACAGTTTAATGTCAAGAAAGTGTAGAGTTCACAGTTCTGCTAAACTGACACCTTCAATATATAGTGACAGATAAAATTAGTCTTTTTAGACACTTCCTGTAAATACTGGCTATTGATGCCATTTTTGTGTTTGTGTAAAGTGTTTGTTCTCCTCTCGGTGTCACAGTACTAGAATATTTGTGATATTGAGAGTACGAGTATGATCAGCAAACAGCTTATATGTTGATCTTGTTGTATTTTGTCTTGTGGATGATTACAATTACTAAACCTGAAGAGTAAAGCAATGTTTTTTTTTTTTTTAACTATATAACAACAAGCAAAGCAAATACTGAGGTAGAAGAACTGCTTCTGTGATCTAGAGAAAAGTAAAAACACAAACACACAGTATGGTCAAAATCTGTATTTGCCTGTTTTATATTTTCCAGGGATTTGCAGTCAGGAATGGAAGATTCAGTACTCAAATATGATGAAATGTGTCCTAAAGGGTTCAACAACACGTTTCTCAGGCACTTATAAACACCCAGATCATCTCACTGTGACAGAGACATTTTGGACCTTAAACCCAGTTAAAGGCGAGAAACTCGTCAATC
This sequence comes from Ctenopharyngodon idella, assembly GCF_019924925.1. NCBI lineage: Eukaryota > Metazoa > Chordata > Actinopteri > Cypriniformes > Xenocyprididae > Ctenopharyngodon > Ctenopharyngodon idella. Next base: position 42,782,889 of record NC_067220.1, read on the forward strand.
TGTCCGATCTTCCAGATTACAGAGGCAGAGTTCAGTACTTTCCGGGAGACAAATCATTCTTACTCAAACTCAGTAATGTGAGACATGAGGATAAAGGAATGTACTGCTTCAGAATCATGACAAATGTAGAAGAACAAAGATATGTTGGTTTTCCTGGGATTGAGCTCAGAGTCACAGGTACAGTCAAACTAATATTGCACTGACAGATTTTACTCTGTTCTTTCATATAAATATAAAATCTGTTTTGTCTGTGATTTCAGAGCTCAGAGTGGAGATTCCTGAAGAGGTCGTTGAGAAAGATTCACCTGTTTTATTTTGTAAGAGCACCTGTAACCTCTCAGGTAGAACAAACTTTACCTGGTATAAAAACGGCGAGCGTTTATCAGAATGGAGCGGCACGAATCAGCTGTTGCTGCAGTCGGTCAGCAGTGATGATACGGGAAACTACAGCTGTGCAGCGAGAGATCAGGAACATCTGCCGTCTCCTGCCGTCACTCTCAGCGTCAGATGTACCACACACTTTCACCTTTTCAATTCAATCCAGACTGATCAAATGATCGACTGTAAGTCATTTTTAATCTTTTTTTTCAGATCCTCCAAAGAGTGTCTCAGTGTCCATCAGTCCGTCTGGTGAAATAGTGTCAGGAGATTCAGTGACTCTGAACTGCAGCAGTGATTCAAACCCTCCTGCTCTGAACTTCAGCTGGTTTAAGGAGGATGAAACCTCAGCTGTTGGATCTGGACAGAGTTTCAGCATCTCCAGCTTTAGCTCCAGTCTCAGTGGACGCTTCTACTGTGAGGCTCAGAATAAATATGGATCTCAGAGATCAGCGTCTGTTTCTCTTTCTGTATCATTTGCAGGTATTGATATGTGCCGTCAGCTCTTATGCTGGTGTCATTATCATCTGTGTGAATGATGTTCCGCAGGTCTCTATGCAGCTGCTGGAATCGGGGCTGCGCTCATCTGCATCTGCATTATTGTTGTAGTAATAAAAATCATAAGGTAAGAGAAAACTGCTGTGGAACATACAATACATACTATACAAGATATGGCGTTTTTATAACTCACAGATCATATTAACTACTTTTCTGACACTTTAATTCCATATTTTCACTTTTAATCTTCACATTTCTATGACATGGATACTGCATGTTTCTATAAATATTTTTCTTCTCTCCGGTAGGAAAACAGGAGATACTGGCGTCAGAGGTGGCGTTTCAAAACAGGTGTCTGTTTTCAGCACATTTTCAGGCAATTATAATCCCAATGGGTGAACGTGATTTCACAAATTACAACATGTTTCTGGATCAACATTCCCATCAACCAATCAGATTTGAGGAACAAGTTTACAGTTTATGTCAAGTTTAGGCTTAAGATCAGGGTTAGGTGCTTCTACATCAGTGTTATTCAACATCATTTCCCTCTGATTTTAGGGATAAGTTATAGGTAGGGTTAGGATTAATTTTCAGACAGGAATTTTGTTCCAGGATCATCAAAAGATGTTGATCCAGATGTCTTACTTGGCAAAATCACAACATGATGATCTGGACTGTGTGTTTATTCAGGAGAACAGCAGCTCAGCGGTGGCGGATCAGATGATCACGTGTGATTCAGGCGTTCAGAATGACTTGATCTACTCAAGCATCGATCACAAGAGACCCAGGAAGCATCAGAGCGCTGGAGATGAAGACGAGGTTCAGTACGCCACCGTCCATCACCACAGAAACACAGAGAACACGAGTGTGAAGGCTGAAGGTCCGTCTGGAGATATGAGGGATCTCCGTCCTGCTGACTCTGCCAGGTGAGGCGCACTTCATTATTTACACTTCACTCGTTACGGTTACAGATTTGAATGAACCTCTAAACTCTGCAGGTGGCTCAGAGGAACAATGTTTTATCTGTACACATTCATCTGGTTCATCTTATTTAGTGTTTTTTACACTTATTGAACAGATCGGATGATTCCTCTGTGATCTACAGCAGCATCAATGTCGCATGAAGAATTTGAGCATCTGATCACAAACATCTGAACTACTGAAAACATTGTGTCAACAAACTCCTCATGCAGCTGAAATCACCTGAATGAGGCATAAAATTTTTCTTTTGTGTGTGTGTGTGTGTGTTACTGTTTTAGATATAGTATAAATTGTCTTTACCTGCAGAGTGTGTTGCTCATTTACAAGCTGCACACGCAATAATCTGAGCTGAACAGCTGCTTCATCATATTTTGGACTGTAAATATCACTTCATCCAGCACTATTTTTGATTTCTGTGTAATAATATAATATGAATTAATATTAAATTTATATAATAATACAATATGAAATACCGCTTTAGTGCATGAGTGAACAGTCTGAATGAATTTAATCTGACTCACAAACGATTTTTTTGCAAAGCCATTTGATCAATTCGATCAATATTCATTTGTGAATGTTTGTTCTGATTCTAAACAGCTGACAGAAAACACACATTATATGATTGTTGAAATATCATCAGGGCAGGACTTTATTTTATCCATCGGTTGTTGATTAGATTGTGAAAAGTAAGTGCTGTATCAGGAATTGACCTCAACGAGGGGGTTAATAATATAGCAGGGGTGCTTCTCAATACTCAAATCGATGTTTCCTTGCTCTTCTGTCCTCCTGCCTGTGACCCGAAAACTGATCAAAGCCATCATGAAGGACATCTTGCAACTTATAAACACTCAGTTACAGCACCTAGAAAAAAAAAGTAATGTTAAAAAGTCAAGGGTCAAGAGCTCAACTAAACACTGATCACCATGATGGTGACTTCAACATTTTTTTTTTATAAGACATCAACATCTAAACCTCTGGTAATTCTCAATAAGAACTTCTGTAGACGTGACAGAAATAAAGTCAATCTGGTTAGTAATAAGTGAAGCTGGTAATGCTGTTTGTTGTCCACTTCCAGGGCCTGATGGGAAACTTCCCGCTATAAACTTTATAAGAATATTAGGGGATAATGTACAGTGTTATCACTGAACATTATTAGAATGTTTTTAGAGAATGTTTCATACCTTTTAGGAAAATGTTCAGGGAACAAAAATAAAACTAGTCTCTAAAAACATTACTAGAACAAAAAAATGTCTAAATGGGTTGGGTTGATCTTAAAAGACTGTATTTGTTTTAAATTAATTTATATATTTGTTTAAATTTCAATAGCATGTGTTGTGCTGTAGTTCTGTGAATAAAACCAACGTCTAAATCTTCTAGAAACCAGAAACAAGACAGCTTGAGATAGAAGACTACTGCTTAATTTTTAATGAATTTATTAACAGGTTTGAATTTAATTCAATGTATCCTGAATTACATATGAGAGTAAAACATGCATGTAAATGTTGTTCTATAAACCAGTAACAAGACACACCCTTTGAAAGTTGACATGTCAAACTGTATGCATTTTAAAATAATTTATTTAACGTTTTAACTTCAAACTCAGTCAAAACAACTGCAATATGTTCCTCTAGAGGGCGGTGTACGACACACGCTTTGGAAAACTCGGCGAGCTTTTCTCACTCGGTGCAGTTCAGTGGCATGTTATTGTTGTGCTACAGTTGTGTGAATAAAACAAACATCTAAATGTTCTTCTTGGAACCAGAAACAAGATTCACCATATGAAGTTGAGATAGAAGGCCGTATTTGTTTTATATTCATTTTTTTTTGTTCAAATTTTTCACTTTCACTTTCACTTAAGTAGGCTACATGGTTTTGCCATAGTTTTGTAAAAAAACATTAAGGATTTTTAATATTGTTTTATTTGTTAATTTATTTTATTTATTTATTTTACCAATAACAATATTTGATATGATGTACTCTGCAAGAGAGTGTTACGTTTTAAAAGACTTTGATGTAAAGTTTCCTGTTGTCTGTGAAAAAATAGACCTCCTTCCACAAACCTAGACGGTCCCTTTCCTTCCCCTGCTAGAGCTTCTATGCGTTGCAACACAGTGAGGAGGATTACAACTTCAATGTACATTTACATTAATTTATTTATCAGAAAGCGACTTACAGATGATGGTAACACTTTATTTTGATAGTCCATCTGTTGACACTCTACTAGTTATCAGTACTCATATAGTAGCATGTCAACAGTGCATCAGTTGACATTCAACAACATTGTTTCAACAGACAAGTAACATACATTCAACTAACTGCCTGTAGATTATAAGGCGCATTTTAATTTCTAATCTATAGATTTTACAAAAAGTGCTGTCAGTATTTATTTCGCAACAGGTTGTTAACTAGTAGTCAGCTGACTTTCTGTAGATTGTGTTACCATCCTCTAAGTTGTCTACCAACTACTCAAAATCAATCTGTCAGTTGAAAGTCTAGTCATGTCAACGTATGATCAAGAGCATATTATATCATCCTTACTTAAGGGTCTCAAATGCATCAAATTAATAATTATTTAACCATTTCATTTTTATCAAGATCACTAGTTTATTATCTGTTGATAGTCAACTAAACATTGGTTGTGCATCTGTTGCTTGTCAACTAGTCTAAAGTTTACGTTCAGAAGATCATTAGTAGACATTCTTAACTAAGCATTTGTAGATATATTTTAGGACTATCCAATTAAAGTGAAAAACAGTTGATAACAGTTGAAAGTCTATAAGCTATCAACAGAAAACATACAGCCATCCATTAATTATATGCAAGATATTTACCGTTTAAAATGAGAAGTTAATACCAGACTATGAACTACAATAGAACCAACACTACAGACAGGATATTAGAGAAAGTTGTTTTATTAACAATATATTTATACAAACCCATTGTTCACTAGGGCATCAGATCTGAACAGTCTAATTATGTTGTATCAAACTTTACTTGAATTAACATTACATAAAACAAAAACAAAACAACAAAATAAAATAAACTACAAATAATCAAACAAGTCTCTACCATGTCATCGTAGGGGCAAAGCAACTTGAACTTTAAATTATGAAAAACAAAACGTATCTACTTACAATCTACTCAAACTTAGCTAACATCCTGTTTCCTACATTCAGTCTTTCTTTGCAGAAAAGGGGATGAGCTGTTTGTTATTTTTCATTTCAATGATCTTTTCTGCCAGTTCACCAGCTATTTTTTTTTGACAAAGTTGTGCTAGTTTCAAAAGTGTGTATTTACCCTTGAACTGGTCTAGGACACTTTTGTCTGCTATGTAAATCTCTGCAATCGCTGCCGTGTCTTTCACAGCATTTCTTGAAACGTGAGCCTTCTTTAAGGCTGCGGTCATCCTGAAGCCTTTTTGCACAAATTTGAGGACACGCAGATATCTTTTCACCACATCTGAAATTGAGGCAACTGAAAAGAAAACAATTTGAATAAATCACCAATGAGTTCTATGTTGTGTCTTGTGTGGTGTCTTAGTTGCAGGGTTAGCCACAGTGTTTCCCAAAAATGTTCTCTTCAAAAGGAAAGTTACAACTTAGATTAAGGTGTGTGTCTTTGATTTAGAACATCTGTTGTATTTTATAGTGTGAGGGCAGTCTGCTAATTAAGGCAAGACTATTTGCTTATTATTGGTTTAAAAATGAGGTAAAAACTAGCCAGCATATTCTTTATATTTAATGATTAATTACAGCTTCACCTCATCCAGCCATAATAAGTAAGTGCATACACAGTCTGTCTTTATTTACTTCATTCAAAACATATGAAAACAAATGTTCAACATCAAGAAAAACAAACAGAACAGTTAAGCTTTTGACATGTTTATTTCATGTCATTCAAAAGAGAGATGATAAGAGTGATGTTGTGGGATAGTGTGCACAATGCCTCAAATCCAGTTAAAAAGCCACTAACCCAGATAGCACACGTAAGTCTGTAAGATGTCTGTTAATGATCTCTTGATCTGGAAAGCATCTGCTGTCTACATGTACGTGTGCTATCAGGTAAGATACAAATGATAACCTAAACACCTAGGCTAATACCTAAATAAGTACAGCATGTCTTAAGAGCCTACCATACCTCGCTCTCCTTTTCTGCCTGACCTCTTCATTTTTTTGTTTTCCTTCTTTCTTTTTTTACTTCTCTTCTTGCCATTTTTCTTTTTATACTTCTTTTTCTTCTTTTCCTCAACCGAAGAGTCAGAGGTAGAGCTGGAGCTGGAGTCATCAGAGCTTGAATCAGTGCTAGTATCAGTGCTGGAGTCCAGCATCATGGCCTGTGGCTCCTCATCTCCAGTGGCCATTATCTCCATGTTCCCATCTGTCAAATGATAAAACAAACACAAATAATGTTTAGAGCGTAACTTACCTCGAACTGGGAATCGAAAATCAAGTCCAATTCCAGAATCGGATACTTAAGGTCAGGAATCAGGTAGTTGTAAAATTCAAGTTCAATTCCATCTATTCCTGGGTGTGCAACATTTTTTATTTTATTTTTTTTAGGTGGCGAAAGTGGCTGTTAAAAATGTATTTGTCTTTGAATCATTCATTCAAGAGATTCATTCAAAAACACTGATTCATCCAATAATAAAACAAGTAAATCTTGAGTGAGTCATTGAATCATTCCATTTATAAATTCCATGAGATTTTGTTTAGTTGTCTAATATTTTTCTTTAGAATTGTGAGAGAACTACAACCTTCATTAAAAAAAAAAAAAAAGTCTCAATTTATCCAGAATTATGCAGCTCTATTTTGCACACAAACAGCTCTTAAATGAGTCCAGTTTTTATGTAGCTGGCTGATATTCAATGATACCCAACACTAAACACCCTCAGCTCTGCACTTATACCCACTGCATAACATTATAGAATGTTTATTATTGTTGATTATTAATGTGGTGGAGATTACATTGTGTCTAAAGAGACATTGCAGAATTACAAATAATGTGTACAAAGTATCTTAGGTTTGATATATACAAAAAGAAAAAAATACAGTAGTGTTCTATTTTCAAGCTGCATTGTGTAGAACTTTACTATAACTATTATAATATTGAAGGCAACCCTTTTTTGTTTCAATTAAACATTATGGACAAAAATCAGCGCCATGTAGTTTTAAATTTAATTATTTTCACATAAACGTGTTTATTTTTTATACATACCTTGTTCTTGTGCAGACTTCTCTTCAAGTTGCTTCTTGAGTAAGCCATTTTCCTCCTCCAGCTCATCCACCCGAGACTGGAGCATCTCAGCCTTCTTCTTCCAGAGAATATGTTGTTTAACAGGCTTGAGACTGTCCATCTTAGCAGCTGCAAAACATGACATGAAAAAATTGTAATACATCAGAAGACCCTCAAGCACAGAGTCAAAAGTCAACAGCTAACGTTATACCTTTTGTCTAGCGTGTTTAGACCAACAAATTAGAGAAAAAATAAGGAATACATTAATCAGTGAGTTGAATCACTTTCAATTCTGTCGGACGCATACTCCCGTGACGCATCGTCTGGCGCGAATTTGTGTTCATTCGCGTCTTTTAATTGACTTTGTATATATTATTGCGTCACGCTAAATATCAGCCTCATGTAAACTACTTTAACATTTATAAACACAACTTACCACTTTTGTTTGTGGAATCTTCTACTTCGCCCTCGGTATTTCCCCTCCGTGCCTTTGCCCGGGTAAAATGCATGGTACCCAGCGCACTGCTCCCATTGCCAGATGGGGGGCGGTGTACTGAATGCTCTGGATCAAACATGTTATGTTGATGCTGAAAAGAAAATTGATAACGATTTTGGTTTACATGCAAGTAATAACAACCAATTTCAAAAAGAAATAAGAACAATGTTTCTCAATGGAGTTAACTCTTACCATCTGGACAACCAAATTTTCAGGGAGTGCGACTTAGCCAATCCGATTGTTGAAGTGCTCGATCACGTGACAACTCTGCCAACACTCAACCGTGGTAGGTGTATCTGATAACATATTTAGCCAATGAAATGAAAGTGCGCCAGTTTTTAATTTTTGGGTTGTCTTGGTCGTTAAATTGACAAACAGTTAGCCTACTAGCTCGATCTGGCGGCTTTATGAATTCACTGGAAAGAAAACTTTTGACAAAGGTTTATTCTAGAGAAACTAAAAAATCATGTTTAAAATTGATAAAATGGTTGCAAATGATTGGCTTGCTGAAACGCAAAATTAAATGCAAGAACTGTGGGCATAAAATGAACATGGTTGCCTCCCAGACCAAGGATTATGTCATCTGGTAAGAATAAATTCTTGTAAACTATGGTTCCATATTTTGTTTTGCAATAGACACAACCTTGTAGATATGATTTCCTCCTTATTATTACAAGAATGCATTTTGATCCAATTGTTTGACGGAGCGGCTGGAAGTAGTAAAAACAGATATTTCAAAATAAGAGTGTCTGTGTATTTCGTGTTTGTTTATAATTAGAAGCCCAACATTAAGTATTTTTTTCCATTTTTTCCCAAATAACCATTGCTATGTTGGTATTTTTCTATGATTACCATTGCTATTTTGCATTAAAGTATATCAAATATGTGGTATTTAATTCGGTGTAATTCGGTTCTTATAGTTTCTCTCTGGGCTGCCCGTCACAACAATGTGTGTGTGTGTGTTGAAAAAACATGTTAAAACATTTCTGTGTTTATCATACAATTTCATGTTTTAAAAAATCCCAGGGAGTGTCGACGTAAAAGATGTGGACGGTTGAAAAGAAGTGTTAGGTCAAAGTCACTCTTCTCACAATCACACTGCAGTCTATTCACATGGATGAAGTACATACATAGGTAAGCAATGCAAGTTTATTACATAAGTACAATATTTTGCATTTTACACTATGTGTGTAGTGCTTGAGTGCATAGAACACAATTGCACTACAGCACACGTTATCATAGTTTATGTTGGCATGGATTAAAAAATATATTGTGGTCAATAGCATAGCATATTCTATTGCAAAAGCCTGTCCTGTAATATGTCACCATGTTTTGATATTTTGCTTGTTATAATAAACATATAAATATATTTTGACCATAATTTTAAGTATGTCAATTCCTTTTTCAAAGATTTTGGCTTCTCACAGAAGATTATGATGGTGACTTTGATGTGGCACCGTGTTGCAATGAGCATCAATTCTAGTTACTGTACTATACTGTACTTTTTAGTTAGCTATGGTTGAATTTCAGCAGTAATGTCAAGAGTCAAAAAACTAGTGTCCAAAATAAAATATACAAATTATGCTTTGTTTATTATTAATATGCTTTGCTATTATGATTTCTTTATGTGAAAATATACTGTTCTTATTTAATGGTCATCATTTTTGTTAATGTTGATCCTTTGTAGATTCGCACAGGGTTTACATCTACAGCAAGTAGACATGCTTCAAGATGGCATTGCAAAGAGCACAGCAACACTTTCTATGATGTCAAAGAAACTCAGAAGAATTTGTGTAAAAAGCCTGGAAAAGCACAGAAAGAAAAAGAGGCAAAAAGTTGGTGGAGTTAATGTCATAGTTCACATTGATGAGAGCAAGTTCTGCCATAAACGCAAGGTAATGTAATCTAAATGCAATGCACTTGATGAAATGTGTTACATATTGTAGAACCAGAAAGAGCTGACATCAATATGTGCATCATAGTTTAGGATAGATATAAGTAGTGAGGGTGGACATCACTTTCCCCAAAGCTGTCAATCAGTTAATACAAATTTGGTTTACTTTTTCTTATTTTCTTATATTGTAAGCATATTTATTGTATTATATGGAATTTTAAAAAGTTTTGGATGGAAAAAGTATTATCATGTAATTACTCCTAACTAGTAATATACTTTTACATGGTCAAGAGATTATTTTGATTATTTTCTAACACTGTTCATACTTTTTTTTGTAGTATGCAAGAGGACGCTTTGGTAACACCTGGAAGAGAAAGAGAACATGGGTTTTTGGTATACTTGAAATCAAAGCTGCAAGCAGACGTCCAATTCTTCGCCTTGTGAAAAAAAGAAACAAGGAAACCCTTGTTCCAATCATCAAAAAACACGTAAAAAGAGAAAGTCTTGTAGTGAGTGATGAGTGGAGAGCATACACAAGCCTTTCTCAGGAGGGCTACAAGCATGTGAGAGTCAACCACAGCCAGAATTATGTAGATCCTCAAACAGGACTACACACTCAAAACATTGAGAGAGCGTGGCAGACATATAAGAGGGAAATTTGGCGTATGCGGGGGAATCGGTCTGAGAAGGCCTTAAAAAAACAGCTCTGCTTCATTGAGTGGACTTACTGGTTAGCCAGAAGACATAAACATGGTGTACTTGGAAGACTTCTCAAGGACATAAGGAATGTAAGTAACCACAGATCAGTTTAAGACCCCCTTACTATCATGAAAGGCAGAATTAATCAATTTTTATTTTCATATTTTACGTATTTTTTGTTATTTTATTTTATTATTTTTATTATTTATTTTATTTTGCTTCGGTGTTGTTGGCCTAGGGACAATAAATTTGAATTGAAGTTTTTTTTTTTTTTTTTTCCTACAGTTCATCCAATAACACTGCATAGTAAAGACTTTCATTAATTGTAGTGGTGGCAGTGCAGTGCAGCATGTTAGTTAGTTTTTGTTTTTTCATTTCATTTTTGCTACACATAATCACAGTTCAGATCTGATAGCCTTATGATAAGCCTCTCCTTCTTTTTGTATGTGAAATCAAACCTATGAGATTTTGTACACATTATTTGTAGTTCTGCAATGTCTCTTTAGACACAATGTAATCTTCACCACATTAATAATTAATAATTAACAAAAATAAACATTCTATAAAGTTATGCAGTGGATAAAAGTGCAGAGCTGAGGGTGAAGTTACGCTCTAAACATTATTTGTGTTTGTTTTATCATTTGACAGATGGGAACATGGAGATAATGGCCACTGGAGATGAGGAGCCACAGGCCATGATGCTGGACTCCAGCACTGATACTAGCACTGATGACTGAAAAATATTGTAAAATAACAAACAGCTCATCCCCTTTTCTGCAAAGAAAGACTGAATGTAGGAAACAGGATGTTAGCTAAGTTTGAGTAGATTGTAAGTAGATACGTTTTGTTTTTCATAATTTAAAGTTCAAGTTGCTTTGCCCCTACGATGACATGGTAGAGACTTGTTTGATTATTTGTAGTGCTGCCAGTGCAGCATGTTTATTTTATTTTGTTGTTTTGTTTTTGTTTTATGTAATGTTAATTCAAGTAAAGTTTGATACAACATAATTAGACTGTTCAGATCTGATGCCCTAGTGAACAATGGGTTGGTATAAATATATTGTTAATAAAACAACTTTCTCTAATATCCTGTCTGTAGTGTTGGTTCTATTGTAGTTCATAGTCTGGTATTAACTTCTCATTTTAAACGGTAAATATCTTGCATATAATTAATGGATGGCTGTATGTTTTCTGTTGATAGCTTATAGACTTTCAACTGTTATCAACTGTTTTTCACTTTAATTGGATAGTCCTAAAATATATCTACAAATGCTTAGTTAAGAATGTCTACTAATGATCTTCTGAACGTAAACTTTAGACTAGTTGACAAGCAACAGATGCACAACCAATGTTTAGTTGACTATCAACAGATAATAAACTAGTGATCTTGATAAAAATGAAATGGTTAAATAATTATTAATTTGATGCATTTGAGACCCTTAAGTAAGGATGATATAATATGCTCTTGATCATACGTTGACATGACTGTAGACTTTCAACTGACAGATTGATTTTAAGTAGTTAGTAGACAACTTAGAGGATGGTAACACAATCTACAGAAAGTCAGCTGACTACTAGTTAACAACCTGTTGCGAAATAAATACTGACAGTCAGCATGCACTTTTTGTAAAATCTATAGATTAGAAATTAAAATGCGCCTTATAATCTACAGGCAGTTAGTTGAATGTATGTTACTTGTCTGTTGAAACAATGTTGTTGAATGTCAACTGATGCACTGTTGACATGCTACTATATGAGTACTGATAACTAGTAGAGTGTCAACAGATGGACTATCAAAATAAAGTGTTACCTTAGCGGTTTCGTGAATATTGTCAGGGATTTGGCAGTCGGGATTTGGCAGTTGGGATAGTGTTGGGAAGATCATTCAAGCAAAACAAATACAGACCAGTTGGCAGAATGCCACTATTAAAAAGAATCCAGAGGTTAGGAATTGATCGTCACAGCAGGAGGACGGGCTTTAAGAAAAAAAAAAAAAAAAAGAGAAAGAGTTTGGAAAGGACCCAAATGTGCGCTCATTGGGAGAAACTGGATAAGAATGAGAATGAGATTGTCAGATGTTCTGGAGCCATCTCGGCTTTGTGGTCTTCACCAAAAAAGTCTTAGTTTTGGCATCTTCTTGACTCGATATATATATATATATATATATATATATATATATTATTTGTTTTTTTTTCTTCTTTTTTTTTGCAAAGAGAATAAGACTTGTGATTATCATAATTCATGTCACATTATAATGTCATAATTGTCAGTTTTCTGATTGCAGAAGTCAGTATGGTGTCGTCTCTCATAAAGTCTCTTCCTCTGATCGTAGTGATCATGACTGCGGGTGAGTCTTCAGTTTCACTCACTATACAGATATTTGAACAAAAGATGATTGAGCTCTTCACACTTATAAACTGACATCAGTGTTTTACTGTCAGCTAACATAAAAATAGTCAGAAGTTAAAAGTTATTTGTTGTACATTTGAAACACCTGAAAGCCTCTCCATTTCTCATTTCTGTGTTTCAGGGGTTGATGGTCAGCAGGATTGGGGAGTGAATTACAGCCCTTCATATGTTTGTGCATTAAAGGGATTAAAGTCCTGATCACCCTGATGAAGTTTATTTTGCAAAAACAACCGGCTGGATGTACGAGCAGGATGTTTTTTTTTCTTTCAATTTTCTCCTTTTGTGTTCTGAAAAAGAAAGTTTTGCAGCTTTAGAAAATAAAAACCATAAATGATGATAAAAATGAAAGTTTTTAATTTGTGAACTCTCAAAGCTGACAGTGAATCAGTTGTTGTTGTTGTTGTTCTGTCAGACCTGCAGGTGGAGACACAGCAGAGAGTGAAAGAGGGAGATTCAGTCACTCTGACATGTAAAAGCAGCTGCTCTCTGACTGAACAAACAACATTCATCTGGTACAGAAACACACAGAGATTCACTGAAGGAATTGTGAAAGTGAATCAGCTTCATCTGTGGTCAGTCAGATATCGTGATGAAGGAAACTATCAGTGTGAAATAAGAGTAAATAATGTTCATCTGATCTCTCCTGCTGTTTATCTTTATGTTGAATGTGAGTACAAACTGATTCATTAATATTAATTAAATATTTCACACTATATAATTGCGAGAGAACACAAAAGCGTTGAAATATATTTTTTCCTCCCGTCTCATATTTTTTCCATCACCATGTCCCTTTAGGCGCTCCGTAGAATACGTCATTTCCTTTCCGAACATAGTATTCGGCTTCAGGCACATCCGTTCTAGACACTGACTGAAATCTCTGATAGTGTGTTATAAAAAGTGTAGAAGAAAATTAAAGATTTCTGTTTGTTGCTGAAAGTCTCTTTAATTATTTTCCTCATTTCTGTGTTTCAGGGGTTTATGGTCTGTGGGATCAGGGAGTGAATTACAGCCCTTCATATGTTTGTGCTTTAAAGGGATCAACAGTGAAAATATCCTGTACTTTAACACTTTCTCAGAGTTATAAACTCGTAAAAGCTTTCTGGACCAAACCTGTTGGAGAATCACCTGATCTGTGTTCAGATCCAGAGAAGAGAGGAGGGATTCAGTGTCACAGTGAATATGAACACACTTACAGCATCACTTTGACGAATGTAACAGAAGCTGATAAACACGTCTACTACTGCAGAATTACAGATAATTATCAGAATAAAAGATGGACAGTGATTCCTGGAGCTCGTCTTGATGTCACAGGTACAGTGAACTCTAAGAAATAGAAACATTTTTATTATCTTTGAATAAACCATCATCTGTGCCTCAGAATCATCAAGCTGTTTATTATAACTGCTGTCTGAAGAGCTTGAGTTTAGTGTTTTAATGTGATTATTTCAGTATTATCACATGATTCCAGAAAGCAAGTTTAACTTATCGTCACATAAACCCTGAACTCTCGGTCGATTAACAAACCTTGCTTACTCGAGGTCTGGAGTAAGTTCAGCCAACCCGCACTGAAAAAATGTTTTCATTCATCCAAATAAAATATTTAGGTTAATGGTTCACATCTATACTTTATAACTTGAGCCAATGAAAAATAAACTCATATTATTTCTTAAATGATCATTTTTGTTTTGATTAAATCTATATCTTTTTGTTTGGATCAAAAATAGAATTTAAATTAATTGACTTTCTTCAACAAGAAAATTATTCTTTGAGCCAGGTTTTATAAAATAGTTTCATAGACATAGAAAATATTGTTTAGAGCAAGTTATTTATTTTTCATTGGCTCAAGTTATAAAATATAGATGTGAACCATTAACCTACATTTATTTATTTGGATGAATGAAAACATTTTTTCAGTGCAGAGTATGAAACTCAGAGTTAACGGTGACCATATGAACACATTCTCAACCTAGAGGAATCCAAGAGTCTCCATGGAAACGGACGCTAAGAAGAAGCGTTCCATAGAACTTCTTTCTTCTTCTTTTGTTTAATGGCAATTTACATTCTTAGTGCATATCGCCACCTACTGGACGGTTTTTTTTCTCTTCTTTTTTAATCTTCTCTTTTAATCTTTCATTAATCAGTTTTTTTTTTATTATATTGTTGGTTTGATGCTAAATATATTAATAAAAAAATAGATGAATTGACCTAAAAAACAGTCTGTGCTTTCAAAGGTAATATGGCTGTATACGTTTTTATGAATGCACATCTATGATGCGTGAGAAGAGAATAAAAAACAACCCCGTTGCTTTATGTTATGTTATAATATATGACTATATGATATATTATTGTGTGAAATCTGTTCTGCTCACTGGAGCCTCATCATGCGCTGAACACCTCTGAAAGAAACTAACCCTGAAACACGAGCTGCTCCAGAGCAGGTTTTGTTCAGAGAGTAAGTTGTTTATGGTTACTTACATACCCTGAAAGTGACCTTTTTGGAACTGAAAGTTGAGGTTATCCGTTTGCTCTGAGTAAACTTACCCGGATATGTTGCAGAACCTGCTTTCTGGAATACTGTCCTGATGTTGTGATGATGACAGTGAATCAGTTGTTGTTGTTGTTGTTCTGTCAGACCTGCAGGTGGAGACACAGCAGAGAGTGAAAGAGGGAGATTCAGTCACTCTGACATGTAAAAGCAGCTGCTCTCTGACTGAACAAACAACATTCATCTGGTACAGAAACACACAGAGATTCACTGAAGGAATTGTGAAAGTGAATCAGCTTCATCTGCGGTCAGTCAGTCGTTCTGATGAAGGAAACTATCAGTGTGAAATAAGAGTAAATAATGTTCATCTGATCTCTCCTGCTGTTTATCTTAATGTTGAATGTGAGTACAAACTGATTCATTAATATTAGTGAAATATTTCACAGATTATACAGAATTTAGTTCAGATTTGTTTGATAAATTCAGGTCCAATCATACAGACTTCATGACATTTTTGTTTATTATACATGATTTGTTCTTATTAATTTATTAATATGCAAAATTAATGTAAAACATGAATCTGTTTAGTGATTTTTTTTTTATGAATCCTGGGTTGAAAAATATAATATTGTTTTATTGACTTTGCACCAGTTCAGATGTAGATTTGCAGCTTTTTCATCACTTTTGATTTCTACTTACAGATACACTTCAGTAATTTTTAATAATGATTATGGAAGGTCATGGCATTAATCAAATAATTATTTTATTTTCTGTTTTACATATATTTCATGTAGATCCTCCAAAGAGCGTCTCAGTGTCCATCAGTCCGTCTGGTGAAATAGTGTCAGGAGATTCAGTGACTCTGAACTGCAGCAGTGATTCAAACCCTCCTGCTCTGAACTTCAGCTGGTTTAAAGGAAGAACATTTTTGGGATCTGGCGACACCTACAGCATCAGTAATATTAAGTCTGAGGCCAGTGGAAACTATTATTGCTCTGCTAGTAATAAACATGGATCTCAGTCCTCTGCTGCTGTGACTGTGAATGTCATGTGTAAGTCTGCCTTGATCATTTCTGGATGATTATTTGCTCAATTACTGCATGTCATTTGACACTTTTTGTCTTTTCAGATCCTCCAAAGAGCGTCTCAGTGTCCATCAGTCCATCTGAAATAGTGGAGGGAAGTTCAGTGACTCTGAGCTGCAGCAGTGATTCAAACCCTCCTGCAGAAATCAGCTGGAATAAAGAAAAATTTCTGGGATCTGGCGACACCTACAGCATCAGTAATATCAAGTCTGAGGCCAGTGGAAACTATTATTGCTCTGCTAGAAATAAACATGGATCTCAGTCCTCTGCTGCTGTGACTGTGAATGTCATGTGTAAGTCTGCCTTAAATTTTGATCAGTTCTGGATGATTATTTGCACAGTTGTTTGTATTACTGCATGTCATTTTACACTTTTTGTCTTTTCAGACCCTCCAAAGAGCGTCTCAGTGTCCATCAGTCCGTCTGGTGAAATATTGTCAGGAGATTCAGTGACTCTGAACTGCAGCAGTGATTCAAACCCTCCTGCTCTGAACTTCAACTGGTTTAAGGAGGATGAAACCTCAGCTGTTGGATCTGGACAGAGTTTCAGCATCTCCAGCTTTAGCTCCAGTTTCAGTGGACACGAGAACGAACCTCACTGGTTACGCAGCACGTTTGAGTTTCCGGAAGAGGTTTGTTCTCATGCGTCATTCAGGTTAGGTTGAGCTTCTGCTTACGTTTGCTGATCAATGTTTATATGTGAGTAAAAGCCTAAATTAAATTTGTTCATTATACCAAGCGATCGATTCTCTTCAGAAAATTTGGACTAAACCCCATCGATTCATATGGATTCGTTTTCCGATCTCTTTATGAAGTTTTTGAAGCGTCAAAGTTTCAGTTACAAAGGCAGTTAATGGAAGGAAATCTGACAGCATTCTGTCATCAAAAATATCTTAATTTTTGTTCCGAAGATGAACGAAGATCTTACGGGTGTGGAACGACATGAGGGTGAGTGATTAATGACAGAAATTTCGTTTTGGGGTGAACTAACCCTTTAAGAATCAGTCTTAGACTTTACTAAAAGTTGCTTTTAGCTTCTTTATAAAACTCTCCTACTCTTAGAAAAGTCCTTGTAACTAATACATTTTTAACACTCAAGTCAAGGCTGAAGACAACTCTTAAGAGCATTTCTGAGAAGTTTTATACATACGAGCCCAGATGTAAAAGCAGCTGCGGTAATGGGCAGTAAAGTGCACTTCATTTTTTTGGCCACTAGATGACAGTAAAGTCAATGGAAGTGCAGAAAAGAATTCAATTCTTCCTTTTTTATTAAATAGATGATGTTTTAGTGTTTTTTTGGACCGTCAATAGTATTTTTCTTGTATCTGTCATCGGTCTGGTGTCTGAGTGTTTGTGTTTTCTGTCATAAACTGGCATTGACCCACTTAAACATGTGTGTCTCACCCACCTCTTCATGTGTTAAACACAGTTTGGGTCAGGAAGTGAAGAGGAAGTGAAACTAAGAGTGGTAAAGCTTGACCTCTGATGCTGCTCAGATGCTCCTGCAGACATGATGAACATCTTTAACTGTTCTTTCTCAAAGCAAACATCTTTCACATATTCTCTCACAAAGATTTAATAATAGTGAGCTCTACAGAGATAAAGATTGTGTTTGACATCTGGAGACATTAACTCTCTTCTCAACTACATAAGAACAACTGGAGAAGACGGTGACATCAACAGGAAGAGGAAGACCAACATTTTTAGCTTCACTTTATAAAAAACTGCTTTGACACTGACACACTGACACTGCAGAGCGGTAAGAACATTTTTTTGTTTATGAGTTAAAATAATTCAGTAGGGCTACGACTGATATTTATAAAACTGTTTTAGATGAATGTTGATTTGATGAAGTGATCTGAACTCCAGAAGCTCAATATCTGTTGTAGATTCATGTGTAAATATTGTGTGAAGCTCTTTAGACACACGAGGCCTGACATGAGAAACATCATCAGTTCACGGGGTAGAAATCGCACTCCGTGGGGGGGATTGGAACGCGGGGCGGCATCGCGATGCGACTGCAGAGGGCACTTTCACTTTCGCGATCAAAGGGCCCCCCCCTTATGAAATCATCATGTGCTTTATCTGTCAAATAGAGTTTGTGATGTTGTATAGAGATGATGCTCATAATGTTATAATCGTCAGTTTTCTGATTGCAGAAGTCAGTATGGTGTCGTCTCTCATAAAGTCTCTTCCTCTGATCGTAGTGATCATGACTGCGGGTGAGTCTTCAGTTTCACTCACTATACAGATATTTGAACAAAAGATGATTGAGCTCTTCACACTTATAAACTGACATCAGTGTTTTACTGTCAGCTAACATAAAAACAGTCAGAAGTTAAAAGTTATTTGTTGAACAAATAAAACACCTGAAAGCCTCTTCATTTCTCATCTCTGTGTTTCAGCGGTTGATGGTCAGCAGGATTGGGGAGTGAATTACAGCCCTTCATATGTTTGTGCATTAAAGGGATCAACAGTGACAATATCTTGTACTGTAAGATATCCTGATGATCACGAGCTCGTAAAAGCTTTCTGGACCAAAACCTTTAGAGAATCACCTGATCGGTGTTCAGATCCAGAGAAGAGAGGAGGGATTCAGTGTTTGAGTGAAGCTAAAGACACTTCCAGCATCACTTTGACGAATGTAACAGAAGCTGATAAACACATCTACTACTTTAAATTTACTACAAACATGGGTGTAAAATGGACGGGTGTTCCTGGAGTTCAGCTTGACATCACAGGTAAAACTAGTGAATATAAAACTATAGATATATTTCTCGTGTCTGTGAGGGAAGTAGGCTACGGTTCATGTTTGTTACGTGCTCAAGTTCACAGAGACGGCAGAATGCGCATCCTGGTTGTTTTCATTTTACAAAAGCACAACGTTTTGCTGTTATTGTGAGTTTACAGAAATAAATGTAGACCCTTTACAGTTCGTATTACTCTTATCTGTATGACCAAAATGACGGAGTATTTTAAGTTAAATGCAAGTGATCGCACCGGCGCCTCCATGTCATGCAGTAAAGCGCGCTCCACACAAACATGGATATGCGCCTAAAAATAACGCACATTTATCTAGGACTAGGCTACTGCTACTACTTACATGTTTCAAGTGATAAGCCGTATTTGAGGTTGATGAATGATAGGCGAATGTTTGGATTTCCTGCCGTTAACGATCTCTCCCTCACAAACGTCTTGATGTATCCAATGCCTTAAGTATTTAGGGATTTTTTTTTTTTTTGTATATCTTGTTCACGTTGTTATTGTAACCTTTGTATTTTCCGTTTTTTGTGCTCCACTGTCGTAATTTCTTTTGGACATTTTGCCGCCATGCCGTCTAGCAATAGCAGTGACGTAAATGAAAATGATTGACATGATTTGATCAGCAGCTGATTGGACAGATGTGACCCAAATGTCACATCTCTCCAATCACCTGTTTATTTTTTTTATGTTTATTATGGGCCAGTGAGGGTCTTTTTTTTGTTTGCGCTGAAGTAAATTAAAAATAATAATAATAAAAAAAAAATAGTTTGGCCAGTCTGGGGCCCCTGTACACATGGGGCATAAAGTTTTAATGAAGTTCCAAATGTAGGTACGGGAGGAGCCTAAACATTCAGTCCTGTCAATCAACATTATGTGCGTACTATATAAGCTGCAAACACCGCGTCATTCCATTGACAAATTTTTCCCGCATTCAGCCCCGCCCTATTCTATGAAACATGTCCCAACCCAACGAAGTACAGCTCTTTACCTCGGACAACAAATTTTCCTTGGATACAGCATCTTCCGGTGTCATAGAACCGACCATAGGATTATCCAACTCCGGCTCCAATTCTGGACTAAACAATGGGAATCGAGGTCGTCCTTCTCGGCGTACTCCAGCAAATTCACCAAGGTGCCACCATGGAACTCGCTCTTCCCCACCTCCAGCTAGGCGCCCACGCACCTCAGCCACATCGATTTCTCCTTGCACGCTAGCTTATCTGATTGCGTCTGGATCATCTCCCATACCTGAAATTACAAAATGGAACGTTAACGGACTGCGGCACGCTCTCACGGCCGCAAGCATCCATTTTCGCCGAAGACAAACCAAAGTACAGTTTTATGAGCTTTACCTAAATTCTCAAACCTGCAAGATTCCACCTGATACTCTGCTCAAAAGGGCCGCTGGTCATCCATCCAAGAGAGTTCAGCGCACTCCTTCCAACCAGGAAGCCGTCGACATCTCTCTCTTCCAACCCCGCCCTCCCTGTTTCTAGCACAGGGGGCAGGGCTGCTGCGCTAAGCCCTGTGGTTCCTCCAACAAACTTAGCTCAACAATCCCACACCTCCCTAGCACCCTCAGCTTCCTCAGTTTACAACATTGCTCCCCCCATACAGCCCCACCTGCCACCCACCTCAGATTTGCTTAATCTCGTCCATAACTCAGCAACCTTTGTTCCTTCCAGAATTCCTCCTGCTCCCTCTCCAACCATTCCCGGAGTGGTCTCGAGTGTGAGGCTGCCTCTGCACACAGGAACCGCTCCGGAGCCTTCTCTGCATCTTACCTTTCTCTCTTCCTTAAGCCTTCCCTCTACGAGTGCAGAACCCAGCATGAGGCTGCCTCTGCACCCAGTGCCTGCCCCTCCCTCCTACTTCAGCCTGTCCACCTTTCTATTCTCTGTTCACGGCCGTACTAACAGAAACACCTAACAGAGCCCCTACCTGTCTCTAACCTGCTTTGCAACCAGATTCTCTCAGGTACGGACGTAGATTTGACTTCTCTTCTGTCTCCCATTCCGAAAAAAGATTTCCTTCGCTCCCTGGACTGTGGCGCATTTTTGGTCATCCTCAAAGATTCACACTCTAATTTAAATCGCATCCTCTCCCTAGCAGAATTTATTATAGCTTTTGGAAAATATTCTGACGTAATCTGTTCAGTCTTTCCAAACAGAAGAAAAGAACTGAACGATTACCTATACATTATCGCTGACTTATCATTGTCATTCTGCAACAGCTATTTCTACACTTTCTACAATTTATTCTCTGCAAGATGTGCAACGAGGGTCACGCATTGGAATCAATGCCCATATCAATGGCCTGGACTTTGAACTCTACAACAGAGTTTTCCTGGGCTGCCGCAATATTTCATGTGCCATCTGTAGGTCCCTCTATCATCAGTCCCACTCTTGCCCTCAAATCCAAAACTCCAAAAACCCTCAGCCAACCTCCACCGATGTTAAATCCACCTCATACGTGATCGCTCTCTTTCTGGAAAACAAAAAGCAAGTTTTAATTATCAAGTTTAAATTATCAGGTCTGCAACAACTTCAATGATTTTTGTTGCTTCAGACAAAGATGCCGTTTTTTGCATGTTTGTATTTTTTGTGGTGGTGCGCATGCCCGTCCTGTCTGTCCGGTGTACAAATCCTCAGCAAAAAACAATAAAGATTCTTCTCTTCTCTTCTCTTCTCTTCTCTTCTCTTCTCTTCTCTTCTCTTCTCTTCTCTTCTCTTCTCTTCTCTTCTCTTCGCTTCTCTTCTCTTCGCTTCTCTTCTGTTAATGTCCCTCTCTTAGTGCACAAGCTAAAAAAACACCCTGACAAGCAATTCACTCACTACCTTCTTTCTGGTTTACAACAAGGTTTTGATCCAGTGTTAGAGAGCCTACCAGATAATAATTTACACTCTGCCCTGACAGATCCGGATACCGTAGATGCCCTCCTCGCAAAGGAGGTGAATTCTAATTTCATGATCGGCCCATTCGATTCCCCCCATTCGAAGCCTTCCGCATTGACACCATTGGAATTGCGACCAGAAAGTTCTCAGGAAAAAAGCGTATTATTATCGATCTCTCTGCTCCCCACGCCTGCTTCGTTCCAAGCATCAATAGCCTAATCCCTCTGCCAGAGTTCTCTTTGAACTATCACAATGTTGACCAGGCAGTTCAGCTAATTAAATCTGCTGGTCACGGAGCCTGGTTAGCCAAACTTGACATCACATCAGCCTTCACGGTTATGCCAATAAATCCTGATTTCTGGCATCTCTTTGGAGTGTGCTGGTGAGATAAATATTATTTTGCCATCCGTCTGACTTTCAGATGTAAAAGCAGCCCAAAAATCTTTGACATGCTGTCCGAAGCCCTATGCTGGATCCTTTCAAACAATCACGGCATCCCTTACCTCATTAATTTACTCGATGATTTCCTTACGGTCTCACCAAGTGAAAATCCCCCAGCTGCCCCCCTCACCACCGTTCAAAAAGCTAGGTATCCCAATTGCAAAACCGAGGGACCTGCCACCTCCCTCAAGTTCCTCTGAATTAATCTTGATTCAGTCAAGTTCCAGGCTTCACTGCCAAAAGAAAAAAATGAGCTCCCAATATCCTCCTGTTATTCTGCATTAACAAAGGCAGATCAAATTCCGCAGAATTAATTTTATTCCTCACTGCCACAGCAGAGATTTCATCCACCGCTCTCGCACCAGCTCTCAGACCAAACTCTATTTGTTTTCTCCTTATAGCCTCCGCAGAAGATTCACTCCACGAGTCGCCTTATATTTTCCCAAAACTCTAGGAGGTTCGAGCCTCCTCCGCGGACAGCAAGCCAAGTTCGTTTTACTATTAACCATCAAGGCTGAATGGGCAGGCGAACTCATGAAACAATATCTTATTTCAAATCTTATTATAAATTTATAATTGTTTGTAAATGGATATTTCACAATAGTGAAGCAGCTGCTGAGATTTATCTTGAAAAGGTGTGACATCATCTTGCAACACAAGACTTAAATAATAAATAAATACTCGACATACAAAACACAACAATGGTGACACTCAACAAATAATAATAATAATAATAATAATAATAATAATAATAAAAGATCAATTCTAAACATTACAAAATAAACAAACAACACAAACTGCTAAAAGTGAACCCAGGCCTGGTTCTGCAGGGGCGCTTGAGGTGCTAAGCACCCTCAAATGAAAGAAAGAGCACCCTCAATTGATAGATTTGGCAAAAGCTCCAGTGCACATTTGTGTTTGCACTCTGGAGAATGTCAAATGTTTCTATTTACAACATGATTTTGCAGCGGTGAGCAATGTAGCCAATCACAGGCATGTTAGCTGATCTCTTTAACGCAATGGCCAATCAGGGGTGTTTAAGTTAATCAGAATCCACTCACCGGTCAAAACGCCAGAGTTTTTGTTCAGTGCTGAGTTCTGCACACTCACAAATGTAAGAAAGAGACTCATTGTGCAGTGTGGACAACTAAAAATGAGACGATAGACAGCTGTTTAATGATTATAAATAAAGCGCTTTATATAATCCATCAGAATTTGAATAAAAGTTTTTTTTTTCATGCTATAAGAGGACCGACGGCCAATCACACTGCAAAGTTTCAGAACTGACATCTACATATCATCCTACATAAATGCGGGATTCATGCTGCAATGTAGATTCATCAAGCAATGTAAATGCAGACTAGAAAAATATTTGAATTTCATATCAGTATTTTTGAAATTCAGTTATTTGTAAAAGTAATGACTATTAAACAAAAATTCTAATCTAATAAAAAAATCTTAAATCTCTCACTGTACATTGCTATTCTTGTTATGGTGGAGCTGTTGCTTACACATTACATCTGAACTTTACTAGAGCTAATTTCAGAAGCACTTTCAGTGATTTTTGATTCGGGCCTGAGTGAACCAAAAATAAGTTCAGCAGCACAGATAAAACCAACAAGAATCAAGAATCTCCACAGCATAATCTATTCATGCCGCACTGAATGCTGGGTACCTTCATACAGTATGATATTGTTTGTTTACAGTAATTTTCTGAGAGTGTAGTTAGATACAAGTAAAGTCCCAATGTTAAATTACTGTGAAAGTCATGCAGTTATTATCCTGGAATATACTGTGATTTCACACTAAATTTTTTAACAGTGACTCTGAAATGCTTGATTCTGATTGGTCAGTTGCAACATTCCGTGGTCAGTTATTCTTGCTAAATGTTCATCGTCAGTAGCAACACTGTAATAGTAGACCCCACGCTAACAGAATTTTGTTATAAGAACGTTCTCTAAATGTTCAGTGTTGTTTCTGGGAATGTAAAAAATGTCCAGTTTTCTTGACGTTAGAGGAATGTTTTTTATAAGGTATGATGTTCCTCAAATGTTCTTTCAACTTAATTTTGATCTAAAATTCTACATTCTAGGAACGTTGATTTGTAACATTCCAAGAACATGAAAATGTTCAGTTTCCTTAATGTTAGTAGAATGTTATTTAAAGGTTAGTATGATGTTTTGAATTGTCTTAGTAATTTCCTTTATTCTCATATTTTATTTTGTTCTGTTTTTATGTGACTTTTTAGTAGCTTGTTTGTTTAATGTTCAGAGTTGATCTGTTTATCAGAATATGTTGCTTGTCGCCGTTGTTGAGATTCATACGCTGATTCTTGATGTCTGTGTGTGTCTAAAAGAAAGCTCTTTTTTTTTTTTTTAATTCAGAACAACCTTTGTGAAATCCTTCGGATTATATTGAAAAAGTTGATCTTCTGCTGTAGAATCACAGTGCTGCTGTAATCAATAATGTAAATCTAACTCAGAGAATGGGCTCTAAATGAGTTCAGTGATTCAGGACAAATAACTAATATGTAAAAACATAACCAACACGACCTGATCATCTTTTTTTCCGTTGCTTGTTGGGCTGTTACAACTTAGCTACAACAGCCCGAACAAAATCTAATATTAAAAAAGTCAAGGGTCAAGAGCTCAACTAAAGCAAACACTCATCTCTGTGATGGTGACTTAAAAATTGTGATTTTCTCCTTTGGTGATTGTGCTTGTTATCATCAGGTGTCTTCAATAATGGTCAATCATCACTCAATTTATCACGTAATTATCTCATTAACTTTAACACTGCTTCAGTGGGTGGAATAAAAAATATGGCAGGACTTTTACTTTCTGACCCCTGGACTTTACACCTCTGTTATGACCCCACACTTCAGTAATTTCAACAGACGCAAGTGACTACGGGTTGGGCACAGTGTTTGCCCAAGTACAATCAGATAGTGTGGAAAAACCAGTGGCTTTCGCTTCCCGAACACTCACTGATGCAGAAAAAAAAAATTCTATAGTGGAGAAAGAGGCCCTGGCATGTGTGTGGGCTACTGAGAAATGGCGAACGTATGTGTGGGGCCATCGCTATACACTTCGCACAGATCACCAAGCACTCACCACTTTACTTACCACAAAAGGAATGGGGAGAGCTGGAATGCGGATCGCTTGCTGGGCAGCACGTCTGCTCTGTTTTGATTATGACGTTATCTACCGGCCTGTTTCCCAAAATCACACTGCAGACTGCTTGTCTCGTCTTCCGACCTACTGACCCCTCTGCTGACGTGGAGCCTGACATTGTTGCATTAATTTCTTCATCATTATACTCTCAGTGTCTGACTTTGAGACTGCCTGTGCTGCTTGTCCTGAGCTGATAAAGCTGCGGAAGCAAATTACACTCGGCTGGCCACCCTCCGTCAAAGCAGTGAGTCAGGACTTGATTCCATACTTCAGAGTGAGAGACGAACTCGCAGTGAAAGATGCTTTCATTTTCAGAGGAACAAGGTTGTTAGTCCCTGTAGCCTTATGACACACATTGATTTCCTTGGCTCACCAGGGAGTAGTCCGCACAAAACAGAGGCTGCGGGATCTCTACTGGTGGCCACAAATGGACTTTCAAGTCCAGTCAACTATCTCTACATGCATTCCCTGCCAGTCCAATGACAAATCTGCTGTGACGCATCCAGCGCCTCTGCTGCCAGTTCAGTTTCCTGAGGGCCCGTGGAAAAAACTGGGTTTGGATATAGTCGGACCATTTGAAACAGCTACTCCTGGTTGCAGATATGCCATAACACTTACAGACTATCATTCCAAGTGGCCTGAGCTTGCATTTGCTAGCATTACAACTGCTGAGGATGTTATCAAATTTCTGAGTACTGCCTTTAGTCTTCATGGCAACCCAGAGTGCATCGTTACGGACAATGGTACTCAGTTCACCTCAGCTGTTGAGAAATAAAACACATCCGTACATCTGTGTACTACCCTGCAGCTAACGGTGCTGTGGAACGATTTCACCGTGCACTGAAAGGTTGCATCCAGACAGCAATTCAGCACTCACAACAGAGGAACAGAGCTGTCACAGAGTGGCTTCAGGTGTACCGGGCAACTCCTCACGCTACTACGGGCGTGTCGCCATATGAACTGCTGTATGGGAGAAACCAAGCTTAACATCCTGCCTTTGCATGATGAGGGTAAATGTGATCTTTCTGCTGTTCGTGAGAATGTGAAAAAGAAACCGGAAAAAATGAAACGATACACTGACCTCAAACGCGTTGCTCGCAATCCTCTCTTTGATGCGGGAGGGAGAGTGAGAATAAGACTTCCTCGTGCAACCCCGAAAGGTCACCCTAGATACTCTGCTCCTGTAAGAGTAGAGATGAGAGTGGGACCCAACACTTTCCTACTCAGTGATGGAAAAAAAAGTGGAATAACATATTTGGCACAAAGACTATGTGATAAAATAAATAGGGCTGTTTTACATCTAAATTGCACAAGGTGTAGCTCTCAAAGGAAAGAAAACTGTTCTGAATGAGTTTTGCACTTATTGGTTTACAAAAATGTTAAAAGTAATGTAGTTGAATATGTTCGAGTATCAATTTACTGTTTTGCTGACAGTTCATGTATTCATGTCATGAGTTTTAAAGCAACCTATACATCATTGTTTAATATACAATGAATATACCGTACGGACTGTTACTGAATAGTTGCCTAGGTTGTCACAACTGCTTTATTCAGAGTACATGTTTCCTTGGTTAATTTAAGACAAAGAGGGGAAATGCTGTGTCTTATAATGTAATTCCTCATGCTGCCGCTAGAGACGCTGGATAGGAGGGAGAAGAAGGAGAGTTAGTAGAAGGTGAAGGAGAAGTGCGCTCAGAGTTAACATGTGCAGTTGCTGTTCGCAATAAATACGAGGTCTTTGAATACATACAGTGTGTGCTTACTACCTGCAGATCTAACAAGTACCTTTCTGGGTCTTGAGAAGTTCGGTGGCATTGCTGGTAATAGAGGCCTTACAAAGATCTTACGGGTGTGGAACGACATGAGTAATAAATAACATCATTTTCATTTTTGGGTGAACTCACTCTTTAAGCTGACCAAGTACAGGTCTCTGCAGGACAGTAATGATCAGTGGGCGAGGCTATAAACAGAGGGGCGGTTTTGAGAGCGTTACCTGGTTTGCCCACATCGGGGTGGGGTCGGGTGAAGGCGATCATTTTCATTGCATGATATATAAACACCCACCCATTTTAAAACACCCACAAATACAGAAATGCCCACTTTTGTTCCGCAGAGACCTCATACTCAAGCTGACAGTGAATCAGTTGTTGTTGTTGTTCTGTCAGACCTGCAGGTGGAGACACAGCAGAGAGTGAAAGAGGGAGATTCAGTCACTCTGACATGTAAAAGCAGCTGCTCTCTGACTGAACAAACAACATTCATCTGGTACAGAAACACACAGAGATTCACTGAACGAACAGAGAATCAGCTTCATCTGTGGTCAGTCAGTCGTTCTGATGCTGGAAACTACAGATGTGCTGTTATAGGACATGAACATCTGATCTCTCCTGCTGTTTCTCTTTATGTTGAATGTGAGTACAAACTGATTCATTAATATTAGTGAAATATTTCACAGATTATTCAGAATTTAGTTCAGATTTGTTTGATAAATTCAGGCCCAATCATACAGACTGCATTACATTTTTGTTTATTAGACATGATTTATTCTTATTCATTTATTATTATACAAAATTTATGTAAATCATGTATCAGTGTTTAGTGATTCTTTTTATGAATCTTGGGTTGATAAATCTGTAAATATAATATTGTTTTATTGACTTTGCACCAGTTCAGATGCTCATCTGAACCTTTCTCATCACTATTTTTATTTCTACTTGCATATAGACTTCTGTAATTTAATAATGATAATGGAATTAACGGCACAAATAAAATCATTATTTTCATGTTTTACATATATTTCATGTAGATCCTCCACAGAACGTCTCAGTGTCCATCAGTCCGTCTGGTGAAATAGTGTCAGGAGATTCAGTGACTCTGAACTGCAGCAGTGATTCAAACCCTCCTGCAGAAATCAGCTGGTTTAAAGGAGAAACATTAGTAAGATCTGGAAGAATCTTCAGCATCTCAAAGATCAGCTCTGATCACAGTGGAGAATACAAGTGCAGATCCAGAAATAAACATGGAGAGAAGGACTCTGATACCGTGATGCTGAATGTCATGTGTGAGTTTATTATTAAACATTAAATACTGATTCTTTGTTTTGATAATTTCCTTTTATTTTAGCAATTTTAAAAATGTTCAAGAGGTTTTATCAAATTATTTGATTTTTTTTTTTTTTTTTAGCCAAACCAAAGAGCGTCTCAGTGTCCATCAGTCCGTCTGGTGAAATAGTGTCAGGAGATTCAGTGACTCTGAACTGCAGCAGTGATTCAAACCCTCCTGCTCTGAACTTCAGCTGGTTTAAAGGAAGAACATTTTTGGGATCTGGCGACACCTACAGCATCAGTAATATAAAGTCTGAGGCCAGTGGAAACTATTATTGCTCTGCTAGTAATAAACATGGATCTCAGTCCTCTGCTGCTGTGACTGTGAATGTCATGTGTAAGTCTGCCTTAATCATTTCTGGATGATTATTTGCTCAATTACTGCATGTCATTTGACACTTTTTGTCTTTTCAGATCCTCCAAAGAGCGTCTCAGTGTCCATCAGTCCGTCTGGTGAAATAGTGTCAGGAGATTCAGTGACTCTGAACTGCAGCAGTGATTCAAACCCTCCTGCTCTGAACTTCAGCTGGTTTAAGGAGAATGAAACCTCAGCTGTTGGATCTGGACAGAGTTTCAGCATCTCCAGCTTTAACTCCAGTTTCAGTGGACGCTTCTACTGTGAGGCTCAGAATAAATATGGATCTCAGAGATCAGCGTCTGTTTCTCTCACTGTTAAAGGTATTTTCTATAAACAGACACTCTTTCAGGTTCATCTGTCTCACGTGTGAAATGATCTTCATGATCATCTTGTTTCAGGGGTTCAGAGAGCTGCTCTGCACACAGTTTCTGGGATCGTGGCGGGATGTGGAGGATTGATCTTCATCATCATCATCATCATCATCATATTCATAAAGTGAGTGAAGATAGCTGCACACTAAAGCTATTCACTAACAAATCTAAAAAAATCAATCTCACATCTAATGTAAATAGACTCTATTTCAAGCCGTTTCTTTTAAAATAAATTTTAAGACATTTTTAATAGTTTTCTGTCTGTTTTCAGGAGGAAGAAGAGGAGAGAAGGTGAAACTGAAGACGTGAATCAAAAGCAGGCGAGTCGACAAACACACTCCTCCATCTACAACTGAAACACAGTGTGATTGTATTGTTGTATTGAACTATGAACACAATAGTGAATATGAAGCAATATAAGTGTAGAAATCTCTCTCTATAGACGGCTGACGCGAGTGACAATACATACACAGCTCTGGATCCAGCGTCCAGAACATCTGCTGACATTTACAGCACAATCACAGTCAGTAAACACTCTCCAACACTTTTTACAGTCAGATTCAGCAGATCCACACATAAACAGGCTGTTTGTTGATCTGTCTCTCACCGTCTGTTCAGTCCAGAGCTCCTGATGACACCTACATGGCTCTTGAGCTTCAGTCCAGATCTTCTGAATATGAGACTCTAGCAGTGACTTCAGCAGATCCACATTAAACTCTCCTCACTGTATTACTGCTAATATGAAACACAGATATATTAAAAAAGATTTATTAAAAAAGAAAAACTGAAATATCACATGGTCCTAAGTATTCAGACCCTTTGCTGTGACACTCATATATTTAACTCAGGTGCTGTCCATTTCTTCTGATCATCCTTGAGATGGTTCTACACCTTCATTTGAGTCCAGCTGTGTTTGATTATACTGATTGGACTTGATTAGGAAAGCCACACACCTGTCTATATAAGACCTTACAGCTCACAGTGCATGTCAGAGCAAATGAGAATCATGAGGTCAAAGGAACTGCCTGAAGAGCTCAGAGACAGAATTGTGGCAAGGCACAGATCTGGCCAAGGTTACAAAAAAAATTCTGCTGCACTTAAGGTTCCTAAGAGCACAGTGGCCTCCATAATCCTTAAATGGAAGACGTTTGGGACGACCAGAACCCTTCCTAGAGCTGGCCGTCCGGCCAAACTGAGCTATCGGGGGAGAAGAGCCTTGGTGAGAGAGGTAAAGAAGAACCCAAAGATCACTGTGGCTGAGCTCCAGAGATGCAGTCGGGAGATGGGAGAAAATTGTAGAAAGTCAACCATCACTGCAGCCCCCCACCAGTCGGGGCTTTATGGCAGAGTGGCCCGACGGAAGCCTCTCCTCAGTGCAAGACACATGAAAGCCCGCACGGAGTTTGCTAAAAAACACCTGAAGGAGTGAGACCAAGATAGAACTTTTTGACCTTAATTTTAAGCGGTATGT
This sequence comes from Ctenopharyngodon idella, assembly GCF_019924925.1. Lineage (NCBI taxonomy): Eukaryota > Metazoa > Chordata > Actinopteri > Cypriniformes > Xenocyprididae > Ctenopharyngodon > Ctenopharyngodon idella. The sequence goes on from NC_067220.1 coordinate 42,813,620, forward strand.
GTGGAGAAAACCAGGCACTGCTCATCACCTGTCCAATACGGTCCCAACAGTGAAGCATGGTGGTGGCAGCATCATGCTGTGGGGGTGTTTTTCAGCTGCAGGGACAGGACGACTGGTTGCAATTGAGGGAAAGATGAATGCGGCCAAGTACAGGGATATCCTGGACGAAAACCTTCTCCAGAGTGCTCAGGACCTCAGACTGGGCCGAAGGTTTACCTTCCAACAAGACAATGACCCTAAGCACACAGCTAAAATAACGAAGGAGTGGCTTCACAACAACTCTGTGACCGTTCTTGAATGGCCCAGCCAGAGCCCTGACTTAAACCCAATTGAGCATCTCTGGAGAGACCTAAAAATGGCTGTCCACCAACGTTTACCATCCAACCTGACAGAACTGGAGAGGATCTGCAAGGAGGAATGGCAGAGGATCCCCAAATCCAGGTGTGAAAAACTTGTTGCATCTTTCCCAAAAAGACTCATGGCTGTATTAGATCAAAAGGGTGCTTCTACTAAATACTGAGCAAAGGGTCTGAATACTTTCAGTTTTTCTTTTTTAATAAATCAACAAAAATGTCAACAATTCTGTGTTTTTCTGTCAATATGGGGTGCTGTGTGTACATTAATGAGGAAAAAAATGAACTTAAATGATTTTAGCAAATGGCTGCAATATAACAAAGAGTGAAAAATTTAAGGGGGTCTGAATACTTTCCCTACCACTGTATATTTTAGCCTGCGTGTCACATTTTATGTTTGTGCTTCATATGCAAATGCATTTTGGGAGAAAACTTGTGCAATTCAAATATTTAAAGTAACATCTTAATAACTTGTAGTTATACTTTAGTTTCTGCTTCACTGGAGGATTAACATTTTAATTCATGTATGTTAATTGCACAGTTAAGCAGTATTTTCATGTTAAACTCAGTACAATCTCAAGAGATCTCAAATAAACTTTCCCCTCATAGCTGCTGTGTATTTGATCATTATAACTGATATTTCATATGTGTGTCCAGACTGTCATCTAGAGCAGTGGTTCCCAACCACGTTCCTGGAGGTCCCCCAACACTGCATATTTTGTATCTCTCCTTTGTCTGACGCAACCATTTCAGGTCTTGGAGTCTCTACTAATGAGCTGCTGGTCTGAATCAGGTGTGTTTGATTAAGGAGACATGGAAAACATGCAGTGTTGGGGAGGCTCCAGGAATGTGGTTGGGAACCCCTGATCTAGATATTAGTCACACTAATAATCATATAGGTTTTATTAAGTTAATGTAATAAAAGGCCAGCAAACTCCACTCCTGGAGGGACATGTCCTGCAGAGTTTAGCTCCAACCAGCTCCAACTCACCTGCCTGGAAGTTTCTAGTAATCCGGAAGAGCTTGATTTGATGGATCAGGTGTGTTTAATCAGGGTTGGAGCTGAACTCTACAGGACTGTGGATCTCCACAAACTGAGTTTGAGACCATACCAGAAGTAAAGTAGTGATGAATCAGAATACTGAGATTAGACAAAATGATAAAACACAAACACAGCTAACCAGAATAGTTAATAAATAATAAGTTAAGGGTTAATAATTTAATCAATTCTAATTGTACATAGCAGTGTAAAAATAACCAATCAAACAGGAATAATGACACTGCAGGCATATAAAAATCACTAATCAGATTATGACGCAATGCCATTGGTCCGTCCACTGTGGCGGGAAATTTGTGTCCTCTCCACAGATCAGTGGTCTTCTCCAGACTTTCCAGAACAAGTGTCATTTGATGTCATGTCCAACATGTCGGCAAGTCCTGCTTCCAATGTATGGCAGGTACTCTGTACCGAAATCAAGCATCCGTATACACTGTAAAAAAAAAAGTGTGTTTAATTTACATGATTTAATAGTGAACATCGGTCCCACATGAATCAATTAAGTTATGCAAATATAATTTGTTAATGTAACTTCAACATGATAAAATTAAATCATTTTTTTAAAGCATTAAATCATTAAGTGACCCAATTAAATAGTCTCAAAGCAAATTTTGTGAGGTTTTTTGATTCGTGACTCTTTCATACAAAACATCCATTCATCCAATGTTCTTTCATTCAATTCAACTTTATATATGTGGCATGTGGTCGAATCATTAGACTGAATTAGATAGTCAACATCCTATTAGCTAACAATAGTGCACACGCTAGTATGTTAGCTTTCAACACAGCAGAAATTGAATGTGAAGCACCAGTCCACAGCCTAAACAAATGCCCCACTCTTCTCCACAATGGTAACACAGTGAAATTAAAGCGTTCTAATAATTCCAATATAAGTGAACACTGAACGCTATTAAACACTATCAAGCATCCCCAGTTTTCATCTTACTGCAAAAAACATAAAATAACATCAAATTTTGAAACATTTTCTCTATTTATCGAGCCATATGCAATGCATGCTGGGAACTAACAAGCACCACCCATTTTCAGTTAATGGAACAAAATTCATTCATGTAATCCCAACACAAACAGATTAAGTAAACTTCAATACTAGATATATTTACGTGGATTAAACACGATGAAATTAAGTTAGGAGGAATTGTGTTGCTTTAGCTCATTTTAATTAAAGGGGGGTATCACACACAGTTTCTGCCAATCTCATGTATAGACTTATAGAGTAGTATTGCATCCTTCATATCTCTGAAAAGTCTTTAGTTTTATCATATGTATAAAATATAGATATGCTATACCGAGTCTTTCCGAAAAAAGCAGAGTTCCTGGAGGCGTGCCTGCCGTGGGCAGAGCTAAACCATTAATTAATGATTACTGCATCAGCAACTAATAAAGAGTCTATATGATTAATAGATTAAGTAATATATGAATTGCTAATAATTAAATGTTTCATGATGTATTAATTCCTTAATAACATATTTTATTAACTTAAAGTTAATGTGTTCATTACCACAATGGTTTGAAGCCATGTACTTCAACTTGAAATTGTCTGCTTTAATTAATCATTAGCTAATGATTTGCAAATGTATCATTACGTTATGACTTGTTGAGGCATATGGCTGTTAACTAATTGTTAAGTAATATGTCATTATGGTTTTGACATCTACACTAAGCCATGGATTTCAATTTACAACCATCTACAGCCGTGATTCCTCTGTACCAGATGAACTGCTGCATCCAGAACCTTGTTGTTCATGCACTCTCAAAAAGGATGTGTTTATTAATAACACATTTTTTGTGTCAGTCATAGCGCCACCTGTGGGCAACAGGAAATGACATGTTTTACACTGTTTTACACTCCTCATTGAGTTTAACCAGAACCACATCACATATGGTTGGTCTAATCTTAAGGCTTTAGTGATGTTAAATTGCGAAGATCTTGAGTCCTAAGAGTCCTGGCCTGAAGACATCTATATGCCAATATTCAGTTGGTCATAGAGCCACCTGCTGGCAACAGGAAATAACATGCTCTGCACTGTAATTCACTCCCAGAAACACATTTTAATATGCCATGAAGTACCAAACATGCTACAAACACATTCAATCATGCAACACTTGGCTAAGTGCTAAAGTATGCGATTAATGCCACGAAACAGGAAGTTGTTGTAATTCAGGCATACAATGTCCAATCTGCTCCAAACTTCACATTTGATAATATTCCTGGCCTGATGACATCTTCATGGCAATATTCAGTTACAGTCAAAGCACCACCTGTTGGCAGCAGGAAGTGTGGCACTTTGAAATGACTTTGCCATAATTCTCCTGTATTTACTCACTTACATGCATGTCACCCACTGTTCACTGTTTTCCTGAGACCAACGGGTGGTGGTGGCCAAGGGTGCGAGGGCCCTTTATTCGCTGCTTTCAGCTTTAATTTTTGACTGAAATTGATTTTTTGACTTGAAATTGACTTTTTTTTTATGGCAATTGATTTTTTATTTTATTTCATGGCCATGAAAAGAAACAGTGTCATGTAAAGGTGTTAAAAGCTAAACTATGTTTTATTTTTTTGTCATTATTCTATTGTTGAGGGCCAAAAGGTGAATGGAAAGGATGTATTACTTTATGTAGCCTATTAAAAGTCAATAACATAGCTGCATGATTGTGAACACATTTGTCAAGTATTTGTCATAGTTTTTGAAAACTATGGTCACCCTTATTAAATAGATCTGCTAGTCATGTATTAGTGTTTCTGAAGACCATACTATTTTTCCGGTAACACTTTACAATAAGGTTCATTAGTTAAACATTAGTTAGTGCATTAACTAACATGAAATAACCATGAGAAATATATTTGTTACTGTATTTACTAATCTTGGTTAATGTTAGTTAGTGAAAATACAGTTGTTCATTGTTTGTTCATGTTAGTTCACAGTGCATTAACTAATGTTAACAAGATTTTAATAATGTATTAGTAAATGTTGAAATTAAAAATAACAAAGATTAATAAATGCTGCAGAAGTGCAGTTCATTATTAGTTCATGTTAACTAATGTAATTAACTAATGTTAACTAATGAACCTTATTGTAAAGTGTTACCATTTTTCCTGTATCTGTCATTGTTCTGGTGTCTGAGTGCTTGTGTTTTCTGTCATAAACTGGCATTGACCCACTTAAACACAATGTAGTTGCTGATGGTTAAGACTGTGGTACATGTGTGTTTGTCGTCCACCGCTTCATGTGTTAAATAGAGAGTTTGTGTCAGGAAGAGGAAGTGAAAATAAGAGTGGTAAAGCTTGACCTCTGATGCTGCTCAGATGCTCCTGCAGACATGATGAACATCTTTAACCGTTCTTTCTTAAAGCAAACATCTTTCACATATTCTCTCACAAAGATTTAACAATAGTGAGCTCTACAGAGATAAAGCTTGTGTTTGACATCTGGAGACATTAACTCTCTTCTCCAGTTGTTCTTGTGTAGTTGAGATGATGGTGACACATCACCAGGAAGAGGAAGACCAATATTTTTAGCTGCATTTTATAGTGTGAAAACTGCTGATGATTTTCTCATTTGGGCGTCGACACTGACACACTGACACTGCAGAGCGGTAAGAACACTTTTCAATGATCCATGAATTATTCTGAAATCATCATGTGCTTTATCTGTCAAATAGAGTTTGTGATGTTGTATAGAGATGATGCTCATAATGTTATAATCGTCAGTTTTCTGATTGCAGAAGTCAGTATGGTGTCGTCTCTCATAAAGTCTCTTCCTCTGATCGTAGTGATCATGACTGCGGGTGAGTCTTCAGTTTACAGTTTACATCTTCAGTCAGCTAACATAAAAATAGTCAGAAGTTAAAAGTTATTTGTTGTACATTTGAAACACCTGAAAGCCTCTTCATTTCTCATCTCTGTGTTTCAGCGGTTGATGGTCAGCAGGATTGGGGAGTGAATTACAGCCCTTCATATGTTTGTGCATTAAAGGGATCAACAGTGAAAATATCCTGTACTTTAACATATCCTCATGGTTATGAGATCAGAACAGCCTTCTGGACCAAACATGTTGGAGAATCACCTGATCTGTGTTCAGATGGAGAGAAGAGAGGAAGAGTTCAGTGTCAGACAGAATATAAAAACACTTCCAGCATCACTTTGACGAATGTAAGAGAAGCTGATCAACAAGTCTACTACTGCAGATTTACCACAAACATTGATGGTGGAAAATGGACGGGGGTTCCTGGAGTTCAGCTTGACGTCACAGGTAAAACTAGTGAACTCTCAGAAATAGACCACAGAAACACACACACACACACACACACACACACACACACACACACACACACACACACACACACACACACACACACACATCAAACACTTTCTTATGTTACTGAATCTGACGAATGACCTTCTTTATTTGTTGGAACACAAAAGGAAATATTTTATAAAATGCCCTGATCTTGTTCATATAATGACAGCAGGCTCCTTCTTCAAAAAAAGCTTTAAAAAAAAAGGTGCAGAATTGTCTTAAAATCATGTGACTTTTGACTGATATTCAAGTGTTGTGAAGGTGTGCAGTAGAGTTCATCAAGAGACAAAGTAACAAACCAAACTGTAATATCTTATTTAGCACAAATCTTCACTTCGGTCAGGGTGAACTGCTGTTCTCAAACACTCTCATACATGAAAGATCAAGATTTGTACTCAATAATAAACTGCACTGGTTTCTTTTTCATCAAAGCTTGTCGTTTGCCTTCAGATCACTTGAATATATGCACGAGTTTCATACGAGTGTGTCTTGATGCTTTTGTATTCTTTTTAAATCTTGAGGAAGGTCATCATTCAGATCTCATTTTGCTGTTTAACTGAACAAGTGACTTGTATTATCTTAGAGCCATATATTATTGTTATTTATTAGACTCTGGAATGCTTGATTCTGATTGGTCAGTTGCAACATTGTCAGTTATAGAGGGTATGCATTGACGTCACTTTCCCGCGGGAACACGCTCCCTCAGCTGGACTGAGTGGCAAAAGAACTGCTGCATGACTGGATTTAACAGGGAAAACTGCAAAAACGCGAGTAAAACAAACGATTACACTAAAGGTTCGGCTAGAAAGTGTTTCTTATAACATGTCAAAGAAACCTAATCCATGGATATTGACATGCAGCCAGGAATCATGTTTCCTGACATTTATATGTGCCTGATTTAGACGCCGGGGAAATACCAAAGCAAATCTGCCTGTGAACGCTTTATATAAATACAATATAGGTAAGTTTAAATCAGAGTGATCACTTATATCAATGTTATATACACTGAACAAAATTATAAACGCAACACTTTTGTTTTTGCCCCCATTTTGCATGAGCTGAACTCAAAGATCTAAGATTTTTTTTATGTACACAAAAGGCATAATCTCTCAAATATTGTTCACAAATCTGTCTAAATCTGTGTTAGTGAGCACTTCTCTTTTGCCGAGATAATCCATCCACCTCACGGTTGTAACCGACTTGAGTGGGAAAATGCTCACATTCGATGGCGTCTGGCACTTTGGAGAGGGGTTCTCTTCACGGATGAATCCCGGTTTTCACTGTACAGGGCAGATGGCAGACAGCGTGTATGGCGTTGTGTGGGTGAGCGGTTTGCTGACGTCAACGTTGTGGATCGAGTGGCCCATGGTGGCGGTGGGGTTATGGTATGGGCAGGCGTATGTTATGGACAATGAACACAGGTGCATTTTATTGATGGCATTTTGAATCCACAGAGATACCGTGACGAGATCCTGAGGCCCATTGTTGTGCCATTCATCCACGACCATCACCTCATGTTGCAAGGATCGGTACACAATTCCTGGAAGCTGAAAACATCCCAGTTCTTGCATGGCCAGCATACTCACCGGACATGTCACCCATTGAGCATGTTTGGGATGCTCTGGATCGGCGTATACGACAGCGTGTTCCAGTTCCTGCCAATATCCAGCAACTTCGAACAGCCATTGAAGAGGAGTGGACCAGCATTTCACAGCCCACAATCAACAACCTGATCAACTCTATGCGAAGGAGATGTGTTGCACTGTGTGAGGCTAATGGTGGTCACACCAGATATTGACTGGTTTTCGGACCCCCCCGGACCCCCCAATACAGTAAAACTGCACATTTTAGAGTGGCCTTTTATTGTGGCCAGCCTAAGACACACCTGTACAATAATCATGTGTCTAATCAGCATCTTCATATGCCACACCTGTGAGGTGGATGGATTATCTCGGCAAAGGAGAAGTGCTCACTAACACAGATTTAGACAGATTTGTGAACAATATTTGAGAGATTATGCCTTTTGTGTACATAAAAAAAATCTTAGATCTTTGAGTTCAGCTCATGCAAAATGGGGGCAAAAACAAAAGTGTTGCGTTTATAATTTTGTTCAGTGTATATCGTCATATCGTCCAGCCCTAAAACTTGTAAAACTTTGCTTCTTTTTTCTGTAGCTTTCGGCAGTCTGTAAAAATATACCTCAGATTTTGTGTCAGATCTTTTTGTACAGTCCATCACAAAGCTCTTTCCCGGTTTGGATGTGTTGTGTGTGTTTGTCATGGCATTCACGCTGGAAACCATAGTGCCACTCAGTCTTTTTGCCCCTCAGTGGGCGTAACCGCAGTCATAACGGTCGACGGTGACGTCACGTGCACACCCTCTATTCCCCGATAATGTCCGTCGTCAATAGCAACACTGTAATAGTAGACCTACGGTAATATTGTTAAAGTGATTTTCTCATTGCTAGAATGATTGTTTGTTCACTGTAATGGATTATAAGATAATAATCAGTTAAGATTTTAAAACATTTTCTTCTCAAATCAATATTTCATGTCTCCATCATTATTAATGTGGTGTAAAGCTGTGTAATAACTGATATGACTGTACATTATCTAACTTGTGTGTTGGTCTCGGCTCAAAGCCGATCGCTAGGAACTTTTTCTTCACAGAAGCTTGTGTTTAATGAAGTAATAAAATATTTCAACTTAAATCAATATTTAGTGTCTAATTATTTACTTATGTGTCAAGTATCTGTGTAATAAGTGGGATAATGTAGATCCAGCCGGTTGTTATCCCAGAATAATCCCTGACTGTCACACGTCCTGATCATCCTGATGAAGTTTATTTTGCAAAAACAACCGGCTGGATGTACGAGCAGGATGTTTTTTTTTCTTTCAATTTTCTCCTTTTGTGTTCTGAAAAAGAAAGTTTTGCAGCTTTAGAAAAAAAAACCATAAATGATGATAAAAATGAAAGATTTTAATTTGTGAACTCTCAAAGCTGACAGTGAATCAGTTGTTGTTGTTGTTCTGTCAGACCTGCAGGTGGAGACACAGCAGAGAGTGAAAGAGGGAGATTCAGTCACTCTGACATGTAAAAGCAGCTGCTCTCTGACTGAACAAACAACATTCATCTGGTACAGAAACACACAGAGATTCACTGAAGGAATTGTGAAAGTGAATCAGCTTCATCTGTGGTCAGTCAGATATCGTGATGAAGGAAACTATCAGTGTGAAATAAGAGTAAATAATGTTCATCTGATCTCTCCTGCTGTTTATCTTTATGTTGAATGTGAGTACAAACTGATTCATTAATATTAATTAAATATTTCACACTATATAATTGCGAGAGAACACAAAAGCGTTGAAATATATTTTTTCCTCCCGTCTCATATTTTTTCCATCACCATGTCCCTTTAGGCGCTCCGTAGAATACGTCATTTCCTTTCCGAACATAATATTCGGCTTCAGGCACATCCGTTCTAGACACCAACTGAAATCTCTGATAGTGTGTTATAAAAAGTGTAGAAGAAAATTAAAGATTTCTGTTTGTTGCTGAAAGTCTCTTTAATTATTTTCCTCATTTCTGTGTTTCAGGGGTTGATGGTCTGCAGGGTTGGGGAGTGAATTACAGCCCTTCATATGTTTGTGCTTTAAAGGGATCAACAGTGAAAATATCCTGTACTTTAACATATCCTCAGAGTTATAAACTCGTAAAAGCTTTCTGGACCAAACCTGTTGGAGAATCACCTGATCTGTGTTCAGATCCAGAGAAGAGAGGAGGGATTCAGTGTCACAGTGAATATGAACACACTTACAGCATCACTTTGACGAATGTAACAGAAGCTGATAAACACGTCTACTACTGCAGATTTACAAATTATGATCAGAATAAAAGATGGACAGTGATTCCTGGAGCTCTTCTTGATGTCACAGGTACAGTGAACTCCAAGAAATTGACCACAGAAACATTTTTATTATCTTTTGAATAAACTATCATCTGTGCCTCAGAAACATCAAGCTGTTTATTATAACTGCTGTCTGAAGAGCTTGAGTTTAGTGTTTTAATGTGATTATTTCAGTATTATCACATGATTCCAGAAAGCAAGTTTAACTTATCGTCACATAAACCCTGAACTCTCGGTCGATTAACAAACCTTGCTTACTCGAGGTCTGGAGTAAGTTCAGCCAACCTGCACTGAAAAAATGTTTTCATTCATCCAAATAAAATATTTAGGTTAATGGTTCACATCTAAATTTTATAACTTGAGCCAATGAAAAATAAATTCATATTATTTCTTAAATGATAATTTTTTGTTTTGATTAAATCTATATTTTTTTGTTTAGATCAAAAATAGAATTTAAATGAATTGACTTTCTTCAACAAGAAAATTATACTTTGAGCCAGGTTTTATAAAATAGTTTCATAGACATAGAAAATATTGTTTAGAGCAAGTTATTTATTTTTCATTGGCTCAAGTTATAAAATATAGATGTGAACCATTAACCTAATTTTTTTTTTTAATTGGATGAATGAAAACATTTTTTCAGTCCAGAGTATGAAACTCAGAGTTAACGGTGACCATATGAACACATTCTCAACCTAGAGGAATCCAGGAGTCTCCATGGAAACGGACGTTAAGAAGAAGTGTTCCATAGAACTTCTTTCTTCTTCTTTTGTTTAATGGAAATTTACATACTTAGTGCATATCGCCACCTACTGGACGTTTTTTTCTCTTCTTTTTTAATCTTATCTTTTAATCTTTCATTAATCATTTTTTTTATCGTTACTGTGAACAAGAATTATATTGTTTGTTTGATGCTAAATATATAAATTAAAAAATAGATGAATTGACCTAAAAAACAGTCTGTGCTTTCAAAGGTAATATGGCTGTATACGTTTTATCTATGATGTGTGAGAAGAGAATAAAAAACAAAAACAACCCCGTTGCTTTATGTTATGTTATAATATATGACTATATGATATATTATTGTGTGAAATCTGTTCTGCTCACTGGAGCCTCATCATGCGCTGAACACCTCTGAAAGAAACTAACCCTCAACACGAGCTGCTCCAGAGCAGGTTTTGTTCAGAGAGTAAGTTGTTTATGGTTACTTACATACCCTGAAAGTGACCTTTTTGGAACTGAAAGTTGAGGTTATCTGTTTGCTCTGAGTAAACTTACCCGGATATGTTGCAGAACCTGCTTTCTGGAATACTGTCCTGATGTTGTGATGATGACAGTGAATCAGTTGTTGTTGTTGTTGTTCTGTCAGACCTGCAGGTGGAGACACAGCAGAGAGTGAAAGAGGGAGATTCAGTCACTCTGACATGTAAAAGCAGCTGCTCTCTGACTGAACAAACAACATTCATCTGGTACAGAAACACACAGAGATTCACTGAAGGAATTGTGAAAGTGAATCAGCTTCATCTGCGGTCAGTCAGTCGTTCTGATGAAGGAAACTATCAGTGTGAAATAAGAGTAAATAATGATCATCTGATCTCTCCTGCTGTTCTTCTTAATGTTGAATGTGAGTACAAACTGATTCATTAATATTAGTGAAATATTTCACAGATTATTCAGAATTTAGTTCAGATTTGTTTGATAAATTCAGGTCCAATCATACAGACTGCATGACATTTTTGTTTATTATACATGATTTGTTCTTATTAATTTATTAATATGCAAAATTAATGTGAAGCATGAATCTGTTCAGTGATTCTTTCTATGAATCCTGGGTTGAAAAATATAATATTGTTTTACTGACTTTGCACCAGTTCAGATGTAGATTTGCACCTTTTTCATCACTTTTGATTTCTACTTACAGATACACTTCAGTAATTGTTAATAATCATAATGGAAGGTCATGGCATTAATCAAATAATTATTTTATTTTCTATTTTACATATATTTCATGTAGATCCTCCACAGAGCGTCTCAGTGTCCATCAGTCCGTCTGGTGAAATAGTGTCAGGAGATTCAGTGACTCTGAACTGCAGCAGTGATTCAAACCCTCCTGCTCTGAACTTCAGCTGGTTTAAGGAGAATGAAACCTCAGCTGTTGGATCTGGACAGAGTTTCAGCATCTCCAGCTTTAGCTCCAGTTTCAGTGGACGCTTCTACTGTGAGGCTCAGAATAAATATGGATCTCAGAGATCAGCGTCTGTTTCTCTCACTGTTAAAGGTATTTTCTATAAACAGAGACTCTTTCAGGTTCATCTGTCTCACGTGTGAAATGATCTTCATGATCATCTTGTTTCAGGGGTTCAGAGAGCTGCTCTGCACACAGTTTCTGGGATCGTGGCGGGATGTGGAGGATTGATCTTCATCATCATCATCATCATCATCATTGTGTTCATAAAGTGAGTGAAGTTTATCTGCACAGATAAAGAAATCTAAAAAAATCAATCTCACATTTAAAGTAAATAGACTCTATTTCAAGCCTTATAAAATGTATTTTAATACATTTTTAATAGTTTTCTGTCTGTTTTCAGGAGGAAGAAGAGGAGAGAAGGTGGAACTGAAGACGTGAATCAAAAGCAGGTGAGTCGACAAACACACTCCTCCATCTACAACTGAAACACAGTGTGATTGTATTGTTGTATTGAACTATGAACACAATAGTGAATATGAAGCAATATAAGTGTAGAAATCTCTCTCTATAGACGGCTGACGCGAGTGACGATACATACACAGCTCTGGATCCAGCGTCCAGAACATCTGCTGACATTTACAGCACAATCACAGTCAGTAAATGTCTCCAACACTTTTTACAGTCAGATTCAGCAGATCCACACATAAACAGGCTGTTTGTTGATCTGTCTCTCACCGTCTGTTCAGTCCAGAGCTCCTGATGACACCTACACGGCTCTTGAGCTTCAGTCCAGATCTTCTGAATATGAGACTCTAGCAGTGACTTCAGCAAGTCAAGTCAAGTCACCTTTATTTATATAGCGCTTTTTACAATGTAGATTGTGTCAAAGCAGCTTTACATTGATAACTGGTACATTGTTTGACTGCACAGCAGCTCTTAAAGAATAGTGTCAATGCAGGCAGATCAAAAGCACTGTTGAATATCAAAATGTCAAGTCAAGTGTCCCCAACTAAGCAAGCCAGAGGCGACAGCGGCAAGGAACCCAAACTCCATCAGGTGACATCAGGTGGCAGACAAGTGGCAAATTGGTGTTAAAATGGAGAAAAAAACCTTGGGAGAAACCAGGCTTAGTCGGGGTGCCAGTTCTCCTCTGGCCAACAGTGCTTTGTTACAATTCAGGTTGCTATCATAAGTCCAATAGGATCGCAACATTAAAAGTATTTATTTCAGTTCCATCCAATTGAGGATCGTATTCATCACGCCGGTATGGACGGTTGTTGAGGAACTGTGTCGTGGCTGTCGTGTCGATGAGGCCTTCACAGGGGATGATCTAGTTGACTCAATCTCTGCTGATACTTCAGGGCTGCGTTGTGGTCGTGTCAAGGTGCAGGTCCTTGGTCTCACCTGGATACGGCCCGGATCCGGTTGACTACGGTGAACCTCGGGATAAACAGAAAGACTAATATTAGCGTAGATGCCATTCTTCTTCTGATGTAACGAGTACATCAGGTGTTATAGGAAGTGTTCCCGGTTCCGGCTGACCTAATTTATGCAGCCTAATAATCCTTTAACGGATTTGGAAATATAAATTGGTAATGTGTTATGTGTATGCCAGGTTAAAGAGATGCGTTTTTAGTCTAGATTTAAACTGACAGAGTGTGTCTGCTTCCCGAACAATGCTAGGAAGATTGTTCCAGAGTTTAGGTGCCAAATAGGAGAAGGATCTACCACCTGCAGTTGATTTTGATATTCTAGGTATTATCAGCTGGCCTGAATTCTGAGATCGCAATAGACGTGAAGGACTATAATGAATTAGGAGCTCGCTCAGGTACTGGGGAGCTAAACCATTTAGTGCTTTGTAAGTAATTAGCAAGATTTTAAAATCTATACGATGTTTAACAGGAAGCCAATGCAGTGTTGACAGAACTGGGCTAATATGGTCATACTTCCTGGTTCTAGTAAGAACTCTAGCTGCTGCATTTTGTACGAGCTGTAGTTTATTTATCAGGCGAGCAGAACAACCACCCAGTAGAGCGTTACAGTAATCTAGCCTTGAGGTCATGAACGCATGAACTAACTGTTCTGCATTTTTCATTGAGAGCATATGTCGTAGTTTAGATATATTTTTAAGATGGAAGAATGCGGTTTTACAGATGCTAGTAACATGGCCTTCAAATGAAAGATTGGTATCAAAGAGCACACCTAGGTTCCTAACTGACGACGAAGACTTAACAGAGCAGCCATCAAGTGTTAGACAATATTCTAGGTTATTACGTGAAGAAGTTTTTGGTCCAAAAATTAGAATCTCTGTTTTTTCTGAATTTAGTAGTAGGAAATTACTGGTCATCCAATTTTTTATATCAGCTATGCACTCCGTTAATTTTGTGAATTGGTAAGTTTCGTCAGGGCGCGAAGAAATATAGAGCTGAGTATCATCAGCGTAACAGTGAAAACTAACGCCATGCTTCCTAATGATATCTCCCAAGGGTAGCATGTACAGAGTGAACAGTAACGGTCCTAGTACTGAGCCTTGTGGTACTCCATATTGAACTTGTGATCGATATGACATGTCTTCGTTTACTACTACAAACTGATAACGGTCAGATAAGTATGATTTGAACCATGACAATGCAATTCCACTAATGCCAACATAATTTTCGAGTCTATTTAAAAGAATATTGTGATCAATAGTGTCAAATGCTGCACTAAGATCCAGTAACACTAATAGAGAGATACAACCACGATCTGATGATAAGAGCAAATCATTAGTAACTCTAATGAGAGCAGTCTCAGTACTATGGTACGGTCTAAATCCTGACTGGAAATCCTCACAGATACCATTTCTTTCTAAAAAGGAACATAGCTGTGATGATACTGCCTTTTCTAGTATTTTTGACAGAAAAGTGAGATTTGAGATCGGCCTGTAATTGACTAATTCTCTAGGATCAAGTTGTGGTTTTTTAATAAGAGGTTTAATAATAGCCAGCTTAAAAGTTTTTGGTACGTATCCTAATGATAAAGATGAATTGACGATATTGAGAAGAGGGTCTATGACCTCTGGAAGCATTTCTTTCAATAGCTTAGTCGGTATAGGGTCTAACATACATGTTGTTGATTTTGATGATTTAACAAGTTTAGACAATTCTTCCTCTCCTAAAGCAGTAAATGAATTGAATTTTTCCTCAGGGACACTACAATGCACTATCTGACACGATACTGTAGTAGACGGTTGCATGGTTATTATTTTTTCTCTAATATTATCAATCTTGCAAGTAAAGAAGTTCATAAAGTCATTACTGCTGTGCTCTTTGGAAACATCAGAAGTTGAAGCTTTATTTCTTGTTAATTTAGCCACTGTATCAAATAAATACCTAGGGTTGTGTTTATTTTCTTCTAAGAGTTTTGAAAAATAGGCAGATCTAGCAGATTTTAAGGCCTTTCTGTACTCAATCATTCTCTCTCTCCACGAAATACGAAATACTTCTAGTTTTGATTTCTTCCAGCTGCGCTCCATTTTTCTGGCTGCTAACTTTAGGGCCCGAGTGTGGTCATTGTACCATGGCATTGGATTAATTTCCTTAATCTTTTTTAAACGCAAAGGAGCAACTGAGTCTAATGTGCTGGAAAAGACAGAGGCAATAGTTTCTGTTGCAACATCGAGGTCTTCTAAGCTGTCTGGTATGCTAAGGCGATGAAAATGATCAGGAAGATTATTTATAAAGCAATCTTTAGTGGTAGAAGTGATGGTTCTACCATATTTATGGCATGGAGGCAGTTTAGCCGCCTTGACTAAATGTAGTATACACGAGACTAGATAATGATCTGAGATGTCGTCACTCTGCTGCAGAATTTCAACAGCATCAATATCGATTCCATGTGACAATATTAGATCTAAAGTATGATTATGACAATGAGTGGGTCCTGACACATGTTGTCTAACACCAATAGAGTTTAGAATATCTGCAAATGCCAATCCTAATGCGTCTTTTTTATTATCTACATGAATATTAAAATCACCAACAACAAGGACTTTACCTGCAGCTAGTACTAACTCTGATAGAAAGTCAGCAAATTCTTTGATAAAGTCTGTATTGTGTCCTGGTGGCCTGTATACAGTAGCCAGCACAAATGTCAACTTACATAATGTTACGTAAAGTACCATAGTTTCGAAGGAATTATATTTGAAAGACTTCTGACTAATACTGTAAATATTACTATAGATTACAGCAACACCTCCCCCTTTGCCTTTCTGACGGGCATTGTGTCGATAATCATAACCTTGAGGACTAGACTCATTTAAAGTAATGTAATCGTCCGGTTTTAGCCAAGTTTCTGTCAAACACAGCACATCTAGATTATTATCTTTGATAATATCATTAACAATAAGTGATTTTGAAGAAAGGGATCTAATATTTAACAACCCGAGTTTTATCATTTGTTTAGCATTATTATCTCTATTTTTTATTTGTTGAACATCAATTAAATTTTTACCATTAAATGGGTTTGGAAGTTTTTTGTTTTTACTAATTCGGGGTACAGACACAGTCTCTATTTGAAAATATCTAGGTGTAAGAGTTTCTATGTGTTGAGAGTTATCTGAATTTTCTGACTTCTGTAACGTGAGGCAGCTAGCAGACGGTCGGTTTAGCCAGTTTGTCTGCTGCTTTCTGACCTGGGCCCCAGTTTGTCATGTTTCAGTTCTAAGACTATGTGCCATATTACTAGAGAGAAGAGCAGCACCATCCCGGGAGGGATGAATACCATCTCTTTTTAACAGGTCAGGTCTGCCCCAAAAACTTTTCCAATTATCTATGAAACCTATATTATTTTGCGGACACCACTTAGACAGCCAGCCATTGAGTGATGATAATCTGCTAACTATCTCATCACTCCGACGAACAGGAAGGGGGCCAGAGCAAATTACTTCTCCTGACATTGTACTTGCGAGTTCACACACCTCTTTAATGTTAATTTTAGTGATCTCCGACTGGCGAAGTCGAACATCATTAGTGCCGACGTGAATAATAATCTTAGAGTATTTACGATTAGCATTAGCCAGCACTTTTAAATTTGCTTTGATGTCAGGTGCTCTGGCTCCCGGCAAACATGTGACTATGGTGGCTGGTGTCTCTATTTTCACGTTCCGTGTAATAGAATCGCCAATAACTAGGGCACTTTCAACAGGATTCTCAGTGGGTGTATCACTGAGTGGGGAGAACCTGTTTGATGTTCTTATTGGAACGGAAGAGTGGTGTTTTTCGCGGCTAGGCCGCCTCACCGTTACCCAAGTGCCCTGCTGCACGGGCTCTACAGCCGGAACCAAACAATGTACAGAGTTCACTAAGCTAGTCGCATCCAAAACAGTATCTGAAGCCCTTGCATTCTTACTATCCTCGATTAAAGTTTGGATGCGTGTCTCTAATTCTGAGATTCTCTCTGTCAGCCTGACTATTTCCCTACATTTATGACATGTAAATCCCTCATCACTGACAGAGAGAGCTATGGTAAACATGTGGCAAATGGAACAGGTAGCAATGCTGGGAGAGGATGACATGACTCACCGTGTTTGTAGACTGATCCGACTTACCACAGCTGTTTGAAGAACGCGTTGAAAAAGGAGCGCGCGAGCGACTGTTAACAAGTTGACAAGCTAGCGCTGCAAATGCAAATGCGTTGTAACAGCGATTTAGATTCAAATATTACAAGCTAGCGACGTCAGATTAGCAGATCCACATTAAACTCTCCTCACTGTATTACTGCTAATATGAAACAACTGAAGCTCCTCAGAAACTGCCCATCATTATCAGCTCATGAACATCATTTCATTATCAATAACATTCTGATTTATTAAACTGTGTATATTGTAATTGAGCTTATAAGAGTTTGCAGAATTATTTTTTTCTTGTAAATCTATATTTTAGCCTGCATTTCACACTTTATGTTTGTGCTTCATAAGCAAATGCATTTTAGGAGAAAACTTGTGCAATTCAAATATTTAAAGTAACATCACAATAACATGTAGTTATACTTTAGTTTCTGCTTCACTGGAGGATTATTAATTGAATTTATGTATGTTAATTTCACAGCTAAGCAGTATTTTCATGTTAAACTCAGTTCAATCTGTATCTGATTGTATTAAAGTCTCAGTTTCTCTGTCATGTCTGACGCTCTGTTGACTGGATTTTATTCTACTGTATCTTTACTGAAGGAACCTAATAATTTTTGTAGTGTTTAAAAGACCGAGATCTCAAATAAACATTTCTCTCATAGCTGCTGTGTATTTTATTATTATAACGTCTTGGTTACGTATGTTCCCTGAAGGAGAGAACAGAGACGTACGTCAGTAGTGAATTGGGATCCCAATTTGTCAGTCACTACTGACGTACGTCGAACGTGACTGACTGAAAGGGAACTGATATTTCATGTGTGTCCAGACTGCCATCTAGAGGATATTAGTAACACTAATAAACATATAGCTTTTATTAAGTAAAAGTAATAAAAGGCCAGCAAACTCTGCTCCTGGAGGGACATGTCCTGCAGAATTTACCTCCACCTGCCTGGAAGTTTCTAGTAATCCTGAAGAGCTTGATTTGCTGGATCAGGTGTGTTGACTCAAGGTTGGAGCTGAACTCTACAGGACTGTTGCCCTCCAGGAACTGAGTTTGAGACTGTAAGGCCCGTCCAGTCGGCCCAACGGCGGTTTCCCACAGGTCGGGGAAGGTTTCTTGCGCGTTCGGTCTTTTCAGTGTGGCAAAGTAGTTTAATTCCAAGTAAACTTTTATCTGACTCCATTTTATTATGACCTCGAATTTACTTTAGAATGTCAACTGATTATTGGTCATTTGTATAATAATTTAGCTCTACATTTGATTATTCTATTTAACTCTTTGCTCTTACTGTACTCGTTCATTCTGATTCTTATAACACTTTGAGTCTCGCACCGGCCGGGTATACGATCTCATATACACAAACTCGTCAGTCTTGGTCATTAGACAGAGGCGGTGACTAATACTTTTAGACGCCGAACCATGCTTGCTTGTTTCCAAAAGTATGTTATTTAGTCCCCATAGATCTGAACACACTGAATTAAAGCAAGACTATATCTAACCAGAGGTCATGACCATTGCCATAGAATGCTGAAAAATAAAAAAAAAAGCTGACCAATCTAACCTTTCTAATGGCAACTTTATATAATCATGCTGTGGTTTTTCCCGTACACTTAGTTAGAATAACATTACAATAATCAGAGGTTGAGGCTCACCCTATTCAGATTGGTCTGACAACCTTATGTTGTTCTGAACGGAAATGGTTCTGAGCCATTATTAACCTACACAGTCTAAGTATACATAACTAATGCCAATGTGTTAGTCGGAGCTCTAAAATATCAGTTGGTGTGCCTCACTGCTCCACCTAAACTGTACTTTAGTCCGTTACTAACCTGAGCGTAGATTTGTGGGATTATGGATTTATAATCTACTAGAGTCAGTAATTTCAGAGTACGTCAGAATAAAGTCAAATATAACAATTTATTAGTCAGGTAAATGTATAATGCCAATTACATAATCAATTCAAAAGATGATCAATACAAAACATCAGATGCTCAGAAACAGAGTAAAAGATGCATACCTGACATTAGGAAAATACACATGGCTGAGTGTCTGAGTGTCTGAAGGACGCTCAGCAATGTGGGCTGATCTGATTACAGAATCGCCCCTGAGCCTCCTGCAACATCTCTTTAAATACTCAGACCAACACAGAAACTTCTTTCAAATGGAAACATGAGTTCACAATGGGAATTTGCATTAATCAGGGTCCTAGACTGAGTATTTTACACCTTTTGGGGACAGAAGGCCATTTGCATGAAAGACCCTGTGAAGGTGGACACCCATTACAGAGATCAAAATATCTCTAAAATCTTAAAACCTTTATTACGTCTGGTTTACTTCTGTGGGAATAAGACCTTTGTACCAGTCGCACTGAGACATTTCAAATGATACCAAACATGTATAATGTTGTATGATAACTGTTCACATTAAACCATATAGATTTTGGGTGAATTTCAGGTCATCTCTGCATGTAGAGAGAAGAGATGGGGGAAGAGAGGGGTGAAGGAAAGGAAATGTAGATTAAGGCAATGCTGAGGTGATTGACTCGGTGTGATTGCGTCTCAGATGGGGATGCTAATTTTGCAAGAGAAAGTTCAAATGTTAATTTCCTTTGTTTTCTCAAAGACGATAAAAAACACGCTATGCTCTCATTGTGTCAATTTGTAAACATGATGTGTGATTGACTGGAACTCACTAAGGTCTGAAGTGGGACGTTTAATTTGGGATATTCCCAGGTCCAACCTCTTCTGGAACGCAGTACATTTAAGTACATCTGAACTAAGTACGTCGCCTTACAAGAACTTTAAAGTTTGCATTAGTAGGCTAGATGAATTTTTTTATAGGCTATTGCTTTTTTAGTTATTTCCCAACAAGTGTCAATAGTGCATAATAATTGTAAGTTTGTTTTATGTTTGATAACTTTTGTGTTTAGATGTTACGTTGATGTTGAAGTGAGTCAAAGCCTTTTTTACAAAAAGAGAAGTCAGCATTGCCCTGTTATAAAATGAGACAAACACAGTTTTCATGAACAGCTCCCTACATAACATGATAGTCCAAGCAACTAATATATTACAATTGTGACAAGATTAAGGGGTTATTGCAATCTCTAAAACAGGAACCAAAAAAAGAATATATATTAAGAGTATATCTTTAGGAGCCGATGCTTGAAACAGGCGGTGAAAGAGGTTTAGATGTTCTAGGCTTATAAAAATAATAATGACGCAAATGAACAAACAAGCAAAGATGACACACGAGTATATTCAAGCCAAAGACAGAATATCCTCCACCATAATGAGTGGACACGCCCCCTTACTGCTGACTGGTTCACTCTCTCTCATCCCCCATCATGAGTGGACACGCCCCTACTGCTGATTGGTTCACTCTCTCTCCTCCCCCATCATGAGTGGACACACCCCCTACTGCTGATTGGTTCACTCTCTCTCCTCCCCCATAATGAGTGGACACGCCCCTTTACTGCTGACTGGTTCACTCTCTCTCCTTCCCCATCATGAGTGGACACACCCCTTACTGCAGACTGGTTCACTCTCTCTCCTCCCCCAAAATGAGTGGACACGCCCCCTTACTGCTTACTGGTTCACTCTCCTCCCCCAAAATGAGTGGACACGCCCCCTTACTGCTTACTGGTTCACTCTCCTCCCCCATAATGAGTGGACATGCCGCCCACTGCTGATTGGTTCACTCTCTCTCCTCCCCCATAATGAGTGGACACGCCCCCTTACTGCTGACTGGTTCACTCTCCTCCCCCATAATGAGTGGACACGCCGCCTACTGCTGATTGGTTCACTCTCTCTGCTCCCCCATAATGAGTGGACACGCCGCCTACTGCTGATTGGTTCACTCTCTCTCCTCCCCCATAATGAGTGGACATGCCGCCTACTGCTGATTGGTTCACTCTCTCTCCTCCCCCATCATGAGTGTACACGCCCCCTACTGCTGATTGGTTCACTCTCTCTCCTCCCCCATAATGAGTGGACACGCCCCTACTGCTGATTGGTTCACTCTCTCTCCTCCCCCATAATGAATGGACACGCCCCCTTACTGCTAACTGGTTCGCTCTCTCTCCTTCCCCATCATGAGTGGACACACCCCCTACTGCTGATTGGTTCACTCTCTCTCCTCCCCCATCATGAGTGTACACGCCCCCAACTGCTGAAATACGCTTCATTTTTTTGACCACCAGATGACAGTAAAGTCAATGGAAGTGCAGAAAATGTTTGAGTAATGAATTAAACTCCTCGATTTTCGGGAGTTATTCAATTAGGGTGATCATTTGTCCTCTTTTAGGACCTAAAAAATGCATCCGGCCAGGATTTCTAAATCGCCCAAAATGTCTGGGATAAAACATTTGCGAATGAAGCAGCGTTTCCATCCAGTGAGCAGAAGAGAACAAAATTTTCACTTCCTGATAAACTGGTGCTATATTTTAATAAGAAAAATGGACGTTTCTGCAGTAGAAGCCACTGTATATAATAATTTTCATATAATAAATTATTTGCGCCTCAGAGGGCGCAGATGAAACACAACAGGACAAAAAGCTGTCATGTTATCTTGCATTCAGATGCCTGGTGTTTGTGAACGCAAACATGTGAGGCGCTTCTGGGAGGGAATTACACAAAACCACTTTAACGACAGACTTTGACATTACAGAATGACCAAAACAGCATTTCAGATGCAGTGAAATGATATCGGTCTGCTGATTGGTCCAGTTATGCCGTCCCATCACAAAGTCACGTGTCTTTGCATCATGAAATTTATTCGGTAAAAGTGTTTCCATCGTAGTTTATGCGCATGTTTTAATGTAGCATGAAAGTTTAACCGACTTAAGTTTGTTTTATGTGCATTTTTAGAATTTATGCTCACAATTTATGCTATACAACGTTAAACACGTCTGGCAAAGACTTTCATGCCTACTTGATTGACATGCCTAACCCCCACCAGTGACTGGTTCACTTTACAATAAGGTTCATTAGTTAAACATTAGTTAGTGCATTAACTAACATGAAATAACCATGAGCAATATATTTGTTACTGTATTTACTAATCTTGGTTAATGTTAGTTAGTGAAAATACAGTTGTTCATTGTTTGTTCATGTTAGTTCACAGTGCATTAACTAATGTTAACAAGATTTTAATAATGTATTAGTAAATGTTGAAATTAAAAATAAAGATTAATAAATGCTGCAGAAGTGCAGTTCATTATTAGTTCATGTTAACTAATGTAATTAACTAATGTTAACTAATGAACCTTATTGTAAAGTGTTACCATTTTTCCTGTATCTGTCGTTGTTCTGGTGTCTGAGTGCTTGTGTTTTCTGTCAGAAACTGGCATTGACCCACTTAAACACAATGTAGTTGCTGATGGTTAAGACTGTGGTACATGTGTGTTTGTCGTCCACCGCTTCATGTGTTAAACAGAGTTTGTGTGAGAAAGAGGAAGTGAAACTAAGAGTGGTAAAGCTTGACCTCTGATGCTGCTCAGACGCTCCTGCAGACATGATGAACATCTTTAACCGTTCTTTCTCAAAGCAAACATCTTTCACATATTCTCTCACAAAGATTTAACAATAATGAGCTCTACAGAGATAAAGATTGTGTTTGACATCTGGAGACATTAACTCTCTTCTCCAGTTGTTCTTGTGTAGTTGAGATGATGGTGACACATCACCAGGAAGAGGAAGACCAATATTTTTAGCTGCATTTTATAGTGTGAAAACTGCTGATGATTTTCTCATTTGGGCGTCGACACTGACACACTGACACTGCAGAGCGGTAAGAACACTTTTCAATGATCCATGAATTATTCTGAAATCATCATGTGCTTTATCTATCAAAATAGAGTTTGTGATGTTGTATAAAGATGATTCTCATAATATCATAATTGTCAGTTTTCTGATTGCAGAAGTCAGTATGGTGTCGTCTCTCATAAAGTCTCTTCCTCTGATCGTAGTGATCATGACTGCGGGTGAGTCTTCAGTTTCACTCACTATACAGATATTTGAACAAAAGATGATTGAGCTCTTCACACTTATAAACTGACATCAGTGTTTTACTGTCAGCTAACATAAAAATAGTCAGAAAGTTATTTGTTGTACATTTGAATCACCTGAAAGCCTCTTCATTTCTCATTTCTGTGTTTCAGCGGTTGATGGTCAGCAGGATTGGGGAGTGAATTACAGCCCTTCATATGTTTGTGCATTAAAGGGATCAACAGTGAAAATATCCTGTACTTTAACACTTCCTCATGGTTATGTGATCAGAACAGCCTTCTGGACCAAACATGTTGGAGAATCACCTGATCTGTGTTCAGATGGAGAGAAGACAGGAAGAGTTCAGTGTCAGACAGAATATAAAAACACTTCCAGCATCACTTTGACGGCTGTAACAGAAGCTGATAAACACGTCTACTACTGCAGATTTACTACAAACATTGAGAGCGGAAAATGGACGGGGGTTCCTGGAGTTCAGCTTGACGTCACAGGTAAAACTAATGAACTCTCAGAAATAGACCACAGAAACACACAAACACACACATCAAACACTTTCTTATGTTACTGAATCTGACGAATGACCTTCTTTATTTGTTGGAACACAAAAGGAGATATTTTTTAAAATGTCCTGATCGCTCTTGTTCATATAATGACAGCAGGCTCCTTCTTCAAGCTTTAAAAAAGGTGCAGAAATGTCTTAAAATCATGTGACTTTTGACTGATATTCAAGTGTTGTGAAGGTGTGCAGTAGAGTTCATCAAGAGACAAAGTAACAAACCAAACTGTAATATCTTATTTAGCACAAATCTTCACTTCGGTCAGGGTGAACTGCTGTTCTCAAACACTCTCATACATGAAAGATCAAGATTTGTACTCAATAATAAACTGCACTGGTTTCTTTTTCATCAAAGCTTGTCGTTTGCCTTCAGATCACTTGAATATACGCACGAGTTTCATACGAGTGTGTTTTGATGCTTTTGTATTCTTTTTAAATCTTGAGGAAGGTCATCATTTAGATCTCATTTTGCTGTTTAACTGAACAAGTGACTTGTATTATCTAAGAGCCATATATTATTGTTATTTATTAGACTCTGAAATGCTTGATTCTGATTGGTCAGTTGCAACATTGTCAGTTATAGAGGGTATGCATTGATGTCACTTTCCCGCAGGAACACGCTCCCTCAGCTGGACTGAGTGGCAAAAGAGCTGCTGCATCACTGGATTTAACAGGGAAAACTGCAAAAACGCGAGTAAAACAAACGATTACACTAAAGGTTCGGCTAGAAAGTGTTTCTTATAACATGTCAAAGAAACCTAATCCATGGATATTGACATGCAGCCAGGAATCATGTTTCCTGACATTTATATGTGCCTGATTTAGACAGCGTGTATGGCGTTGTGTGGGTGAGCGGTTTGCTGATGTCAACGTTGTGGATCGAGTGGCCCATGGTGGCGGTGGGGTTATGGTATGGGCAGGCGTATGTTATGGACAACGAACACAGGTGCATTTTATTGATGGCATTTTGAATCCACAGAGATACCGTGACGAGATCCTGAGGCCCATTGTTGTGCCATTCATCCACGACCATCACCTCATGTTGCAAGGGTCGGTACACAATTCCTGGAAGCTGAAAACATCCCAGTTCTTGCATGGCCAGCATACTCACCGGACATGTCACCCATTGAGCATGTTTGGGATGCTCTGGATCGGCGTATACGACAGCGTGTTCCAGTTCCTGCCAATATCCAGCAACTTCGCACAGCCATTGAAGAGGAGTGGACCAGCATTTCACAGCCCACAATCAACAACCTGATCAACTCTATGCGAAGGAGATGTGTTGCACTGTGTGAGGCTAATGGTGGTCACACCAGATATTGACTGGTTTTCGGACCCCCCCGGACCCCCCAATACAGTAAAACTGCACATTTTAGAGTGGCCTTTTATTGTGGCCAGCCTAAGACACACCTGTGCAATAATCATGTGTCTAATCAGCATCTTCATATGCCACACCTGTGAGGTGGATGGATTATCTCGGCAAAAGAGAAGTGCTCACTAACACAGATTTAGACAGATTTGTGAACAATATTTGAGAGAAATAGGACTTTTGTGTACATAGAAAAAGTCTTAGATCTTTGAGTTCAGCTCATGAAAAATGGGGGCAAAAACAAAAGTGTTGTGTTTATAATTTTGTTCAGTGTATATCGTCATATCGTCCAGCCCTAAAACTTGTATAGTTTTTGTCAGTGTTTATTTAAAAACACCCAATTATGCAGAATATAAGATGGTAAATATTTAATTGATGAGTTGTCAACATAATATATAACAATTCAATATATGAATTTACCCCAAAATCCAACATTTTGACACTAAATGATAACTGCAAAACATGTTTCTCTGCCTGGAGTTTAGTTGTTTTCTGTGAATTGCAGCGATCCATTTGCTTCTTTTTTCTGTAGCTTTCAGCAGTCTGTAAAAATATACCTCCGATTTTGTGTCAGATCTTTTTGTACAGTCCATCACAAAGCTCTTTCCCGGTTTGGATGTGTTGTGTGTGTTTGTCATGGCATTCACGCTGGAAACCATAGTGCCACTCAGTCTTTTTGCCCCTCAGTGGGCGTAACCGCAGTCATAACGGTCGACGGTGACGTCACGTGCACACCCTCTATTCCCCGATAATGTCCGTCGTCAATAGCAACACTGTAATAGTAGACCTACGGTAATATTGTTAAAGTGATTTTCTCATTGCTAGAATGATTGTTTGTTCACTGTAATGGATTATAAGATAATAATCAGTTAAGATTTTAAAACATTTTCTTCTCAAATCAATATTTCATGTCTCCATCATTATTAATGTGGTGTAAAGCTGTGTAATAACTGATATGACTGTACATTATCTAACTTGTTTGTTGGTCTCGGCTCAAAGCCGATCGCTAGGAACTTTTTCTTCACAGAAGCTTGTGTTTAATGAAGTAACAAAATATTTCAACTTAAATCAATATTTTGTGTCTAATTATTTACTTATGTGTCAAGTATCTGTGTAATAAGTGGGATAATGTGGATCCAGCCGGTTGTTATCCCAGAATAATCCCTGACTGTCACACGTCCTGATCATCCTGATGAAGTTTATTTTGCAAAAACAACCGGCTGGATGTACGAGCAGGATGTTTTTTTATCTTTTAATTTTCTCCTTTTGTGTTCTGAAAAAGTTTTGCAGCTTTAGAAAAACAAACCATAAATGATGATAAAAATGACTGATTTTAATTTGTGAACTCTCAAAGCTGACAGTGAATCAGTTGTTGTTGTTGTTCTGTCAGACCTGCAGGTGGAGACACAGCAGAGAGTGAAAGAGGGAGATTCAGTCACTCTGACATGTAAAAGCAGCTGGTCTCTGACTGAACAAACAACATTCATCTGGTACAGAAACTCACAGAGATTCACTAAAGGAATTGTGAAAGTGAATCAGCTTCATCTGTGGTCAGTCAGTCGTTCTGATGCTGGAAACTATCAGTGTGAAATAAGAGTAAATAATGATCATCTGATCTCTCCTGCTGTTTATCTTAATGTTGAATGTGAGTACAAACTGATTCATTAATATTAATTAAATATTTCACACTATATAATTGCGAGAGAACACAAAAGCGTTGAAATATATTTTTTCCTCCCATCTCATATTTTTTCCATCACCATGTCCCTTTAGGCGCTCCGTAGAATATGTCATTTCCTTTCCGAACATAGTATTCGGCTTCAGGCACATCCGTTCTAGACACCAACTGAAATCTCTGATAGTGTGTTACAAAAAGTGTAGAAGAAAATTAAAGATTTCTGTTTGTTGCCGAAATTCTCTTTAATTATTTTCCTCATTTCTGTGTTTCAGCGGTTTATGGTCTGTGGGATCAGGGAGTGAATTACAGTCCTTCATATGTTTGTGCTTTAAAGGGATCAACAGTGAAAATATCCTGTACTTTAACACTTTCTCAGAGTTATAAACTCGTAAAAGCTTTCTGGACCAAACCTGTTGGAGAATCACCTGATCTGTGTTCAGATCCAGAGAAGAGAGGAGGGATTCAGTGTCACAGTGAATATGAACACACTTCCAGCATCACTTTGACGAATGTAACAGAAGCTGATAAACACGTCTACTACTGCAGAATTAGAAATTATTGGAATTATTGGACAGTGATTCCTGGAGCTCGTCTTGATGTCACAGGTACAGTGAACTCCAAGAAATTGACCACAGAAACATTTTTATTATCTTTTGAATAAACTATCATCTGTGCCTCAGAAACATCAAGCTGTTTATTATAACTGCTGTCTGAAGAGCTTGAGTTTAGTGTTTTAATGTGATTATTTCAGTATTATCACATGATTCCAGAAAGCAAGTTTAACTTATCGTCACATAAACCCTGAACTCTCGGTCGATTAACAAACCTTGCTTACTCGAGGTCTGGAGTAAGTTCAGCCAACCCGAACTGAAAAAATGTTTTCATTCTTCCAAATAAAATATTTAGGTTAATGGTTCACATCTAAATTTTATAACTTGAGCCAATGAAAAATAAATTCATATTATTTCTTAAATGATCAGTTTTGTTTTAATTACATCTATATCTTTTTGTTTAGTTAAAAAATAGAATTTAAATTAATTGACTTTCTTCAACAAGAAAATTATACTTTGAGCCAGGTTTTATAAAATAGTTTTCATAGCCAGAAAATATTGTTTAGGGCAAGTTATTTATTTTTCATTGGCTCAAGTTATAAAATATAGATGTGAACCATTAACCTAATTTTTTTTTAATTGGATGAATGAAAACATTTTTTCAGTGCCAGAGTATGAAACTCAGAGTTAACGGTGACCATATGAACACATTCTCAACCTAGAGCGAATCCAAGAGTCACCATGGAAACGGACGTTAAGAAGAAGTGTTCCATAGAACTTCTTTCTTCTTCTTTTGTTTAATGGCAATTTACATTCTAAGTGCATATCGCCACCTACTGGACGGTTATCTTTTAATCTTTCATTAATCATTTTTTTTATTGTTACTGTGAACAAGAATTATATTGTTTGTTTGATGCTAAATATATAAATTAAAAAATAGATGAATTGACCTAAAAAACAGTCTGTGCTTTCAAAGGTAATATGGCTGTATACGTTTTATCTATGATGTGTGAGAAGAGAATAAAAAACAAAAACAACCCCGTTGCTTTATGTTATGTTATAATATATGACTATATGATATATTATTGTGTGAAATCTGTTCTGCTCACTGGAGCCTCATCATGCGCTGAACACCTCTGAAAGAAACTAACCCTGAAACACGAGCTGCTCCAGAGCAGGTTTTGTTCAGAGAGTAAGTTGTTTATGGTTACTTACATACCCTGAAAGTGACCTTTTTGGAACTGAAAGTTGAGGTTATCCGTTTGCTCTGAGTAAACTTACCCGGATATGTTGCAGAACCTGCTTTCTGGAATACTGTCCTGATGTTGTGATGATGACAGTGAATCAGTTGTTGTTGTTGTTGTTCTGTCAGACCTGCAGGTGGAGACACAGCAGAGAGTGAAAGAGGGAGATTCAGTCACTCTGACATGTAAAAGCAGCTGCTCTCTGACTGAACAAACAACATTCATCTGGTACAGAAACACACAGAGATTCACTGAACGAATTGTGAAAGTGAATCAGCTTCATCTGCGGTCAGTCAGTCGTTCTGATGAAGGAAACTATCAGTGTGAAATAAGAGTAAATAATGATCATCTGATCTCTCCTGCTGTTCTTCTTAATGTTGAATGTGAGTACAAACTGATTCATTAATATTAGTGAAATATTTCACAGATTATTCAGAATTTAGTTCAGATTTGTTTGATAAATTCAGGTCCAATCATACAGACTGCATGACATTTTTGTTTATTATACATGATTTGTTCTTATTAATTTATTAATATGCAAAATTAATGTGAAGCATGAATCTGTTCAGTGATTCTTTCTATGAATCCTGGGTTGAAAAATATAATATTGTTTTACTGACTTTGCACCAGTTCAGATGTAGATTTGCACCTTTTTCATCACTTTTGATTTCTACTTACAGATACACTTCAGTAATTGTTAATAATCATAATGGAAGGTCATGGCATTAATCAAATAATTATTTTATTTTCTATTTTACATATATTTCATGTAGATCCTCCACAGAGCGTCTCAGTGTCCATCAGTCCGTCTGGTGAAATAGTGTCAGGAGATTCAGTGACTCTGAACTGCAGCAGTGATTCAAACCCTCCTGCTCTGAACTTCAGCTGGTTTAAGGAGAATGAAACCTCAGCTGTTGGATCTGGACAGAGTTTCAGCATCTCCAGCTTTAGCTCCAGTTTCAGTGGACGCTTCTACTGTGAGGCTCAGAATAAATATGGATCTCAGAGATCAGCGTCTGTTTCTCTCACTGTTAAAGGTATTTTCTATAAACAGACACTCTTTCAGGTTCATCTGTCTCACGTGTGAAATGATCTTCATGATCATCTTGTTTCAGGGGTTCAGAGAGTTGCTCTGCACACAGTTTCTGGGATCGTGGCGGGATGTGGAGGATTGATCTTCATCATCATCATCATCATCATTGTGTTCATAAAGTGAGTGAAGTTTATCTGCACAGATAAAGAAATCTAAAAAAATCAATCTCACATTTAAAGTAAATAGACTCTATTTCAAGCCTTATAAAATGTATTTTAATACATTTTTAATAGTTTTCTGTCTGTTTTCAGGAGGAAGAAGAGGAGAGAAGGTGGAACTGAAGACGTGAATCAAAAGCAGGCGAGTCGACAAACACACTCCTCCATCTACAACTGAAACACAGTGTGATTGTATTGTTGTATTGAACTATGAACACAATAGTGAATATGAAGCAATATAAGTGTAGAAATCTCTCTCTATAGACGGCTGACGCGAGTGACGATACATACACAGCTCTGGATCCAGCGTCCAGAACATCTGCTGACATTTACAGCACAATCACAGTCGGTAAATGTCTCCAACACTTTTTACAGTCAGATTCAGCAGATCCACACATGAACAGGCTGTTTGTTGATCTGTCTCTCACCGTCTGTTCAGTTCAGAGCTCCTGATGACACCTACACGGCTCTTGAGCTTCAGTCCAGATCTTCTGAATATGAGACTCTAGCAGTGACTTCAGCAGATCCACATTAAACTCTCCTCACTGTATTACTGCTAATATGAAACAACTGAAGCTCCTCAGAAACTGCCCATCATTATCAGCTCATGAACATCATTTCATTATCAGTAACATTCTGATTTATTAAACTGTGTATATTGTAATTGAGCTTATAAGAGTTTGCAGAATTATCTTTTTCTTGTAAATCTATATTTTAGCCTGCATTTCACACTTTATGTTTGTGCTTCATAAGCAAATGCATTTTAGGAGAAAACTTGTGCAATTCAAATATTTAAAGTAACATCACAATAACATGTAGTTATACTTTAGTTTCTGCTTCACTGGAGGATTATAAATTGAATTTATGTATGTTAATTTCACAGCTAAGCAGTATTTTCATGTTAAACTCAGTTCAGTCTGTATCTGATTGTATTAAAGTCTCAGTTTCTCTGTCATGTCTGACGCTCTGTTGACTGGATTTTATTCTACTGTATCTTTACTGAAGGAACCTAATAATTTTTGTAGTGTTTAAAAGACTGAGATCTCAAATAAACATTTCTCTCATAGCTGCTGTGTATTTTATTATTATAACGTCTTGGTTACGTATGTTCCCTGAAGGAGAGAACAGAGACGTACGTCAGTAGTGAATTGGGATCCCAATTTGTCAGTCACTACTGACGTACGTCGAACGTGACTGACTGAAAGGGAACTGATATTTCATGTGTGTCCAGACTGCCATCTAGAGGATATTAGTAACACTAATAAACATATAGCTTTTATTAAGTAAAAGTAATAAAAGGCCAGCAAACTCTGCTCCTGGAGGGACATGTCCTGCAGAATTTACCTCCACCTGCCTGGAAGTTTCTAGTAATCCTGAAGAGCTTGATTTGGTGGATCAGGTGTGTTGACTCAAGGTTGGAGCTGAACTCTACAGGACTGTTGCCCTCCAGGAACTGAGTTTGAGACTGTAAGGCCCGTCCAGTCGGCCCAACGGCGGTTTCCCACAGGACGGGGAAGGTTTCTTGCGCGTTCGGTCTTTTCAGTGTGGCAAAGTAGTTTAATTCCAAGTAAACTTTTATCTGACTCCATTTTATTATGACCTCGAATTTACTTTAGAATGTCAACTGATTATTGGTCATTTGTATAATAATTTAGCTCTACATTTGATTATTCTATTTAACTCTTTGCTCTTACTGTACTCGTTCATTCTGATTCTTATAACACTTTGAGTCTCGCACCGGCCGGGTATACGATCTCATATACACAAACTCGTCAGTCTTGGTCATTAGACAGAGGCGGTGACTAATACTTTTAGACGCCGAACCATGCTTGCTTGTTTCTAAAAGTATGTTATTTAGTCCCCATAGATCTGAACACACTGAATTAAAGCAAGACTATATCTAACCAGAGGTCATGACCATTACCATAGAATGCTGAAAAATAGAAAAAAAAGCTGACCAATCTAACCTTTCTAATGGCAACTTTATATAATCATGCTGTGGTTTTTCCCGTACACTTAGTTAGAATAACATTACAATAATCAGAGGTTGAGGCTCACCCTATTCAGATTGGTCTGACAACCCTATGTTGTTCTGAACGGAAATGGTTCTGAGCCATTATTAACCTACACAGTCTAAGTATACATAACTAATGCCAATGTGTTAGTCGGAGCTCTAAAATATCAGTTGGTGTGCCTCACTGCTCCACCTAAACTGTACTTTAGTCCGTTACTAACCTGAGCATAGATTTGTGGGATTATGGATTTATAATCTACTAGAGTCAGTAATTTCAGAGTACGTCAGAATAAAGTCAAATATAACAATTTATTAGTCAGGTAAATGTATAATGCCAATTGCATAATCAATTCAAAAGATGATCAATACAAAACATCAGATGCTCAGAAACAGAGTAAAAGATGCATACCTGACATTAGGAAAATACACATGGCTGAGTGTCTGAGTGTCTGAAGGACGCTCAGCAATGTGGGCTGATCTGATTACAGAATCGCCCCTGAGCCTCCTGCAACATCTCTTTAAATACTCAGACCAACACAGAAACTTCTTTCAAATGGAAACATGAGTTCACAATGGGAATTTGCATTAATCAGGGTCCTAGACTGAGTATTTTACACCTTTTGGGGACAGAAGGCCATTTGCATGAAAGACCCTGTGAAGGTGGACACCCATTACAGAGATCAAAATATCTCTAAAATCTTAAAACCTTTATTACGTCTGGTTTACTTCTGTGGGAATAAGACCTTTGTACCAGTCGCACTGAGACATTTCAAATGATACCAAACATGTATAATGTTGTATGATAACTGTTCACATTAAACCATATAGATTTTGGGTGAATTTCAGGTCATCTCTGCATGTAGAGAGAAGAGATGGGGGAAGAGAGGGGTGAAGGAAAGGAAATGTAGATTAAGGCAATGCTGAGGTGATTGACTCGGTGTGATTGCGTCTCAGATGGGGATGCTAATTTTGCAAGAGAAAGTTCAAATGTTAATTTCCTTTGTTTTCTCAAAGACGATAAAAAACACGCTATGCTCTCATTGTGTCAATTTGTAAACATGATGTGTGATTGACTGGAACTCACTAAGGTCTGAAGTGGGACGTTTAATTTGGGATATTCCCAGGTCCAACCTCTTCTGGAACGCAGTACATTTAAGTACATCTGAACTAAGTACGTCGCCTTACAAGAACTTTAAAGTTTGCATTAGTAGGCTAGATGAATTTTTTTATAGGCTATTGCTTTTTTAGTTATTTCCCAACAAGTGTCAATAGTGCATAATAATTGTAAGTTTGTTTTATGTTTGATAACTTTTGTGTTTAGATGTTACGTTGATGTTGAAGTGAGTCAAAGCCTTTTTTACAAAAAGAGAAGTCAGCATTGCCCTGTTATAAAATGAGACAAACACAGTTTTCATGAACAGCTCCCTACATAACATGATAGTCCAAGCAACTAATATATTACAATTGTGACAAGATTAAGGGGTTATTGCAATCTCTAAAACAGGAACCAAAAAAAGAATATATATTAAGAGTATATCTTTAGGAGCCGATGCTTGAAACAGGCGGTGAAAGAGGTTTAGATGTTCTAGGCTTATAAAAATAATAATGACGCAAATGAACAAACAAGCAAAGATGACACACGAGTATATTCAAGCCAAAGACAGAATATCCTCCACCATAATGAGTGGACACGCCCCCTTACTGCTGACTGGTTCACTCTCTCTCATCCCCCATCATGAGTGGACACGCCCCTACTGCTGATTGGTTCACTCTCTCTCCTCCCCCATCATGAGTGGACACACCCCCTACTGCTGATTGGTTCACTCTCTCTCCTCCCCCATAATGAGTGGACACGCCCCTTTACTGCTGACTGGTTCACTCTCTCTCCTTCCCCATCATGAGTGGACACACCCCTTACTGCAGACTGGTTCACTCTCTCTCCTCCCCCAAAATGAGTGGACACGCCCCCTTACTGCTTACTGGTTCACTCTCCTCCCCCAAAATGAGTGGACACGCCCCCTTACTGCTTACTGGTTCACTCTCCTCCCCCATAATGAGTGGACATGCCGCCCACTGCTGATTGGTTCACTCTCTCTCCTCCCCCATAATGAGTGGACACGCCCCCTTACTGCTGACTGGTTCACTCTCCTCCCCCATAATGAGTGGACACGCCGCCTACTGCTGATTGGTTCACTCTCTCTGCTCCCCCATAATGAGTGGACACGCCGCCTACTGCTGATTGGTTCACTCTCTCTCCTCCCCCATAATGAGTGGACATGCCGCCTACTGCTGATTGGTTCACTCTCTCTCCTCCCCCATCATGAGTGTACACGCCCCCTACTGCTGATTGGTTCACTCTCTCTCCTCCCCCATAATGAGTGGACACGCCCCTACTGCTGATTGGTTCACTCTCTCTCCTCCCCCATAATGAATGGACACGCCCCCTTACTGCTAACTGGTTCGCTCTCTCTCCTTCCCCATCATGAGTGGACACACCCCCTACTGCTGATTGGTTCACTCTCTCTCCTCCCCCATCATGAGTGTACACGCCCCCAACTGCTGAAATACGCTTCATTTTTTTGACCACCAGATGACAGTAAAGTCAATGGAAGTGCAGAAAATGTTTGAGTAATGAATTAAACTCCTCGATTTTCGGGAGTTATTCAATTAGGGTGATCATTTGTCCTCTTTTAGGACCTAAAAAATGCATCCGGCCAGGATTTCTAAATCGCCCAAAATGTCTGGGATAAAACATTTGCGAATGAAGCAGCGTTTCCATCCAGTGAGCAGAAGAGAACAAAATTTTCACTTCCTGATAAACTGGTGCTATATTTTAATAAGAAAAATGGACGTTTCTGCAGTAGAAGCCACTGTATATAATAATTTTCATATAATAAATTATTTGCGCCTCAGAGGGCGCAGATGAAACACAACAGGACAAAAAGCTGTCATGTTATCTTGCATTCAGATGCCTGGTGTTTGTGAACGCAAACATGTGAGGCGCTTCTGGGAGGGAATTACACAAAACCACTTTAACGACAGACTTTGACATTACAGAATGACCAAAACAGCATTTCAGATGCAGTGAAATGATATCGGTCTGCTGATTGGTCCAGTTATGCCGTCCCATCACAAAGTCACGTGTCTTTGCATCATGAAATTTATTCGGTAAAAGTGTTTCCATCGTAGTTTATGCGCATGTTTTAATGTAGCATGAAAGTTTAACCGACTTAAGTTTGTTTTATGTGCATTTTTAGAATTTATGCTCACAATTTATGCTATACAACGTTAAACACGTCTGGCAAAGACTTTCATGCCTACTTGATTGACATGCCTAACCCCCACCAGTGACTGGTTCACTTTACAATAAGGTTCATTAGTTAAACATTAGTTAGTGCATTAACTAACATGAAATAACCATGAGCAATATATTTGTTACTGTATTTACTAATCTTGGTTAATGTTAGTTAGTGAAAATACAGTTGTTCATTGTTTGTTCATGTTAGTTCACAGTGCATTAACTAATGTTAACAAGATTTTAATAATGTATTAGTAAATGTTGAAATTAAAAATAAAGATTAATAAATGCTGCAGAAGTGCAGTTCATTATTAGTTCATGTTAACTAATGTAATTAACTAATGTTAACTAATGAACCTTATTGTAAAGTGTTACCATTTTTCCTGTATCTGTCGTTGTTCTGGTGTCTGAGTGCTTGTGTTTTCTGTCAGAAACTGGCATTGACCCACTTAAACACAATGTAGTTGCTGATGGTTAAGACTGTGGTACATGTGTGTTTGTCGTCCACCGCTTCATGTGTTAAACAGAGTTTGTGTGAGAAAGAGGAAGTGAAACTAAGAGTGGTAAAGCTTGACCTCTGATGCTGCTCAGACGCTCCTGCAGACATGATGAACATCTTTAACCGTTCTTTCTCAAAGCAAACATCTTTCACATATTCTCTCACAAAGATTTAACAATAATGAGCTCTACAGAGATAAAGATTGTGTTTGACATCTGGAGACATTAACTCTCTTCTCCAGTTGTTCTTGTGTAGTTGAGATGATGGTGACACATCACCAGGAAGAGGAAGACCAATATTTTTAGCTGCATTTTATAGTGTGAAAACTGCTGATGATTTTCTCATTTGGGCGTCGACACTGACACACTGACACTGCAGAGCGGTAAGAACACTTTTCAATGATCCATGAATTATTCTGAAATCATCATGTGCTTTATCTATCAAAATAGAGTTTGTGATGTTGTATAAAGATGATTCTCATAATATCATAATTGTCAGTTTTCTGATTGCAGAAGTCAGTATGGTGTCGTCTCTCATAAAGTCTCTTCCTCTGATCGTAGTGATCATGACTGCGGGTGAGTCTTCAGTTTCACTCACTATACAGATATTTGAACAAAAGATGATTGAGCTCTTCACACTTATAAACTGACATCAGTGTTTTACTGTCAGCTAACATAAAAATAGTCAGAAAGTTATTTGTTGTACATTTGAATCACCTGAAAGCCTCTTCATTTCTCATTTCTGTGTTTCAGCGGTTGATGGTCAGCAGGATTGGGGAGTGAATTACAGCCCTTCATATGTTTGTGCATTAAAGGGATCAACAGTGAAAATATCCTGTACTTTAACACTTCCTCATGGTTATGTGATCAGAACAGCCTTCTGGACCAAACATGTTGGAGAATCACCTGATCTGTGTTCAGATGGAGAGAAGACAGGAAGAGTTCAGTGTCAGACAGAATATAAAAACACTTTCAGCATCACTTTGACGGCTGTAACAGAAGCTGATCAACACGTCTACTACTGCAGATTTACTACAAACATTGATGGTGGAAAATGGACGGGGGTTCCTGGAGTTCAGCTTGACGTCACAGGTAAAACTAATGAACTCTCAGAAATAGACCACAGAAACACACAAACACACACATCAAACACTTTCTTATGTTACTGAATCTGACGAATGACCTTCTTTATTTGTTGGAACACAAAAGGAGATATTTTTTCAAATGTCCTGATCGCTCTTGTTCATATAATGACAGCAGGCTCCTTCTTCAAGCTTTAAAAAAGGTGCAGAAATGTCTTAAAATCATGTGACTTTTGACTGATATTCAAGTGTTGTGAAGGTGTGCAGTAGAGTTCATCAAGAGACAAAGTAACAAACCAAACTGTAATATCTTATTTAGCACAAATCTTCACTTCGGTCAGGGTGAACTGCTGTTCTCAAACACTCTCATACATGAAAGATCAAGATTTGTACTCAATAATAAACTGCACTGGTTTCTTTTTCATCAAAGCTTGTCGTTTGCCTTCAGATCACTTGAATATATGCACGAGTTTCATACGAGTGTGTTTTGATGCTTTTGTATTCTTTTTAAATCTTGAGGAAGGTCATCATTCAGATCTCATTTTGCTGTTTAACTGAACAAGTGACTTGTATTATCTTAGAGCCATATATTATTGTTATTTATTAGACTCTGAAATGCTTGATTCTGATTGGTCAGTTGCAACATTATCAGTTATAGAGGGTATGCATTGATGTCACTTTCCCGCGGGAACACGCTCCCTCAGCTGGACTGAGTGGCAAAAGAGCTGCTGCATCACTGGATTTAACAGGGAAAACTGCAAAAACGTGAGTAAAACAAACGATTACACTAAAGGTTCGGCTAGAAAGTGTTTCTTATAACATGTCAAAGAAACCTAATCCATGGATATTGACATGCAGCCAGGAATCATGTTTCCTGACATTTATATGTGCCTGATTTAGACAGCGTGTATGGCGTTGTGTGGGTGAGCGGTTTGCTGATCCTGAGGCCCATTGTTGTGCCATTCATCCACGACCATCACCTCATGTTGCAAGGATCGGTACACAATTCCTGGAAGCTGAAAACATCCCAGTTCTTGCATGGCCAGCATACTCACCGGACATGTCACCCATTGAGCATGTTTGGGATGCTCTGGATCGGCGTATACGACAGCGTGTTCCAGTTCCTGCCAATATCCAGCAACTTCGCACAGCCATTGAAGAGGAGTGGACCAGCATTTCACAGCCCACAATCAACAACCTGATCAACTCTATGCGAAGGAGATGTGTTGCACTGTGTGAGGCTAATGGTGGTCACACCAGATATTGACTGGTTTTCGGACCCCCCCGGACCCCCCAATACAGTAAAACTGCACATTTTAGAGTGGTCTTTTATTGTGGCCAGCCTAAGACACACCTGTGCAATAATCATGTGTCTAATCAGCATCTTCATATGCCACACCTGTGAGGTGGATGGATTATCTCGGCAAAGGAGAAGTGCTCACTAACACAGATTTAGACAGATTTGTGAACAATATTTGAGAGAAATAGGACTTTTGTGTACATAGAAAAAGTCTTAGATCTTTGAGTTCAGCTCATGAAAAATGGGGGCAAAAACAAAAGTGTTGTGTTTATAATTTTGTTCAGTGTATATCGTCATATCGTCCAGCCCTAAAACTTGTATAGTTTTTGTCAGTGTTTATTTAAAAACACCCAATTATGCAGAATATAAGATGGTAAATATTTAATTGATGAGTTGTCAACATAATATATAACAATTCAATATATGAATTTACCCCAAAATCCAACATTTTGACACTAAATGATAACTGCAAAACATGTTTCTCTGCCTGGAGTTCAGTTGTTTTCTGTGAATTGCAGCGATCCATTTGCTTCTTTTTTCTGTAGCTTTCGGCAGTCTGTAAAAATATACCTCAGATTTTGTGTCAGATCTTTTTGTACAGTCCATCACAAAACTCTTTCCCGGTTTGGATGTGTTGTGTGTGTTTGTCATGGCATTCACGCTGGAAACTATAGTGCCACTCAGTCTTTTTGCCCCTCAGTGGGCGTAACCGCAGTCATAACGGTCGACGGTGACGTCACGTGCACACCCTCTATTCCCCGATAATGTCCGTCGTCAATAGCAACACTGTAATAGTAGACCTACGATAATAATGTTGAAGTGATTTTCTCATTGCTAGAATGATTGTTTGTTCACTGTAATGGATTATAAGATAATAATCAGTTAAGATTTTAAAACATTTTCTTCTCAAATCAATATTTCATGTCTCCATCATTATTAATGTGGTGTAAAGCTGTGTAATAACTGATATGACTGTACATTATCTAACTTGTGTGTTGGTCTCGGCTCAAAGCCGATCGCTAGGAACTTTTTCTTCACAGAAGCTTGTGTTTAATGAAGTAACAAAATATTTCAACTTAAATCAATATTTTGTGTCTAATTATTTACTTATGTGTCAAGTATCTGTGTAATAAGTGGGATAATGTGGATCCAGCCGGTTGTTATCCCAGAATAATCCCTGACTGTCACACGTCCTGATCATCCTGATGAAGTTTATTTTGCAAAAACAACCGGCTGGATGTACGAGCAGGATGTTTTTTTATCTTTTAATTTTCTCCTTTTGTGTTCTGAAAAAGTTTTGCAGCTTTAGAAAAACAAACCATAAATGATGATAAAAATGACTGATTTTAATTTGTGAACTCTCAAAGCTGACAGTGAATCAGTTGTTGTTGTTGTTGTTCTGTCAGACCTGCAGGTGGAGACACAGCAGAGAGTGAAAGAGGGAGATTCAGTCACTCTGACATGTAAAAGCAGCTGGTCTCTGACTGAACAAACAACATTCATCTGGTACAGAAACTCACAGAGATTCACTAAAGGAATTGTGAAAGTGAATCAGCTTCATCTGTGGTCAGTCAGATATCGTGATGAAGGAAACTATCAGTGTGAAATAAGAGTAAATAATGTTCATCTGATCTCTCCTGCTGTTTATCTTAATGTTGAATGTGAGTACAAACTGATTCATTAATATTAATTAAATATTTCACACTATATAATTGCGAGAGAACACAAAAGCGTTGAAATATATTTTTTCCTCCCGTCTCATATTTTTTCCATCACCATGTCCCTTTAGGCGCTCCGTAGAATATGTCATTTCCTTTCCGAACATAGTATTCGGCTTCAGGCACATCCGTTCTAGACACCAACTGAAATCTCTGATAGTGTGTTACAAAAAGTGTAGAAGAAAATTAAAGATTTCTGTTTGTTGCCGAAATTCTCTTTAATTATTTTCCTCATTTCTGTGTTTCAGCGGTTTATGGTCTGTGGGATCAGGGAGTGAATTACAGTCCTTCATATGTTTGTGCTTTAAAGGGATCAACAGTGAAAATATCCTGTACTTTAACATATCCTCAGAGTTATAAACTCGTAAAAGCTTTCTGGACCAAACCTGTTGGAGAATCACCTGATCTGTGTTCAGATCCAGAGAAGAGAGGAGGGATTCAGTGTCACAGTGAATATGAACACACTTCCAGCATCACTTTGATGAATGTAACAGAAGCTGATAAACACGTCTACTACTGCAGAATTAGAAATTATTGGAATTATTGGACAGTGATTCCTGGAGCTCTTCTTGATGTCACAGGTACAGTGAACTCCAAGAAATTGACCGCAGAAACATTTTTATTATCTTTTGAATAAACTATCATCTGTGCCTCAGAAACATCAAGCTGTTTATTATAACTGCTGTCTGAAGAGCTTGAGTTTAGTGTTTTAATGTGATTATTTCAGTATTATCACATGATTCCAGAAAGCAAGTTTAACTTATCGTCACATAAACCCTGAACTCTCGGTCGATTAACAAACCTTGCTTACTCGAGGTCTGGAGTAAGTTCAGCCAACCCGCACTGAAAAAATGTTTTCATTCTTCCAAATAAAATATTTAGGTTAATGGTTCACATCTAAATTTTATAACTTGAGCCAATGAAAAATAAATTCATATTATTTCTTAAATGATCAGTTTTGTTTTAATTACATCTATATCTTTTTGTTTAGTTAAAAAATAGAATTTAAATTAATTGACTTTCTTCAACAAGAAAATTATACTTTGAGCCAGGTTTTATAAAATAGTTTTCATAGCCAGAAAATATTGTTTAGGGCAAGTTATTTATTTTTAATTGGCTCAAGTTATAAAATATAGATGTGAACCATTAACCTAATTTTTTTTTTTAATTGGATGAATGAAAACATTTTTTCAGTGCAGAGTATGAAACTCAGAGTTAACGGTGACCATATGAACACATTCTCAACCTAGAGCGAATCCAAGAGTCACCATGGAAACGGACGTTAAGAAGAAGTGTTCCATAGAACTTCTTTCTTCTTCTTTTGTTTAATGGCAATTTACATTCTAAGTGCATATCGCCACCTACTGGACGGTTATCTTTTAATCTTTCATTAATCATTTTTTTTATTGTTACTGTGAACAAGAATTATATTGTTTGTTTGATGCTAAATATATAAATTAAAAAATAGATGAATTGACCTAAAAAAACAGTCTGTGCTTTCAAAGGTAATATGGCTGTATACGTTTTATCTATGATGTGTGAGAAGAGAATAAAAAACAAAAACAACCCCGTTGCTTTATGTTATGTTATAATATATGACTATATGATATATTATTGTGTGAAATCTGTTCACTGGAGCCTCATCATGCGCTGAACACCTCTGAAAGAAACTAACCCTGAAACACGAGCTGCTCCAGAGCAGGTTTTGTTCAGAGAGTAAGTTGTTTATGGTTACTTACATACCCTGAAAGTGACCTTTTTGGAACTGAAAGTTGAGGTTATCCGTTTACTCTGAGTAAACTTACCCGGATATGTTGCAGAACCTGCTTTCTGGAATACTGTCCTGATGTTGTGATGATGACAGTGAATCAGTTGTTGTTGTTGTTGTTCTGTCAGACCTGCAGGTGGAGACACAGCAGAGAGTGAAAGAGGGAGATTCATTCACTCTGACATGTAAAAGCAGCTGCTCTCTGACTGAACAAACAACATTCATCTGGTACAGAAACACACAGAGATTCACTGAAGGAATTGTGAAAGTGAATCAGCTTCATCTGCGGTCAGTCAGTCGTTCTGATGAAGGAAACTATCAGTGTGAAATAAGAGTAAATAATGATCATCTGATCTCTCCTGCTGTTTATCTTAATGTTGAATGTGAGTACAAACTGATTCATTAATATTAGTGAAATATTTCACAGATTATTCAGAATTTAGTTCAGATTTGTTTGATAAATTCAGGCCCAATCATACAGACTTTAATGACATTTTTGTTTATTATACATGATTTATTCTTATTAATTTATTAATATGCAAAATTAATGTAAAGCATGAATCTGTTTAGTGATTCTTTCTATGAATCCTGGGTTGAAAAATGTAATATTGTTTTATTGACTTTGCACCAGTTCAGATGTAGATTTGCACCTTTTTCATCACTTTTGATTTCTACTTACAGATACACTTCAGTAATTGTTAATAATGATTATGGAAGGTCATGGCATTAATAAAATAATTATTTTCTGTTTTACATATATTTCATGTAGATCCTCCAATGAACGTCTCAGTGTCCATCAGTCTGTATGGTGAAATAGTGTCAGGAGATTCAGTGACTCTGAACTGCAGCAGTGATTCAAACCCTCCTGCTCTGAACTTCAGCTGGTTTAAGGAGAATGAAACCTCAGCTGTTGGATCTGGACAGAGTTTCAGCATCTCCAGCTTTAGCTCCAGTTTCAGTGGACGCTTCTACTGTGAGGCTCAGAATAAATATGGATCTCAGAGATCAGCGTCTGTTTCTCTCACTGTTAAAGGTATTTTCTATAAACAGACACTCTTTCAGGTTCATCTGTCTCACGTGTGAAATGATCTTCATGATCATCTTGTTTCAGGGGTTCAGAGAGCTGCTCTGCACACAGTTTCTGGGATCGTGGCGGGATGTGGAGGATTGATCTTCATCATCATCATCATCATTGTGTTCATAAAGTGAGTGAATGTTGAGCAGCTCCTGAATTAAATTCTTTTGCAAAATTTGTTGAACTTAAACCACTATAATTTATATTAAATACTTTTTACAATAAATTAAACTTTTCAGTACTTTCTAACAAAAACATTTTTTCTCCAGGAAGAAGAGGAGAGATGGTGGAGCTGACGTTATCAGACAAAATCAGGCAAGTTTGATGATTTATACCTGAAACTACAATGACATGGATATTATATTTAACTAGAAAATACAAATATTGACAGATATTTGACATGAAGACAATCTGGAAAACAATGTTAATGTAACTCACAGTCACATGTGTTTCTGAATGATTGATCTGCTGTTATATCTGTGTGATATTTTATTTGATGAAACTGCAGGAGGATCGCTCTGACAGATCAGCAGAAACGGCTCTGACCAATGACACTGCACTGTATTCACTCGTATCAGCCAATCAGAGGGATGATCTGTATGCCAACATTAAAGCAAAGAAACCCGAACGCTCCGGGAGAAAACAAACAGAAACAGACTCTGGAGATGTTGGAGAGGTTCAGTATGCCAGTGTCCATCACTTCAAGAACAAAGACATGAAGAAGACTGAAGAGAACGACTGTCAGACCATTGAGACGCATCATCCATCTGAAGCCAACAGGTGAGAAACCATTCATCTGAACCCAAATAAAACATGTTCAGTGCGGAATCAGAGCTCTCGTTTTTGTGTTGTTGAGATGTTGGATTGTCATCTGCTGGTGGGACTTTCTGAAATGCCACATTAACATATTTGTATAATTTCTCCTCAGGTCTGAGGACTCGATCTACAGCTCATGCAAGTAAAGAACGTGTGGTTTATCGATGCTGATGGGACACCTGGATTTGAGTCCAGCACAGGTCATGTTCCCATTTCCCTCTTGATTTCACTCACACATTTATGGGACTGTTTTTCTGTTTGGATATGGATG
Source organism: Ctenopharyngodon idella (assembly GCF_019924925.1). Lineage (NCBI taxonomy): Eukaryota > Metazoa > Chordata > Actinopteri > Cypriniformes > Xenocyprididae > Ctenopharyngodon > Ctenopharyngodon idella. Next base: position 42,857,547 of record NC_067220.1, read on the forward strand.
GATTTCGATTTATAATCAGCTCTTTTATTACGATCTGAAATGATTGTCAGTATCACACACACTCACTCTGGACATGAACACACTGATACCTGTAATAGTCAAAGGCCTTTTAGCTCTCGCTTTATACAGTCAATGTAGAACAGATGTTTCTTCTCGTCTCGTCAAACTGTGTGATTTTATTGCTAAATACATTAAAATCTGAACATTATCAGAAAGTCTCATTATGACAGTGTAGCACATTTTACACCCAACTCTCATTACTGTAATGTGCCGGGTATTGTATTTTTCATGTTTTTCATTTCTGTAATACAGTAAAAAATACTTTAAAACTCTTTGTTCACTATGTTAATGAACAAATTTAAATGTATATGAAAGATATGACTGCACACTCACTTGCAGAATGTTTTATTCACCAACGTTTCAGCACAAAGCCTTTGACCTCTGCACTGAACAAATTTAACAAAATTTAAATAATGAGGAGTACATTGTAAAACCATCTTCCAAACCGTGTTTTTGCCTTGCCTTAATAAACTGGTCTGTAATAATTATTTATATTTTAGAGCTGTCAGGACAAGGTTCACAAAACATGTTGATAATGCCAATCTTTACACCAGTTACTACTTTGTCTATTAATAGGCTAGCCAAGTTATAATAATTTCCAGTTACCTGTCAGCTACCTGCTCACATTTTTCAGATCCATATTTATTTTCTTATTGAGAGTTTTGATGTCATTAGTGACATTCGCATAAGGCGGTCACCTGTAATCATGGACACATCGGTAATTACCAAAATAATGTTCCTCTGCACAGTGTTGCCAACTATTTTCAATGGAAAGCAGCTAAAGCCAGCTCAAAAAGTCACTAAATGCCACTAGTGTCAGCATTATGTTCTGTTCAGTGTGTTTTTTCCTGTCAAAATAAATTGACCTAGTTTCCAAGTCTGTGTCAGTTTCATTTTGTTCACCTGGTGTTCATTAATTACCTCATTAATTCCCTCATTTAGTGTGGTTTATATTTTCTCTGTTTTGTTCAGTTCTTTGTCCTGTCTTGTCAATGTTAAGTGGTTGTGTTTTCCCATTATCCTGTGATTCCCCTTCCTGGATTTAATAAAGACTGTTTGTGTTTTGATATTCTCCTGTGTCGTGTTTATACCCAGCCACATATGACAGCTACCCTGATCATGTTCTCTTTACGTGGGTTTTATTCATAAAGCATGAGAGGAGAGCACTGGGATTGTCAGTCGTCTTTTAACGCCGCACACAAACAAACACACACAAGCAGGATGTAACAACTTGCCTCCTTAAACTTTGTAACACTGCTCTCTGGTGGCACGTTTATGTAATAGCATCAATAATCACAGACGTAGTTACTTTAATAGCCTATATGCACCCGCATATACTACAACCCAGCTAACAGGGAACATTCACATAGCTTTGGCAAACGTTCGGGCAAGGTTCTCTCAAAGTTATGAACAAACGTTCTTCCAGTAACATCAATAGAGTGTTTGTTCATCATTATCTGTTCTTCAATAATGTTCTCAAAAGGTTATCACAAAAACATTATTTATACATTGCTTGTAGAAGTTTTTTTTTAAATGCCCTCATAATGTTGGGAGAAAACGTTCTCAGAACAACATTCCTCAATGCAGCATGAAGCATGTCACCATTGTTGAGATTCATGTGCTGATTCTTGATGTCTGTGGGTATCTAAAAAAAAACCCTACAGTTTATTTATAAATCAAAATTCAGCATGTGTGATCTGTTGTTTGTGAATATAATCTATTAATAACAAATAACCACTTTTGGTCAGGGATAAGATGAGTGAATTATTCTATTTTATGATGCTGAATATTTCATCTCCTGATTATCTTTGGTTCTGGGTTTCTTTGCAAGAAATGATGTGTTTTGGTAAACACTGTTACAAAGACCACAACCTCACATAAAAAAGCCAAGAGTCAAACTGTCCAACTAAATGAAACACTGATCACCATAACGGTGACTAAACATTTTCAATAAATTCTCAAATAGAAAGATCTTGAGAGATTTATTGTCTTTTTTTAATCTTCAGTTGATTTCAGGCTGTGTAGCTTTAAGTCAGTTGTAATTGTTTCATTTTCTGAGAGTGTAAGCATGATGTTAAACCAACATCACATTATAACATTGATTCAATGTCATTACCATTGATAACATTGATAACTAATTGTTGTCCTTGAAAACTAAAAAGTAGTGCTTGAAATGTGCTTGAAAGTCCTGGAATTTCATTTTACAGTTTCTCTACGAACTCTGTAAGGAGATTCATGTTAGTTTTGCTTAAAATTTCAATATTATCTTACACAAAATTAGTAAGTTGCCATTATGTATCAGCAAATGTTTCCCAAGCTATGAAATGTTTCCTCACTTCTCTTAGTCATGTTGAGACAGATGTAATGTTTTAAGATAAGGATTTTTTTTTTTTTTTTACTATCATGCAAGAACATTGTATCATAAAAAGAACATTGTTAGGATGATCTTTGATTGTGTGTCCATAGTTTTTTTGTTTTGTTTTTTGTTTTGCACAGTGAAATATTTATGTAAAAATTCTAAAAAGTGTGCAAAAAGTGGTGGTTCAAAACCCAACAACAGAGTATATGCTGCTGGGTAGTGAGAATACAATCCTGATATCCAAAGCAGTCAACCTGAACTGTCCACACACAGTACATGCAAATATGGGAATAGTGTACACAAAAGCTGACCAAAACACGCCTATTTTAAGTGGAGGAACATTTGTGGTGAGGTAAACATAACATACAAGTGAGCAATTCCTGTTATAGTCCATCAAATTGTATTGTTTTTTTTTTTTTTATTTCCATTTATTTGGAAAGGGACAGATACAATAAATATTGATAAAATTGAGACAACAGCCATCCAATGCTAGTATCATAGTGCTTTTAGCTAAAGCTAATTTGCAACACTCATCCGTAGAAAGGGCTTTTATTGACTACAATTACAACAACAATAAAAAAATAAAAAATAAAAAAATAAACATGAATGCAAGTTTGTTATTAAAACCTACAGCAGATTTTAAATGATCAGAGAGCGAAATCCAACTTTTTGCACCTTTCTGTCTGAGCAAAAGATAAGAATACAGAATAAAATTTTACAATTGCTGCTAGAAGCTGCTCTGGTGAATCTGCACCACTGCAATCTCTTGAAAAATTACATAACGGCTGAGGGGAAAAACCATTTAAACATTTGAATACAAGATTTGCATACTGAAAATAAACAAAATCAGCAAAACTCAGAATCTTATTTTACAATGATAATATCTTACTTGCTTCCTATCCAAAATTTTCAAGGCATGATTATAAAGACATTAAATCTGATAAATTACAGACAGGTCAGTCTGAGACCAAATTGTTAATCCATATGATTTGTGAAAATATTGAGTTTAAAAACAACAAAGCATGATCAAAAGTTAAACAATTTCTTATCATAAAGCTAATAAGATTGACCTTGATTGTTTTACAAATCTTTTTAACATGGCTATTAAAATCTGAGAATCTAAATCTTGTATTTTTACAATAAATCATACATATAATTTATAATGTCTCTGCAAGCTCATAAAAGAACATTGTTTTACAGGACAATGTTGACACGACTAAAATGAAAGATGAAAAAACATTATTTTTAACAACCATACATACATACTGTAAAGCAATAAATTTCTATTGATTCATGATTTATAAATGAATCAGTATCATATATAGGACTACATGAAGAAATGTATGTATAATGCAACATGAAGCACATTTATGGCTTTTTAAGACAGACAAAGTTGAGCTTATCCTCACAATTTTTGGGTGTCCAAATATTATTTTCTCTATCCAGAGCTCCACAGCGCAGATTTCCGGCAGGACACTGGAGCTCCCCCTCCACAGACCAGGCTTTATATTGAAGATTATGTCCACTGACCCAGAACCAATGACCAGCCATGAAGCGCAGGCCGATCCACACATAAGCTGTCTGGGATGATGTAGCGTTAATTATCACATCTGCCATAAGCATCCCAGATCTTAGACTCACCAGGTCAATGTAGTTCTGTCTGCAGTAGTCCAGGGCTTCATCCCACGTCTTGTTCTGATGCACCAGAATGGGCTCAAAGACCTGCATACAGTAAAATGGTAGAGTCCACGAGCACAGAGCATTGTGCAGTTTATAATTATCTTTTCTTACAATGCAACACTCTTCAGTGTTCTCGTTTGGTTCCCCAGTGTCCCAATTGTCAATTTTTTCATTCTCACCTCCAGACCAAATCCATTTTTCTGGGTTGTTAGGACTTATGTGCAGTCCAATCCAAAAATATTCATTATTGACTTCTGGATTTGTAGAGAGCAGTTGTGCCTCTTCTGTATTGATGGTGGACAGGTCATCATGGTATTCTCTGCAGTACGTCTGTGCATCTTTCCAGGTCATTGTTTTATTCACAAACAAGTGTTTTCTGTGGAGACTGAAGTTCAGTCCAAAGAGACTCAAAAACAGGAGCAGAGTGACGACAGCCTTCATTTCTAAACAGATGATCTACTCAGCGCAGAGTTTGTGTGATCTCAGTGATGAAGGGGTATTGTTTTATTTCTGTGAGAGACAATAAAAAAACTGGAAGGCACTGACCAACCAGATGGTCAGGCTCTTCAAGTATTTGTGTAGCAAATATCCAAACCAAATGTGCTGGAAATGTTTTTAGACTTTTTACATGGAATGCAAGAATAATGGGGAAACAAACTACAGAAATATAATATAAAATCTAAATATGAAACATAATTTTCAAACATCAAATAATCAAACTACAAGCAATAGCACAAATAAACACAATAGAACAAAGATACAATAAACAGAGCTTTTCAGATCTAACAGTAGTAATACAAATTAGGTACAGAAATTGAATAAAGTAATCAAATGTAATATAACACCTGCATATTCTTTACTGTATAAATTAAATATACACTGTTTGATTCTCCATTGTCTCAGATGGCACTTGTTGCCATCTCACCACCTTTGTGAATGCTCAGCATTAATGCCATGTTCGGAGGGTGAGGCTTTTAGTATTTGAGTAGCAAATGTTCTGTCATGCATGCAGGCCAACCTGCTGATCCATTCAAGCAAATACAAGACTAACAAACTGTGTGACATCCTGATACTTTTAAATCTGGGACCTCATTTATTTGATCTTATCTTATCATTGATCTTAGAGTGCGTGCATGCTAAAATCCTAAAATCCATGCCAACTTTCATATTTAAAAGACAAAGTGAAAAAGTGCTGTATGTCACACAACTTGGGGTTTGTTAGTCTTGTATTTGCTTGAATACATTTGCCTGCATGAAATGTGACATTTGTTACTCAAATACGAAAAGCCTCACACCATATCAGGCTCTAAGCAGATGTACTCATTTTTCCTTGCGACAGAGAGTCAGAGTTGGGCCTACTGCAGGTATTTGGAAATATAAGCAATTCATTCTGCTAACCATTCTCAAGTAGCCTAAAGGATGTTGACTTGTGCTCTTTTATATGTTAAAGGGATAGTTTAACCAAAAATTTTCTCATCATTTACTCACCTTCATGCTGATCCTGTATGAGTTTCTTTCTTCTGTTGAACACAAAAGAAGATATTTTAAAGAATGTCGGCTAGACAGTTGGCTGCGTCCATTGACGTCTATAGTATTTTTTTTTTTCCCTACTGGAAGTCAATGGGTGCCATCAACTTTCTAGTTACCAACATTCTTTAAAATATCTTCTTTTGTGTTCAACAGACGAAAGAAATTCATACATGTTTGGAACCACGTGAGGATTAAGAAATGACAAAATTTTCATTTTTGAGTTAACTATCCCTTTAATGACATTAGTGGGCGTTTATGAGGCGGAGATCTGAAACCACTCAGCTGCGCACAAGATTATCGATTTCACATCTGGAAAACATTTTTTATGCATACTTTTGTTCTCTGAATTACAGGAAGGATGTACTTGAAATATTTGCGAAATGATCATACACTGTAAAAAAGAAATTGTTTCATTACAGATAAATTGTACAGTACAATTTTAAAAATTAGGCTTTTATATAAAAACCACATCTATCAAAAATAAAAACAATTAACCTATAATAACAAATAAACTAGATACTGGATGAGATTCGTGAATCTGCCTACTCAACATTGATTACATTACTGTCAACACATAACCAACATCACCTGACTGCATTTTCTCCTAGATTATTTGATTTTTTTTTTTTTTTTTTTTTTTGACAAATGTGCTTTAAAAACACACAAGCAACCAAAGTAACGTCAAAGTGTCAAGGGTCAAGAACCCAACTAAAGCAAACACTGAACACCACAATGGTGACTTCAAACAAAACCATTATTTTCAATAAATCATCAACATCTAAACCTCTGTTAATTCTCAATAAGAGCTTCTGTAGACGTCTGACAGAAATAAAGTCAGTCTGGTTAGTAATAAGTGAAGCTGGTGATGCTGTTTGTGGAGTTGTTTAATCCTCCTCTGCTGAGATCTTGAGAGATTTACTGTCTTTTATCTTCAGTTGATTTCAAGGCTGAAGTCTGTTGTATTTCTTGTGTTTCTCCTTGTGTCTTCTCTTTTTTCTGTTCTTGTTGTTTCTCTTTCCTTCAGTGATTCTGCTTGTTAACAGCAGGTGTTCATCAGTGTCTGAATTCACGTCAAGTGGACTATATTAGTAAACTAATGTAGGGAATTGTGAATGAGGGTATAAGGTGTGAATTATGACAACACTGATAATTCAGAGTTATGTTGCAGTAGGCTACTTTATCGAAAACAACAAATGTTACCCAGAATGCATTGTTTCTTATGGCATATTACTGTTTTAATGGAAAACAGTATGCTACTGTTTTTTTCACATCACAGTTTTACAGTGCAGATATACGTCACAATATCACTGTACAAAATTGGCCAAATTTCAAGAAGATTGTGCAGTGGTGTTCAAAGGGTTAAAAAAACAAACAAACAAACAATAAAACAGAGTGAAGCGTAATTTAACGGTAATCAACTGTAAATTAATTTACGGCAACAAACTGTACAAAAACAGTAATTTACTGGCAACCCTGCTGCCAGTTGACTGAAATATTAGTGAAAGTTAATAGAAAAAAGTTATGCAAAGTCAATAACTGATAAGTAAATATTAAACTGAAATGTTTTTATGTGTTTTTATGTGTTTTTGCACAAGATGGTATAGGAGTGATCTGTTAAATTAATTAGTTTTGTGGGTCACCATTGTGCTGGAGAGTAGAGCCTGTGCTTCAGTCAATGATGAGCTGAGAAACACTGATGTTATGCTGCATGTTGCTTTATTTAAAGGCAGTAACTGTGTAGTTGCTGAAGCAGCGACGATCACTTTGTTAAGTACTTTAGCACATGCATGTGTGCTAAAAAGTGATCTGCAAAGATTTGAGTTAAAGTCATGTTTTTGATTATTTCACTATTACACATTTAGTGTTTGCAGTTTAGGTTTTATATTAAAAAATATTCCATTTCAGTGGAAGCAATTGGTTTTCCATATGAAATGAGTTACCTTCCATTGTATTATTACAGTAGCATACTGTAAAAAAGGGAAAGCAGTAAATTAACAGTACATTATTGGCAACCACAGCTACCAGTAGATTACCGTTATTTTACAGCACAATTCTTTACAGTGAAATAATTCTTGCATCATTGTGCGTCGTCAGGTCGAGTCTCCTGAGGACGCCTACATGACCCTTGACCCCAAGTCCAGATGTTCTGAATATGACACACTGGATGTGAGTTCTTCTGCTGTTGTTGTAAAGGTGTTACATGAGATCTTATTTGTGATGCATATGTTCACTTCTTCTCTAGAATATGAAGAGATAATGTGACACAGACGAGCCTGAAGATCAGGATTATACATATTATAACCTGGACATATGATTATTATATCTTATATTAATTTAATTTGACAGTTCATTTCAGAAATGACAGTTCAGAAATAGTCATTTCTCTCATTCATTTTTAATGTTGTGCTGCTAAAAATGAGAGAACATCTCAATAGTCAAATACATCAATCTAGTGGATGTTCACGTTGACGCAGCAATGCATACAAACCGTAACTTTATTTTTGTCAAAGGCCTCTACATTCTGACCAAACGTGCCAAATGAAGAAATATAAAAGTAATAAGTAAACAAACCTTTAAATAATGCTACAACATAAAATACAGATTTGTTTTTTTTTTTTTTTTTTTTTTAAGAGGACTGTTATAGTCATTTTCCATTTATTTCCCTGCTTTAACGATATGCATTGGAAAAATTGCTATACAAATAAAAATTAATTGAAACAACATTGTGTTGTATCGCTGTTTGCTTTATTTCAGTCAGTGTGTGAATTATACAGCCAATCTTTAGCGGGTGATTATTTAAAAAAGTTATTTCTATCGGCCGTTTTCGGTGATAAATAGCAGCTGTTTTGTTGATATTCCGCGTGACGCTGACCAAACAGAAATGTTGTTTTTAGGAGGACTGTTGCTATGGTCACGCGAACGCGCCTAAATAACTTTGTTGAGCTTAAAGGGATAGTTCACCCAAAAATGAAAATTGTCATCATTTACTCACCCTCAAGTAGTTCCAAACCTGTATGAATTTCTTTGTTCTGCTGAACACACAAAAAAAAGATATTTGGAAGAATGTCAGTATCCAAACAGATCTCGCTCCCCATTTACTACCATAGTAGGAAAAATAAATACTATGGTAGTCAATGGGGGGCGAGATCTGTTTGGTCTTATAGCTGGTCTCTCAGTTTTGTCAGGCTGGTCTATAGGCTGATTTTAGAGGGGCTTTCAGAGACTAGTTAAGAAATATATTTCCTCATAGTCATTTCTCTCATCATCATTATGTACATGCAGTTACATGTATCTTCCTCTAGATGGCGCGTCAGGTCGGTGAGGCTGTAGAGGTGTGCAGTGACGCGCTGTCCGAGGTGCTGATAAAAAATAAATAAATAAATAATAATAATAATAATAATAATAATAATAAAAAAATAAACATTCATCAACAGTGACGTTTGAGATGCCCAGTAAGCCTATAAGAGTAAACAATAAAAACATCTTATTTTTTAAATAAAATTATTAATGATTTCTAGAGTATATAAGAAGAATATCACTGCAACTTTGTCTTTCATCTCATAGTGTTTTTGCACCATCTTTGCAACCTATAAAGGCCCAATGTGTTATTCTGAAAGAGCTGGTAAAACTGATCAAGAGCTTCTTCTTTTCGTTCAGCACATTGAGCTTCAATTCACACGCCTCATGACATCAAACCCCATAAACACCTACTGTAAGAGCCCGTTTGTCTTTACATTGTGAGAGCCATCTTGAGCTAAATATAGTTAAACACATTCACTAAATTACAGTATAGCTATAGGATTACAGTGAATTATCAGTTATTAAATCATCAAATCTTTTACTCTGTTTATGTGAAATATCTGGTGATTTGTGTTTGTGTTGATGATGTTTAGATGAAGTCAAAGAGAAGCTGTTTCTGTCGAGTACATGTTGTACATTATCTTGCATCAGCATAAGAAAGAAAAAGAGGAAGTACAGATGAACGTCACATTGACTGAGTTTCCATAGTATTTCAGTGAACTCATGAAAATAACGTCTTCAGTTCAGCTCCTCTGTGACTGAATTAATGCATTAATACAGATTCAGAGAGGCTTGATCGACTTCTAGACTGTAAGACATTTAGTCAGTTTAAATCTGCACTAGTGTCATGTGACTGGAAGTGTTTTGAGGAAGTGAAGAGAGACAGGATGTGTGAAAACAGTTAAACTACTGCATACAGATCATACAGTCATTTACACACAAACCCTGCTGATGAAAGTAAGGTAGGACAGATATATTTTACAATGCAAAAACATGTTTTTCTACAGTTTCAATAGAGAGATTATTGAATATGATATATGAAGTACTTGTTTCATATGTATCTCCAGTCATGCGAACACGTGTCAGTCTCACATTTGTGTAATTGTAACAATCATCCTCGTGTCTTCCAGAATGTTTCATCTTTTCTCTCTGATTTCTCTGCTTGTGATTCCTGGTGAGTCTGAACATCATTCATATTTTCACACATACGCTGAAGAAACCTCCATATTTCAGGATGTTTTGTCTGTATTTCTGTATTTATTGACAGTTTAATATAAAGAATGCATGAAGTTCACAGTTCTGCTAAAGTGATACAGACACTTCAATATGAACATCTTTACTCTGTTCTTTCTCAAAGCAAACATCTTTCACATATTCTCTCACAAAGATTTAACAATAGTGAGCTCTACAGAGATGAAGCTTGTGTTTGACATCTGGAGACATTAACTTTTTTCTCATTTGTGCGTCGACACTGACACACTGACACTGCAGAGCGGTAAGAACATTTTTATCATTATTGTTTATGAGTTAAAATAATTCAGTAGTGCTACGACTGATATTTATGAAACTGTTTTAGATGAATGTTGATTTGATGAAGTGATCTGAACTCCAGAAGCTCAATATCTGTTGTAGATTCATGTGTAAATATTGTGTGAAGCTCTTTAGACACACGAGGCCTGACATGAGAAACAGCACCAGTTCACGTCAAGCCTTCAGTGATCCGTGAATTATTCTGAAATCATCATGTGTTTTATCTGTCAAATAGAGTTTGTGATGTTGTATAGAGATGATGCTCATAATGTCATAATCGTCAGTTTTCTGATTGCGGAAGTCAGTATGGTGTCGTCTCTCATAAAGTCTCTTCCTCTGATCGTAGTGATCATGACTGCGGGTGAGTCTTCAGTTTCACTCACTATACAGATATTTGAACAAAAGATGATTGAGCTCTTCACACTTATAAACTGACATCAGTGTTTTACTGTCAGCTAACATAAAAATATTCAGAAGTTAAAATATATTTGTTGTACATTTAAAACACCTGAAAGCCTCTTCATTTCTCATCTCTGTGTTTCAGCGGTTGATGGTCAGCAGGATTGGGGAGTGAATTACAGCCCTTCATATGTTTGTGCATTAAAGGGATCAACAGTGAAAATATCCTGTACTTTAACATATCCTCGTGGTTATGAGATCAGAACAGCCTTCTGGACCAAACATGTTGTAACTGATGGAGAATCACCTGATCTTTGTTCAGACTCAGAAAAAAGAGGAGGGATTCAGTGTTTGAGTGAAGCTAAAGACACTTTCAGCATCACTTTGACGGCTGTAACAGAAGCTGATAAACACGTCTACTACTGCAGATTTACTACAAACATTGATGGTGGAAAATGGACGGGGGTTCCTGGAGTTCAGCTTGACGTCACAGGTAAAACTAGTGAACTCTCAGAAATAGACCACAGAAACACACACACACACACACATCACCCAGTCAACAAATTGAATTCACAGTGATCTAAAAGTGTAACCTCACAGCGCTCTCACTGTGTGCTCATACTACAGTCACAATGTGGGGTCACCCCAGACAGAAATTTTATTGTTCTAGAATGTTCTGAGAACATTGTTATGTTCTTGTAATGTTTTCAGCAGCTATTTTTTGTTACTGGAATGTTCTCCTAAAAGGTAGGATAACATCCTCTAAAAACATTCTAAACATGTTTAGTAATAACATTGATAGAACATTATCCCCTAACATTCTTATAAAGTTTTAGCGGGAAGTTTCCCAGCAGACATTGGACTCCAACATTGTTCAGATGTCAAATTTTGGTTGAAAGTGAAAATCGTGTTGAAGTCAAGCTCCATCGCCATTAAACAACTCCAAAAACAGCATTAGCAGCTTCAATTATTACAAACAAGATGGACTTTATTTTTGTCATATGTGTACAGAAGTTCTTATTGACTTTAAAAGAGGTTTAGATGTTGAAGTTTGATTGAAAGTAATAGTGTGGTTTGTGGTTAGTCTTGTCTTTTTAATTATTGCAAGAACAGCAAGAGAAAATGTATGTTGGCTACTCTGGAGGATTCAATATATATATATATATATATATATATATACAAACTGAGCACAGTAAGTTTTAAACAAGTTCACTGAGACAAACACAAACCTCAAGAGTCAGTGTTTAAATCTCAATGATGGTGACATTCTTCATGCTGCAATGCATTCTGGGTGCATCATATAAAACTCATCAGTGGCTCCCAGAATGCATTGTGGCATGAAGCACGTCATCACTGTTGAGATTCATACGCTGATTCTTGATGTTTGAGTGTGTCTAATTTAATCAGTAGTTCAAAATGTTTAGTGTGTTTGTAAAATCATGCAGATTTTCTTATTAAATCACTGTTGGATCTCATGCTGTAGAAACATGACTATAATCAATAATATGAAATTAACAACATATGATGCATCTGCATTATCAAGTAGCTAATATCATCTGATCACATTTTCTCTTGCTTTTCTTGCCATAACAAACCAGCAGCCAGAGAAAAACTAACATTAAAACATCAAGAGTCAAACTGCCCAACCAAAGCAAATACTGATCACCATAATGGTGACACCAAACCAAAATTATTTTCAATAAATCATCAACATCTAAACCTCTGTTAATCTCAATAGCAACTTTTGTACACATATAACAGAAATAAAGTCAGTCTGGTTAGTAATAAGTGAAGCTGGTAATGCTGTTTGTGGAGTTGTTTAATCAAATCTTCAGAGATTTAATGTCTTTAATCTTCAGTTCATCGAAGGCTGTGGCTGAAGTTAGTTGTAGTTCTTGTTCCTCTGTCCTTCAGTGATTCTGCTCGTTATCAATTAATTATCTCATTTACTCCAACACTGATTCAGAGCCTGTAGTGTGCACACTGAGCAGGGTTCATTTCGTCTGGGCTAACCCATGTGGGGCCTTCATGGAAACTGTGGACAAAAATAGCTGGACCCCAGTTAGACAGCGCAGGTGACACCCATCTGGGCCCCATATGGCTGTGCTGGCTGGGAGAATTATGACAAAATGCTGCTTTGTTGAGTATCCTCATAAGAGCAGTCTTAAAAGAGTTAAATAATGTCTTAAATGAACTTAATGAGGTGTATGAAAGTGACATGCGTGTCAGATCCGTGTCATGTTCGACAGCCGCAGATATTAAAGTCACAGACGCCTAATAAACCAGTTGCTGTGATGTCTGTCATTAATGATAATACAATAACAAAAGTAACAGAAAAATTTGTAGCCTTAATAAGGATTAATCTATATTTAATTTATAATTTATGCAGTTAAGACTGTAAAGTGTTTGTAAAGTTATTCAATTGCTGTATATTTCCACAGGTAATTATGACATTTATTATAATGGGTTTATGTGAAGGTTGTTAGGTTCACTTAAATTAAAATATATTTTTTAAAATCCTAATAAATGTTGAAATTGATAGCTTTCAGTTATACTCTCATATTGAACGTCTATAATTAGCCTAATGTTTAAACAAGTAAAAAAGGAAGGAAAAGTTGTACTTCTCAGATGTTTTCTGGTTGTCAGTTCTCAGTCTGAACTGTTCTCAAAAACTCTCATACATGCAAAGTCAAGATTTTCACTCAGTAATAAACTGCACTTTGGTTACTTTCTCATCAAACCCTGTTGTATACCTTCGTGAGCTCTTGAATTGTGTGGTACAAGTTGTGTGGGAATGTTTTTTGATGCCTAAAGAACATCACCATTCACATTTCATTTTGTGCTCAGTTTACTGCTATTAAACAGTTGCAAGCAGGATTTTTTTTTTTGGTTACAATTTTTCTCCTTTTGTGTTCTGAAAAAAGGACGTCATGTGGCTTTAGAACAACACAAGGGTGACTGATTATTATTGGGTGAACTCTCACTTTAAGCTGACAGTGAATCAGTTGTTGTTGTTGTTCTGTCAGACCTGCAGGTGGAGACACAGCAGAGAGTGAAAGAGGGAGATTCAGTCACTCTGACATGTAAAAGCAGCTGCTCTCTGACTGAACAAACAACATTCATCTGGTACAGAAACACACAGATATTAACTGATCATACAGTGAATCAACTTCAGCTGAAGTCAGTCAGTCGTTCTGATGCTGGAAACTACAGATGTGCTGTAAGAGGAAATGATCATCTGATTTCTCCACCTGTTTATCTCAAAGTAGAATGTGAGTACAAATTGATTCATTAACATTAGAAATATTAATGAATTAATGTGAAATATTTCACACACTTGGAATTTCTCAATTCCATTTTGTTGAATATGTAAATCTATTGTAGGCCCACAGAAATTGGGAAAATAATATTTAGTAGTGTGTTGTAAAAATGCAGAAGAAAATGAAAGTTTTCTGTTTGTTGCTGAAACTGTCTTTAATTATTTAATTCCTCATCTCTGTGTTTCAGGGGTTGATGGTCTGCAGGATTGGGGAGTGAATTACAGCCCTTCATATGTTTGTGCATTAAAGGGATCAACAGTGAAAATATCCTGTACTTTAAAATATCCTCGTGGTCATGAGATCAGAACAGTCTTCTGGACCAAACCTACTGTAGCTGTTGAAGAACTACCTGATTTGAAAAATGACCCAGAAAAAAGAGGAAGAGTTCAGTGTCACAGTGAAGGTAAAGACACTTTCAGCATCACTTTGACGGATGTAAGAGAAGCTGATCAACACGTCTACTACTGCAGATTTACTACAAACATTGAGAGCGGAAAATGGACGGGGGTTCCTGGAGCTCAGCTTGACGTCACAGGTAAAACTAGTGAACTCTCAGAAATAGACCACAGAAAAACACACACACACACACACACACACACACACACACACACACACACACACTTTGAGATAATTTGTTATATAACTGCCACCCGATTCATTCTTTATCACATTGAAGTGAGGCTGCGTTCACACTGTCAGTTTTTGGGAATGGCGACTGCATTTACTTAAAGGTTTGAGTCTGGAAGTGTCCCGTTCTCACAGCAGCTTACAGTAGCGTCTCAAATACTGTCTGTATGAATGAGAGTCAAGCCCGTATACAGTGCTGCAGTAACTGATACATGTGATCTGGATTACATCATCAGATTTCAAAAATTAAGCACTTGTAATTAGTTGAAATTACATTTTAAAAATACTCATAATCAGACTACAGTTACTTTTTTATTGATTACATAATTCCATGTTATTCTCACAATGGCAGTAAATTATTCATAATTCATTGATTCTCTCTGCTACTTTTTATCTTGTTGTGGTCATATCCGTTCAGAAGGTCTTCCAGGTTTGTGGAATTGCACTAGTCATGTGACTGTCACTGAAAACTGAGAGCCACACAACATTTGATCACTGGATTTACAGAAATCAGTTCACTTTTAAGAAATTATTTCTCAACATTGCAATAATGCATATCTAATCAGCTCCTGACGAACACATGAATTATTATTTGAATCATCACTCAGTGAGTCATTTAATCATGAATTACTGTCTTTGGAAGGCTTTTGTCTTTCAAACTGATTAAAATGTAATTCACATTATTTCATATTTACATGATGCAGGGATTCACCAAACTTTTTGTCAGCTGAACCTCTTTGATGTAATAGAATTACTTGAAGTAAGCCTGGAGATTTTAAGTTAATAATTTAGGTCAATACAATTAAGTAAAAAATAATAATAAA
This sequence comes from Ctenopharyngodon idella, assembly GCF_019924925.1. Taxonomy (NCBI): domain Eukaryota; kingdom Metazoa; phylum Chordata; class Actinopteri; order Cypriniformes; family Xenocyprididae; genus Ctenopharyngodon; species Ctenopharyngodon idella. The sequence goes on from NC_067220.1 coordinate 42,873,176, forward strand.
GAAAAAAATAAAAAATAAAATTAAGTTCATGGTTCTCTGATGTCAGTTAATGGTCACGTGACATGCAGGTAACCAAATAATAAATGTAATGTTTTTTAGTAAGTGTTTTATTTTGAATTTTCAAATTATTTTATTTTTATGTATTTTTTATGATTTAAATAATAACTCTTCATTAAACTCATAAACCCCCTGCAGTTCCATCAGAACCCCAGTCTGGGAAACCCTGAAGTAATGTAATATTTAATGCACTTCATGTTGTTGATAAAGAATGAAATATATATATACCTTTAATTTGGAGAAGGAGAAACTGGGGAAGTGACTTCAGTGAATCAGACATGTGTCACTTTGCTCACAGCTGATTGGTCCAGTTTTGGTTTAAGATCTCTTACCCAGAACACAATCTGCCCCGATGGTGATGAACTCTGCTAAAAGCCCCAAGTAGGAATATCTGCAGAGCGAAGATCTTCAAAACGGGTCGTGAACACCAAAAGCGGGCAGAGTTACGTATGGCTCGGCTTGGCAATCTCATATCACATAACCTTATTAACTACTCATCTCCTGAAGTGCCATTTTCTTCAGCATGCTATTCAGCACAAATCCCTCCCTCCCGTTTCACTGGTTAAGGTTGGAGTGTAGGAAAGGTTTAGGGGTTAGCATTGGCTGTAGCATAGCATTACGTTGGAAATCAGCACTGTGATTGACATGACCAATGAAATCTATAGAATTGGCTGCAGGGTGGAGTTTGGATTGTAGAAAAAAATCATGCACGTGTGTCATGTGCTTGTCTGTCAACTGGAGGAAGCCACGCTCTATTTTGGAGCTCCAACCAACATTTAGAAATCTCCAGGCGGCAGCGTTACCCTTCTAAAAAACAGGCCACTTTCATGGTGCCTAAAACCCAGGGTTGGCAGAAATTAAACTGAATACCTGGCTAACCCTGGTTTAAATTGTTATAACTTTGTTTTCATAAAGATGATTCTAAATGATAGTTGTTGTTCTGTCAGACCTGCAGGTGGAGACACAGCAGAGAGTGAAAGAGGGAGATTCAGTCACTCTGACATGTAAAAGCAGCTGCTCTCTGACTGAACAAACAACATTCATCTGGTACAGAAACACACAGAGACTCACTGAAGGAATTGTGGAAGTGAATCAACTTCAGCTGAAGTCAGTCAGTCGTTCTGATGCTGGAAACTACAGATGTTCTGTAAGAGGAAATGATCATCTGATCTCTCCTGCTGTTTATCTTAATGTTGAATGTGAGTACAAACTGATTCATTAATATCAGAGAATCACAGATTATTCAAAATAAATTTTAAATTCAGATTTGTTTCAAAATGTCAGACTGCATGATTAAACATTTAGATTCTTACTAAAGTAATATGTAAAATGAATGGATGAATCAAAGTTGATACATCACTAAATATAAAATTGTTTATTGTGCATCAGTTTAGATTTTCACCTTTCAGATCTCATCTCTCAAATAAAATCTCTTGATTTCTACTTACAGATCCACTTCAGTAATCATTAGTAACAATAAATAAATGGCATAAATAAACTAAATATTTCTTTATTTTACATATATTTCATGTAGATCCTCCAAAGAGCGTCTCAGTGTCCATCAGTCCGTCTGGTGAAATAGTGTCAGGAGATTCAGTGACTCTGAACTGCAGCAGTGATTCAAACCCTCCTGCTCTGAACTTCAGCTGGTTTAAGGAGGATGAAACCTCAGCTGTTGGATCTGGACAGAGTTTCAGCATCTCCAGCTTTAGCTCCAGTTTCAGTGGACGCTTCTACTGTGAGGCTCAGAATAAATATGGATCTCAGAGATCAGCGTCTGTTTCTCTCACTGTTAAAGGTATTTTCTATAATCAGACACTCTTTCAGGTTCATCTGTCTCACGTGTGAAATGATCTTCATGATCATCTTGTTTCAGGGGTTCAGAGAGCTGCTCTGCACACAGTTTCTGGGATCGTGGCGGGATGTGGAGCATTGATCTTCATCATCATCATCATCATTATTGTGTTCATAAAGTGAGTGAATGTTAAGCAGCTCCTGCATTAAAATGTCTTTTCAAAAATAAACATGGATGAAGAATTTGTTAAACTTTCCACCATCAAAAATATTAAATATAACATTTTTCTTACAGTAATTTGGTTTTTAGTACTTTCTAACAAAATATATTTTTTTATCCAGGAAGAAGAGGAGAGATGGTGGAGCTGAAGTTATCAGACAAAATCAGGTAATTTTGATAACAGCTATATACCTGAATCTACAATGACATATTGGATATTATATTTATATTATATTTAACTAGAAAATACAAGACTGACAAGATCATGTACTGCTGCTTGAAAATTATTTGACATGAAGACAATCTGGAAAACAATGTGCATGTAACTCACAGTCACATGTGTTTCTGAATAATTGATCTGCTGTTATATCTGTGTGATATTTTATTTGATGAAACTGCAGGAGGATCGCTCTGACAGATCAGCAGAAACGGCTCTGACCAATGACACTGCACTGTATTCACTCGTATCAGCCAATCAGAGGGATGATCTGTATGCCAACTTTAAAGCAAAGAAACCCGAACGCTCCGGGAGAAAACAAGCAGAAACAGACTCTGGAGATGTTGGAGAGGTTCAGTATGCCAGTGTCCATCACTTCAAGAACAAAGACATGAAGAAGACTGAAGAGAACGACTGTCAGACCATTGAGACGCATCATCCATCTGAAGCCAACAGGTGAGAAACCATTCATCTGAACCCAAATAAAACATGTTCAGTGCTGAATCAGAGCTCTCGTTTTTGTGTTGTTGAGATGTTGGATTGTCATCTGCTGGTGGGACTTTCTGAAATGCCACATTAACATAGTTTATTAATTTCTCCCCAGATCTGAGGACGTGATCTACAGCTCAGTCAAATAAAGAGCATGTGATCAGAGCCGCAGCCTGTTAATGTTGAGTCCAGGTCATGTTCCCATCTCGCTCTCCTTTTGATTTCACCAATTTACACATTTATGGGACGTTTTGCTGTTTAGCTAAGGATAAATTTCAGTTTAAAGTAAGCTTGTTTATTACAATCTTAATTGATATAACAAACACACACAGCCTTCATTGTACACTCACACACACTGTAAAAAAAATTTGTTCACTCAACTTAACTTTTTGAGTTATCAATTTCCACTGACTCAGTTAAGTTGTATTTACTTATATTAAAGGGGTCATGAACTGAAAAATCAAAATTCCCTTGATCTTTTGACATATAAAAGGTCATTGTAAAAACATCCTGTAAGTTTCAGAACTCAAAATTTTTCTTGTTAGTCTAAAAACAGCTTATACTGAAGTCAGTCTGCCAAAACGACAGGCTGTAGAATGTGCAAATTTATGACATAATAGTGTGGCTAAACACCGCCTCCACAGAAGAAGATCAACGCCTGCTTTTACATCACTGCCTGTTTAGCCCCGCCCACCGATTCATGCATGTAGTAGGTAAATAACAAGAGAGGCAAACGCAGGTCTACGCAGAAACCAAACGATAAAGATGGCTCCAAAGACAACAAGACGCTGTGCAGTGCCAAGTTGTGGAAAAATATAGTTCCAAACGTACGATTGGGAGGAGCCTAAACATTCAGTCCTGTCAATCATCATTACGGATTATAAGGATTTTAGGATAGATTTTGAAGTCCTACTCATCATGTACAAAGCCCGTAATAGACAAGGACATAACTATATTGCTAGCTCTCTCATTAATTATATTCCACCAAGAACTTTAAGATCTAATGCAGGTTTACTGGAGGTCCAGAACTAAAAACAAAAGAAAATTGGTGATGCGGCCTTTGCTATTATGCCCCCAAACTATCAAGCTGAGCACACAATAATCTGAGCTGAACAGCTGCTTCATCATAGACACATGAACAACAGAAGACATCTGCAAGTTTTGTTTCATATTGTGGACTGAATGTAAATATCACTTCATCCAGGACTGTTTTTTGTTTTCTTTGTAATAAAGTATCCCGATATAATATGAAAAACTGCTTCAGTGCATGAGTGAACTGTCTGAATGAATCAAACTGCAAATAGCATTTCATTCACAAATGGCGTGTTCTGATTCTAAACAGCTGACAGAAAACACACATTATATGATTGCTGAAATTAAAAGAAAAATGGAAAAAACTAATGTTAAAAATTCAAGGTTCAAGAGCCAAACTAAAGGAAACACTGATCACCATAATGGTGATGTTAAACAAAACATTAAATCATCAACATCTAAACCTCTGTTAATTCATAATAAGCACTTCTGTAGACATGTGACAGAAATAAAGTCAGTCTGTTGAGTGTTGAGTAACAAGTGAAGCTGGTAATGCTGTTTGTTGTCCACATCCAGTGTCCACTGGGAAACTTCCCGCTAAAACTTTAAAAGACTGTTAGGGGATAATGTTCTAACAGTCTAATCACTGAACATTATTAGACTGTTTTTAGAGAATGTTATCATACCTTTTAGGAGAATGTTAAAAAACTTACTAGAACAAAAACATTTCTAGCTGGGTTGGCGGGATCTTAAAAGACTGTATTTATTTTAAATTAATTTATATATTTGTTTAAATTTCAATTGCATGTGTTGTGCTGTAGTTCTGTGAATAAAACCAGCATCTAAATATTCTTCTAGAAACCAGAAACACATCGAAATAGAAGACTACGTAATGTTTAACTCATTTATTACCAGGTTTGAATTTAATTCAATGGTGTGTGTCCTGAATTACATGAGAGAGTAAAACATGCATGTAAATGTTGTTTTATAACAAGACACACACTTTGAAAGTTGACATGTCAAACCTGTGGCGGCACTATAGGCTGGGGCTTGACCCACCAGAAATTTGCTCTACTCTCAGTGTAACTTTCATTAAAAATAATAAAGTCATTAAAAACCTAAAAAAAAAACCCTAAAAAAAACAAAAAAAAAACAAGGATTAATAAATGTGCCTTTAAACAATGGTTTTTAATGGGGGAGTCAACTGCACGCTCAGGTACGGCGCACAGGAATAGCTATTATATTAAACTCCTCATCAACAGTGATCATACTGGTTTGAAAAACAGAATTTAGAAAATCTTCCTAGTATTCCATCTTCATCTCACTCCAGCACAGTGGGTGACTGCATGAGAATACCTGGACTTATTTGTAATATTATATTAATTGTTTGTATTAAGTACCAGTGTCTGATCTTGTTAGTTGTGTTTTATCAGGGGAAAACTGAGTTTCAAGTCACTATAGGATTCATTTCCACCTCCAGTATTTTAAACTTTCAGAGCAAAATGACCACATTTAAAACATTTTATCATCATTTACTCACCTCCCAAAGCATTATGGTGATATGTGTAATGTGCACTGCATCTTTTTGGCCACTAGATGGCAGTAAAGTCAATGGAAGTGCAGAAAAGAGTACTGCTCACAGCAGATCCATGGGTGGAGCGTGAAGTCCAGCTCCTCCTCTCTGATGTAATTTGGGTGTAATGGGTGGAGCTAGAAGGTCAAACCACACCCTAACCAGACCCATAATTTCATCTCTCCACCCATTAGATCCACAGAGCTGGAGGTTTTTGGCTCTCCAGTGAGCACCACTAGTCCATTTTTGGGAGTTATTAAATAGATCCGTTAGTGATGTATTAATGTTTTTGAAGACTATTTTCTGTATCTGTCATCAGTCTGGTGTCCGTGTGCTTGTGTTTTCTGTCATAAACTGGCATTGACCCAATTAAACACAATGTAGTGGCTGATAGTTATGACTGTTATACATGGGTGTGTGTGTCGTCCACCGCTTCATGTGTTCAACAGAGTTTGTGTGAGAAAGAGGAAGTGAAACTAAGAGTGGTAAAGCTTGACCTCTGATGCTGCTCAGACGCTCCTGCAGACATGATGAACATCTTTAACTGTTCTTTCTCAAAGCAAACATCTTTCACATATTCTCTCACAAAGATTTAACAATAATGAGCTCTACAGAGATAAAGCTTGTGTTTGACATCTGGAGACATTAACTCTCTTCTCCAGTTGTTCTTGTGTAGTTGAGATGATGGTGACACATCACCGGGAAGAGGAAGACCAACACTTTATAAAGTGTGAAAACTGCAGCCGTTTGACGGCTTAAACTGCTGATGATTTTCTCATTTGTGCGTCGACACTGACACACTGACACTGCAGAGCGGTAAGAACATTTTTACCATTATTGTTAAAATAATTCAGTAGGGTTACGACTGATATTTATAAAACTGTTTAGATGAAGTTTATGAAGTGATTTGAACTCCAGAAGCTCAATATCTGTTGTAGATTCATGTGTAAATATTGTGTGAAGCTCTTTAGACACACGAGGCCTGACATGAGAAACATCATCAGTTCACGTCAAGCCTTCAGTGAGCCGTGAATTATTCTGAAATCATCATGTGTTTTATCTGTCAAATAGAGTTTGTGATGTTGTATAGAGATGATGCTCATAATGTCATAATTGTCAGGTTTCTGATTGCAGAAGTCAGTATGGTGTCGTCTCTCATAAAGTCTCTTCCTCTGATCGTAGTGATCATGACTGCGGGTGAGTCTTCAGTTTCACTCACTATACAGATATTTGAACAAAAGATGATTGAGCTCTTCACACTTATAAACTGACATCAGTGTTTTACTGTCCGCTAACATAAAAATAGTCAAAAGTGAAATGATATTTTTTGTACATCACTTCAAAACACCGGAAAGCCTTTTCATTTCTCATTTCTGTGTTTCAGGGGTTGATGGTCTGCAGGGTTGGGGAGTGAATTACAGCCCTTCATATGTTTGTGCATTAAAGGGATCAACAGTGAAAATATCCTGTACTTTAAAATATCCTGATAATCATAAGCTCATAAAAGCCTTCTGGACCAAAACTGTTGGAGAATCACCTGATCTGTGTTCAGATCGAGCAAAGAGAGGAAGAGTTCAGTGTCAGACAGAATATAAAAACACTTTCAGCATCACTTTGACGAATGTAACAGAAGCTGATCAACACGTCTACTACTGCAGATTTACTACAAACATTGATGGTGGAAAATGGATGGGGGTTCCTGGAGTTCAGCTTGACATCACAGGTAAAACTAGTGAACTCTCAGAAATAGACCACAGAAACACAAACACACACATCAAACACACACACACACACACACACACACATCAAACACTTTATTATGTTACTGAATCTGACGAATGACCTTCTTTATTTGTTGGAACACAAAAGGAGATATTTTATAAAATGTCCTGATCGCTCTTGTTCATATAATGACAGCAGGCTCCTTCTTCAAGCTTTAAAAAAAGTGCAGAATTGTCTTAAAATCATTTTAGTTTTGGGACTGTGTCAGAGCATCTCCAAAACTGCAGCTCTTGTGGGGTGTTCCCGGTCTGCAGTGGTCAGTATCTATCAAAAGTGGTCCAAGGAAGGAACAGTGGTGATCCGGGGACAGGGTCATGGGCGGCCAAGGCTCATTGATGCACGTGGGGAGCGAAGGCTGGCCCGTGTGGTCTGATCTGACAGACGAGCTACTGTAGCTCAAACTGCTCAAGAAGTTAATGCTGGTTCTTATAGAAAGGTGTCAGAACACACAGTGCATCACAGTTTGTTGCGTATGGGGCTGCATAGCTGCAGACCAGTCAGGGTGCCCATGATGACCCGTCCACCGCCGAAAGCACCAACAGTGTGCACATGAGCATCAGAACTGGACCACGGAGCAATGGAAGAAGGTGGCCTGGTCTGATGAATCACGTTTTCTTTTACATCATGTGGATGGCCAGGTGTGTGTGTGTGTGTTGCTTACCCGGGGAACACATGGCACCAGGATGCACTATGGGAAGAAGGCAAGCCGGCGGAGGCAGTGTGGTACTTTGGGCAATGTTCTGCTGGGAAACTTTGGGTCCTGCCATCCATGTGGATGTTACTTTGACACGTACCACCTACCTAAGCACTGTTGCAGACCATGTACACCCTTTCATGGAAACGGTATTCCCTGGTGGCTGTGGCCTCTTTCAGCAGGATAATGCTCCCTAGATTTCCGGTTCATTAGGGCCCAATAACATTGTTTCATTGAAACATTCATTTGCTAAGTTGCTTTGAAACAATGGCTACATTCACACTCTCAGTTTTGGGAATGACAACCGCATTTATTTACAGGTGTGAGCTGCGATGTCCCGTTCACACAGCAACATACAGCAGCGTCTCGAATACTGTCTGTATGAATGAGAATCAAGCCCATATTCTCTTACCAGTAACCATAGCGACAGTGACCCAAATAATGTCAAAGTTGGTGATGTCCATAAAACTGAATTCGGTTATAGACGGTTATCATTCCCGTAAATAACCATACTGTGTGTGAACATAACTGTATTAAGAATTTAAATACAAGATTGACAGCCATATTCTGTTGCTGTGTGAACGTGGCCTACATGAACTGTGAAAAGCGCTATACATGAGAGAATTATAAAACATGAATTTAACTGAACAACCAAGAACAGGATGTTTTTTTTCCTCCTTTGGTGTCCTGGAAAAGAAAGTCATGCTGCCTTACATCAAAACCATAAATAATGACTGGATTTTTATTATTGGGTGAACTCTCACTTTAAGCTGACAGTGAATCAGTTGTTGTTGTTGTTGTTCTGTCAGACCTGCAGGTGGAGACACAGCAGAGAGTGAAAGAGGGAGATTCATTCACTCTGACATGTAAAAGCAGCTGCTCTCTGACTGAACAAACAACATTCATCTGGTACAGAAACACACAGAGATTCACTGAAGGAATTGTGAAAGTGAATCAGCTTCATCTGTGGTCAGTCAGTCGTTCTGATGCTGGAAACTACAGATGTGCTGTAAGAGGAAATGATCATCTGATCTCTCCACCTGTTTATCTTAATGTTGAATGTGAGTACAAACTGATTCATTCACATTAATGAAATATTTTACGATTTTTTAATTTTTAAAACCCAACAAGTTATGATAACTCATTTTAATTTAGGAAGCCGATTGCCTTGATCCATTTAAGTAACCATTAATTATGTGTACTGTGAACATTTCATTGGAGTTCACTATGAAAAATCTCCATTCAAATACTTTCATTAGCTGAAATTTATACCTGCTCCTGCTATAGCTAGCTATAGCGCACATGTGCTAATATATCAAAGAAACTACCACTACATCAACAGTGCAGAAACTGCCTTTCAATCAAACAGAGTAAAGAAGTCCAAACGTTATTTGGCCCGTTTTCATTCTGATCACAGACTTTACTCTTGTTAACCCTAGGGTGACCATATTTTAGTTTTCAAAAAAGAGGGTAGTGGTGTGTGTGTGTGTGTGTGTGTGTGTGTGTGTGTGAGTGTGTGTTCAACTGTTATTGAACTTTAATACATAAAGTAATACATCCTTTCCATTCAACTTTTGAGCCTCAACAATAGAATAATGACAAAAAAATAAATAAATAGTTCAGCTTTTGACACCTTTTACATGACACTGTTTCTTTTCATGACCATAGGTTAAAATAAAATAAAAAAATCAGTTGCCATAAAAAAAAAATCTATTTCAGTCAAAAATAATTTCAGTCCTCCGTGTGTTCTCTGGTAGGGGAGAACCGGGGGCAATTGTAACATCTCAAATTACACCAATCAGAAACAAGACAGAACCATGAAACTCATTTTGCATGTGCTCTGTGGAGATCCCTCTCTGCCTGCCAAAGGACAAGCTTCTAAATCATACTTGATAAAGTTTTTCTACAAAGACTCATTTTTGAGATATAAAAGTATACTTTTTTTCATCTACAGTATTTTCCTCATACTGTCTAAACCATTAATGTCTAAGAATTTAAATCTGTCTTGTTTTGATGACCTTTCTGTTGTCTAACATTTGATATCTTTGTCAAACATTAGCTTTGTTGTTTCTAGCTAGCTGGGTAGCTTGTCACGGGGTGGTACAGTCGGGGGTAATTGTAACACTGCGTTACAGCCCCAGACACCATCAAAATAGTGTCCAGCTTAGTAAGGACATCAAAATAGATTATTTTTTCTAATAATTTAAGAAAAGTGTTTTTGCCTCTCAATCAGGGGATCCATTTTACTGAGCAGGCCCTGTAACTCTCTGTTCACAGCATGCCTAGGTTCAGACCAAGGAAAACAGCAAAGGGACTTAATTAATTTTTCTGGATAATATGGATGTAGTGGATATTAAATAGTTTTAACTATATCCATATTCTCTGAAGTTTATTGTGGTCATTGGTATTTATATGAAGGTATCACATGTGGTGTTACAATTACCCCCGCATGTGGGGGCAGATGTAACATTTGACTTCCAATGTTTCAATCAATATTGTGACTCTAACATTGCTTGTAAAAACATTTGGTGACTGTTAACAAGTAGAACACAGATACAAGTTACTGACATAAAAATTGTATCCAGATATTTCAAAAGGTTTTTGAGTAATGAGAGCAACTTCTATTTTTCTTAGTGATATTTAGCACCAGTTTATCAGGAAGTGGCGATTTTGTTTTCTTTGGCTCACTAGATAGAAACGCTGCTTCATTCGCAAATGTTTTATGAGATATTCCAAATTTGCGTGTGAGAAGGAATAGTGACTGCAGAAAGCAAAAGCCGAATCCAAGACATTTTGGGAGATTTAGAAATCCTTACCAGATGTGTTTTTTTGGGTCCAAAAAGAGGACATGTCCAGGGAAAGAGAAGATGTATGGTCACCCTATTAACCCCCCAAAACCGTTTTAAATCCCAACACAACAACATTAAACACTATCAGATCTGCCCCTAGATTAATCTTGTGCAAAACACATAAAATAACAAATAATTTTAACATTTACTCTCCTTTCAGAGGCTGAAGCAAAGCATGCTGGGAACTAGAAATATATAACTCATTCAGTTTGTGTTCTGCACACCCCTACTAGACACAAACTGAAATCTCTGATAGTTTGTTTGAAAATGCAGAAGAAAATGAAAGATTTCTATGTTTGTTGCTGAAAACCTCTTTAATTATTTTCCTCATTTCTGTGTTTCAGGGGTTGATGGTCTGCGGGACTGGGGAGTGAATTACAGCCCTTCATATGTTTGTGCTTTAAAGGGATCAACAGTGACAATATCCTGTACTGTAGAAGATACTCACTATTTTGACATCAAAACAGTCACATGGACAAAAACTGCTGTAACGGATGGAGAATCACCTAATCTGTGTTTAGATCCAAAGAAGAGAGGAGGGATTCAGTGTTTGAGTGAAGATAAAGACACTTCCAGCATCACTTTGACGAATGTAACAGAAGCTGATAAACACGTCTACTACTGCAGATTTACAGATGATCAGAATAAAAGATGGACAGTGATTCCTGGAGCTTGGCTTGATGTCACAGGTACAGTGAACTCTAAGAAATAGAAACATTTTTATTATCTTTGAATAAACTATCATCTGTGCCACAGAAACATAAAGCTTTATATTATATAACTGCTGTCTAAAGTGCTTCAGTTTAGAGTTTTAATATTATTATTTTAGTATTATCACAGTGAATCAGTTGTTGTTGTTGTTCTGTCAGACCTGCAGGTGGAGACACAGCAGAGAGTGAAAGAGGGAGATTCAGTCACTCTGACATGTAAAAGCAGCTGCTCTCTGACTGAACAAACAACATTCATCTGGTACAGAAACACACAGAGATTCACTGAAGGAACTGTGAAAGTGAATCAGCTTCATCTGTGGTCAGTCAAACATTCTTATGAAGGAAACTATCAGTGTGAAATAAGAGAAAATAATGTTCATCTGATCTCTCCTGCTGTTTATCTTAATGTTGAATGTGTGTACAAACTGATTCATTAATATTCATTTTTAAATATTCAGTGTTGTTTCTGGGAACATTAAAAACGTCCAGTTTTCCTGACCTTAGAGGAACGTTTCTTATAAGGTATAATGTTCCTCAAACGTTCTTTCAACTTAATTTTGATTTAAAATTCAACATTCTAGGAACGTTGATTTGTAACATTCCAAGAACATGAAAATGTTCAGTTTCCTTAATGTTAGTAGAATGTTATTTAAAGGTTAGTATGACGTTCCTGAAACATTCTTTCAATCATTCAAACACCTGCTGTGAACAAACACTGAAAGAAAGAGAACCTTATTTTGAAATGAAGAAATCGTCATGTGCTCCGAGAAGCAAAAGCAGTGTCCAATTTGTGAACAAACTGATTCTTTTCAATGAACCTGATAAATCAGTTCATAATTCGCACCTAACAATTAATTGGCGAATTGGACTGATCCGCAGATGTTCTTGAGTCAACAACTCATTGATGCAAATCATCCGTTCAGAGCGAGTCTCCAGTTAACTGAATTCACAAGTCTGTCAGAACCTAGAACTAGAACTAGAGCTATATTTTATATTTATGGCTATATTTACTACAGTTTATAATATTTCATGGGTAGTGGACCCCCTTAAGGACTGTGTATTGAAAGTATGAAAAATGCCCAGAGTTTTCATGTTATTAGATTTTTTTCCCACAGGTGGGGTAAAATGCCCCCACTCTGACAAAGCCATTTGCTTTATACATTTAAGCAGTTTTAGCTTAAACTGAAAAAGACAAGCCAAAATAACAGTAGATAAATATGAATGTTTATTTATAACCATACCAGTCAATATTGTTAGTTGAAGCTAACTGTCTAGCTAACTAGATAGACTTCACGTGAAATCAGTTTTCTCTCAGGTACATCCCCAGTTTAAGCTTCATAGTGAATACTTCTACATCACACTTGTCAACGTAGTCCACAGCAACAACAAAAATGTGTCTTGATTCCATATAGTGGTTATTTTGGGAAAAACCCAGGTATTTTGAGCAGTAGGAATAAAAAAAAAAAAATTATAATATAAAATTATTTACCTAGCCTATTTATTATTATTATATAATTATTAATTAAATGATATAATAATATTAAAAAGTAAATTATTTATTATATAAATTATTAAGAAGACTATATAAAAATCACTTAATAAACATTCATCAATCAGTACTTTTTAGTACATTAAAAATCAAGTTCACTCAAGTAAAATTGAAAAAGAGGACTTCATACATTTACTGCAGTAATATTTTATTAAACCTATCTGTACTTTTACTCAAGTACTTGATTTGTGTAATTTGTCCATCACTGTTCATTTTAGTGAAATAGTTCACAGATTATTCAGAATTTAGTCCAGATTTGTTTGATAATTTCATACAGACTGCATGACATTTTTGTTTATTAGACATGATTTATTCTTATTAACTTATTAAAATGTTAAATTAATTTAAAGCATGAATCTTGGGTTGATAAATCTGTAAATATAATATTGTTTTATTGACTTCCAGACATGTTGGTCTGGTTTATCAATGCAGAAATGTTTTCTGGAAACACCCACAATTGTTGATAAAGAAACAACTCAACAAAAGTCAAGGGTCAAGAGTTCAACTAAAGCAAACACTGATCTCCATGATGGTGACATTCAAATGAAACATTTTCAATAAGACATCAACATCTAAACCTCTGTTAATTCTCAATAAGAGCTTCTGTAGACGTGTGACAGAAATAAAGTCAGTCTGGTTAGTAATAAGTGAAGCTGGTAATGTTGTTTGTGGAGTTGTTTAATCAGATCTTCAGAGATTTAATGTCTTTTATCTTCAGTTCATCTAAGGCTGTGGCTGAAGAAAGTTGTAGTTTGTGTTCTTATTTCTCTTTCTTTCAGTGCTTGTTCACAGCAGGTGTTTGAATGATTGAAAGAATGTTTCAGGAACATCATACTAACCTTTAAATAACATTCTACTAACATTAAGGAAACTGAACATTTTCATGTTCTTGGAATGTTACAAATCAACGTTCCTAGAATGTTGAATTTTAAATCAAAATTAAGTTGAAAGAACATTTGAGGAACATTATACCTTATAAAGACGTTCCTCTAACGTCAAGAAAACTCGACGTTTTTTACGTTCCCAGAACCAACACTGAATATTTAGAGAACGTTCTTATAATCAAAGTCTGTTAGCCGTGTTGACACCAGTTCAGATGTAGATTTGCTCTTTTTTCATCGCTGTTTTATGTATATTTCATGTAGATCCTCCAAAGAGCGTCTCAGTGTCCATCAGTCCGTCTGGTGAAATACTGTCAGGAGATTCAGTGACTCTGATCTGCAGCAGTGATTCAAACTCTCCTGCAGGAATCAGCTGGTTTAAAGGAAGAACATTTCTGGGATCAGGAAGAATCTTCAGCATCTCAAACATCAGCTCTGATCACAGTGGAGAATACAAGTGCAGATCCAGAAATAAACATGGAGAGAAAGACTCTGATGCTGTGAAGCTGAATGTCATGTGTGAGTTTCTTATTAAAAATAAGATACTGATTCTCTGTTTTGATCATTGAATTTTAGCGATTTTAAAAATGTTTAACAGGTTTTATCAATTTTTTTTTTTTTTTTTTTAGACAAACCAAAGAGTGTCTCAGTGTCCATCAGTCCGTCTGGTGAAATAGTGTCAGGAGATTCAGTGACTCTGAACTGCAGCAGTGATTCAAACCCTCCTGCTCTGAACTTCAGCTGGTTTAAGGAGGATGAAACCTCAGCTGTTGGATCTGGACAGAGTTTCAGCATCTCCAGCTTTAACTCCAGTTTCAGTGGACGCTTCTACTGTAAGGCTCAGAATAAATATGGATCTCAGAGATCAGCGTCTGTTTCTCTCACTGTTAAAGGTATTTTCTATAAACAGACACTTTCAGGTTCATCTGTCTCACGTGTGAAATGATCTTCATGATCATCTTGTTTCAGGGGTTCAGAGAGCTGCTCTGCACACAGTATCTGGGATCGTGGCGGGATGTGGAGGATTGATCTTCATCTTCATCATCATCATCATCATCATATTAATAAAGTGAGTGAAGTTTATTTGCACAGATAAAGAAATAAAAAAAAATCAATCTCACATCTAAAGTAAATGGACTCTATTTCAAGCCTTTTCTTTTAAAATAAATTTTAAGACATTTTTAATAGTTTTCTGTCTGTTTTCAGGAGGAAGAAGAGGAGAGAAGGTGGAACTGAATATGTGAATCAAAAGCAGGCGAGTCGACAAACACACTCCTCCATCTACAACTGAAACACAGTGTGATTGTATTGTTGTATTGAACTATGAACACAATAGTGATTATGAAGCAATTTAAGTGTAGAAATCTCTCTCTATAGACGGCTGACACGAGTGACGATACATACACAGCTCTGGATCCAGCGTCCAGAACATCTGCTGACATTTACAGCACAATCACAGTCAGTAAATGTCTCCAACACTTTTTACAGTCAGATTCAGCAGATCCACACATAAACAGGCTGTTTGTTGATCTGTCTCTCACCGTCTGTTCAGTCCAGAGCTCCTGATGACACCTACACGGCTCTTGAGCTTCAGTCCAGATCTTCTGAATATGAGACTCTAGCAGTGACTTCAGTAGATCCACATTAAACTCTCCTCACTGTATTACTGCTAATATGAAACAACTGAAGCTCCTCAGAAACTGCCCATCATTATCAGCTCATGAACATCATTTCATTATCAATAACATTCTGATTTATTAAACTGTGTATATTGTAATTGAGCTTATAAGAGTTTGCAGAATTAATTTTTTTGTATTAGTCTTGTAAATCTATATTTTAGTTTATTTTAGTTTTAGTTTGTGCTTCATAAGCAAAATCCATTTTAGGAGAAAACTTGTGTAATTCAAATATTTAAAGTAACATCATAATAACATGTAGTTATACTTTAGTTTCTGCTTCACTGGAGGATTATAAATTGAATTTATGTATGTTAATTGCACAGCTAAGCAGTATTTTCATGTTAAACTCAGTTCAATCTGTATCTGATTGTATTAAAGTCTCAGTTTCTCTGTCATGTCTGACGCTCTGTTGACTGGATTTTATTCTACTGTATCTTTACTGGAGAAATCTAATCATTTTTGTAGTGTTTAAAACATTTCTCTCATAGCTGCTGTGTATTTGATCATTATAACTGATATTTCATGTGTGTCCAGACTGTCATACTAATAAACATAGCCAATAGGTTTTATAACCTTCGCGTCAGGTCGGTGAGGCTGTAGAGGTGTGCAGTGACGCGCTGTCCGAGGTGCTGATCATTCACTCTTCAGCTGCAGGGAAAGATCTTCTGTTACAAAATAATAAGAGACTCACCTTCTGCGAGTCTTCTCAGTTTATCATCATGTCCATTGTCATCTTGAACTCAATATAGTTAAACATGAAGGACACTTGACGTGTTGGATACAACTTTTATGAAGGCAGTAATAAAAACGGAAGGAAAAAGAGGAAGACTAGTGTCATGGGACTGGAGGAGGAGCATTTTACACCCAAACAGAGGAAATGAAGAGAGACAGGAAGTCAAACAAACTTTGAAATAAAGTTGTCACGGTCAAGCTCTATCAGCTCTTTTATTTTCTCTTATATGAATCCTGCAGGTTACAGTAAATCAAGGTAGGACAGTTCTCTAAATATTTTAAATAGATTAATCTACAGTTTCAGTGCAGACTGACAGATTGATTGTTGTTGCTCTCTGATGAAACACATCTGAAATCACACAAAACACTTCAGTCTTATATGTGTGTAATTTTAATCATCTGCTCAATGTCTTCCAGAATGTTTTGTCTTTTCTCTCTGATTTCTCTGATTGTGATTCCTGGTGAGTCTGAATCAAAACCTTATTTGAAATGATTGCAGTTATTGCTCTGATTATAAACATGTAAAATATCCACCATGTCCAAATATCATATGTTGTTGTTGTTTGTATTTGGATGTTTACAGTAAATGTAAAGAATAACTGAAGAGTAAAGAAGTGTTTGTAATGAACAAAAACTATATAAAGACAATCAAAGCAAACAGTGAAACAGAAGATCTGAAGACTCCATTAAAACACATCTTACTTCTGAAGTGCATTTGTCATGTAGAGAAAAACATTGAAATAAAAACACAAAAACACTGTATGATTATAGTGATAAATATGCATTTTAAAATCTGTATTTGCCTGTTTTATATTTTCCAGGGGTTTGCAGTCAGAAATGGGAGGTTCATATGGGGTTAGATTCTCGCCAATAGTATTGCGGTCACGGATCAAAAAATGAATCAAAAATGTAAAAACACATGTAAAAAATATATAACACAAACTTAAAAAAATAATGCAAAATGATCAGAATGGCAAAGAACGTGGTCACGGATCAAAATATAATAAGCGTGAATCGAAAAAATAAAAGTGCATTTAAAAAAATAACAAGCATGAATCAAAACTTTAAACACATTAACAATTATATTGCACAAATCTTAAACTTGTGTTTTCGTGTTCTTAAAAGTAGTTTTCCTTGCTTTTATTACTCTGTACTTTGTGCTCACTTACATTTTCTGCTCATATTTTACTCTTTTGTATGCTTGGGCTGTTTTTCTCGTTGCTTTTCTTTCCACTTTCTGCTCTTGTGCTCAGTTTGAGTTTCATGCAAATTTGGGCGGGCTTAAGTGTCACCATTGGTCCACTAGTTCTAGATTGACAGCTCCTCCTCTAGCCAATTAATCAAAGAGAGGGAGATAACGTCACTCCAATGCGACTCATGGCTACTGATGCTCACACTCATAGGCCCTGTCCCAAATGGCACACTTCTATGCACTTTCGGTCTTGTGGACTTACAATGGCTGCCGCGTACGCGTGTCCGTTAAGTCCACGAGACCGTAGGGTGTCCCATTTGTCAATTTTAGGCTTGAGAAGGGTGCTCGCGAGCGCCCCATTTGTGGCCGATATGCGCCCTCGATGCGCACTTCAGCTGAGCCCGCATTGGTGCGAGCTCCGCGGCAGACTTCGGCCCTGTCCCAAATGGCACCCTAAACACTCACGGCCTTCCTACGAGTCCGCACTTTCGTGACGTAACGTCGCTTTGACTGTCGGGAAGAAGTTTTTTTTTTTATATGAACTACTGTTATGACATTTTAATGCAGTATTTTCACTTTTAATCTTCACATTTCTATGACATGGATACTGCATGTTTCTATAAATATTTTTCTTCTCTCCGGTAGGAAAACAGGAGATACTGGCGTCAGAGGTGGCATTTCAAAACAGGTGTCTGTGCACTTTTTTAGGCAATTATGATCCCAATGGGTGAACGTGATTTCACAAATTACATTCCCATCAACCAATCAGATTTGAGGAACAAGTTTACAGTTTATGTCAAGTTTAGGCTTAAGATCAGGGTTAGGTGCTTCTACATCAGTGTTATTCAACATCATTTCCCTCTGATTTTAGGGATAAGTTATAGGTAGGGTTAGGATTAATTTTCAGACAGGAATTTTGTTCCAGGATCATCAAAAGATGTTGATCCAGATGTCTTACTTGGCAAAATCACAACATGATGATCTGGACTGTGTGTTTATTCAGGAGAACAGCAGCTCAGCGGTGGCGGATCAGATGATCACGTGTGATTCAGGCGTTCAGAATGACTTGATCTACTCAAGCATCGATAACAAGAGACCCAGGAAGCATCAGAGCGCTGGAGATGAAGACGAGGTTCAGTATGCCACCGTCCATCACCACAGAAACACAGAGAACACGAGTGTGAAGGCTGAAGGTCCGTCTGGAGATATGAGGGATCTCCGTCCTGCTGACTCTGCCAGGTGAGGCGCACTTCATTATTTACACTTCACTCGTTACGGTTACAGATTTGAACGAACCTCTAAACTCTGCAGGTGGCTCAGAGGAAAAATGTTTTATGTGTACACATTCATCTGGATCATCTTATTTAGTGTTTTTTACACTTATTGAACAGATCGGATGATTCCTCTGTGATCTACAGCAGCATCAATGCCGCATGAAGAATTTGAGCATCTGATCACAAACACCTGAACTACTGAAAACATCGTGTCAACAAACTCCTCATGCAGCTGAAATCACCTGAATGAGGCATAAAATTTTTCTTTTGTGTATGTGTGTGTGTGTGTGTGTGTGTTACTGTTTTAGATATAGTATAAATTGTCTTTACCTGCAGAGTGTGTTGCTCATTCACAAGCTGCACACGCAATAATCTGAGCTGAACAGCTGCTTCATCATATTGTGGACTGTAAATATCACTTCATCCAGCACTTCATTTTGATTTCTGTGTAATAATATAATATGAATTAATATTAAATTTATATAATAATACAATATGAAATACCGCTTTAGTGCATGAGTGAACAGTCTGAATGAATTTAATCTGACTCACAAACGATTTTTGTGCAAAGCCATTTGATCAATTCGATCAATATTCATTTGTGAATGTTTGTTCTGATTCTAAACAGCTGACAGAAAACACACATTATATGATTGTTGAAATATCATCAGGGCAGGACTTTATTTTATCCATCGGTTGTTGATTAGACTGTGAAAAGTAAGCGCTGTATCAGGAATCGACCTCAACGAGGGGGTTAATAATATGGCAGGGGTGCTTCTCAGTACTCAAATCGATGTTTCCTCGCTCCTCCGTCCTCCTGCCTGTGACCCGGAAACTGATCAAAGCCATCTTGAAGGACATCTCAATTCTCTAATTGTAGGCAAGGAACGAGGGAGCTTCCAGAGGAGCGATGAGCGAAGGTTCACAGGTGTATCCTATGTAGAAGTCTTCCTTGTCAAAAAAACCCTGAAGCACGTACATATTCTCCTCCCCCTTCACATCTGTCACAATAATTTTAATTTATGCTTTACCTTTGCAGTTTAATCAATTCTCACGTGTTTCAACAGGGCCTTGCTTTGTAATTATTTATTATGAATTTCTTAACCAAACTTCAACAACATAAGGGCAGATCCCTTAAGCGTAGCTGATGATGCGGTGAAGTGACGCCTGAGTGATCAAGAATATCATGGATGAGTTTTGTATGATGTACCCAGAATGCACTGCAGCATGAAGCATGTCACTGTTGTTGAGATTCACACACTGATTCTTGATGTCTGATTGGGTCTAATAAACATGGGAGTTCAAAATGTTTAATGTACAAATGTGTTTTTATCAGATTATTTTAGCTGAACTTCCTGATGATATTTTCTCTTGGCTTTTATCACCATAACAAATGTGTCTTATAAACACACAGTTACAGCAGCCAAAAATAAATAAATAAATAATGATAATGTTAAAAAAGTCAAGGGTCAAGTGACCAACTAAAGCAAACACTGACATTTTCAAACAAAACATTTTCAATAAGACATCAACAGCTAAACCTCTGTTAATCTCAATAAGAACTTCTGTAGACATATAACAGAAATAAAGTCAGTCTGGTTAGTAATAAGTGAAGCTGGTAATGCTGTTGTGGAGTTGTTCACATCCAGCTTCCTGCTAAAAACTTTATAAGAATGTTAGGGGATAATGTTCTAACAATATTATCACTAAACTTTTTTAAGAATGTTTTTTTAGAGAATGTTATCCTACCTTTTAGAAAGACGTTCTGGGAACAAAAATAAAAACATTACTGCTGTGGCTGAAGTCAGTTTCTTCAGTGCTTCTGCTTGTTAACAGCAGGTGTTCATCACTAATGCTCAATCATCAATTAATCTTTTAATTATCTCATTAACTTTAACTCTGCTTCAGTGTTACTTTAACACTATTTAGAGAGGGAGCATATGTACTCTGAGCAGAGCTGATTTAACTCTGAGTTTGCTGTGTATTTGTAAAAATGTTGATGTGATGAACTGAAAACAGCAGAGTTTGTGATGTATATTGATGATGTTCGTAATGTCATATTTGTCAGTTTTATGATTGCAGAAGTCATTATGGTGACACTATGGTTTTAGTTCACTTTCTTACTTTTTATAACTTTAAATGTAATAACTTCTCCCACTCTATAAATCAATGCTCTGACTGTAGAAATGAAAATAGTAATTACATGTTTTGGTAACTGTAAAAATGCAGCAGTGCACCGGTGATGACTTGAGCCCATCAGTCACAGTAAACCGGCTCTTAAAGAGCACTATTGCTAAACTTACCACACCAAACATATAGTAGTGGCCAAAATTGATGTGCGAAGGGTTTTTAATGACACAACAATTTTGCTTAAACCATCAAAATATGAGGAAATATTTATATTTGTAATGTTTATATTATTTAAATGTTTTAAAATATGAGGGAAGAGTAAAACACTAAACTAAGAAAAGTATTTATCTGACAACATTTTTGGCAAAAGCCAAACTACAGCTACAAGTTTCAGAAAAACAAAAAAGCTAAAAAAAACTAAAAAAAAAAAAAAAAAATCACACACTGACTACAACATAATCCGTTTTTAATATTTCATTGGTCCTCTCATTTTTGCATGTGTTCATAATTTTTTTGTATGACAGCCTGGCCAAAAATAATGTCTGCACAATTTCACGTTTCATTGCATATCACAAATAAAACAATTGACTCCAAGCACAGCTACACAATACGCTTACATCTTTAACACATTTTAAAAAATATTTAAACCAAGGGTGAATTTGTCAATCTTCATAGGCCGGACATCACATTAGGCCACTACTCTATGGCAGTTCATTGACTTTCCAACTGACCAT
The DNA here is from genome assembly GCF_019924925.1 of Ctenopharyngodon idella. Taxonomy (NCBI): domain Eukaryota; kingdom Metazoa; phylum Chordata; class Actinopteri; order Cypriniformes; family Xenocyprididae; genus Ctenopharyngodon; species Ctenopharyngodon idella. The sequence goes on from NC_067220.1 coordinate 42,894,764, forward strand.
CAAACCATGTGGCAAAATCAAGCAACTTTTATGTTGTCTGCGGGCTTTCCTGGAGTTGTTGGAGCTGTTGATGAAACTCATGTTTGCATCATCGCTCCAACTGTAGATGAGGAGAAATAAATCAAGAGAAAAAGATTCCAAACCTTCAATACTAATTCGTGATAATTTTGCACTATGCAAAGCTATTTTTTTAAAATTAAATTAAAATATTAAAACGTGTCAGTGTCTTTTTAAATTATTTTTTTATAATTACTATAAATGATTGTGCTTCTGTGACTTCACCCTTGCAGGCTCGCTATTGGCTGATTCAGAGGTTGAGGGCGGCCATTTTGAGTTGACATCATTGTAATCCTTAGTTCACAACACTTAAGTCAGCACTTGACTTTTTGCTTTTAGCTTCTTTATAAAACTCTCCTACTCTTAGACAAGTCCTTGTAGCTAAGACATTTTTAACACTCAAGTCAAAGCTAAGGACAACTCTCAAAAGCATTTCTGAGAAGTTTTATAGGAGCCCAGATGTAGAAGCATTGCACTTCTTCTTTTTGGCCACTAGATGACAGTAAAGTCAATGGAAGTGCAGTAAAGATTTGAGTAATGAATCCAACCCAAATAGTATTGACGGTTTTTGAGGACCATCAATACTATTTTTCCTCTATCTGTCATCAGTCTGGTGTCTCAGTGTTTTCTGTCAGAAACTGGCATTGACCAACTTAAACACAATGTAGTTGCTGATGGTTAAGACTGTGGTACATGTGTGTTTGTCACCCACCGCTTCATGTGTTAAACAGAGTTTGTGTGAGAAAGAGGAAGTGAAACTAAGAGTGGTAAAGCTTGACCTCTGATGCTGCTCAGACGCTCCTGCAGACATGATGAACATCTTTAACTGTTCTTTCTTAAAGCAAACATCTTTCACATATTCTCTCACAAAGATTTAATAATAGTGAGCTCTACAGAGATAAAGCTCGTGTTTGACATCTGGAGACATTAACTCTCTTCTCCAGTTGTTCTTGTGTAGTTGAGATGACAGTCACACATCACCAGGAAGAGGAAGACCAGTATTTTTATCCGCACTTTATAAAGTGTGAAAACTGCAGCCATTTGACAGCTTAAACTGATGATGTTTTTCTCATTTGGGCGTTGACACTGACACACTGACACTGCAGAGCGGTAAGAACATTTTTATCATTATTGTTTATGAGTTAAAATAATTCAGTAGTGTTACGACTGATATTTATGAAACTGTTTTAGATGAATGTTGATTTGATGAAGTGATCTGAACTCCAGAAGCTCAATATCTGTTGTAGATTCATGTGTAAATATTGTGTGAAGCTCTTTAGACACACGAGGCCTGACATGAGAAACATCATCAGTTCACGTCAAGCCTTCAATGAGCCGTGAATTATTCTGAAATCATCATGTGCTTTATCTGTCAAATAGAGTTTGTAATGTTGTATAGAGATGATGCTCATAATGTTATAATCGTCAGTTTTCTGATTGCAGAAGTCAGTATGGTGTCGTCTCTCATAAAGTCTCTTCCTCTGATCGTAGTGATCATGACTGCGGGTGAGTCTTCAGTTTCACTCACTATACAGATATTTGAACAAAAGATGATTGAGCTCTTCACACTTATAAACTGACATCAGTGTTTTACTGTCAGCTAACATGAAAACAGTCAGAAGTTAAAAGTTATTTGTTGAACATTTGAAACACCTGAAAGTCTCTCCATTTCTCATTTCTGTGTTTCAGGGGTTGATGGTCAGCAGGATTGGGGAGTGAATTACAGCCCTTCATATGTTTGTGCATTAAAGGGATCAACAGTGAAAATATCCTGTACTTTAACATATCCTCGTGGTTATGAGATCAGAACAGCCTTCTGGACCAAACATGTTGTAACTGATGGAGAATCACCTGATCTTTGTTCAGACCCAGAAAAAAGAGGAGGGATTCAGTGTTTGAGTGAAGATAAAGACACTTCCAGCATCACTTTGAGGAATGTAACAGAAGCTGATCAACACGTCTACTACTGCAGATTTACTACAAACATTGATGGTGGAAAATGGACGGGGGTTCCTGGAGCTCAGCTTGACGTCACAGGTAAAACTAGTGAACTCTCAGAAATAGACCACAGAAACACACACACACACATCACTCAGTGAACAAATTGAATTCACAGTGATCTAAAAGTGTAACCTCACAGCGCTCTCACTGTGTGCTCATACTACAGTCACAATGTGGGGTCACCCCAGACAGAAATTTTATTGTTCTAGAATGTTCTGGGAATATTATGTAATGCTCTTGTAATGTTTTCAGCAGCTAGATTTATTTTTGTTACTGGAATCACCATTAAACAACTCCAAAAACAGCATTAGCAGCTTCAGTTATTACAGTAGTTATTCAGTTATTGAAGTTTGTTTGAAAGTAATAGTGTGGTTTGGTCACCATTGTGGTGATCAGTGTTTGCTTTAGTTTGGCTCTTGTCTTTTTAATGTTAGTTTTTCTCTGGCTGCTGTAACTGTTTGTCATGGTAAGAACAGCAAGAGAAAATGAGGAAGAGCACAGTTTTAAATCCCTTCACCGAGACAAACACAAACCTCAAGAATCAGCGTATGAATCTCAATAATGGTGACATTCTTCATGCTGCAATGCATTCTGGGTGCATCATACAAAACTCATCAGTGGCTCCCAGAATGCATTACGGCATGAAGCATGTCATCACTGTTGAGATTCATACGCTGATTCTTGATGTTTGAGTGTGTCTAATTGAATCAGTAGTTCAAAATGTTTAGTGTGTTTTTAAAATCATGCAGATTTTCTTATTAAATCACTGTTGGATCTCATGCTGTAGAAACATGACTATAATCAATAATATGAAATTAACAATATATGATGTAGATGAGATCAGCTGATCAGAACACTACATGATTATTATATTTTTATCATCATCATATCACATTTTCTCTTGCTGTTCTTGCCATAACAAACAGCTATAGGAGTCAGAGAAAAACTAACATTAAAACATCAAGAGTCAAACTGCCCAACTAAAGCAAACACTGCCCACCATAATGGTGACATTAAACCAAACTATTATTTTCAATATATCATCAACATCTAAACCTCTGTTAATTCTCAATAAGAACGTCTGTAGACGTGTGTCAGAAATAAAGTCAGTCTGGTTAGTAATAAGTGAAGCTGGTAATGCTGTTTGTGGAGTTGTTTAATCAGATCTTCAGAGATTTAATGTCTTTAATCTTCAGTTCATCGAAGGCTGTGGCTGAAGTTAGTTGTAGTTCTTGTTCCTCTGTCCTTCAGTGATTCTGCTCGTTATCAATTAATTATCTCATTTACTCCAACACTGATTCAGAGCCTGTAGTGTGCACACTGAGCAGGGTTCATTTCGTCTGGGCTAACCCATGTGGGGCCTTCATGGAAACTGTGGACAAAACTAGCTGGACCCCAGTTAGACAGCGCAGGTGACACCCATCTGGGCCCCATATGGCTGTGCTGGCTGGGAGAATTATGACAAAATGCTGCTTTGTTGAGTATCCTCATAAGAGCAGTCTTAAAAGAGTTAAATAACGTTTTACTTAAAGAGTTGTGAGAAAATGAGATGCGTGTCAGATCCGCGTCATGTTCGACAGCCGCAGATGTTAAAGTCACAGACGCCTAATAAACCAGTTGCTGTGATGTCTGTCATTAATGATAATACAATAACAAAAGTAACAGAAAAATTTGTAGCCTTAATAAGGATTAATCTGTATTTAATTTTTAATTTATGCAGTTAAGACTGTAAAGTGTTTGTAAAGTTATTCAATTGCTGTATATTTCCACAGGTAATTATGACATTTATTATAATGGGTTTATGTGAAGGTCGTTAGGTTCACTTAAATTAAAATATATTTTTTAAAATCCTAATAAATGTTGAAATTGATAGCTTTCAGTTATACTGTCATATTGAACGTCTATAATTAGCCTAATGTTTAAAAAAATCATAGAGATTTCATAGAGACATCAGTAGCAGTATTAGTGTCAGTGATACTGGCCTTCATTCATTAAAAAGATGTCATTAAAAATATTTCCACAAAGATTCAACACAAAATGCACTAACAGGCAAAAAAGCTCAATGAGGGTGATCAACCACCAAAAAAAAAAGAAAAAAAAAAAAGAAAAGAAAAGAAAAAAAGTAAAGTAAAGTAAAAAAGGGAGGAAGGAAAAGTTGTACTTCTCAGATGTTTTCTGGTTGTCAGTTCTCAGTCTGAACTGTTCTCAAAAACTCTCATACATGCAAAGTCAAGATTTTCACTCAGTAATAAACTGCACTTTGGTTACTTTCTCATCAAACCCTGTTGTATACCTTCGTGAGCTTTGTGAAGTTGTGTGGGAATGTTTTTTGATGCCTAAAGAACATCACCATTCACATTTCATTTTGTGCTCAGTTTAACTGCTATTAAACAGTTGCAAGCAGGATTTTTTTTTTGGTTGCAATTTTTCTCCTTTTGTGTTCTGAAAAAAGGACGTCATGTGGCTTTAGAACAACACAAGGGTGACTGATTATTATTGGCTGAACTCTCATTTTAAGCTGACAGTGAATCAGTTGTTGTTGTTGTTGTTGTTCTGTCAGACCTGCAGGTGGAGACACAGCAGAGAGTGAAAGAGGGAGATTCAGTCACTCTGACATGTAAAAGCAGCTGCTCTCTGACTGAACAAACAACATTCATCTGGTACAGAAACACACAGATATTAACTGATCATACAGTGAATCAACTTCAGCTGAAGTCAGTCAGTCGTTCTGATGCTGGAAACTACAGATGTGCTGTAAGAGGAAATGATCATCTGATTTCTCCACCTGTTTATCTCAAAGTAGAATGTGAGTACAAATTGATTCATTAACATTAGAAATATTAATGAATTAATGTGAAATATTTCACACACTTGGAATTTCTAAATTCCATTTTGTTGAATATGTAAATCTATTGTAGGCCCACAGAAATTGGGAAAATAATATTTAGTAGTGTGTTGTAAAAAGTGCAGAAGAAAATGAAAGTTTTCTGTTTGTTGCTGAAACTGTCTTTAATTATTTTCCTCATCTCTGTGTTTCAGGGGTTGATGGTCTGCAGGATTGGGGAGTGAATTACAGCCCTTCATATGTTTGTGCATTAAAGGGATCAACAGTGAAAATATCCTGTACTTTAACATATCCTCGTGGTTATAAGATCAGTACAGTCTTCTGGACCAAACCTACTGTAGCTGTTGAAGAACTACTCGACCTGAAAAAAGACCCAGAAAAAAGAGGAAGAGTTCAGTGTCACAGTGAAGATAAAGACACTTCCAGCATCACTTTGAGGAATGTAACAGAAGCTGATCAACACGTCTACTACTGCAGATTTACTACAAACATTGAGAGCGGAAAATGGACGGGGGTTCCTGGAGCTCAGCTTGACGTCACAGGTAAAACTAGTGAACTCTCAGAAATAGACCACAGAAAAACACACACACACACACACACACACACACACACACACACACTTTGAGATAATTTGTTATATAACTGCCACCCGATTCATTCTTTATCACATTGAAGTGAGGCTGCGTTCACACTGTCAGTTTTTGGGAATGGCGACTGCATTTACTTAAAGGTGTGAGTCTGGAAGTGTCCCGTTCTCACAGCAGCTTACAGTAGCGTCTCAAATACTGTCTGTATGAATGAGAGTCAAGCCCGTATACAGTGCTGCAGTAACTGATACATGTGATCTGGATTACATCATCAGATTTCAAAAATTAAGCACTTGTAATTAGTTTAAATTACATTAAAAATACTCATAATCAGACTACAGTTACTTTTTATTGATTACATAATTACATGTTATTCTCACAATGGCAGTAAATTATTCATAATTCATTGATTCTCTCTGCTACTTTTTATCTTGTTGTGGTCATATCCGTTCAGAAGGTCTTCCAGGTTTGTGGAATTGCACTAGTCATGTGACTGTCACTGAAAACTGAGAGCCACACAACATTTGATCACTGGATTTACAGAAATCAGTTCACTTTTAAGAAATTATTTCTCAACATTGCAATAATGCATATCTAATCAGCTCCTGACGAACACATGAATTATTATTTGAATCATCACTCAGTGAGTCATTTAATCATGAATGACTGTCTTTGGAAGGCTTTTGTCTTTCAAACTGATTAAAATGTAATTCACATTATTTCATATTTACATGATGCAGGGATTCCCCAAACTTTTTGTCAGCTGAAACTCTTTGATGTAATAGAATTACCTGAAGTAAGCCTTTTAAGTTAATAATTTAGGTCAATAAAATTAAGTAAAAAATAATAAAGTAATAATAATAATAAAAAAATAAATAAAAATAAAATTAAGTTCATGGTTCTCTGATGTCAGTTAATGGTCACGTGACATGCAGGTAACCAAATAATAAATGTAATCTTTTTTAGTAAGTGTTTTATTTTGAATTTTCAAATTATTTTATTTTTATGTATTTATTTATGATTTAAATAATAACTCTTCATTAAACTCATAAACCCCCTGCAGTTCCATCAGAACCCCAGTCTGGGAAACCCTGAAGTAATGTAATATTTAATGCACTTCATGTTGTTGATAAAGAATGAAATATATATATACCTTTAATTTGGAGAAGGAGAAACTGGGAAAGTGACTTCAGTGAATCAGACATGTGTCACTTTGCTCACAGCTGATTGGTCCAGTTTCGGTTTAAGATCTCTTACCCAGAACACAATCTGCCCCGATGGTGATGAACTCTGCTAAAAGCCCCAAGTAGGAATATCTGCAGAGCGAAGATCTACAAAATGGGGTGTGAACACCAAAAGCGGGCAGAGTTACGTATGGCCCGGCTCGGCAATCTCATATCACATAACCTTATTAACTACTCATCTCCTGAAGTGCCATTTTCTTCAGCATGCTATTCAGCACAAATCCCTCCCTCCCATTTCACTGGTTAAGGTTGGAGTGTAGGAAAGGTTTAGGGGTTAGCATTGGCTGTAGCATAACATTACGTAGGAAATCAGCACTGTGATTGACATGACCAATGAAATCTATAGAATTGGCTGCAGGGTGGAGTTTGGATTGTGGAAAAAAATCATGCACGTGTGTCATGTGCTTGTCTGTCAACTGGAGGAAGCCACGCTCTATTTTGGAGCTCCAACCAACATTTAGAAATCTCCAGGTGGCAGCGTTACCCTTCTAAAAAACAGGTCACTTTCATGGTGCCTAAAACCCAGGGTTGGCAGAAACTAAAATGAATACCTTTAAATGTTTAAATGTTATAACTTTGTTTTCATAAAGATGATTCTAAATGATAGTTGTTGTTCTGTCAGACCTGCAGGTGGAGACACAGCAGAGAGTGAAAGAGGGAGATTCAGTCACTCTGACATGTAAAAGCAGCTGCTCTCTGCCTGAACAAACAACATTCATCTGGTACAGAAACACACAGAGATTCACTGAAGGAATTGTGAAAGTGAATCAGCTTCATCTGCGGTCAGTCAGTCGTTCTGATTCTGGAAACTACAGATGTGCTGTAAGAGGAAATGATCATCTGATCTCTCCTGCTGTTTATCTTAATGTTGAATGTGAGTACAAACTGATTCATTAATATCAGAGAATCACAGATTATTCAAAATAAATTTTAAATTCAGATTTGTTTCAAAATGTCAGACTGCATGATTAAACATCATTTAGATTCTTACTAAAGTAATATGTAAAATGAATGGATGAATCAAAGTTGATACATCACTAAATATAAAATTGTTTATTGTGCATCAGTTTAGATTTTCACCTTTCAGATCTCATCTCTCAAATAAAATCTCTTGATTTCTACTTACAGATCCACTTCAGTAATCATTAGTAACAATAAATAAATGGCATAAATAAATTAAATATTTCTTTATTTTACATATATTTCATGTAGATCATCCAAAGAGCGTCTCAGTGTCCATCAGTCCGTCTGGTGAAATAGTGTCAGGAGATTCAGTGACTCTGAACTGCAGCAGTGATTCAAACCCTCCTGCTCTGAACTTCAGCTGGTTTAAAGGAGCAACATTTGTAAAATCTGGAAGAATCTTCAGCATCTCAAACATCAGCTCTGATCACAGTGGAGAATACAAGTGCAGATCCAGAAATAAACATGGAGAGAAAGACTCTGATGCTGTGAAGCTGAATGTCATGTGTGAGTTTCTTATTAAAAATAAGATACTGATTCTCTGTTTTGATCATTTAATTTTATCGATTTTAAAAATGTTTAACAGGTTTTATCAAATTTTTTTTTTTTTAGACAAACCAAAGAGCGTCTCAGTGTCCATCAGTCCGTCTGGTGAAATAGTGTCAGGAGATTCAGTGACTCTGAACTGCAGCAGTGATTCAAACCCTCCTGCTCTGAACTTCAACTGGTTTAAGGAGAATGAAACCTCAGCTGTTGGATCTGGACAGAGTTTCAGCATCTCCAGCTTTAACTCCAGTTTCAGTGGACGCTTCTACTGTGAGGCTCAGAATAAATATGGATCTCAGAGATCAGCGTCTGTTTCTCTCACTGTTAAAGGTATTTTCTATAAACAGACACTCTTTCAGGTTCATCTGTCTCACGTGTGAAATGATCTTCATGATCATCTTGTTTCAGGGGTTCAGAGAGCTGCTCTGCACACAGTTTCTGGGATCATGGCGGGATGTGGAGGATTGATCTTCATCATCATCATCATCATCATTGTGTTCATAAGGTGAGTGAATGTTGAGCAGCTCCTGAATTAAATTCTTTTAAAAACATAACATAAATGCCAAATTTGTTGAACTTAAACCACTATCAAAAATATTAAATGTTTCTTACAATAAATTACCTTACAGCACTTTCTAACAAAAACATTTTTTCTCCAGGAAGAAGAGGAGAGATGGTGGAGCTGAAGTTATCAGACAAAATCAGGCAAGTTTAGTGATTCATACCTGAATCTACAATGACATGGATATTATATTTAACTAGAAAATACAAGACTGACAAGATCATGTACTGCTGCTTGACAAATATTTGACATGAAGACAATCTGGAAAACAATGTTAATGTAACTCACAGTCACATGTGTTTCTGAATAATTGATCTGCTGTTATATCTGTGTGATATTTTATTTGATGAAACTGCAGGAGGATCGCTCTGACAGATCAGCAGAAACGGCTCTGACCAATGACACTGCACTGTATTCACAAGTATCAGCCAATCAGAGGGATGATCTGTATGCCAACGTTAAAGCAAAGAAACCCGAACGCTCCGGGAGAAAACAAGCAGAAACAGACTCTGGAGATGTTGGAGAGGTTCAGTATGCCAGTGTCCATCACTTCAAGAACAAAGACATGAAGAAGACTGAAGAGAACGACTGTCAGACCATTGAGACGCATCATCCATCTGAAGCCAACAGGTGAGAAACCATTCATCTGAACCCAAATAAAACATGTTCAGTGCTGAATCAAAGCTCACCTGCTGGTGGGACTTTCTGAAATGCCACATTAACATATTTAATTTCTCCCCAGATCTGAGGACATTATCTACAGCTCAGTCAAATAAAGAGCATGTGATCAGAGCTGCAGCCTGTTGATGCTGATGGGAGAACTGGATTTGAGTCCAGCACAGGTCATGTTCCCATCTCCCTTGATTCCATCTATTTACACATTTATGTTTTGCTGTTTAGATATGGATGGATTTTGATTAAAAATCAGCTCTTTTATTACGATCTGATTGTCAGTATCGCAAGCACACACACACACACACAAACACACACTGATACCTGTAATAGTCAAAGGCCTTTTAGCTCTCGCTTTGTACAGTCAATGCAGAACAGATGTTTCCTCTCTGTGTGATTTTATTGCTAAACACATTAAATCTTAACATTGTCAGAAAGTCTGTTTTTTTATTATGACATCATTTTCATGACAATTTAATGCATTACTATAATGTACCAGGCATTGTATTTTTTAGTTTTTTAGTTTTAGTTCAGTTTTACTTTACTATAATTTTTTTTTCAATCATGTTATTAAATTTAAAGCCACACTATGTATTTTATGTTTTTTCTTCAAATTTAACAAAATTGAAATGTGACCCTGGACCACAAAACCACTCACAAGTCGCATGGGTATATTTGTAGCAATAGCCAACAATACATTGTATGGGTCAAAATTATTGATTTTTCTTTTATGCCAAAAATAATTAGGATATTAAATAAATATCATGTTCCATGAAGATATTTTCTACCGTAAATATATAAAAAATGTATTTTTGTAAAACGCGTTGCTAAGGGCTCCCGTTTGCGTCTCGCTTTAAGAGCCAATAGTAACTGCAACAAAGTAGGTAGCACAATAATTCTCTTTGCGTACAAAATCAGAGACTTTACACATTCTGATCATGCCTCCAACATGCTCCCGTGGCACTGTTTTCACCCTCTAATGAGTCTGAGTGATATGCGTTTACAACAAAAACAGCACACATGCGATAACTGAAAACAAATATGTAGATTTCACGTCGCGTTTTTGCTCATAACTTCATGAAAACTGCAAAGATCATGGATCATTTACAGGTGTACACCAGATTCTTATGATTAAAATGAGCCCAAAAACAACATAATCTGTTGTGTCAATCCCCAGCAAGCAATAGCCGTCATTTCACCGCCTCGGTTAACTATAGACCCGATATAGTCTGGCTATGTGTAACCCACTTTTAGCCAAAATAATCTTTAATTCGGTTACATGTCGTTTTTGCCAAAATAACTTGCGAGATGTATGATATTGCATCATGTAAGCAAAGTCAACAGTGATTACAAGGTGTTTGGTTTCATATCTTTGACATGTTCTATTGCGTCGGCTGTGCGTAACCATGATTTAGCTTGTAGCCAGACTGGCTATTTGTAGCCCACCTATAGTCAATCCTGATTTATTGTAGTTTTTGGACAGGAAGTGCATGAGATGGTTGATATCCCATCATGTTCGCAATATCAATGATTTCTACAAGATGTAAGTGGCATTTCATGACATGGTCTATATGTAGTCACGATTTAGCTCTGAATTGGATAGGCTAGTGCAGTCTGCTTTTAGTCCACCCGGCGAAATCGAGGCAATCTATAGTCTAATTTTAATGGCTTGGCTATAGCCCTGATTCAGACCATGCAATGAGTGTAACCAAAATAGTTAAGTAATTTTCGGCCACAAAGCTTGTGGGATTCATGATATACCATCAAATGCAAGTATACATTTGAAACAGCATATTTTTGCTGTCACACAGTCCTACACATTCTACGATATTATATATATATATATATATATATATATATATATAATATCGTAGAATGTGTAGGACTGTGTGACAGCAAATATATATATATATATATATATATATATATATATATATATATATATACACACCACACACATATATGACTGTCTTTAATTTTAAGTTAAATAAAAATTTACAATTACAATTCGTCAACCGCTAAGATGGCAACTGTGGCTCTACTGAGACATGACCACTGGCAACGCCAGACTTGAAAGTTAGCTCTCGATCACTGTTGCCAGATCTCGCGGTAAACATTTCCGCCATTTTACAACTGTTGGAGACGGAGAGCAAGCAACAGCAAATGTTAAAGCAAATTCTTTCCTGCTTTTGGTCTTGTAAGTATCTGTGTTTTTCATTTTGACATGCGTTCATTATTTATGTACATCATGTGTTATCATGTGTAGGAACTGTGACATTTTAACGGGACTCAGAGTAAGTCAATTTGTGGTTAGATTAACATACTACATGCACATGTACAGTATGTTTACTTGTGCCCTAAAACTCTCTAATTATCTAAATACAAGGGGGTAAACATGAAACCTGTGCACCCTATTATTATTTGTTACGGAAGCCTCATATCTCTTTTAATCTTTTGATCATTATGATATGAAAATATGAGTTTTTGCAAGTTTATTTTGTAAAGCACATTTCAACAACAATTTTCAAGGTAATTCAAAGTGCTTTACATGGAAACATGGAATTTATGGAACTGAAAATTAATCATGTTGTTTTATAAACCAAAAAACATTGTTAACCTTTTTTATTTAACTTTTTTTGTCAATTTTTTATATTTTTATTATTTTAAGTTGTAAAATGTTCCATATATTTTTTTTTTAAAACAAATGTTTATTTGTATTGTATTTGTAAAATTTAATTTATTATTTTTTATCATTTTGTATTATCTTGAGTTCTTTTTCTAAATAAAATATTTATATTAAATTTGTTTGGATGGATTGTCATTTATGAGAACCCGTTATATTTAAGTGAAAAGAATCCTTTAGCCATTATTTTGTTGTCTATTACATGTATAGATGTAGTCATTCATTAGCTGTATATTTGATGACTAGTGTACTCTTGGGTTATGGTTAGACGTCTATTAGATTTTCACTGACAGCCCAAATTCAGCCTTGTTTTAGCCTAGACCCATATTCACCGTATATTAGACATAAATATGTAGTCGTCTAATAGCCGTCTAATTGAGGAATAGTCTACTCTTGGGTTATGGTTAGACGTCTATTAGATTTTCACTGACAGCCCAAATTTTGCCTTGTTTTAGCCTAGACGGCCGGGCTATGTTTTGACGTCTATTAGACGTCTATTAGACATAAAATTGCTTGCTGGGTCACAAGATATTACTCACGGAAAGCTGTAACATATTTGGCTAAACATATCTCTCGTCTTTCCGGGATGCAATGTGTTATCCAATGTTCCCGGAACCGTCCATGCTTGTTTTCCAACGTGGAATAACACAAAATAAATATAATTTTAAAGCTTAGAAACTCAGCTTTTTAATACATCTAACCATTTTTTTTAATACATAAACCGGAGTGTACCGACCGCCGGCGCCACCTATCAACGAAAAAATTAATAATCATATTTTTCAAAACTACTGCCTTGAATAGGTGTCATTTGAAAGCTTAGAGTCTGAACTTTACAATGCATGTACAAGGCATGCAATTTGATTAACTCCTAAGTAGTGCTGAGTTATTTTCTGATAAATATAAAAAAATGTTTTCATAATTTATTTAACTAAAAAGAAATATGTAGATTTCAAGTGGCATTTTTACTCATAACTTCATGAAACAAGCATTATTTAAAGCAGATTCGCGCAATTAAAATGAGTCCAAAATCAGCACAATCCCTTGCGTCAATCACGAGATATTCCTCATGGAAGAATGATTTTAAAAATGCCCATTATGGAGCGTCAAGGGCTAAACATAAAGGCTACATTGGTTCCAAATGCTGTAACTTTTGATTACTTTATGCTATCACCACAACATTTGATCCAGATACAGCACACATATAGGAGAACTTAATAAAAAAATAGTTTTCCTTATATCTTATTGCCTTCCTGAATTATTGCAAGTCAAATAAGAAAGATATGTAAAATTATAATTAAAATTATATATATTTGTTTGTTTTTATCAGCAGTGTAATGTAATTTATATTTTCTAAAATTTTAAAAAGTGTTCTATCAAACGATACCTACCTTTTGTTAGATTTTGTTTAGTTATGAGTCTTTACTTTTGTGTTACTCTGAGGCACCCTCAAGATTCCAGATATTCAAATAGCTGTATCTTGACCTAATATTGTCCTATCCTAATGAACCATACACCAATGGAAAGCTTTTTTTTCAGAAGTCTCAATTAAAAAAAAATTGACCCTTATGACAGGTTTTGTGGTCCAGGGTCATAAATAATGAAATAATAATAATGATACATTGTAAAATCATCTTCCAAGCTGTGTTTTTTGCCTTGGCTTAAATCATTGTGGTCTGTAATAATTATTTATATTTCAGAGCTTTCAGGACTAGGTTTACAAAACCTAGCCAATCTTTAAACCAGTTACTTTGGTCTATTTGCCTATAAAAATCCTAGCCAAGTTGTAATTATTCCCATCTACCTGCTCATGAGACATATTTTTCAGATATGTGTTTGTAAGACTTGATTTTCTCAGACAAGACAAAAGCTGAGTAAAAGCACCCTGCAATAAAGAAGATTTCAAAGAAATAGGACACCGCCTTGCCCAAACTCTCCTCACTCATCCCCCCTACTCCCTTCCTTTCCCCCCTGGCTCAAGTCACTGAAAGTTCTCTAATGTATATGTACTACGTATGATATATCTTGTGAATCTATTGTTTTTTTTTTTCAATTTCATGTTTGGAATCATTTTAAATGTCTCAGTGTGATTGTTAAAATGGTCTCAATTTCACAGCAGTCACTTGTATTATGAGAAAGATTGAAAACTTATGAGAATTCTGTTCTTCTTTTTGGGTGGTGTCTCTTTAAAGGATTAGTTCACTTTCATATAAAATGTTTGTATGCTGTATGTCCTACGCCTTCCCTATTCAACTTACGGAAAAAATGTAACTGGCGCTGTGTTCGTTCCGTAAGTAGAATAGGGTATCGTTTAAAGCCCTTTGAAGCTGCACTGAAACTATAATTTTGACCTTCAACCGTTTGGAGGCCACTGAAGTCCATTATAGGAGAATAATCCTTTTCGACTGAAGAAAGACATGAAAATCTTGTATTTTAATATAATAGCCTGATGTTCAATAAAACTGTTCTCATTTATATATTTTCTGTCAGACAATGAAACAAGTATAATATAGTGACTGACTACATGTTAACCAGCTGTCCAAAAAGTCACTAGATTGCTTTTTTGGAAAAAAAAAAAAAAAAAAAAAAGTTGCTAAGGGAGTCTGAAAAGTCCCTAATCTAGTGCCAAAGCTGATAAATTGGCAACACTGCCCCCAAAAGTTACTTGTAGTTTTATGCTTTAACCGCTAGGTGGCCAAAATTTACATAAATAAAATTTTAAGCAATTAATTAACTTTAAATTGATTTAAAGTTTTAAAAATGTTTCAGTTTCCTTTCTTGCATATTAAGAAACTGTGCACACTTGTAATTTAGAATCAGGGTTAGCATCGCTTTCTACCTAGGGCTACGAAACCCTGCTCCGGAGTATGTACTAACAGCATTGTGGTGCCAAACTTGTACAGTGTAAAATGATGTGGTGTTAGAATGTTACAGCTAGACGCTTAGTAACCGACAGCCAATCGTGTGCCTCATATTCACGTGCTTTGGACAGTCACGGAAAGACAATGTGTTATTTAACTGTCGTTTCAGCATTTGATGGTGTCAACGGCAATGGAAAATGCACCAATTGGAGCGAATAAGAGACCATTTCATTCTTACCTTTATAGTCTGAAAAGTTAATTAAAAAAAAAAAAAACTTTATAGTACTTTTGGCAGTGTAGGAGCATTCATGCCATTTCATAATTACCGTAATTATGATTTCAACTTGTAAAAAGCATTCATGTCCTCATACAGCTCGTAATTACAACTTGTAAGCTGGAATTTTCTGAAAGCTCCTACTTATACCATATGACCATGTACCACCTGACATCTGCAGATTTATTCAAGTGTTGATAGTGTTGAAACATAAATGCTGGCCTCACTAACACCTCTTCCAGCACCAACCTAGTTTTCCCAGGAGGTCTCCCATCCAGGTACTGACCAGGCTCAGCCCTGCTTAGCTTCAGTGGGCAACCAGTTTTGGGCTACAGGGTGATATGGCTGGTGGCCGATAGTGGTTAAATGGAACTACAGAGGATGTTGGGGACATTAAACATCATGACGCCGAACAGGTAAACTCAGTCCGCTTTTACAGCCTCGTTATGCTCATAATTGTGCACTCATAAACTATTCTAACTCAAACTTTCTGGGAAAATGTTTTTATATAAAAACTGAAAGAGTTTTCCGAAGCTAGTGATGGTGGCGATGAACTTGTACAGCCTACCTTCAAGTTTTTTACTTCTGTCAACTGCATTTAGGCTTCAAAATTCATAATGAACTAACAAAATTCATAATGAAAATGAACTCGATGGACAAAACATGCAAGTATCAAACTTTTGTTGATCACAGAGCTTGTTTTTTGTGATAATCTAAAAGCTTAAGGAAAAATCCTTTTGGGTTTTTGTCGAGGGAACCAGTGTGATACGAACTGCTGATTGGCCTATAAAGTGACGTCATACCTGCACCACTCAAACAAGTGAAGTAGTTATGAGTTTATGAGTAGTGAGTCATTGAATCATTCACTCAAACCCATTTTTTAAACAATTCAATTAAATTAAATAGTTTTAAATAGACTACAGCAATTAATATTTTGTCCTCTAGTAAATAATTATTTTGTTTAGTTGTCTGCTCAGAATCATTATCTCTATTTGAAACAAACAAAAAAAATCTTCTCATTTTATCCAGAATCGTGCAGCTCTAACACAAAATTGTGTACTTCGTCCACCACTGCCCTTTTGTGTGTAGGTTTTTTTTTAATCTCATGAAACTTGAGACTTATTTGCATTGACACAGAAAATGTGATCATTTATAACCCCCACTTAATACATCTGTTCAGTCTTCAAACTCACCATTTGCACTTTGAGTACTAGTGAAGAAAGCTACTGTGAACAAGGTATGAGAGTTTTTACATATTACTTGATGAGTTTGTAAAATGTAGGGGTGTGAAAGAGAACAAATTTTGTGGCATATTTTTTCCCCCCTTTCTTTACCCACGTTATACCAAACAGGACCTTAGTGGACCCTTATATCACAGAGGACGCTGCGCTTTAAGCTTGGCAAGTAAGTGCAGGAGACAAAATGATGCAAACATGTACATATTTAATATTATGATGAATATGATTTGGTGGCAGGGCAGCTGGTCAATGTAAGAAGCTGTAAAGTCCTCATTCATTGTTAGTGTTCAAATCCTGACTTTTACTTTTACACTGTTTCTGCACCAGACACGAGCAGCACAACGCAACAAGAGCCAACAGAACCCATAATAACCAGTGATGCTGTCTACACTGTCTGTATGACAGTAAACTGATGCCCCGTTATATTTCTGACATACTCAAAGTACGCACTAATTCTGACATGAAGGACAAATGGTTTTGGCAATGGTCGCTTTGTCACGGCCAGTGTAGACAGTCTCAAACTGGTGTAGACAGGCTGTTTGATTACTGCAAAAAACCCCAAAAGGACAGTCTAGAGCAAAAGGCTTAAGCTTGATTGAGACAAATTCTTAGCATGCATGAGCAATGACCAGCTCAACAGTGCAACAGCTCCACTCCACTGATCTTATCAGTCGTCTGGTGTTGGCGAGTCACTAAAACTGTTTCTGAGCAGCACTTTTTTTGGTTCTTTGTTCTTTTTATACTAACCAAACCATTTTCAGAAGCTTTATTGCTAGTTTTGCAGTGTATGAAGTGGATGTGTGTATTTATATGTTTGTTTATAGAGCTGTGATGGTTCCCGTGGTGATGAGCACCAGAATGACTCTTCTTTCTCTAATCTTTCTGCTCTTGACTTCTGGTGAGTCACAGTTGTTCTAGAGCTGTAAGCTTGTTCTGTGTTTTTTTTAAAGCATGCATTAAGTATTTATTCTACGCTCCGCCTATCAGAAACACTCTCTGTCTGTCAATCATTTTTGCTGACTTTGGGTTGGTTGGCGAGAAAGGACGTGGTTACGCTGACAAAATGGCTGAAATCGCTTAAAGCGCCTTTAAACCGTTGATGTGTTCGCTTTTCACTGTTCTGTATCAGCGTGATCATTTATGCTTTTCTGCAACACCCTTCAGCGGGACTTTTTACACTTCTCACACTGTGCCATCTCTCCAGCAACAAGTGATAGATATTATTTAGCTGCATTTACACATAACTCATACTTGACCATTTATCTTCATGTATTTTGTGTTTCAGGAGCTTTTGGAGAAGACTGGAATGTGACTTATGAAACTAATTCAATATGTGCTCTCAAAGGATCCACAGTAAACATGTCATGCACATACACATACCCTCAGCAGTATCTACTGACAGAAACCTTTTGGATCAAGAAACCAGATGAAAAGATCAAAAGTTTAAAAGAATATCAGGAGTATAAAGACAGGGTTGAATACATTGAATACAGACAAAACAAAACTGCTGCTCTCAGACTGCACAACGTCACTGAAAATGATGAGATAGAGTATTGTTTCAAATTAATAACTGCAACTGAAGGACAAAGATGGTTTGATCAACTAGGAATTCAACTTAAAGTTTCAGGTAATCCACTTCTGTCCTTCATTTCCATTATTTATTTATTTAACAAAAAGTTAGTAGTTTTAGGACATGGTTAGAAGGATTTGTGTCCTCCAGCCCTTCAGGTTCAGGCTCCACAGCAGGTGCTGGAGAAAGAAACGGTCAATCTGACATGTAGAACTACTTGCGATCTGACAGACAGATTCATCTGGTACAAAAATGGGCAGGCTTTAAACTTCCACAGCGACATCCTGCAGCTTCAGTCAGTCCGCAGTGATTCTGGCAGTTACAGCTGTGCCGTCAGAGGACAAGAACATCTGCCCTCTCCTGCTGTCAGCCTCAGCGTCATGTGTGAGTAGGTTTAGGTCTGTAAACAACAGCAGTAAAGTGTTAGAAGAGTGGCCTGCATGTCTTTAACCTGAAAACCCAGCCAATCAGAGAGCAGTTTGGCTGTTTAGCTTTGTCTCGTCTGCCCCCTGCTGGAGGAAGCTGTAACTACACAAAGATAAGACACCTGTCCATTCATTAACCATGTATTCTAACTAAAACATATACTGCAAATGTTTTATTATAGTATAGATGTTTTTCCAGAGTCCAATTCTTTTTGTAAAGCTCATGAAAGTGGATGTATAGCTTTCTTCAGGTCGCGGTGTGAATCAGGGCATGTGGTTGAAGTTAGCAAAATGGCTTTAATAATTTTAAATCAATTAAATCTTTTAGCTTTGTAATTGTTTAGAAGTTCAGTTTTGAGAGTTATAATTAACATTTTCAATGAATTACAAAATAATTAAAATATACTCAATGTGGAGGAAAACATCCCCACCTTGCGGTGAACATGTAAACTCAATACGAATAAACAATTAATCAATTAAACACATTAAAACAACAATTTCCACAACATACCTGCACAATGGAGACGCATAAAGTGGAAATAAGGAGTTCGTAGCACAAGGAATTCATCAATCCTACATAAAACACAAAGAAATTACGATCGGGCCTCCTAACACAAAGTCTAAATAACTCAATGTAAAATAACACATTCGACGCCAAACATGTACCAGCAGATCCCTAACATGTTCATTACAAGGTAAATTCACAATAAAACAGATATTTATGTGTTTTGAACACTTTTAACTGATTATTCCCGGCCCGTGCAACAGCATGTCTCATTAACTCTGCTGGCGGTCCCTATTCATTCCACTCACTAAATGCCATCATTTACCACATAGATGGCGCTGTCACCATTTATGCACTAATTTAACAACATACTGTATTTACACTCCGTTACACCTACAATAACATTTAAAATCTAAATCTAAACTGTGTTGTTTTGTGGCTGAAATGCAGTCATCAGTTGTTGCAATACCAGATGAATAAAAACATTTATGACATTTTTTCTTTAAGTTCAATTTTGGGAAAGCGAATCAGTGGAGTATACAAATTTATCAGTTTTTGCCCAACAAACAAAGATGATATAGGTATGAATAATAAAAGCATGTTGTTTTACCTCTAGATTCCCCCCGAAATACGTCAGTGTCCATCAGTCCGTCTGGTGAAATAGTGTCAGGAGATTCAGTGACTCTGAACTGCAGCAGTGATTCAAACCCTCCTGCTCTCTGAACTTCAGCTGGTTTAAGGAGAATGAAACCTCAGCTGCTGGATCTGGACAGAGTTTCAGCATCTCCAGCTTTAACTCCAGTTTCAGTGGACGCTTCTACTGTGAGGCTCAGAATAAATATGGATCTCAGAGATCAGCGTCTGTTTCTCTCACTGTTAAAGGTAGAGCAGCTCATACTTGCATTACTCTTTCTGAAGTGAAGCAGATGAATCTTTTTGGATGTTATATATATATATATATATGTATGTATATGTATATATTCAGTTGTAGGACGTCTGGGGATATTATACACATCCATTTGAGTGATTTGTGATCATCATGCTGTTGCTGATTTGGTAAGATGTGTGTGTGGTGTTTGATATGTAATTAACTGCATTTATAACACATTTATTTATTTTTCAACGTCCAGAAGGAAAACTAACTTCAGTTAGTTCCACAAGTCTGACACCTGCAGAAATACAAAATATTGTGCAGACAAACTATAGACTTTAGTCAAATACCCCCCAAAATTAGGTTTTTGTGTCCTGTCAGTACCTTTGTTGGGTGTCTAACCTCAAATAATTTTTGAATTGCTCTTTTATAGTTTTTTTTTTTAAACTTACTCGCTTACATCCCAAGGATGCTGACATTCCATTAAAACACCAACCAAACAAAACTTTGTTCAACAAGAACATATTAATTCTATCTACTGTTAACATATTCATTGTTTTTAGGAGAAGCAGGTGGATGAAAAAGAGAAATGATACAATGGAGTCTCAGGTGAGAAAAAGGATTTGGTTATCATTAGTTGAACAAGTAACTCCAAAATTCATGACTCGTGCCGTTTTTAGACATTAGTTATTTATTATCTCTCTATTCTGTTTTTTAATGGCGAAGATGAATCGTTCCATCCCTCATCATGACAGACGTAAAGCTTGTGATGTTGAGTTGAGTGAACCGGTGTATGAGAATGTAAAGGTAAGCGTTCCTCGTTCATAAAAGACTAAACTCTCCTCACCTTCAGCCAGAAGTTATTAATGCTCTTCAGTGTCAGAATGAAAATATCAGATGTCTGTTGAATAGTTGGAAGTATCACTGGTACTGTGCTTAACTAGTTTAAATCTTACCTCACTTACCTTACCTCATCATTCCCAGTTTGTTGTCTTGGGAAACAACATGGTCTGTCATGGTGTTCCTCAGGGATCTGTCCTGGGTCCCATATTGTTTAGCATTTATATGTGTCCTTTGGGGCAAATCATTAGGAAATATGGTTTGAGGTATCACTTTTATGCCGATGATACCCAAATTTACATCAGCTCCATGTCTGATCCTACTGTCACCTCTACAATTTTCTCAGAGTGTGTGCAGGAAATAAAAACGTGGATCACCAATTTTTAAAACGGAATTGTTCTGATAAGGTTCTACTCATTGGCACACCAGCGGCTATTCACAAAGGTTGCAATTTTAATTTGATTATGGATGATAGTGTCGTATTTCCAACTGCTCAAGCTCTTAACCTTGGTGTGATTTTTGACACTCATCTGACACTAGACTCACACATTAAGAGTATTACAAAATCTGCATTCCATTATCTCAGAAACATTGCAAGAATTAGGCCTTTCCTCACTCCACCTGACACTGAAGGCTTATTCATGCATGTGTTACTTCCAGGATTGACTATTGTAATGCACTATTTGTTGGTTTACCTGCTAAATCAATTAAACGGCTGCAGTATATCCAGAATTCAGCAGCACATGTTCTTACATATACTTCATCACGTCAGCACATCATGGGCGTGCTTTATAGTTTGCATTGGCTTCCTGTTCAGTCGCGTATTGTTTTTAAAACTTGCACACTAACAACCTTCTTATATCTGTGACTTAGTCACTCTGTACACGTCTTCTCGTTCCCTTCGGTGGAGTAGTAGTCTGATGTCTGTTTACTCTCAGTTCTAATTTTCATCATTATTCTGTCTGTCTGTAACCATTTCTTCCAACCTTGAACAACCCTTTGATATTGTTAACCCTATCACACAAAAATCAATTCACTACACGATTGTCATGGTTACCAGCTGTCACCTCCTCCGCACTACATATCCCATCACCCACCTTGGCTCCCACCTGCACGTCTTTCTCAATCATCTGCACCTGCCAGCTATCACTCTCAACAGCAGCGCCATATAAACACTCAACTCGTCTCCCCTCATTGTAGGGTCTTGTTCAGACCTTGTGGATTACTCCTACGATATTCTGCAATGTGTTCTCCAGCGATCATCTCCAGTGCCTTCCTCTCTTGTGTCCGCCTGACCTGCTCACTCACCAATGTCACAACGAGGTTATCAGTTCCCTGCATTCTCTATTCACTTGTTTTACTCACTGCTGTAAATAAATCACTCCATTCACGTCATCTCCGTCCCCTGGACCAGTTGTACACCCTTTCACAAAATGGCCGCCCCCTTGCAGCCTACGCTGAGGAGTTCTTTGAGCTATCTTCAGCTGTTTTTTTGGATGATGCAGAGCTGATGAGACTCTTTCATGCAGGTTTGGACGACTAATTATATGCACGTTTGCCCGTAATATCCAGCAACTGCACGCTAGAACAATATGTTATATGCGCTCCTGCTGAGCCGGTCCACTCCAGAAAAACCACTCATCCTGTGAGATCTGAGTCTGTTCCAGTGTGTGAAATTTCCGAGTCCGTTCCAGTGTGTGAAATCTCCGAGTCCGTTCCAGTGTGTGAAACCTCGACTGAGCCCTCGGCCAAGATGGCCACCTCAACTGAGCCCTCGGCCAAGATGGCCACCTCGACTGAGCCCTCGGCCAAGATGGCCACCTCGACTGAGCCCTCAGCCTCCTGCCCCTGTCCAGAGTCCAGAGATGACTCCAGTCTAATCCCCTGAGTACAGCCTAGTGAAGGCTCCAGCCCCTGAATACAGCCCAGTGTCGGCTCCAGACCCCGCCTCAGCCCCAGAGCCTATCCCAAAGCCCGCTTAAGCTCCAGAACTCAGCTCAGAGCCCGCTTCAGCCCCAGAGCATGTCCCTGTAAAATCTTGTTTGCAATGAAAATTCTGTCTTAGTTTAAATAGGCTTAGAAAGTCTGGTTATGCACACATTTTCCTATTTAGGATAAGTCAGAGAGTTCAAAGAAGAACAAAAACCAATCAGCCAACTGTAACAGGGCTGAACCTTGATTACATATAATTATTGAAACAAAAATCAATCTCTCAAATCCCGAACACATTGTCAATGATCTGACTTTTAACATGAATAACCACTTGATGGCCGCTTCTGAATGTCTTACATGTTTGGAATGACAAAAGCGTCAGTAAATGATGACAGAATTTTCATTTTGGGGTGAACGTTCACTTTAATGTGCCATTTTACAAGTTTTGAAAGAAAGAACTTCGGATTAGAAAAAATACTACTGTGTTTCATCTCACTACTTCACATGTTGTGTCACAGATGCAAATCCACCGCAGTAAACTGGGCTGTTGAACCCATGAAGATTAAACATTTATTATTATTATTATTATTATTTTTACCATTTATTTGTTAAACATGATTCCACAGGGGTAAAATAAATCTTAAAAAAAAACAACAACAACAACAACATATATATATATATATATATATATATATATATATATATATATTATATGTTTTTTTTTTTTTTTTTTTTTTAGACATGATTAGAAGAGATTCCTGAAAAAGGCTGCAATATATAATATCGTGTGAATAGATTACCATGTTTACTTGTGATATTATCATATGTCTGTTATAAGTCTAAAATCTATACCAGTCATTATTCATATTTACGAGAAACTCAATGCTGGGAAAAAAAAAAAAAAAATTAAACTGATTATTTACTGATTAATATCAATAAGAAAATGATTAAAAATCATCTACTGCCTTGACCCTAAATATTTATGTTCGATGATAGAGGCAATTAAAAGAAAAGCAATAATAACTTGAGGGGTCTCGAGTATAATAAATCACACACTGGCCTAAAAGAATAAAGCAAGACCTCTTAAAAAAATATGATTAACTAGTAAAAGAAAGCTAAAAGATAAAAATTAATGACAGCTATAAAATGAGACTTGTATAATTTTAGGCTAATAGCTAATATTTACAGACAGTATCTGAGATTGACATGTAGTATCTGAAAGCACTGATTATGTTGTGGTGGTAATTCACTGTATAACAAAGGCGCTTCACTCATTTTCCATGCTGTAGTCCTAAGTGTTGTTTGCGTCCACAGCAAAGACATCTGAAGAACTTCCTGTACTGTTCCCTGACCTGGACAAGAATGAGACGAGAGGAGCTGAGTGACTTCATGACATCAATTTAACCTCTTCATGAACCACAATGGAATTTTTTTTTTTTTTTATAATAAAGAGGTAGGAAAAGAGACTAGATTGCATTTTCAGAAAAAAATACTGATGCTTTACTTTTCTTCTCTTCCATATTGTCATATAACATGATGTATATAAACTCGCAAGATCAGGAATTCTTCAAGGAGACAGACTTTAATAACAAATATTCAGCAAACAGGATTAACTCATTAGAAATACACATATACATAGACTCTAACATTAACAAGAATGGACGAAGACTGAGGGAGAACACTGACTAAATACATGGAGCAAACAAAGAGCTTAATGAGTGAATTAAAAGGGCACAGGTGAATGACATGACTAATTAAACAGACTGGGGAAAACCAGGTCACAGGGACTGAACCAAAAACACAATGAAACACAGGAGACAGACCATACATGTAACACATTAATCCCCGGTTTCACAGACAAGACTTAAGATAGTCTTAGACTAAAATGCATGTTTGAGCTGTTTTAACTGAAAGAAACTTGTACTGACAAGTCTAAAAATTTGTCAGTGCCATTGTTTTGTCTCAAGATTCACACCATTAATGTTTTTTTCTAGGGCATGTTTATAAAAGAAACTTCAATACCCTAATTGAACTAGGGCTTAGGCTAAGCCAGGATTAGGCCTTATCTGTGAAACCAGGCCATTCTGTTTCTGGAAAGAGTGAAAGACAAACTTTGAGAAAGCCTAAAAATGTGTAGTTTTATAAGCTGGGAGTTTGAAATGATTAATGCCATGCAATCAGACAGACAGTAGATCAAAGGGATTCTGTGTCCGGTTGAATTTTAGAATTTCTGACAGCTGGAGTTTGATTGAATAGTTTTGGCCCATTTGAACATTCCATCACAGGAAGGAAATGGAAGAATAGTAACAGATTAAACAACTGCCTCTGGCATTTCTCTCTAAAAGACAGGATTGCCAAAATAAAACAGGACCTGCATAAAAACAACTGTAATAGTCTTTCATATTCTGATTTCTCATGGATTATGGTGATAAATTGAGTTATGTCTGACCTCATTATTGAGGACACAATAGACCAGGAAGATGAAGGTTCCCTGCTGGGAGTTCAAGATCAGGAAGAGGATCTCCAGAACCTTACTGTCATTAGTGAAGAAACCCAGAATCCAGGAGCAACCAAGAACCACAAACTGAGCCAGTGTTTTAAATACCATAATCCTGTAGAGAAAGAAAGAGAATTAATGCATCTTTACTATATATATTTTTCTATGGAGTGATCAAATCATAATGTTTGTTACTTGGTTTGTTTCATCTGTGAAACTTCAGCGTTCAGATTTTTGAGAGTTGAGTTCAGACTGATGATGATGTTGATGAAGAGAATTATGTTCAACTGAAAAGTAGAAAATAATTAAATCACCTTGTTTTCCCTTTAATATAAATTCAAATAATGAGAATTAAGAAAAGTGTTTACTGCTAGTATGACACAAACAGGACCCAGAAAACTCCAGATGAAACCTTTGTCCATTTTAATCCAGCAGCTGTTTAGAGGAAAAGACAATATAAGAATTGGATGAATTTATCAAAAATACTATTTCTGGTGTTGATTTGAAATATTACCGGTTTTAATCTTGTAGGTGACTTTGATATAACGTATCAAAAAAATTATTTTATCAGATAGTAGAAATGTCACAAAAGCCCCAAGCTGCTTCATTTTCTTCCAATCAAATTAACTTACAAAAAACAACAACTCACTGTTCGCTGCCGTATCCTTCAGGAACCAGCCCGACAGACACACCCACCACAACCAGAGCAACCGTATATCCAATCACACACAGGAATCCACTGCTAAGCACTTCCCTCTTTTTGGAGCTGATCTGTGATAGGTTCTTCACACAGATGAAGAGCAGCACAGCTTCAATGAACATCCACATAAAGCCGGAGAGAAAGAGGAAGTGCAGAACACCTGATATCACGTCACACAACACCTGGAGAATAAGAGAGACGGTTATGATGATTCTCAGTGAGGCTGTGCTGAGCTGTAGGGCTCCTTCATCATTCTCACCTGATGAGGGCGTATGAGGCTCAGGAACTGTTGTGTGAGCAGGAACAGAAGGTGAGCCAGCAGAAGACTGATGCAGAGGTTGATTCGAGCCACGTTATTCACTCCAGGACTCCACTGACAAAGGGCAAAGGTCAACAGGGCCAAACTGAAGAACACCAGCCCCACAATCACACACACCAAATTCAACAGGTCCAGCAGTGGGTCATTCTGAGAAAACATGTCAGAGTACATGAGTGCCAAATCTGTGCTGTTCTTCAAAGGTCACTATAAATGTTCTCATACCTCTGGTGGTCTGCTGGTTTGCATGATGAGAGCGAATGTCGACAGATGAACACAGGAACACACAGTGTAGCTGCTGTTGGTCTTTAAAACAGAACAACCATCTACAATCCACTCGCTGATATTCCAGTACACACAGGACAGAGAACCGTTGGGGTCAAACTCCTGCAAAAATAACGAACGGGCAGAAAATATTACAAGACTGAATATTAGATGTTTTCAGATGTTCATCAGTTCTCAGGTTGGACAGAAACACATTTCAGTCTCTCACTCTGATGTGTTTGAAGGTGAAGTTGACTGGTTTGGTGAGTTTAGTGTTGGTGATTTTGGGAAGAGTAGCGGAGATCACAGTGGACATCATGGTTTTAACTGTGTCATTTGATGTGTTGAAGAAATCAGGCTTCAGTAGATTCTCCATTGTGTTGTAACTCATGAAAGCCACAGCAGCTGATCCTGTGTGACAGAAACAGAAATGCAAAACTATGTAAAAACAACAATGAAAACAATAACTACAAGCGTAGTTTAGTGGTATGATGTCGTTCTTTTCTTATTAAATCAAACTAAAACATGTAACATACTTGTTTCACTGTTGTTAGCGATCCCAATGAGATCAATGTCCACAGAAGAATTTGTTGTGTCAAGTCGAGGGATTTTATCTAAGGTGACCTGTGGTCCAACCATGAAGACTTGTCCCTCTAAAAATAAACATTCTGTTATGTGCTATATTAATTTATTCATTAATTTATTTATTTACTTTATATATATATATATATATATATATATATATATATATATACACATACATAAGTACAATTCAATCATTCCATCTGCACAAACGACAAATAAAATTACTTTTCACTTTTTTTTTTTTTTTCATCTCTGATGTAGTTTGAACACTTCAGGTTTACTTTCATTTATTTTGCTCAGTGAATAAATGTAAATGTAAGCACTATTAACTGTTAGGTCATCAGGAGGTCAAAGGTTAGATCTTACAGTACACTGTATACTCAAGTGCTTCAGTTTCAAATTGGCTTTGCTTCCAAATCCAAATGTCCTTAAAATCAAACATTTTTTCAGGATGTGTTTTTTTCAGGACACAACTTTTCCATCTGACGTGTGTCTAATTTGACGAGCTTCTACCAAATGATGAATGAATTGGCACCAAAATGCTGACCTTTGACATCAACAACAAAAGATACAAAAAGTGTTTTCTGCTCTCTTTTAAAACATTTGTAACTTTACAGTTATATACAGTAGTTACTGTAGCTGCATTAATTATTGTTGCCGTCAGTCACCTGTGATCCTCTGCTGCTCTCTAGACTTTAAAAACTCCCTGACATCATATATAATCTTTCATCATCAATAATAATTGTCTCCACTCACCTACAGTGGCAAGAGTAAAGCTGACATTGTCACTTGTGTCTGTCGGCTTCACCAATGTAGAAATGAGTTTCTCACTGGTTTTTAACACACGGTTTCCATGGGCGGCGAGTTCAGCTGGGCTGACTGATGATGATGATGATGACCCTAAAATCTTCTCTGAAGCGTTGAAGGCCATTGTCAAAATGTTTGTCACAGTCTAATTTATTGATCAGATTAAAAGTCACAGTAAATGTCGACAGAAACAATAAGACAGCACTGTTTTGTCAATCATCTATTATCTACAGTATGTTATAGACAAACATTTGATTATTTTCTCTTGAAGACTTACAGTCACAGAGAGCACTTGAGATGTAGAGATGTTCTCGATCTGCTCAAGTAGATTTTGGAAACAGTTCTGACCCTGAAAGCAGTATTTGTTGATTTTGATCATGTTTTTCAATATTAACAGGGAACCAAACATGTATTGTTACTGTACTGAAGAACACTGTGAAGATCCTTCAGTGATGTTAGTACAGACACACAACACAAATCAAAAATAAATAGAAAAGCACATTCATATTTCTCATAACAATAATCTACAATTCACATTTAATTGCACTACTCTTTGGACTAATTAGCTGTTTCCAATCCGAAGTTGTGAAATTAAAGGAATAGTTCACCCAAAAATGAAAATTTGATGTTTATCTGCTTACCCCCAGGGCATCCAAGATGTAGGTGACTTTGTTTCTTCAGTAGAACACAAATTATGATTTTTAACTCCAACCGTTGCAGTCTGTCAGTCGTATAATGCATGTCAATGGGAACACAATCTATGAGAGTAAAAAAAAACATGCACAGACAAATCCAAATTAAACCCCACGTGACGACACATTGATGTCCTAAGACACGAAACGATTGGTTTGTGCGAGAAACTGAACAGTACTGATATCATTTTTTACCTCTAATACACCACTATGTCCAACTGCCTTGAGCATCAATGTGTCGTCACGAGCCGCAGGGTTTAATTTGGATTTGTCTGTGCGTGTTTTTTTGACTTATAGAAGGAGTTCCCATTAACATGCATTATACGACTGACAGACCGCAATGGTTGGAGCTAAAACTTCATTTGTGTTCTACTGAAGAAACAAAGTCACCTACATCTTGGATGCCCTGGGGGTAAGCAGATAAACATCAAATTTGCATTTTTGGGTGAACTATCCCTTTAACTTGAGCAAAAAATAAAATATTGCATAAAATATCGCCATTTCCATTCCATGTTCAAGAGAACAAAATCGCCACTTCCTGAAAAACTGGCACAAAACATCAATAAAAAAAAAAAAAAAGGAAGCTGCTGCAACCAGAGAAGCCTGTGGCTCTTTTTCATACATAATTAATGACTTGCTCCTCAAAGTGCAGATGAAACACAACAATAAACGCTGTCATGTCATCTTTTGTTTGGATGCCTGACATTTATGATTGTGTGTAACAGGTTTGGCAGGTAATTATTCCAAATCATTCTGATGGCAGGCATTTCAGAATGACTAAAACCAAATTTTAGATGGTGTGTGATGAAACGGATTAGTTCAGTAATCACATAATCTTATGCAATATCCCAAAATTTGCATAAAATACATGGATGGAAACATGGCTTCTGAGAGGAGCTGTGAGTCCAACTCTAAAACTTCGATTTCAGTAACTCAACTTACAGTGCATCTGGCCTGCAGTGTTATATTTATACCTGAAATGACAGAAATCAGCATGAAGACAATCTGCGAATAAAGATTCAGCAGGGTCAGACAAAACTTTGGAAAATAAACTCAAAGTCCTCGAATCCATTTGTAGAGTTTTATTATTTTAAACTTAGTCCAGAGTGAAAGTCAGTGTCTCACTTTAAGGCCGTTATGATGTTGCTCCATTAAGAGCAGAACTCATGTTACCAGCACATAAAACTATCAGTAAGAAATCATTGTGTTAAACAATATTAATAGATTAGCAGCAGTCAGAATTCACATTATAAAAAAATTATATGCAATGATCTGCAACTACACTTTTTTATCCCTTGTCTTTACCTAGAGACACAAACACTCACACACATCTGTTTAATTCTACATCTCCACAAACATTCAGCCAAAACACAATCCAACAGAGGAAACATCAGACTACATTACCAGCTGTCATCTCTGGTGTGATTGTTGTATGGGTGCTGCTGATGATAGTAACAGCTGAAAATAAATGACTGATGAATACCAATGAATCAACAAACACAAATAATACTGAAGCATACAAACAGCACATGTGAGCACATAAATTGCCTTGTCAAGTGAATACACAGGCTCTACTGCTTAGACACCAAATAATTACAAACAATTATAAATAATTATTAAAATTTAAAAACAAGTTCTAGAAACTTGAACCCAATAACATAAACTAGCTTTATACATGCAGATCCAAATAATATGTAGATATTTAAGTGTGTTAAAAAAAAAAAAAAAAAAAAAAAATAAATGGAAAAGATAAATGCTAATTAGCATAAATGGATATGTAAAAGTGCTTAGTGGTAGAAAACATCTCCAGTTGCTAAGATGAGGTAACATGTAGGATACTAATGTAACCAGCATTGTCGCGGATTGCTCTGAGACTTTAGTAAGATCCAAATGCAGCTGTATTGGAATATCCATAATCGTAGTACAAAGCCAGGCAAGAGTCAAAACACATGTAACCAGTCCAAAAAGCAAGAAAACAAAATAGCAAGAGTGTTCAGAAGTGCAAGTAACAATAATAAAACACCAGTGATCATGACTGAAACAAACAGGCAGAAACTAACAACATGAGTGAATGATCAGTGATGCGTCCGGGACAAAGGATTATGGGAGATGGAGTCCGATATAGTGAGGCAATAGTCCGGGGTGGAGTGCCCTCTGGTGGCTAACAAGGGCATTCCAGCGGATGATCATGACAACAGTTCTCTGAAGGAGGAATGGAGATGTTACCCTGCAAACAAGCCTGCACTGGCCCTTTACAGGCTCACTTAGGGCTGTCAGCGCAGGGACCCTGAGAATTTGCTCATTGGCAAACGTTGGCCCCTTAGCACTGGCCCTGCAAGGGCAGCCCTCACTTAACCTCCAAGAAGCCTTAGCACTGTTTTATTGAAAATAATAAAGTTGGAAGTCACCATTATGGAGGTAAGCGCTTGCTTTAGTTGGGCTCTTGACCCTTGACTTATTAATATTAATGTTTCTCTGGCTGTTGTAACCGTGTGTTTCTGAAGCACATTTCTTATAACAAAAGTTGTGAGGAAAAAAACTGATTTGATATTCACCTAAAGTCTGATTTAATAATTTCACATTACAGTAACCTTAGAATACCACTGCATGAAATTTTGCCTTGCTTAAATATTTTAAATGTCTTTAAGTTAATATGCAGAAATTATTCAGACAGGATCATGTAGACTCACACAGACATCAAGAGTCAGCGTATGAACCTCAAAAATGGTGACAATCAACAAAAAGCTATTTGTGACTTTAGTAGCTTGTTTTATGATGTTCAGAGTTGATCTGAATATTTTGCACATTTCACACACTCTGTATCCCTCACCTTAACCTAGAAATGCAAACAGTTAAACACTTGTTCAATTCTAGTGATCAAAAAACATTCAGCCAAAACACAATCCAACAGAGGAAACATCAGACTACATTACCAGCTGAGGTCATCTCTGGTGTGCCTGTTGCATTGGTGCTGCTGATGTTAGTAACAGCTGAAAAAAATAAAGACTGATGACTATGAATCAACAAACACAGTAAAAAGAGCTCATGTTAATATAATTACCTGCACAGTATGCTAAATCACAGGAAGTTGGTCTAACCAACTTATAGACATAGTAATTGTCTGGACAGGCTTTGACTTTAATGGGATAAGACCCGTAATAGCAGCAGTAATTGTCCCAGTGACCGCAGACATCTCGAGTGACGACTCCATCCTCAACTGTTGGGTGTCCACCACGTATCCACAGTGGGACACGAGTGCCACAGCTATACTTCGCAACACATGTGTCTGGGACCTTTGCATTCTGACCCTGAATGAAGAGACGATACCAGCCGCTCCAGGTGACAGACTGGTCACATATATAGGAGTTTGACTGCTGACTGATGTTGGCTCTCCATGGATTGTCCAGCACAGTGTAGTTGTAGCAGGGGTCAACAGAGAGATTAACTGTAATGAAAAAAATATTTATATAAATTATGTCGCATGAAAAATGGAATACTTTTTCTTAAAATGAATTCTACTTTACTGTTGTTAGGGTTTTCCATTAAAGTGTTTTTTCTGTGTAAGTTTCACATTACACAGACCTAATTTATCTAACGGAATCAAACATTACTGTAAAATGACAAAGTACAGGTTACAGTAAGTGTTGGGGAAAGTTACTTTTAAAAGTACTGCATTAAAACAGGTCTTCAACCCAGCTCCTGGAGACTCACTGTCCTGCAAAATTCATTTCCAACCAGCTTCAACACATGTTCAAAGAAGATCTTCAAACAGTCCTGAACACCTTGTTTAGCTGGTTCAGGTGAGTTTTTGTCAAACTCTGGAGGACAGTGGATCTCCTGGAGCAGGGTTGAAGTCCAGGACAGTAAAGCATTCAACAACAGCTGGGGCACTTCTCATTTCTTATTTGTGCATCCTCGTTTCCTTTCCTCGCTTCCTTTCCTTGTATCTTAGCTCCACCCCCTTAGGATGCGAGGGAAGGATTCAGCTGTGTATCCTCACTCATGACTCCTCAGTAAGCTTCCTCGCTCCTCATTCCTCGCCTCCTCAAGGTGCAATTAGAGAACTGAGATGTCCTTCAAGATGGCTGAGTTCAGTTGGTTTCTGGGTCACGGGCTGGACGATGGAGGAGCGAGGAAACGAGGAAGCATCAGTTTGAGGATTGAGAAGCACCCCTGTAACGTTCTTTGTTTTGTTTTGTGTTCCCTGCGATTGTGTCTATGGACTTTTAGTTTTTATTGTTGTCCTGTTCCTGTTTTATGTTTCAGTCTCACAGTTACTTTGTAGTTTTCTTGTTTGTTTTGTTCCTGATTGGTAATTAGTTAGCTCTTGTGTATATAAGCCCTAGTGTTTCCGGTGTTCTTTGTGAGGTCTTGTCCTTCCATGGTTGTGCCGTTAAGGATTAGTTCACATGGTTTCATGACCCCTAGAGCTATGTACGACATACTCTTAAAATCTTAACAATATCTCTTAACATTACGGGTTACATTACCTACAGTAAAACTCTTTTTATTTAAAGATGAAAGTAATACGTTTTGCTACTTGTGTACTATTGTAAAAAAAAAAAAAAAAAAATTGTACTTTTACTTCTGTAAAAAACTCATCTGATATGATAAAAAATCATTTGTAACACTAAAGTGATTTGTGTAAGATTGTCCAAAACTATTTAAAAGTTAAATGCGATACACTTAGACATCAGCACTCATCAAACAAATCTCAACTATGGTAACAACCAAAAAATAATTCAGCTATATAATTTATTCATGTCGCAATGTATGCTGGGAACCACAAATGTGTTTTGTATGTTGAATTTTGACATCTGGGTGTAAATAAATAACACTATCATATTAAATTTCTGTTTAAAACACATTTTATTTCATTTATACACTCACAGACATCAACATTCGGCATATGAAACACAACAATGGTGACATGATTCATACCAGCATACAAAACACATTCATGGCTCCCAGCATGCATTGCAGCATGAATAAATTATGCAGCTGATTGTCACCATTGTTGAGGTTTGTAAGATGAGTGCTGATGTCTAAGTGTGTCGTTTTTAACTTTTAAATAGTTTTGGACAGTCTTACACAAATTTCTTCAGTTACAAATGATTTTTTTTATCATATCAAATGAGTTTTAATTAATTTCAAACACTGATATCCATGATGGTGACCTCAAATGAAACATTTTCAATAAGACATCAACATCTAAACTTCTGTTAATTCTCAATAAGAACTTCTGTAGACGTGTGACAGAACCAACATTGAATATTTAGAAAACGTTCTTATAACAAAATTCTATTAGCTGGGTAATTGGTGTCCCTGGGTGGGCTAACTTAGATTGAAATGAGCTTTCTGTTTTATCAACACAAGTCAACACACTGAAAGATAACAAAAGAAGTAACTTGGGCAGGAAACAAACTCTTTCACTGAATCAGACACCAATTGCATAGCAAGAGTGGTTCTCTCTAAGCCTGATCGATAGTTTCCCTGCTCAACTCCTTGGTATGATTTATGAATAGAATTGGTTGAAAGTTGTATAGAATTGTGATTTTATTGTGGCATAGAGCTTGCAGTTCTTTAGCACATGTTATAATTGTTGATTATAACTAATTGTTACTAGAATTATAGCATATAGATTTTACTGTACCAATCTTTTTAAATGACCACAAATTACTTCAAAAGCAATAAATGCAGTTGAAGCGTTTATAAAAAAGATTGGTACAGTAAACAATTTTCAAAATTTGGATTTCGTAGGAACGATTATGTTAAAGGGGTGGTGTAATGCCATTTTTACAAGATGTAAAATAAGTCTCTGGTGTCCCCAGAGTGTGTATGTGAAGGTTTAGCTCAAAATACCCCACAGATCATTTTTTATAGAATGTTAAATTTGTCACTTTTTGAAGGTGAGCAAAACGCTTCGTTTTTGTGTGTGTCCCTTTAAATGCAAATGAGCTGTTGCTCCTAAGCAGAGGGCAGGATTTCAAGAGCTCCTGTTAACACAGTGTTAGCAGCACCGATTACCTCACAAAGACTTACTGGAATTGTCAGAAACTGTTCAGCCTTTTATGTTCAAACTGAAGTCGGACAATGATGGAGAGACTCAAGAAGAAGTGACAACATGTAGAATGCAACAGGACGTTTCTGAATGGTTAGTTGCTTAATTTATGAAGCTGATGTGGGATATCTTAAAGTCATTGATTAGCATATTCTGTCATGATAATCTATAAATTGCTCGTGTGGGAACTGTTGTAAGGTCCTACAGAGCCAGAGAATATCTGCTACATGAACATAGAACAGGATTAGTTTAGTTTAATTACAGTTCTAACTTATGTTCTCATCTTGCTTTTATGACATGCTATTGCATTTGTGTTATGCACTGTATTGCAATAACATGGCCTCAGCCCTTTGTTGTGTTGTTCTTGGGGGCAGGGTTTATGTAAATTTTAGGGTTAGTGATGTCACCAACCCGGGAAGAAGCTCGTTGTAGTCCCTACCAGCCGTTTGTTGTAGTCCTTAAACAGAGAATTCTTTAAAAGAAAATATCTCTCTTTGCTTTGAACTTTGAGCATCTTAACTTCGCAGATGTTGTTTGTTGTTTGCTAACAGCAACATTACACACTAACTAAAGTTAAAAAAGTGAAATCATAATGAACCTCCCTTTAACTTTAACAAACCCTCTTTAGTGGCCGAGAAAGGAATGGCAGCATTTTAGTTGTGCTGTGGCTAGATTCTATGGTGTTGTTAATTTATATTTGCTTCTTAAAATTAATTTTAGTTGTGCACTGCTGAGCCACCGTTCATTCAAGCCAGTATAGACACAGTGTGTTACATTACCTGTAGAGATGGTCACTGGTGTGGTCACTGTAGAGCTGGTGTTAATGCTGGCAGTGTCTGAAAGTTTGGATGAATAGTGATTACTGAACAGAAACACAAATATCATAAATGTGTAGAAAGAGCTCATATACATGTATAACTACCTGCACAGTATCCTGAACAGTACACAGCTGGACTAACCAGCTCATAGACATAGTAATTGCCTGGACAGGCTTTGATTCTAATGGGAAAAGACCAGAAATAGCAGCAGTAATTGTCCCAGTGACCACAGGCATCTCGAGTGACGACTCCATCCTCAACTGTTGGGTGTCCACCAGGGATCCACAGTGTGGTAGCAGTGCCACAGTACCACTTTGCAATGCACGTTTCTGGAATATGAGCACTTGTGTTGTTAATGAAGAGACGATACCAACCACTCCACGTGAAAGATGTGTCACACTTGTAGTGTAAATGGAGGTAATCTGTATAATTGATGGATCTCCATGGATTGTCCAGCACAGTATAGTTGTAGCAGGGGTCAGACAGATTAGCTGTTAATGAAAATATTTTTAAAAATTAACATTCTTTTTATGTGTTATTCTAAAATCTAACTAGAAGTGCAGCTGAAGACATTTACATCTCTATTTATTATTAGAAAAATATTACACTGGAAGCAGAGCTGCCATTCCTGAGTTTTACTGTACAAATGAGCATTACTAGCTGCCATTCATTTACAGTATCCTTTGGAAATATAAACAATATTACTACAATCACCAGAAACAATGTTTATTTGCCAAGATGTATTGTTACAATTCTTGTCTTGTTTTCCCCTGTTTTGTGTTTTAGGACACTTCCATTATTTCTGTTTTTAACTTCATTCCACTTCCACTTCCATTATTCTTCTTTTTCACTTCCTGTGTTTGCCTTTTTCCCTAGCTCCTTGGTTTGTTTCCAGTTACCCTTGTTTGTTGCTATTCTGATTAATTACCATCACCTGTCCCTTGCTATCTTGTTTATTTAAACCCCAGTATTTCCTACATTCTTTGTCTGGGGGTATTTCAGAAAGCAAGGTTGACTTACCATCACATATACCCTGAACTCCTGTGGCCTGTTGCACAAAGCCGGTTTCAGTTTCTACCCAGGTAAGTTCAAGATTAGTTTGAGCAAACTCTGGTTTTTCAGGTTTATAAAGGTGGATTGGTTTTTAGCGGGGTTTGTTGCTATGCTAACTGACGCTGCATGGCTAACCTGCTCCGGAGCAGGTTTTATTCTGGGTTAGAGATCGCAAACCCAAACTCGACCATTCAGCTTTGAGTAAAGTGACATGTATCTGATGCAATAAAGCCACTCCTCCTGTATCTCTCACTCCAAATTAAATCAGTTTATAGTGAAAACATTTTAGAGACAAAATTTCTCAATATTTGCTGTTTATTATTCATTATATTTATATTAAATAAATTAAAATTATGAATAATTCATGACAAAGTCATATAATTAGGCCGATTATATTAATTGACAATATTAAACTTTGCTTTTAAAATAAAGTAAATATAATACATGCATAATATATAAAGCTTTTAAACAGATTAAGCTTACATGTGTTCTTTTGAGCTCTTTGTGAAACTATATTATTTGGTCTATTTGTTTGATTCACATGCATTGATATAGTCAGATATTTTCTTTCAGCTGCCTTCTCAAACTTTCACTGCAGCAGCAGTGTTTATTCCTGCCTTGTAAATGCGTTTTATTTCATATTTTTCATAACGATCTCTTAATCTTCGGAAGAGACGTGAATTGCGCGGCTCTCTCGCAAGAAGTGAATCAAACTTACGTTCTCCTTGTTCTGTGTGAATGGCTGTTTGCCACACGTGTCACACTTTCAGGTGCACGCACTTTGCAAACTCTGGATTAAACCTGAGTTGACAGAGAAGGTTTATACCGAGCGTTGTGAACCTGATCTAAACCAGGTTGGATTTATCTGGATTTGTCAACTGCAAACTTACTCTGAAACTCAGAGTTTGTTCAACTAGCTTCATGCAACAGGCCACAGGTTGATTAATCCAAACCTTGATTATATGTTTGGTTAGAGAGAAGCATGGCCTCCTCTTGCGCTAACCTTGTGTTTAGAGTCTGGGTTGGAAAACTGTTGTTTTAAGTTCATCCAAGTAAGTGTTTTATGCCCATTTTGTGTTGTTAACGTTGTATTTATCTTGTATTTGGTGGATTAGGCATTATTTGGGTTATTTCAACATGATTATGTTTGGTGCTAATGTTAGCCTGTATGTTTCAAAGGACTTCTTGTTCATCCCAGATCCACAGTGTTGATCTTTCTTTTTTTACTGGGTTGAGACATCTACCACTACAAACTTACTTGAAAATGCTGTCATTAATTACTCCCCCTCATGTCGTTCTACACCAGTAAGACCTTCGTTCATCTTCAGAACACAAATTAAGATATTTTTGATAAAATCCAATGGCTCAGTGAGGCCTTCATTGCCAGCAAGAAAATTAACACTTTCAGATGTCCAGAAAGCTACTAAAGACATATTTAAAACAGTTTATGTGACTACAGTGGTTCAACCTTAATGTTATGAAGTGATGAGAATACTTTTTGTGCACCAAAAAAAAAAAAAAAACCTTTATTCAACAATATCTAATGATGGGCGATTTCAAAACACTGCTTCATGAAGCTTCAAAGCTTTACGAATCTTTTGTTTCAAATCAGTGGTTCAGAGCGTGTATCAAACTGTCAAAGTCACGCCCCCCAGTGGTGAACCATTGAAATTTTGAACACTTATGATGTAATGAAGCCTCGTTTACTGAAATCACGTGACTTTGGCAGTTTGATACATGATCTGAACCACTGATTCAAAACAAAAGATTAGTAAAACTTTGAAGCTTCATAAAGCAGTGTTTTTAAAATTGCCCATCATTAGATATTGTTGAATAAAGTTGCTATTTTTTTTTGTTTTTGGCACACAAAAAGTATTCTCGTCACTTCATAACATTAAGGTTGAACCACTGTAGTCACTATTTTTTTTTTTTTTTTTATACTTTATTTTTATTCTTTTTTTGACAAGAAAAAAAAGGAAAAGAAAACCAGACAGACAGACCAAGGGACATCAGGCAAAATCATCATAGATTAACAGAAGTGCTCAACATCATGTAAAACAGAAAAGGAAAAGAAAAGGGAAGAAATAATTAAATAAATGAAAATAAATAAATAAATAAAGGCATATACATCTCAATTTGTATTCAAATAAGATATCCATTTTTCCCAGTATGCTTCACATTTCTTTCGGGCATGTCTCAGAGAGAAAGTCAAATGTTCCATATCATACATTTCCTTAACTATTTCTATCCATTCATCAATTGGAATAGTTATTGCTTTTTTGCTACCTGCTAAAAGTATTTGTAACAAATATCTATCTGTCTTTCTCAGCCCTGTTGGTAGATTTCCTAAGTATATAACACTGAAATTAAACTCGAGCTCTGAGCCGAATATTGACCTAATTACCTTCACCACCTCTATCCAATACAAATAAATAATAGGGCATTCCCAAAAGATATGGAAGTGACCAGCAGACATATTACCACACATTCTCCAACACTGACCATGTTCAGAATTGTTACTCTGTGTCTTTTTTATATTAGGGGTTATAAAGAATCTTAAAGTGTTTTTCCAGGTGAATTCCCTCCACAAACCTGAGCTAGAAGTGGTAGATTGTGTCCTGCATATATTCGACCAGTCATCCTCGCTTATCTTTATGTTAGCTTCTTTCTCCCACCTCTTTTTTACATACATTGTTGAAAGCCCCCTATCTAACTGTAGACATGACTATAACCTGGAAATCAGTTTTCTGTTAGTATTATCCTTATATGCATCAATGAATACTCTAATCAGATCCTTTCCCTTCTCTCCAGTAGTTTTAATATGTTTATAAAAGTGGTGTCTCAGTTGAAGGTATCTGAAAAAATCTTCCTTCCCTGAATTGTATGTATCCATGAGTTTTTTAAAAGTATCCAAACCGTCAGTGGAGGATATTATACAGTATGAAGTGATACCTGAATTAGTCCAGTGTTTGAATCTACCATCCAGTCCAGCTGGTGCGAATTCTGTATCATATTTCACCCAACGTAATATTCGTACATTTCTTTCAAATTCCTTATTTTTAAATAGTTTGTGCCAGATGTTAAGAGGGACTGCCATCCAATTACTTAATTTTTTCAGATGCTTTTTCAGGAGAGTTTTTTCACCCAGTATAGATTGGAGAGGTATGCTTATTTGACTTTGCTCTAGGTCCTTCCATTTTGCATCACACACAGGGTCACACCAACATACCAGAGAACATAACTGTGCTGCTCTATAATAATCCTCCAAGAACGGTAGAGCCATACCACCTTTGTCTTTAGGGAGTTGTAATGTTTGAAATCTAATCCTTGGTTTTTGTTTTCCCCAAATAAAAGATGAGATAGTTCTATTCCAATCACTGAATTGCTTGGGAGGCACTTCAACAGGCAAGGACTGAAAAAGAAAAAGCAGCCTGGGTAGTATATTCATCTTTATAGCGTCTATTCTGTTGTACATATTCATTGGTAATAATGACCAACGGTTTAAGTCTGCTTTAATATCAGCTGTTATAGGAATGTAATTGTGGTCATAAATGGCCGAGACCTCTTTAGGTATTTGTACCCCTAAATATTTAATTGTATTACTTTTCCATTTAAATTGACAGATTTTATAAATATTTTCTTGTGGTTCGTAATTGAAAGTAAGCGTTTGAGTTTTATGCAAGTTTAGTTTATAGCCGGAATATGAACCAAATTCTTTAAGAAGAGATAATAATTTAGGCAAACTTGCATTGGGACTGGTAAGTGTCACGAGTATGTCATCCGCATATGCACATATTTTATGTTGTGTGTCTCCTATTACTACCCCCGTTATATCATTGTCCTCTCTAATTGCCTGTGCCAGAGGCTCTATGAAGAGGGCGAAAAGAGTGGGACTGAGGGGGCATCCCTGTCGACATCCCCTTTCAAGGAATATTGTTTTGGATAAGTCCCCATTTATTTTAATTCTAGCCGTAGGAGAGGAGTATAGGGAATTCAAACATTTAATTACCTGGTCTTTAAAACCAAAGCGGCTAAGGACCAAATATAAATATTCCCATCGGACTGAGTCAAAAGCCTTTTCGGCATCAAGACTTATAACTACAGATTCCATATCACTGTTTCTCATATGGTCAATGAGGTGGAGAGCCCGTCTCACATTGTCCTGGGTTTGCCTGTTTTTTACAAAGCCTGGTCTGTGTCTATTAAATCCGGGATTATGTTTTCCAGTCGCTTTGCAAGTATTGATGCATATAATCTATAATCTATGTTTAAAACTGATATAGGTCTATAGGAGCTGCAGTCTGTTTTGTTTTTACCCACTTTAGGAATCACTGAGATTACTGCTTGTCTCCAGGACACCGGGGTTTCGCCACCTCCCAGAACATAGTTAAAACAATCCTTTAGCATTGGTGTTATTGTTTCCCTGATGGTTTTATACCATTCTGATGAATACCCATCTACACCTGGCATTTTATTTGTTTTTAATCTTGATATTGCCTTGTTTATCTCATCATCTGTTATCTCCTGAGTTATTATTTTGTTTTGCTCTGTCCCTATAGATGGTAAGTCCAAAGATGTTAGAAAGGATGATATGACAGCTGACTCAGTTGTTCGAGGCTGAGCATATAATTTTGTGTAGTACGTTTCAAAGGTATTTTGTATGTCTTCCAAATTATGATACATCTCATTAGTCCTGGGGTCCCTCAATTTATGTATAAATCTCTCAGCCTGTTGTTTCTGTATTCTCCATGCAAGTAGTTTTTTAGATTTAGGGCCATTTTCATAGAAATTTTGTTTAATTAGTTTAGCCCTCTTCTCTACTTGATTTTCATATAGGTTGTTTAAGGTTCGTTTAGTCTCCATTATGTCATTTAGAATACTGGTGTCATTATACTCCATATGTTTACTTTCTAGTGATTTTAATTTTTCAACCAGGTCTTTAATTTGTCTCTCTTTTTCCTTTTTCTTCTGGGCCGACCACATCATGAGTTTACCTCTAATAACAGCTTTTGCAGCATCCCATAATGTGCTAGGAGACACTGCTCCATTGTTATTATGGGTCATATAATCTTTAAATTCTGTCTTTATATATTTTTGACACTGAGGATCATTCAGAAGGCTAGTGTTAAGTCTCCACAAAGTCTCTTTGGGTTTGTTGTCTAAATGTAATGTTAAGTACACCCCTGCATGGTCGGAAATGTCTCTTACCCCTATATCACAATTTATAATCCTATGTCTATGTCAATTCTTGAGTATGCGGAGTGAGGGTGGGAGAAAAAAGTAAATTGTTTATCATATGGGTGCAGTTCCCTCCATATGTCTATCATTCCAATTTCTTTAAGCATTTTTTTTACATATAGCGCTTCCGGTCTTATATTTTTTGTTCTATTTGAGGAGTCCAGGGATGGCTGTAGCTGGATGTTCCAGTCCCCCCCACAAATCAATACACCTGATGTTTCCGTAGAGATCATATTAAAAACTTTCTTGATCAGCTGTTTATCATGTCCTGGTGGTCTATAGACATTCATTAATGTAACTTCTTTGTGGTCAATAAAGCCTTTCGTGAGGAGAACTGGAAATTTACATTATTTGAAATTAGTATAGCTACCCCCCTCGCACTTCCTCTTTCGAAAGAAGGAGTAATATGAATTTTTGAAACCCATTTTCCGCAACTTTTCATGTTCAATATTCGAAAGATGTGTTTCTTGCCAAAAAATTATGTCTTGTTTTTCCCTTTTCATTTTGGTAATTACTTTACTTCTTTTTATAGGATTATGTAATCCGTTTACATTAAGTGTGATTATTCTGTATTTTTGATGAGGCATTTCAGTCAATATGAAAGTAAAAATGTTTACCAAGACATTTAAGCATCCCTAGAAGGCCTGAACAAATTAACTTCTGTCTGTGAAACAAAATGAAACTTAACACATAAACACAAACGCTTAACATTAATGACTTCCATCTCTGAAGTATGAATTCTACTTCCAAAACTA
The DNA here is from genome assembly GCF_019924925.1 of Ctenopharyngodon idella. Lineage (NCBI taxonomy): Eukaryota > Metazoa > Chordata > Actinopteri > Cypriniformes > Xenocyprididae > Ctenopharyngodon > Ctenopharyngodon idella. Next base: position 42,937,223 of record NC_067220.1, read on the forward strand.
GAGGGGAAGCCCTACATCTGGAAGGGGCCCCTCTAAGCGTGGACCAAAATCTCTGACTGCATAAAATCAGAGCTGTCCACATAGAAAAAACAGGCATAAATTCCCAGATGTGGTCAATTTCAGTTTCTCAAACTTACATGAATAGGAAAGTTCGCCTGGTCTCGTATTACCTCCTGGAAATACGGACCGATGAAGACATATGATAGGCTACGCTCTTACCAGGCGGTCTTTTCAAAAGTTACTCAGTTACTCATGGCGCCTTCGTTTAGTCGAAATCCCTTTAGTTTCTTCTGGATGTGTTTCATACGTGCCTCCCGGTGACGACGTGATGTACCACCTGCCGTTTTCCAGGAAGGTTGTCTCCGTCTCGTCGCAGGTGTAGCACGATCTTCCACCGGGGTCCCGGCCCCGTCGTTCGGCATCAATCCCCTTTTCTTCAGGTCATCCATCGCCTCTGACGTGCTGTTGTAGATAACTGCACCGGTGTCAAGAAACACTCTAAGTTTTGCTGGGTGAAGAGTCTGAAAACGGAGCCCCTGTTCTTTAAGCGTCTTTCTGATGGTGGAGTAAGTCTTTCTTTTCATAACTTTTTCGGTTGGGTAGTCTTGCTCGAAGAACACTCTTCTTCCGTCGCATTGGATGTTATTCTTTTTCCAGGCGGTGCGGAGCACCAGCTCTTTGGTTTTATACTCCAGGAAATAGACAACCATAGACCTCGGGTTAGCACCTTGCGGTGGTTTAGCTCCAAGGGATCGGTGACAGCGTTGTATAGCGAGGGTGACATCGGGGAGGGACAGCTCCGCTTTAATGAATGTCTCTAACTCCTGTACATCGTCTCCCCTAGGCCCCCTCTGGGATTCCATGGATGCGTATGTTGTTTCTGCGTGAACGCGACTCCAAGTCTGTCAGCCGAGCTTGTAATTTGTCTTGGAGCTCCAAAGTGTGGGAGAGCAACTCACTGTTTTCTGCACCCTGCTCCTCCATTTCAGCCACTCTCTGCTCCGTCTCCTCGACTCTGTCGGTTATTTCTTTTAAATCCGTAACGATAGCACTTAGCTTCTGGCTAACATCTTCCCTGAAGTCCACCAGTTCTTTCTTTAGTGGCCCCATTGTTTCGATAAATTCTTTTTTCAAGTCCAAACGGACCGCCTTTATCTCGGCAATAATGATAGCCTGGATAGCGTCCATGCCCTCGTGGTCAGCTTGCTTGCTAGCACCGTCCTCAGTATCTCCACTTTCAATCGGGGATTTATCGTCTATCTTCGGGTTTTGTTGCGATTTTCCTTTTGTCATTCTCCTGTTTCCCCCTCTCATGCTATAAATGACAACTTTTCCTATCTGGATAACCAGTATTTATTTCGGGGAAGTAAGACCATCTGGGAGCCTCTAACTTATGCTGCCGACCGCGTCTGCGCCATGCCGGAAGTCCACATGAACTATTTTAAATATGTCTTTAGTAGCTTTCTGGACATCTGAAAGTGTTAATTATCTTGCTATCAATGGAGGCCTCACTGAGCCATTGGTTTTTATCAAAAATATCTTAATTTGTGTTCTGAAGATGAACGAAGGTCTTACGGGTGTGAAACAACATGAGGGTGAGTAATTAATGACAGAAATTTCATTTTTGAGTGAACTAACCCTTTAATGGATGTATTGTGTGTTTTGCTTTTGGTTCAGTTTTTTCCCCAATGTTTGGATTTACTTTGTTCTTTCTGTTTCCCTGTGCTTGGATTTACTTTTGTTGTTTATGTTAATAAAATGATATTACTGCATTTGGGTCCTACTTGTTGTCTTCTCTGAAACATCACACCTTACATCTACTTTATATTCTAATATGGATCCAACTTTAATTCTCTGAAGACATGAAGGATGCAAAGCTACTGACATGCATACCCAGGCAAAAAGCCAACAGCTCAATTCAAAGAACAATACATTACCAACTGTAGTCGTCTCTGGAGAGACAGCTGAAATGGCCAAATGAAAATTATAATTATATCAATTAATGAACAAATGACAAAAGGCACAATGAAATAATAGTCAACTGACCTAAAAAAAAAAAAAGACCAAACACTTTCAAATGCTTTAACAAACATGTAACACAAACAGCATAATTACATATGCAGCATTCTCTCAATCTGTGTCAGCATACAGATAGTGAAGTGTAACCGGTCAGTGTAAAGCCACAAAAGCAAAAACTCTATTTAAGTATAGTATATAAATATACCATAAAACACTATATGAACTAGTTTATACTTACACAGCATAACAAAGATGATAGTCCGTGCTCTTATAAAACCTGTGATGAAATATGAAGATTTTTGTTGTTGTTGTTTTTTATAAAAACAGTGTATTGGATTGTACTGCATTTCTGAGCTTAAAGAAAACTACATTCATATATTCTGTGTTCATAAAGGATTTTTGGGCAGCATGAAGTAGTCTTAATCGTGACAAGAAAAATCACCTTTATGAAGGGAGGAAGCCATTGACAATGTTGGCAGTCCGATCTTTGTCTCTTTATCCAAAAGCCAGAATAGAGGACAAGTTTCCTTAACAGTTCAGAGGAAAAAACAAATGAGCTTTGGCACTGATGCATGACTTCTGTTCTCCTTTGTTTTAAACACACACAGAAGATTCCACTGAAAAGTTGCTATTGAGGATTTTTGTTTCATGGTAGGCAATTAAATACTGAATGAAAATTTCCAAAAGCATAGTAAGCCTAAACAGATCGCAGAAATGTCATCTCAAAAATGAAGTATTTAAACTTGTAGATTTATGAGTGCACTGAAAAAAAAAAAAACTTTAGAATTTGCCAATGAAGTTCATAAATAATTTACAAAGAATCAAGTAACACACTGAATTAAACAAAATTTTGAAGACTTAACTAGTATTTTCTTGTAAAACACTCCAGTGATCTCTTTATTTTTACAACTTTTGAATTTTTTACAGTGTGCTTAATAACATAAGTGTCCCGATATTAAAATCACATACTGTAAACTGAGTATTAGTATTCATATATACGCATTTCAGTTTCGACCAGTCGTCAAAATTTGTAAATTTCTAAAGGCGTAAAAGAGTTTAAGAGCCCTGATCAGACCATGAATTACTCCACTAAAATCAGTCCATGATCACACATCAACACAAGCTGCAGTGTGTTTGATTTAAAGAGACTGATGAAGATCATGAGGAGAAAGAAGATCTTACCTGATATAAGCCGATATACAATGATCCTCACCCGACAAGACTGACTGAACATGATATGTCTTTGTGTTTATAGAATTATCTCTTCATCACTTTCATAAGTCCATTGTTACCTCATCACATTCAAATTTAAATGCAAATATATACATAATAATAGCTCACATGTCTAGTTCCTATACAGTGTTTTCACTGACCGTCTGCAGCATCATATGTGTAATTCAATAACAGGTTAACATCGGTTTTAACTAAGGACTCCAAGTGGACTGTGATGTTGCAATATTGGCAGCTGCTGGTAACTGATTCTGAGTAATGTACAGTTGGTTTGATACCTTTAGGTCAATTGGTGTTGTAGTTTAATGGATTTACAGTTTTACATACATTTAAAGTCCCAAAATTATTATAAAATATAAAAATGCTGATCTCAAAACCAGCGTCTTGTGTGATAAAAGAGATATTTTTCTGAACATTTTACTTTTAGTTTGATATCATAATGTCAAATAGTTGCATGGTTTAATTGATTTATTGGGCTAATTAATATGCAGTATTATATATGCAGTATATTTTATTTCTTGAAATTAAGCCCTGTGCTATGCACAGGACATTTGTTTATGTATATCTGAGTTGGTTTGGGCTGAAAACATGAAATGTGGAGAGAGTTCAATGAGTATGAAACTGAATGTCAAAAGTTAAACACATTAAAAACAACAAATTCCACAACATACCTGCACAATGGAGACACATAAAGTGGAAATAAAGAGTTCGTAGCACAAAGAATTCATCAATCCTACATAAAACACAAAATAACAAAATAAGCTTTTTGAAAGGTTTTCAGATTTAAACAGAATTTAATTGACTGTTTTAGTTTAAGATTTTATACTGCATAGTATACCTAGCAGAAATCTGAAGTAAATTATTTATTAATGTATTCTTTCTTTCTTTCTTTCTTTCTTTCTTTCTTTCTTTCTTTCTTTCTTTCTTTCTTTCTTTCAGAATGACAGGAAGAGGCTGTAAAATGTGATCTTAATGATTGTACAGAATAATACTTGGTCAGAATAATACAAAAAGATCTCCCGCAGAAATTGTTACCTCATCATATTCAAATTTAAATACAAATATATACAGGACCTTACAAATAAATGGTGTTGAAGTGACATTTACATTATGAATTGTCATTCTGTGAATATGGAGAAGTGTTTTACCTCGGTTAAGTTACATACAAAAACATTTGCATAGAAACGGGAAGTTATTATAACCATAATATAAGTTATTCAGAGTAACTTGTCTAACATGTTCTGTCTCCAAACTCTCCAAACATTTGCTCTTTGTGTACTAGAGAAGAAAGCTACTATGACAAGGTATGAGAGTTTTTACATATTATTTAATGAAGAGTTTGTGAAATTCAATTTAAAGTCTGTAAATATGTAGACACTTAATGTTGTAATGAATATATTTGGTAGCTGATCTTCATAAGAAGCTGAAAAGTTTTCATTCAGCAGAACTGTTAGTGTTGAATAAAGAACTGTCATTTGTACGATAACAAACCTTTTTAGAAACTTTATTGCTAAACCCTAACGCTCAAAATAATTAATTAGTTTGAGCATGACAGCCTTAAATTAAACAGAATAGTTCAGTCAAATGAACTTTTATGAGTATTTAGAACTTTTTCTTTCAAGTTTACAGAACTGATATATTTTAAGTTTTTCGTTGTTTTGAGTTTTATGACCTTATTTCTTTTAATTTAGATGAACTTAAGTTTAACTGAAACTGGGCTGGGATTTCTATTTCCCAGCATGCTTTTCCCATGGCACTTGAAAGGGAGAGTAAATGCTAAAATTGCTAAAAATTGCTAAAAGTGTTATATAATGTTTTTTGGTGCAAGATTAATGTTAAGTGGGAGATTTAGTAGTGATTAATGTTTTGTTATGCTAATTCAGAAGAATTGAATGTGGTTTTTGGAGAGTTACCATCATGGTGACAAGCGGTTCATTTGAGAGCAAATGTTAAATGCTTTATGTTGCTGTACTCAATCAGCAAGTGTTATAACACGCTGTTAACATGTTAACAAATTAGCATTTTCTGAATTAGTTTGTTATAACTAGCTAATTTTTAACTAATAAAAATGTTTATATTGGGGTTACATGATAATTTTAAGTTAAATGTACTCAAACATTTCAAGTTAAGAACAATATTTTAATATGAGTATTACAAAATAAAGGTCTGCCAGTTCTGCTTACTTAAACTTTGAATTTCTTAACATAAACATTCTGAGGCAACTGATTGCCTCAATTGTTTTGAGTTTTGCCAACTTTTTTGGGTTTACAGTGTAGATATGATCACTGTTATTCATGAAGTTTTTATCGGATCTCTTAATCACTCTTTAATAACACATGAGCCTCTGTTTGCTGGACAACAAATGAATTGCAACAAATATATGAGTTGAGTTACCTTATATTATTATAATACTAATGTGGATAACATTACTAACACAGCCTAACAGTGATTGTAATCTACTGTACTTAATAACATGTTAAGGTATCGTCTGTGAAGTTTGGTGTGGTGGTGAAGGTCAGAATGGCTCTTGTTCTTCTTCTCATCTTTTCGCTCATGAATTCTGGTGAGTCCCTGATTACAACATCACTTTATGCACACATAAAATATCCACACATAAAATATCTCTTTTTCAATCAGCTCACTTGTATCTTGACATTTTCAGCCAATCAGAAATCAGCCTGTCAATCACTTTGTGTTGTAATATTTGCTGACATCAGATTGGCTTACATGTCTTTAGAAGGCGGGGCTTAAGAAAAGGGGCGTGTGTTTGAAATTCAACTGAAGCAAAACAGTTGAAATTTATAAATTAGATTATGATTCTCTTGCCTTCTTTGATCATAGTGGGGTCTTAGTTTGATTTCATATTTTGGCCTTCACACTGATGTGCCCCTTGTTTTACATTTCTGTGTCTTAATGATCATTTCTGCTTTTCTGCAACACCCTTCATAGTCATCTGCAGGACTTTTTAAAACACTTCTCACTCACTTCACAAAAACTGATTGATTTATTTAGTTTTTATTTAACTTTTTGCCATTTCCTTTTTGTTTGTGTGTGTGTGTGTGTGTGTGTGTGTTGCAGGAGTTTACTGATCTTCTGTGTTTTGTGTTTCAGGAGCTTTTGGAGAAGACTGGAATGTGATTTATGAAACTAATTCAATATGTGCTCTCAAAGGATCCACAGTAAACATGTCATGCACATACACATACCCTCAGCAGTATCCACTGACAGATACCTTTTGGATCAAGAGACCACTTGAAGAGCACAAAAGTTTAAAAGGATATCAGGAGTATAAAGACAGGGTTGAATACATTGAAGACAGACAAAACAAAACTGCTGTTCTCAGACTGCACAACGTCACTGAAAACGATGAGAAAGAGTATTTTTTCAGATTAATAACTGCAACTGAAGGACAAAAATGGATTGGTCAACCAGGAATTCAACTTAAAGTTTCAGGTAATCCACTTCTGTCCTTCATTTTCATTATTTATTTAACAAACTGTTAGTAGTTTTAGGACATGTTTAGAAGGATTTGTGTCCTCCAGCCCTTCAGGTTCAGGCTCCACAGCAGGTGCTGGAGAAAGAAACGGTCAATCTGACATGTAGAACTACCTGCAATCTGACAGACAGATTCATCTGGTACAAAAATGGACAGGCTTTAAACTTCCACAGCGACATCCTGCAGCTTCAGTCAGTCCGCAGTGATTCTGGCAGTTACAGCTGTGCCGTCAGAGGACAAGAACATCTGCCCTCTCCTGCTGTCAGCCTCAGCGTCATGTGTGAGTCTTTATTCATTATTTTTTATGAAAACTGATATTAAACAACCGATTACAAATATCATGGATGGAGTATCACAAATACATACAGACATTATACACTGTAAAAAATGACCGTGATAACAGTAAAAATGCTACGGTTTGCTTTACAGAAAGTTTCCGTACTATATACGGTGAATAACTGTAATAGATCTAACAGTACAATACTGCTATTACTGTAAAATACCATTACATTTACAGTTTTTGGAAGTGAAAAATAGCAAGTCATTGTATAATTTACAGTGAAAAAACGGAAATTGACATTCCCTCAATTCCCTGCATCACACTTCACATTTGATGTATTTTCGTTGTAATAACTCTGTTTCTTCTTAGTTTTTTTCTAATCAGTTATGTACATTAGGGTTTTATGTTACATCTAATGTTGTTAAATTAATGCTTATTGCATTTTATAATTTCATGAGTTACCATGATGGTGTTTAGTGTTTGTGTGAATGACACTGTGTGCACCTGCTTTTAGTAGTGGGAAGTTTGGATCATTTTACTGACTCAGATCTTTGAATCTCGTTCAGCAAAATCCAATCTTTTTTTTTCCCCAAGTCATTTTGTTCATTTCAGCAGAATATAATTGAAATGTTACATTTTAAATTCCCCAACACATACTACTTACGCAAACGTTCATCACATTTGGAATAAAAAATAAACTATATGCTAATACAAAAAAGAACTAAGGACTCAAACCCGAAAGACTCGAGAGATGAACTAATCATTCACTTTCTGCATTCAGTCTATGGGGCTGTGAAGTGATGAACGAACGACTCGAACCCGAAAGACTCGAGAAGTGACCTTTCTGTTTCCTGTACAGAACCTATGGGATGTTGCGCATGCGTGGTCAACACAAATTGAACAAATCACTCTCTTGGACAACTTGTTGTTCTTGAGTCATATTAAAAATTCGTTCAAAATGAACTAATCGTTCATGAACGACACATCACTACCTTCTATATATTAGTATTGTTCTTCTCTGCTTGTGGAAAAGCTGCTTTTGATGAGCTTTGATTCATCATGTGACTTCCATCACCACTGTGTTTGGTTGTTGTCAGTGTAGTACAAAGGTACAAAACAGATATTAGTACTTCAATAGGTTGGTAAATTAACATTATATCAATTAATGAAATACGTTTTTTTACTGTAAATTTAACAGATTTTTTTTTTTTAAATAATAGACTAAAATAATCTATAAAAAATAGACAGTAGACTGTCTAAATGCTGTCCCGTTAAACCTAAAACGTTGCTACCGTATTTTTTATGGTAAAGTTCTGGCAACCACAGCTGCCGTTTTTTTACCCCGTTTTACGGGGATTTTTTTAACAGTATATCTAGCAGTCGGTCGCCACAAAATGACATATATATGAATAATAAGACCATGTTGTTTTACCTCTAGATTCCCCCCAAAATACATCAGTGTCCATCAGTCCGTCTGGTGAAATAGTGTCAGGAGATTCAGTGACTCTGATCTGCAGCAGTGATTCAAACCCTCCTGCTCTGAACTTCAGCTGGTTTAAAGGAGAAACATTACTGGGATCTGGCGACACCTACAACATCACTAATATCAAGTCTGAGGCCAGTGGAAACTATTTTTGTTCTGCTAGTAATAAACATGGATCTCAGTTCTCTGCTGCTGTGACTGTGAATGTCATGTGTAAGTCTGCCTTGATCATTTCTGGATGATTATTTGCTCAATTACTGCATGTCATTTGACACTTTTTGTCTTTTCAGATCCTCCAAAGAGCGTCTCAGTGTCCATCAGTCCATCTGAAATAGTGGAGGGAAGTTCAGTGACTCTGAGCTGCAGCAGTGATTCAAACCCTCCTGCAGAAGTGAGCTGGAATAAAGAAAAATTTCTGGGATCTGGCGACACCTACAACATCACTAATATCAAGTCTGAGGCCAGTGGAAACTATTATTGCTCTGCTAGAAATAAACATGGATCTCAGTCCTCTGCTGCTGTGACTGTGAATGTCATGTGTAAGTCTGTCTTTATTCTTGATCAGTTCTGGATGATTATTTGCTCAATTACTGCACATTATTTGACACTTTTTGTCTTTTCAGATCCTCCAAAGAGCGTCTCAGTGTCCATCAGTCCGTCTGGTGAAATAGTGTCAGGAGATTCAGTGACTCTGAACTGCAGCAGTGATTCAAACCCTCCTGCTCTGAACTTCAGCTGGTTTAAGGAGGATGAAACCTCAGCTGTTGGATCTGGACAGAGTTTCAGCATCTCCAGCTTTAGCTCCAGTTTCAGTGGACGCTTCTACTGTGAGGCTCAGAATAAATATGGATCTCAGAGATCAGCGTCTGTTTCTCTCACTGTTAAAGGTGAGAATCGTGTCTGTTGGTCTCAGTTTTGTAGGTCATTGTCTGTATGTAGTGAGTGAAAGCACTGAGTTTCTTTCTCTCGTCTGCACAGCTGAAGAAAGCAGCTGGTCTCTAATCACAGTCACAGTGGGAATCACTGCAGCTGTTGTCATGACTGTGATTGTGATGCTGTTGATCAGAAGGTGAGAGAGACTCTGTGTCTGTACCGTCATGAAGATCACAGTCAGTTTGTGTTCATGTTCATTTCTTCTTCTCTCACAGGAAACGAGTGACTCCATCAGAAGAGCAAAAGCACAGAGGATCACAACAACATAAAACAGTGTGACAATCTTCTCATGCTTCTTCTTCTCATTTGTGTCCTGTCAGTTATGAAGGCAGAATTCATTCTCTCATCATTGTGTGTCGTCAGGTCGAGTCTCCTGAGGACGCTTACATGACCCTTGACTCCAAGTCCAGATGTTCTGAATACGACACACTGGATGTGAGTTCTTCTGCTGTTGTTGTGAAGGTGTTACATGAGATCTTATTTGTGATGCATATGTTCACTTCTTCTCTAGAATATGAAGAGATAATGTGACACAGACGACCCTGAAGATCAAGATAATACATATTATAACATTGGCAAATGATTATTTTATCTTATATTAATTTAATTTATCAGTTTATTTCACATTCATTTTTAATATTATGGTGCTAAAAATGTCTCAAGAGTCAAATACATCAATCTAGTGGATGTTCACGTTGACGCAGCAATGCATATAAACCACAACTTTATTTTTGTCAAAGGCCTCTACATTCTGACCAAACGTGCCAAATGAAGAAATATAAAAGTAATAAGTAAACAAACCTTTAAACTAAATGATGCTAAAACACAGAATACAGATTTGTTTTTTAAAGTTGAACTTTTAACTCAAGTGTAACGGTCAAACGTTTGTTAGAAAAGCAGAGGAAAAGCAGCACAGTTCAATGCAAAAACACGTTCTGTGTTAATTTTCCTTGCTATTATTGCCTTCAGTTTGTTTTAAACAGACGACTGTTATAGTCACTTTCCATTTATTTCCCTGCTTTAACGATATGCATTGTGAAAAGGTGCTATACAAATAAAAATTAATTTAAACGACATTGTGTTGTATCACTGGTTACTTTATTTCAGTCAGTGTGTGATTATTTTAAAAAGTTATTTCTATCGGCCGTTTTCAATGGTAAATAGCAGCTGTGTTTTGTTGAAATTCCGTGTGACGCTGACCAAACAGAAATGTTGTTTTTATGAAGAGTCTACTGTTGCTATGGTCACGCGAACGCACCTAAATAACTTTGTTGAGCTGAAATGTTCCATATGGAATTTAATTGGAGATTTAAAATAATGCAAGCGGATCTTCCCAGTGCGACCATCAGGAGGTGGTCTCTATACGGTCCGCTTATGACGTCTGCGTCTATTGTTACCATGAATCACCTCAGATTTTTTCTTTTCGGCTTTTGCATAAATCAAAATATCTGTGACTGTATTTGTTGTTAGAAATCTGCACAGCAAAAACTCCAGTGTTAAATTAACTCTCCTGTGAGTATATGTGATATGGGATTTGAATTCACCACCAGGAACACATTGAGGGGTTCTACTTTGTTGTTTATTCATTTACCGTTTTCGAGAAAATTATTCACTATCAAAAATGACCTCTCAACTTAATTGAGAAGAAAGTTCACAAAAAGATCAGTAAAAATGAAACAAAATTTAGATAAACAAAATGAGCACTTTCACAGAGCTGATGACACACATTTAACCTTCATAGCTCTACAGTGTCATTTCCAAAATGCAAGAGAAAAAGAAAATTACGAAAATCTCAGTGCAAAATAATAGAAAATAAAACCCTTACAAGTAATGCAACACGATATCAAAGTGTTACAACACAATACGGCAGTGGGAATACTGTACAAAGAGAACAAAACGACATAAGTAAATTTTTATATTACCCACTTACACCATTTGAGTGAAATGAGAGAAAATAACACTCACATCACGATGCGCTCCTACATAACACCACGTACACTTTACAAAGGCCGAAATCCCCAACATATGTTGTACACTGTGTAAGGAATCATATTAAATACACATTACATGAAAAGCACAACTACATTGGAAAAACGAAGTGTATAACATTTTCTTAATGTTAAATGAACCGGGCTAAACCGCATGGTATGACGTCATATCATCACGGACATTATACACGACATAACGTTTCAAATATGACAGTTCTTCAAATCAACATAACAAAATATACATCCAAAGTGGGTATTTAACCAAAATATAATCACAAAACCCGTGTATTTACCCGTGGATGATCACAAAAACTTAATTTCCAGAGAACGCATCGCTCGCACTGCTTGCAAACTCAACAGATATCCCAAACTCATACGCAACACACAGTGCCACCTGCTGACCACTCCAGGAAAATACAGGTAACCACTGTTTATCATAACTTAATACACAGAACATAATGAGAATAATAAAATAATACATTTTTAACATGCAAGGAGAGATATAGATTTCAAGGTTAATTACCACCCGGTTACATTCTCCCCTGCAATAAGTCAGCGTCCTCGATGACTCACTCAATCACCAATTTCGGCACTCATGGCACCTTGTAATGCCTTCTCGAACAATGCGGTGCCAATACTGGTCAACACTTGAGACACCATATCTGTGCTGACACTCACTGCATGACAAGCAGACCTGGGTGCATGAAAAGGATTTGTGTGAACACCCGCAGTAGACCGTTTGCTTCTGCGCACAGCTGGAACTGGTACTTCTCTAAAATCAGTATTATGCATGTCACCAGTCTCTAGCGCCTGCGACTGGCCACGTTCACCTGTAGCCCTCAGAACAACACCATCATATTCTGCAGAGTCCCTACCAGTATCTGCTGATGCTTGTACTTGGATACCTTCAGAGCTGTCACCTCCCAACTCCGAAGTAACTGGTGCCTCTGAGTCCACTGGAGTGTTTGCGGCCACCCTCACAGATGGTTGCACAACCTCCTCTACCACCACAAAATCTGGCTCAGACATCTCATTCTCGTCCATAATGACAGGCTTTATATCTGGCTGAGATTTTTCCTTACTCCTAAGTCTTGGAGTTGGCACGACACCTGGACGCAACTCCGACCTGTGAACCCTCTTCGACGGCCCTCCCTCTAAAGGTTCCACAGTGTAAGTTGTGCCTACTATTTCCACGACTCGGTACACAGTCGGGCTCCAGGCATCTTGAATCTTGTTCCTGCCTGGAGGCCGCTGGCGCAGATATACCCACTCGCCCACACTGACCTGGGGACAAAATGTCTTTTCATTCAGACGAGTCACTCTCTCTAGAGCTTTCTCTTCTGAATACTCCCTAGCCTTCTCATGGGCATATCTCAGCCTCTCTTGATGCACAGACAACCAGTCTTGTTTCCGCTCGGAGACTTCCTCACCACCTAACAACGCATCAATGGGCAGATGTGGTTGTACCCCAAAAGAAGATAATAAGGGGAAAACCCTGTAGTTGCATGCGGAGTCACATTATACGCATGGACTAACTCCGGCAAGTACTCAGGCCAACGCCGCTTACGTTCTGGTGGTAATGTACGTAACAGGTTGTGAAGTGTTCGGTTGTACCGTTCACATTGGGCATTTCCCTGCGGCCTATAAGGGGTCGTACGGGTCTTTTTCACCCCATAGAGTCTGCACAGCTCGGCGATTACCTCACTTTCAAAGTTTCGACCTTGATCTGAGTGCAACCTCTCCGGGACACCATACTTCATAAACCACTCCTTTAACAAGACCTTTGCTGTGGTATCGGCCTTTTGATCTTTTGTGGGAAACGCCTGTGTAAACTTTTGTGAAAACGTCGGTAACAACCAAAACATTTTCACGCCCATCAGAAGCAGGCTCTAAGACTGTGAAGTCCACCGCAATCACTTCCAGGGGTCTGGAAGCCAAAAATGCTCTCACAGGGGCACGAACTTTGGGCTGAGGCATCTTTGTGAGGATGCACCGTTGACACTTCTTTACCCATTCCTCCACATCCTCATACATACCGGACCAAAAACACCTCTGCTTCAACAACCCCAATGTCCGTTCAATGCCCTGGTGCCCCAAATCGTCGTGCACACTTCGCAGAACTTGTTCCTTTAAACCCCCCCGGCAACAACAGTTGCCAGCAGCTCTCCTCAGAAGGATCATCTACTACTCGATACAGCAACCCATTTCGTTCTTTTATTAGGCTCCACTGTTTCAGAAGGCATTTCACAGACCTGGACAGAGACTGTCTTTCCAGGTGAACTGGTTTCTTTTTCTTATCCCAGAACCCTCGAAACACCCGCAGAACAGGGTCACTTTTCTGGAACTCAACCAACTGTTCGCTGGTGTATCCGGGAAGTGTATGAGTGTTACCTTGGAGAGTAGAGATAGCTTCTTCTCCAGCCTCCAATGCACGAACTTGCCTCAACCTGCTGCATTCAACACCCTTCAATGCCAGCTCAGGTTCCAAGGTGGTACCTCGCCTTATCTCACCGCAAATCGCTATACACTCATCCCAGTCAGCGTCTGGATCAGGTTCAGGCTCCCCTGCAAACTCCTGCCTAGACAGAGCATCAGCTGCAGCGTTACTCTTGCCCGGTCTGTACTTCACCTCGAAGTTAAAGACCGACAGCTGTGCTACCCATCTCTGTTCGATCGCTCCTAACTTGGCAGTTTGCAAGTGACAGAGCGGATTATTATCCGTAATCACCTCGAACCAAGACCTAAGTAAGTAGCCACGAAATTTCTCAACTACAGCCCACTTAAGGGCCAGTAGCTCGAGCTTCATGCTACTGTAATTGCGATCATTTCGCTCTGCGTTACGCAACCTACGGCTGGCATACGCAATGACCCTCTTCTTATCTCCCTGTTTCTGGTACAGCACGGCTCCTAAGCCATTCTGGCTTGCATCGGTTTCGAGAATGAAAGGACAAGTGAAGTCTGCAAAACCAAGCACAGGTGCTGTCGTCAGCTTCCTCTTTAACTGATTGAATGCATGGTCACATTCAGCAGACCACAAAGTGCTAAAGTGACGACCACTCCTTACACACCTGCCTTCACTCAAGCAAGCATTTACTAGGTCATGTAAGGGTCCAGCTATCTTCGAGAAGCCCTCGACGAACTTCCTATAATAGCTGCAAAACCCTAGAAATGACCTCAACTCCTTGACGGTTTCTGGGGTCTTCCAATTACTGACTGCAGCAACCTTGTCTGGGTCAGGAGAAATCCCTTGCGCTGACACCTGGTGACCAAGGAAACGTACAGAGTCTTGGAGAAAACGGCACTTTCCCAACTTGACCTTTAAACCGGTCTCAGCCAACCGTTTCAGCACCATCTCTAATCTTTCCATGTGTTCCCCAAATGTCTGTGAAAACAGCAAAATGTCATCTAGGTACACTATCAACACCTGGAAGATCAAATCGCTCATAACAGCCTGCATCAGCCGCTGAAAGGTCGACGGTCCATTACAGACCCCAAACGGCATCCTCCAGTACTCAAATAAACCAAAAGGCGTGGTGAACGCCGTCTTGGCCCTATCCCGGTCACTCACCGCGATCTGATGATACCCAGAGGCCAAGTCCACAGTTGAGAAGAACTTCGCTCCCCTGAGGGCATCAAAGTTCTCATCAATTCTGGGTAGTGGAAATGCGTCACGCCTCGTCTTGGCATTGAGTTTGCGATAATCTACGCACAACCGTAGCGACCCATCAGTTTTGCGCACCAGTACCACAGGCGAGGCGTAAGCACTCACACTCTCCTGAATGACACCCTTCTTCAGTAACTTAGTTATGTGCTCTCTAACCTCTTGATACTGATTTGGGGGAATTTGTCGGTACGGCTGATTCACTGGTATGTCATCAGTCAGATGTATCTCGTGCCGAACCTTATCTGTATAACCCAAATCATCGTCCTCCAGGGCAAACACACTTGAATACTTGCCCAGCAGAGCTTTTAACTGAACCTGCTGCTCAGCCGTGCCCCCCATGTTGACGTAATCCAAGACTGACTGGGCCTGAGGCTCAGAACCAGGACCTCCACCCATAGTGACCTGTTCTGTGTCCGCAGAGATTCGCTGAAACCTTACTTCGCAGGACGAACCCTCACTGTGACCATCTACCGGGGACAACAAACCCAAACGGGCCCTAGGTTGAAGCCAAAGGTCTTCCTGAGACAGGTTAAGTACTCTCACTGGACACACAGGTAACTCTGATGTGACCAAGGTAGGTACTACAACCAAACCTTCTGGTAGGGGAAAATTTGCTGGTTCTACCAACCATGCAGAACCATCCTTTTTACTGCATTCAATCCCCTTAATCAGGACAGTGGCTGCCGACCAAGCTGGCACATGAGCAGGAGTCTTACCCACGACCCGAGCAGTTGAAACTCGATCAACTAACTCCACTAATTGTGCCTGCTGGAAGACTGCCCTCCAGTCAGAATCCAGCCTGCCACCCAGCGTGGTGTCAAATTCAGCGTGAACGATCTGTCGGCACTTACTGATAATGTTCATTCCGATGAGCACAGCCACAGACGATGGGCTAGGAGATTCTTTCATGATCAAGAACCCACACTCGGGCAAGGTCATCCCCATAACCTCCACATCCAGCTCCATATAACCCAAATAGGGAATGTCTAAACCGTTGGCTGCTGTGATCTTCAGCCAGCCAGAAGTAGACAACACATCACTCTCATCCCCAAACAGATGCTCTCGGAAAAACTCCTCAGTAATAGTACTGACCTGACTACCAGTGTCGAGCAAGCATGACACTGGAACACACTTAATTTTCAGGTCTACCATTGGGCATGTTCCTACTGCCCGTTCCAGGAAACGGTCTCGACTAGTTCCCTCAGGCGGTAAACCAGAAACTACCCCTTGTGCAGCCTGACTCAGTGCAACAGAAGGACCTTGTTTTTCTTGACCTTCAGTGGTCTGGGTAGCACTCTTAGGTCTCCCACCCCGTCTTACAGTGCAGCGTCTAGCGATATGCCCAACCCCGTTGCACCTGAAACAGATAGGTTCTCCCTTTTCTGTAAACCTGGGAGGAGATTTTGATGAAGGCGCGAAATTCTGCAGAACCGACACTGACCGCTGCGCAGTCAACTCTTTGACCACCTTAGTGAGCTCTGAAATAGTCTGCTCTTGCTCACTTATTCGCTTGTCCTGCCGGGAAATTACCTGTAAAATATCATTCAACACAGAAGAGTTTTGATTCTCAGACCCGACCGAAGTACCTTCAGTTTCCCTTAACACTTCTGAATGGACCGGTCGACAATTCGCTACTCTGGTTGGCCGGCTCTCTTCCATGGACCAAAGAATGGCCTCATTACGAATCTCAAGCAGGGTCAAGTAGGGCTTTTCCCTGATTATTTTACGCAGCTCTCGCCTCAATGTGGCATCTCGCACACCCTCCACGAACTGATCACGCAAAATTCCCTGCTCGTTAGCCAAACCATCTGGGGACTGTTTTACAATGGAACTTAACAGGCAAGAGAGAGCATGAGAGTAGTTTCGGAGATCTTCCCCCTCCAATTGTTTGCGATTGTAAAACATTTGCAACAATTGAGTCCCACTACGCCGTTCCCCAAACGCGTCCCGCAGGAAAGTAAACAAATCACTGGCCTGTCTGGACTGGTTTCCCACACATAAACGCACCTCTTCCAGTGCAGGCCCCCGCAAAAGTGAGATAATAAAGTCCAGCTGTTCTTCTTGTGTCTGGTCTCTGGCCCGTAGAACCCTTTCTACCTCCTCAATAAACTCCTCTACAGACCTTCCATCTTTGTTATACTCCCCGCTAAAAGGTTGAACCTGGCGTTCACGAGGAACATAAATGTAAGAGCGGGTTGTGTTACCCCCACCAATAGCCCTATTGGCTAGAGTATCGTTCCTCCAATCGCTTAACTCTTGAATTTGACCCTTCATTTGCTCTATGACATCATTTCCCACAGCCCCAACAACAGGGACTTGTACGCTCTCTTCAGGCAGTTCGTCAGAGTCAGACATTTTCTACATAAGTAGGTCAAAAAGCATTAACTCGGAATTAACTCAACTCAGTTAGAGATTAATGTCCTTGGTGCAAAACTCGTCCCGCTTTCTCAGTCTTTTTTTTTTCAGTACCTTAGACACACCCTCACACTAATGCACAGTTCCTGGGATGCAGCCATGAAATCCAGGAAGCCAACACGTTAGCAGATGGAAACGCGTCAGTCTGATCCGATCTTCTTAGCAGCCGTCACGCCTGGCACACTGGAAAACCAATCAGTCGCACGCTGACCACCTCATCC
Source organism: Ctenopharyngodon idella (assembly GCF_019924925.1). Lineage (NCBI taxonomy): Eukaryota > Metazoa > Chordata > Actinopteri > Cypriniformes > Xenocyprididae > Ctenopharyngodon > Ctenopharyngodon idella. The sequence goes on from NC_067220.1 coordinate 42,954,952, forward strand.
TCGATCCTCCATGCTCTGGACGTCCTCCGCCTCTGTAAAATATTCACCACTGCCGTATTGTCTAACTAAACCGCTCGACAAAAATGAATCAGATTGAATAAACAACCCCACTCCTGGTACCAAAATGTGTGACCGGGGATTTGAATTCACCACCAGGAACACATTGAGGGGTTCTACTTTGTTGTTTATTCATTTACCGTTTTCGAGAAAATTATTCACTATCAAAAATGACCTCTCAACTTAATTGAGAAGAAAGTTCACAAAAAGATCAGTAAAAATGAAACAAAATTTAGATAAACAAAATGAGCACTTTCACAGAGCTGATGACACACATTTAACCTTCATAGCTCTACAGTGTCATTTCCAAAATGCAAGAGAAAAAGAAAATTACGAAAATCTCAGTGCAAAATAATAGAAAATAAAACCCTTACAAGTAATGCAACACGATATCAAAGTGTTACAACACAATACGGCAGTGGGAATACTGTACAAAGAGAACAAAACGACATAAGTAAATTTTTATATTACCCACTTACACCATTTGAGTGAAATGAGAGAAAATAACACTCACATCACGATGCGCTCCTACATAACACCACGTACACTTTACAAAGGCCGAAATCCCCAACATATGTTGTACACTGTGTAAGGAATCATATTAAATACACATTACATGAAAAGCACAACTACATTGGAAAAACGAAGTGTATAACATTTTCTTAATGTTAAATGAACCGGGCTAAACCGCATGGTATGACGTCATATCATCACGGATGTTCAAATGTGATTGCTTCATGTTAAACTGTTTTGAAACGGTTACTCTTTGACTTAACTTGATGTTTTTATTTTGAAATAATGTTTAAATAAAGTAACCCAATCAAACAGGACTTTCACTTCCCATCATGCTTTGCAAAGGGACTGAATTGGGAGAGTAAATGTTGAAATAAAGTGTTTTTGTATGCATTCTTAAGCAAGATGAGAAAATGGAGAGACTTCTTAATGTTCAATAAGGTTGAACCACTGTAGTCACATGAACTGTTTTAAATAATAACTTTAGTAGCTTTCTGGACATCTGAAAGTGTTAATTATCTTGCTATCAATGGAGGCCTCACTGAGCTTGATCAAAAATATCTTAATTTGTGTTCTGAAGATGAACTTATGGGTGTGGATCGACATGGGGGTGAGTAATAAATGACAGAAATTTCATTTTTGGGTGAACTAACCCTTTAATAGATATATTGTGTGTTTTGCAGTTTTTTCCCCCAATGTTTGGATTTACTTTGTTCTTTCTGTTTCCCTGTGCTTGGATTTACTTTTGTTGTTTATGTTAATAAAATGATATTACTGCATTTGGGTCCTACTTGTTGTCTTCTCTGAAACATCACACCTTACATCTACTTTATATTCTAATATGGATCCAACTTTAATTCTCTGAAGACATGAAGGATGCAAAGCTACTGACATGCATATCCAGGCAAAAAGCCAACAGCTCAATTCAAAGAACAATACATTACCAACTGTAGTCGTCTCTGGAGAGACAGCTGAAATGGCCAAATGAAGTCTCAAGACATCTGAAAATTATAATTATATAAATTAATGAACAAATGACAAAAGGCACAATGAAATAATAGTCAACTGACCTAAAAAAAAAAGACCAAACACTTTCAAATGCTTTAACAAACATGTAACACAAACAGCATAATTACATATGCAGCATTCTCTCAATTTGTGTCAGCATACAGAAGTGAAGTGTAACCGGTCAGTGTAAAGCCACAAAAGCAAAAACTCTATTTAAGTATAGTATATAAATATACCATAAAACACTATATGAACTAGTTTATACTTACACAGCATAACAAAGATGATAGTCCGTGCTCTTATAAAACCTGTGATGAAATATGAAGATTTTTATATATATATATATAAAAACAGTGTATTGGATTGTACTGCATTTCTGAGTTTAAGAAAACTACATTCATATATTCTGTGTTCATAAAGGATTTTTGGGCAGCTTGAAGTAGTCTTAATCGTGACAAGAAAAATCCCCTTTATGAAGGGAGGAAGCCATTGACAATGATCAAGTTTCCTTTACAGTTTAGAGGAAAAACAAAAACAAATGAGCTTTGGCACTGATGCATGACTTCTGTTTGTTTCTCCTCTGTTTTAAACACACATGGAAAATCTGAATTTATGAATTTACATGTTGAAAGAGTTAGAATAGTTTTAAACATTTATAGTTTTAAAAGAATGAAAAGTTGCTATTGAGGATTTTTGTTTTCATGGTAGGCAATTAAATACTAATTGAAAATTTCACAGAAAAAGATCACAGAAATGTCTCAAAAATGAAATACTTTAAGTCAAAAACTGTAGATTTACGAGTGCACTGTGGAAAAAAAAAAGTAACACACTGAATTAAACAATATTTTGAAGGCTGAACTAGTATTTTCTTGTAAAGCACACTCCAATGATCTATTTTTATAACTTTGAATTTTTTTTACATGCTTAAAAGTAATCATAGTGTATTGATAACATAAGTATCCTGATATTAAAATCACATACTGTAAACTGAGTATTAGTATTCAAATATACGCATTTCAGTTTTGACCAGTCATCAAAATTTGTAAATTTCTAAAGGCGTAAAAGAGTTTAAGAGCCCTGACCTTATCAGACCATGAATTACTCCACTAAAACTCCACACATCACACATCAGTCCATGGTCCACATCGACACATGCTGCAGTGTGTTTGATTTAATGAGACTGATGAAGATCATTATGTGCAGAAATAAGATCTTACCTGATGTAAGCTGATCTTCCCCCGACACGACTGACTGAACAAGATATTTGTGCGCGTTGAGAAGTTATCTGTCCGTCACTCTCGTAAGTCCATTGTTACCTCATCATATTCAAATTTAAATACAAATATATACATAATAATAGCTCACATGTCTAGTTCCTTTACAGTGTTTTCACTGACCGTCTGCAGCATCATATGTGTAATTCAATAACAGGTTATCATCGGTTTTAACTAAGGACTCCAAGTGGACTGTGATGTTGCAATATTGGCAGCTGCTGGTAACTGATTCTGAGTAATGTACAGTTGGTTTGATACCTTTAGGTCAATTGGTGTTGTAGTTTAATGGATTTACAGTTTTACATAGATTTAAAGTCCCAAAATTATTATAAAACATAAAAATGCTGATCTCAAAACCAGAGTCTTGTGTGATAAAAGAGATATTTTTCTGAACATTTTACTTTTAGTTTGATATCATAATGTCAAATGGTTGCATGGTTTAATTGATTTATTGGGCAAATTAATATGCAGTATATTTTATTTCTTGAAATTAAGCCCTGTGCTATGCACAGGACATTTGTTTATGTATATCTGAGTTGGTTTGGGCTGAAAACATGAAATGTGGAGAGAGTTCAATGAGTATGAAACTGAATGTCAAAAGTTAAACACATTAAAAACAACAAATTCCACAACATACCTGCACAATGGAGACGCATAAAGTGGAAATAAGGAGTTCGTAGCACAAAGAATTCATCAATCCTACATAAAACACAAAATAACAAAATAAGCTTTTTGAAAGGTTTTCAGATTTAAACAGAATTTAATTGACTGTTTTAGTTTAAGATTTTATACTGCATAGTATACCTAGCAGAAATCTGAAGTAAATTATTTATTAATGTATTCTTTCTTTCTTTCTTTCTTTCTTTCTTTCTTTCAGAATGACAGGAAGAGGCTGTAAAATGTGATCTTAATGATTGTACAGAATAATACTTGGTCAGAATAATACAAAAAGATCTCCTGTTTGGATGTTTGATGTCTAAAGAAACACATGTGAAGCTTCTTTGAACCAATGTGTGTTGTGAAAAGGGCCTTACAAATAAATGGTGTTGAAGTGACATTTAAAGAAACTGATGAAGATCATTATGAGCAGAAATTGTTACCTCATCATATTCAAATTTAAATACAAATATATACAGGACCTTACAAATAAATGGTGTTGAAGTGACATTTACATTATGAATTGTCATTCTGTGAATATGGAGAAGTGTTTTACCTCGGTTAAGTTACATACAAAAACATTTGCATAGAAACGGGAAGTTATTATAACCATAATATAAGTTATTCAGAGTAACTTGTCTAACATGTTCTGTCTCCAAACTCTCCAAACATTTGCTCTTTGTGTACTAGAGAAGAAAGCTACTATGACAAGGTATGAGAGTTTTTACATATTATTTAATGAAGAGTTTGTGAAATTCAATTTAAAGTCTGTAAATATGTAGACACTTAATGTTGTAATGAATATATTTGGTAGCTGATCTTCATCAGAAGCTGAAAAGCTTACATTCAGCAGAACTGACATTTGTACGATAACAAACCTTTTTAGAAACTTTATTGCTAAACGCAACATGTTACAAGAGTCATATTAAACCCTAACACTCAAAATTATCAATTAGTTTGAGCAGGACAAACTTAAATTAAACAGAATAGTTCAGTCAAATGAACTTTTATGAGTATTTAGAACTTTCTTTTTCTTTCAAGTTTACAGAACTGATATATTTTAAGTTTTTCATTGTTTTGAGTTTTATGACCTTATTTCTTTTAATTTAGACAAACTTAAGTTTAACTGAAACTGGGCTGGGATTTCTATTTCCCAGCATGCTTTTCCCATGGCACTTGAAAGGGAGAGTAAATGCTAAAATTGTTAAAAATTGCTAAAAGTGTTATATAATGTTTTTTGGTGCAAGATTAATGTTAAGTGGGAGATTTAGTAGTGATTAATGTTTTGTTATGCTAATTCAGAAGAATTTTATGTGGTTTTTGGAGAGTTACCATCATGGTGACAAGCGGTTCATTTGAGAGAAAATGTTAAATGCTTTATGTTGCTGTACTCAATCAGCAAGTGTTATAACATGCTGTTGTTAACATGTTAACAAATTAGCTTTTTCTGAATTAGTTTGTTATAACTAGCTAATTTTACACTAATAAAAATGTTTATATTGGGGTTGCATGATAATTTTAAGTTAAATGTACTCAAACATTTCAAGTTAAGAACAATATTTTAATATGAATATTACAAAATAAAAGTCTGCCAGTTCTGCTTACTTAAACTTTGAATTTCTTAACATAAATATTCTGAGGCAACTAATTGCCTCAATTGTTTTGAGTTTTGCCAACTTTTTTGGGTTTACAGTGTAGATATGATCACTGTTATTCATGAAGTTTTCATCGGATCTCTTAATCACTCTTTAATAACACATGAGCCCTTGTTTGCTGGACAACAAATGAATTGCAACAAATATATGAGTTGAATTACCTTATATTATTCTAATACTAATGTGGATAACATTACTAACACAGCCTAACAGTGATTGTTATCTACTGTACTTAATAACATGTTAAGGTATCGTCTGTGAAGTTTGGTGTTGTGGTGAAGGTCAGAATGGCTTTTGTTCTTCTTCTCATCTTTTCGCTCATGAATTCTGGTGAGTCCCTGATTACAACATCACTTTATGCACACATAAAATATCCACACATAAAATATCTCTTTTTCAATCAGCTCACTTAGGTATCTTGACATTTTCAGCCAATCAGAAATCAGCCTGTCAATCACTTTGTGTTGTAATATTTGCTGACATCAGATTGGCTTACATGTCTTTAGAAGGCGGGGCTTAAGAAAAGGGGCGTGTGTTTGAAATTCAACTGAAGCAAAACAGTTAAGATTTATAAATTAGATTATGATTCTCTTGCCTTCTTTGATCATAGTGGGGTCTTAGTTTGATTTCATATTTTGGCCTTCACACTGATGTGCCCCTTGTTTTACATTTCTGTGTCATAATGATCATTTCTGCTTTTCTGCAACACCCTTCATAGTCATCTGCAGGACTTTTTAAACACTTCTCACTCACTTCACAAAAACTGACTGATTTTATTTAGTTTTTATTTAACTTTTTGCCATTTTCCTTTTTGTTTGTGTGTATGTGTGTGTGTTGCAGGAGTTTACTGATCTTCTGTGTTTTGTGTTTCAGGAGCTTTTGGAGAAGACTGGAATGTGATTTATGAAACTAATTCAATATGTGCTCTCAAAGGATCACAGTAAACATGTCATGCACATACACATACCCTCAGAAGTATCCACTGACAGATACCTTTTGGATCAAGAGACCAATTGAAGGGTTCAAAAGTTTAAAAGGATATCAGGAGTATAAAGACAGGGTTGAATACATTGAAGACAGACTAAACAAAACTTCTGTTCTCAGACTGCACAACGTCACTGAAAACGATGAGAAAGAGTATTTTTTCAGATTAATAACTGCAACTGAAGGACAAAAATGGTATGGTCAACCAGGAATTCAACTTAAAGTTTCAGGTAATCCACTTCTGTCCTTCATTTTAATTATTTATTTAACAAACTGTTAGTAGTTTTAGGACATGGTTAGAAGGATTTGTGTCCTCCAGCCCTTCAGGTTCAGGCTCCACAGCAGGTGCTGGAGAAAGAAACGGTCAATCTGACATGTAGAACTACCTGCAATCTGACAGACAGATTCATCTGGTACAAAAATGGACAGGCTTTAAACTTCCACAGCGACATCCTGCAGCTTCAGTCAGTCCGCAGTGATTCTGGCAGTTACAGCTGTGCCGTCAGAGGACAAGAACATCTGCCCTCTCCTGCTGTCAGCCTCAGCGTCATGTGTGAGTCTTTATTCATTATTTTTTATGAAAACTGATATTAAACAACTGATTACAAATATCATGGATGGAGTACTTATCACAAATACATACAGACATTATATCTAGCAGTTGGTCTCCACAAAATGACATATGAATAATAAGACCATGTTGTTTTACCTCTAGATTCCCCCCAAAATACATCAGTGTCCATCAGTCCGTCTGGTGAAATAGTGTCAGGAGATTCAGTGACTCTGAACTGCAGCAGTGATTCAAACCCTCCTGCTCTGAACTTCAGCTGGTTTAAGGAGAATGAAACCTCAGCTGTTGGATCTGGACAGAGTTTCAGCATCTCCAGCTTTAACTCCAGTTTCAGTGGACGCTTCTACTGTGAGGCTCAGAATAAATATGGATCTCAGAGATCAGCGTCTGTTTCACTCACTGTTAAAGGTATTCAATATTAAGACACTCATGCTCATCATGTTTAATGGTGAAGTTTATCCACTCACTAATTTATCATTACATGTTCAAAGACTTTAATGAAAATAAATGATCTTGACATTGTCTTTCCTCTTAGGTGTTGGGAATAACAAGTATGCCGTTGCTGTTTGTGCCACTATTGCAATTGTAGCTGGATTTGGGCTCTTGTTTCTCATCATTTTGTGCATAAGGTTAGTGAGCAGTATTTTTACTGTAAGTATGTGCATTTTAAACATATTCGAACAATTTTGACTAAATCATAAATCCATACCCAAAATAATTATTTTTCAGAAATCTGTAGTGCTGAGCTTGAAAATAAAAAAGAACCATTTTAATGTGACATATTTTTTGGCAAGCCATTTTTTTGCAGCGGAGACCGTTTTTTAAGTCTTTTAGTTTTAACAACTTTCATATATGCATTTATCCTTATATATTTAACAACAGGAATAAGAGAAGAAATAACGACTCTAAAGACTCTGAGCAAAAAAAGGTGAGATTCGTCAAAGTTAAATCACTTCATATTTCATCGATCATGTATCACAGACTTTATAGATCATGTCACTGCATTGACATTTCTTTGTTCTTTAAGGGGATAGTTCACCCAAAAATGAAAATTTTCCCATGATTTACTCACCCTCAAGCCATCCTAGGTGTATATGACTATCTTCTTTCAGATGAACACAATCAGAGATATATTTAAAAATATCCTTAGTCCTCCAAGGTTTATAATGGTTGTGAATAGGGGCCTGCGTTTTGAATCCTAAAATAATACATTCATCCATAAAAAAAGTAATCCATACGACTCCAGGTGGTTAATAAAGATGTTCTGAAGCAAAGCGATGCATTTTTGTAAGAAAAATATCAATATTTACAACTTTATAAATTCAAATAACTAACTTCTGGCGGACGACCGAACGCAGAATGTGCAAGTCGATTTGTGGCGGTATCCTTTGACCTGATGCACAATGTTATGACGAACACGGAGGCGCAGAGGATAGAGCAAAACAAATCACCAGTCACAGATTATAAGTCTAAAATGATCATTTTTTCAGAGGATTTCGATACAACAAAAAAGGAGCTTAAATTTGTTGCACAGCCCTATTTGTTTGTACCACGAGAGGCGTCTAAGCTTACAATACTCCTACATTCTGCGTCATACATCGCGTCAGGGGTTACTCATTTGGTGCAATTCGAGTTGCGCATTCAGCATACGGTTGTCCGCCGGAAGCTAGTTATTTGAATTTATAAAGTTTTAAATATCTCACAAAAGGCCTTTATTAACCCCCTGGAGTCGTATAGGTTACTTTTTTATGGATGGATGCATTATTGTTGGCTTCAATTCACAACCATTATAAAGCTTGGAGGAGCAAGGATATTTTCATAATCTCCGATTGTGTTCGTCTGAAAGAAGATAGTCATATAAACCTGGGATGGCTTGAGGGTGAGTAAATCATGGAATAATTTTCATTTTTGGTTGTACTATCCCTTTCAAGGTGGTGTTAACTTTGTGGTACAACACAGGCAAAAGCAATAAAACTTTAAATTGATATACTCTGAATATTGTTTTTTTTTTTTAAATAGCCAATCAAAATTTATAAAATATCAAGGTATTAATTAATTCACAAAAATGCATGAAGTTCTGTAGAGTTACATGTTAACACTTATCACTCACTTATCGTACACATTATCATTAATATGGAGAGACAAATGTTTACAGCTTGCTGCAAGTTCAAATGTATTCATGATTCTGTTGCAGGCATCTACAGGAAAGAGCTCTGAATCTGGAGATGGTAAAGATGCTTCTATTCAAGATTGCAGAGATGAAGACACAAAGAAACCTGAAGAGGATGAGCTTCATTATGCCAGCATTACAATTCAAAATACTGCTACTGAAGACAAGTGAGGAAAAACTGAATTATTTTGCCTTAGCATAAGTTAGTTTTACTCACAAAGTTGTTTTTATAGAAAATAGCATCTTAAGTATATAATTTTATAATTAAAATCAGCACCTTAAAAAAATGCTCTGAGTTTATCTTATTCTCAGTTAATTATGTATTTATCATTTTTGCAGATCTACTGCAAGAGAAGAGAAGGATTTGTCTGTGATTTACAGCAGCATCATGATCCAGACTTAATATTTTCAATTCTGGGATTGCATCTAAAAACATTAACCAGACTATAATGAGATTTTTTCCCCCCTGGCTTTAGTATTTGTGTTTCATTTAATCATGATTACATTTTGAGTGTGCATTGCTGTTTTGCTTCTTATCCCAGTCCCATCGTAAATGTAATTTTGCAAAGTATAAATTTGTATTGCCATATTTCCTGTGTGCTAATAAAAAGTTTCAGACTGGTCAGGTAATATCAGATACTGTTTGTGTGAGTGAGTCTTTTAGTAAATTACTAAAAAAATAAAAATAAAAAAAATGTCAAAAATAAACCTGTTATGAGAAATACTAAAAGTTTAACAGCTAAACCCAGTCTCCTCTCCGAAGAACGTTGGAGTGACTTGGAGTGCAAATGTTTTTTTTTTATTTTTAATTATTATTATTTAAATTTATTTAATAAAAAAGTAGTCATCATGTACTCATAACCCATCTCCTCTTCTGATATTATAAAAGCAGGTAGTAAACTGCTGTACTGTTAAACTCAACCACTAGGAGGAGCTGAAACAGTCCGAGCGCGTGAGAGCTGCTGATTAAAAGAGCGCGCGCCGCACAGCTTCCCTCCTCTACAACTCATTATCATCGTGATTTGCAGTTTGAGTTTTCCGTTTAAAATAACCGGGTTTGAACTTCTTGAAACACATTATAGTTTCAGAAATGGTTTAATATCATGTTCAACTGACGCCTCTCGAGTTTGACCGCAGAAGGTCCAGTATAGTTTGAATGTTATGTCGATTGTTAATGTTGAGGTAAGTTGATCATCTGTCGGGTAGAGGCAACAGGCAACCTTTTTGTAATTTAATTTAAAATACATAGTCATTAAAATTACCGGATGGAAAAATGGTTTCAAGCGAGATCATTTTGTAGCAGAATATAAAAAAAATATGAAGGCTCTTTTATGAAAACCTATGATTCAGTTATTGGAGTTAAAGGGTTAGTTCACCCAAAAATGAAATTTCTGTCATCAAGTACTCACCCTCATGTCGTTCCACACACGCAAGACCTTCGTTCATCTTCAGAACACAAATTAATATATTTTTTGATGAAATCCAATAGGTTTTTTATTTATTTATTTATTTTTTATCTCCCATAGAAAGCAACGAAATAAACACATTCAAGGTCCAGAAAAGTAGTAAAGACATTGTTAAAATAGTCAACGTGACTACAACGGTTCAACCTTAATGTTTTGAAGCGTCGAGAATACTTTTTGTGTGCAAAAACAAAACAAAAATAACGACTTTATTCAATATCGTGTTTATGTCCGAACGCCGGCTCGGTGACAAAGCATCATTCATTTTCATTGAGAACATCGACAGAGACCTGATTTGAAGCCTGATAAAGAGAGCCAAGTTCTAGCTGCAGTTAACTATGAATATTTAACCTTGACTTAAGCTATAACCTACGAGCTCCTTTTTTGAGGACATAATTTTGGGCGTTGGTGTTGCAAAAGCAAGTTGTCTGACTTTTTTAGATAAATAAGATGTGTGTGAAACTCATTGTAAGTGACAATGTGCAACGCTCCCTTTAGATCTGGATACCTGACAGGAATGTGCAGCTTGGACATTCTGCTGAATGCTGTACCTCCTTTAGTGCTCCATGGAAAAAAATATACAGAGTTTGAATGATAGAGAGGGTGAGTAGATGATGAACACACAACACAGTAACTGTTCTCTGACAATCTGTTTTATTATCACGATATGGCAAATGTAAGAAATAAAAATACAGGTCCGCAGGCACTTCTCAGACAACTAATTTGGTTGTTTTGGAGAAAACTCAATAGATCTCATTGAAGAAATTTTAAAGAAACATCATCTTCTCTGCTGTCAGTGTTCAAAACGGTGGTACAGAACTTTCTGAACAAGTTTGTCTGATTGACGGATAGTTTTTTTTAATTTATTTTTTTCCCTTTTTTAGTTTTACATGTTCAGAACCGTTGCTTCAATACAAAATGGCTAAATTACTCTTAGTGAAAACAAGCAAACAAATGTATTCATTGGCTAGAATATTTCATTTTATTTTTAAGGATGCTGTGCTTTACATGTACAATGATCAGACCTAATATATAGACAGTTTTTTTTTTTTTTTATACTAACCACAGGCTAGTCAAGTCATTCAGTAAAAGAACAGTAAGTTATATTGGCTAAATAACTACACATTTGGCCATTTAATAAGAAACAACCTAGTCATATTGCAACCCTTAATTGTTCTCTCTCACATGCAAAATTTACACATGGTACAAGTGCACAAGTAGTGTGTCCCATATTTGTTGGTGAGAAGTCCACCAGTCTACATAACACTTTTCACTTTGGTATGGGAAACACACATTCACTATTAACTACGACCTTTTCCTCAATAAACTCTTAATTTAGGCTGCTGCTTATTAATAGTAAAGTAGTAGTTGTTGTAGCGTTTAAGTATCATAACTCATGGCTATTTAGGAGAAAGATCAAGTTCCTTTGCAGAAGAAATGTATATCTGCACAAATAATGGCACAATTATACATTAAAGTAACATGTTTTTGAAACGTATGTACTGCAGATATGTTTTTTTGCCACTGTTTTTTTTTTTTTTTGCCCATAGACTGTGTTCAGAAATTACATGTTGAGTGTTTGAACTTGAGATTGAGGCTAAAAGATTGCATATTTTTAATAGATTTGAAGATTGCCATAGATATCATCTCCCTGGCTAGTATTGAAGTGTAGGTTCTGATATATTGGATCCGATTGGCTCATGTCCTTGATACTGGATTTCTTTATGGTGGCGTAGGGTCTGTCATCAGGAGCGTTCTCATAAACACCGATGGCCTGAATCACAAACACAAAGTGTAATTCTATTGCTAATCAGCTGTTGAAATGGTTCATAAAGTAAGCAGAAGTTGTGTGTTTGTGGTGGCTCTGATCTTATGATGCACCTTACTTACCTCCTCGCTGTGACGCTCATTGTGGATAGATCTAACCGTAGCACGTCCTGAAATAAAGCAAAAAATGCGGATGTTTTCAGTGAAATTAATTTAGTACACAAAAATATATTTAGAGCTTTTTTGCATGTCGTATTTGAATGTTCACACACTTGATTTCTTGACTCTCTTTCTCCACTGACAAGTGACCAGTCCAACTGCAAATATGATCAACATGACAACCAGTCCAGCAGCAGCATAGAGAATAAAATACACAGGCACTGGGAATATATGGACAGAGAGGTGCATTTTTCATTTTTCATCTACATAAATTCACATAGTGCACACACTGACGATCTCTATGCATCTGTTTTCAGCACCTGTATATTATGAAAAGGATTTTTGGGTCTTAACATTTTTATTTACTTCATATATAGAGAAAAAAGATCATAGAAACAGTTTGCATAACTTAATACACGTAAAATGTCAATGTATCTATAAAGGGGTTGCAACTCACCTGCTTTTTTGACAGCTGGACCATGTGCTTTTACAAAACATTTAAAGATTAAACATTTAACACTTAAGACAGAAATGCAAGCATTGCAATAAGATGTTTGTCTACCTGTTGATGTCAGTGAGCCTTTCTTAGTGGTTGAAGATAAGGAAACTGAGTGTATTGGTGTAGTCGGTTGTATTTCAGCACTTGTCCATGGATTTGTTTGTGTTTCCATCATCCTAAGATGAGTCACTTCTTCCAAGTTCTTTGTGTTGTCTGTTTGTAAGTTTTAGAGAAATTTCAAAGAGACATCTGCATTTCTGGGATCATAAAGAACAGCCGTGTTGCCTAAATAGCTGTATAACCCTTCTTAGTTTAACATGAAACAAACAGTACAGCAACCCTTCATGCTGTCTCACACAGGCAAAATTAGCATTAGGAATATAAGATTTGAGCATGTCGCAGCCACTAATAGTCTGGCAGTGTAATGAAATGCATAATGTCGCTTGTCTTCTTACCTTTCAGTACTATCAGGTTGACTTTCTGATATGTGTCTTTTCCAAATCTCTCCACTCCACACCAGTAAATCCCAGAGTCTGACTCCTGTAGATCAGTGATGGTCACGTTGAAGGTTCCTGTCCCAGAATCCTCCAGTCTGTATCTCCCTTCAGGTGACCAGTCAGATTTAACTAATATATCTGTGTCTCCACATGGATCTCTGCAGAAATACTTTATTTTGGTTGAAGCCCAGTGGTGGGAACATTTAATTATGATGTGTCTTCCTATATATCCAGAAATTCCACCAGTAGTCTTAAATTCTGTTTAAGGAAAATCGGGTTTGTACTATCAGTTCCTCTTGAAGTCTCTTTGGTTTCAGTTATTCAATTGCAAAAGTAACTTACATATTTATTGTCTATTAACATTATAATAGGAAGTGTGATTTCTTCACAACTACTGCATTTACTATAAATGTATAATATAGCACAAAGGCATACAGATATAATCAGTGGAGAAATTATTTGGTCAGAGAGATCTGACTAAACAAGCACTTATATTTATGACCTTTCCTTGTGTGTTAACAGTTTGACCTCCTTTAATCAGCTAGTTTAACCCTTTAATCAGTTTTTCACCCATTTAGTTGAAATATTTTGGTTTTTAGTTGTTTTCACATTATGATTCTTATAGTCACACTTATAATCTATATCCATTAGGGTTAAAGTCATTTTTATCTTGTTAAAATTATTATTTGCATATGTATGAGGTTAATAATAACATCGATAACAACAACCTGTTTCAATAATAAAATGTCATATATACTTTGCTTGTCCATGTTCCTCTCCGTCTCGGAGCGCGCACAGAAAGCCGCTTGGAGAACAGTATCTCTTTTGTGGCTTAATGCAGTTTTAATATCTCTATTTATTATCGAGCAAGTCCTGCAGTTTAGCAACAGTAGACTGCATTTTACGACAATCACTGATCTAGCTGATTTGGAGATTAAAAAAAAAAAAAGAAATTTCTGTCATTAAGACCCACATGTCGTTCCAAACATGTAAGACTTTTGTTCATTTTTGAAACACAAATGAAGATCTTTCTGATGAAATCTGAGAGCTTTCTGTCCGTCATCTGATCAGCTCTATATCAAACTATATAAAGCTATTATCGGCTGATAACAATTGCTGCCCGATCAATTGGAGAACCCTTAAAAGATTAGTTCACTTCAGAATTAAAATTTCTGATAATTTACTCACCCCCATGTCACCCAAGATGTTCATGTCTTTCTTTCTTCAGTCACAAAAGAAATTAAGGTTTTTGAGGAAAACATTCCAGGTTTTTTCTCCTTATAGTGGACTTCAACGGGTTGAAGGTCCAAATGTCAGTTTCAGTGCAGCTTCAAAGCACTCTACACAATCCCAGACGAGGAATAAGGGTCTTATCTAATGTAACAATCGGCCATTTTCTAAAAAAAATAAAAATGAAATACTTTTTAACTACAAATGCTCGTCTTGCACTGCTCTGCGATCCGCCACACATTACGTAATTACGTTGGAAAGGTCACTTGTGACATAGGCGGAAGTACCGCGGTAGGGCGAAAAACTCCATCTCATTTTCTCCTCCAACTTCCAAATCGTCCGACATCATTGTTTTACCTTTTTTTTGTAAAGGCCATTTTACTTAGTCTTTGCCCAATTGCATTGTAGACACTGGATTGGTACTTCTGCCTACGTCACACGTGACCTTTCCAACGTGATTACGTAATGCTTTGAAGCTGCACTGAAACTGCACTTTGGACCTTCAACCCGTTGAACCCCAGTGAAGTCCACTATATGGAGAAAAATCCTGGAATGTTTTCCTCAAAAACCTTTAATTTGTTTTTGACTGAAGAAAGAAAGGACATAATCATCTTGGATGACAAATGAGGTGAGTAAATAACAGGGAAATTTAATTCTGAAGTAAACTAATCCTTTAATCTTATTTGCTTTCATCAGTCTCAGCAAGCTGAATTATTCCCATAGACAGTAGAGTTACTATCACACATCTATTGAGAACTCACCTGACAGAAACATCCAGAGCCAAAGAACACTGAAGAACTTCATTTTGAGTAGGGATCCTATTATGGATGATTCAGTCCAGTTTTAGCTTTATAAGCTTTAATATTGACTGTTGACTATAGGAGCTCTGTTATACCTTCAAGCACAGTGGCAAACCTGTATCCCTGTATCCTGTGCACTATTTCTCACATGCACTCTGGTTTCAAGACACCTACACACTCATATTCAGAACTTGACCACTTCCTCTTGATTAACTTTTGGTTTGAATGGATATTTCCCTTTTATGCAGGACCAGGGTCAGGTTTGTTCTGCCTGTCATTGTTGATAATGTAAGGTTTGAGGCGTGCAATCTGATTCTAGGCCGGTGTGAAATAACCCCTTTCAGAGAGAGTCACATGCTGCCTGTACACTAGTCACTAGTCATTTCAGTTGTTAGAAAGTAGTGGGAATACTAAAAGCAGTTAGGGTGACAGCATTAAAATTACATTTACACTAAACAACTACAATTAGAATTTGAGTCAAATTAACAACATTTAAAGCTACTCCCCCGCTAACAGAATTTTGTTATAAGAACATTCTCTAAATATTCAGTGTTGGTTCTGGGAACATAAAAATGTCCAGTTTTCTTGACGTTAGAGGAACATGTTTTAAAAGGTCTGTTTTAAAAGTCAGTCTGGTTAGTAATAAGTGAAGCTGGTAATGCTGTTTGTGGAGTTGTTTAATCAGATCTTCAGAGATTTAATGTCTTTTATCTTCCGTTCATCTAGGGCTGTGTCTGAAGAAAGTTGTAGTTTGTGTTCTTATTTCTCTTTATTTCAGTGCTTGTTCACAGCAGGTGTTTGAATGATTGAAAGAATGTTTCAGGAATATCACACTAACCTTTAAATAACATTCTACTAACATTAAGGAAACTGAACATTTTTATGTTCTTGGAATGTTACAAATCAAGGTTCCTAGAATGTTGAATTTTAGATCAAAATTAAGTTGAAAGAACGTTTAAGGAACATCATACCTTATAAAAACGTTCCTCTAACATCAAGAAAACTGGACGTTTTTTTACGTTCCCAGAACCAACACTGAATATTTAGAGAACGTTCTTATAACAAAGTTCTGTTAGCTGGGACTATGATTTTTTTTGTGCCTCTAGTAGTTAAAAAAAAAAAAAAAAAACTACATGCATCTTGTGGAAGAAGATTATTTTGATTGTGCTTCAGTTCTTCCTCTTAGTTTTAAATATTCTGCTATAATACAAAAACCTAAAAATGCACTTAATTCCCTTAAACCCATTCACACTCAAACTTTCCAAGACTACTGCCAGTCAGCTCGACTGCAAAGCTGTGTGCTCAATACAACATGACATGAGCACTGATGTGGTGTTTTGTCATGCTAAATCACTATTTGTTGGAAAAAGTAGCTTGTTGCTTGTAGAAAAACACTGAGATTATTCATTCCAAACCCTGGTAGTTTTTGTGCCAGAAACTATGATAGAAGATAGTGAGCTTTAGTTAGCTTAGCTTCATAAACTACTATAAAAAGAATATGAATTATCCACTTTCCGTTTCCGTTTTTTTTTTTTTTTTTTTACATTTAAGTTTATTCGTACAGTTTTTTCCAAAGCCAGATACAAATGATGAACAATTAAATTCAGAAGCAATATATCAATGGAGTTCAGTAACATGAGACCCTTTTTTCTTGCAAATTTTCTCTTTTTAACTTGACACAGCTTCTTAAAAACCAGCATGGTGCAAGACACATAAAAAACAGCAGTAATCAAGGGCAAGACACATGGTGCATGTCTACATTTTACAATTACAGTGCAGACAGAATGTGAAACCCTTTCTATGTGAACTGTTTTAACGCAACTGCAAAATGATTTGCAGTGAACTATAGGCAATTGACTATGATTATGCCAGTAAAATGAATAGTATATTGACATCTAAAGCCACAGGCTTATTGAATTAAATGTACTTGTCTTGAACTTCTCACCTGGGATGGTTGGCCTATGCTGCGTCCCAATTCGCCTACTTGTACTACGGCCTAAAGGTATGTACTGTTTTTGTGAAGAAAAAGTACATGCTTTGGAGTGTGTAGCAGAAGAGTATACAAGCTTTGTTACGTGCATCCTGTCACCATTTAAACTACCCTTTCAATCATCTTGTCACAGTTAAAATCCTCCACATACAATTAAATTTAATTTCCTACCATTTCAAAGAGAAATGTAGTCGCACATTAATCTGCCAGTCATGAGTCTTTCATAGGGAGAACTCTCCTCATGTTTGCATAATGATTTAAAGGTTAATGACTATAAACGCATTCTTATAAAAGTTCACAATGCTGTTGCTGAGGATTATAATGTGGATAACATTTAATAAATATTTTTTTGTCAGGTTAGATACTGATTATTAATCACTCAAACCCCTTTATCTTAATCGCTCTGCTTAACCGTCAGTCTCGCACATCTGTCATGTTTGTGGTTTTTTTGAACACTTTTTATTTGTGCATGTAGTTCTAATCGATTCCTTGTCCACAGCGAAATGGGTTGTGGGCAATATTAGCTGTTAAGAGTGTGCACAGTTGGCATTTCGGATTCTAACCAGAAAAAGTAGACCATCCGGGTATCTTTGGAATACTCATTTCAACATACTATGATTTGGGACACACTAATTCTATTTTCGAATACTATTTAGGACGGGTAGTATGTGAATTGAGAGGCAGCACTAGAGTCTGGTACTTTGAACCTTATTAATTGATGCTGCAATCGGAGATTTCCGTACACTTCATTCAGTTGGCCCAAGTTTAAATTCTGATAGACTGAATCTGATTGGCTTTTTGTCACTTTGGTCTTGTTTTTAGATTTCATTTCTGTGCTGTTCTGTGCACCCTGAAGAAAATGAAAGCACACCATTAATATGGCTGACAGGCCTTTGTAAAAAGATGTGAAGATTTGACATTCAACAAGCTTAGATGTAAAGGCATTTAGTTCCTGTTTGTGCTCAGTAACTGACACACAGATTTGCTGGCATCACTCACCTCTTCATCTCCACATTTATTGTTTCTGTTGACAGGTGTTGCTGATGCACAACCTAAGAAAATTGTGAAAAGTATTGGCTTATTTTTATTCATACCAGGTGTTGAGTTATTTTGATAATTGAGAGTGTGTCTGTGTGTGTATGTGTACATACTTTCTGATGTCTTGACTCTCTTTCTGTACTGATAAACGGTGACCACTCCAACTACAAAAAGGATCGCTGCTATGACCAGACCAGCACCAGCATATTGAGAAGTGTGTACAGACACTGAGGAAGTAAGAGAGAAAATTGGTGTATATGCAGATCTGCTAAAGTCTGCATTGACAGGTATTACTATACTTGTTACTATCTATTTGCTCTGAAACTACTCTCAAGCATCAAATTATGTAGTCTGTGCCAGTTGACAGGTTAAACCATTACCATGGTGTTTACCCCACCTGGCTATGATGGCATAAAGTGTGCCAGATACCATTCAGGTACATTTTCGGCCTTGGCAAAAGCTGCTAAACGTACATGGATTAAGTTAAAGGGTTAGTTCACCCAAAAAAGAAAATTCTGTCATTAATTACTCACCCTCATGTCGTTCCACACCAGTAAGACCTTCGTTCATCTTTGTAACACAAATTAAGATATTTTTGATAAAATCTGATGGCTCAGTGAGGCCTCTATTGACAGCAAGATAATTAACACTGTCAATGCTCAGAAAGCTACTAAAGACATATTTAAAACAGTTTGTGGTTCAACCTTAATATTATAAAGCGACGAGAATACTTTTTGTGCGCCAAAAACAAAATAACGCCTTTATTCAACAATATCTAGTGATGGGCGATTTCAAAACACTGCTTCATAAAGCTTCGAAGCTTTACGAATCTTTTGTTTTCGAATCAGTGGTTCAGAGCGTGTATCAAACTGCCAAAGTCACGCCCCATTAAAATTTTGAACACTTATGATGCAACAAAGCCTCGTTTACTGAAGTCACGTGACTTCAGCAGTTTGATACACGCTCCAAACCACTGATTCTTAAGATTCGTAAAGCTTCGAAGCTTCATGAAGCAGTGTTTTGAAATCACCCATGACTAGATATTGTTCAATAAAGTCGATATTTTGTTTTTTTGGCGCACAAAAAAGTATTATCGTCGCTTCATAACATTATGATTGAACCACTGTAGTCACATGAACTGATTTGTTTAAATATGCCTTTAGTAGCTTTCTGGGCATCTGAAAGTGTTAAATATCTTGCTGGCAATGCAGGCCTCACTGAGCCATCGGATTTTATCAAAAATATCTTAATTTGTGTTCTGAAGATGAACGAAGGTCTTACGGGTGTGGAACAACATGAGGGTGAGTAATTAATGACAGAATTTTCATTTTTGGGTGAACTAACCCTTTAAGGTTGATAAAGTCGTCACCTGTTATTGAGGGCGAGAGTTTGAGGGCATCAGTGCTTGCTGTGGTAGACGGAGCTTCTGAATGTGCTGCTGGTGTAGTTGTGTGTAAATCCATGGGTGTTTGTGTTTCTTCTTTCTGCGGTTGTGCAGATGTGGTGATGCTTTCATTTGGATCTGTGTGTGGGAAAATAAAAATAAATAACATCCAGAAAAAGATTGAAATACATTGTAGAAATGCTGTCATTCTTACCTTTTGATACTGTGAGATTGACTTTCAGGTATGTGTCTTTAAAAAATCTCTGCACTCCACACCAGTAAATCCTAGTGTCTGACTCCTGTAGGTCAGTGATGTTCACAGTGAAGGAGCCATTTCCAAAATCCTCCAGTGTGTATCTCCCTTCAGGTGAATGATCAGATGAGACCAGGACACCAATTCCATATTTGCATGGATCTTTGCAGAAATACTTGATGTTTTTTTCTGCCCATTTATGGGAACATGTAATTATCGCACCTTTTCCACTGTATCCATGTATATTAATCACTGTGGCGAATGTGATCCTAAATTCTGTTGGATGAAAAATCGAATGTCTCAAAGTGAAATAATGCATAAATGCAGTATTTCACTTGAATTCACTTCAGTTTAGCATAACTTTTGAGTAGGGTTGGAACAACGCGTTGACGTAAATTCGTAAAATTTGCTTTGATTTGTCGCACTGTTTATGTTCCCTAATGATGTCTGCTCTTGGCCATGCAGAAAATCAGCCATTATTACAAAAATATTGAGAAATGTTTTTACAGAGACCGAATAAAATGGTGCTCTGCATGCTCTGTAAAACTAAAATGGCATACCACTGCAGCACAACTTCTATGCAGAAGCATCTGAAAAGAAAACATCCCGGGGCTCTCCTACCTCAAAACGATGAGATGGCGGTGTATTTGGACTATTACAGTGAATTTTTACACAGCACTAAAATACGCCTGTCAGTCTCATATTTTCATACAGTGTTCTGCTTTTTACGAGTTGTGGTGGGTCGTGTCGTGTCGTGTCATGCGGCTCAAACTCTGCAACCGATTACAAAGCATTTAACGCTGTTGTTGGTTATTTAAAATATCTAAAGGATGAACTAATGCCTCAATTAGACTCATTTATTTAATTACGCGCTGTCAATCATGGCTTTATTAACACTGCCATTTTTGATACTGCCGCTGTGGTTACTGTTATGGTTAGTTAGTTTGTTCGAATGTGGTTGTGACTTCAGCTGTTTGATCATATTCAAGCAGCTGCTTTAATCTGAACAAAATGAATATGAACACAACATTTCAGGATTTACACTTGTAAGCAGTTGCTGCTGTAAATCCCAAAAAGTGACTGTGAATGCAGCCATAGTAAACACCTTTCCTAAACCTTATCTACACTGCATAAACCTTATGTTATGTGACAAATAATATCATTTAGGTAAAAGTTCATACATAGATTATTTACAGTTATTATTTATTGGTAAATTAACCAAAGGATTAATCAACTAATCAGAAAATATTCAGGTGGGGGGGAATAATCACTAGATTTTTCAATTAATCGTAATAATAATAAAAATCGATAGATTAATCCATTGAAAAAAAATAATCATTAGTTCCAGCCCTACTTTTGACTGATGACTAATAATCAGATTATAATGGTGTGCCACTGTAGAAAAGAAACACGTAAAACACTATATCAAATTTAGCAACTTAATAGAAGGGAGCCTTAAAGGCATAATTCAGCTCTCATGTTGTTTCAAGCCTGTACGCATTTCTTTCTTCTGCGGAAAACAAAAGACATTTTGGAAAATGCCTCAAATGAAAATCAATGGGGTCCAGTCTTGTTTTGGACACCATTGCATTCATTGTATGGGCAAAACAGTTCTTCAAAATATCTCTGTTCAGCAGAAGAAACATACAGGAAGTCATGTTTGTGAAACATGAGTGCCAGTAAATGAATTACTTTGCGTGAATTATCTCAATAAAGGAGTGGATTTTTCCCACTGTTCATTTACAGTCATAAAATGGAGAGAACTGACCTGGCAGAAAGATCCAGAGCCAAAAAACACAGAATAACTTCATTTTGAGCTGTAATCCTGTTGTGTACAAGCTTTCCGCTTTGACTGAGTAGCCTTTGTCTCCAACTGAAAAGATTTCATTTGAAGATAATGATGCATGTTTGCGTCTTCACAGCCCTGAAATACCACAAATGCATGTAGAGTTTAATGACCACTTCCTTTGTAACGCTCAAGTTGTTTTGCGCTGGTCTAAGTTAGAGCTGCACGATTAATCATTAAAAGATCGCAATCTTGATTCAAATACCAACGCGATCTTATTCCTAAATGACAACAATTCTCTTGTATCTTTTAAAGCTGACAAAATCACACCGAAACACCGAGACGATCTGCGTTGGCGCTTCCGCTGACCCAGAGAGAGCAGTTGTCATGTTTTAAACAGCTTCACAAACAGCCTTTTCAACTACACCGTATCATAATTTCTGTGTTAAAAATATTAAAATTATCACAGAAGTACTGTGTCATACTGTTAATGAACATCCCGACGCGTCCGTGCTGCTGAGAGCGCCGTTTAGATTAATACGCTATGCCTGCCTTCCTCTCAACAACAAAAAAACACAACAAATATGGAAAAAAAAAAAAATACTAATAAAGTGTCTGATCTGATCATAGCGATGTGGATATGTTTGCACCAGCTCTGTAATTCACCACTTATCAGTCAAGTCACGTCACGTTTATTTATAGCCTACCACTTGTGTAGCCTATTGCTTTAAAGCCACAAATATCATAACTATCTATAGGCCTACTGTGATTGAGACATGTATTCAAGAAATTTATTAAAACAGAAAGACGTATTGTTTCTGCCTCAAAGGCTGCGGAAACATGGTAGTGGGTTTGTTTGTTACGCACTTCAATCCGCATCCGATGTTCTTGGTTTTCTTCTCATGTATTAAATCCAGGCAATTGGTTGACGAAACATTGATCAAAATCAAAATACGATTTATACAAAATTAAATTCACTTTAAAGAAAGGATTTCTACAAAACAAAACTTAATGACGTGGTCAAAATCATGTCTGACCCACTCCATGTCTCCTGACATGTTGCGCATCTTATGATGTATCTTACTCATGCTGTTCACTTTTCATAATCAACATAGATTAAATTAAAAATGAAAAAAACAAAACAAAATTATAATATTTAAACATAAATATGAATCTAAATAGGCTATGTTTTCTTTAACCCTGTTCTACAAACACGCCGGTCCGTTCTGATGGATTTTTCCTTAATGACAGCGGAAGCAACTCCGCCTTATAGATTAGTGTAAGATAACTATAAAGGGTCTACTTTTATTTGTGTACACTCACAATAACATAAAAAACCTTGTGCTTTTGTAAAATAAAGAAAGTAAACGGTGCGCTTTCAACTGTCTCTGTCTCCGCGAGAATCTTTCTGAAACTCAAAAATGAACTGAAACTCAGCAAACAGCCTACTTATCACACAAACATGAAATATATATGTCTAAAGAAATAAACAAAACAATTCTCATTTAAAACAAATATTATCCTGCAATGTAATCTGTATGAAATTAAAGAGATGTACAGTTTCACCTAGCTCAGCTAATTATCATTAATGTGATCACACCCACGCACAGAGTGCTCTTATATTCATAGATAATGTGCTGAGGCCATCTATGCAAAATGGTAAACGCCCCTAACAATATCTTAAAAAGCATCAACAAAGGCTATAGTACAGTACATTGTAATTTCATGTCGGAGTGGGATTTGAGGGAAAGTCTTTTTACTGGTAAGCGTGAGCGATACATGAGTGGATCATTTGCTTGGGCCGTGAGAGTTTGAGTAGAGCGCGCTGGCATAGAGCGGAATATTGAGTGGAGCGTCACACCATTTCGCTTCGCTCACATGCTCTGATTTTAACATAAAATTACAGCTTTAAAGATGACATTAAGAAATACAGGGTGTGATTAGCTTCAGTAGCTTTATTAACTCTCAAAACCATAACAAAATGCTTATCTGCTAATTCATGTAATTAGAAGGATTTAATCATATTTAAGTCTAATCACATTTAAAGGCTATGATTATGAAGTCAAAGTGATTTATTTCAGTGGCATACTGGTAATGTTTACATATTGATAGAAGTTGCCTAAGATACAAAAAAAAAATATATATTTTAGAATAGCCATGCAAAATATGAGTATACAAACTCTAAACAAAACACTAGCAAAATTAATATAAAAGGACAAAGAAAATCTGACTTGGCACCCCTTGTGGTCATATGAGGAAGTAACAAATACTTGTCACCTACATGCATGTATTCATACATTTTCTTTAAATGAACATTTAATTTTTGATCTTCCTGAATGCCTTGACATGTGATTTTAATCTTATACACATCAGGTTTTCACTGGTTGAGTGAAATCAAATTTTCCTTGATCTTTTGACATAGAAGAGGTCATTATACTGTAAAAATATCCTGTAAGTTTCAGAACTCGAAACTTCCTAGTTAGTCCAAAAACTAATTATTGAAACCAAGCTGCCAAACAACTTGTTTCGGATTTTGTCATATTGGCTACATTCACACGGTCAGTTTTTGGGATTGACAACCGAATTTACTTACAGGTGTGAGTCTTGAAATGTCCCGTTCACACAGCAACTTACAGTAGCATCTCAAAATACTGTTTGCTTAAACGTGCAATGAGATTCAAGCCCATTTTCTCTTACCAGTAACAGTGATTGTATCTACCTTCAGATGATGCACAGCTCATATCTCCCTCATTGTAAGTTACAGAAAGTGAAACCACACACGAAACCACTTAGCAGAGCATCTCTCTCGCATTGTATGACGTGACGGACAACTAGTTGTCCAGTCCGCTTCCGTTCACACAGTGCAAATTTTCAGAGAATGCGGTTGTGAGTCCTGAAAATTGACGGGTGTGAGTTTGGTTATAAAATTCAGTTGTCACTCCTGTAAATAACTGTACTATGTGTGAATGTAACTGTATTAAGGACTCAGATACAGGACTGACAACTGTAGTTGTCTGCTGCTGTGTGAACGTGGCCATTATTATGCCATAGTGCGATGAAAGAAGGGTTGCCAGGTTTGCACAACAAAACCTGCCCAATTGCTACTCAAAACTAGCCCAATCGCATTTCTAGGGGGGTCCCGCATTCCAGGGGGTAAAATCTGCTTTTTGGCGGGGTTCCCCCTGGTAAAATTCACATTCCAGGGGCTAAATATCATATTATTTGGGGTCGCTTCAACCCGCGGACATGAAAAACAACTCGCTGCAACTGTGTTAAAGAAGCCCAATTCCGTGAAAAAACACTGGATGAAAGATCGCCTCTGCAGAAGATCAATGCCTACTTCTACATCACTGCCTCTTCAGCCCCGCTCACAAGTTCACACATGGTATGAGAGACACAAACATAGGATTACTCCAGCAACAAAACCACAGTAATGCCTCTGAGGATTACAAGATGTTTTGAAGTGCCAAGTTGTTGAAAAACATTGTCTTCCTTGTAATCCTAACATTAAGAAAGCGTGGATTAACTTTATTTTTAGCGAAAAATTTGTGGTAGCCTATTTACACATGTAGCAGGGATGTTGAAAATTATTTTAATATCCAGAACTGTTACCCAATCCAAGTCTTCCAAGTCTTGAATGCAGCACTCCT
The DNA here is from genome assembly GCF_019924925.1 of Ctenopharyngodon idella. Taxonomy (NCBI): domain Eukaryota; kingdom Metazoa; phylum Chordata; class Actinopteri; order Cypriniformes; family Xenocyprididae; genus Ctenopharyngodon; species Ctenopharyngodon idella. The sequence continues at coordinate 42,980,357 of NC_067220.1, forward strand.
ATCAAAATGGAGTGTTCAAAAGAGAGGGTCAAAAACAGGATAGAAAATAGCTTATTACTTGTACATTAGGAGGTTTTATGATGTAAACATCTTGATAACATTATAAGTGGACCTCAGAGAACATTTTATATATATATATATATATATATATATATATATATATATAGTATCTCACAGAAGTGAGTACACCCCTCACATTTTTGTAAATATTTTATGTCTTTTCATGTGACAATACTGAAGAAATGACACTTTGCTACAATGTAAAGTAGTGAGTGTACAGCTTGTATAACAGTGTAAATTTGCCGTCCCCTCAAAATAACTCAACACACAGCCATTAATGTCTAAACTGCTGGCCGCAAATGTGAGTACACCCCTAAGGTAAAATGTCAAAATTGGGCCCAATTAGCCATTTTCTCTCCCCGGTGTCATGTGACTCGTTAGTGTTACAAGGTCTCAGGTGTGAATGGGAAGCAGGTATGTTAAATTTGGTGTTATCGCTCTCACTCACTCATACTGGTCACTGGAAGTTCAACATGGCACCTCATGGCAAAGAACTCTCTGAGGATCTGAAAAAAAGAATTGTTGCTCTACATAAAGATGGCATAGGTTATAAGAAGATTGCCAAGACCCTGAAACTGAGCTGCAGCAAGGTGGCCAAGACCATACAGCGGTTTAACAGGACAGGTTCCACTCAGAACAGGCCTCGCCATGGTCGACCAAAGAAGTTGAGGGCACATGCTCAGCGTCATATCCAGAGGTTGTGTTTGGGAAATAGACGTATGAGTGCTACCAGCATTGCTGCAGAGGTTGAAGGGGTGAGGGGTCAGCCTGTCAGTGCTCAGACCATACGCCGCACACTGCATCGAATTGGTCTGCATGGTTGTCATCCCAGAAGGAAGCCTCTTCTAAAGATGATGCACAAGAAAGCCCGCAAACAGTTTGCTGAAGACAAGCAGGCTAAGGACATGGATTACTGGAACCATGTTCTGTGGTCTGATGAGACCAAGATAAACTTATTTGGTTCAGATGGTGTTAAGCGTGTGTGGCGGCAACCAGGTGAGGAGTACAAAGACAAGTGTGTCTTGCCTACAGTCAAGCATTGTGGTGGGAGTGTCATTGTCTGGGACTGCATGAGTGCTGCCGGCACTGGGGAGCTACAGTTCATTGAGGGAACCATGAATGCCAACATAGGCTGTGACATACTGAAGCAGAGCATGATCCCCTCCCTTCGGAGACTGGGCCGCAGGGCAGTATTCCAACATGATAACGACCCCAAACACACCTCTAAGACAACCACTGCCTTGCTAAAGAAGCTGAGGGTAAAGGTGATGGACTGGCCAAGCATGTCTCCAGACCTAAACCCTATTGAGCATCTGTGGGGCATCCTCAAACGGAAGGTGGAGGAGCGCAAGGTCTCTAACAACCACCAGCTCCGTGATGTCGTCATGTCGTCGAGTGGAAGAGGACTCCTGTGGCAACCTGTGAAGCTCTGGTGAACTCCATGCCCAAGAGGGTTAAGGCAGTGCTGGAAAATAATAGTGGCTACACAAAATATTGACATTTTGGGCCCAATTTGGACATTTTCACTTAGGGGTGTACTCACTTCTGTGGCCAGCGGTTTAGACATTAATGGCTGTGTGTTAAGTTATTTTGAGGGGACAGCAAATTTACACTGTTATACAAGCTGTACACTCACTACTTTACATTGTAGCAAAGTGTCATTTCTTCAGTGTTGTCACATGAAAAGATATAATAAAATTATATATATATATATGTATATATGTATATGTATATATATATATGTATTAAATGCAGTTCATGACCCCTTTAATACTAGGATCAGAGATTTCCATGTTGAAGTGTACATTCTCATAGATTGAATATCTTTGGCTCTTTGGGACTTCAGTTTTGTTGAGAGGTTTCATCTGAGTGCTCTTGTCTGTGTTAGGATGTTCATTGTCGTACACACAGTCTTCCTGCATTAAGAAAACAAAAGTGCACTAGTAATATATCTGCTGAGTCATTGCATAATAATAAGTTTATTTTTAAGGTCACTGAGTGACTTCTTTGGCATCACTCACCTGTTCATCTCTGCTTTCATTATGCTTGTTGACAGGCATCACATTGCCTGTGGAAATATCCAAGCAAAGAACCAGTAAGGGTTTTATTCAATTGTATTTTAAAAATGCATTGTTCAAATCTTTCTATTGTTTTAAATTATGCTGATAGTAGACATGGTTTGTTTATTTATGTGCCCGTACTTGCTGATGTCTTGACTTTTTTCCTGTACAGATGAACAGCGACCAATCCAACAACAAATATGATCACTGCTGTGACAGAACCACCGACAGCACATAGTATGTACACTGTAATGTTCAAGGATGCTGAAGAAGAGATAGAAAGATTTTTTTGTATTATTAAAAAAAGTCATTCAGATAGCCGTCATCTGCATCATTTCCCAGTTGTGTTTTGAACAAGTAATGTAGACCTGTGTTTAGGGTGTCTTATTTTGGGCTAACTATTCCTTAATGTCTATGAAAATAAACTGAATAAAATAAGAATCTAATGAGGAAGTCGCCTGTTACCTGCATCAGGGCTTGCTGTGGTAGACAGAGTTTCTGAACGTGCTGATGGGGTAGTTGTGTGTAAATCTGTGAAAGTTTGTATGAGTTTGTGTGGTTCTGTGGATGTCGTGACGCTTTCACTTTGATCTGGGAGAAGAAAACATTAAAGGGTTAGTTCACCCAAAAATTAAAATTCTGTCATTTATTACTCATGCTCATGCCGTTCCAGACCCGTAAGACCTTCGTTAATCTTCGGAACGCAAATTAAGATATTTTGATTTAAATCCGATGGCTCCGTGAGGCCTACATAGGGAGCAATGACATTTCCTCTCTCAAGATCCATAAAGGTACTAAAAACTTATTTAAATCAGTTCATGTGAGTACAGTGGTTCAATATTAATATTATAAAGCGACGATAATATTTTTGGTGCGGCAAAAAGAAACAAAATAACGAATTATTTAGTGATGGCCGATTTCAAAACACTGCTTCAGGAAGCTTCGGAGCATAATGAATCAGCGTGGATCTTGAGATCTTGAGAGAGGAAATGTCATTGCTCCCTATGTAAGACTCACGGAGCCATCAGATTTAAATAAAAATATCTTAATTTGTGTTCCGAAGATCAACGAAGATCTTACGGATGTAAAACGGCACGAGGGTGAGTAATTAATGACAGAATTTTCATTTTTGGGTGAACTAACCCTTTAGCGTTGGTAAAAAGAGAGATACTGCAAAGAGACATTGGAATGACAGAGCCTTTCAATCATCCCATAATCTGTTCAGATACAGATACAGTATATACATGTAATATCCTCATTAGCTCAGTGTTGCCTGTTGAAGATGAGGCTATGAATGAACTTTTTGTTGTGGAAAATGAAGAACTTACTGCTGGTCTAATCCTAATTTAGGAGTCACTCTCATACTCTTCCTGGTCAAAAATGGCCGAAACACCTCAAATGTATTTTTTTTTTTTTTTTTTCATTAAAGGGGTCATGAATTGAGAAATCAGTTTTCTCCTTTCTGCCTTGATCTTTTGACATATGAGGTCATTGTACTATAAAAATATCCTGTAAGATTCAGAACTCAGAACTTCCTCATTAGTCCAAAACTAGATTTTATTGACACCAAGCCCAGAAAACAACTCGTTTTGGATTTTGTCACATTATTATGTCATAGTGCGAGAAAAGGTCGCCTCTGCAGAAGAAGATTAATGCCTACTTCTACATCATTGCTTCTTAAGCTCCGCCCACCGATTCGTGCATGTCATGTAGTAGTAAATACAAGACAGACCCAAACACAGGATTACTCCAGTAACAAAACCATAGAGATGCCTCTGAGGATGACAAGACACCGTTTGTTGCAGGCTGTATACTGTAGCACTGCAGTACTCAATACTCAAATTGTTGCTTTCTCTTTTCCTCGCTTCTACGTCCTCCAGCCCATGACCTGGAAACTGATCGAACTCAGCCATCTTGAAGGGCATCTCAATTCTCTAAATGTACTGCAAGGATGTGAGGAACGAGGAGTGAGGAAGCTTACAGAGGAGTCAAGAGCAAGGACACGCAAGTGTATCCTTCCCTCACATCCTAAGGGGTGATTCTGAGACACAAGGAAAGGAAGCGAGGAAAGGAAACAAGTATGCACAAATAGGAAATGAGAGGCACCCTTGGTATTTGCTGGTCTTTCCTTTGCTTCGGCATTTTATAGGGTTAATGTGAGGGTTCCTGGATACGGAAGAAAGCACGTAGCGAACGCTGCTTTTGATATTGCTTTGATCATCCTGAACAAAAGCTTCAGTGAGCGTTTCATGTTATTTAAAACATGACACTGCAAATGAAAATGTATACGTTTTTCACTTTATCGAAAATGATGAACTATGAATAGCCTTTAAGAACGACAGCGTGACAAACAATGGTAGATGCATTCATAATTTGCAAAACACCACAAGTTATTCTGTCAGCTATTCTGTCAGCTCAAAACAATTCCACACGTGTAATGGCGGGACACTGAATATATTTTAATATGCAAAACTGTTACAGAATCATATCAGTGGGCATTTACTTCCAAGTCCCGACTGCAGCACGCCTCAAAACAGAGCGTTGGAAAGACAGGATCAAAAACAGGATAGAAAATAGCTTATTAGGATGTTTTTGATTAAAAAATCTTGATAACATAATGTGGACCTCAGAGAAAAATGCAGCTCATGACCCCTTTAAAATTAAAGTGATATGGTTTTGTAATATTTTGTACCTTTTCAAATCATGCAAAAAATAAAAAAGTTGACAAAAGTCAACAAGTGTCTTACCATTCTAATGAAGTAAAAAAGTTTAAAGATCAAAATGTGAAATTATTGGTTAAATGTGACGAAAAGAGCACCAGAGGGTTAAGAATGTGTCTATTTGTTTTGTTGTTTGTATATAATCTGGATCAACACGCACATTCGCAAATTTCTATATATCCTAATTATTGATAATATGTAATTCATTTTTCCAGGAGCTCTTTGCTTCTACCTTCAATTAAATTGCTAACAGTGATTGTAAATTAATTGCCTAAATTATTACATTATTAGCTAACTGCATTCTCCAAATTGTAATGTTGACATGCATTCTCTGTAAAGCTGCTTTGAAAAGATATGTATTGTGAAAATCGCTATACAAATAAATGTGAATTGAATAATAGTTATTAACATGTCGATGAGGGTTTTTCTACTTCATTAAAACAATACCAAATAAATACCTTTAAATACTTTCAGGTTGACTTTCTGATATGTGTCTTTTCCAAATCTCTCCACGCCACACCAGTAAATCCCAGAGTCTGATCCCTGTAGATCAGTGATGGTCACGGTGAAGGTTCCTGTCCTAGAATCTTTTATTGTGTATCTTGCTTTTGGTGACCGGTCAGATTTAACTAAAATATCTCTGTATCCACATGGATCTCTGCAGAAATACTTAATGTTGGTTGAAGCCCAATAATAAGAACAAGAAATTATGATGTTTTTTCCACTGTATCCATATATCTTTCCATCTGATGCCCCAAATTCTGCTGGATGAAATAAAACGGAGTCATTAGTTGTCTAAAAAAATCTAACACACTGTGAGATTTAAGAGTCCACAAGGAAAACCTAATTTAAACTACCCTCTAGACATGTTACATTCCCAGAACATTCCAAGGTGATCACAGTGTGGAGTTCTTTGGGTTCTAAGAGTTGGTGGATGTTATTTGGTTGACATTCAGGATGTTCTGGGAATGTTCAGGGGACTATTACTATAGGACGTTCTCTGTAGGTCTCTACACTACATTTCCATAATGTTTGCAGGACCTTTAGTCCTTCTGTCATGTTTACTGAATGTTTTCAGAACCTTTGGCAACATTACAGGAACCTTTAGGGGACCAAACTAGAATGTTACTGCAGACCTTCTTTCACACTGGTTCTTGGTCTTGCAGATCCTTAATCAGGCATAAGCACTGTGTGTTCACGCTTAACACATTCAAAGATAAAATACAAAGCTGACAGACTTCGCAATGCGATGAACATCATTTACAGTAATCCGGGGAAGTTCTTGTAAGCTGAAGTCATCTTCTACTGTGTCATTTTGAAAGCTCTGCGTAAGGAACAATGGCTTCTGGTGCAGCGCCGGAGGTAAATAGGCGGCCTGAGGAAAAACGCAGAAGTGACTGTGCATAGAGTCCATTGGGACGTATATGTCGGCCAGGACCGCTGTCCTGAATAAAACATCCCCATCTAACTAACAGGGAACCATATGGGAGCGTTCTGTTAACGTCTCAAATGTCCTCTTTGTTACGTTCTTATGTGACCACAGAATAACCAAAATAGAACGTCCCCCTAAAGTCAAATGCGGAACCTTGAACTTCCGAACTTTCATTACCAAAAGAGGACGTTTTAGGAACATTGCTAATGTTCTGTAAAGGTTCAAAATTTTCATCACCTTTAGAAAACTTTTAGGGAACGTTGCACAAAGTCACGAGAACGTCCCCTTCTACATGGGTATGAATTAAAGTTTTTGTATTTTTTTTTTAAGATTGTGGAAAAACAAGGAAGTGTTATGTTGTAAAATTAATGAGAAATATTTCAGATTTTACACTATTTCTAGGTGACTAATCGAATGTTGGTAAATAAGTGTGATTTGTGTGCATGTTGTACTAGAATTGGCTTTTCTTGCTCCGAAACGCAAAGTTGATTTGCAATGAGTTTAAACTGAGAACTGTAAAAGTACTTTTTGCGCAAATTATATTTGACCGTACTGTAGAACGAAAGTCAAAGTATAAAATAACAACTGACCTGACAGAAAGATCCAGACCCACAGCACATTAAAGGTCTTCATTTTCATCAGTACTTTTGAGTCTCCAGGCATCTGTATTTGTCATGACTTAAATACTGTCTGCTGAAAATGCAACCTACTTTCAGTGCAGAGTTGCTAAATGTGTACCACTATTCACGCCCATCTTTAAATAGAGAAATGACTTCCTCTTGTTTTCACACTTCCAAGTGTATACGTTAACCATTTTGCACACATCTAAGGTACAGTAAGTCTTAGTGCTTGCTTTTGTTATTTGAATGAGTTTTTGGATATTGGGAATGCCTAAAGAGTATGCATGAGTACATATATAAGACTTACTTTTGGAATAAGACCCAGACACATTCTACAGTCTGACATATTTTATTATACAATTACAAAACAAGACATTCAGACGTGAGACCTCAACTACTTACAGCAAACTCACATTTGACAGTCTATGATAATGATATGAACACGTTAAAGAGTAGCTTTTGAAAAACGCACAGTGTCATAAGTTACTTTGTCTTTTGACCCAATAATTGTACTTGCTCCACAACCTTTAGCATGCATGCTAATGGCTGCATATGCAACTGACTTTACTCTAGAGCACTGGGGTTTGGAGTTTGTTTGCAATGGTGATGGTGGAGTATAGGGGAGGATCTTGGATTTGATTGGCTGCAGGACTTATATTGACAACAGAATAAATGGTGACATTTGTGTATGCATCAATCTGCCGTTGACTCTCTGTGATCTCCTCATAATCACCAGCAGTCTGTGGATTCAGTGATGATTTATTATGATGTGAATAAAGAAACAAACTGACTACTTTTTTGTATTACAGAAATAAAAGTATTAGGGCATTTCATTGCACAATTCAATACATTAACTTAAACTGTACAATCAAATTACATTATGAATGATGTTTTTTATTTATTTATTTTTTTAAATATATCCTGTTAAGTCAGTTCACTACAGTATATATCAGTAAATAAATACACTACACAAATGTCCACCAGAGGGCAATATCTGTATATTCCCCTATTATAATGAGACTATACTGTTCCATTCAACCTGGAAAGTTGGAATTTCATGTTCTACTTGAGAAAAGTGCTGTAAAATTGAACGGAACTTAAAGCTGGATTTACATTTATTTTGTAAACTCGTGTAAACCCAACTCTTTTTGCCCAGATGTATGAATCACGTGAACACGATGGAACTCAAGGGGTTAATTTTGAAAACTCTTGGTAAACATTCACTTTTATTCAAATAAAATGCAATAATGAGTCAACATTTCCACATTGCATGATGACAAACTAGTTTTGCAAATGTTTGTAAGGATGGGTTTGCTAGCATGTCATAGCATTGTTAATCCTTCATTATTTGGTAGCTAAAAGACTTTGTTGGCAGTCAACTACAAAGCCGATGGTTGCGCTGCCATTTTGTTTTCTTGTGCTGTACGCCGTCTTTTGAGCTTTGTGTAATCGAATGCCTTTACGATCGGAAGTTGGAGATATCAAGTAATATCCCATATCCGTGTTTGGATTAAACATGGTATAATTTAATATTTGAGCATTTCTTAGTGCAGTATGCTTTTCAAAGAATCATATAAGCCAAAAAATAAAAATAAATAAAAATAAAAACACAATATTGTAAATAAACATACCTCCGTAGAACATGTGGTGCCTCGGATTTCAGCTTCAGCTTAAGTTGGAAACAGGGAAACACTTTAGTAGATAGAGTATAGACTGCATTTAAAAAAATCAGTGTATTTGTACTTACCATTGGAACTGTGTGACTTTCTTATCTGCATATTCCATACACATAAAACCACCGCAGATATAATCACCATCACAGACAGAGTGACGGCTGTGAACATCAGAAAACCTAAAACATACAGAGACAGCCTGTGTACGCTGTGAGCCAGACATATCCAATTCTGCCCCTGGAGGGCACTGTTCCTGCAGAGTTTAGCTCCAACCACAATTAAACACACCTGAACTAGCTAATAAAGGTCTTAGGCTACGTTGCAGACAACTTGAATTTCAAATTTTTATGCCTGAAATGCCACTTGAAGTCGGACATCCGACCTGTGAACTCGGGGCAGATCGACCAACCCTGACTTCAGCGACCTCATTCATTTTATATGTCATTGTAGTTGAGTCATTAAATCATTACAGTTTACACTGTTTATGTCACTATACGTGTTTCCACTGCCGGGCCAAAGGTGAGTGTGCTACGTGTGTGCCAGGGCCAGTTGCGGTTCCACTGCATAGGCACCTATTGTATCCGTTGGCGTTCTTATTATTATTCTTCCGTTTCCGCTCTGGAAGTCTATGGCAGCCCATAGAACCGCTTGGGGGAAAGTTATGAAATTTGGCACACAGGTAGAGGACAGTCTGAACTGTCACCATAGCACATTTGGAGTCTCTAACTCAATCTCTCTAGCGTTACCACCTGTCCAAATTTTCATAACCTTTGAACCATAAGGGCTAGAAACAAAATTCTTTTTTCCTTTGATTCAAGCCGATTTGATTGCACCCTTTGACATCATTTTCTGTCATGAAAATTTTCCCGCCATTTTGAATTTTGCAAAAAACCTACTTTTTCGAACTCAGAGTCCAACGATATCAAAAATGCTAGGTTTCGCCTTATGGTTTGTGCAAAGTGGTGATTTAGCGCTTAAAAAACTTTTGCGAATATCTTCCAAACCGTTAGTCCGATCGAGACGAAACCAGCGCAGGAAACAAGGAACCATAGCTGGTTAACTACAAGTTAATGCCCAAATGTCAAAAATTTCATAGAAAGTGGCAAAAAAATCTAATCAAAGTTGTCCATGGGTCATTTTTTATATTCTCATACATATAAATGAAACCAAATGAGATATTTTCACCAAATTTGACACACATGTATGGGCTCACTCTGAGGACACATAAAAAAAAAAAAAAATGGTGGGATCGTGCCTCTCGGTGGCGCTATAATTGAACAAAACATGACATTTCCATTAACTACAATACAGTATTATGATATAAAATGCTATATTTTATGAATGCATTGGTGTACCATTACGAAACTCAGTATGTGCTATCTGAATCATGCTCTGAAGTTACTCAGAAGGTTTTGAGATGGCGCCACCTTGTGGTCAGAAGTTATAATGATATTTTAAAAAATGCTAAAAGCTTTATATAAATGTGGCCTATGATAATGAGACTAGTCTTAATAGATTCCCTGGGTCATGCTGAGAACATTGACACCACTTTTGCCATAGTCCGCCAAAATTCCTGCCCGCCATTTTGATTTTCTTTAAAAACATACCTTTTCAAACTCCTCCTAGACCGCTGGTCCAATTTTCACCAAAAGCGAATCGTATCATCTTCAGACCATGCTTGTAAGAAGTCATGGACTTTTCTTTATTTTTCAAAAAGCACAACATTTTGTTTTTACTGTGAGTGTACACAGATAGAAGAAGACATTCCACAGTTTTTAATAATATATAACTTATTTGTATGTCCAAAATTGGACATACAAATAAGTATTGTGAATCTCTTTCGCACTGAAAAAAAAAAAAAAAAAAAAAAGTTTGTTAATTGAGTTAATTGAGTGTTAATTGCTCACTGTTGCAGTTAGTCTGATGCTCCCAGCCATGTTGGCATGACTTGTTGTGCCTTCTTTGTGCTAGACCCCGTAATTGTTGCTTGCAGCTATATTTTTTTTCTGTTGTTGCCATAATTGACCAAAACACGAAATGCTCTTGTTGACATCATATGGTCAACGTGTGAACGTGATGTGTGATTGGAACTCACTGAGGTCAGAAGTGGGACATCACACCTCGGATATTTTCACACCCGTCCTGACTCAAATGCGGCATTACTACCAGTATTAGACACTTCCAGGCAGGTGTGTTGAGGCTAAACTCTGCAGGACAGTGGCCCTCCAGGAGCAGGTACGAACACCCCAGCTGTAAGCCACATGATTGTGTGTATAAGGTTTTGTGTGTTAAATGCAGGGTTTTTAATTGCCGCTTGTATGCTGGACAAAAGGGATAGACATGATTATAAGCTTGTCTTGTCAGGCACATTGTATACTAGTAAATATGCAGGACAGGTAGAGAACAGTATATACAGTCTGTGTGTGTGTGCAGAGAAAGACTCACCAGATTGTGTGCTTTCATAAACTGCCGGTTTAGATGAAACAACAGCACCTTTAAATTCTTTAAATGTAAAAGAGGAACAATAGCAATCCCTAATCTGTTCAGATACACAGATAAAATCACATTGTGATTAGCTCAGTGTTACCTATTGTTGAATAGATGTTGGTTTTGTTGTCATCACGTGATGGAGATGTTGGTAATGAACTAGTTGTTGTGGAGGATTGAGAATCCCAATTTTCCCCTGGTTTAGGAGATCAGTGTTTAATAGTTATTAACATGTAGATGAGTATTTTACACCAAATACTGTACATTAGTGTTGTCAAAAGTACAGACTAAGATACCAAGTCTAAGTCTGTACCTTTGACAACACTACTATACATCATTCTAACCTTTAGAATTTTAGGACCATTTAATCTTTTCAGATCATGCCATTTTTTTTTTTTTTTGTGTTCACATAGCAAGTGCCACAAAAGTCACCACGTGTCAGTGTCATACCATTCTGATGAAGTAAAAAATGTTTAAAAATCAAGCACCAGAGGGTTAAGAATGTGTTTGTTTGTTTGTTTTGTTGTGTTTGTGTGTAATAGTTAATGACATGTCGATGAGGATTTTTCTACTTCATTAAAATTACATCAAATAGATACCTTTAGATACTTTTAGACTGACTTTCTGATATGTGTCTTTTCCAAATCTCTCCACTCCACACCAGTAAATCCCAGAGTCTGACTCCTGTAGATCAGTGATGGTCACGTTAAAGGTTCCTGTCCCAGAATCCTCCAGTCTGTATCTCCCTTCAGGTGACCGATCCGATTTAACTAAAACATCTCTGTCTCCACATGGATTTCGGCAGAAATACTTTATTTTGGTTGAAGCCCAGCGGTGGGAACATTTAATTATGATGTGTCTTCCACTGTATCCATGACTCTCAGTTCCATCTGTAGCTGAAATCCCAATTCCTGCTGAATGCAATAAACCACATAACATATCATACACAAGGAACATGTCATTCTCATTCAAGTCTTATATTTTAATATTGAACTATTTTGATGAAGATCAGTGCATATAACATGATGGCATATATGTATGCTGTTGTAGGGACATGAAATACAGATAGAAAAGGTTTAAACTGATATTAAGTTATTTAACAGTCTGCTGGGATAGTGTTCTGTCAATATTATAGTTATTGTCACAGTTTTATTTTATTTTGTCTACTCGTTAACTAGTTTTGCATCGCCTATCATCAAACAGAATAATGTGTATTGATTTTTTTACACACAAGCAACTGAATTTTTGAGATCATTAAAAAACTTATGCAGTGGAATCAGTGAAATATGACCATGAATCAGATTTAAATGTGATGTACTGCACGTTACAGTGTGACTTCCTGGTCTCTTCTTGGACTAAGGGGATATAGGGCCCCTTCAGAGCAGAGTGGCATGATGCTTTACTCAATATTCCACTCTATGCCAGTACGCTCCGTGTCAGTCGCTCACGGCACATGCAAATGCTCCAGTCATGTACCGCTTACAATCACCGGTAAAATGATGTTCACTCAAATCCCGCCCCGACATGAAATTTCTCTGTTCAATGCGTTTATCTGTTTATCTGAATTTCTTGAATAAATGTCTCAATTACAGTAGGCCTATAGATAACAGATATGATGTTTGTGGCTTTAAAGCAATATTTTATAAAGTAGTAGAAATAAACATTACGCGACTTTATTGGATAGTGCGCGATTCTGCCAAATCTGCAGAGCTTGTGCAAACATACCCAGATAGCAAGCACCCACTGAAACAATGCTAAATCAATGTTAGTGCATCAACGTTAACTGCACTGAATCAACATCACTTCTGAACCCGCAATTAATATTGAAATTTCATTAAAAAATTTAATGGTAATGGCATTGAATCAATGTTACAATGTGATGTTGGTTCAACATCATGTTTGCACTCTCAGAAAATGAAACTCCCAGGGCACGATACAACACAACCGTGCCTATGTGAGTACACCCTTAATGTCTTTTCAGTTGATTTCATCTATGGGTGCAGCTGGAATTCAGTTGTAGTTGTTGTGTTTCATTTTCTGAGAGTGCAAGCATAATGTTGAACCAACATCACATTGTAACATTAATTTAATGCCATTACCATTGATTTTTTTTTAAAGAAATTTCAACTTTTTTTTTAACATAAATTTCAGATGCAGAAGTAAAGTAGATTCAATGCAGTTCACGTAGATGCATTAACATTGATTTAGCATTGTTTAAATGGGTTCTTGCTATCTGGGTATCCACATCACTGCGATCAGATGATTTCTTAACTGCTGTTTTCTTATTGCTGTTATTTTTGTTGTATGTTTATTTCATTCACTCCCCTCACCTACATTTCTTGCCGGTACTGAGACTCGAACCCGCGACCTTTGGGTTACAAGTCAGACTCTCTAGGCCACAACTGGCCTAAGCACACAGCATATATTTACAAATTCGTCTAAACGGCATTTTCATCAGCTGGTAAGGCTTTACAATAAGGTTCCATTAGTTAACGTTTGTTAATGCAATTCCTTTATTACACTATAGCCGTGGCCAAAAGCCAAAATTTGATTCGTCAGTTGTTGTGGTGTTGGTTCACATTGTTTCTAGATTATTGTGCAGAGTGATCAGATGTATTTTAAATAAATGCAAAATGCTTCATTGGCCAAAAAATGTCCTTTATCACACACACACACACACACACACACAAACCCAGCTAACATCATTTCACTAATCATATCATCAGCCCATGGGAAAGTGTGAAGAAGTGTTAGTCAGGCAAAATCACTCTATCATTCTGATTGGATTAAGAGCAGACTGAGGCTGCATTTACACTGCAAGTCTTAATGCACAGATCCGATCTTTAGACCATATCCGATTTTTTGGCCAGTCTGTTTACATTCACTTTAGACGCAACTGGTATCCGATATCTGTATTTACATTAATTCCCGCCCAAAATGATTGTCATTGATAGCTTTACATGCACATCGGGTTTTGAATGGCCATACTATTAAAATTATTTATATATTTCACATCGGGTGGCCATGATTACCTGCCAGAATGGATAAGTTAACAGTTGTCAGTGTCATGGATGTTTTTGCAGCACAAAATCTGACTGAACGAATATAGACTGGAACGAGCACCGATGGTGTGAGGACCCTATTGTAATTGCTCGGCCAATTCTTCTTCTTCTCCGAAATGAATCACATTTTTGAGGGCCTAAACATGCTCGAAAACTCATGAAACTTTGCACATGTGTCAGAAGTGGTAAAAATTTACATCTGATATGGGTTTCAGAATTAGGTGTGGCACAATGGCTTGATAGCGCCACCTACAAAATTTCAATTAAGCACCCTTCGTGCTACATTTCATGTACAGGTATGAAGTTCGGTAGACACATGTAACAGCCCGATACCTACAAAAAAGACCGTGGGTGCAAATTCTGTAAACCCAACAGGAAGTGAGATATTTTGAAATTTCTCTGCAAAATTTTTGCAGTTTTTTCCATTTCCACACGTTGTACTTTAACGTAATCAACATCATGTTTGGTCAGTCTAATCTAAAGGCCTTTGCGATGTTAAATTGTGAAGATCTAGAGTTTTCACTGAAGGGCGTGTCCGTGGCGGCCTGACAAAGTTCGATGTTTCGCCATGAAACAGGAAGTTGTTGTAACTCAGGCATACAATGTCCGATCTGCCCCGAACTTCACATGTTGTATTAGAGTCCTGACCTGAAGACATCTACATGGCAATATTCAGTTACAGTTATAGCACCACCTGCGGGCAACAGGAAATGACATGTTTTACTCTGTGATTAACTCCTCACAGAGATTTAACCAGAACAACATCATATATGGTCAGTCTAATCTTAAGGCCTTTGCGATGTTAATTTGCAAAGATCTTGAGTTTTCGTTGAAGGGTGTGTCTGTGGCGGCCTGACAAAGTCTGATGTTTTGCCATGAAAGGGGAATCACATTTTTGAGGGCCTAAAAATTCTCAAAAACTCATGAAACTTTGCACACGCATCAGAAGTGGTAAAAATTTACATCTGATATGGGTTTCAGAATTGGGTGTGGCAAAATGGCTCGATAGCGCCACCTACAAAATTTCAATTAAGCGCCCCCTCGTGCTACATTTCACGTACAGTTATGAAATTCGGTAGACACATGTAACAGCCCAATACCTACAAAAAAGACCCTGGGTGCAAAATCTGAAAACCAACAGGAAGTAAGATATTTTGAATTTTCTTTGCAAAATTTGTGCAGTTTTTGCCATTTCCAGACGTTGTACTTTAACGAACTCCTCCTAGAGCTTTAATCAGATCAACATCATATTTGGTCAGTCTAATCTAAAGGCCTTTGTGATGTTAAATTGCGAAGATCTAGAGTTTTCGCCAAAGGGCAGGCCTGACAAAGTTCGATGTTTCGCCATGAAACAGTTGTTGTAACTCGGGCATATAATGTCTGATCTGACTCAAACTTCACAGGTTTGATAATAGCCCTGGCCTGACGACATCTACATGCCAATATTCAGTTACAGTCATAGCGCCACCTGTTGGCAGAAAGAAGTTTGGCACTTTAAAATGACTGCCATAATTCTCCTGAAATTACTCACTTACATGCATGTCACCCACTGTTCACAGTTTTCCTAAGGCCAACGGGTGGTGCTGAGCCCGGGTGCGAGGGCCCTTTCATCGCTGCTTGCAGCTTTAATTTGCATTTGTTATTTTATCTACAGTCATTGGATCTAGAATTCTGAAGTGAAATAAAGTAGCAGGTAAGATTACATTTATTTGAATGAATTCAAATATAATGATAAAGAGACAGAGAGTGAGCGAGGGAGAGGGTAGCCTACCCAGTGAAGCTTTGGGTTTATTAAAAAAAAAACAAGGCGATCTCTTTTAAATTAACTGGGCAGAGGTAGAAATTCAGCTGCTGAATGAGTGTGTGCGTGTGCGCGCAATTTCTTTCAAGGAAAAAAATAGATAGACATAAAGTTCCCACCTCAATAGTAAAGCTGTGAATTTTTAGTGCGAGTGCATACAGGCACGTCTGCTTCATGATACAACATAAAAGCTACCTTTTAGTGAGCAAACGTGCCGCCCTCGCCTTGTGGGGGCTTGGAATTCCAAGGGGAATCGGATATGCGTTTTTAGACGTAGGTCGCATGTCCAGAGATCGGATATGTATCTGATTTAAAACCACATTTGGAAGTGGCTCAGATTGGATGCGAAAAAATGAGGTTTTTCTGTTTACATGTGTACAACAAATTCCGATCTGTGTCAGATGTGAGCAAAAAATCTAATTTTTTGTGCCAGTGTAAACACAGCCTGATTGCTACAAAAGGAGGGAAGAAGTGCTTCCAGTCATTGCGTTCTTGTGTTCGTCCAAAGAAAGACGTGCAGCTGTCATCACTTTGCATCAAAATGGCCTCACTTATTGCACCCGATTGCATTTTCCGGATCAAGAAATTCAAGGAGAGAGATTCAACTGCAGTGAAGAAGGCTTCAGGATGTCCCGGAGTGTCCAGCAATCGCCAGGACATTTCCTCCTGAGGAATCAGTTAAAGAATTGTGTCACCACCAGTGCAGAACTGCTTAATGTTGGCAGCAGGTGAATTTGATTGTATCTGCATGCACAGTGAGGCCAAGACTTTTGGACAGTGGACTGGTTTCAAGAAGGGCTGCAAAGACACCATTTCTCTCCAAGAAAAACTTCAAGGACAGACTGAAATTCTGCAGGACATGCAAGGATTAGACAGTTTGGGACATCTGAAAAATCGATTGAACGTTACCATGAGCCAGTCCTGTGTCGTGCCAACAGTGAAGCATCCTGAGACCACCCATGATTTCGGTTGTTTTTCATCTAGGGAAAAACACTGCCCAAAAACACTGCCAGGAATAAAGAATGGTATCTAAACGTCCCGCAAGAGCAACTTTTCCCAGCGATCCAGAAGCAATTTGGTGCATTTTTCCAGCATGATGGAGCACCATGTCACAAGGCAAGAGTGGTAATGAAGTGGCTCTGAGATCATTACATTGAAATGTCTCCGGATCTTAATCCCATAGAGAACCTGTGGTCAATCCTCATTAAGGCAAGTGGACAAGCAGAAGCCCACAAATTGTGACCAACTGATAAAGCAAGAATGAATCAACAGTCAGGATTTTGATATCCAGCATGCCAGAATGAAGTGCAGTGATTATGAAGGAAGTGTCAACACTGAAAATATTGACTTTTTGCATGTTAGAGATGTACGGATCAGCTCTAATGTCACCCGAATCCACTGTTAAAAATAAATCATACACCCACCTCCCACCTGAACATACGATTTTCTCTGATTTAGATATCCGCACCTGATCATCACATTGCACTTATTCTCGGTGTTAAGCGTGATTATATGGTAAAATATACACTGAAGTAGTTTATTAGGTTAATGTATTATTAATATATTAAGATTCGGTCATATACGTTGATTCACAGCCATTACACATCATACCTAGAACTTGATTTGTCCTGGTTAACTACTTCACTAAAATGTGTGTACAGCGGTATTTATTACTATTTGTTAATGTGAGCTAATAAAAATACAACTGCTCATCATTAGTTCATGTTGTATCAGGTCCATGGTTTTAAATTGTTTAGTATCAAATACTTCATCTCATGATGTCTTTTGAGAAAGCAAATAGATTGTGTCTATTGACTGTACATGAACAGTCATGAAGCATAACAAAGGCATCAATCCAGTAACTGATTTTTAGTATACAAACCAATATGCCCTAAAGACAGTGTTACTAAATGCGACAAAACAACAATGTAGATACAGAGAAAACTCACCTGACAGACAGATCCAGATCCCAAGAACATAGAAAGACTTCATTTTCAATGTTATATTTTAGCAAGACCACACTATATCAGTGATTCCTTCAAGTGACTCTTAGCAGCCTGGATGGCTCTTACTGGTGCACAAAGCCTTTATCATTGTTGAGGAAGTTAAAAACACTTGTCTAAATTTACAGTGGTTTTTTTTTTTTTTTTTTAAATAGCAGAATACCTAATGAATGTACTTGCATCTACTTCCTCATTTTTTAACAGTTGATGTGTATGGACAAGCCTTTTCACACAGTTCTGAGCAATGGTGAGAAATGGACTTCTGTTTTTCCCTGTCTGTTGCATTTGACATCACAGCTTGGGTTTGTGTTCTTGCAAGGCCATCAGTTTGTCATAGTTTATGCAGCTCTAATAGCCATCAGTCACATGGCATTTAGGTTCATGTGAATGACTGATGATGACGTGAGCTTTGTGTCATTCTGAGAAACTAATTTGAATGTGTGTGTTATTTAAAACCTCAAGCATTTTCATGTACAGACTGATAAACATGACCACATCCTCCAGCCAGGTAGTTTGATCTTAGATCAGTCTGAAAGAAATGTGAGTGTTAGTGAGCCAGTTGAGCACAGACAGATCAGTAACACTTCTCAAATCATTTACTGCAAACCATGGGCTGCCAGAACATTGGTGAAACTCACTGGCCCCTAGCATGTTTTTTTGGTGATTGGGTCAGAATCAAAAAGCCCTCTACCACATTTAAAACCCAAGATTCATTGTGTTTGGATCACTAAAATGGCATTCAGAGATATTCATTCAGTCTCTCTTCAGTCGAGATGACGCAGTCGTGATGACGCAATCAAAACAGTGTATAACAGTGAAAATGTTGTTTATGTGTCCCCAGCTCTTGCTTTCCCTTTGTTTAAATGAGAGAGATTATTGGATATTGAAATCTAGTTGTACTCAAGACGTTTTAGGGTTGGGAATCGAGAACCGGTTCTTATCCAGAACTGGTAGTGTTTTTTGAAAATAACCGGAACCGTGCAAGATACCTAAGTTTCGGTTCCGAAAACGTTTCTGGTGTGACGAGTGGGCGAAGTGCGAGAAGCATATCCTTTAATAGGGACGTCTCACCTCATGAATACTATAGCAACGAATGCACTGAAAAGCCCTCGTGCTACTCATATACATCAGATATCAATGCAGAGAGAGAGAGAGAGAGAGGGAGAGAGGTGCACAAAGCTGCACGAGTAATCTTTAAAAGATCACGTTCTTGATTTCATCACCCACATGATCTAATTCCTAAAAGACAATTCACCCATGTATTTTAAACCTTTGACAAAAATAAAATCACGACATTCAAATCTGCGTTCGCGCTGCCGCTGATCTAGAGAGAGCAGTTGGCATGTTAAGATATAAACAGCTTCACAAACATTTTTTTTTTCAAACGGACAGTATCATTTTGTTCTGTGTCACAGAAGTATACACACGTTTATTATTCAGATATAAACGCTGTTGTCTAGGTTACTGATCAAAATAGAATAAATCACCTTTGGAAAGTAATGGGTGATTCAAATAACGACTGTATCGATTGCATTGTTACACCACTAGGTGGCAACAAATTACTGTTAAAAATGTATCTATCACTGAATCATTCTTTCAGAAACAAGTGAAGTCTTTATGAATCCAACTTACAAAAATATTCTGTTTTACCTGTCTGTATCTTACATGTTTGTTCAAGCATCTTATTTGTGTTGAATTTGTGGTAACACTTTACAATAAGGTTCATTTGTAACGAACTAACGATGAGCAATACATTTGTTACTGTATTTTGTACTGTATTTGTTAACGTTAGTTAATAAATATACAGCTGTTCTTAGTTTGTTGATGTTACTTCACAATACATTAACTAATGTTAACAAATACAACTCTTGATTTTAATAATGTACAGTGCCACTTGAAAGTTTGGGAACCCCTTGCAGAATCTGTGAAAATGTGAAAAATTTTAACAAAATAAAAGAGATAATACAAAATGCATGTTATTTTTTATTTAGTACTGTCCTGATTAAGATATTTTACTTAAAAGATGTTTACATTTAATTCACAAGACAAAAAATAGCTGAATTTATTAAAATGACCCAGTTCAACAGTTTGTGAACCATTGATTCTTAATACTGTGTGTGATTATCTGGATGATCTACGACTGTTTTTTTTTTTTTTTTTTGTGACGGTTGTTCATGAGTCCCTTGTTTGTCCTGAGCAGTTAAACGGAGCTCTGTTCTTCAGAAAAAATCCTCCAGGTCCTGCAGATTCTTCAGTTTTCCAGCATCTTTTGCATATTTGAACCCTTTCCAGCAGTGACTGTATGATTTTGAGATCTGTCTTTTCACTGAGGACAACTGAGGGACTCAAACACAACTATTAAAAAAGTTTCAAACATTCACTGATGCTCCAGAAGGAAACACTATGCATTAAGAGTCAGGGGTGAAAACTTTTGAACAGGATGAAGATGTCCAATTTTTTCTTATTTTGTTTAAATATCAATTTTCTTCATTTAGTACTGCCCTTTGGAAGCAACAGAAGATACCTACATGTTTCCCGGAGACAAATTAAGTACAATTTACCTTGATCTTCAAATTCAAAAAGTTTTCAACCCCCCGGCTCTTAATGCATTGTGTTTCCTTCTGGAGCATCAGTGAATGTTTGATCCTTTTTTAATAGTTGTGTTTGAGTCCCTCAGTTGTCCTCAGTGTGAAAGGATGGATCTCAAAATCATACAGTCACTGTTGTAAAGGGTTCAAATATGCAAAAAATGCTTGAAAACTGAAGAATCTGCAGGACCTGGAGGATTTTTCTGAAGAACGCTGGGCAATTTAACTGCTCAGAACAAACAAGGGACTCGTGAACAACCATCACAAAACAAAAAAACAGTCGTAGATCATCCAGGTAACCACACACAGTATTAAGATTCAGTGGTTCACAAACTTTTGAATGGGGTCATTTTAATAAATTCAGCAATTTTTATGTCTTGTGAATTAAATGTAAACATCTTTTATGTAAAATATCTTACTCAGGACAGTACTAAATAAAAAATAACATGCATTTTGTATTATCTCTTTTATTTTGTTAAAATTTTTCACATTTTCACAGATTCTGCAAGGGGTTCCCAAACTTTCAAGTGGCACTGTATTAGTAAATGTTGGAATTAACACTAACAAAGATTAATAAATGCTGTAGAAATGCAGGTCAATATTGGTTTATGTTAATGTAGTTAACTGATGTTAACCTTATTGTAAAGTGTTAGCGAATTTGTTGAGATTAGCAGTCTGTTAAATTCATTTTGCAAGAATAATAAACACAAAAATGACTGTTTGAGTTAAGTATTGTGCATTTTTCTCTTACTACTATTTTTATTGGTTGTTTAATAATTTTAATGGAACCGGAATTTAGGCAGAACCGGAATCGGAATCAAAACCGGAAAATTTCTTACGATTCCAAACCCCATTTGAATACTGCTTTTCAACATAAGTCTTAAATCAACACAACCCTTTAATGGCTTGCAAATGACGCTCAAAAGATGCTCAGTATATTCCTGAAATTATGTAAATGATTCTTGACAAAAGCACAGTGTTAAAAGCCACAGTTTTTGTATATGTGAGGGATGTGTGTTATTATAGACTTACATATGAATGCAAATGCATCTTCCTCGGAAGCCGTAGTGATCAGTTTAGTGATCAGAGGTTGACAGCGGACATTATTTTCTCTTTAGAGCATTATTAATGTGAATCGCTTTCGGGTCACAATGAATATCATCCTTCATTTGACAGGTGAGTACCCGCTATCTCTAGTAGCACAAAATACAAATGTTCTTTTAAAAGTGAATGAGCAAAACTAGTTTTCAAAAAGAAGTAATGCAAATTGTTGAAGCCGATAGCTTCATGGTCAGATAAAGCAGTTGCGCTTGAGGCTACCGTTGTTTGAATCCTGGCAAAAATGCCTTAAATGAATCTTTAAAAAAATTGCAAATAATGTTTACTGTAGAAAATATTGCCATTAGATTTACTATATTAGAAAGTGCAGCAAAACAACTCATTAGGCATAGTCTTGTCAAACGTGTGCTCTCTAGCAGCTGCTATTCTCCATTGGGTTTGCACAAATACTCGACTTTACAGGGAAAAAACACTATCCAATGATTTTTTTCTCTCTCTGGTAATCAAATACACACTGTGGTTATACAGATTTATACAGTGACTGATGGATTTATCTCTCTAGCGCTGCTGCTGCTGATAATCACAAGTAACATAGTGGTCAAGGAATCTCAAGGAAACTGGTACTGCTCTATTCCGGTGAACAGAAGCTGTGCAAATACTTCCAGTTATGTGGACTGTCATAGTCAAAATTACTCTTGCACGGCCTATTCCTGCAACTCTCAGAGTGCCGGCTGCTCCTGCAAGATAGGATCCTACAACTGCAGCAACGACTGCAACTATGTTTCTCCAGATGTCTGTAACTGCGAGAAAGAACCCCAATCCTGCTACTGCCTGGGAGGTGTGTACAGCACTGTCCTTTGTGTGTCATATACTGTTTTTATTCAAATTCATCCCATTTCTTTCCTTCCAGATAAAACTACAAAGAACTTGAATGAGGTATGTAAGAACGAGCCTTTAAAAGATGGTCTATAAATTACATATTATACATATAAAATTCATATTTACTGTTATACGAAAAAATAATTGTTTTTCTTTCATCTGTTTGTTTGTTTTCTGGATAAGTTACCTCCACAACAGATCGTGAATCTTGTTGAACAGATTGCCAATATGACGGATCAAATGTCTCCCAAAGTAAGTAATGTTTCCTGTACCTGAACCAAGGGTCATTCTCAAAAAATCTTAATTCTTCTGATTTGCAAAATGTTTTGAATTTAAGCTCAATTCAAAACATGTTCATAAAAGCTACTTAAATGTCCTAATTGAACTAAAGCCTAATCCTGGCTGTGAAACCAGGCCTATATCATTTTTTTAATGAACACCTTTTACACAATGTAAACAGATGTAATAACAATGTAACACAGATAGCTATGTTTCCATCCAAATCGCAAATTTATCTTATGCGTAACACTGGAATAACGCATACAACATTTGTGAATAAAGCATGCAGTGTTTCCATCCAGTGAGCTGAAGTGAACAAAATTGTCACTTCCTGATAAATTGGCACTATATAAGAAATATATAAGAAAAATTTAAGATGCTGCAATATAGGAGAAGCCATTGTATATAATACTTATCGTATATAATAAATTACAAAATGTAAGTTCATGTTAACTTGCGTAACCTTTAATAGAGACGTCTCACCTCATGAATATTACAACAATGAATGCACTGAAAAGCCCTCGTGCTACTAATATGCATCAGATATCAATGCAGAGAGAGAGAGAGATAGGTGCACAAAACTGCACGATTAATCTTTAAAACAACGCATTCTCGATTTCATCACCCACATGAGCTAATTCCTAAATGACAACAATTCGCCCGTGTAGGCTACACTCAAAAAAATAACTCTTTGAACGAACATAAAAAAATCATGGAAAGGATTTCCACATGATTAAGTTGCTTTATTTCAGCATTATGCAATTCTGTTATTCCAATTTAATGTACTTACGTTGGGTCAACACAACCAACTTAGTTTTTATTAACATTAAAGGTTTATTTTTACTCTATGCAAAATCCTTGAGTTGTGCAACTGACTAAGGAAGAATATATGTAAAATAGTTATGTGCAGCTTACTCAATTCAATCATGGACAGTGGTTCCACAAGATTGAGACAAGTAAAATCCAATAGATTCAACCATGTTAAATGAACTAGAATCAATTGTGTTCATTTAAAATAAAATAAACAAAACGCAATAAATAAATAAAAAATAAATTGTTTTCATATACATTGATTTTTACAATTAATTCTTCTTGTTTAATTTTATGCTTTACATAACTTTTGTGATGTTCTGTGTTAGAAATCTAGATATGATACTGGATGCATCCTAAATTGCCTTAACAAAAAACATTGTAAAGCCTAAATTGATTATAAGTCCATTGGTGGCAATGGTTTTACAATCAACATAGGCTTACAATGCTTTTGGGAAATGCAACCCAGAGCACTACCTCAGTGATTACTTTCTTATTAAAGTAATTTGAAAGTTTGTTAGCAGGTTCTCAACCCAAGCACAAGTGCAACAATTCACCACAATGGTAACCCTAAAACTATTAATTAACAAAAACTTTTAAATACCAACATAATAGAACAGTAAACATTAAAAAGTCTTTCCATTTTCTCATCTTCCTAAAAACTGCTTAAAATAACACTTTATTTCAACATTTACACTCCTAGTTCAGCCCCTTTGCAAAGCTTGATGGGAAGTGAAAATCCTGTTTGATTGAGTCCTGGTTGGGTTTACTTGATTGAAACATGTTATTCCAATATGAAAACATCAAGTTTAAATCTCTCTCTCTCTCCTTTTTTTTTTTTTTTTTTTTTTTCTGTTTCTGGACCCTGGTTGGCTGTGGCATACTAGTCCCTGACATGTGCGGTTTTGATTAGGTGTGGGTGGGTGTGATGTGGGGCCGGGGGCCTTGGGCTTTCGCCCTCCAGCTTGTACTTTCGCCTGGGATTTCTTGTCTCTGGCTGGCTCAGCACTTGTCTCGCTGTTTTAATGCTTCACATATTAGATGAGGTGCACACACACATTCATTTGGAGCATAAAATAAGTTTAAAGCAGAAAAAGGGAAAAGGAAAAAAAAAAAGAGAGAACGAAAAAAAAAAAAAAATGCACACACATAGGGTAAGTGTGGCGTGGGCGTGGCGGCCTGGGCTTTGCACTGGGCTGGTTCCATGCTGCACGCCATGCTTTTTTAATGTATTATACACTAGTTGACAAACATTATGAGTATAACAATGAAAGCAGCCATATTTATTAAAAAAAAAAAAAAAAACACAGACAGGGTAAGCGTGGCATGTGTGGGACGGATGGGGATGGATTTTGGGACCCTCGGCCCCGCAGCACCGCACCTTGATAGCTCGTTGCAACATGACACTGACGGGGGTCAATCCTATGCCATGGCCATGAGGGGAATAGAGGCAGCTTTATAATATCTTATTATTAATAGCTGTATCAATATTACCATTATTAATACTATTATTATTATTATTATCACTGCCATTGCAACTACTACTATTATCATTACTATTAATGGCTGTATCAATATTACCATTATTAATATTATTATCATTATTGCTATTACTGTTATCTTTATTTTTCCTCTTCCTGATCCTTTAACCTCCCCCTCATTCCAGATGAAATGAGTATATTTCTTAATATTTATCATTACTACTACTGCTAATACTATTATTACTATTTGTCATTTCTTATTAATTGGATTTATCATTATTATTATTATTATTATTGTTATTATTATTATTATTATTATTATTATTTATTAATACTGTTGCTATTGTCACCTTCCTCATTTTTTGCGTGTGATACTATTATTATCTTCATCATTATTATTGTCAGTTTTTTTTTTTTTTTTTTCCTCCTCTTTGATATATATTTTTTCTTAACTCTGGTTATGTCTGTTGTACTTTCCTACATGCTCCTTTATTCATATATTTCCACTCCCACACCCAGTTACATTTAGTTATACACACACACACACACACACACACACACACACACACACACACACACACACACACACAAATCATACTGGCTGTTATGTATGTTTTGTTGGTCTTTGTATTTGTATTTTGCATTTAATTTCTTTTCTGTAAATATTGTAATTGTCTGTTTGCATAATAATAAAAAAAAAAAAATAAATTAAAACATCAAGTTAAGTCAAAGAGTAATCGTTTCAAGTCAATTTAACATGAATCAATCACATTTAAACCAGAAACCTGATACAATGGCGTTGAATCAAAATAAGTTGTTTAAATAAAGTGAACAGCATCAAAAAAAAAAATTTTTTAGTGTATATTAAACCTCTGACAAAAATAAAATTGCGAGATTCAAATCTGCGTTCGCGCTGCCGTTGATCTAGAGCGCAGTTGTCATGTTTAGATATAAAGAGCTTTACAATATTTTCAAACACACAGTATCATTATTTCTGTTACAAATATTCAAATTATCACAGAAGTGTACAAAAGTTTATTATTCAAATAAACGCTGTTGTCTACGTTATCGATCAAAACAGAATAAATCACCTTTTGAAAATGCTTCAAATAGGCTAACTGATATAAGCCTATCGATTGCATTGTTACGCCACTAGCTGGCAACAAATTACTGTTAAAACTGTATCACTGAATTATTCTTTCAGAAACAAGTGACACCTTTATGAACCCAATTTGTGTTGAATTTGTGGTAACACTTTACAATAAGGTTCATTTGTTAACATAAGTTAATGTATTAACTAACATGAGCTAACAATGAGCAATAAAAAATGTTCATCTTTGTTAATGTTAATAAAAATACAGCTGTTCATATTGTTCATGTTAGTTTAATGCATTAAATAATGTTAACAAATACAACTCTTGATTTTAATGATGTATTAGTAAATGTTGAAATCAACAAAGATTAATGAATGCTGTATAAATGCAGTTCATTATTAGTTAATGTAGTTAACTAATGTTAACTAATGAACCTTAATTGTAACGTTTTAGTGAATTTGTTGAGATTAGTGGTCTGTTAAACTCATTTTACAAGTATAATAAACAAAAAGGATTTGAGTATTGTGCATTTTTTTTTTTTTTTTTTTTTTCATTTTTTATTGGTTGTTTAGTATTTTTTCCTTATTATGAAAACTGAAAACACTACACTGGAAGTTCCTGTTTCAAACTGACAGTCTTTTTTTTTTTTTTTTTTTTTTTTTTAATATATCACAAGAAATATTGTATTGTGGACTTTATATCGAGATATTATCATATCGTGAGATTTTGATATCATTGATATCATTACATCCCTATATTATACCGAACCAGTTTGATGACAGACTTTGGCTCAGGCTTTTTACAATGACAAAAACAACATTTCAGATGCTGTGCAATGAGATCGGTCTGCTGGTTGGCCAAGTTATCTTGTGCCATCACAACATCACATGACTTTTTTGATGCGCATTGAGGAAATTTATTCAGTAAATGTGTTTCCATTATAGTTTATGCGCATGTTTTCTTATTGGATCTGACTCAAATGAGTGCATACGTTTTTTGTGCGTTTTTTTTTTTTTTTATGTATGCACATCTTGGCATTTCCATCCAACATTTTTTAATGCAATATCCCAAAATGTGCATAAAATAGGTGGATGGAAACATAGCTAATAATGACACGTTCAAATTTTTTTAATGCAATTTATTTTATTCATACAATAAAACCACCACATGCATATTTGAACAGCCTCTTGTAACACTAAATCAAAAGACAATCATTCTTCTTAAATTATATTATTATTTATATATATTTTTTTTTTTCACAATTGTTAGACCTTGCACTAATGCTTAACCCTTAAGAAAATTATTTTTAAAAAAATAAAATAAACAAATAACTGTAAATGCCATAGGATTGGTGTACAAGATGAAGGGGATAAGGCTTTGTTCAGGCACTTGACTTAAATAATTAAAAATGTACAAAAAATATAGAGTCAAACTATTTCATGTTATTTTAAAACTTTTATGTAATAAAATTATATGGAGTTTCTTGAATATTTGAAACATTTTCCATGACTCAAAAGTCAAGGGACGGGTTTGTCACTTTATTTTGAGAATGACCCATAGATTTACTGTTACACTGTTTTGCCATAGAAATCATTTGCATTCTACAGGAGTATCTCTTTGGTATTTGATTAGATGGCGGAAGACTATTTGAAGATGGTTGATGCTGTCCAGATTAAGTTTTCAGAATCGGTCAATGCTAATGATACCGATAATTCAGCGTCATATGGAAACACTTATCTGAACGCCTTTGAAAGCCTGGTGTCTGCACTGGTGAAGCCAACAGAAACATACGAATTGCAGAATATTGGTCTCAACAACTCAGGTAAAGAGCCGTGTTACGCCCCTGTTTGTACTTGTGTGTTTGACACATTTCAGAAACAAAGCGGTCATTGTCAAATATGTTCTTCTGGAGAAGCCCAGCTCTTTCTGAACGGTTTTCTTTCATAATTGCATAATTGGTTAAAATCTAAAGAATGGTTTTTTCCTCCACTATAAAAAACAACCTTTTGTCCATTAGAAAGTTTTCATGAATGTTAAAGATTCTTTCTGGAACCATCAATGCAAATAATGAACTTTTATTTTTAAAGGTAACAGGGCTTTAATTAATAAAACACATCAGCGATATAGTCCCAGCTAACAGAATTTTGTTATAAGAACGTTCTCTAAATATTCAGTGTTGGTTCTGGGAACGTAAAAAACGTCCAGTTTTCTTTAGGTTAGAGGAACGTTTTTATAAGATATAACGTTCCTCAAACGTTCTTTCAACTTACACAGCAAAATCCCCAGTGTTAAATTAACACCCCAAAGTGAACATATGAGTCTATCTTACAGGGTGTTAAAAGTAACACTGAAGCAGTGTTAAAGTTAATGAGATAATTGATTGATGATTGAGTGATGATTGACAATTAGTGGTGACACCTGATGTTAATAAGCAGAATCATTGAAGGAAAGAGAGAAAAAAGGTGTTAATTAATGTTTTATGGAATGTTTCATTTCGAGTCACCATGATAGAGGTCAGTGTTTGCTTTAGTTGGGCTCTTGACTCTTTACTTTTTATTATTAGTTTTTCTCTGACTACTCCAATTTTGTGTTTGGAAAGCACGTTTGTTATGGCCAGAGAAAATGTGATCTGATCACAATACATTTTGATGACGATATTATCATCATGCAGGGCTCCAGGCAAAAAAAAATGTATTAAAGAGCCATTGGCTCCTATAGGGGGAAAAAAACAAGTGCCAAATAATTTTTTTAAGAGCCACACGACAATGAACTTAACATTTTAAATCACTTACTTTTAGTCATCCTGTTGTGTTTATATATCTCCCTGTTATAGTTTCAGCTTTTTCATCTTGACTTTTCTGTGAAATGAATGTCACTATTTTCACTTAATACTATTATAGTTTTTGTTAATATTTTAAATCCGATTAGATTTTTATATTTTCTGCTTTCATTTTTTAAGTTTTAATTTTTGTTTTTAGTTTTATTTTTTGTTGTTTTTAAACATGTCTGTTTAGTTTGTTTAATTTTATATTTTAGTATTAACATTTATTTCAAGCAATAAAAAATGTTTTTAATAATTTTAGTTAACTATAATAACCCTGATGCTTGTAAAATCTTTATATTGAATGTGTCAAATAATAGTCGTTCCGTCCTGAAGCTATAACAGTTTACTTTGAATCAAATGAAAATAAATATAAATATATGGAAATAAATATATAAATATATTAAATTTGGTTTCAGTAACCAAATAACAAACAGGGGCAATTGATATACATACTGCTTGACTTTGATTACTTTGAAATACAGCGGGACTCTTATTTTGAAATGTCTGTGGTTTACTTTTGCTGCTCATTCAAGTTCAGATGAGGATTAAAAAATTACGTTGCTACAACCGTTTACAACACAATATAATATAAATAATATAAAGTAAACTTTGTGATAATTGATCAGCATTAGTTCATAAGCAGCCAGTTGCAGAGGTGTAAAGTCCAGGGGTCAGAAAGTAAAAGTCCTGCCATATTTTTTATTCCACCCACTGAAGCGGTGTTAAAGTTAATTAGATAATTAAATGATAAATTGAGTGACGATTGACCATTATTGAAGACACCTGATGATAACAAGCAGAATCACCATAGGAGAAAATCACAATTTTTAAGCCACCATCGTAGAGAT
Source organism: Ctenopharyngodon idella (assembly GCF_019924925.1). Taxonomy (NCBI): domain Eukaryota; kingdom Metazoa; phylum Chordata; class Actinopteri; order Cypriniformes; family Xenocyprididae; genus Ctenopharyngodon; species Ctenopharyngodon idella. The sequence goes on from NC_067220.1 coordinate 43,010,137, forward strand.
GAGTGTTTGCTTTAGTTGAACTCTTGACCCTTGCCTTTTTAACATTAGATTTTGTTTGGGGTGGACTGAGTCGTAACAGTCAGACAAGCAAAGAAAAAAGATGATCAGGTGTTGTTGGTTATGTTTTTGCATAATTATTATTTGCTCTGAATCACTGAACTCATTTAGAGCCCATTCTCTGAGTTAGATTTACATTATTGATTACAGCAGCACTGTGATTCTACAGCAGAAGATCAGCTTTTTCAATATAATCCAAAGGATTTCACAAAGGTTGTTCTGAATAAAAAAAAAAAAAAAGGTAATTCTTTTAGAGACACAGACATCAAGAATCAGCCTGTGAATCTCAACAGTGGTGAGAATAATAAAGCATGTTGCAGTGCATTCTGGGAGCCACCAATCAAAATTCATTCATGGCTCCCATCATGCATTGCTGCATGAATAAATTATGAGCTTAATTGTCTTAGTAATTTCCTTTATTGTCACTATTTTTTTATTTATTTTTTTCTATTTTTTATGTGACTTTTAGTAGCTTGTTTCTAATGTTCAGAGTTGATCTGTTTATCAGAATATGTTGCTTGTCGCCTTTGTTGAGATTCATACGCTGATTCTTGATGTCTGTGTGTGTCTAAAAGAAATATATATTTTTTTTATTCAAAACAACTTTTGTGAAATCCTTTGGATTATATTGAAAAAGCTGATCTTCTGCTGTAGAATCACAGTGTTGATGTACTCAATAATGTAAATGTAACTCAGAGATTGGGCTCTAAATGAGTTCAGTGATTCAGATCAAATGACGATTATGTAAAAACATAACCAACACCACCTGATCATCATATTTTTTTTTTTTTTTTTTTTTTTTTTTCTTTGCTTGGCTGGCTGTTACAACAACCCAAACAAAATCTAATGTTAAAAAGTCAAGGGTCAAGAGCTCAACTAAAGCAAACACTCATCTCTACGATGGTGGCTTAAAATTTTTTTACCTTTTCACCTATGGCGATTCTGCTTGTTATCATCAGGTGTCTTCAATAATGGTCAATCATCACTCAATTTATCACTTAATTATCTCATTAACTTTAACACTGCTTCAGTGGGTGGAATAAAAAATATGGCAGGACTTTTACTTTCTGACCCCTGGACTTTACACCTCTGGCCGGTTGACAAATGTGCGCTAATCATTGAATGTGAGCTGCTCTGAAGAACGCGCAACAGCGCCATCTTTTGACTTTAAAATATGCAGCGCTCACATTTATTTAATGAAATTAATAACAATCACATTAGGGAGTATCGCGATTTGTTTTTTCCATCCACAAAATATAAGACGCCTTAAAATGATCATTTATACTCTTGTTATACTGTTTAAGGCACTGAAGACTTTTAATGACCTTAAATTTATCTGATGAGCATGAGCGGAGTGGAATAATGAAAGTGATCAGCATGATTGATATTCAAAGGGTAAGCACGCGATGCATTGTGTGTTTATCTGCGGTCTGTAGAGCCGGTGTTCTGACAATTTGTGCTACCCTGTCAGATTGTGCTTCCAGCGTGATATTAATGTGCTTTATGGCTTTATTAACATCTACACCTACCCCAACCCTAAACCTACCCTTATAATGATGCAAGTACAGTAGTGTAGCACAATATGATATAGCATTAATCGTTAGAACAAGTACAAATCGATAGTGAAAAATTCTACTTATCAGATTGTGCTAAATTAATGTCTACACCTACCCCAACACTAAACATTACCTTACAATAATGCAAATACAGTAATTTTGTGTTATTTATCATGACAAAAATGATGTAATATTGATGTGCGCACGTGCAGTAAGCCCGGGTAGGACAATCTGATGGGTAGGATGAAATGTCAGGACACCTGTTTCCCCTTTTGAATGATGAATATAGACAAATTTATATGAAGAAATAGGCAGTTGTCTCCTTTACACAGGAGCAGAACGGTGTGTTCAAATGCAGCTGTTTTGCACCGACGCAGGCGACGCGAGGCAACAACACAGTCGGCTTTCATCAGCTCTAGTTCTTTGGCGTCTGTTTGCTGTGTGAAATTTTTCCCTACCTGTTCATATTTCAGTGCTCTAACTCAGTGAAACATGCAGCATCTCATTTAATTGTCAACACAGCAAATGATGTGATAGGCTACTGTTCACGGAACACGCAAATAACATGCAAATTTTACAGTCATAACGTGTGAATTTATATGGTTGCCAATGGTGACCTCAACAAAAAAATCACTGGCATATTAATATTTTTAGTTGCAAATGCAGCTAGTGTCTAATTGCTGATTTAAGAAAATGTTATTGAGAAATTTAAAACCAACATGAGAAAGAACATTTGTAGTTTTGTTGTATTTCAGATACTGAATGTTGATGTTTCTAAATAACACTGTCATCATTAACTTTCTATTTAAAACATGTTTTGTGTCATTTATACACTCACAGACATCAACATTCGGCATATGAAACACAACAATGGTGACATGCTTCATGCCAGCATACAAAACACATTCATGGCTCCCAGCATGCATTGTGGCATGCATACAATTTTTTTTCCCATGATTTTTTTTTTGATTGTCACCATTGTTGAGGTTTGTATGATGAGTGTTGATGTCTAAGATTGGTTTGCTTCTGTAACTCCGTATAGCTTTGTTTTGAATCTCTTACTTTTATTCATTGTTGCTTATTTTTTTATTACCTTATATGTAATATTGCCTACCACACTAATCTGACGTCGCTAGCTTGTAATATTTGAATCTAAATCGCTGTTACAACGCATTTGCATTTGCAGCGCTAGCTTGTTAACCTGCTAACAGTCGCTCGCGCGCTCCTTTTTCAACGCGTTCTTCAAACAGCTGTGGTAAGTCGGATCAGTCTACAAACACGGTGAGTCATGTCATCCTCTCCCAGCATTGCTACCTGTTCCATTTGCCACATGTTTACCATAGCTCTCTCTGTCAGCGACGAGGGATTTACATGTCATAAATGTAGGGAAATAGTCAGGCTGACAGAGAGAATCTCAGAATTAGAGACACGCATCCAAACTTTAATCGAGGATAGTAAGAATGCAAGGGCTTCAGATACTGTTTTGGATGCGACTAGCTTAGTGAACTCTGTACATTGTTCGGTTCCGGCTGTAGAGCCCGCGCAGCAGGGCACTTGGGTAACGGTGAGGCGGCCTAGCCGCGGAAAACACCACTCTTCCGTTCCAATAAGAACATCAAACAGGTTCTCCCCACTCAGTGATACACCCACTGAGAATCCTGTTGAAAGTGCCCTAGTTATTGGCGATTCTATTACACGGAACGTGAAAATAGAGACACCAGCCACCATAGTCACATGTTTGCCGGGAGCCAGAGCACCTGACATCAAAGCAAATTTAAAAGTGCTGGCTAATGCTAATCGTAAATACTCTAAGATTATTATTCACGTCGGCACTAATGATGTTCGACTTCGCCAGTCGGAGATCACTAAAATTAACATTAAAGAGGTGTGTGAACTTGCAAGTACAATGTCAGGAGAAGTAATTTGCTCTGGCCCCCTTCCTGTTCGTCGGAGTGATGAGATAGTTAGCAGATTATCATCACTCAATGGCTGGCTGTCTAAGTGGTGTCCGCAAAATAATATAGGTTTCATAGATAATTGGAAAAGTTTTTGGGGCAGACCTGACCTGTTAAAAAGAGATGGTATTCATCCCTCCCGGGATGGTGCTGCTCTTCTCTCTAGTAATATGGCACATAGTCTTAGAACTGAAACATGACAAACTGGGGCCCAGGTCAGAAAGCAGACAGACTGGCTAAACCGACCGTCTGCTAGCTGCCTCACGTTACAGAAGTCAGAAAATTCAGATAACTCTCAACACATAGAAACTCTTACACCTAGATATTTTCAAATAGAGACTGTGTCTGTACCCCGAATTAGTAAAAACAAAAAACTTCCAAACCCATTTAATGGTAAAAATTTAATTGATGTTCAACAAATAAAAAATAGAGATAATAATGCTAAACAAATGATAAAACTCGGGTTGTTAAATATTAGATCCCTTTCTTCAAAATCACTTATTGTTAATGATATTATCAAAGATAATAATCTAGATGTGCTGTGTTTGACAGAAACTTGGCTAAAACCGGACGATTACATTACTTTAAATGAGTCTAGTCCTCAAGGTTATGATTATCGACACAATGCCCGTCAGAAAGGCAAAGGGGGAGGTGTTGCTGTAATCTATAGTAATATTTACAGTATTAGTCAGAAGTCTTTCAAATATAATTCCTTCGAAACTATGGTACTTTACGTAACATTATGTAAGTTGACATTTGTGCTGGCTACTGTATACAGGCCACCAGGACACAATACAGACTTTATCAAAGAATTTGCTGACTTTCTATCAGAGTTAGTACTAGCTGCAGATAAAGTCCTTGTTGTTGGTGATTTTAATATTCATGTAGATAATAAAAAAGACGCATTAGGATTGGCATTTGCAGATATTCTAAACTCTATTGGTGTTAGACAACATGTGTCAGGACCCACTCATTGTCGTAATCATACTTTAGATCTAATATTGTCACATGGAATCGATATTGATGCTGTTGAAATTCTGCAGCAGAGTGACGACATCTCAGATCATTATCTAGTCTCGTGTATACTACATTTAGTCAAGGCGGCTAAACTGCCTCCATGCCATAAATATGGTAGAACCATCACTTCTACCACTAAAGATTGCTTTATAAATAATCTTCCTGATCATTTTCATCGCCTTAGCATACCAGACAGCTTAGAAGACCTCGATGTTGCAACAGAAACTATTGCCTCTGTCTTTTCCAGCACATTAGACTCAGTTGCTCCTTTGCGTTTAAAAAAGATTAAGGAAATTAATCCAATGCCATGGTACAATGACCACACTCGGGCCCTAAAGTTAGCAGCCAGAAAAATGGAGCGCAGCTGGAAGAAATCAAAACTAGAAGTATTTCGTATTTCGTGGAGAGAGAGAATGATTGAGTACAGAAAGGCCTTAAAATCTGCTAGATCTGCCTATTTTTCTAAACTCTTAGAAGAAAATAAACACAACCCTAGGTATTTATTTGATACAGTGGCTAAATTAACAAGAAATAAAGCTTCAACTTCTGATGTTTCCAAAGAGCACAGCAGTAATGACTTTATGAACTTCTTTACTTGCAAGATTGATAATATTAGAGAAAAAATAATAACCATGCAACCGTCTACTACAGTATCGTGTCAGATAGTGCATTGTAGTGTCCCTGAGGAAAAATTCAATTCATTTACTGCTTTAGGAGAGGAAGAATTGTCTAAACTTGTTAAATCATCAAAATCAACAACATGTATGTTAGACCCTATACCGACTAAGCTATTGAAAGAAATGCTTCCAGAGGTCATAGACCCTCTTCTCAATATCGTCAATTCATCTTTATCATTAGGATACGTACCAAAAACTTTTAAGCTGGCTATTATTAAACCTCTTATTAAAAAACCACAACTTGATCCTAGAGAATTAGTCAATTACAGGCCGATCTCAAATCTCACTTTTCTGTCAAAAATACTAGAAAAGGCAGTATCATCACAGCTATTTTCCTTTTTAGAAAGAAATGGTATCTGTGAGGATTTCCAGTCAGGATTTAGACCGTACCATAGTACTGAGACTGCTCTCATTAGAGTTACTAATGATTTGCTCTTATCATCAGATCGTGGTTGTATCTCTCTATTAGTGTTACTGGATCTTAGTGCAGCATTTGACACTATTGATCACAATATTCTTTTAAATAGACTCGAAAATTATGTTGGCATTAGTGGAATTGCATTGTCATGGTTCAAATCATACTTATCTGACCGTTATCAGTTTGTAGTAGTAAACGAAGACATGTCATATCGATCACAAGTTCAATATGGAGTACCACAAGGCTCAGTACTAGGACCGTTACTGTTCACTCTGTACATGCTACCCTTGGGAGATATCATTAGGAAGCATGGCGTTAGTTTTCACTGTTACGCTGATGATACTCAGCTCTATATTTCTTCGTGCCCTGACGAAACTTACCAATTCACAAAATTAACGGAATGCATAGCTGACATAAAAAATTGGATGACCAGTAATTTCCTACTACTAAATTCAGAAAAAACAGAGATTCTAATTTTTGGACCAAAAACTGCTTCACGTAATAACCTAGAATATTGTCTAACACTTGATGGCTGCTCTGTTAAGTCTTCGTCGTCAGTTAGGAACCTGGGTGTGCTTTTTGATACCAATCTTTCATTTGAAGGCCATGTTACTAGCATCTGTAAAACCGCATTCTTCCATCTTAAAAATATATCTAAACTACGACATATGCTCTCAATGAAAAATGCAGAACAGTTAGTTCATGCGTTCATGACCTCAAGGCTAGATTACTGTAACGCTCTACTGGGTGGTTGTTCTGCTCGCCTGATAAATAAACTACAGCTCGTACAAAATGCAGCAGCTAGAGTTCTTACTAGAACCAGGAAGTATGACCATATTAGCCCAGTTCTGTCAACACTGCATTGGCTTCCTGTTAAACATCGTATAGATTTTAAAATCTTGCTAATTACTTACAAAGCACTAAATGGTTTAGCTCCCCAGTACCTGAGCGAGCTCCTAATTCATTATAGTCCTTCACGTCTATTGCGATCTCAGAATTCAGGCCAGCTGATAATACCTAGAATATCAAAATCAACTGCAGGTGGTAGATCCTTCTCCTATTTGGCACCTAAACTCTGGAACAATCTTCCTAGCATTGTTCGGGAAGCAGACACACTCTGTCAGTTTAAATCTAGACTAAAAACGCATCTCTTTAACCTGGCATACACATAACACATTACCAATTTATATTTCCAAATCCGTTAAAGGATTATTAGGCTGCATAAATTAGGTCAGCCGGAACCGGGAACACTTCCTATAACACCTGATGTACTCGTTACATCAGAAGAAGAATGGCATCTACGCTAATATTAGTCTTTCTGTTTATCCCGAGGTTCACCGTAGTCAACCGGATCCGGGCCGTATCCAGGTGAGACCAAGGACCTGCACCTTGACACGACCACAACGCAGCCCTGAAGTATCAGCAGAGATTGAGTCAACTAGATCATCCCCTGTGAAGGCCTCATCGACACGACAGCCACGACACAGTTCCTCAACAACCGTCCATACCGGCGTGATGAATACGATCCTCAATTGGATGGAACTGAAATAAATACTTTTAATGTTGCGATCCTATTGGACTTATGATAGCAACCTGAATTGTAACAAAGCACTGTTGGCCAGAGGAGAACTGGCACCCCGACTAAGCCTGGTTTCTCCCAAGGTTTTTTTCTCCATTTTAACACCAATTTGCCACTTGTCTGCCACCTGATGTCACCTGATGGAGTTTGGGTTCCTTGCCGCGGTCGCCTCTGGCTTGCTTAGTTGGGGACACTTGACTTGACATTTGATATTCAACAGTGCTTTTGATCTGCCTGCATTGACACTATTCTTTAAGAGATGCTGTGCAGCCAAACAATGTACCAGTTATCAATGTAAAGCTGCTTTGACACAATCTACATTGTAAAAAGCGCTATATAAATAAAGGTGACTTGACTTGACTTGACTAAGTGTGTCATTTTTAACTTTTAAATAGTTTTGACAATGTTACACAAGTTACTTCAGTGTTACAAATGGTTTTTATCACATCATTTGAGTTCATTACTTTTCTCATATAATTGTTCAATTCCAAAAATAAGCACAACTACAAAAAAAAAAAAAAAGTTATTTAAACCACTTTAATGCTGTCATTTGTCCGTTATTAAACTGTTATTAAAGTGATGTTTTCTGAAAACACCTGTAATTGCTGACAAAAAAGCAACTCAACAAAAGTGAAGGGTCAAGAGCTCAACTAAAGCAAACACTGATCTCCATGATGGTGACCTCAAACGAAACATTTTCATTAAGACATCAACATCTAAACCTCTGTTAATTCTCAATAAGAACTTCTTTAAACGTGTGACAGAAATAAAGTCAGTCTGGTTAGTAATAAGTGAAGCTGGTAATGCTGTTTGTGGAGTTGTTTAATCAGATCTTCAGAGATTTAATGTCTTTTATCTTCAGATCATCTAAGGCTGTGTCTGAAGAAAGTTGTAGTTTGTGTTCTTATTTCTTTCTTTCAGTGCTTGTTCACAGCAGGTGTTTGAATGATTGAAAAAATGTTTCAGGAACATCATACTAACCTTTAAATAACATTCTACTAACATTAAGGAAACTGAACATTTTCATGTTCTTGGAATGTTACAAATCAATATTCCTAAAATGTTGAATTTTAGATCAAAATTAAGTTGAAAGAACGTTTGAGGAACATTATACCTTATAAAAACGTTCCTCTAACGACAAGAAAACTGGATGTTTTTTACATTCCCAGAACCAACACTGAATATTTAGAGAACGTTCTTATAACAAAATTCTGTTAGCTGGGCGTATACCTACAGATAAGAGATTATATCTGTTGTTTCTTTCTTGTAGAAGTAAGAGTTCTTGCGATTGGACCAAATGCATCTGTAAAAGAAATCCCTTTGATCAGGACAGAAAAAGCTCACATGGATATTGACCTTTTTGAGATTGCCAAGAACAGCATTTTAAGTATGTAAGAAGCATGAACATTTTCTGAAAACACATGAAAATACAAACAATTATGAAAAATGTTTCTTTTTTTTTTTCCTTCTTTTTTTTCAAATTGATGGGACTCATTTTATGTTGTTGTGTCACACAGGATCAGCTTCTGTGGCTTTCATGAGCTACAACGCAATGGAGAATCTACTGAAGCCAGACTTCTTCTTCAACACATCAAATGACACGATTAAAACCATGATGTCCACTGTGATCTCCGCTACTCTTCACAAAACCACCAACACTAAACTCACCAAACCAGTCAACTTCACCCTCAAACACATCAGAGTGAGTTAATTTATTTGACTCCTATGCAGCCGCTGTTCTGATCAAGCAAAGTTTACTGTGAACCCAGAAAAAGATATGTTGGAACTTGGAAAAATATTTTTTTTCTCTGATTTACAATGTTGTGTCCACCCTGTGAAGGAGTTTGACCCCAGCGGTTCTCTGTCCTGTGTGTACTGGAATACCAGCGAGTGGATTGTAGATGGTTGTTCTGTTTTAGAGACTAACAGCAGCTACACTGTGTGTTCCTGTGTCCATCTGTCGACATTCGCTCTCATCATGCAAACCAGCAGACCACCAGAGGTACTAGAACATTTATAGTGACCATTGAAGAACAGCACAGATTTGGCACTCATGTACTCATGTTTTCTCAGAGCGACTCACTGCTGGATCTGTTGAATTTGGTGTGTGTGATTGTGGGGCTGGTGTTCTTCAGTTTGGCCCTGTTGACCTTTGCCCTTTGTCAGTGGAGTCCTGGAGTGAATAATGTGGCTCGAATCAACCTCTGCATCAGTCTTCTGCTGGCTCACCTTCTGTTCCTGCTCACACAACAGTTCCTGAGCTTCATACGCCCCCTACAGGTGAGAATGATGAAGGAGCCCTACAGCTCAGCACAGCCTCACTGAGAATCATCATAACCGTCTCTCTTATTCTCCAGGTGTTGTGTGACGTGATATCAGGTGTTCTGCACTTCCTCTTTCTCTCCGGCTTTGTGTGGATGTTCATTGAAGCTGTGCTGCTCTTCATCTGTGTGAAGAACCTATCACAGATCAGCTCCAAAAAGAGGGAGGTGCTTAGCAGTGGATTCCTGTGTGTGATTGGATATTCTATTGCTCTGGTTGTGGTGGCCGTGTCTGTCGGGCTGGTTCCTGGAGGCTACGGCAGCGAACAGTGAGTTGTTGTTGTTTAAAGTCAATTTGATTAGAAGCAAATAAAGCAGCTTGGGGCTTGTGTGACATTTTTGCCATCTGATAAAAGCTTTACATACACTATAAATATAAACATGATTAAAAAGATAAGTCAGCACCTGAAATACTATTTTTTGACAATTTCTTTTGATCTTTTTATTGTGTTTTCCTCCAAACAGGTGCTGGATTAAAATGGACAAAGGTTTAATCTGGAGTTTTCTGGGTCCTGTTTGTGTCATTCTAGCAGTAAGCACATTTCTCATTTCTCATGATTTTAATTCATATTAAAGGGAAAACAAGGTGATTAATTATTCTTGTTCTACTTTTCAGATAAACATGATTCTCTTCATCAACATCATCATCAGTTTGAACTCAACTCTCAAAACTCTGAACGCTGAAGTTTCACAGATGAAACAAACCAAGTGATGCAACAAACAATATGATTTAAACACTCCATACACTCTTAGAAAGGATGTGTTAAAACTAGGGCTGGACGATTATGGCCTAAAATCAAAACCTCGGTTAATTGAACATTTTACCTCGATTACGATTAATGAACGATTATTTTGTTTCTGTTTTTTTTTTTTGTTTTTTTTTGCCCTTATAGTTCACTGACAAGGTTTGAACTGTAAATATGATTGACTATTAAAGGTGGAATATTTTTTCATATTGAAAGACTGATCCGAACAGCTCACTTTCGGCAGTTATTTTATCTATGGCTCGTAACATTTCTTACAGATTTCTGCTCGTTGTAAATCAGATACAGATAAACTAGCACAGCAATTAGTCATACCGTCTCTCTATTAATTATGAAGCTGTGGGTTGTAAATAGTTCCTTCGAAAGTAGAAAATATATGCTATAATAACTTTTGAGTTTCTAAGCTACTTTAGTGATAAATCACAGGACAGCACTGATAACTAGTTTCTGCGTTCCTCTCTGTGCGCGCGATCTTCACGCGAGCTCGATATAATACACATCCGATCATCTAAAATCGCTTGAATGTCCAAACTGGCAAACCTTAAAACACATACAACTGACAAAGTTTAGTGAAGACGCAAGGCTCACCACTCTCGCGCCGTCTCTGTGTGTTGACTCAGTGTTCACCTCCATGTTGCTTTCATGCCACTGACTGGACGGGCCGGAGTCATATGGCTACACACGCGGTAGTATGTTTTTAAAGGGGAAGTATTAACAGGATTAAAAAAACAAAATAAATGACATGGGAAAATTACGTCGATTACTTTTCGATTAATCGTCCAGCCCTAGTTAAAACTGACTCAAAATGTGTTAAATTCTTACACATCAGTGTGTGAATTTAGGGACAACATTTGTTGTGTTAATTCTGACACATTCATTGAGGCAATGATTTTAACACAGTGAATGTGTCAGGAAGGTTAACCAGAGGTGTAGTCAAGACCAGACCCTCCAAGACCGAGACCAAGATTACTCAAGAGGGAAGTTAATGAGATAATTAAGTCATTAATCAAGCACTAGTGATGAACACCTGCTGTTAACAGTCAGAATCACTGAAGGAAAGAGGAAAACAACAACAAAATAATACACCTGTGCTACTTCTGAACATGAAGACCAAATTTGCAATGATCTCTTTGTCAAGTCCAGTCAAAAAAACATCACTTACACATCAGTGTTGTGTTTTGGGACAACCTAGTTACGAGCACTTTACTGACGAAACTGTGACTTGACACAGCACTTACATACTGTTGTACTCATGTTGATTTGATTGCTTCTACTATTCTCATTTGTAAGTTGCTTTGGAGAAAAGCGTCTGCTAAATGACTAAATCGAAAATGTAAACTGAAGCAAACCTTGATCTCCATGATGGTGACTTACAAATTGTGATTTTTCTCCTTTGATTCTGCTTGTTAACAGCAGATCACCTTCCTGACACATTTACTGTGTTAAAATCATTAACACAATGAATGTGTCAAAATGAACACAAGTCATCCACTCATGAAGAAAGAGGCATGAACTTGTTTAAGGGCTTGCAGCAGGTGTTCGTCACTAATGTTCAATAATCACACGATTAATTTATTATCTTGATTGAATGGTCTTGTTTTAGTCTTGGAAGGTCTGGTCTCGTCCACACCTCTGGTCTTGAATGGTCTTGGTTTTGGAGGTCTGGTCTTCACCTCTGAAATGAACACAAAGATGTGTAAATGTGTAATATTAACACATTACAGGTGTTTTTGGCTGCACAGATTGTGTTGATGCTGTGAACAAATACACAGATTGTGTTAATTTTAAAACTACACATAATATGTGTAAAACAATTGAATTCTTCCAACATGTTTTTATGCAATATTGACTAGAGTGCTACACATAATATGTGTAATTTTTCTACACATTTCTACTTAGAGTTTAGAAAAATATATGTAGTCAGTAAAGACACATTAACTCTCTCTGTTTCTCTACAGGACTATGGTATTTAAAACTCTGGCTCAGTTTGTGGTTCTTGGCTGCTCCTGGATTCTGGGTTTCTTCACTAATGTCAGTAAGGTTCTGGAGATCATCTTCCTGATCTTGAACTCCCAGCAGGGAACCTTCATCTTCCTGGTCTATTGTGTCCTTAATAATGAGGTCAGACATCACTCAATTTACCACCATATGCCATGTGAAAACGACATGAAAAACTATTACAGTTGTTTTCAAGGATTCTGTTATTTACATTATTATATATTATATATTTTCTTATTTTGGCAATCCGTTTCTTTTATAGAGAAATGTCAGAGGCAGTTTTTTAATCTGTTACTTTTCCATTTCCTTCCTGTGACGGAATGTTCAAATGAGCCAAAACTATTAAAACTCCAACTGTCAAAAATTCTAATATAAATGTGCATTTGATATGTCTGTCTGACTGAAAGGCATTAATGCTTTCAAACTCCAAGCTTTTAAAACTACTTCAAACTTTTAGGCCTGGCTTTCTCAAGCTTTTTTCTATTTTGTCCTCTGTAATTAATTCAGTGATTTTATGACCCCGCTCCATAGGAAAACCGTTTCACTCTCTCCAGAGACAGTATATGGAAGAAAAGTATCAGTTTACTTCAGAAAGTCTCTTAAAGGGTTAGTTCACCCAAAAATGAAATTTCTGTCATTAATTACTCACCCTCATGTTGTTCCAAACCCATAAGACCTTTGTTCATCTTCGGAACGCAAATTAAGATATTTTTGATGAAATCCGAGGGTTTCTGAACAACACATAGGCAGCAACGTCATTGCACCTTTTGACGTCCAGAAAGGTAGTTAAAAACATGGTTAAAATAGTCAACGCGAATGCAGTGGTTCAACTTTAACGTTATGAAGCGATGAAAATACTTTTTGTGTGCAAAAATAAAAATAACGACTTTATTCAACAATTTGAACCGTTGTCATACGTAGTGAACTCAGTGCAGGCTTCCTTGTTTACGTCCGAACGCCAACTCAGTATTGGCCGAAGCTGATCACATGAGCAGCACGATGCATGCATGTGATGCTGACACAGGATCCGGCCAATAAAGAGCCAGCATTTGGACATAAACAAGGAAGCCTGCACTGAGTTCAAATTGTTGAATCAAACCGCTGTTTCTGTTTTGTTTTTGCGCACAATAAATATTCTCGTCACTTCATAACATTAAGGTTGAACCACTGCAGTCACATTGATTATTTTAACTACCTTTTTGGTCATCAAAAGGTGCAGTGACGTTGCTGTTTATGTGTAGAGCAGATACCCTCAGATTTCATCAAAAATATCCTAATTTGCATTCCGAAGATGAACGAAGGTCTTACGGTTGTGAAACGACATGAGGGTGAGTATTTGATGACAGAATTTTCATTTTTTGGTGAACTGGCCCTTTAAAACATATTTTCTTACCTGTTTATTATAATTCCACTGTGGTTGATGGATTTCAGAGGTTAAATTGATGTCATGAAGTCACTCAGCTCTTCTCATCTCATTGTTGTCCAGGTCAGGCAGCAGTACAGGAAGTTCTTCAGATTTCTCAGATATGTCTTTGCTGTGGACACAAACACTGAGGATTACAAAATCATGATCAAGAAATAAAAATACTGCTCAAGTGCCATTAATATACAGGTGATGTTGTCATGATTCCAGTCTGTGTTTCCCTGTCTCATGGTTAAGGACTTTAATGTTGAAGTTTTTCTGTTAAATTCTGTGTTCACTTCCTGTGTTTAGTTCCTGGTTCCTTACTCTCTTGTCTGTTTCCATAGCTACCCTCATTTGTTACCATGGCCACCCGATGCTGTCCCTTGTTAGCCCCTTGATTTCCTTGTGTATTTATACTCTGTGTTTTAGTTGCCTTGTGTCTGCCATTGTTTTTGCATGTTTCGTGAAGCTGTTATGTTTTTGTTCCTTGCATTTTGTTCCTGTTCCTGGTTTGGATTTTGATGTGGAATATCTTTGTTTGTGTTTTTGAAATTAATGTTGTAGCATGTGGATTTTTGCTCCTTCTCTTCTGCTGCTTCATAACAGATGTTATATTTACAGTAAAATACACAACAGAATCAATGTTTTGGATGTTCCGTGTAGTCTCAGCCCATTTCTGTACACCAGTCTTTTGATAAATACTGTTAACTGTATTTAATCTTTTTAACCCACAAGATTTTTTTGGTGGAGGGTGAAAAGCATGTTGAGCTCGGAAAGCTCCTAGCAAAGACTGTTTCTTCTGTAAGAACCCTTTTTATATTACTTCAAATATTCATATAGCAAAACATATTTTCAGGAGGGAAGTTCACAGGTTTTATAGGTGTAGGGGATTTACCTTTATAACTAAACAATTAAAATAACTATATGAACAGCTGATATCTCAAAATCTGTATTGTCATATGGCTTGCATTTTTGTATTATAACATGGGAATGATTGATTATTGTTTTTGTTCAGGTTAGTACATGTTTTGTTGCAAAGTTATGTCTCAATAAACAGACAAAGCAAAAAGCTCCATATAATAGACTGAATTTGAGAAGAATATTGTGGTTTGCAAAATGAAAATTTAAATCAAGCCATTTTCTGCAACTTATCTGTATTTAAAATGTAACATACAAATGTCTTAAAGGGGTCATGAACTGCATAATTTTATTATTTTATGTTTTCTGAGGTGCACTTATAATGTTATGATTTTTACATCAAAAAAATGTAGAAATAAAAGGCATTTTTCCTACCCTGATTTTATCCCACTGATTTGAACTCTCTGTTTCAAGGAGCGTGTCTGCTGTGTGACTTCAGTGTAAATGCCCACTGCTGTGATTGGCTAACATATTTTCATATGAAAATAGTTAAGTATTACTCTCTATGTGGAACTTTTTCGAAAACTGCTATTACAGTTCTCAAGGTTAACTAATTGTGAAAAGTTTTGATCATAGTATTATATATCGACATTGTAACTTGATTTATGCAGACTAACAAATGCTTTTGTCATAATAGTGCAAATACAATGTAAATAAGAGATTTGTTGATTATAACGGGAGATTTGGTGAGAGCCCAGAACTCATTCACTCAGTTACTGATGCAGCTTCTGTTTTTAAAGTGGGAACTACTTCATCTTTCAGTAATAGCCTTTGTGCAAATCCAGCATTGCCCTCTTGTAGATTCTGGAAGCTGTCTTCCGCGCCGCATCCAGTGTAGGCAATATCACTGATTATAATGGGTTCTATTATCTTTTGAAGCGACTCTTCCGCTTCCATAATGCCGTGCGACATGGCCTCACCCACTTTGTTGCGTGTTCCCGTGGGCAGGCTTTATGTTAATTGCAGGGTTTATGATGTCACCAACCCAGGAAGAAGCTCGTTGTAGTCCAAACCGGTTGTAATTGTAGGCATTAAACTGCCATAACTTTAAAATTTTACTGTTTATGCTCAAGCAGCAAAATTACACACTAACTAAAGTTAAAACTGAAATTGCAATGAACCACCCCTTTAAACTTACAGTTCAATAGTTTTCAATACCAAAGTTAATGTTCATGTAACCTAATCTGGCCTATTCTATTAATTCAACCAAATAAATAATTATTTTATTTAAACTGTTCTTTTATGTCAATTGTAAATAATTATTTCAAATGTTTCAGCCATGTTTCAGTTGAGAACTTTATTCCCATTTAAATTCATTTCTACTGCAAATAATAAATGATATGATTTCAGCCACTGAAACATCAACTGCAAATCAAATCAATGACATTTCTCAAGATTTGAGCAGAGGATGATTAAACAACTGCAAAAACAGCTTTACCAGCTTCACTTATTACAGACCAGTTTGACTTCTTACACATCAATGAGTGAGTTTAGGGACAACGCTTGTTGTGTTAATTCTGACACATTCATTGAGTCAATGATTTTAACACAGTGAATGTGTCAGGAAGGTTAACCAGAGGTGTAGTCAAGACCAGACCCTCCAAGACCGAGACCGAGACCGAGACCAAGTCCATTCAAGAGGGAAGTTAATGAGGTAATTACAGAGGTGTAAAGTCCAGGGGTCAGAAAGTAAAAGTCCTGCCATATTTTTTATTCCACCCACTGAAGCAGTGTTAAAGTTAATTAGATAATTAAATGATAAATTGAGTGATGATTGACCATTATTGAAGACACCTGATGATAACAAGCAGAATCACCAAAGGAGAAAATCACAATTTTTAAGCCACCATCGTAGAGATGAGTGTTTGCTTTAGTTGAACTCTTGACCCTTGACTTTTTAACATTAGATTTTGTTTGGGTTGTTGTAACTAAGTTGAAACAGCAAGACAAGCAAAGAAGAAGAAGAAGAAGAAGAAAAAAAAAAGATGGTCAGGTGGTGTTGGTTATGTTTTATGTAATAGTTATTCAACCTGCATCACTGAACTCATTTAGAGCCCAATCTCTGAGTTAGATTTACATTATTGATTACAGCAGCACTGTGATTCTACAGCAGAAGATCAGCTTCACAAGCAGGCCATAGCAATGCCACATGTCAGCCAAGAGCAAAGAAATAAACATAAACTGGACCTTATCTGAGCCACAAAATCTGTGTATATTAAATATAGGGTCATCTCAGCCTTAATAAACTGTTAACAAGCAGAATCACTGAAGGAAAGAAGAGAACAGAAAAAAGAGACGAGCAGAAACACAAGAACTACAACTGACTTCAGCCACAGCCTTAGATGAAATCAACTGAAGATGAAAGACATTAAATCTCTCAAGATCTCAACAGAGGAGGATTAAACAACTCCACAAACAGCATTACCAGCTTCACTTATTACTAACCAGACTGACTTTCTTTATGTTAGACATCTACAAAAGTTGTTATTGAGAATTAATAGAGGTTTAACTCTGTTTCATTTGAAGTCACCATAATGGTGATTAGTGGTTCCATTAGTTGGGCTCTTAACTCTTATTGTACATTTGTCTTTTCTGGCTGCTGTGACAGTGTGTTTGTTAAACATATTTGCAGTAGCAAAAGAAGTTAATAGTACAACATGATCGTAAGATTTAAACGACATCAGGCTATTTTGTGATGACCACAAAACAATCAACAATCAACAGACAACCATCATCACTTGATGTTGTTTTGCTTTAGCTTTAGCTTTCTTTGCTACTGCAAATGTACATGTATTGTTGACCTAAAACTGAGTTCAGTATAGCTAACTTAGTAATGAATGACTAAATTATTAAATATAATTTTTCATTTAATAGCATTAAGTATTGAACTGATTTTCTAAAACAGACCACAAAGTATAAAGTCTATAGACGTATAGTCTATTTTTAGACTCCTAAAGGGCAACCTATCATCTCAGATACAAACTAATTTACAGACAGATTAAGAAAATGTAAAAATTAAATTCATAAAATTTCAGCATTAATGTAATAAGGTAACGTTTAACAACTATTTAAACATCCAAGACCCCTGCAAATATTGTAAATATGTGAAATATAACAACTTTTATCTGAGGGTGAGTAGATTTCCCACTACAGGTGGCCATGTTGTTTTTAAATGCTGCCTGTGAGCTAAACAAAGAACGTATGAACAAAGTCACCAGATCTAAATGGTGGAGAGCTGTTCTTCCAAACAACAGAGTCAGTACAAATGTCCAGAGGAGACATGAGCCAAAGGTCATGAAACTTACAAAGTATAAAATCAAAACAGTATAATAATAGTGAAAACATTGTCCAGTGTATGTCTATGTAAATCACCAACTCTTGTTTTCCTTTTATTTAAATCTGTTTTCTGTTGTGATATTAGATATGTTATTCCAGTTGTACTGCTTTCACTCAATTCTATTCTTTATTGAAGTATTTGAATACAGGTTTTCAACTTACCATCAAACAACACAACCCTTTACTGTTTTGCAAAGGTCACTCGAAAGATGCTCAGTATGTTCCAGAAATTATGTAAATGATGTTTGAGAAAAGCACTGTGTTAAAAACCACAGTGTTTTGTATATGTGAGGGCTGTGTGTTATTCTAGACTGAATGCAAATGTATCTTCATTAGAGGTGGTAGTGATGAGTTTACTCTTCAGAGCAGGGGTTCCCAAACACACTCCTGGAGCATCCACAACACTGCATGTTTTCCATGTCTCCTTAATCAAACACACCTGATTCAGATCATCAGCTCATTAATCGAGACTCCAAGACCTGAAATGGGTGTATCAGGGGGCTCCTCCAGTGTGAAGGAGACATCCAAAATGTTCAGTGCTGGGGAGGCAAAGTTTAGCTCCAACCCTAATCAAACACACCTAAACAATCAGTGTTTTCAGGATTACTAAGGCTACAGACAGGTGAGTTGTGTGTGTGTTTTTTTTTTTCTTTTTTTCTCAGGGTTGGAGTTGGATGTGTTTTGGTAAACACTGTTACAAAGACCACAAACTCACATAAAAAGCCAAGAGTCAAACTGCACAACTAAAGGACACACTGACCACCATAACGGTGACCAAACATTTTCAATATAACATCAACATCTAAAACTCTGTTAATTCTCAAAAAGAACTTCTGCTGAGGTCTTGAGAGATTTATTGTCTTCTTTTATCTTCAGTTGATTTCAGACTGTGTAGCTTTATGTCAGTTGTAGTTGTGTTTCATTTTCTGAGAGTGTAAGCATGATGTTGAACCAACATCACATTGTAACCCTGATTCAATGCCATTACCATTGATTTTTTGTTGAAATTTCAACATTGATTCAACATTAATTGAGGGTGCAAAAGTGATATTGATTCAATGCAGTTAACGTTGACACATTAACTTTGATTCAACATTATTTCGATCATTGATGCTATCTGGGGTGTTTTTGGGTTTTTTTTTTTTACTGTAAAAATTGTCCTTTAATTCATCTGTAAAATGCTGGCAGCACAGTTGCACTAAATTAAAACTCAGGTTAATTCAATCACTGACAGAGACGGCGAGCGGTGATCCTTGTGTCTTCACTAAACTTTGTCAGTTTTATGTGTTTTAAGGTTTGCCAGTTTGGACATTCAAGCTATTAGATGATCTGGTGTGTATTATATCGAGCTACTATGCTCGCGCAACTGCACTGTGGCACGAACACTCTTACAAACAGTAGCTGCACAAAACGTGAAGATCGCGCACACAGAAAGAAACGCAGAAACTAGTTGTCAGCGCTGTCCTGTGATTTATCACTAAAGTTGCCTAGAAACTCAAAAGTTATTATAGCATATATTTTTCTACTTTTGAAGTAACTATTTACAACCCACAGCTTCACAATTAATAGAGAGATGGTATGACTAATTCACACACGCAATCGCTCTCATTACGTACTGGTACTGTGCTAATTTATCTTTATCTGATTTACAACGAGCAGAAACCTGTAAGAAATGTTACGAACCATAGAGAAAATAACTGCCGAAAGTGAGCTGTTATGTCAGATCACTCTTTCAATAGGAAAAAAATTCCCACCTTTAATAGTCAAGCATATTTATAGTACAAACCTTGTCAGTGAACAATGAGGGCAAAAAAAAACAACAACAACAACAACAACAAAAAAACAGAAACAAAATAATCGTTAATTAATCGTAATCGAGGTAAAATGTTCAATTAATCGAGGTTTTGATTTTAGGTCATAATCGTCCAGTCCTACGTTAAATCTCTCAAGATCTCAGCAGAGGATTAAACAACTCCACAAACAGCATTAAGAGCTTCAATTATTACTAACCAGGGGTGCGTTTCCCAAAAGCATCATTAGCAAACTATGGTCACAAGTTCCATTGAACTCCATTGGTAACAAGAGAACTTGTGACCATAGTTGGCTCCGGGAAACGCACCCCCAGTTTGACTTTTTTGTGTCAGATGTCTACAGAAGCTCTTAATGAGAATTAACAGAGGTTCAGGGGCTGTATTCACAAAACATTTTATCTTACCACTAGGAGTTCTATAGCAGTAGATCTAAATAGCAGTAAAAGTTCTTAACTAAGAGCTTTCTCTTAAGACCTATTCACAAAGCTGCTGAGACCAACTTTTACTAAAGAATATAGGTCAGTCTTAAGCTACGAGAAAGGGCGGGGTTGACGTCGTTGCTATAGATGATGTGCCGTAGGCTATGCGTCTGTTTTCATTTATACTTCTGCGTTGTTGTCTGCGTCGACGTGCTTGCAGACCACTAGTTGGCAGTGTCCGCGATCATGATGAGGATCAAGCCAAAAGCCGAAGAGCTCAGCTTGTCATGTACGTTGTCAGAGAAGATTACAAATAGAAGCGGAAGTGTAAATCAGCCTTAACTATGCCCACAGTGATTGGCTGATGGGGGAGGGGTCTCTGTCAGTGATTCATTCATAGAAATATTGTAGAAAGAGATATCATATTGCCATATTCAAATAAAGATTTTAAAATGTAGGCTAAGTGTGACTAATTAAACAAGTATATGTTCAGCTAATTGTCAGCCTCTTAGCCTACATATCTGCATCTCAAGAGATTGCAGCTTTCAAGGGACAAATGATGTTTTATAGAAACAAAGTTTGGGAGGAGCACGTTCAAATGGTCTATCTAATCAGCTCGAGAGGAGGCATATATATATATATATACACACACACAGCCAACTGACCTAGTAACCTTGACAGTTTTCAGCATCCCTCCGCCACACTGACACCTTACTCTCAGCTGGTTTCTATTCCCAGAATATGGGGGAGTACTCTGGGTTTGGGCTAAATTCCAAGCTCGGTGCCCTCGATCCCCATGGACAGCACGCCAAATATGCTTTTTACTCTTTTAATCTATTTGTTCATTTGTAAGTGTGAACTTGTGAAAACAACTGACACAGTTAATTGGACATATTTATTTTTTTTATTGATTTAATTTCAAAGATTTATTTTTGGTGTTTTTGCTTTTTTATTATGATAGGAATGTACCCAGCTAACAGAATTGTGTTATACGAACATTCTCTAAATATTCAGTGTTGGTTCTGGGAATGTAAAAAACGTCCAGTTTTCTTGATGTTAGAGGAATGTTTTTTATAAGGTATAATGTTCCTCAAATGTTCTTTCAACTTAATTTTGATTTAAAATTTAACATTCTAGAAACGCTGATTTGTAACATAAAAATGTCCAGTTTCCTTAATGTTAGTAGAATGTTATTTAAAGGTTAGTATGATGTTCCTGAAACATTCTTTCAAACAACAAACGTGTAACCAATCAGCATATTACAGTGGAGGAGAGAGAACGAGCAAGAGGAAGATTTGAAATAAGAAAAAAGAAGAAAAAAAAAAAAACTGCAGAACAAGAGATGGGACACAAAACAAAATGGGTCAAAAGAATATCACTGGAATGAAGGTTAATGACTGGGCAAGTGCTTTAGGGCCCGCGTTTATATTAGAAAACCTTTGCAGCGCTGGAGAGAGCTAAGTAGGAAGGCTTGAAAACAGATGCTAAGGCTGCTTTGATTCCCTCTCATGTAAGTAACACTGGCTTTTGATTGTTTGGAGCTGCTGTGCTGAAAGTGTTGTGGGTGAATATAATCTCTTAATAACCACTTTTGGCCAGGAATAAGATTAGAAAAGTATTATATTTTATGATGCTGAAAACTATACCACCTGAACATCTTTATTTCTGTCTTTCTTTGCAACAAATTATTTGTTTTAGTAAGCAATGATTAAAAAAAAAGACCACAAACTCACATAAAAAAGCCAAGAGTGAAACTGCCCAACTAACGGAAACACTGATCACCATAATGGTGGCACCAAGCATTTTCAATAAAACATCAACATCTAAAACTCTGTTAATCAAAAAGTATGTATATGTGAGGGCTATGTAATTTTCAAAAATAACTTCTGTAGATGAATGAAAGAAATGAAGTAAATCTGGTTAGTAATAAATTGAACTGTACCCTCACACAACTACATTGATTGCTTGCTTCTGCCACCGCTGCTATTAATAATATTCACTACATTGCAATACTGAATTTACAATACATGCTGTTGCTGTTAATAATATATGCAATGTTGCAGTATGAATTGCTATGCATGCTGCTACTGTTAAATATTCCTAAACATTGCAATCTGAATTTGCTATAGCCTACTTAGAATTGCTGTAAGCCCTGTTGAATAAGCAAATCGTAATCGAATGTCTATTTCACTACAGTTAATGTAGGCTACCATCAGTGTTGGGCACATTACTTTAAAAAAGTAATTAGTTATAGTTACTAGTTACTTCTCTCAAATAGTAACTGAGTTAGTAACTGAGTTACATCATTATAAAAGTAACTAATTACCAGGAAAGTAACTACTGCATTACTTTTGCAAAAAAAAAATCAAATATGTAAAATAACTTGGATGCCCCTAATATTAAATATGAGTCTAAAAATTAATTATTTTTGATCCGACTCGTGACTCATGATCCGCTCTTGCTCACGACATGAAATTTCTCTGTATTGTACTACGTGTTGGTAGCCATTACAGAAAACATAGTTTCATATTTATGTTTAAATAGTCCTATGTTATGTTTTAAATCTATTTGATTATGAAAAGTGAACAGCATGAGTAAGATGCATCAAAAGATGCGCAATATATGTCGGGAGACATGGAGTGGGTCAGACATGATTTTGACCACTTCATTAAGTTTTGTTTTGTAGAAAGCCTTTCTTTAAAGTGAATTTCGCTTTGTAAAAATTGTATCTTAATTTTAATCAATGTTTCATTAACCGATTGCCTGGATAATTAATAAATAAGAAGCAAATATAGCAGACAATATAATGGAGGTGCCGGCGCGATCACTTGCACGTGAACTGGAGTGCGTCTTATAGGCTAAATGAACCAAAACTCAGCGTATAGGCTGCTTGCCTCACAGACATGAGAAATATATCTATAGAAAGCTTGAAATGTCTTCTTTTAAACGAAATAATTAAAAACAAAAAGGAATATGCTACTCTCTGAATGAATTGTGCATTCTCTCTCTAGGTGCGTCCACTATGCGGAGATGATGAGAGTCAGCAATGTCAACTTCATTTTTGCAATGATTCAGAAAACATTAGTTTATTAATAAACAATTAAAATGTCTCCTTGCTGTTTTTTGTCACATTGATATTCATTATTTTTGCCGGTTCTTTATGGCAAGCTTTATGCTTGAGTGCTATATAGCCTATATTACGTAAACGCTCATTATTATGGTTTATTCTCTCCAGTATTTAAGAAACTAAATTAATATAAATGTGATTAGTCAACTAATGGCTTAAATGAACAACTACTAGTCAACTAGAAAAAACATATTTCACATATTTTCGATGTCACAGCATGTCACAAAGGGTATTCTGGTTTGAGCTCACGCTCCACTCGCATGCTCTGACACACACACACACATAGAGAGAGAGAGAGCATCGTACATTATTATCAGTTTAAAATTATATTTGTGTATGACCAAACTGTACTATTTCTTTACAACAAGACGCTTTCAGGTCTATCATCACACACCAATTGTCATCAGTTAGCATGTGTCCCACCCCAACACACACACCAGAGAAAAACTTTGCAGGTCCTATGGCTGAGAGAGAGCCTAACCGGATGAAAACCGCATCAGTGAGCTCAATTATAGTAACGTGGCATTTGTTTTGTCAGCAACGGTAACAGCGTTGTAACAGGAGAAAAAGTCATTCATTTGATTACTCGTTATTGAAAAGAGTAACGCCGTTAGTAATCCCGTTTATTTATAATGCCGTTATTCCCATCACTGGCTACCATCTATGCTTTGTCAAATTCCATGCTACTACATTGTCAAATAACTGCTGCCACACAGTAAATTCCCCGGTGTTAAATTAACATTGCTGACAGAAATAAAGTCAGTCTTGTTTGTAATAAGAGAGATTTGATGTCTTTCAGTTGATTTTATCTAAGGCTGCGTTTACACTGGCACAAAAATTCCGATCTTTTGCTCACATCTGACACAGATTAGAATTAGTTGCACACGTGTAAACACAAAAATTCACACAAGATCCGATTTTTTCGCATCCGATCTGAGCCACTTCCAAATGTGATTTTAAATCCGATACATATCCGATCTCTGGACATGCGACCTACGTCTAAACACGCATATCCGATTCCCATTGGAATTCCAAGCCATCACAAATTTGCATCACATTATGAAATAAATGTTTTTCTCCAAAACACGTTTTCCACAATTATTGGCACCCTTTTATTCAATACTTTTTGCAACCTCCTTTTGCCAAGATAACAACTCTGAGTCTTCACCTATAATGCCTGATGAGTTTGGAGAACACCTGACAAGAGATCAGAGACCATTCCTTCATACAGAATCTCTACAGATCCTTCAGATTCCCAGCTGCATGTTTGTGCTTCTTCTCTTCAGTTCACTCCACTCATTTTCTATAGGGTTCAGATCAGGGGACTGGGACGGCCATGGCAGAAGCTTCATTTTGTGCTCAGTGACACATTTTTGTGTTGGTTTTAATGTTTGTTTTGGATCATTGTCCTGATGGACAATCCAACCACGGCCCATTATTGAATTTCTAGCAGAAGCGTTCAGGTTTTGATTTTTTATCTGTTGGTATTTGATAGAATCCATTATATGTATCTGAACAAGATGTCCAGGACCTCCAGCAGAAAGAAAAGAAAAATCCAGCAATATATTTAACTGTGGACATGGAGTACTTTTTATCCATGTATGCACCAAACCCATCTGGTGGGTTCAAAAAGCTCTTTTTTTAGTTTCATCTGGCCATAGAAGCTGGTCCCGTTTGAAGTTCCAGTCTTGTCTGACAACTGAATATGCTGGAGATTGTTTCTGGATGAGAGCAGAGGATTTTTCTTGAAACCGTCCCAAACAACTTGTGGTGATGTAGGTGCTGTTTGATAACTTTTTTTAGGCTTTCTGAGACTCAAGGCTCAACTAATCTCTGCAGTTTTCCAGCTGTGATCCTTGGAGAGTCTTTGGCCACTCAAACTCTCCTCCTCACTGTGCAATAGGATGATTTAGACACACGTCCTCTTCCAGGCAGATTTGTAACATCTTTAGTTGATTGGAACTTCTTAATTATTACCCTGATAGTGGAAATGGGGATTTTCAATGCTTTAGCTATTCTCTTACAGCCACTTTCTATTTTGTGAAGCTCGACAATCTTTTGCTGCACATCAGAACTATATTCTTTGGTTTTACTCATTGTGATGAATGATTAAGGGAATTTGGCCTCTGTGTTTCCTCATATTTATACTTCTGCGGAACAGGAAGTCATGGCTGGACAATTTCATGTTCATGATCACCCTGGTGTGCTAAAAAAAAAAAATGTAAATATGAATAGGAATATACTTCAGAGATATTTTACTCATAAAAAATTCTAGGGGTGCCAATAATTGTGGCCAACGTGTTTTGGAGAAAAGCATTTATTTCACAATGTGATTTTCGCCCGACTTTCAATTCTTTTCCTTCAATGAAAGGTTAGATTTTTGCTAATTTTATGAATTAAAGATCAAAAGGATAAACAATGCAGATTTATTTTTACAGTTATCTTTGATCATATTTACCAAGGGTGCCAATAATTCTGACCACCACTGTATCTCATTAACTCTAACACTGCTTCAGTGTTATTTTTATCACCCTGCTGGAGGTTCCCATATGTTAATTTAACACTAGGAAATTTACTGTGATTGATATGGAAAATATACTGCATAGGAACTGGACATGTGAGCTATTATTATGTATACACTGTTAAACCTTGCTGTAAAAATATTACCAAAATCTGACAGTAACAAACCATTTTGTAGGAAACAATGCATTCTGGGTAATATTTGTCATTTTTGAGAAAATAGCCTACAGGAATATACTGTGAGTTAACATCGCTCAAAGTCGACACTCAGAGGCTGTGTACTAAATCACGCCCTATACCCTCATTCACTATTCCATACATTAGTTCACTAATTTAGTCCACTTGGCAGAGTTAATTAAAAGAAGTAAGTGAATTCAGACACTGATGAACACCTGATAAGCAGAATCACTGAAGGACAGAGAAACAAGAACAGACAAAAGAGGAGATAAGCAGAAACACAAGAACTACAACTGACTACAGCCACACTGAGTGTCAAACCAGTTTACAATCCAGTTTGACATTATTTCTTTCATACATGTACAGAAGTTCTTCTTGAGAGTTAAAAGATTTGGATGTTGATGTTTTATTGAAAATAATAAAGTTTGTAGTCACCATCGTGGTGACCAGTGTTTGCTTTAGTTGGGCTTTAGTTTTGACTCTTAGTCATTAGCTTTCTTTGGCTGTTGTAACGGAGTGTTTATAAAACACATTTGTTATGGCAAGAAAAAACCAACAGGAAGTTGATCTGGTGTTTTTGCCTGCTTTGATGATGCTGTAATCATCTTGGAGTTTTCTAATTCACTGATTTTTTTTTTTCTGTGTTTAATCTTTGATTTCATGGGTACTTTATGTTTATTGACTGTACTATGTCTGTGATTTAAAAGCATGAGATCCAGCAATGTTTCAGTAATCAGTTATTTAGAAGAATATTGAAGTCATGAAGACACTGCATGACTTAGACACACACAGACATCAACAATCAGCATAAGAATCTCAACAATGGTTACATTTAAAAGTTTAAATGTTGAAATGCATGCTGGGTGCCAGCATAGTACAAAACTCCTAGCATGCATTGCAGCATAATTAAATTATGCGGCTGAATGGTCCTTTCTTATTGCCACCATTGTTGAGATTGATGCACTGATTTTTGATATCTGTGTGTGTGTCTATATGACGCTGCAGCTGTGTTTTTTTTTTTTTTTTTTTTTTTTTTGTGCGTGGCGTTTAAAAAAGTTCTTCATTGTAACGGATTGTTGTTGGAACTCTTGCTGTAGTTTCACAGTGGTGAAAATGTCAAACTTTAGTCTGTTAATAATGTAATACAAGGAATTAAACACAGAGAATCAAGAGACTATATGATAGTTATATATTTTCATCAACACATAACTATCAGCACTCAATGACTATTTTTTACCCTCCACATCTGTTTCTGCCATAACAAATGTGGTTTGCAAAAACAGTTAAAGCAGTCAGAGAAGGGGGAAAAAGCACTGACATTAAAAAGTCAAGGGTCAAGATCTCAACTAAAGCAAATGCTGATCTCCTTAATGGTGACATCAAACCAAACATTTTCAATTAAACATCAACATCTAAACTTCTGTTAATTCTCAATAAGATCTTCTGTAGAAATTAAGTCAAACTGGTTAGTAATACATGTAATAATGTGTAATGGATTTAAGACAGTTGTAGTTCTTGTCTTTCTGCTCATCTCTTATTTTTTCTGTTCTTGTTGTTCCTCCTCTTCTCTTTAGTGATTCTGCTTGTTAACAGCAGGTGTTCATCATTAATGCTCGATCATCACTTACACATTCACTTAATTATCTCACTGCAATACAGCATCAATGTTACTTTTACTCTTTGCAGTGTGGACACTAGAGAATGTTCCTGTGGGGTTGAAAGGGTTAAAGGTGTAAGATAAAAAGACACACCCAGAAAATGTATTTTAATAGTAACAAACTGTAAGTTAAAAAAAACAGTTATATACTGGCAACACTGTTGCCAGTAGTTTACTGTAAAATTGAGTTTTGTGGGTCATCATTGTGCTGAAGAGTAGAGCCTGTGCTTAAGTTCAGGAGCTGTTTGTTGCTTTATTTAACAGATAGTGACTGTGTAGTTGTTGTTTCAATGATAATCTCTTTATTTAAAATATATGTAGTGAACTCTAATGAAATAAGTTTACAATAATATTATGCTCACATTATTAGCATTATATAAATATTAGTTTATAAATTTAAATGGCAGTCGGACAATTAAAGACAGTCCGGTGAATGGTTATCTTTACAGTAACTTACTGTAGTTTACAGTAAATATCTGTACAATCAACAGTAAATTACTGGCAACAGTGTTGCCAGAATTTTACTGTAAAAAAGCCTGGCAAGGTCTAACAGTGTATATTTGTATTTAAATTTGAATATGATGAGGTAACAGTGGACTTACGAGAATGATGGACAGATAACGTCTCTATAAACAAACAGACATATCTTGTTCAGTCAGTCGTGTCGGGTGAGGATCACTGTATTTCAGCTTACATTAGGTAAGATCTTTCTGCTCATAATGATCAGTTATTTTCTTTTTTTGAGATAGTTTGTAATAATTCAAATACAATAATTTCTGCAATTTGTTTAGGAGTTAAAAAACAAACAAACAAACAAAAAAAACAAAACAAAAAAAAAACCAAGAGCAATAATTATAAATGTTTTTAAAACTGTTCTCACTTATAACTCTCGCAACATTTAAATTCATAAATTCAGTGGAATTTCCCATGTGTGTTTGAAACAAAAGGGAAAAAAGAAGTCATGCATCAATGCCAAAGCTCATTGTTTGTTTCTGAACTTTAAAGGAAACTTTCCTCTGATTGTGGCTTTTGGATAAAGAGAAATATATCAGACTGTCAGAATTGCCAATGGATTCACTTCATAAAGGTGATTTTTCTGGTCATGATTAGCATGTAAAGACTAGTTCATGCCCCCCTCCAAATTCTTTATGAACTATGAATATGATGAATTTAGTTTTCTCAAATTCAAAATTACAATACATTGCAATACATTGTTTGTTTCCATTTTTTTTTTTCCTCATGTTGCATGACAGGTTTTATAAGAGCAGTGACTACCATCACTGTTATGCTGTGTAAGTATACATTTTTTTTTTTTTTGGTTTGTTTTTGGCTTCACACTGATGTAATGACTGTTTACACTTCACTTCTGTATGCCGACACAGTTCTGTTTGGCAGGAGTAAAACTGCATTCGTGACACATAAATGATGCTGTTTGGGTTGCATGTTTGTTAAAGCATCTGAAAGTGTTTTGTCTTCAGATTTCAGCTGGTCTTCAGTTTTTTGGGCCTGTTTTTTATTTATTTATTTATTTATTTTATTTCACTGTGCCATTTTTTTGATTTGTTGATTAATTTGTATAATTATTTTTCAAGTATCTTAACACTTAGTTTGACAACTGTCACACCAGAGGAGACTACAAACGGTAATGTATTGAGTTGTGCCTTGAGCTTTTTGACATTTTACCAGGATATACATGTCTGTAGTTTTGCATCATTCATATCTTCAAAGAATTAAAGTTGGGTCTGTATTAGAATATAAATCTTATGAAATCAACATGTTTCTGGCGATTGTAGTAAAATTGTCTATATTTCTAAAGGACACTGTATGTGAAAAGTGCTAGTAATGTTAATTTTTTACTGTATAACACAAGATTGGCAGTTCTGCTTCCCCTTTGTAGTATAATATTTTGCTAATAATATATATAGATATAAATGTTTTAAACTGCACTGTTAGCTTTTATAGTAACACACAAGAAGCTTGTTCATTTCTTTAAATATTTTCATTAACAGCTAATCTGTCTGATCCCTGCAACAACTACACTGTACTGGATGAACCACGGAGATCCATCAATAATACTGATGACCTCCATTTACACTACACGTGTGACACTTTTGTCACCTGGAGCGGCTGGTATCGTCTCTTCATTAACAACACAAGTGCTCATATCTCAGACACGTGTGTTGCAAAATGGCACTGTGACACTGCTACCACACTGTGGATACGTGGTGGACACCCAACAGTTGAGGATGGAGTCGTCACTCGAGATGTCTGCGGTCACTCGAACAATTACTGCTGCTTTTTTGGGTCTTTTCCCATTAAAGTCAAAGCCTGTCCAGGCAATTATTATGTCTATGAGCTGGCTAGTCCTACTTTCTGTGATTTAGCATACTGTACAGGTAATCATATTTACATGAGCTCTTTTTATTATTTGAGTATTTGTTCATTATTATTCATCATCATTTATCATTTTTTTAGCTGTTACTATTTTTCACATAAAATTGCAAAAAAAAAAAAAACTTTTTTTTTTTTAACTTCATGCTGATTTCTGTCATTGTAGGTATACATATAAAGCTTCAGGAAGGATGCATGGTAAGCACGGTTTATTATTGATGGTCCTATGCACAAACAAATTTTGTTTGCTATTTTTTATCTTCACAGAGTCTGTTTTACGGTGTAAAGGTGTTTAATTGTGATTTCAGAGTCAGACTTCTGGAGGATGTTTTCAAAATCTTCTTGATCAGATCGAGAACATTACAGCTCAAGTGCTTCCTTTGGATGTAAGTCTTCAAGAGAAAAATGGTCAAATCTGTGTCAGTTGCATAATGATTGACATCGCAGTTCTGTCTCATTGGCTCTCTTGACATTTACTGACATTAACTGTAACAGTACAGTAACTGTATTTATTTAATCAATAAATTAGACAGTGACCAGAATTTTGAATATGGTGCTTAACGCTTCAGAGAAGATTCTAGAGTCATCATCATCAGTCAACCCAACTGAACTCGCCTACTATGGAAACCGTGTGTTAAAAGCCAACGAGAAACTCATCTCTACATCGGTGAAGCAGACAGAGACAAGTGCCAGTGTCAGTTTGACTCTTGCTGCTGTAGGTAAGTGGAGAAACAGTTATTACTGATGATTAAATGATGAGTTGATGTATGATGTCAGGCAGTTTACATAGTCTGAAGAGCAGTGGTGGATCACAGGTGGTAGACGGCAGCAATAATAAATGCAGCTACAGTATCTATATAATTTTTGTCAAGTATTTTGGTGCAAATTCATCCGCCATTTGGTAGAAATGTACTGAAAAACCCACATCCTAAAAAAAAAAAATAAAAAAAACACATGAAAGTAAAAAAATGCAACTAAATGCAAATAAACACCGGTTCACTTACAGTCAAGTTCATGGTTTGTGATGACCACATGTGTTTTGTGAATATTTGCTGTCTTGAGCACAAAACTATCAATCAACGTTCACAAGACATATATCAAACACTCAAACAACAAAACAGAATGTCTGTGCAGTTTATAGTAATAATCAATTACAGAGTTCGATTTTACGGACATTTGGTTTTGAAAGCAAACCCAGTTAGGAACTGAATCACTGAAGCACAGTATTCTCTAACCTTTGACCTCTAAATTAGTTATTTAGATATTTTCATTTATTCAGTTGGAATATTACCTTAGAGTTGACCTGAGGGGTTGAAACTATATCAGAGATGAAAACCCAACAATAGCGAAGTCAATTTATTTCTGTCACAATGGACTGACATAAAGTGTCTGAGGTGTGTCTCGAACCCCGGTCTCCCAGTCAGGGAAAGCGACTTCTCTACCTCTGGTCTACTGGAAAAGAAAGTTTTTCAGAAGACCCATGTGCAGAAGGAAAGGCAAACTAGGAGGCTCAGATAACTCAAAAGCAGGCAGTCTTTACTTGGAATCAGTTTTCAAATATAAACAAAAGAGCAATCATAGCTTTACAAAACAAAACAAAGATAAGGCCATATGGCAACAGAGAAACATCACTTAACTTTTCTAGAACTCAGGTAATCCATACTGGGTTAACCCCAAGACTGAACGCAGCTCAATGAAACTACCAAACTTAAATAGGACAAAATACAGGTGGAACAAATTAACATGATGAGTAGTCTTAACTAGAGAGTTCACAGCAGGTGGTGCTGCCTAGTGGCTCGGAGAGTCCTCACCGTAAAGGGCAGGGGGTGCCCACCAATGGCTGGGAGAGTCATTGCACAAGGGAGCAGACAGCGCTCCCTAGTGGCTTGGAGAGTCACTGCAAGAGGAGTCTTACAATTTCTTTGTGTTTTGTGCAAAGTAAATTATTTAAATGAAATTTTATTTAACAAAATTTGGGAGGAGCACGTTCAGGTAATCAACCAATCAGTGAAAGAGGAAGCCGATATATAAAGCTGTCTCTCACCTCTATCCCGCAAGTTTCACAGCATCCCTCCACCACCCCATCACCTCACTTTTGGCTGGTTTCTATCCCAGTCAAGGAGGAGTACTCTGGGTTTGGGCTAAATTCCAAGTTCGGAGCCCTCCCCAGACAGCACGCCAAATATGCATAAATTACTATATAAATTACTATATTTTATTTGATGTATGTGTAAACTCGTGAATTGGACATAAATAAATTAATTAGAATAGCACATAAATGCTTGTTTGTTTTTAATCAGAGGTTGAAGTCTTCATGGTTGGACCACACGGCACCAAAATCCCTCGACTTGACACGACAAATTCTTCTGTGGACATTGATCTCATTGGGATCGCCAAGAACAACAATGAAACAAGTATGTGAGATGTTTTAGTTTGACTAGATTAAATTAAAAAAAAGAAAAATTTGTCATAGCATTACCGCTAAAGTAGATGTACTTGCTTTTTTATTGTTCTTGTTTTAGCATGGTATTGCATGCTACTGTTTCTGTCACACAGGATCAGCTGCTGTGGCTTTCATGAGCTACAACACAATGGAGAATCTTCTGAAGCCCGACTTCTTCAACACATCAGATGACATGGTTAAAACCATGATGTCCACTGTGATCTCAGCTACTCTTCCCAAAACCACCAACACTAAACTCACCAAACCAGTCAACTTCACCCTCAAACACATCAGAGTGAGAGACTGAAATGTGTTTCTGTCCAACCTGAGAACTGATGAACATCTGAAAACATCTTCAGTCTTGTAATATTTTCTGCCCGTTCGTTATTTTTGCAGGAGTTTGACCCCAACGGTTCTCTGTCCTGTGTGTACTGGAATATCAGCGAGTGGATTGTAGATGGTTGTTCTGTTTTAAAGACCAACAGCAGCTACACTGTGTGTTCCTGTGTTCATCTGTCAACATTCGCTCTCATCATGCAAACCAGCAGACCACCAGAGGTATGAGAACATGTCAGACAGGAAATTAAGAAATAGAACAAGTAAAACCTTTTTAAATGATTGAAGCATTGAAGGCACTAGCAGAATTCAAATGCAGTCTACACTAGATGGTCAACATTTATAGTGACTAGTGATGCACTGGAATGAAAATGCACTTAGCTGAAAAACGACTTTTTAAAAACATTTTTTTATTTGTTTGAAATAAAATTATTTACAATTATTATTATTATTATTATACATATTTTGTATAATAGTATTAACTTTTTTTAAATAATTTCATGAATTTTATTTTTTTTCATTACCATTTATTGAAACGTAAACATTTAAAAGATGGCTGTTATAACTTGTTTTCATGACACATTTATTCAAATGTACATTAAATAATTAAGACATCACTAACACGCTAAGTAAAAATATAATGAATGTGTAATCTAGTGCATACAGTACATTTATCAAAATGTTCCTCTCTAGAGTTTTTTCTTTTTCTACTTAACTAACGAGTAATGTTAGTAACTAACGAGTAACAACGTGTAAATGTAACGTTACTTGAATATTTACAAGCTTATTTATTGATGTCTTTCCCCTGTTGAAACACTGATTGAGCGATTACATGAGACATGATACATTTGGTAAGTTCTATTGTATATACCCTCTGATGTTGATTCATGTTTATTTGGTGCTTTAACTAGTAGTGAAGTGGAAGAGATGTTACAATAACGTAGCTACTTCACAAAATAAGGTGAACAAAATATAGAACACCGGCCTAGTGGTTTTTGGATATTTTACGTCAAAATTCTTACATATTGCACCTTTAAGTGATTTATTTATTTATTTATTTTTTTTTTTTTTCACGCATCAACAAAAAACAGCATAGGCTATTTTATGTGCAGAAAATAGAACATAGTCAAAACGTGCCACTGGAGTAGCGCTCATAAAACAGCATTGTTTCGGTCAATGATTTCAGCCCTCCAAAACCATTTTGGTAAAAACCGAAAATTTTTGTTTTGCCCAAAAAAATTTGGTAGCTGAAATTTTGGTGCATCACTAGTAGTAACCATTGAAGAGCAGCACAGATTTGGCACTCATGTACTCATGTTTTCTCAGAGCGACTCACTGCTGGATCTGTTGAAATTTGGTGTGTGTGATTGTGGGGCTGGTGTTCTTCAGTTTTGCCCTGTTGACCTTTGCCCTTTGTCAGTGGAGTCCTGGAGTGAATAACGTGGCTCGAATCAACCTCTGCATCAGTCTTCTGCTGGCTCACCTTCTGTTCCTGCTCACACAACAGTTCCTGAGCCTCATACGCCGTCATCAGGTGAGAATGATGAAGGAGCCCTACAGCTCAGCACAGCCTCACTGAGAATCATCATAACCGTCTCTCTTATTCTCCAGGTGTTGTGTGCTGTGATATCAGGTGTGCTGCACTTCCTCTTTCTCTCTGGCTTTGTGTGGATGTTCATTGAAGCTGTGCTGCTCTTCATCTGTGTGAAGAACCTATCACAGATCAGCTCCATAAATAGGGAGGTGCTTAGCAGTGGATTCCTGTGTGTGATTGGATATACGGTTGCTCTGGTTGTGGTGGGTGTGTCTGTCGGGCTGGTTCCTGGAGGCTACGGCAGTGAACAGTGAGTTGCTGTTTTTTGTAAGATAATTTGATTAGTAGGAAGTAAGGCAGCTCTGGGCTTTTGTGACATATCTGCCATCTGATAAAATACATTTTCTGACACGTTATATCAAAGTCACCCACAAGATTAAAATCTGGAATTTTTAAACAATCAACACCAGAAATAGCAATTTTGACATTCATATAATTATTATATTGGGTTTACCTATAAACAGCTGCTGGATCAAAAGGACTAAAGGTTTTATCTGGAGTTTTCTGGGTCCTGTTTGTGTCATACTAGCAGTAAACATACTAGCACTTTTCTTATTTCTTTTGATTTTAATTTATATTAAACGGAAAATTATGTGATTCACTGTTATTTTTCTTCTTTTCAGTTAAACATGATTCTCTTCATCAACATCATCATCAGGCTAAACTCAACTTTCAAAAATCTGAACGCTGAAGTTTCACAGATGAAACAAACCAAGTAACAAACATTATGATTTAACCACTCCACGCACACACACACACACACACACACACACACACACACACACATATATATATATATATATATATATATATATATATATGTGTATATTATATATATACACAAACCAATAAAGATATATTAATTATCTTTCTTTCTCTACAGGATTATGGTATTTAAAACACTGGCTCAGTTTGTGGTTCTTGGCTGCTCCTGGATTCTGGGTTTCTTCACTAATGGCAGTAAGGTTCTGGAGATCATCTTCCTGATCTTGAACTCCCAGCAGGGAACCTTCATCTTCCTGGTCTATTGTGTCCTCAATAATGAGGTCAGACATAACTCAATTTACCAACGTATTCCATGTCAAAACAGAATATGAAAGACTATTACGGTTGTTTTCATGGAGGTCCTGTTCTTATTTTAGAAATCCTGTCTTTTAGAGAGAAATGTCAGAGGCAGTTGTTTAATCTGTTACTATTCTTCCATTTCCTTCCTGTGATGGAATGTTCAAAAGGGGGCAAAACTATTCAAACTCCAATTGTCAAAAATTCTAAATTAAAAAGACACTATTTGATATGTCTGTCTGACTGAAAGGCAATAATGCTTTCAAACTCCAAGCTTTTAAAACTACTTCAAACTTTTAGGCCTGGCTTTCTCAAGTTTTTTTTTTTTTTTTCTTTTTCTATTTTGTCCTCTGTAATTAGTTCAGCAATTTTTTTCATCCTGCTCCATAGGAAAACCGTTTCACTCTCTCCAGAGACAGTATATGGAAGAAAGTTTCAGAGGTTAAATTGATGTCATGAAGTCACTCAGCTCCTCTCGTCTCATTCTTGTCCAGGTCAGGCAGCAGTACAGGAAGTTCTTCAGATGCCTTTGCTGTGGACTCAAACAACACTGAAGACTAAAACATCATGATCAGGAAATAAAAAGTGCCATTATTATATGGGTATTTTATATAACAGAATAGATGGCTTTGGATATTAAATCTCAGTCTCAGCTTCTTTCTGCAAATGATAGAGAAAAACATGTTATATGAGTGGCTTATTTCATATCTGTTAATGCTATTGGTGTAAAACTGAAAAACATCTCGGTTACTGTTGTAACCCTCGTTCCCCGATGGAGAGAATGGAAACATTGTGTCAAACCGACACTAGGGATCGCTCTCGAGAGCCCCAATCCCCTGTGAGGTATTCAGAAAAGGCCGATGAAATTGGCAAGGAAAATTACGGGTATAAATGAGGCCAGTGTGGAATTGCTCATTCAGGTTTGTTCTGAGGAGCCGAGATGCCGTCTCAACCTCTCAGCAGCAGATCAAAGTTGTGGCATGAGGGTCACAACATCTCCATTCCCTCCATCAGGGAACAAAGGTTACAAAAGTAACCAAGACGTTCCCTTTTATGTCAGTCATGTTCGGCGATGTCAAACTGACACTAGGGTCCCTATGCATTCTGGGCCTCAGTGTCGCAGATGCTGGCAAGCAAAGCATGCCAATGACAAATGCACTCAACCCACTCGCAACCTTCCAACGCCCGGGGGCGTGACCTCCAGTCTTCCTTTAAATAGGACACTTACCATACAATGGAAAAGGTCACTTCAGCTGCAGATAGTATTTTCTGCTAAATAAATTTTAGTAATGTACAGCTGAGCACAACTGGTTGTTAAAGTTGGGAAGCGTTCTTCTCAATGAAAAGGGAAAACTATGGAGACCACATCCTACCCAACAGGGAAGTCTGTATGTGGAGAATACATCCTATGGACTTACCGGATTTAGTATAACATAGGGAAGTCTCTGTGGAGTGCTTCACCAAAGAGGGAGAAACTACCAACCACAGTGACTGGTGACAGAGTAAAGCTCCATCTCGGGTGAAGACAGGGTTCATGTAAGGGAAACCGAACAGTGGAGAAATACACATATGGATCCACTGTTAAAGAGTCACTACATATGGAGCACAAACCTGATAGGGGCATACCACAGGTAATGGATCTGGAGTTCCTCCACCAAACTCATCTACCAAAATGTGCTGAAATGATTGAGATAAGAAGTCCAAGGTTCACCATCATGGGAAACTTTAAAGGGTTAGTTAACCTAAAAATGAAAATGATGTCATTAATTATTCACCTTCATGTCGTTCCAAACCCGTAAGACTTTCGTTCATCTTTGGAACACAAATGGAGATCTTTTTGATGAAATCTGAGAGCTTTATGTTCCTCCACAGACAGCTACACAAGTGCAATTTTGATGCTTCAAAAAGTTCATAAAGAGATTGAAAAACTAATTCATACGAATTGAGCAGTTTAGTCAAAATGTTTTGAAGAGACATGATCGCTTTTTATGATGAACAGATTGAATTTAGGCATTTATTGAGATATAAACATTCATCAACTCACACATAAGTTGTGGTAAACGGAAGCTCAAGAATGTTTGCTTGATGCGTGCGAGGCAAATAGGTTCTCCTGTGTTACACAGCACGTTTGAGCTTCCAGAAGAGTTTTGTTCTCGTGCATCAAGCAGGTTCAGTTGAGCTTCTGTTTATGTTTGCTGATCAATGTTTATATGTGAATAAAAGCCTAAATTAAATCTGTTCATCTTTTAAAGCCATTGAATCTCTTCAGAAAGTTGGACTAAACCACTTATATGGACTACTATTACAATCTCTTTATGAAGTTTTTAAAGTGTCAAAGTAGTAGTTGCGCAGTCAAGGAGAAAGAATGAGTAAGAGGGTGATTTGAAGAAAGACTGTATAAAGAGAGATTTGACACAATACAAAAGAAAAAAGCTCTGAAGAATATCAGTGGAATGACGGGTTGTGACAGCAGCACTCTCGCCTCATACTGTTGTAAAAAAAAAACAGGGAAGGTGCCTGGCAAATTGAAATCCGCATAGCCAAGCTAAGCTGAGCTTACTGCAATTATTTCCTTCACCTGGGGAACCCCAGAGTACCCCCGCGCCACTCCAAGGGTGGTGAGGATGGAGGAACTGTTATATTTTGTCCTGGCAGAAAAAAGGTGACAGTTCCTCACGCACTTACCGGAAGAAAGGAACTGTGGACAGGCGCAATGGTATGTCATTCTCTGATCCCAGAAACCAGTTGTCCAACTGAGAATGCCCAGGGCAGGGTGGAGGAGTCTACTCAAGCCCGATACCCTCAGCTGCGAGGGAAAGCATAGCTGCCAACTCAGCATTAGCCTCAGACTGGGCCACCACACCCGAGGATTCAGCCCTGCCCTCAGATGCTGCAATCCACAGCTCGTCATCCTTGTGAGCCTCGAATGAGAAATTAAGCTCACTGCCAAACCCAATCGAAAACTCAACTGTTTACGGGGACTCGCCTGGCGGAAGCTTCCCCATAGCATCTCCTTGCTCATCCTCAACGCATTTTGCAGAGACCTCGTACACGGAGGTAGAAGGACCAGGGCGGGAAGCAGTTGAGGTTGATCTCTGTCTCTTGAAAAAGAAAGAGAGCCATGTGCGCAACATGCTCATGTTCATATTCTCGCAATGAGAACATGATCCATGAATGATGTTTCAGCATGATCATGGCCCAAACACTGAAGACACAAATCGTACCCATCCGAGGGAGACATGAATTTGAAAAATTTCAAAGAGACATGAAAATTTTGCTCTTTTAGAGAAATTCACTCTTTTGCTTCTTATTGCTACCTGTCACAACTTTTTTTGAATGTGTAGATCTCATGAAATCCAAAATGATCCACTATTTGGCATGACATTTCAAAATGTCTCACTTTCAACATTTGATATGTTATCTATATTCTATTGTGAATAAAATATAAGTTTATGAGATTTGTAAATTATTGCATTCCTTTTTTATTCACAATTTGTACAGTGTCCTAACTTTTTTGGAATCGGGTTTGTAGATTCCTCAAAATAATCAAACTTTAAATATTTTCTGTTAAATATTTGCTAATTAAAAAAAAAAATAGAGTGCATGGTAAAGAGAAGCTTATTTAAATTGTATGGAATTGTAGTTGTTTAGTTGTAAAGCTATACATTTGTTAATCTTACATTTATGGGTATAGTGATATACATTTAAAACTAAACTATAAAAATAATAAATATTAATCAATATTTAATCATTCGTAATATAATCAATAATTCAGTTCAATAATTTAACAGCTAGCTAAAGTTTTAAATTCAAAGTGAATATGTTTTGTCATGTGGCTTGAGTTTTTATTAAAACATGTAAATGACTTGATTGCATTTTGCTTTGGTTCAGGTCACAATTTCTGTATTATTTTAATGTATTTTTTTGTTATAAAATATCTAATAAACAACAATAGGATTTTTTTTCCATGTTCAACAAAAGAAAGAAAAAAAAAAAGCTCCATAATTGACTGACTCTGATTTGAAAGGAATACGTTAGTTTGAACTATGAAATACTAAATCAGCTTCCACAGAATTTCTGTATTTCAAAAATGTAACATAAAAAACCCTGAGAACTGTATATGCAGATTTTCTGTTATTTTTACAGCATGAGTCAATAATCAGAGTTTGAGGGATGGATGAGACTTGAAATGAAGAGTTCATTTGCAAAAACAGATAACTCCGTTTTTATTCATTCTCACAAATCGTGTTTTTTTTATTATTGTGCATTCTAAGTAATATCAATCAAACTGCAGTTGGGTTGTTTTGATTAAGTAATAATAACTTTAAAAAAAATACAGGTAACAAAATTAAAGTTCATTGAAAGTATGTTTTTTTGTTTTGTTTTGTTTTTTTAGCAAAAGCAGATAAGGAGTCGCAATTATAAATCCTTGATCATTTTTAGTCAGCTTTGACAAAACCACCTTCAGCTAGCGCATCTTTTTGAAGTGACTAGCAGCCAGGTCACCTGACCTGAATACTGCGCGCTGATTCGCTAAAATAAGTGCCATTAAAGTGCCGTTGCAAATGAACTCCTCAAATGTCCATCTTATTGAGGAAGTTAAGAAGGGAATGTTGGGATTAGTCATGACGGGTCGCATCAAGCTGAGAAAAAACCTAATGATCAGTTACCAACAGCTGCCAAAGTTACAACAACCATCACAATTTTTAAGTTAAAACTGATAAAAACCTGATATTATACCTGATATATGTGGAATGGTGATAAAATTAGATATTATACTGTAATATTCCTGCTAAAACACAAAAGTCATGCTTAAAATGAAAATGCACTGACAAGGAACTGGATGTGTGAGTGTTTTTATGTAAAATTTGTATTTGAATTTGAGGAGGAAACAGTGGACTCATATTTCCTCATCAGAATGATATAAACATCTCAACACACACAAATGTTTTCTTCAGTCAATCATGTCAGGCTAGGATCACTGTATGTCAGCTTATATCAGGTAAGATAATTATAATTCATTTACATTTTATACAATATTCATACAGTTAATTGCCCACCAATTAACGCAAACTCTCCTCAATCTTAACTCTTGTAATATGCAAATGTATAAGGTTGTGGAATGTTTTTCATGTGTGTTTGAAACAAATAGAAAGCAAAGATTTTTAATGTCATGTCAATGCAATCCCAGTCAACACGTAAAGTCAACAGTCACAGTGACATCACACCATTCTCATTATGATATACTCACAGTGTGAGTAATATGTGAGCTCATTGTGAATTCAATATGTTGAGCTGGTTGAGAGGATGCGGTTCAAATATCGGTCAATGGTTTGAACTCACCATTATGGTGATTAGTGTTCCCTTTGGTTGGGCACTGGGAACTTCATTTATGTTATTTAAATTGATGCAGCGACACAATAAGAAATCACAGTTATTTGGTTTCGAAGGAAGGGAAGTAATAAAGAGGTTGCTTTTAAAAGGTGACCTAAATCATTAACTAGTCTATTTTGCATGTTGAATATTGATCTTGTAAAATTGTTTTGCTATCATTTATGTCATAAACACCTTGCAAAACTTTTAATTGGATTGATATAATCCCTCAAAATTTGTGACAATATCTTGCAATTGATCATGTTTGAGTCACGCACAAACTTCAGCATGCAAAACACAACAATGGTAACAGTTAAATTTTATTTCAAGTAAATGATCAAGTACTTTCTACAGTTCTTTTTATTTACTAGAACTCTTGTGTATGTGAACTATACTAACTAAGCAGTTGTCAGTATGATATACTATTCCTATTTCACTTTACTTAGTTTAAGGCAATCGGTTTGCATGCTTTTTAAAGTAAGTCTAACTAATTAGATTTTACAGTGTGTAAGCTCATAGTTTGAGCACACAGTGAGTATGCTGTGAGGTTACACTTTTAGCTCACTGTGACCTCACATTGTGACCACATCATGAGTATCCATGGAGCTCATGTTGAGATCACTGTGAGATCAAATTGTTGACTGGGATGGCTAATTTGTTTATTCTCTAACTTTAAAGGAAACTTGTCCTCTGAACTGGTTTGTGTATAAAGAGAAATACACCAGATTGTCAAATGGCTTCCACCTTTCATAAAAGTAAGTATTTTTTCTTGTCTTAAATATTGGTTATCATTGCCTCAAAAACTTTTATTACATGAACTGCTGTCAGATGATGAATGTGGTTATCTCGAGCTCAAAATAACAATTCAGGAAACTGTATTCATATTTCATGACATGTTTTACAGGAACACCAGCTTCCATCTCTGTAATGCTGTGTAAGTGAGCAGTGTTGTTTTGCTTTTTTTATTTTTTATTTATTTATTTTTGTAATTATTATAACACAAATGGTCCACAGAGTGTTTTATTAAATATTTTGCCAAATTTGGTCATGCGTTTAGTTATTTATAAGAGTTTAATACTCTTAGCCCTCTTTAAAACATTGTTTTGATGAAAAAATGATGAAATGAAGAAAGAATATTCATTTTTTTAATGAATTAACTGTTTGTTAGGCCAACTGATTCATGTTTTAAATGTTATGCTGTGTTTATTTTGTTGATTCATTTGTATTCATTTTTTAGGTGTTTTAACACTTAACTTGGCCAATTCAACTGACGCACAAGAGACGACCACAATTGGTAATGTATTGTGATGTCTTGTGTTTTTTTGTTTTTTTTTGGTTTTTTTTTGGCAATTTGGCAGTGCACTGTATGAGAATGTCTATCCCTTTTAATTGTTGTGTGTGTTTAATGTTTTAATTTTCACAAATATACTTTTATAATGCTATTTTATATTTGTGCTTCTGGAAATGGAATTTACTATCTCCATTAGGCTTATTTAGGATTTTAGGCTCATTTTGAGCACAAAGTATGCGCTTTCTGCAAATGTAATTTTTGAAACTGTAATTGTTTTCATACATACAGTCATGTGAAAAAGAAAATACACCCTACTGAATTTTATGGTTTTATGTATCAGGACATAATAAAAAATCATCTGGTCCTTGGCAGGTCTTAAAATTAGGTACATACAACCTCAGATGAACAACAACACATGACATATTACACTTTGTCATTATTTATTAACAAAAAACTAGGCCAAAATGGAAAAGCCATGGGTGAAAAATTAAGTACACACTTACTGTTTCCATAGGAATTAAGAGGGTAAGTAGCAGTCAGGCACTGCTAATCAAATGTCTTTGATTAATTGATCATTTGCAAGTGTGATCACCTGTATAAAAGCAGAGGTTTTGTCAATTTGCTGTTCTGGAGCCTTCAGGTGTGTGTTAACACAATGTTTAAGAGGAAAGACATAAACAATGATCTTAGAGAAGCAATTGTTGCCATCAGTCTGAGAAGGGTTATATAGCCTGTGTAGCGAAATTAGCTCAAAAGGGACATTAATATTATTATGAGCAGCAACAGAGACAATCCAGCATGGATATAATGGATTTTAACAAAGGAAACTACAAATACATACAGCTAAATTTAAGCAAAGAATACATATATACAAGATAACAAAAAGTAAATAAAGCCTTCTAAATAAAGCAAATTGGTAAGGTCATCAGTCACTGCAGCTGCTGTTAGAAGCTCCGGTTGCCATAGACACAAACAGTCTTTTGAGACGCACACTTAGGACATGTGCATTGGTACGACCAGCCTGAAAAATGAGCTTTTTTTAACACTGTTTGTACATAAAAACATTTAGCATAACATAACATTTATTAATGTCAGAATTTGTTGCTGATTTTAAATATGTTATTTAAATATGAAAGGAGTAAAAAGGTTTTGAGATTTAAGGATTTCCCCATTCAAGTAGATAGGACTTGGTCTTGGATGGCCGAAATCAGAGATGGTCTTATTATTGGGAGATACGAGGGTCGGTGGCTCTACAATTGGAGAAAGAATTATAGCCATCTTGCATCATGTGTACCTTGACATTAGCATAGCCTATAAACTTAAAGAATGACATATTTGGCTATAAGATAATAACCACCAAACTCCAGTTTGAATGTTTTGTTAATACTTAATAAAAAGAGATATACGTGACATCAGATACATTTCTAGATAGATTTCAGACCACAAGTTAAATAAGAAAAAAATAAAGAAAATCATGTGTAATAACAATGCATGTTTTTTTCTTTTCTTTTTTCAAAATATGTTCATTATTTTTCATAACAGATTCTCATCCTGTTGACCCCTGCTTCAACTACGCTGTGCTGGATAATGTGTGGAGAGCCACTAACAGACAATCTTACACCCACATGTGTGACAGGTCTGTCACCTGGAGCGGCTGGTATCG
This sequence comes from Ctenopharyngodon idella, assembly GCF_019924925.1. NCBI lineage: Eukaryota > Metazoa > Chordata > Actinopteri > Cypriniformes > Xenocyprididae > Ctenopharyngodon > Ctenopharyngodon idella. The sequence continues at coordinate 43,054,002 of NC_067220.1, forward strand.
TCTCTTACTTTATGGCTTCAGTGTTCAAATCCCAGACACGTGCGTTGAGAAGTATCGCTGTAGCACTGGTGTCCCACTGTGGCTACGTGGTGGACACCCAAAAGTTGAGGATGGAGTTGTCACTCGAGATGTCTGCGGTCACGCTAACAATTACTGCTGCTATTACGGGTCTTTTCCCATTAAAGTCAAAGCCTGTCCAGGCAATTACTATGTCTATGAGCTGGTTAGTCCAACTGACTGCAATTTTGCATACTGTGCAGGTAATTATATAGTCATGAGCTCTTTCTACATGTTCAAGATATTTGTCTCTGTTCCTTAATCACTATTCATACAAACTTTCAGACGTTAACAGCATTAACACCAGCTCTACATCTGTCTTACCAGCGCCCATCTCAACTGGTAATGTAACACACTGTGTCCCTATTGGCTCATTTTCTGGCCTGATGAATGTGTAACATTGAATATGTGTGAGTGAGTGAGTGATGGAGTGAGTAAGTGAGTGAATGTGCTTGTGTCAGTACAGTACAGTTCCAAGATGGAAATGTCTGAAATAAGTTTAGGTACTTGCTTTGCAAACCACCATCTCTGGCTGCACATAAAGACCATTAAAAGTAGGCTAATTGTTTACAGTAAGATTTAATTTGTTAAGATTAGTTAACTACATTAGTCAACCTGAACTAATAATGAAATATACTTATAACATTTATTAATCTTAATTTTAATTTCAACACATTTCAACATTTTTAAAATCAAAAGCTACATTTGTTAACACAGCGTGTCTGCTGTGAGATTTCAGTGTAAACACCCAGGGCTGTGATTGGCTGACATCTTTGCATATGAAATAAGCATTACATGTGGAACCCTCTCGAATATCTTTACTATGTTTTACTGTTACAGCTGTTGAAATTAACGAATCATGAAAAGTGTTGATTATAGCATTATATTTAAATCTATTGCCATCACATGAAAAGTTGCAGCGATGAGCAATGTAGCCGATGACAGTCTGTTGATCGCGTGAATGCAGTGATTGTCATTGCAATGCGATTTCTGCACTCTCGCTAATGCTTTCACCATAAATAAAACAAACGTGATGTAAATACAGTAAGAGCTTTGTTGTGCATTGTAACAGTGTCATTAATTACATAATGGGAGTTTTGGCAAGTGTCAAAATAAACTCATGCTGTGTGATTGACAGCTTCAGTAATTGTAAAGGGAGCATTCTTTGATCTCTTTCTGTATATAATTCAATCACAATGTAAATAACAGATTACTTTCATGCTACTAAGATAAACAATGTGAAGTTGATTGTTTAGTAACTGGCTTGATTTACTGATGCATAAACAGTACACTGTAAAACACTGTCCTGTAAATTAATGGTAAAATACTGGAAACACTGTAATTTACTGTTAATTATACAGTGCTTTACTATAATCTACTTTATCGTATGTTACTGTAAAAATACTATACACTAAATTAAAACCCAAGTTAACTTATTTCATTTGCAGAAACCAACTGCCTTAAATTGTTCAACTGCCATTAAATTTGTAAAATAATGTTATAAATAAATAAACTAACTAATAAAGAGGTTTTCAGTGGATCAGCAACCACACAATCATTGCCTGTTAAATAAAGCAGTGTTGCCAGTATATATCTTTTTTCATTTACAGTTTATTACTGTTAATATACATTTTGTCTTTTTATCTTACACCTTTAACCCTTTCAACCCCACAGGAGCATCCTATAGTGTCCACACTACAAAGAGTAAAAGTAACATTGATGCTGTGTTGCAATGAGATAATTAAATGAATATGTAAGTGATTGTTGAGAATTAGTGATGAACACCTGCTGTTAACAAGCAGAATCACTGAAGGAAATAGTAACAACAAGAACAAGAAACATATAATTATCTCACCTAAATGTTTGATTGTGCAGTGCATTTTTAATTTTACAAAGTGGCAATTGTTGCACAATAGCTTACACACAATTTTTTAATGGAAAATTGTATGTTAATGTCAGAATTTGGCCATTTTTTTACAGCAAGGTTTTACAGTGTATTGAATGATATTGAGACAAAGAAAAGATCTTTTCTCGTTCTCATGTCACTATTCACTAACTTGCCAGTGGGCAGTGCCAAAGACGTGGTGATGTCGACGTAGACATAGATCTTCTGTAAAGGTGGTCTTTCGCAGCACCATGAAGTCATAATTCCACACTTTTCAGATTCTGTCATTTTCTGGCCTGGGTTTCAATAAAAGCTCTTTTTGGGATGACAAGGAAGTTTTGAGTTTTGAAACTTACAGGATATTTTTTACAGTATAATGACCTCTTAACTGTCAAAAGATCAAGGAAATTTTGAATTCTCAGGTCATGACCTTTAACAATGTTAATAAATGAGACTTTATGGTAAAGTGTTTCAACAGAAATTTATGCAGGTGTTAAAGGAATAGTACAAAATCCAGTCATTACTCACCCTGTGTTGATCTGAAGCTGCATGGCATTCTTTCTTTTTAGAAACACACACACACACACACACACACACACACACACACACACACACACACACACACACACACACAAAAAGTCCTGCTCACTCTTGTTCATATAATGACAGTGAATAGTGACCAACTTCAGGCTTCAGGCTAAAAAGGATGTAAAAGTTTAATAAAAAAAAAAAAATAAAAAAAAATCCTGTGCTACTGGGGTTTTTGTTATAAACAAAATGAAATTGGATTTTTATTATTTAGAAAATCCTGACTGTTGCTCTCCTGTGAGAGCATGAGAGCAGCATTTCAACCTATCATGAACAAGCGATTGGCCAGTGATTCCATGTAAGACTTGATTTTTCTGCTAAGACAAAAGTTGAGATCAAGCCTCTCCCCAAAAACCTCTCCCCAAAAACCAGGTGTCAGTGTAGTAAATATTTACAATCCTTTTGTTATGGTGTGGGTAATTAAGGGAAAGTGCAGAGCAGCCATTTGGGACATTCTGTAGCCAGAATGCACTGATGGGTGAGCGTATTAAAAACACTCACACACCACTGTGTGTAATGCATTTCTTACTCTTAGAGTCATCTTTGAGCAATTTATGTTATGTATTTATTATTTCTGAATTGGCTTCTAATTGTTTAATTGTGTAATTGGCATGATAAATTTTAACCTGACAATAAATGTTAGTCTTGATTTATACTGCATTATTCTTAAATCAATATTTCTAGTAGATTAAAGTGGAGTCTGGTATTACCACAGATCCGTGTTCAGAATAGATCATACGGAAGGCTCAATGAATGGAGCATGGGGCACATCATTTGAGACCTTTTCGATTTCTGACTATCACTGCCTTAGCAAGTTGCAATTTTTGTGAATATACAAAAACTATGCTTTTTGTTATGTGTACCAACTTAAAGGTAAATATTCACCCTGTATCCTCTGTCTAAGACCAGAACTGACGACTTTGCATCCATGAGAGTGCAATCTGCGATTCTCTGTGCGATACCAGGTCCACACAAAACTAGAAATATATATTTTTTTTTTTTCCGAAATATTACTATTAAAGCAACATATTCTCATGTTTTTACAACAGATTTTCGTTCTGCTGATCCCTGCTACAGCTACACTGTGCTGGATGATCCATGGAGAGCCAACAGCAAACAATATTACAACTACTACGACTACTACTACTACTACCACAATTACTACTGTCACTACTACTACAAGTGTGACACCAATGTCATTTGGAGCGGCTGGTATCGTCTCTTCATTAATGGCCTGAGTGCTCACATCCCAGACACGTGTGTTGCTCAGTATAGCTGTGGCACAGATGCCCCACTGTGGATACGTGGTGGACACCCAACAGTTGAGGATGGAGTCGTCACTCGTGATGTCTGTGGTCACGCTAACAATTACTGCTGCTATTACGGGTCTTTTCCCATTAAAGTCAAAGCCTGTCCAGGCAATTATTATGTCTATGAGCTGGTTAGACCACCTTACTGCTGTTCAACATACTGTGCAGGTAATTATATTTACATGAGCTCTTTCTACACATTCATGATATTTGTGTCTCTGTTCATTAATCACTATTCATACAAACTTTCAGACACTGGCAGCATTAACACCAGCTCTACATCTGCCAAACCAGCGACCATCTCAACTGGTAATGTACAACACTGTGTCTATATTGGCTTATTTTGTAAACTAGCAGTTAATCAGCAGTTTATGCTATAGTGTCAGGAACAGTTGTCTTTCTTCTGGGTCGTAGTGTCTACCCATTTGTTTATGACACTGGCAAGTTCAGGGAAAGGACACATATGCACCATTATGAGAAATCAAGGTTAATTAAAACACAACATTTATAAACATCCAATGTATGTGTACTTTCTTTTCTGAGGGGAATATCTTTGTTGTGTTCTGTTTTTTACTATATTGTGGTATTTATATATATATATATATATATATATATATATATATATATATATATATATATATAGTTTAGGGTCCAATTCTCATTATTAACAGGTGGTCCAGACTATAAATATGTATATTTGTGTATATAATTAATGGTTAGTTATAACTGAGAATTGGACCCTAATCTAAAGTGTGACCAAGCGTGGATTTTGGTTTGAAGTGGTATATTATTTAAATACCACTTTATACAATTGATTGTTTTAAAGCAAGTAGCTTTATAGTTTCACTGTCCCTTTCAATTAAAAATACAACTTAAATGTTTACTAAAGCAGTGTGTTCATGTTTTTACTCATGTACGTCTGACCTCGATAGACTAAACATAAGAAATGAACTGGAGAAGATTTCCACATTAAAGAAGGCGTGTCTTTGATTCAAACTCCTGAAACAAATTCCAAATGAACTTCATACTGGCCTGATTTTTGTCACCAGTTTGTTTTTTTCATTTCATTTGAAGTACTGAACAGAACACATTTCACAGAGAAAACTAGCTTGAAAATATGTAATATAAATTAAATGGTAATTCCACATGTGTTTCCATTAAACATGGTATAAATGGGGGGTGGGGGGTGGTGCTGGGTCTCCAAAAGAAGAGTCTGTGTTTACGTAATATATGTGTGTTTGTTCTGTGTATAATTATCACACATTAACACACATTCATGTATATATTTAAGAAAAATATTTTATATTTATATAAAAATATTTATATATAATACAAATATATATATATATATATATATATATATATATATAAAGGTCTGCTTTACTTTAGGTCTGCATAATTGACACTGACACAAATTAAATAATAATTTTTTTTTTTTTTTAAGCAACACATTTTGTCTTATTTCTTGGTTTTTAATATTTTCAATACAGATCTCTCTGTTGACCCCTGCTACAATTACACTGTGCTGGACGATACATGGAGAGCCACCAGTTATACATATTCCTCCTCCATGTGCGACACCTCTGTCACCTGGAGAGGCTGGTATCGTCTCTTCTTTAATGGCTTGAATGTTCAAATCCCAGAGACGTGTGTTGCAACATACAGGTGTGGCACTGCTGCTCCACTGTGGCTACGTGGTGGACATCCACGAGTTGAAGATGGAATCGTCACTCGAGATGTTTGTAGTCACTGGAGCAATGATTGCTGCATTTTTGGCTCTTTTCCCATTAAAGTCAAAGCCTGTCCAGGCAATTATTCTGTCTATGAGCTGGTCAGTCCAACTTTATGCAATTCAGCATACTGTGCAGGTAATAATATTCACATGAGCTCTTTCTACACATTCATGATATTTGTGTTTCTGTTCATTAATCACTATTCATACAAACTTTCAGACACTGGCAGCATTAACACCGGCTTTACAACTGTCACACCAGTGAACATCTCAACTGGTAATGTAACACACTATGTCTATTGACTTATTTTCTGGCTTGATGAATGTGATGATCTGAACCACTGAATATGAGTGAGTGTGCTTGTGTCAGTAGGTGAATATGTTAGAAATGTAGTTAAGAAACTACTTTCTTTGTGGACCACCATCTCTGGCTGCACATAAAGACCATGTAAAGTGATCATTTCAAAGTCGCAATGAAATTAAGTAGTGACAGATCTTTTCCCTATTGTGATCAAAAACAACAACAACAACAAAAATGTAGGGACAGGGACTTGGTTCTATGTGTCAGTTGCTGGTTGGATGTTGAGATGTGGGCATGGCTCTCAGAAATGGATTTAGGGTTAAGCCCACTTAATGATTGGAGAAGTCCAACAGACATCATCAGAAAGATGTCTGTCAAAGATTCAATTTTGGCATTTTGATTAAACATTATGAGGTCAATAAATAAAAATGCACAGATTCATTTTTCACAATTATGTTTATACCTTGCATTTAGAAAACAGACAGGATGAATTTTAATTCCTTACAGATTTTAAAAATGTATAATATAGGATAGGTGTTAAAGGAATAATTCACCCAAAAATAATAAATTCAGTCATTATTCACTCATTTACTCACCCTGGCGTGGAGAATGGATCGATGTAAGCTATGTACTTTGTATAAATGTTACTTTTATTTTTACTTCAATACATTTTGACAAGAAGATTAATACTTTAACATTTATACATTGCTCTAGATCCTCTTATGTTTGCAAAATTGTGCATTTGAATCATTTGAATTCAATCTTTTGATCGATTTGATTCTTTTGAATCTAAATACATTTCACAAATCTAAATCTATGACTAAGTGCAGAAGATCTGGTACTGAAAACATCAAGTATATATGCTGCTGCAAACAGGGAGACAAAAAAAGAATCATTATGACTATGAGTCAGTTACTCATAACTCACTTATTCATCATACTTTGCAGGTAAATACGGAGTTCTGTCATGAAACTCTAGATGGCACAGGCTCATAAGTCCTTAACCCAATCTGGTTGCAATTACATCATTCTCTGTAGGGGACAGCTGATTGGTTCCCGCTGTATTGGTAGCCAATGAGCTTGCTGCTCAACCATCAAATTATTGCCTATTGTTTGCTGTATAGCAGTTTGCAGCACACTTTCAGAAACCCTCCACCTTCCCCAGCTCCACCTGTATAGATCCGCTATGAGGGTGATTCATGAATGCTTGTACAGTGGCAGCATGTCTTGCTTGCTCATAGCAGCATGTTGTGTGTGTATTTGCAGCGGCAAGTCTGGTACTTGCTCTGCAGCTGCAAAGCAATAATCAACAGCAGCAATAAAAGAAGCAGCAGAGTAGCAGATCTATTCCGCCAAGACCAAACACATTAACATCGTCATACTCGTTACCATGTCATACTCTCAGAGAGTTGTCATGACAGAATTATATTTACATGAGCTCTTTTTATTGTGTTTATTTAATCGCTATTCATCATTCTGTTTTTTTTCTTCTTCTTCTTCTTCTTTTTCCAGCTCTTACTAACATCAGCAGCACTGACACAACAGTCACACCAGAGACAACCTCAGCTGGTAATGTAGTCTGATGTTTCCTCTGTTGGATTGTGTTTTGGCTGAATGTTTGTGAATCTGTAGAATTGAACAGGTGTGTGAGTGTGTTTGTCTCTCTGCTGCTGCACCCCACCCCCTTTTCCAGTAGAGGGCTGAGCCTTTTAATTATCATGACTACCATGGCTACACTCATGTGACACTGCAGTTTTTCATCATCCTGAAATGTTATTTGCATGTGTTTAAAATCATATCAGTTTAAACTTTCTGATATTCGGTTTTCTGAGCAGGCACACACCCGGCTTCTTCGCGTTTAAACTGTCAAATACACACAAAGTTCACATAAATACAGTTAGTTATGTCTGTGAATGTAAATAGCTGGGAAAGAAATCACAAGAGCTTATTAGATGTGTGTTAAAGCGGCCTGATATTCAGCCTGATATTTAGTACCTACTGTATATGCTTTTAATGCAGATGAATCATTGAAGGAAAGAGAAAAAAAAAGATGTTAATTAATGTTTTATAGAATGTTTTGTTTCAGTCACCATGATGGAGTTCAATGTTTGTTTTAGTTGGGCTCTTACTTTTTAATATTTGTTTAAAAAAAAATATACTATGCACAGAAGCTTCTGTGTTTAGACAGACAGACATCAAAAATCAGCATATGATTCTCAAGAACGGTAAAAATAAATAAATACAAAATACTGACAAACAGATCAACTCTGAACATCACAAAACAAGCTACTGTCGCAACAAAACAACAGAAAAATAAAAGGAAACAGGAACAATTAATTAAAATTACAGGACAATTCAGCTGTATAATTTATTCATGCTGCAAAGCATGATAGGAGCTGTGGATGAGTTTTGATTGGTGTCTCCCATCATGCACTGCAACAGAAAGCACTGTTTGCACTGTTGAATGTTTGTGGATCTGTAGAATTGAACAGATGTGTGTGAGTGTGTTTGTGTTTCTAGATAAAGATGATCAGAGGTGGAAAGAGTACTTATATCTACATGAGCTCTTTTGTTGTGTTTGTTGATTCATTGCTATTCATTAGTCTTTATTTTTTCAGATGTTACTAACATCAGCAGCATCGATACAACAGTCACACCAGAGATGACCTCACCTGGTAATGTAGTCTGATGTTTCCTCTGTTGGATTGTGTTTTGGCTGAATGTTTGTGGATCTGTAGAATTGAACGGGTGTGATTATGTTTGTGTCTCTAGAAGAAGATGATCAGAGTACTTATATCTACATGAGCTCTTTTATTGTGTTTGTTGATTCATTGGTATTCATTAGTCTTTATTTTTTCAGCTGTTACTATCATCAGCAGCACCGATACAACAGTCACACCAGAGATGACCTCAGCTGGTAATGTAGTCTGATATTTCCTCTTTTCCCCTAAATTAAGTTTAGTATTTTCCCAGTCTCTCTGTTCAGCTCTTAACATGCTTTTCTTTGATGACTCCATCTTCCGTTTCTGAGTTAATTTTGAGATCCAATTGATCATCCTGTTGACTTGACCCTGCTCCTACTTCTCTCCTGAAACTTTGCCATTCTGTCATCTCTGCAACATCTCTGCTCTTGCCTCTGCCACTTGAAGGGGACATATTATGCCCCTTTTTTCAAAATGTAATATGTCTCATGTGTCCCTAGAATGTGTCTGTGAAGTTTCAGCTCAAATTACCCTACAGATCATTTATTATACCATGTTGTATAAGGTGCAATATAAATAAAACATTATTATTATTATTATTATTATTATTACAACCCGAATTCTGGAAACGTTGAGACGTTTTTTTTTTTTTTGTTTTTTTTTTAAATTTGAATAAAATGAAAACTAAAAGACTTTCAAATCACATGAGCCAACATTTTATTCACAATAGAACACAGATAACACAACAAATGCAACAAATGTTTAAACAGAGGAATTTTACACTTTTATCCACTAAATGAGCTAATTTCAAATTTGATGCCTGCTACAGGTCTCAAAAAAGTTGGCACGGGGGCAACAAATGGCTGAAAAGCAAGAAATTTTGAATAGATTCAGCTAGGAGAGAACATCTGGCAACTAATTAAGTTAATTGATATCAGGTCTGTAACATGATTAGCTATAAAATGGATGTCTTAGAGAGGCAGAGTCTCTCAGAAGTAAAGATGGGCAGAAGCTCTCCAATCTGTAAAAGAGTGCGTAAAAAGATTGTGGAATACTTTAAAAACAATGTTTCTCAACGTCAAATTACAAAGGCTTTGCAAATCTCATCATCTACAGTGCATAACATCATCAAAAGATTCAGAGAAACTGGAGAAATCTCTGTGCATAAGGGACAAGGCCGAAGAACTTTATTGGATGCCCGTGGTCTTCGGGCCCTCAGACGACACTGCATCACTCATCGGCATGATTGTGTCAATGACATTACTAAATGGGCCCTGGAATACTTCCAGAAACCACTGTCGGTAAACACAATCCGCCGTGCCATCTGCAGATGCCAACTAAAGCTCTATCATTCAAAAAGGAAGCCATATGTGAACATGGTCCAGAAGTGCCGTCGTGTCCTGTGGGCCAAGGCTCATTTAAAATGGACTGTTTCAAAGTGGAAAAGTGTTGCATTGTCAGATGAGTCCAAATTTGACATTCTTGTTGGAAATCACGGATACCATGTCCTCGGGCTAAAGAGGACGGAGACCTTCCAGCGTGTTATCAGCATTCAGTTAAAAAGCCAGCATCTCTGATGGTATGGGGGTTCATAAGTGCATACGCTATGGGCAGCTTGCATGTTTTGGAAGGCACTATGAATGCTGAAAGGTATATAAAGGTTTTAGAGCCACATATGCTCCCCTCCAGATGACGTCTATTTCAGGGAAGGCCTTGTGTATTTCAGCAAGACAATGCAAAACCACATACTGCAGCTATTACAACAGCATGGCTTTGTCGTAGAAGAGTACAGGTGCTGAACTGGCCTGCCTGCAGTCCAGATCTTTCACCTATAAAGAACATTTGGCGCATCATTAAATGAAAGATGACAAATAAAAACAAAAAGACAAATCTTCAGCAGCTGGAAACCTATATCAGGCAAGAATGGGACCAAATTCCAACACTAAAACTCTCTAGATACTCATAACCTTGATGCCCAGACGTCTTCAAACTGTTTTGAAAAGGAGATGCTACACCATGGTAAACATGCCCCCGTTCCAACTATTTTGAGACTTGTAGCAGGCATCAAATTTGATATGAGCTAATTTTGCGCATAAAATTGTAAAAATTCTCAGTTCAAAAATTCATTGTTATGTTATCTATGTTCTATTGTAGTGAGTGTGTTTGTGTCTCTATAAAGATGAGCAGAGGTGGAAAAAGAGTGTCTACAGGAACTCTTTTATTGTGTTTGTTGATTCATTGGTATTCATCAGTCATTATTTTTTCAGATGTTACTAACATCAGCAGCACCAATACAACAGTCATACCAGAGACAACCTCAGCTGGTAATGTAGTCTGATGTTTCCTCTGTTCACTCTTGCTGATATAATGGCAGTGAATGGTGACCACCTCCAAGCTTGAAATACTGATGTAAAAATATCATAAAATAACCCCATGCAATTTTTTACGTATATCCCAAGTGTTCTGAAGGTGTACGGTAGGGTTTGGTGAACAAACCAAAATGTGATTTATTTAGAAAATCTTGACCTCTGTTGTTGCTCCCCTGAGCCTGTTAAAGAGAGTACATGGGAGCAACAGGACCGTGATGTAGTTTTACCTCCAGGTTGTCAGATGTCTAAATTGCAAGAAAGTCAGAATTGTGAGATATTAAAGGGGGGGTATCACACACAGTTTCTGCCAATCTCATGTTAATATAAACAATATCTTACTAACTTTGTTTTATTGTGATTTTAATAAAGATCCAACACAGTTTCAATCAGAAAATCTGAATGGGATTTAAAACAGATTGTACACTAAGCACTTTAAACTACTGTGAGGTTTACTCACAAACATACATCAAGAATCAGCCTATGAATCTCAACAATGGTGACGTGCTTAATGCCGCAATGCATTCTGGGGGCCATGGATGAGTTTGTGGCATTGTGAATGCATTGTGGCTTGAAGCATGTCACCGTTGTTGAGATTCATACACTGATTCTAGATGTCTGTGCGTGAGTAAACTTTGCAGGAGACTAAAGTGTTAAGTGTACAATGTGTTTTAAATCTCATTCAGCTTTTCTGATTAAATCTGTTTTATTGTTGTATTTTTATAAGAGATCCAACACAAACTTAATAACATTTTGCTCATATAGAGCTCTGTCATTAGATCAGTGAATTAAGTCACTACATGATGATTATATGCTTATCGTCAAACAGCTGACAGCAGCTGATCACATTATCTCTTGCCTTTAATGCCATAACTAACAACTACAGCAACCAGAGAAGACCTAACACTAAAAAAAAAAAAGTAAAACTTCACAACTAAAGCAAACACTGACCTCGATAATGGTGACATCAAACCAAACTATTATTTTCAACAAATCATCGACATCTAAACCTCAGTTAATTCTCAATATCAACTTTTGTAGATGTATGTCAGGAATAAAGTCAGTCTTGTTAGTAATAAGTGAAGCTGGTAATGCTGATTGTGGAGTTGGTTAATCAGATCTTAACGAGACTAATTAACAAGAAACACCTGAACTGATGAGACTAATTAATCTGTAACCAAGGAGACAAACAGGCAGGCACACAAGGAAAACTGAAACAATTAACAAACTAGAAAACTGACTAAGTAACTGAAGACAGAAAAACATGAAAACTGATGAAAAACAAACTCTAAACGTGACATCCATAATCAGTGCCTTAATAAAGAACTCAGTAGTTCATCATCTGAGTCTGATTTTACATCTGTTATTGTTTATTGTTTCTTTAGAGCTGATCACTTCCACAACATCTATGAGTTTTACGTCTACAGGTGAGGATGATGTAAGACTGGACTGTGATATTGAATTATAACCCTCCATAATTAATGTATTTATGAAGAACAAAGTACTTCATCTAAATCTGACTTGGCATCTCTTTCTGTCTTGTAAATGTTACAGATCATTTACTGACAGACACTTCCACAACATCTATCAGTCCCACTACCGAGGGTGAGCATGTTTCTGGACTGAATGTGGATTTCAAAAGAAGCTACTTCTAATACTTATCTTCATGCAGAACACAATAATCCATAATCTGAGTCTAATTTATCATCTGTTTCCATCTGTTATTGTTTCAGATCCTTCACAGCTGGTCACTTCCACAACATCTACCAGTTCTACATCTACAGGTGAGAATACATCTAGACTGAAAGTGGTTCTCTAAAAGAAACCACTCAAAATGATTTTTTTTATGATGATTTTCTTGGATTGTGAAACTGAAACGTGCTGCTCCATAATTAGTGTCTGTGTTAAGAACAGAGTAATTCAGCATCTGAGTCTGATTTATCACCTGTTTCCATCTGTTATCATTTCAGTTTCTTTAGAGCCAATCACTTCCACAACTTCTACCAGTTCTACATCTACAGGTGAGGATGAGGTTGGACTGCCCTGTAAAATTGAAACACAACCATAATCAGTGCCTTAATAAAGAAGTCAGTAGTTCATCATCTGAGTCTGATTTTACATCTGTTATTGTTTATTGTTTCTTTAGAGCCGATCACTTCCACAACATCTACTAGTTCTACTTCTACAGGTGAATATGTTGCTGAACTGTAATGTGGCTTTCAAAAAGAAGCTCCTTCTAATAACTGTCTCCAGGAAGAACACGGTAATTCATTACCTGAGTCTAATTTATCATCTGTTTCCATCTGTTATTGTCTCAGATCCTTCACAGCTGGTCACTTCCACAACATCTACCAGTTCTACATCTACAGGTGAGAATACATCTAGACTGAAAGTGGTTCTCTAAAAGAAACCACTCAAAATGATTTTTTTTATGATGATTTTCTTGGATTGTGAAACTGAAACGTGCTGCTCCATAATTAGTGTCTGTGTTAAGAACAGAGTAATTCAGCATCTGAGTCTGATTTATCACCTGTTTCCATCTGTTATCATTTCAGTTTCTTTAGAGCCAATCACTTCCACAACTTCTACCAGTTCTACATCTACAGGTGAGGATGAGGTTGGACTGCCCTGTAAAATTGAAACACAACCATAATCAGTGCCTTAATAAAGAAGTCAGTAGTTCATCATCTGAGTCTGATTTTACATCTGTTATTGTTTATTGTTTCTTTAGAGCCGATCACTTCCACAACATCTACTAGTTCTACTTCTACAGGTGAATATGTTGCTGAACTGTAATGTGGCTTTCAAAAAGAAGCTCCTTCTAATAACTGTCTCCAGGAAGAACACGGTAATTCATTACCTGAGTCTAATTTATCATCTGTTTCCATCTGTTATTGTCTCAGATCCTTTACAGCCTGTCTCTTCTACAACACCTACTAGTTCTACATCTACAGGTCAGTGTTTTGCTGGACTGGATTCTAAAACTGAAACACAAACCTCCATTATTATTGTCTTCATGAAGAACATAGTAATTCAGAACCTGAGTCTGATTTGTCATCTGTTCACATCTGTTATTGTTCCAGTTTCTTTACAGCCAATCACTTCCACAACATCTACGAGTTATACGACTACAGGTGAGGATGATGTTAGACTGGACTGCGATATTGAATTATAACCCTCCATAATTAATGTATTTATAAAGAACAAAGTACTTAATCTAAATCTGACTTGGTATCTCTTTCTGTCTTGTAAATGTTACAGATCATTTACAAACAGACACTTCCACAACATCTATCAGTCCCACTACCGAGGGTGAGTGTGTTTCTGGACTGAATGTTCATTTCAAAAGAAGCTACTTCTAATAATTATCTTCATGCAGAACACAATAATCCATTATCTGAGTCTGATTTATCATCTGTTTCCATCTGTTATTGTTTCAGATCCTTCACAGCTGGTCACTTCCACAACATCTACCAGTTCTACATCTACAGGTGAGAATACATCTAGACTGAAAGTGGCCCTCTAAAACAAACCCCTCAAAATGATGTTCTTTTTTCTTTTCTTTTCTTTTTTTTTTTTATGATGATTTTCTTGGATTGTGAAACTGAAACGTGCTGCTCCATAATTAGTGTCTGTGTGAAGAACAGAGTAATTCAGCATCTGAGTCTGATTTATCACCTGTTTCCATCTGTTATCGTTTCAGTTTCTTTAGAGCCGATCACTTCCACAACTTCTACCAGTTCTACATCTACAGGTGAGGATGATGTTGGACTGCCCTGTAAAATTGAAACACAACCATAATCAGTGCCTTAATAAAGAACTCAGTAGTTCATTATCTGAGTCTGATTTTACATCTGTTATTGTTTATTGTTTCTTTAGAGCCGATCACTTCCACAACATCTACTAGTTCTACTTCTACAGGTGAGGATGATGTTAGACTGGACTGTTACTTTGAAATGTAACTGTTCATAATTAATGTCTTCATGAACACAGTGCTTCATCTAAATCTGACTTGGCATCTCTTTTCATCTTGTAAATTTTACAGGTCATTCACTGACAGTCACTTCCACAACATCTACCAGTCCCACTACCGAGGGTGAGCATGTTTTGAGGCTGAATGTGGCTTTCAAAAGATGCTCCTGCATAATAATTGTCTTCTTGAAAAATACAGTAAATCAGCATTTGAGTCTAATTTATCATCTGTTTCCATCTCTTATTGTTTCAGTTCCTTCACAGCCGGTCACTTCCACAACATCTTCCAGTTCTACATCTACAGGTAAGGATGATACTAGACTGAATTTGGCCTTTAAAAAGAAAATAATAATTATTTTATTTATGAAGAACAGTAATTCAGTATCTGAGTCTGATTTATCATTGGTTTCCATCTGTTATTGTTTCAGTTCCTTTACACATGGTCACTTCCACAATATCTAGCAGTCCCACTTCTACAGGTGAATATGTTGCTGAACTGTAATGTGGCTTTCAAAAAGAAGCTCCTTCTAATAACTGTCTTCAGGAAGAACACAGTAATTCATTACCTGAGTCTAATTTATCATCTGTTTCCATCTGTTATTGTCTCAGATCCTTTACAGCCTGTCTCTTCTACAACACCTACTAGTTCTACATCTACAG
The DNA here is from genome assembly GCF_019924925.1 of Ctenopharyngodon idella. NCBI lineage: Eukaryota > Metazoa > Chordata > Actinopteri > Cypriniformes > Xenocyprididae > Ctenopharyngodon > Ctenopharyngodon idella. The sequence goes on from NC_067220.1 coordinate 43,069,574, forward strand.
GTCAGTGTGTTGCTGGACTGGATTCTAATATTGAAACAAAATCCTCCATAATTATTGACTTCATGAAGAACACAGTACTTCATTTAAATCTTACTTGGCATCTCTTCCCGTCTTGTAAATGCTACAGATCATTTACTGACAGTCACTTCCACAACATCTACCAGTCCCACTACTGCAGGTGAGCATGTTTCTGGACTGAATGTGGCCTTTTAAAAGAAACCTCTTAAAATGATATTCATCTTTTTTGATGATTTTCTTGGATCATAAAACTGAAATGCTATGCTCCATAATTAGTAGCTGCATGAAGAACACAGTAATTCAGCATCTGAGTCTTATTTATCATCTGTTTTCATCTGTTATTAGGGCCCGAGCACCGATGGTGTGAGGACCCTATTGTAATTGTTCAGTCAATTATTCTTCTTCTCTGAAATTAATCGCATTTTTGAGGGCCTAAACATGCTCGGAAACTCACAAAACTTTGCACACACATCAGAAGTGGTGAAAATGGATTTCAGAATTAGGTGTGGCAAAATGGCTCGATAGCTCCTGAAACTTTGCCATTCTGTCATCTCTGCAACATCTCTGCTCTTGCCTCTGCCACTTAAAGGGGACATATTATGCTCCTTTTTACAAAATGTAATATGTCTCAGGTGTCCCTAGAATGTGTCTATGAAGTTTCAGCTCAAATTACCCTACAGATCATTTATTATACCATGTTGTAAAAGGTGCTATATAAATAAAACATTATTATTATTATTATTATTATTATTATTATTACAACCCGAATTCTGGAAACGTTGGAACGTTTTTTTTTTTTATTATTTTTTTTAAATTTGAATAAAATGAAAACTAAAAGACTTTCAAATCACATGAGCCAACATTTTATTCACAATAGAACACAGATAACACAACAAATGTTTAAACAGAGGAATTTTACACTTTTATCCACTAAATGAGCTCATTTCAAATTTGATGCCTGCTACAGGTCTCAAAAAAGTTGGCATGGGAGCAACAAATGGCTGAAAAGCAAGAAATTTTGAATAGATTCAGCTAGGAGAGAACATCTGGCAACTAATTAAGTTAATTGATATCAGGTCTGTAACATGATTAGCTATAAAAGGGATGTCTTAGAGAGGCAGAGTCTCTCAGAAGTAAAGATGGGCAGAAGCTCTCCAATCTGTAAAAGAGTGCGTAAAAAGATTGTGGAATACTTTAAAAACAATGTTCCTCAATGCCAAATTGCAAAGGCTTTGCAAATCTCATCATCTACAGTGCATAACATCATCAAAAGATTCAGAGAAACTGGAGAAATCTCTGTGCATAAGGGACAAGGCCGAAGAACTTTATTGGATGCCCGTGGTCTTCGGGCCCTCAGACGACACCGTATCACTCATCGGCATAATTGTGTCAATGGCATTACTAAATGGGCCCTGGAATACTTCCAGAAACCACTGTTGGTAAACACAATCCGCCGTGCCATCTGCAGATGCCAACTAAAGCTCTATCATGCAAAAAGGAAGCCATATGTGAACATGGTCCAGAAGTGCCGTCGTGTCCTGTGGGCCAAGGCTCATTTAAAATGGACTGTTTCAAAGTGGAAAAGTGTTGCATTGTCAGATGAGTCCAAATTTGACATTCTTGTTGGAAATCACGGATGCCATGTCCTCCGGGCTAAAGAGGACGGAGACCTTCCAGCGTGTTATCAGCGTTCAGTTAAAAAGCCAGCATCTCTGATGGTATGGGGGTTCATAAGTGCATACGCTATGGGCAGCTTTCATGTTTTGGAAGGCACTATGAATGCTGAAAGTTGTATATAAAGGTTTTAGAGCAACATATGCTCCCCTCCAGATGACGTCTATTTCAGGGAAGGCTTTGTGTATTTCAGCAAGACAATGCAAAACCACATACTGCAGCTATTACAACAGCATGGCTTTGTCGTAGAAGAGTACAGGTGCTGAACTGGCCTGCCTGCAGTCCAGATCTTTCACCTATAAAGAACATTTGGCGCATCATTAAACGAAATACGACAAATAAAAACAAAAAGACAAATCTTCAGCAGCTGGAAACCTATATCAGGCAAGAATGGGACCAAATTCCAACACTAAAACTCTAGAAACTCATAACCTTGATGCCCAGACGTCTTCAAACTGTTTTGAAAAGAAGAGGAGATGCTACACCATGGTAAACATGCCCCCGTTCCAACTATTTTGAGACTTGTAGCAGGCATCAAATTTGATATTAGCTAATTTTGTGCATAAAATTGTAAAAATTCTCAGTTTAAACATTTGTTATGTTATCTATGTTCTATTGTGAATAAAATATTGGCTCATGTGATTTGAAAGTCTTTTAGTTTTCATTTTATTCAAATTTAAAAAATGTCCCAACATTTCCGGAATTCGAGTTGTATTATTATTATTATTATTATGTTGGATTGTGTTTTAGCTGAATGTTTGTGGATCTGTAGAATTGAACAGGTGTGTGAGTGTGTTTGTGTCTCTATAAAGATGAGCAGAGGTGGAAAAAGAGTATCTACAGGAACTCTTTTATTGTGTTTGTTGATTCATTGGTATTCATCAGTCATTATTTTTTCAGATGTTACTAACATCAGCAGCACCGATACAACAGTCATACCAGAGACAACCTCAGCTGGTAATGTAGTTTGATCACTCTTGCTGATATAATGGCAGTGAATGGTGACCACCTCCAAGCTTTAAATACTGATGTAAAAATATCATAAAATAACCCCATGCAATTTTTTACGTATATTCCAAGTGTTCTGAAGGTGTACGGCAGGGTTTGGTGAACAAACCGAAATGTGATTTATTTAGAAAATCTTGACCTCTGTTGTTGCTCCCCTGAGCCTGTTAAAGAGAGTACATGGGAGCAACAGGACCATGATGTAGTTTCAGCTCCAGGTTGTCAGATGTCTAAATTGCAAGAAAGTCAGAATTGTGAGATATTAAAGGGGGGGTATCACACACAGTTTCTGCCAACTATTATTTTCAACAAATCATCAACATCTAAACCTCTGTTAATTCTCAATATCAACTTTTGTAGATGTATGTCAGGAATAAAATCAGTCTGGTTAGTAATAAGTGAAGCTGGTAATGCTGTTTGTGGAGTTGGTTAATCAGATCTTAACGAGACTAATTAACAAGAAACACCTGAACTGATGAGACTAATTAATCTGTAACCAAGGAGACAAACAGGCAGGCACACAAGGAAAACTGAAACAATTAACAAACTAGAAAACTGACTAAGTAACTGAAGACAGAAAAACATGAAAACTGATGAAAAACAAACTCTAAACGTGACATCCATAATCAGTGCCTTAATAAAGAACTCAATAGTTCATCATCTGAGTCTGATTTTACATCTGTTATTGTTTATTGTTTCTTTAGAGCCAGTCACTTCCACAACATCTACTAGTTCTACTTCTACAGGTGAGGATAATGCTGGACTGGACTGCAATATTGAAACATGACCCTCTATAATCAATGTCATTGTGAGGAACACAGTAATTCAGGATCTGAGTCTGATTTAACATCCTTTTCTATATCGCATTGTTTCAGTTCCTTTACACATGGTCACTTCCACAATATCTACCAGTCCCACTTCTACAGGTGAATATGTTGCTGAACTGTAATGTGGCTTTCAAAAAGAAGCTCCTTCTAATAACTGTCTTCAGGAAGAACACAGTAATTAATTATCTGAGTCTAATTTATCATCTGTTTCCATCTGTTATTGTCTCAGATCCTTTACAGCCTGTCTCTTCTACAACACCTACTAGTTCTACATCTACAGGTCAGTGTGTTGCTGGACTGGATTCTAAAACTGAAACACAAACCTCCATAATTATTGTCTTCATGAAGAACATAGTAATTCAGAACCTGAGTCTGATTTGTCATCTGTTCACATCTGTTATTGTTCCAGTTTCTTTACAGCCAATCACTTCCACAACATCTACGAGTTATACGACTACAGGTGAGGATGATGTTAGACTGAACTGTGATATTGAATTATAACCCTCCATAATTAATGTATTTATGAAGAACAAAGTACTTCATCTAAATCTGACTTGGCATCTCTTTCTGTCTTGTAAATGTTACAGATCATTTACAGACAGACACTTCCACAACATCTATCAGTCCCACTACCGAGGGTGAGTGTGTTTCTGGACTGAATGTGGATTTCAAAAGAAGCTACTTCTAATAATTATCTTCATGCAGAACACAATAATCCATTATCTGAGTCTAATTTATCATCTGTTTCCATCTGTTATTGTTTCAGATCCTTTACAGCTGGTCACTTCCACAGCATCTACCAGTTCTACATCTACAGGTGAGAATACATCTAGACTGAAAGTGGCCCTCTAAAAGAAACCCCTCAAAATGATGTTCTTTTTTTTTTTTTTTTGATTTTCTTGGATTGTGAAACTGAAACGTGCTGCTCCATAATTAGTGTCTATGTGAAGAACAGAGTAATTCAGCATCTGAGTCTGATTTATCACCTGTTTCCATCTGTTATCGTTTCAGTTTCTTTAGAGCCGATCACTTCCACAACTTCTACCAGTTCTACATCTACAGGTGAGGATGATGTTGGACTGCCCTGTAAAATTGAAACACAACCATAATCAGTGCTTTAATAAAGAACTCAGTAGTTCATCATCTGAGTCTGATTTTACATCTGTTATTGTTTATTGTTTCTTTAGAGCCGATCACTTCCACAACATCTACGAGTTTTACGTCTACAGGTGAGGATGATGTTAGACTGGACTGCAATATTGAATTATAACCCTCCATAATTAATGTATTTATGAAGAACAAAGTACTTAATCTAAATCTGACTTGGCATCTCTTTCTGTCTTGTAAATGTTACAGATCATTTACAAACAGACACTTCCACAACATCTACCAGTCCCACTACCGAGGGTGAGCATGTTTTGAGGCTGAATGTGGCTTTCAAAAGATGCTCCTGCATAATAATTGTCTTCTTGAAAAATACAGTAATTCAGCATTTGAGTCTAATTTATCATCTGTTTCCATCTCTTATTGTTTCAGTTCCTTCACAGCCGGTGACTTCCACAACATCTTCCAGTTCTACATCTACAGGTAAGGATGATACTAGACTGAATTTGGCCTTTAAAAAGAAAATAATAATTAATTTATTTATGAAGAACAGTAATTCAGTATCTGAGTCTGATTTATCATCGGTTTCCATCTGTTATTGTTTCAGTTCCTTTACACATGGTCACTTCCACAATATCTAGCAGTCCCACTTCTACAGGTGAATATGTTGCTGAACTGTATTGTGGCTTTCAAAAAGAAGCTCCTTCTAATAACTGTCTTCAGGAAGAACACAGTAATTCATTACCTGAGTCTAATTTATCATCTGTTTCCATCTGTTATTGTCTCAGATCCTTTACAGCCTGTCTCTTCTACAACACCTACTAGTTCTACATCTACAGGTCAGTGTGTTGCTGGACTGGATTCTAATATTGAAACAAAATCCTCCATAATTATTGACTTCATGAAGAACACAGTACTTCATTTAAATCTTACTTGGCATCTCTTCCCGTCTTGTAAATGCTACAGATCATTTACTGACAGTCACTTCCACAACATCTACCAGTCCCACTACTGCAGGTGAGCATGTTTCTGGACTGAATGTGGCTTTCAAAAGAAGCTCCTTCTAATAATTGTCTTCATTAAGAACACAGTAATTCAGCATCCAAGTCTAATTTATCATCTGTTTCCATCGGTTTTTGTTTCAGTTCCTTCACAACTGGTCACTTCCACAACATCTACCAGTTCTACATCTACAGGTAAGAATATATCTAGACTGAATGTGGCCTTTTAAAAGAAACCCCTCAAAATGATATTCATCTTTTTTGATGATTTTCTTGGATCATGAAACTGAAATGCTATGCTCCATAATTAGTAGCTGCATGAAGAACACAGTAATTCAGCATCTGAGTCTTATTTATCATCTGTTTTCATCTGTTATTAGGGCCCGAGCACCAATGGTGTGAGGACCCTATTGTAATTGTTCAGTCAATTATTCTTCTTCTCTGAAATGAATCGCATTTTTGAGGGCCTAAACATGCTCGGAAACTCATGAAACTTTGCACACGCATCAGAAGTGGTGAAAATGGGTTTAAGAATTAGGTGTGGCAAAATGGCTTGATAGCGCCACCTACAAAATTTCAATTAAGCGCCCTTCACTCTACGTTTCACATACACGTATGAAATTCGGTACACGCATGTAACAGCTCAATACCTATAAAAAAGTCCCTGGGTGCAAAATCTGAAAACCCAACAGAAAGTGAGATATTTTGAATTTTCTCTGCAAAATTTTTACAGTTTTTGCCATTTCCAGAAGTTGTACTTTAACGAACTCCTCCTAGAGCTTTAATCAGATCAACATCATGTTTGGTCAGTCTAATCTAAAGGTCTTTGTGATGTTAAATTGTGAAGATCTAGAGTTTTCGCTGAAGGTCGTGTCCGTGGCGGCTTGACAAAATTTGATGTTTCGCCACGAGACAGGAAGTCGTTGTAACTCGGGTATAAAATGTCCGATCTGCCCTAAACTTCACGTTTTATTAGAGTCCTGACCTGAAGACATCTACATGGCAATATTCAGTTACAGTCATAGTGGCACCTGTGGGCAACAGGAAATGACATGTTTTACACTGTGATTAACTCCTCGTAGAGATTTAACCAGATCCACATCATATTTGATCAGTCTAATCTTAAGACCTTAGTGATGTCAAATTGCAAAGATCTTGAGTTTTTGCTGAAGGGCGTGTCCGTGGCGGCATGATTAAAATCTGATGTTTCACCGTGAAAGAGGAAGCTGTTGTAACTCATACAATGTCCGATCTGCCCCAAACTTCACATGTGTGATAAGAGTCCTGGCCTGAAAACATCTACATGCCAATATTCAGTTAGTCATAGTGCCACCTGCTGGCAACAGGAAATGACATGCTTTGCACTGTAATTCACTCCCAGAAACACATTTAAATATGCCATGAAGTACCAAACATGCTACAAACACATTAAATCATGCAACACTTGGCTAAGCGCTAAAGTATGTGATTAATGCCACGAAACAGGAAGTTGTTGTAACTCAGGCATACAATGTCCAATCTGCCCCAAACTTCCCATGTTTGATAATAGTCCTGGCCTAAAGACATCTACATGGCAATATTCAGTAATAGTCAAAGTGCCACCTGTTGGCAGCAGGAAGTGCGGCACGTCGAATTGACTTTGCCATATTTCTTCTGTATTTACTCGCTTACAAGCATGTCACCCACTGTTCACTGTTTTCTTAAGGCCACCGGGTGGCGATGAGCCCAAGTGTGAGGGCCCTTTCATCGCTGCTTGCAGCTTTAATTGTTTATTGTTTCTTTAGAGCCAGTCACTTCCGCAACATCTACCAGTTCTACATCTACAGGTGAGGATGATGCTGGACTGCACTGTGAAATTGAAACGTGACCCTCCATTATCAGTGCCTCAAAGAACTCAGTAGTTCATCATCTGAGTCTGATTTTACATGTTATTGTTTCAGTTTCTTTAGAGTCGATCATTTCCGCTACATTTACCAGTTTTACTTCTACAGGTGAGGATGATTCTGGACTGAATGTTGCCTTTTAAAATAAACCCCTCATAATGATTTTCTTCATGAAGTACACAATAATTCAGCATCTAAGTCTGATTTAGATGTTGTGACAGAGATTCCATCTGTTGTTGTTTTAGTTTCTTTACAACCGGTCACTTCCACAACATCTACCAGTTCTACTTCTACAGGTGAGGATGGTGCTAGACTGGACTGCAAATTGAAATGCAACCCTCCATAATTAGTGTATTAATAAAAAACACAGTACTTCATTTAAATCTTGGCATCTCTTTCCTTCTTGTAAATGCTACAGATCATTTACTGACAGTCACTTCCACAGCAACTATCAGTCCCTCTACTGAGGGTGAGCATGTTTCTGGACTGAATGTGGCTTTCAATACATGTTCCTCCATAATAACTGACTTCTTGAAAAACACAGTAATTTAGCATCTAGGTCTGATTTAACACCTGTTTCCATATGTTGTTGTTTCAGTTTCTTTACAACCAGTCAATTCCACAACATCTACTAGTTCTACTTCTACAGGTGATCCTCCTACTACTATTATTATTATTATTATTATTATTATTATTTTATTTTATTTTATTTATTTATTTTTTATGAAGAACAATGTACTTCTTCTAAATCTGACTTGATCTCTTTCTATCTTGTAAATGGTAAAGGTCATTTACTGACAGTCACTTCCACACCATCTACCATTCCCACTACTGCAGGTGAGCATGTTTCTTGAATGAATGTGGCTTTCAAAAGTAGCTACTTCTAATAATTGTTTTCATGAGGAACACAGTAATTCAGCATCTGAATCTGATTTATCATCTGTTTCCATCCGTTATTGTTTCAGTTCCTTTACAGCCGGTCACTTCCACAACATCTACCAGTTTTACTTCTACAGGTACATCTAGACTGAACTCATTGGTCATTTAAAAGAAACCCACCAAAATGGTTTTCTTCATGAAGAATGCAGTAGTTCATCATCTGAGTCTGATTTTACATCAATTTCCATCTGTTACGTTTTCAGTTTCATTACAGCCAGTCACTTCCACAACAACTATTAGTTCCACTTCTACAGGTGAGGATGATGCTGAACTGAATGTAGCCTTCAAAAGAACCCCCTCATAATGATTTTCTTCACGAAGAACAGAGTAATTCAGTATCTGAGTCTGATGCATCATCTGTCTCCATCTATTTTTGTTTCAGTTCCTTTACACATGGTCACTTCCACAACATCTACCAGTCCCTCTACTACAGGTGAATGTGTTGGAATGTGTCTTTCAATAGAAGCTCCTCCTAATAATTTTTCACGAAGGACACATTATTCAGTATCTGAGTCTAATTTATCATCTATTTCCATCTGCTTTTGTTTCAGTTCCTTTACCACCGGTCACTTCCACAACATCTACCAGTCCTACATCTACAGGTGAGAATACATCTAGACTGTGGCCTTTAAGATGATATTCTTCATCTTTTTTGATGATTTTCTTGGATTGTAATATTGAAACAAGACCCTCCATAGTCACCGTCTTAATAAAGAACACAGAAGTTCATCATCTGAGTCTGATTTTACTGTTCTTTTTTTAAGTTCCTTTACAGCCGATAACTTCCACAACATCTACCAGTTCTACTTCTACAGGTGAGGATGATTCTAGACTGAATGAGGCCTTTTAAAAGAAACCCCTTATGATGCAAGTCTAATTTAAAACCTGTTTCCATCTGTTATTGTTTCAGTTTCTTTACAGCCAGTCACTTCTACAACATCTATGACTTCTACGGCTACTGGTATAATGATTTTCTTCATGAAGAACACAGCAGTTTATTAACTGAGTCTGTTTTCCATTTCATATTTCATTTCTGAGGTTTCCATCTGTTATTTTTTTTTCAGTTTATTTACAGCCTGTCACTTCCACAGCATCTATCAGTCTCACTACTACAGGTGAATGTGTTGTCGAACCGGAATGTGGCTCTCAGAAGAAGCTTCTCCTAATTGTCTTAATGAGGAACACAGTAGTTTATCATCTGAGTCTGATTTATCATCTGTTTCATTATTTCAGTTCCTTCACAGCCGGTCACTTCCACTACATCTACCAATTCTACATCTGCAGGTGAGTGATGCTTTACTTCCTTTCATCCAAATCTGTTTTGGTGACAATTTTTGTCTTGTTAATGTCACAGCTTATGTAGAAACAATCACGAACACGTAAGCATGTAATGCAACTGAGTTTGATTTGACATTTTTCATATCTTCATGTTACATGTAATATTACAGTCTCCTTACCTAAATGAATGAAGTGCGATTGTTTGCCATATGTTAATGTAACATTTTCGCTGTGGTCCTTTAAATATGACGTGTTAATGGGGGGCACAGTTAGGCAAATTATGTTAAATGCCAATGTTAAAAGTGTATAGTGTAATTTTGTTGTTCTAATTTGAAAATGTAAATGTAAGATCTTACCACTGGCCCAAAATTGGTTTGCAGATCTTCTCAGTCAAATGCTTTGTTAAATTCTAACCTTGGTCTGAGATTACTGGAGGTAATGATTTCAGAATCTAGAATAAACCCACTTGGATTTGCCAAGTAATGTATATTACCAGTTTTATAATTAATAAAAGATTATTCTCTACAACCACAGCATCACACAGTCCCACTGAAATGACGTTTCAAAGGAACTTCCATTTAATTAATGCTGAGTTTTCTCATTCCAGTTCTGAATATCAAACCGCTGGAAGATTGCAGGGTAAGTTGAGATGAGTTTCTGAAACTGTGATTTGAAGGCTGGACACCATACCATACAACTTGAAACAAAAGCATAATGTGCAGTGTTTTTTTTTTTTTTTTTTTTTTTAATTTTTGTCAGTGGTGTTGGTTATTTGCATATAACAAATATATGTTGAACAATTTGTTTCTTTTACTTACACCAACAATATTTTTATTTTTTTTATTATTTTTTTTTATTTAGAGACAATAAAAGAAAAACATTAAAATGAACAAATACGCTACGGTGTTCAATGTGATTTCAAAGCTCAGTTGTGATTTCAGGCCACAGGACGATGTGTGGAAAATCTTCTTGAGCAGATAAAGAACATTACAGCTGAAGTGCTCCCTTTGACTGTAAGAGAAAAATGACACAAATTATTATTATTTGTCACTAAATGATACTGTAGCAATGCTTACTTTTGTTTCAACATTTACAAGTTATACAAATTATATAATCACTAAAATAGGATGTGACCAAAATGTTGGATGTGGTCTTCAATGCTTCAGAGGAGATTTTAGTGTCATCATCAGCTGACCCAAATAAACTGGTGTCAGATGGAAACAGTGTGTTAAAAGCCAGTGAGAAACTTGTGTCCTTGCTGGTGATGCCGACAAACACAACTGCCAATATCAGTTTTACTCTTGAATCTGTGGGTAAGTGAAAACAGAACTGTCAATAACTACAGGTACAGCCTACATTATATTACTGACTTTGTAGAGCTACACGATTAATTGGTAAACAATTGCGATCTCGATACACACACCCATGTGATCTCATTCCTAAATTACTACGATTCGCCTGTGTCTATTAAACCTTTGACAAATTCACACCGGAACATTCAAATATGTGTTCTTGCTGCCACTGACCCAGAGAGAGAGAAGAAGTTATGGGTACACTGGGGCTAAAGGCACACCTTAAAGGGCTAGTTCACCCAAAAATTAAAATTCTTTCATTAGTTAATCACTCTCATGTCGTTTCATACCCGTAAGACCTTCGTTCATCTTTGGAACACAAATTAAGATATTTGTGATAAAATCCGATGGCTCAGTGAGGCCTACACTTTCAAATGCCCAGAAAGGTACTAAAGTTATATTTAAAACAGTTCATGTGACTACAGTAGTTGAACCTTAAAGTTATGAAGCGACGAGAATACTTTTTGTGCGCCAAAAATAAATAAATAAATGAATAAAAAAATAATTGAACTTTATTCAACAATATCTAGTGGTGGGCAATTTCAAAACACTGCTTCATGAAGCTTCAAAGCTTTACAAATCTTTTGTTTCGAATCAGTGGTTCGAAACAAAAGTAAAACAAAAATGCTGATAACGACGGAACTTGCGACCATAGTTGGCTAACGATGCTTTTGGAAAATGCACCCTTGAATGTTTTTGCCATCTAGTGGTTTATAAGAGAATAAAAGTCAAATGGGATTTTACCCCCTTAAGTCTTTTTTTTTTTTTTTTTTTTTAACCATACAGCTTTGTTATTTCTGGGTTACAAGTATTCATATCATTACAGAAGTACTGGGATAAAAGTTTATAGTTTGGATATAAACACTGATGTCTATGGTAGCGCAAATAGAGCAAATTGAATTTTGAAAGTAACTTGCCGCATCAAATAGCGATTGCATAGATTACATCATTATGCCACCAGGTGGTGACAAGTGACTGTTAAAAAATGTATTTGTCATTGAATCATTCATTCAAGAGTTTTGTTCAAAAATGCTGATTCATCCAGTAATGAAATAAGTGAAGTATTTAAGTGAGTCATTGAATCATTCATTCAAACTTCAATTTTCAAATTGTTCAATTTCCAATTTAACCAGAATCGTGCAGCTCTATAACTTTGTACTCTAGAAAGCTCTATAACTTTGTGCTATGAACTATTTGTTGGTTTTCTGGATGACCTAATTATTTCACAATTTCTCGTCTGGCTGATGTAAAATACTGTTAGACTGAATAATTTACACATTGTGTGCCGGTTGTTTTGTTATAAATCAGAGGGACGAGTCTTCATGGTTGGACCAAATGTCACCTTAGATAAATTCCCTAGACTTGACACGACAAATTCTGCTGTGGACATTGATCTCATTGGGATCGCCAAGAACAACAGTCAAAGTATGTAAAAAGTTTGATATGACTCTATAATATCACATTCGGTGTATGTGATTTCCTGTTTCTGTCACACAGGATCAGCTGCTGTGGCTTTCTTGAGCTACAGCACAATGGAGAATCTACTGAAGCCCGACTTCTTCAACACACCAAATGACACGATTAAAACCATGATGTCCACTGTGATCTCAGTTACTCTTCACAAAACCACCAACACTAAACTCACCAAACCAGTCAACTTCACCTTCAAACACATCAGAGTGGGTTACTTCTTTATCCACTGTTCTGTTCAGGCAGGGTTCAGTTTGCAAATTTACAGTAAAAAAAGGGGATGGATGGAGAAAATAAAATGAAAGTGCCCGCTGGTGGAAAATTTTCCAGGTAGGGCTGTGCCAGATCCAACATTTTCAGCAAACATCCCAGTATGAATTAATGCAAAACAGTTAACAGAAAGAAATATACAAAATAATAAACAACCAAATGATATAATGAGTCCATATAATTCATAATTATTGTGCACACCAAAGAGCACATGAAAACATTCCAGAACATTATTATTTTTTTTTTATTGTAAAAGTTTTGTAAATTGTAAAAAGTTGTAAAACTTTTTAATTTTCATAATTTAAAATTACCTATACAGTGCAACAGCAAAAACTGTGAGGGGGAAAAAAAAAAATACAGTACATTTGTTTAGAGCTTGGGCTTGATGACTTTGTTCATTCATAACTTTTGCTTTTATTCTTGAGCACTGACTCATTCGCTAAACTGAATAGCCAATCAGAGTTCTCTCAGTGACGGCCCGACGCTCATTCAGCATGCCCAAATCGGCCCAAAAAAACACAGACGGCACCTGATGGAACACACCGAAAAAACTAAGCCAAATGATGTTCAAAAACGGCTAAACGTTGCCCAGCTAGTGCTGACTATACTAGTGCTGACTTTACTAGTGCTGACTTTAGAAGTGGCTCGTTAGGGGCAATAAAATAATCACACTTCTCAGATTAGATTTGAGGAAGCTGATTGCTAAATTTTATGTTGTACCTTCAAATTGCCCATATCTTGAATCAGCAATATCTTGCTATCTATGTAGCAAATCTACATAGACACATCTCTCTATCACCCTAGAGCTGAGTAGGGTATTCCTGCAATACTGCGACCACATTTCTTTTTTATACTATTTTAGAGCACTTACTATTTCATTCTGTATTTGTATTATTAATTTTCAGGAATGATTTAGTTGTTTAACTATTTAAATTTAACTGATTGTACTAACCAACCCCTAACCCTAAACACAACCGTTGGTAATATTTAACTGAATTCGTTTCATTATATGATTGCCCTATATTTTGGTTTTAAATTCAGTTTTGCTGTAGTGAAAGACCTTATTATTTTTTAAGTTATTTTCTGTGCATGTACGACACGAGACTTCTTTTTCATTAGCTGCAGCTCGGCATGGTGCTTCTTCTCTTACATTAAAAAATAAAGTGGAAAGATAAATGTAGTAATTTCCGTGGGTCTTGCATCTGTTTTCAGTGTAATTCAGCTCTCGTCTGTTGGAGTAGAATTGACTAGGTGGCGGTGTCACAAAAACCTAGGGTCCTAGAAATGTGGTCCTGAAACTAACCTCCGGTATTGCAGGAATATACTACTGCCAGAGCTGAACTTGAGACATGTCAACAGGCAGAGGGGACAAGTAGAGAAAGCATACATTTTGTAGAGATTATGTTCTATCATATCATATATAAATATCAATTTATTATTACTATTGTGTGTGTATGACTCAGGGAGGGTGGTGCCCTAGTGCACTCTATTGGCCAGCCATCACTGGAGGTATCCTTAATATGCATGTATGTTCTTTACTGTTTAGAAGCTTGTTTCCAACGGTTCTCTGTCCTGTGTGTACTGGAATATCAGCGAGTGGATTGTAGATGGTTGTTCTGTTTTAGAGACTAACAGCAGCTACACTGTGTGTTCCTGTGTTCATCTGTCGACATTCGCTCTCATAATGCAAACCAGCAGACCACCAGAGGTACGAGAACATTTATAGTGACCATTTAAGAGCAGCACAGATTTGGCACTCATGTACTCATGTTTTCTCAGAACGACTCGCTGCTGGAGCTGTTGAATTTGGTGTGTGTGATCGTGGGGCTGGTGTTCTTCAGTTTGGCCCTGTTGACCTTTGCCTTTTGTCAGTGGAGGCCTGGAGTGAATAATGTGGCTCGAATCAACATCTGTGTGAGTCTGCTGTTGGCTCACATTCTGTTCCTGCTCACACAACAGTTCCTGAGCTTCATACGCCCCCTACAGGTGAGAATGATGAAGGCGCCCTACAGCTCAGCACAGCCTCACTGAGGGTGATCTGAACCGTGCCCGAGCATGTTTGACCACCAAAGTCTGGTACGTTTAATTAGTGTGATCACTCCGTACCATGCCCGGGCACGGTTCACTAACCGTGTCTTGGCTAGGGGTTGAACGAATTCAAAACTATGGCTCTATAGGTCCAGCGACTAGTCAATGTCAAGCTTAAAGCATCATGGCAGAGCATTAAAGTCAAATAGTCGGTTTAACCCCTAGTCCTGGCCTGCTTGGAAGAGGTGGGCCAGAGTGGGTTCAGTTGGGCTTGGGCGCGGTACGCATGCAGTGTGATCGCTAACCGCGCCGGGGCAAAGAACAGCTACTACTCTTGTGTGCTCTACTGCCATAATTTCAACAGCAAACATCTTCTATTACTACTTGGATAGTACAATTTTCAATTAATTTAATTAAATTGAGTATATTTAGGTTTATAACAGGTCTGGTTCTCACCTTATTGATGAACAGGAATTGTAGTTTGCAAGTAAAGCTGCTAATTTCTCCAAAGTCAGCTGCCTCCATAATAATATTTTGATACGTGCAGCACAGTCAAGTGAAAATCGCTGCACGGCAGAAATGATAAATCTATTAAGCAGTCTGTCTATTAGCGAAAGCACTGTTCTCCCTGTTTTCTTCAAAACAAAAAGTTGCGTTGTAAATGACATAAGCGTGCTCTGGGCCAGAACATAAAGTGCGTTGTGAGTACAGACCAGCAGGGGAGGGGGGACAATTGCGCCAGGGGATGGTACAACACAACCGTGTCTAATGTGAGTACACCATAATAACCATCTCTCATGGTCTCCAGGTGTTGTGTGCCGTGATATCAGGTGTGCTGCACTTCCTCTTTCTCTCCGGCTTTATGTGGATGTTCATTGAAGCTGTGCTGCTCTTCATCTGTGTGAAGAACATATCACAGATCAGCTCCAAAAAAAAGAGGGAGGTGTTTAGCACTAGATTCCTGTGTGCGATTGGATATACGGTTCCTCTGGTTGTGGTGGCCATGTCTGCTGCGGTGGATCCTAAAGGCTCCGACAGCGAACAGTGAGTTTAATTTGAGTGACTCAGTGATCAACATCTTCATCAATGTTTGTTCATTGATCATTTTTGCCTGTATCTTCCTCCAAACAGCTGTTGGATTAAAATGGATAAAGATTTTATCTGGAGTTTTCTGGGACCTGTTGCCGTCATACTAGCAGTAAACACATTTCTCATTTCTTTTATCTCATGACTTTGTATTAAAAGGAAATCAATGATTAATGATTAATTACTTTTTTTCTCTCTCTTACTATGCAGTTAAACATGATTCTCTTTGTCTGCATCATCATCAGTCTGAACTCAAATTTGAAAAATCTGAACGCTGAAGTTTCACAGATAAAACAAAAGAAGTAACAAACAATCTTATTTAAAATAAAATGTAGTTAATAAAGACACATTAACTCTCTTCCTTTCTCTGTTTCTCTACAGGATTATGACATTTAAAACAATGTGTCAGTTTGTGGTTCTTGGTTGCTCCTGGATTCTGGGTTTCTTCATTAATGGCAGTAAGGAGCTGGAGATCATCTTCCTGATCTTGAACTCCCAGCAGGGAACCTTCATCTTCCTGGTCTATTGTGTCCTAAATAATGAGGTCAGACATTACTTTACTCTACCAGATAATCTTCTTTATCTGCTTCACCTAATTCATATGAATTCCATCATATTTTCACACCTGAGAGACTACAGTGGTGTTCCAAAACCCAGTGCCTTTTAGCATTTTAAACCATATAGCCACACTTCTAACACAAAGGCTGTTCCAAAAGTATTTAAGTCAGCCTATCCCTTGATCTGGTAATCATTTGTCTTGTGAAATAACCTGATTTAACTTACTTTCTCGTCTTGTGCAGATCAGACAACAGTACAGGAATTTTTGGAGAGCTGTTCTTCCATGCAGAGTCAGCATAAATCCTTATAATCCTTCTAAAAAATAAAGGATAAAAACAAGTTTTCCAGTGTATGTATATGCAAATCACCAACTCTTGTTTTCCTTTAATTTAAATGAGTGAAATGTTGAGAAATCTGTTTTCATTGTGATATTGCATATCTAACCCGGTTGTACACAAGACATTTTTCTTTATTAGAGCATTTGAACAGTGCCTTAAAACTTAATTTCAAACAACACAACCTTTTATTGGCTTGTAAATGATACTCGAAAGATGATTATGTAAATGATGTTTGACAAAAGCACAGTCTTAAAAAAACACCTTTTTATGTATATGTGAGGGATATGTAATTCAAAAAGAACTTCTGTAGATGAATGAAAGAAATAAAGTCAATCTGGTTAGTAATAAGTGAAGCTGGTAATGCTCTCTTTGGAGTTGTTTAATCATCCTCTGCTGAGATCTTGAGAAATTTAATGTCTTTTATCTTCAGTTGATTTCATGTTATGTGTCTTTAAGTCATTTGTAGTTGCAGTGTTTCATTTTCTGAGAGTGCAAGAAGGATGTTGAACCAACATCACATTGTAACATTGATTCAGTGCCATTACCATTGATTTTTGGATGACACTTTAGTTCAAAATGTTTGTGTCTGATCATGCTTTTAAAATCCTCCATAAATGATTATGACACTGCTGGATCTAATCCCATATAATCACAGGGCTATTATAATTACAAACACAAGATTAATAACGCCTCACAAAGACTGCATATTGAATCTTAGTGATGACTATGTTGTTATCATTAATAACAAACCAACATCACCTGATGCATTCTTTTCTGTCTTTCCTTGCCATAATAAATGTGTTTTACAAACACAGTCACAGCAACCAAAGAAAATATAATGTTAAAAGTCAAGGGTCAAGAGCCCAACTAAAGCAAACACTGAAGCAAATAGCATGATGGTAACATCAAATGAAACAATAAAACATCAACATCTAAACCTCTGTTAATTCTCAATAAGAGCTTCTGTAGACGTACTATGAGCTCACCATGTGACACCACTGTGATAGTGTTGAGAAACAGGAAGTAGAATGTCCCCCCGGTGACTGATATTTGAACTGCCTCCTCCAAACCTGCTCAACATTTTGAATTCACAATGAGCTCACATATTACTCACACTGGGCCTCAAGTATGAAACAAATGTACGACAGAAAACGGTGTGTATGGCTGTTTTCCGAGCAAAACTTGGCATTTATCAATATGGACGTGAGCGGTGGCTACTATCAAATCTCACAACAGGTCTCAGCTCGTGTACGCAAGTTTTTAAGTTAGCATGAACTTGCATGCAGCAGCATAGTAAATCTGCTGGAGAATTGTAATGAGAACATTATGTTCATTTAGATTTTTATAACCAAAGCTTATTAGTCGATCATTAACCGTTAAGATTAAAATGTCAAATTAAAAAAATTAGAATATTTGGGTGTCTGTGGCCCATTAAAAATACCACAATGTTTTTGTTTGCTTGTTTTTGTGAAACTCTAACACATTGTATTTGTTTTCTTTATATCTTTATTTAATTAAATCCAAGTGATCGCACAGGCGCCTTGTGCACACACTCAACATCATTTCTTGACATTTCAGCCATTCATCATCAAACTAAAATGCGGTCAATTAAACATAAAAGTTGCACTGCTCAAATTAAATGGTTCACTGTAAAATCAGCCCAGTGCCCAACCAAACACTTTTTTTGTGCATGTGAAGGATACTGTTACGTGGATATTGGAACACGAGTGAAGTACAAAGCCTTAACTGTTTACATAATGAATAATTTAACAACCGAAATGTTACATGCAAATATAGGATTCTTGCCAAATGAGAGAGGTGTTTGGCAAAAATATTGACACAGGTACGTTTTTTCCAATGAGCCTGTGTTGGTTTTATGGGTATAGTTAACTATAAAACAAACTAAATGAACAGATAATGTCTCAAATTCAGTAAAACACGTTATTGAATTTTGCTTTTGTTCAGGTCACATTCAAACTTCTCTCAATTGTCATATCATAAAATTAAAATAATTGAATTTTAACGTTTTTTTCACATTCAACAAAAGAAACGAAAAAAGCTCCATAATAGTCTGATTCTGGTAAGTCTGCTAGTCTGATTCTGATTCTGGTTATTCTGAGAATAATATCCTAGTCTGAAATATGAAATACCAAATCTAGCCATTCTAAACAGTATTTCTGTATTTAGAATGCAACATAAACAAGGTCATGGAAGGTCTCTAAGGGTATTTTCACACTTGGTCCTTTTCAGGGGTCTGAGTTTGGTTCTTTTAAAGAGGACCCAAGTGTGAAAACAAACTAAAAATACACTACAGAGGAACTGGTTATGTGAGCTATTGTTATGTACAAATTTGTATACAAATTTGAATTTAAGTCAACACTGGACTTGGGCTCACATTTTCTTATCAGGATAACAGACAGATAGATTCTCAATAAACATCTCACACAGTTAACCTTAGTTAAGCAGTAAGTTGTGTTGGTGAGGATCACTGTATATCAGCTTACATCAGGTAAGATCTTCTTTCTGCTCATTATGATCGTCAGTCTCTGAAAACCGAACACACTGCATGTTGATGTGTGATCATGTGTGATTTGTGTGTAGTTACTGTATACCTAGATGAGCAATAAGATTCATATTCTGACCAGGTCAGAACCCTTTTAACACCTTAAGAAATGTATACATTTTTTGATGAAATTTCTTTGTAAAAACTGAACTTATGAAAAACTGAAATTAAACTTCAAACTTGTTAAAATTGTTCAATGAAACAATTATTGCTCACGCACGTGTGGAATAAACCTGCAATGTATAAAAATAAACTGCAATGTCTGCACTGTAAAACATTTTCAGCTGTTAAACTTAGAAATGAAAGTTTACCTGCTGCCTTAAAAATGTGAGTTAACTCAACTAAACATAAGTTAAAGATAATCTTTGTTTCAACTCACAAATAGTCAAGACAATGCATTATTTTAAGTTTAAATTTTAACTTAAAGTAATGCGTTGTCTTGACTATTTTTGAGTTGAAACAAAGCTTATTTTCTAGTTGAGTTAACTCACATTTTTAAGGCAGCAGGTGAACTTAAATTTCTAAGTTTAACCAGCTGAAAATGTTTTACAGTGTGTAATGTAAGACGCCTAAGACAGTACTGGGAGACAGGAAGGACAGCTGATTGTCCTTGCCAAACCATGTGTAACCATGCGTCCCTGTAAATACAAATATTTACATGTTAAGAAATTTGCTTGATATAAAAGCGTTTGAATGTAAGAAGACATTTCTTTTTTTGCTGAGTTTATCTTTTCATTCTTTTTAAAATATGAATGTTTAAACCTCTCCTCACTTATAACTCTTGTAACATGTAAATTCATAAATTTAATGGAATTTTCCATGCATGTCTGAAACACAGAGGAAACAAACAAGAAGTCATGCATCAGTGCCAAAGCTAATTTTCCTCTGAACTGTAAACGAAACTCATTCCCTGAACTGGCATTTGGATAAAGAAAAATACATCAGACTGTATAAACCGACAATGGCTTCCTCTCTTCATAAAAGTGAGTATTTGTCTTGTCATGATTAGTAAAGACTAGTTCACACTGCCCCAAAAAACTCCAACATCCAACTCAACCTTTATGAATGAATGTAGTTAATATGTCAAACTCAAAGCTGCAGTTCCCTTTCGAAGTGGAGCTCAAGTCTATGTCTTTGATTGACCCTATGGGGAACATCATCAACGTGACCATTTCTTTGTCTTCAGGAGCTGTTTGTTTGTGTTAGCATGTAGTGAAGGCTATTATTATGGAAAAACTCTCAGACAAGCGTGTCCGAATAAGGCCGTGTATGCGTGGGGTGCGTATGTTTATACGAATGACCTTCTGGCGGACTTGCACAAGGATTGGAAGTAGAGCTGCTACAGTAGATTCCTCCCCAAACAAAATTGGGTATATAAACTAAGGAAGCATCTGGGGTGTTGAAACCGGGTAAAGCTTGGTTTAACTCCAGTTGTTTCATTATACTAATGTTTGGTTTATAGTCCCCCCTGTTTTTAGAGCCCAGATAGCAACATTGAGTCGGCCCAGATCTGGCCCACATGCTACATGGAATGACGGTCCTTGTGTGGGCCACTCCTGTTTGCCAGATATGAGCCACAAGCAAACCACAGCAATACCACATGACAGTCAAGAGCAAAGAAATAAACCAGAACTGGACCTTATCTGAGCCACAAAATCTGTGTATATTATCCCTGAAAACAAGCCTGCACTGGCTCTTTACAGGCCCACTTAGGGCTAACATAAGGGCCCCTAAAAATTTGCTCATTAGCAAAACATTGGCCCCTTAGCACTGGCCCTGTACAGGCAGCCCTTACTAGGTCCATACTATTAATCTACAACAATAAATCTGGCAGCATGTTTACCATTAATGAAAATAACAGTTAAAGATCAAAAAAAAAAAAAAAGTGGTCAATGACTTTAGCTCAACTAAAGCAAACGCTTACCTCCATAATGGTGACTTCAAACGTTACTATTTTTCAATAAAACATCAACATCTATTGTAATAAGTGAAGATGCTAAGATCTAGACAGATCTGTTAGTGTTTAATGTTCTGTTGCTGCCAGTCATGTGACCGTGTTTTCAGCTTATTTAAATAAAGAGATTTTACTTTAATTTTATGGTATTTGTTTGGCAGCTGTTGCTGCCAGTCATTTGACCATTTTATCATCTAACTGTTTTGTTATTGTATTAATTACAGATTATTTTTGTAATTTTACATACAGTACATTTGTATGTATTTTAAGAAAACAGAAAATACTGAATAAAAATACAGTAATTTTTCTGTATAAAAAATGTGAATTACAGTAATTTGTCATTAATTTTATTCCATCTGTGCAGAGTTATAAATTCTTATTGAATTTCACATTTAATTTTCCATGATGGTGACTTTAAAAATTGTGATTTTCTCCTTTGGTGATTCTGCTTGTTATCATCAGGTGTCTTCAATAATTGTCAATCATCACTCAATTAATCAATTATCACATTAACTTTAACACTGCTTCAGTGGGTGGAATAAAAATATGGCAGGACTTTTACTTTCTGACCCCTGGACTTTCCATCTCTGCTGCATGGGCCCAAAGGTACAAAAGTTTCTCTAGGCCCGAACGGGCTGGCCCACACTGGGCCATCATGGGCTTAATGTGAGCAGTCCGCTAGTGTGGGCGGCTCACAGAGAGCCCGCAGTGAGCCCAAAGCTGTGGGCCTCGCCTGGGCAAGCCCGCACTGGGCCTGTTTAGGTTTGGTGTGGGCTGGCCCTAGCCCACTGTTCCCTCAAAAAGCCAGCATGGGCCCCGCAGGGGCATATTTGCAGGGTAAATATGGAGTCATCTTAGCCTTAATAAGCCTGTTAACAAGCAGAAACACTGAAGGAAAGACGACAACAGAAAAAGAGAAACACAAGAACTACAACTGACATCAGCCACAGCTTTAGATGAAATCAACTGAACAAAAAAGAAGACATTAAATCTCTGAAGATTTGATTAAACAACTCCACAAACAGCATTACCAGCTTCACTTATTACTAACCAGACTGACTTTATTTCTGTCACACTTCTACAGAAGTTCTTATTGAGAATTAATAGAGGTTTAACTGTTTTATTTTAAATCACCATAGTGGTGATTAGTGTTTTCATTAGTTGGGCTCTTACCTCTTATCATCACATCTTTTGTCTTTTTTTTTTTTGGCTGCTGTGACGGTGTGTTTATCAAACACCTTTGCAGTAGCAAAGAAAGCTAAAATGAATTAAGATCAGGTAATGATGGTTACCTGTTTATAGTTTTAAAATCATCACAAAATAATCCAATGATATCATCTGAGTCTAACATTTTTGTTGTATCATTAATATGTTAATGTTACAAACCCTGTGTTACTGCAGCATGGGGTCCAGTAGTATTATAAAAGTCAGTTAGAAAATTACAAAAAACATAAATTATAGCAAAAAAAATAATCTACAATGACATGCAGACAAACATAGACATCAACAATCAGCGTATGAATCTCAACAATTAAGGTGACTTCAAATGAAACAGAGTTAAACCTCTGTTAATTCTCAATAAGAACTTCTGTAGATGCCTGACAGAAATAAAGTCAGTAATAAGTGAAGCTGGTAATGTTATTTGTGGAGTTAGACAGGGCTTAGATTAAGCCTGGATTAGGCCTTGGTTCAATTAAAACATTTAAGTAGCTTTTATAAACTTGCCCTAGAAAAAAACATTACTGGTGTACATCTTGAGACAAAACAATGGCACTGACATATTTTAAGATCTGTCAGTACAAGTTGCTTTCAGTTAAAACAGCTCAAACATGCATTTTAGTCTGGGACTAGCTTAAGCCTTGTCTGTGAAACTGGGGCTATATCTTCCTCTAATGTCAAGAAAACTGGTCATCTTTTATGTTCCCAGAACAAACACTGAATATTTAGAAAACAATCTTATAACAACATTTTGTTAGCTGGGTTTATAGTAATAAAAAGTAGACACTGTAATGTCACAGAATGTCACCCTGAAACATCATAACTGTTATTTATAGGCCTACTGCTGTAATTGAGACATTTATTCAAGAAATTCATTACAAACAGAAAGCAATTAGCCTACTACAGAGAAATTTCATGTCGGAGCGGGATCTGAGCGGGATTTGTTTTACCGGTGAGCATGAGCGGTACATGAGTGGAGTGTTCACTTGCTCCATGAGCAACTGAGTGGAGCGCACGCGCTTAGAGCAGAATATTGAACGGAGCTTCACACCGTCCCACTTCGCTCACATGCTCTGTAGTAAAAGTGGCAATTCTTTATGTGTTATTCAATATATTGTAACATATTAACACAATATATTAACTGAATATATTATTTCATATATTTTTCAGTATATTGACACCATTTAATATATTGATCATAAATATATGGAAATATATTTTCGTTCCGTAAGGGGTTCCCCATAGTGTCAATCCAAGATGCAGTGTTTTATTTTCCTTCTCAGAGAATCAGTGTTATGGCAGGAACACACCAAGCCGACGGTCAGCCGTCGGGCAGTTTTTGTTCGTCGGCCGACTAAGTTTTCTCAGTGTGTTCCACACCATCGGCTGAAGTTGGTCCTCGTCTGCTTATTTTCGTCCGATTCGACATGTTGAATTGGCGTCGGAGCTCGTTGGTCCGTCGGGCCATCTGATCATTCTGATTGGCTGTTCAGCTACTGCCACCTGCTGGTACGGAAAGGCATTTCATCTTACGCAGGCGCAGAACGGACGTGCTACTTAGCTGTCGGCTGTCGAGCATCGGTTTGGTGTGTCAGGGCAACTTTGGACCCAGACACTGCCGACGTGAGCCAACCCCGCAGTCTGCTTTCGTCACCACTAGTTCGTCAGCGTCGACTTGGTGTGTTCCTGCCTTTATAGTCATAACTGGATTTTTTAAAAATTTTTGTTTGTTTGTTTATTTTTTTGTCTTTGTAAATTGTAAATTGTCTTAAGATTATTTAATTTTTTTCTTCATATTTCAGATTTTATAAGAGCACCGACTATCATCTCTGTTATTCTGTGTAAGTATAAGCAGTTTTTTGTGTGTGTGTGTGTGTGTGTGTGTGTGTGTGTGTGTGTGTGTGTGTGTGTGTGTGTGTGTGTGTGTGTGTGTGTGTGTGTGTGTGTGTGTGTGTGTGTGTGTGTTTGGGCCTGCACACTGATCTAATGATCTAAACAAATACATAAATTCTGTCATCAAAGGTTTTAAAATTTTAAAAATTTACTCACCTCATGTCCCGTAATTAAGATTGTCTTTCTTCCCGTTTTACAATTCATGTGTGCTTTATGTGAGAAACAGACTGAAATTTAATTCTTTATGTTCTCATAACCTTCCCCTCCTCCAGTGCTCTGAGATAGACTAAAAAGTCATATGGATTACAAAAATTCACCAAAGGAGAAAATCGCAATTTTAAGTCACAACCATGGAGATCAGTGTTTGATTTAGTTGACCTCTTGACCCTTGACTTTAAAATTAATTTAAAACATTTTGTTTGGCTGCTTTAACTGAGTTATAACAGCCAGACAAGCAAATAAAAAAGATGATCAGGCGTTGTTGGTTATGTTTTCACATATTCATTATTTGTCCTGAATCACTAAACTCATTTAAAGCCCAATCTCTGAGTTAGATTTACGTTATTGATTACAGCAGCACTGTGATTCTACAGCAGAAGATCAGCTTTTTCAATATAATCCAAATGATTTCTTAAAAGTTGTTCTGATTACAAAAAAAAACTTTTTTTTTTTTTTTTTTTTTTTTTTTTTTTTTAAGGCACATACAGACATCAAGAATCAGCCTGTGAATCTCAACAACAGTGACAAGCAACATATTCTCATAAACAGATCAACTCTGTTTTGAACATTCAGATTTTAGAAACATTAGAAAACAAGCTACTAAAAAGTCACATAAAAACAGAAAAAAAAAAAAATAGTGAGAATAAAGGAAATTACTCAGACAATTCAGCTCATAATTTATTCATGCAGCAATGCATGATGGGAGCCATTGATGAATTTTGATTGGTGGTACCCAGAATGCACCGCAACATGCTTTATTATTCTCACCACTGTTGAGATTCACAGGCTGATTCTTGATGTCTGTGTCTTTAAATGAAAGCGGCTGTTTTTTTTTTGTTTTTTTTTGATCAATACTTTTAAGAAATCCTTTGGATTATATTGAAAAAGCTGATCTTCTACTGTAAAATCACAGTGCTGCTGTAATCAATAATGTAAATTTAACTCAGTGATTCAGGTCAAATAATGATTATGTGAAAACATAACCAACACCACCTGATCATCTTTTCTCTTTGCTTGTTTGACTGTTATAACTCAGTTATAACAGCCCAAACAAAATCTAATAGCACAAAATCTCCATGATGGTGACTTAAAAATTGTGATTTTCTCATTTGGTGATTCTGCTTGTTAACAGATCACCTTCCTGGCACATTTACTGTGATAAAATCATTAAAACAGTGAATGTGTCAAAATTAACACAAGTGTTGTCCCTAAATTCTTACACTGATGTGTAAGAATTTAGCCAATTTGAGTCTTTTTTTAACAAATGCTTTTTGAGACATTCTGAATGTCTGTGTTTAACACACACAGTGACATTTTGAGTCAGTTTTAACATACTTTCTAAGAGTGTAGATTTGCTACAAAATTTGCAAAGTGATCATTATTTCATACTTTGCTGATAAATATATATGTACATGTGCACTTTTGTACACTATTATTTGTGTGATTTTTGAATCGTTGGTATTCATCAGTTTTTTTTTTTTTTTTCTTTTTTTTTTTCAGTTATTACTAACATCAGCAGCACCAATATAACAGTCACACCAGAGATGACCTCAGCTGGTAATGTAGTCTGATGTTTCCTCTGTTGGATTGTGTTTTGGCTGAATGTTTGTGGATCTGTAGAATTCAATAAGTGTGCGAGCGTGTTCCCAGCTACCAGAATGTTGTTATAAGAACATTCTCTAAATATTCAGTGTTGGTTCTGGGAGCGTAAATTTTTTTTCCAGTTTTCTTGACATTAGAGGAGAGTATTTTAAAAGATATGATGTTCCACAAATGTTCTTTCAACTTAATTTTGAAGAAAAATTCAACATTCCAAGATTATAAAAATGTTCAGTTTTCTTAATGTTAGTAGAATGTTCTTTAAAAGTTCAAATAAAGCAAATGCTGATCTCCATGATGGTGACTTCAAACAAAACATTTTCAATAAGACATCAACATCTAAACCTCTGTTAATTCTCAATAAGAGCTTCTGTAGACGTGTGACAGAAATAAAGTCAGTCTGGTTAGTAATAAGTGAAGCTGGTAATGCTGTTTGTGGAGTTGTTTAATCAGATCTTCAGAGATTTAATGTCTTTTATCTTCAGTTCATCAAGGTTGTTGCTGAAGAAAGTTGTAGTTTGTGTTCTTATTTCTCTTTCTTTCAGTGCTTGTTCACAGCAGGTGTTTGAATGATTGAAAGAATGTTTCAGGAACATCACACTAACCTTTAAATAACATTCTACTAACATTAAGGAAACTGAACATTTTCATGTTCTTGGAATGTTGAATTTTAAATCGAAATTAAGTTGAAAGAATGTTTGAGGAACATCATACATTTTAATATACGTTCCTCTAACATGAAGAAAACGAGACATTTTTTACCTTCCCAGAACCAACACTGAATATTTAGAGAATGTTCTTATAACAAAATGCTGTTAGCTGGGTTTGTGTCTCTAGATAAAGATGATCAGAGGTGGAAAGAGTACTTTTATCTACATGAGCTCTTTTTATTGTGTTTGTTGATTCATTGCTATTCATCAGTCATTATTTTTCCAGCTGTTACTAACATCAGCAGCACCAATGCAACAGTCACACCAGAGATGACCTCAGCTGGTAATGTAGTCTGTTTCCTCTGTTGGATTGTTTTGGCTGAATGTTTGTTGATCTGCAGAATTAAACAGATGTGTGTGAGTTTGTGTTTGTGTCTCTAGATAAAGATGAGCAGAGGTGGAAAGAGTAATTATTTTTAAATGAGCTCTTTTTATTGTGTTTGTTGATTAATTGCCCTGCAAATAAGCCTGCAAACGGGCCCACTTAGGGCCCCTGAGAATTTGCTCATTGGCAAAACATTGGCCCCTTAGCGCTGGCCCTGCACAGACAGCTCTCACTTAGCCTCCAAGAAGCCTTAACACTGTTTTATTGAAAAAAAAAAAAAAAAAGTTTGATGTCACCAATATGAAAGTAAGTAAAATTATTAAAAAAAAATGCTCTCAGAGATTAGACCACTACATGACAACAGAAAGATTATTAAATATTATTACTAATAATTAGTTTTACTTCTCACAACTTTTGTTATAACAAATGTGTTTCAGAAACACACAACTACAACAACAAAAGAAACATTAATATTAATAAGTCAAGGGTCAAGAGCCCAACTAAAGCAAGTGCTTACCTCCATAACGGTGACTTCCAACTTTATTATTTTCAATAAAACAGTGCTTCCTGTAGGCTAACTGAGGGCTGCCCGTGCAGGGCCAGTGCTAAGGGGCCAACGTTTTGCTAATGAACAAATTCTCAGGGTCCCTGCACTGACAGCCCTAAGTGGGCCTGTAAAGGCTTGTTTGCAGGGTGGTATTCATCGGTCATTATTTTTTCAGATGTTACTATCATCAGCAGCACCAATGCAACAGTCACACCAGAGATGACCTCACCTGGTAATGTAGTCTGATGTTTCCTCTGTTGGATTGTGTTTTGGCTGAATGTTTGTGGATCTGTAGAATTAAACAGATGTGTGTGAGTGTGTGTTTGTGTCTCTAGATAAAGATGATCAGAGGTGGAAAGAGTACTTTTATCTACATGAGCTCTTTTTGTTGTGTTTGTTGATTCATTGCTATTCATCAGTCATTATTTTTTCAGATGCTACTATCAACAGCAGCACCCATACAACAATCACACCAGAGATGACTTCAGCTGGTAATGTAGTCTGATGTTTCCTCTGTTGGATTGTGTTTTGGCTGAATGTTTGTTGATCTGCAGAATTAAACAGATGTGTGTGAGTGTGTGTTTGTGTCTCTAGATAAAGATGAGCAGAGGTGGAAAGAGTACTTATTTTTAAATGAGCTCTTTTTATTTTGTTTGTTGATTAATTGCCCTGCAAATAAGCCTGCAAACGGGCCACCTTAGGGCCCCTGAGAATTTGCTCATTGGCAAAACATTGGCCCCTTAGCGCTTGCCCTGCACAGGCAGCTGTCACTTAGCCTCCAAGAAGCCTTAACACTGTTTTATTGAAAAAAAATAAAAAAAAAATAAATAAAGTTTGATATCACCAATATGGAAGTAAGTAAAATTATTAAAAAAATGCTCTCAGAGGTTGGACCACTACATGACAACAGAAAGATTATTAATTATTATTACTAATAATTAGTTTTACTTCTCACAACTTTTGTTATAACAAATGTGTTTCAGAAACACACAACTACAACAACCAGAGAAACATTAATATTAATAAGTCAAGGGTCAAGAGCCCAACTAAAGCAAGTGCTTACCTCCATAACGGTGACTTCCAACTTTATTATTTTCAATAAAACAGTGCTTCCTGTAGGCTAACTGAGGGCTGCCCGTGCTAAGGGGCCAACCTTTTGCCAAAGAGCAAATTCTTAGGGTCCCTGCGCTGACAACCCTAAGTGGGCCTGTAAAGGCTTGTTTGCAGGGTGGTATTCATCGGTCATTATTTTTTCAGATGTTACTATCATCAGCAGCACCAATGCAACAGTCACACCAGAGATGACTTCAGCTGGTAATGTAGTCTGATGTTTCCTCTGTTGGATTGTGTTTTGGCTGAATGTTTGTGGATCTGTAGAATTGAACAGATGTGTGTGCGTGTGTTTGTGTTTGTAGATAAAGATGATCAGAGGTGGAAAGCGTACTTTTATCTACATGAGCTCTTTTTATTGTGTTTGTTGATTCATTGGTATTCATCAGTCATTATATTTTCAGATGCTACTATCATCAGCAGCACCAATGCAACAGTCACACCAGAGACAACCTCAGCTGGTAATGTAGTCTGATGTTTCCTCTGTTGGATTGTGTTTTGGCTGAATGTTTGTGGATCTGTAGAATTAAACAGATGTGTGTGAGTTTGTGTTTGTGTCTCTAGATAAAGATGAGCAGAGGTGGAAAGAGTACTTATTTTTAAATGAGCTCTTTTTATTGTGTTTGTTGATTAATTGCCCTGCAAATAAGCCTGCAAACGGGCCCACTTAGGGCCCCTGAGAATTTGCTCATTGGCAAAACGTTGGCCCCTTAGCACTGGCCCTGCACAGGCAGCTCTCACTTAGCCTCCAAGAAGCCTTAACACTGTTTTATTGAAAAAAAAAAAAAAAAGTTTGATGTCACCATTATGGAAGCAAGTAAAATTATCAAAAAAAAAAATGCTCTCAGAGATTGGACCACTACATGACAACAAACAAATTATTAATACTAATAATTAGTTTTACTTCTCACAACTTTTGTTATAATAAATGTGTTTCAGAAATACACGGTTACAACAACCAGAGAAACATTAATATTAAGAAGTCAAGGGTCAAGAGCCCAACTAAAGCAAGTGCTTACCTCCATAACGGTGACTTCCAACTTTATTATTTTCAATAAAACAGTGCTTCCTGTAGGCTAACTGAGGGCTGCCCGTGCAGGGCCAGTGCTAAGGGGCCAACCGTTTTGCTAATGAACAAATTCTCAGGGTCCCTGCACTGACAGCCCTAAGTGGGCCTGTAAAGGCTTGTTTGCAGGGTGGTATTCATCGGTCATTATTTTTTCAGATGTCACTATCATCAGCAGCACCGAATGCAACAGTCACACCAGAGATGACCTCACCTGGTAATGTAGTCTGATGTTTCCTCTGTTGGATTGTGTTTTGGCTGAATGTTTGTGGATCTGTAGAATTAAACAGATGTGTGTGAGTGTGTGTTTGTGTCTCTAGATAAAGATGATCAGAGGTGGAAAGAGTACTTTTATCTACATGAGCTCTTTTTGTTGTGTTTGTTGATTCATTGCTATTCATCAGTCATTATTTTTCAGATGCTACTATCATCAGCAGCACCAATGCAACAGTCACACCAGAGACGACCTCAGCTGGTAATGTAGTCTGATGTTTCCTCTGTTGGATTGTTTTGGCTGAATGTTTGTGGATCTGCAGAATTAAACAGATGTGTGTGAGTGTGTGTTTGTGTCTCTAGATAAAGATGAGCAGAGGTGGAAAGAGTACTTATTTTTAAATGAGCTCTTTTTATTGTGTTTGTTGATTAATTGCCCTGCAAATAAGCCTGCAAACGGGCCACCTTAGGGCCCCTGAGAATTTGCTCATTGGCAAAACATTGGCCCCTTAGCGCTTGCCCTGCACAGGCAGCTGTCACTTAGCCTCCAAGAAGCCTTAACACTGTTTTATCGAAAAAAAAAATAAATAAAGTTTGATATTCACCATTATGGAAGTAAGTAAAATTATTAAAAAAATGCTCTCAGAGGTTGGACCACTACATGACAACAGAAAGATTATTAATTATTATTACTAATAATTAGTTTTACTTCTCACAACTTTTGTTATAACAAATGTGTTTCAGAAATACACGGTTACAACAACCAGAGAAACATTAATATTAATAAGTCAAGGGTCAAGAGCCCAACTAAAGCAAGTGCTTACCTCCATAACGGTGACTTCCAACTTTATTATTTTCAATAAAACAGTGCTTCCTGTAGGCTAACTGAGGGCTGCCCAGTGCTAAGGGGCCAACGTTTTGCCAAAGAGCAAATTCTCAGGGTCCCTGCGCTGACAACCCTAAGTGGGCCTGTAAAGGCTTGTTTGCAGGGTGGTATTCATCGGTCATTATTTTTTCAGATGCTACTATCAACAGCAGCACCCATACAACAGTCACACCAGAGACGACCTCACCTGGTAATGTAGTCTGATGTTTCCTCTGTTGGATTGTGTTTTGGCTGAATGTTTGTTGATCTGCAGAATTAAACAGATGTGTGTGAGTGTGTGTTTGTGTCTCTAGATAAAGATGAGCAGAGGTGGAAAGAGTACTTATTTCTAAATGAGCTCTTTTTATTGTGTTTGTTGATTAATTGCCCTGCAAATAAGCCTGCAAACGGGCCCACTTAGGGCCCCTGAGAATTTGCTCATTGGCAAAACATTGGCCCCTTAGCGCTGGCCCTGCACAGGCAGCTCTCACTTAGCCTCCAAGAAGCCTTAACACTGTTTTATTGAAAAAAAAAAAATAAAAAGTTTGATGTCACCATTATGGAAGCAAGTAAAATTATCAAAAAAAAAAATGCTCTCAGAGATTGGACCACTACATGACAACAAACAAATTATTAATACTAATAATTAGTTTCACTTCTCACAACTTTTGTTATAATAAATGTGTCTCAGAAATACACGGTTACAACAACCAGAGAAACATTAATATTAAGAAGTCAAGGGTCAAGAGCCCAACTAAAGCAAGTGCTTACCTCCATAACGGTGACTTCCAACTTTATTATTTTCAATAAAACAGTGCTTCCTGTAGGCTAACTGAGGGCTGCCCGTGCTAAGGGGCCAACCTTTTGCCAAAGAGCAAATTCTTAGGGTCCCTGCGCTGACAACCCTAAGTGGGCCTGTAAAGGCTTGTTTGCAGGGTGGTATTCATCGGTCATTATTTTTTCAGATGTTACTATCATCAGCAGCACCAATGCAACAGTCACACCAGAGATGACTTCAGCTGGTAATGTAGTCTGATGTTTCCTCTGTTGGATTGTGTTTTGGCTGAATGTTTGTGGATCTGTAGAATTGAACAGATGTGTGTGCGTGTGTTTGTGTTTGTAGATAAAGATGATCAGAGGTGGAAAGCGTACTTTTATCTACATGAGCTCTTTTTATTGTGTTTGTTGATTCATTGGTATTCATCAGTCATTATATTTTCAGATGCTACTATCATCAGCAGCACCAATGCAACAGTCACACCAGAGACAACCTCAGCTGGTAATGTAGTCTGATGTTTCCTCTGTTGGATTGTGTTTTGGCTGAATGTTTGTGGATCTGTAGAATTAAACAGATGTGTGTGAGTTTGTGTTTGTGTCTCTAGATAAAGATGAGCAGAGTTGGAAAGAGTACTTATTTTTAAATGAGCTCTTTTTATTGTGTTTGTTGATTAATTGCCCTGCAAATAAGCCTGCAAACGGGCCCACTTAGGGCCCCTGAGAATTTGCTCATTGGCAAAACATTGGCCCCTTAGCGCTGGCCCTGCACAGACAGCTCTCACTTGGCTTCCAAGAAGCCTTAACACTGTTTTATTGAAAAAAAAAAAAAAAAAGTTTTATGTCACCATTATGGAAGCAAGTAAAATTATCAAAAAAAATGCTCTCAGAGATTGGACCACTACATGACAACAAAAAAATTATTAATACTAATAATTAGTTTTACTTCTCACAACTTTTGTTATAACAAATGTGTTTCAGAAATACACGGTTACAACAACCAGAGAAACATTAATATTAAGAAGTCAAGGGTCAAGAGCCCAACTAAAGCAAGTGCTTACCTCCATAACGGTGACTTCCAACTTTATTATTTTCAATAAAACAGTGCTTCCTGTAGGCTAACTGAGGGCTGCCCGTGCAGGGCCAGTGCTAAGGGGCCAACGTTTTGCTAATGAACAAATTCTCAGGGTCCCTGCACTGACAGCCCTAAGTGGGCCTGTAAAGGCTTGTTTGCAGGGTGGTATTCATCGGTCATTATTTTTTCAGATGTTACTATCATCAGCAGCACCAATGCAACAGTCACACCAGAGATGACCTCACCTGGTAATGTAGTCTGATGTTTCCTCTGTTGGATTGTGTTTTGGCTGAATGTTTGTGGATCTGTAGAATTAAACAGATGTGTGTGAGTGTGTGTTTGTGTCTCTAGATAAAGATGATCAGAGGTGGAAAGAGTACTTTTATCTACATGAGCTCTTTTTGTTGTGTTTGTTGATTCATTGCTATTCATCAGTCATTATTTTTCCAGCTGTTACTAACATCAGCAGCACCAATGCAACAGTCATACCAGAGACGACCTCACCTGGTAATGTAGTCTGATGTTTCCTCTGTTGGATTGTGTTTTGGCTGAATGTTTGTTGATCTGCAGAATTAAACAGATGTGTGTGAGTGTGTGTTTGTGTCTCTAGATAAAGATGAGCAGAGGTGGAAAGAGTACTTATTTTTAAATGAGCTCTTTTTATTTTGTTTGTTGATTAATTGCCCTGCAAATAAGCCTGCAAACGGGCCACCTTAGGGCCCCTGAGAATTTGCTCATTGGCAAAACATTGGCCCCTTAGCGCTGGCCCTGCACAGGCAGCTGTCACTTAGCCTCCAAGAAGCCTTAACACTGTTTTATTGAAAAAAAAAAAAAATAAATAAAGTTTGATATCACCAATATGGAAGTAAGTAAAATTATTAAAAAAATGCTCTCAGAGGTTGGACCACTACATGACAACAGAAAGATTATTAATTATTATTACTAATAATTAGTTCTACTTCTCACAACTTTTGTTATAACAAATGTGTTTCAGAAATACACGGTTACAACAACCAGAGAAACATTAATATTAATAAGTCAAGGGTCAAGAGCCCAACTAAAGCAAGTGCTTACCTCCATAACGGTGACTTCCAACTTTATTATTTTCAATAAAACAGTGCTTCCTGTAGGCTAACTGAGGGCTGCCCGTGCTAAGGGGCCAACATTTTGCCAAAGAGCAAATTCTTAGGGTCCCTGCGCTGACAACCCTAAGTGGGCCTGTAAAGGCTTGTTTGCAGGGTGGTATTCATCGGTCATTATTTTTTCAGATGCTACTATCAACAGCAGCACCCATACAACAGTCACACCAGAGACGACCTCACCTGGTAATGTAGTCTGATGTTTCCTCTGTTGGATTGTGTTTTGGCTGAATGTTTGTTGATCTGCAGAATTAAACAGATGTGTGTGAGTGTGTGTTTGTGTCTCTAGATAAAGATGAGCAGAGGTGGAAAGAGTACTTATTTCTAAATGAGCTCTTTTTATTGTGTTTGTTGATTAATTGCCCTGCAAATAAGCCTGCAAACGGGCCCACTTAGGGCCCCTGAGAATTTGCTCATTGGCAAAACATTGGCCCCTTAGCGCTGGCCCTGCACAGGCAGCTCTCACTTAGCCTCCAAGAAGCCTTAACACTGTTTTATTGAAAAAAAAAAAATAAAAAGTTTGATATCACCAATATGAAAGTAAGTAAAATTATTAAAAAAAAATGCTCTCAGAGATTAGACCACTACATGACAACAGAAAGATTATTAAATATTATTACTAATAATTAGTTTTACTTCTCACAACTTTTGTTATAACAAATGTGTTTCAGAAACACACAACTACAACAACGAAAGAAACATTAATATTAATAAGTCAAGGGTCAAGAGCCCAACTAAAGCAAGTGCTTACCTCCATAACGGTGACTTCCAACTTTATTATTTTCAATAAAACAGTGCTTCCTGTAGGCTAACTGAGGGCTGCCTGTGCTAAGGGGCCAACATTTTGCCAAAGAGCAAATTCTTAGGGTCCCTGCGCTGACAACCCTAAGTGGGCCTGTAAAGGCTTGTTTGCAGGGTGGTATTCATCGGCCATTATTTTTTCAGATGTTACTAACATCAGCAGCACCGATACAACAGTCACACCAGAGATGACCTCAGCTGGTAATGTAGTCTGATGTTTCCTCTGTTGGATTGTGTTTTGGCTGAATGTTTGTGGATCTGTAGAATTAAACAGATGTGTGTGAGTGTGTGTTTGTGTCTCTAGATAAAGATGAGCAGAGGTGGAAAGAGTACTTATTTTTAAATGAGCTCTTTTTATTGTGTTTGTTGATTAATTGCCCTGCAAATAAGCCTGCAAACGGGCCACCTTAGGGCCCCTGAGAATTTGCTCATTGGCAAAACATTGGCCCCTTAGCGCTGGCCCTGCACAGGCAGCTCTCACTTAGCCTCCAAGAAGCCTTAACACTGTTTTATTGAAAAAAAAATAATTAAGTTTTATGTCACCATTATAGAAGCAAGTAAAATTATCAAAAAAAATGCTCTCAGAGATTGGACCACTACATGACAACAAAAAAATTGTTAATACTAATAATTAGTTTTACTTCTCACAACTTTTGTTATAACAAATGTGTTTCAGAAATACACGGTTACAACAACCAGAGAAACATTAATATTAAGAAGTCAAGGGTCAAGAGCACAACTAAAGCAAGTGCTTACCTCCATAACGGTGACTTCCAACTTTATTATTTTCAATAAAACAGTGCTTCCTGTAGGCTAACTGAGGGCTGCCCGTGCTAAGGGGCCAACATTTTGCCAAAGAGCAAATTCTTAGGGTCCCTGCGCTGACAACCCTAAGTGGGCCTGTAAAGGCTTGTTTGCAGGGTGGTATTCATCGGTCATTATTTTTTCAGATGTTACTAACATCAGCAGCACCGATACAACAGTCACACCAGAGATGACTTCAGCTGGTAATGTAGTCTGATGTTTCCTCTGTTGGATTGTGTTTTGGCTGAATGTTTGTGGATCTGTAGAATTGAACAGATGTGTGTGAGTGTGTTTGTGTTTGTAGATAAAGATGATCAGAGGTGGAAAGCGTACTTTTATCTACATGAGCTCTTTTTATTGTGTTTGTTGATTCATTGGTATTCATCAGTCATTATATTTTCAGATGCTACTATCATCAGCAGCACCAATGCAGCAGTCACACCAGAGATGACCTCAGCTGGTAATGTAGTCTGATGTTTCCTCTGTTGGATTGTGTTTTGGCTGAATGTTTGTGGATCTGTAGAATTAAACAGATGTGTGTGAGTGTGTGTTTGTGTCTCTAGATAAAGATGAGCAGAGGTGGAAAACAAGAATATGAAAATAAGTACTCTCATTTAAAAATAAGAGTACTTATTTTTAAATGAGCTCTTTTTATTGTGTTTGTTGATTAATTGCCCTGCAAATAAGCCTGCAAACGGGCCCATTTAGGGCCCCTGAGAATTTGCTCATTGGCAAAACGTTGGCCCCTTAGCGCTGGCCCTGCACAGACAGCTCTCACTTAGCCTCCAAGAAGCCTTAACACTGTTTTATTGAAAAAAAAATAAAGTTTGATGTCACCATTATGGAAGCAAGTAAAATTATCAAAAAAAATGCTCTCAGAGATTGGACCACTACATGACAATAAAAAAAACTATTAATACTAATAATTAGTTTTACTTCTGACAACTTTTGTTATAACAAATGTGTTTCAGAAACACACGGTTTCAACAACCAGAGAAACATTAATATTAAGAAGTCAAGGGTCAAGAGCCCAACTAAAGCAAGTGCTTACCTCCATAACGGTGACTTCCAACTTTATTATTTTCAATAAAACAGTGCTTCCTGTAGGCTAACTGAGGGCTGCCCGTGCAGGGCCAGTGCTAAGGGGCCAACGTTTTGCTAATGAACAAATTCTCAGGGTCCCTGCACTGACAGCCCTAAGTGGGCCTGTAAAGGCTTGTTTGCAGGGTGGTATTCATCGGTCATTATTTTTTCAGATGTTACTATCATCAGCAGCACCAATGCAACAGTCACACCAGAGATGACCTCACCTGGTAATGTAGTCTGATGTTTCCTCTGTTGGATTGTGTTTTGGCTGAATGTTTGTGGATCTGTAGAATTAAACAGATGTGTGTGAGTGTGTGTTTGTGTCTCTAGATAAAGATGATCAGAGGTGGAAAGAGTACTTATATCTACATGAGCTCTTTTTGTTGTGTTTGTTGATTCATTGCTATTCATCAGTCATTATTTTTTCAGATGCTACTATCAACAGCAGCACCCATACAACAATCACACCAGAGATGACTTCAGCTGGTAATGTAGTCTGATGTTTCCTCTGTTGGATTGTGTTTTGGCTGAATGTTTGTTGATCTGCAGAATTAAACAGATGTGTGTGAGTGTGTGTTTGTGTCTCTAGATAAAGATGAGCAGAGGTGGAAAGAGTACTTATTTTTAAATGAGCTCTTTTTATTTTGTTTGTTGATTAATTGCCCTGCAAATAAGCCTGCAAACGGGCCACCTTAGGGCCCCTGAGAATTTGCTCATTGGCAAAACATTGGCCCCTTAGCGCTTGCCCTGCACAGGCAGCTGTCACTTAGCCTCCAAGAAGCCTTAACACTGTTTTATTGAAAAAAAATAAAAAAAAAATAAATAAAGTTTGATATCACCAATATGGAAGTAAGTAAAATTATTAAAAAAATGCTCTCAGAGGTTGGACCACTACATGACAACAGAAAGATTATTAATTATTATTACTAATAATTAGTTTTACTTCTCACAACTTTTGTTATAACAAATGTGTTTCAGAAACACACAACTACAACAACCAGAGAAACATTAATATTAATAAGTCAAGGGTCAAGAGCCCAACTAAAGCAAGTGCTTACCTCCATAACGGTGACTTCCAACTTTATTATTTTCAATAAAACAGTGCTTCCTGTAGGCTAACTGAGGGCTGCCCGTGCTAAGGGGCCAACCTTTTGCCAAAGAGCAAATTCTTAGGGTCCCTGCGCTGACAACCCTAAGTGGGCCTGTAAAGGCTTGTTTGCAGGGTGGTATTCATCGGTCATTATTTTTTCAGATGTTACTATCATCAGCAGCACCAATGCAACAGTCACACCAGAGATGACTTCAGCTGGTAATGTAGTCTGATGTTTCCTCTGTTGGATTGTGTTTTGGCTGAATGTTTGTGGATCTGTAGAATTGAACAGATGTGTGTGCGTGTGTTTGTGTTTGTAGATAAAGATGATCAGAGGTGGAAAGCGTACTTTTATCTACATGAGCTCTTTTTATTGTGTTTGTTGATTCATTGGTATTCATCAGTCATTATATTTTCAGATGCTACTATCATCAGCAGCACCAATGCAACAGTCACACCAGAGACAACCTCAGCTGGTAATGTAGTCTGATGTTTCCTCTGTTGGATTGTGTTTTGGCTGAATGTTTGTGGATCTGTAGAATTAAACAGATGTGTGTGAGTTTGTGTTTGTGTCTCTAGATAAAGATGAGCAGAGTTGGAAAGAGTACTTATTTTTAAATGAGCTCTTTTTATTGTGTTTGTTGATTAATTGCCCTGCAAATAAGCCTGCAAACGGGCCCACTTAGGGCCCC
This sequence comes from Ctenopharyngodon idella, assembly GCF_019924925.1. NCBI lineage: Eukaryota > Metazoa > Chordata > Actinopteri > Cypriniformes > Xenocyprididae > Ctenopharyngodon > Ctenopharyngodon idella. Next base: position 43,108,148 of record NC_067220.1, read on the forward strand.
TGAGAATTTGCTCATTGGCAAAACATTGGCCCCTTAGCGCTGGCCCTGCACAGACAGCTCTCACTTGGCTTCCAAGAAGCCTTAACACTGTTTTATTGAAAAAAAAAAAAAAAAGTTTTATGTCACCATTATGGAAGCAAGTAAAATTATCAAAAAAAATGCTCTCAGAGATTGGACCACTACATGACAACAAAAAAATTATTAATACTAATAATTAGTTTTACTTCTCACAACTTTTGTTATAACAAATGTGTTTCAGAAATACACGGTTACAACAACCAGAGAAACATTAATATTAAGAAGTCAAGGGTCAAGAGCCCAACTAAAGCAAGTGCTTACCTCCATAACGGTGACTTCCAACTTTATTATTTTCAATAAAACAGTGCTTCCTGTAGGCTAACTGAGGGCTGCCCGTGCAGGGCCAGTGCTAAGGGGCCAACGTTTTGCTAATGAACAAATTCTCAGGGTCCCTGCACTGACAGCCCTAAGTGGGCCTGTAAAGGCTTGTTTGCAGGGTGGTATTCATCGGTCATTATTTTTTCAGATGTTACTATCATCAGCAGCACCAATGCAACAGTCACACCAGAGATGACCTCACCTGGTAATGTAGTCTGATGTTTCCTCTGTTGGATTGTGTTTTGGCTGAATGTTTGTGGATCTGTAGAATTAAACAGATGTGTGTGAGTGTGTGTTTGTGTCTCTAGATAAAGATGATCAGAGGTGGAAAGAGTACTTTTATCTACATGAGCTCTTTTTGTTGTGTTTGTTGATTCATTGCTATTCATCAGTCATTATTTTTCCAGCTGTTACTAACATCAGCAGCACCAATGCAACAGTCATACCAGAGACGACCTCACCTGGTAATGTAGTCTGATGTTTCCTCTGTTGGATTGTTTTGGCTGAATGTTTGTTGATCTGCAGAATTAAACAGATGTGTGTGAGTGTGTGTTTGTGTCTCTAGATAAAGATGAGCAGAGGTGGAAAGAGTACTTATTTTTAAATGAGCTCTTTTTATTTTGTTTGTTGATTAATTGCCCTGCAAATAAGCCTGCAAACGGGCCACCTTAGGGCCCCTGAGAATTTGCTCATTGGCAAAACATTGGCCCCTTAGCGCTTGCCCTGCACAGGCAGCTGTCACTTAGCCTCCAAGAAGCCTTAACACTGTTTTATTGAAAAAAAAAATAAATAAATAAAGTTTGATATCACCAATATGGAAGTAAGTAAAATTATTAAAAAAATGCTCTCAGAGGTTGGACCACTACATGACAACAGAAAGATTATTAATTATTATTACTAATAATTAGTTTTACTTCTCACAACTTTTGTTATAACAAATGTGTTTCAGAAATACACGGTTACAACAACCAGAGAAACATTAATATTAATAAGTCAAGGGTCAAGAGCCCAACTAAAGCAAGTGCTTACCTCCATAACGGTGACTTCCAACTTTATTATTTTCAATAAAACAGTGCTTCCTGTAGGCTAACTGAGGGCTGCCCGTGCTAAGGGGCCAACATTTTGCCAAAGAGCAAATTCTTAGGGTCCCTGCGCTGACAACCCTAAGTGGGCCTGTAAAGGCTTGTTTGCAGGGTGGTATTCATCGGTCATTATTTTTTCAGATGCTACTATCAACAGCAGCACCCATACAACAGTCACACCAGAGACGACCTCACCTGGTAATGTAGTCTGATGTTTCCTCTGTTGGATTGTGTTTTGGCTGAATGTTTGTTGATCTGCAGAATTAAACAGATGTGTGTGAGTGTGTGTTTGTGTCTCTAGATAAAGATGAGCAGAGGTGGAAAGAGTACTTATTTCTAAATGAGCTCTTTTTATTGTGTTTGTTGATTAATTGCCCTGCAAATAAGCCTGCAAACGGGCCCACTTAGGGCCCCTGAGAATTTGCTCATTGGCAAAACATTGGCCCCTTAGCGCTGGCCCTGCACAGGCAGCTCTCACTTAGCCTCCAAGAAGCCTTAACACTGTTTTATTGAAAAAAAAAAAATAAAAAGTTTGATATCACCAATATGAAAGTAAGTAAAATTATTAAAAAAAAATGCTCTCAGAGATTAGACCACTACATGACAACAGAAAGATTATTAAATATTATTACTAATAATTAGTTTTACTTCTCACAACTTTTGTTATAACAAATGTGTTTCAGAAACACACAACTACAACAACCAGAGAAACATTAATATTAATAAGTCAAGGGTCAAGAGCCCAACTAAAGCAAGTGCTTACCTCCATAACGGTGACTTCCAACTTTATTATTTTCAATAAAACAGTGCTTCCTGTAGGCTAACTGAGGGCTGCCCGTGCTAAGGGGCCAACCTTTTGCCAAAGAGCAAATTCTTAGGGTCCCTGCGCTGACAACCCTAAGTGGGCCTGTAAAGGCTTGTTTGCAGGGTGGTATTCATCGGTCATTATTTTTTCAGATGTTACTATCATCAGCAGCACCAATGCAACAGTCACACCAGAGATGACTTCAGCTGGTAATGTAGTCTGATGTTTCCTCTGTTGGATTGTGTTTTGGCTGAATGTTTGTGGATCTGTAGAATTGAACAGATGTGTGTGCGTGTGTTTGTGTTTGTAGATAAAGATGATCAGAGGTGGAAAGCGTACTTTTATCTACATGAGCTCTTTTTATTGTGTTTGTTGATTCATTGGTATTCATCAGTCATTATATTTTCAGATGCTACTATCATCAGCAGCACCAATGCAACAGTCACACCAGAGACAACCTCAGCTGGTAATGTAGTCTGATGTTTCCTCTGTTGGATTGTGTTTTGGCTGAATGTTTGTGGATCTGTAGAATTAAACAGATGTGTGTGAGTTTGTGTTTGTGTCTCTAGATAAAGATGAGCAGAGTTGGAAAGAGTACTTATTTTTAAATGAGCTCTTTTTATTGTGTTTGTTGATTAATTGCCCTGCAAATAAGCCTGCAAACGGGCCCACTTAGGGCCCCTGAGAATTTGCTCATTGGCAAAACATTGGCCCCTTAGCGCTGGCCCTGCACAGACAGCTCTCACTTGGCTTCCAAGAAGCCTTAACACTGTTTTATTGAAAAAAAAAAAAAAAAGTTTTATGTCACCATTATGGAAGCAAGTAAAATTATCAAAAAAAATGCTCTCAGAGATTGGACCACTACATGACAACAAAAAAATTATTAATACTAATAATTAGTTTTACTTCTCACAACTTTTGTTATAACAAATGTGTTTCAGAAATACACGGTTACAACAACCAGAGAAACATTAATATTAAGAAGTCAAGGGTCAAGAGCCCAACTAAAGCAAGTGCTTACCTCCATAACGGTGACTTCCAACTTTATTATTTTCAATAAAACAGTGCTTCCTGTAGGCTAACTGAGGGCTGCCCGTGCAGGGCCAGTGCTAAGGGGCCAACGTTTTGCTAATGAACAAATTCTCAGGGTCCCTGCACTGACAGCCCTAAGTGGGCCTGTAAAGGCTTGTTTGCAGGGTGGTATTCATCGGTCATTATTTTTTCAGATGTTACTATCATCAGCAGCACCAATGCAACAGTCACACCAGAGATGACCTCACCTGGTAATGTAGTCTGATGTTTCCTCTGTTGGATTGTGTTTTGGCTGAATGTTTGTGGATCTGTAGAATTAAACAGATGTGTGTGAGTGTGTGTTTGTGTCTCTAGATAAAGATGATCAGAGGTGGAAAGAGTACTTTTATCTACATGAGCTCTTTTTGTTGTGTTTGTTGATTCATTGCTATTCATCAGTCATTATTTTTCCAGCTGTTACTAACATCAGCAGCACCAATGCAACAGTCATACCAGAGACGACCTCACCTGGTAATGTAGTCTGATGTTTCCTCTGTTGGATTGTGTTTTGGCTGAATGTTTGTTGATCTGCAGAATTAAACAGATGTGTGTGAGTGTGTGTTTGTGTCTCTAGATAAAGATGAGCAGAGGTGGAAAGAGTACTTATTTTTAAATGAGCTCTTTTTATTTTGTTTGTTGATTAATTGCCCTGCAAATAAGCCTGCAAACGGGCCACCTTAGGGCCCCTGAGAATTTGCTCATTGGCAAAACATTGGCCCCTTAGCGCTGGCCCTGCACAGGCAGCTGTCACTTAGCCTCCAAGAAGCCTTAACACTGTTTTATTGAAAAAAAAAAAAAATAAATAAAGTTTGATATCACCAATATGGAAGTAAGTAAAATTATTAAAAAAATGCTCTCAGAGGTTGGACCACTACATGACAACAGAAAGATTATTAATTATTATTACTAATAATTAGTTCTACTTCTCACAACTTTTGTTATAACAAATGTGTTTCAGAAATACACGGTTACAACAACCAGAGAAACATTAATATTAATAAGTCAAGGGTCAAGAGCCCAACTAAAGCAAGTGCTTACCTCCATAACGGTGACTTCCAACTTTATTATTTTCAATAAAACAGTGCTTCCTGTAGGCTAACTGAGGGCTGCCCGTGCTAAGGGGCCAACATTTTGCCAAAGAGCAAATTCTTAGGGTCCCTGCGCTGACAACCCTAAGTGGGCCTGTAAAGGCTTGTTTGCAGGGTGGTATTCATCGGTCATTATTTTTTCAGATGCTACTATCAACAGCAGCACCCATACAACAGTCACACCAGAGACGACCTCACCTGGTAATGTAGTCTGATGTTTCCTCTGTTGGATTGTGTTTTGGCTGAATGTTTGTTGATCTGCAGAATTAAACAGATGTGTGTGAGTGTGTGTTTGTGTCTCTAGATAAAGATGAGCAGAGGTGGAAAGAGTACTTATTTCTAAATGAGCTCTTTTTATTGTGTTTGTTGATTAATTGCCCTGCAAATAAGCCTGCAAACGGGCCCACTTAGGGCCCCTGAGAATTTGCTCATTGGCAAAACATTGGCCCCTTAGCGCTGGCCCTGCACAGGCAGCTCTCACTTAGCCTCCAAGAAGCCTTAACACTGTTTTATTGAAAAAAAAAAAATAAAAAGTTTGATATCACCAATATGAAAGTAAGTAAAATTATTAAAAAAAAATGCTCTCAGAGATTAGACCACTACATGACAACAGAAAGATTATTAAATATTATTACTAATAATTAGTTTTACTTCTCACAACTTTTGTTATAACAAATGTGTTTCAGAAACACACAACTACAACAACGAAAGAAACATTAATATTAATAAGTCAAGGGTCAAGAGCCCAACTAAAGCAAGTGCTTACCTCCATAACGGTGACTTCCAACTTTATTATTTTCAATAAAACAGTGCTTCCTGTAGGCTAACTGAGGGCTGCCTGTGCTAAGGGGCCAACATTTTGCCAAAGAGCAAATTCTTAGGGTCCCTGCGCTGACAACCCTAAGTGGGCCTGTAAAGGCTTGTTTGCAGGGTGGTATTCATCGGCCATTATTTTTTCAGATGTTACTAACATCAGCAGCACCGATACAACAGTCACACCAGAGATGACCTCAGCTGGTAATGTAGTCTGATGTTTCCTCTGTTGGATTGTGTTTTGGCTGAATGTTTGTGGATCTGTAGAATTAAACAGATGTGTGTGAGTGTGTGTTTGTGTCTCTAGATAAAGATGAGCAGAGGTGGAAAGAGTACTTATTTTTAAATGAGCTCTTTTTATTGTGTTTGTTGATTAATTGCCCTGCAAATAAGCCTGCAAACGGGCCACCTTAGGGCCCCTGAGAATTTGCTCATTGGCAAAACATTGGCCCCTTAGCGCTGGCCCTGCACAGGCAGCTCTCACTTAGCCTCCAAGAAGCCTTAACACTGTTTTATTGAAAAAAAAATAATTAAGTTTTATGTCACCATTATAGAAGCAAGTAAAATTATCAAAAAAAATGCTCTCAGAGATTGGACCACTACATGACAACAAAAAAATTGTTAATACTAATAATTAGTTTTACTTCTCACAACTTTTGTTATAACAAATGTGTTTCAGAAATACACGGTTACAACAACCAGAGAAACATTAATATTAAGAAGTCAAGGGTCAAGAGCACAACTAAAGCAAGTGCTTACCTCCATAACGGTGACTTCCAACTTTATTATTTTCAATAAAACAGTGCTTCCTGTAGGCTAACTGAGGGCTGCCCGTGCTAAGGGGCCAACATTTTGCCAAAGAGCAAATTCTTAGGGTCCCTGCGCTGACAACCCTAAGTGGGCCTGTAAAGGCTTGTTTGCAGGGTGGTATTCATCGGTCATTATTTTTTCAGATGTTACTATCATCAGCAGCACCGATGCAACAGTCACACCAGAGATGACTTCAGCTGGTAATGTAGTCTGATGTTTCCTCTGTTGGATTGTGTTTTGGCTGAATGTTTGTGGATCTGTAGAATTGAACAGATGTGTGTGAGTGTGTTTGTGTTTGTAGATAAAGATGATCAGAGGTGGAAAGCGTACTTTTATCTACATGAGCTCTTTTTATTGTGTTTGTTGATTCATTGGTATTCATCAGTCATTATATTTTCAGATGCTACTATCATCAGCAGCACCAATGCAGCAGTCACACCAGAGATGACCTCAGCTGGTAATGTAGTCTGATGTTTCCTCTGTTGGATTGTGTTTTGGCTGAATGTTTGTGGATCTGTAGAATTAAACAGATGTGTGTGAGTGTGTGTTTGTGTCTCTAGATAAAGATGAGCAGAGGTGGAAAACAAGAATATGAAAATAAGTACTCTCATTTAAAAATAAGAGTACTTATTTTTAAATGAGCTCTTTTTATTGTGTTTGTTGATTAATTGCCCTGCAAATAAGCCTGCAAACGGGCCCATTTAGGGCCCCTGAGAATTTGCTCATTGGCAAAACGTTGGCCCCTTAGCGCTGGCCCTGCACAGACAGCTCTCACTTAGCCTCCAAGAAGCCTTAACACTGTTTTATTGAAAAAAAAATAAAGTTTGATGTCACCATTATGGAAGCAAGTAAAATTATCAAAAAAAATGCTCTCAGAGATTGGACCACTACATGACAATAAAAAAAACTATTAATACTAATAATTAGTTTTACTTCTGACAACTTTTGTTATAACAAATGTGTTTCAGAAACACACGGTTTCAACAACCAGAGAAACATTAATATTAAGAAGTCAAGGGTCAAGAGCCCAACTAAAGCAAGTGCTTACCTCCATAACGGTGACTTCCAACTTTATTATTTTCAATAAAACAGTGCTTCCTGTAGGCTAACTGAGGGCTGCCCGTGCAGGGCCAGTGCTAAGGGGCCAACGTTTTGCCAAAGAGCAAATTCTTAGGGTCCCTGCGCTGACGACCCTAAGTGGGCCTGTAAAGGCTTGTTTGCAGGGTGGTATTCATCAGTCATTATTTTTTCAGATGTTACTATCATCAGCAGCACCGATACAACAGTCACACCAGAGATGACCTCACCTGGTAATGTAGTCTGATGTTTCCTCTGTTGGATTGTGTTTTGGCTGAATGTTTGTGGATCTGTAGAATTGAACAGATGTGTGTGAGTGTGTTTGTGTTTGTAGATAAAGATGATCAGAGGTGGAAAGCGTACTTTATCTACATGAGCTCTTTTTATTGTGTTTGTTGATTCATTGGTATTCATCAGTCATTTATTTTCAGCTGTTACTATCATCAGCAGCACCAATGCAACAGTCATACCAGAGATGACCTCAGCTGGTAATGTAGTATTAAGTATGATGTTTCTGCTGTTGGATTGTGTTTTAGCTAAATGTTTGTTGATCTGTAGAATTAAACAGATGTGTGTAAGAGTACTTATTTTTAAATGAGCTCTTTTTATTGTGTTTGTTGATTCATTGCTATTCATCAGTCATTATTTTTTCAGCTGTTACTAAGATCAGCAGCACCAATGCAACAGTCATACCAGAGATGACCTCAGCTGGTAATGTAGTATTAAGTATGATGTTTCTGCTGTTGGATTGTGTTTTGGCTAAATGTTTGTTGATCACACTGTAAAAAAAATTGCCAGGAATTTACAGGATTAAAGAGTATTGTTTTATAATAAATTAGTGTAGTCACACATTTACAGTGAAATGAATTCATGCTGGGTTATTTTCTTACAAAATACTGTTAATCAATTGCAAAATGATATATCACAATAATTTACTGCTCTTATTTTACTGTGATTCACATTTAATTCTGTGGGATTTTTTTTCAAGACCTATTAAACTGTCTACCGCAGTCGAATAGGAAAAGCAACACATACTAAAATCAAATCTATGCATATATCGAATGGATTTTTGATTTAAAATCGAGAATTGATTTGAATCGAATCGTGAGTTACCCAAAAGATTCCCAACTGTTAATATTTCTGGTCATTTATATTCAGTCAATTCCAGAGCACCTGCCAGTCCCACTAGGTAACCATGGTTCTGAATGTGGCTTTCAAAAGAAGCTCCTCCTAATGAAACACAGCAATTCAGCATCTGAGTCTTATTTAACATGTATTTCCATATGTTATCGTTTCAGTAACTTTACAGCCGGACACTTCCACAACATTTACCAGTTCTACTTCTACAGGTGAGGATGATGCTGGACTGCAATATTGAAACACAACCCTTCATAATTCGTGACTTCATGAAGAACACAGTAATTCAGCATCTGAGTCTGATTTGACGTCTTCATCTGTTATGTTTTTCAGTTCCTTTCCAGCCGGTTACTTCCACAACATCTACTAGCTCTACTTCTACAGGTGAGGATGATTCTAGACTGAATGTGGCCTTTTAAAAGAAACCCTCCAAGATGATTTTCTTCATGAAGTACACAGTAGTCCATCATCTGAGTTTAATTTAAAGGGTTAGTTCACCCAAAAATTAAAAAAAAATCTGTCATTAATTACTCACCCTCATGTCATTCCAAACACATAAGACCGGAACACAAATTAAGATCTTTTTGATGAAATCTTTCTTTTGTTGAGAGCTTTCTGTCCCCCTGTAGACAGCCTACACAACTGCAACTTTGACGCTTCAAATAGTTCATAAATACATAGGAAAACTAATCCATTTGAATTGAGTGGTTTAGTGAAGAAGAGACTCAATCGCTTTTTATGATGAACAGATTAAATTTTTGCTTATACTCACATATAAACCTTGATCAGCGAACATGAATAGAAGCTCAACCGAACCTGAATGACGTGCAAGAACAAACCTCTTGTAAAAGCTCAAACGTGCTGCGTAACACACGAGAATGAACCTCATTGGTTATGCAGCACGTTTGATCTTCCGCAAAAGGCTTGTTTTCACACGTTATTCAGGTTAGGTTGAGCTTCTATTCATGTTCGCTGATCAAGGTTTATATGTGAATAAAAGCCTAAATTAAATCTGATCATCATAAAAAGCATTCGAGCTCTTCAGAAAATTTGGACTAAACCTCTCGATTCATATGGATTTGTTTTCCGATCTCTGAACTTTTTGGAGCGTCAAAGTTTCAAATGCGTAGGCTGTCTATGGAGGGACAGAAAGCTTTGAGATGATCAAAAAGATGTTAATTTGCACTCTGAAGATGAAAGTCTTACGGGTTTGGAATGATGTCATGCAGCTTGTGTGGAGTGCGCACAAAGACGAAGATAATCCAAACAAGTGTAGCAGGGCTAGGGGAAAAAGGAGAGCAAACACGTAAGTTCTTCAACCCAAAGGGTGCGTTTATTTCTTGTGCAACAGTGAGGATGAAACAAGTGTTGGTGCTCTTGTGCTTCTGTTGTGAGAGTGCTGGAGAAAGTGGAGTGAAGACAGCAAGCTTCAGCCAGACAGCAGGGAGTTAGCTTGTCCAACAGAGAGTTCTCTCAATGCTTCCAGGTTCCTTCTCATTAATCACTCTCTGTCAGATAAATAGATAGGGCTGATGACTCCATGGGGGTGACTGACGGAGGAGGAGCAGGTAGAAGAGGAGACCAGGGTGTAGACGGAGAGGCGACGAGCCAAGGCGACGCTGAGTATCCGGAGGGAAATGGCGATGCCGACAGCTCTAGTGACCAAGGCGCAGGCAGGGATCCAGAAGGCCACAGTGGAGCCGGAGCAACAGAGAGCCAGGGTGGAGCTGGAGGGAGTGAGGAACCCAATGGAGCCAGACGGACGAAGGGACGAGGTGAAGCCGGAGGAGTTCAGTCCCAAGGCGAGGGCAGGTTAACGAGCAACCAAGGTGGAGCCGGAAGGACGAGGGAGCCCGGCAAAGCTGGTGGACTAATGGGCCATGGTGGAGATGAGGGAGCTATGAGCCAGTGTGGAGCTAATGGATTGACGGGCCAAGGTGGAGTCCAGGTCGTGGAGGCCGGAGGTGGAGACCGGGGATCCACCGACCACGGTGGAGCAGGAGACTGGCAGACCCGCAGCGAGCCCACATCACCAATGGTGGACTGAGGGTAAGCTGAGGGGCTGACAGGAAGCAGCGGAGGTGGGGATGATGAATGGATGATGATGGGAGGAGGTGGGAGAGAGAGGCTGGGTGGGAGATTGGGACTAGCTGGGAGTTGATGGACCGTGTGTGCTGCCCACAGACACAATTTTGTGACTCCCAGCAACAGGAGCTCCACAGAGAGGGGAACGACCTCCGTGGCCGTGACGGGACAGACAGATTCTATCGGGCAGATGGACAGTTCAGGCATGACCTTCATGGTTGTGAACAAACAGACAGTTCAGGGCAGACAGATAATTCAAATGATGGCGGAAGAAGACAGGTTATCTTAGTATAGAAATATATTAAGTCCAATTCCTCTGAGCACAGCCTCTGCTCACCCTCAGTGGTGGTATAGTGGACGGGGCTTGACTCCACGCCCTCGCTCTCCACTGCAAACTCCCTTACGAGCGCTGTAGCCGGCTCACGCACCTGGTCAGATGTATGAAGAGGTTCTGGCTCCGTGGCGATCTTCACCTCTGTCACTCCTCTCGGCAATGGCTCATCACTCGCGGCGGGTCCGTGCGAGGGATCCGTGCAGTGGGGTGGTTGTTGGCCGGGCTCTGGGTCTGGGGTGGGGCTGGTGAGATCCTCTTCTCCGAGCACCCACTCCACAAAGGCAGCAAAATTCCCCCAACTGTGCTCTGTATGTGGCGTTCAAGCTCACATGGTAGAAAGTGCAGAGGCAGTCGTCAGGGTAGTGAGTCAAATGGGCTATTTCTAAAAAAGATCATCATGTGGTCTTCTAAGTAAGGTTAGTTCCCCTTGCTCCAAACCCAGAAGGAGGACAGTGGGGTTATCCATGCAGGAAAAATGAAAAACAAAAAACAAACAAACAAAAAAAACAGAAAAAAAAAAAAAAAACACTTTCACTTCTTTAGGTCAGTGATTCTGTCATGCGGCTTGTGTGGTGTACAAACCCGATTCCAAAAAAGTTGGGACACTGTACAAGTTGTAAATAAAAAAGGAATGCAATAATTTACAAATCTCATAAACTTATATTTTATTCACAATAGAATATAGATAACATATCAAATGTTGAAAGTGAGACATTTTGAAATGTCATGCCAAATATTGGCTCATTTTGGATTTCATGAGAGCTACACATTCCAAAAAAGTTGGGACAGGTAGCAATAAGAGGCCGGAAAAGTTAAATGTACATATAAGGAACAGCTGGAGGACCAATTTGCAACTTATTAGGTCAATTGGAAACATGATTGGGTGTAAAAAGAGCCTCTCAGAGTGGCAGTGTCTCTCAGAAGTCAAGATGGGCAGAGGATCACCAATTCCCCCAATGCTGCGGTTAAAAAATAGTGGAGCAATATCAGAAAGGAGTTTCTCAGAGAAAACTTGCAAAGAGTTTGAAGTTATCATCATCTACAGTGCATAATATCATCCAAAGATTCAGAGAATCTGGAACAATCTCTGTGCGTAAGGGTCAGGGCCGGAAAACCATACTGGATGCCCGTGATCTTCGGGCCCTTAGACGGCATTGCATCACATACAGGAATGCTACTGTAATGGAAATCACAACATGGGCTCAGGAATACTTCCAGAAAACATTGTCGGTGAACACAATCCACTGTGCCATTCGCCGTTGCCGGCTAAAACTCTATAGGTCAAAAAAGAAACCATATCTAAACATGATCCAGAAGCGCAGGCGTTTTCTCTGGGCCAAGGCTCATTTAAAATGGACTGTGGCAAAGTGGAAAACTGTTCTGTGGTCAGACGAATCAAAATTTGAAGTTCTTTTTGGAAAACTGGGACGCCATGTCATCCGGACTAAAGAGGACAAGGACAACCCAAGTTGTTATCAGCGCTCAGTTCAGAAGCCTGCATCTCTGATGGTATGGGGTTGCATGAGTGCGTGTGGCATGGGCAGCTTACACATCTGGAAAGGCACCATCAATGCTGAAAGGTATATCCAAGTTATAGAACAACATATGCTCCCATCCAGACGTCGTCTCTTTCAGGGAAGACCTTGCATTTTCCAACATGACAATGCCAGACCACATACTGCATCAATTACAACATCATGGCTGCGTAGAAGAAGGATCCGGGTACTGAAATGGCCAGCCTGCAGTCCAGACCTTTCACCCATAGAAAACATTTGGCGCATCATAAAGAGGAAGATGCGACAAAGAAGACCTAAGACAGTTGAGCAACTAGAAGCCTGTATTAGACAAGAATGGGACAACATTCCTATTCCTAAACTTGAGCAACTTGTCTCCTCAGTCCCCAGACGTTTGCAGACTGTTATAAAAAGAAGAGGGGATGCCACACAGTGGTAAACATGGCCTTGTCCCAACTTTTTTGAGATACCATGAAATTTAAAATCAACTTATTTTTCCCTTAAAATGATACATTTTCTCAGTTTAAACATTTGATATGTCATCTATGTTGTATTCTGAATAAAATATTGAAATTTGAAACTTCCACATCATTGCATTCCTTTTTTATTCACAATTTGTATAGTGTCCCAACTTTTTTGGAATCGGGTTTGTAGATACAAGAGAGTGCACGAAGACGAAGATAATCCAAACAAGTGATAAATTTATTCCAGGAAGATAAAGAGTACACGCACACACAGGGTAAAACATTCAATCACAGACAAAGCACCGAACAGAACAGGGGCACTTTATAAGGGGAATAATGAGGGAGAACACAATCAGGGAGAACAGAAACAGTTGCAAATTGTTAACTAATCAAGAGACACAATGAGGGCAAAGGATCTGAACAAGACATGATAGAAACTAAATGAAGACATGACAAAAGTTCATAATCATTACAGGTGAGTAATTAATGACAGAATTTTCATTTCATTTTCATTTTCATTTCAACCCTTTAACATCTGTTTTCATCTTTTATTTTCAGCATCTGACTCTGATTTACCATCTGTTTCCTTTTTCATTGTTTCAGTTCCTTTGAACCCTGTCACTTCCATCACATCTACTAGTTCTCCTTCTACAGGTGAGGATGATGTACTGGACTGTGATAATGAAACGTAACCCTCCATTAATAATGTCTTCATGAATAACACAGTACTTCATTTCAATCTGACTTGGCATCTCTTCCCATCTTGTAAATTTTTCTGACAATTTAGAGCTTGTCGCTACCACAGCACCTACCAGTCCCATTACTACAGGTGAATGTGTTGTCAAACTGGAATGTGGCTTTCAAAAGCAGCTCCTGCTAATAATTGTCTTCCTGAAGAACACAGTAATTCAGCATCTGTGTCTGATTTAACATCTGTTTCCATCTGTTATTATTTCAGTTTTTTTACAGCCAGTCACTTCCACAACATCTACCAGTTCTACTTCTACAGGTGAGGATGATGCTGGACTGGACTGTAATTTTGAAATGCAACCCTCCATCATTAATGTCTTCATGAAAAACACTGTACTTCATTTAAATTTTACTTGGCATCCCTTCACATCTTGTAAATGTTACAGATCATTTACTGACAGTCACTCCCACAAAATCTACCAGTTCTACTTCTACAGGTGAGGATGATGTAAGACTGGACTGTGATAATGAAATGTAACATTCCATAATTAATGTATTATGAAGAACAAAGTACTTCATCTAAATTTGACTTGGCATCTCGTTCGGTCTTGTAAATGTTACAGATCATTTACTGACAGTCACTTCCACAACATCTACCAGTCTCACTACTGAGGGTGAGCATGTTTCTAAACTGAATATGGCTTTCAAAAGAAGCAATTCAGCATCTGAGTCTAATTTATGTCTGTTTCCTTTTTCATTGTTTCAGTTCCTTTACAGTCGGTCAGTTCCACGACATCTACCAGTTCTACATCTACAGGTGAATGTGTTGCCGGTCTAAAATGTAGCTTTCAACAGAAGCTCCTTCTAATAAATATCTTCATGAAGAACACATCAATTCAGCATCTGAGTCTGATCTAACATCTCTTTCCATCTGTTATTGTTTCAGTTCCTTTGCAGCCCATCATTTCCACAACATCTACTAGTTCTACATCTACAGGTGAGGTGATGTGCTGGACTGTGATAATGAAACGTAACCCTCCATAATTAATGTCTTCATGAAGAACACAGTACTTTATTTCAATCTGATTTGGCATCTCTTCCCATCTTTTAAAATTTTCAGACGATTTAGAGCATGTCGGTACCACAGAACCTACCAGGCCCACTCCTACAGGTGAATGTGTTGCCAAACTGGAATGTGGCTTTCAAAAGCAGCTCCTCCTAATAATTGTCTTCATGAAGAACACACCCAGCTAACAGAATTTTGTTATAAGAACATTCTCTAAATATTCAGTGTTGGTTCTGGAAATGTAAAAAATGTCCAGTTTCCTTGATGTTAGAGGAACTTTTTTTTAAAGGTATGATGTTCCTCAAATGTTCTTTCAACTTAATTTTGATTTAAATTCAAATTTCTAGGAACGTTGATTTGTAACATTCCAAGAACATGAAAATGTTCAGTTTCCTTAATGTTAGTAGAATGTTATTTATAGGAACATGCCACTATTTTCGAAAATTCATTTTCCAACTCCCCTAGAGTTAAACAGTTGAGTTTTACCATTTTTGAATCCATTCAGCCGATCTCCGAGTCTGGCGGTACCACTTTTAGCTGCAGCTTAGCATAGATCATTGAATCTGATTAGACCGTTAGCATCTCGTTCAAAAATGACCAAAGAGTTTCTATATTTTTCCTATTTAAAACTTGACTCTTCTGTAGTACCATCATGTACTAAGACCGACAGAAAATGAAAAGTTGAGATTTTCTAGGCCGATATGGCTAGGAACTATACTCTCATTCCAGCATAATAATCAAGGAACTTTGCT
Source organism: Ctenopharyngodon idella (assembly GCF_019924925.1). Classification (NCBI taxonomy): domain Eukaryota; kingdom Metazoa; phylum Chordata; class Actinopteri; order Cypriniformes; family Xenocyprididae; genus Ctenopharyngodon; species Ctenopharyngodon idella. The sequence continues at coordinate 43,123,332 of NC_067220.1, forward strand.
GCCATACAATGGGTGCAGCAGGCGCAATGATATTATGCAGCGCCTGAAAATAGTCCCCAACTAGGTAACGATGGCAAGACCTGGTCCCACTTGTTACAACACAGGCACTCACTTTCAGTCAGCGTGGGTTGGCAAGCCCCACACTTGCACCACCAGTTCGAATCTGCTCTCCTCCTCCCTTCTGCCCCAGTCTGTTCAGCCACACTTTCTTGCCTTTCACGTTCCAAAAGCTCATCTTCAGTGTATTCCGGTTCAAATAGATACGGTTCAGGATCTGCACCAAAGTAAATATCTTCTGAATTGCCTCTCACAAATGTCTCCATGGTTGCAAGGCACGCTCCCTGTGCAAGCAGGTGGTCACGTTGGTTATGTTGACGGAAGTTAGCCTATTTTCAGGCCCTGCATAATATCATTGCGCCTGCTGCACCCATTGTACGGCAACAAAGTTCCTTGATTTTTACGCCGGAAAGAGAGTATAGTTCCTAGCCATATCGGCCTAGAAAATCGCAACTTTTCATTTTCTGTCGGTCTTAGTACGCGACGTAACTACAGAAGAGTCAAGTTTTAAATAGAAAGGGCTTAGAAAGGTTTCACAGAAAGGGCTTAGCCTAAGCCAGGATTAGGCTTTAGTTAGTGCATTTAAGTAGCTTTTATAAACTTTCACTAGCAAAAAAAAAAAAAAATACTGGTGTACATCTTGAGACAAAACAATGACACTGACATATTTTATTAAAACAGACATGTTGATCTGCTTTATCAATGCAGAAATGTTTTCTGAAAACACCTGCAATTGCTGATAAAAAAGCAACTCAACAAAAGTCAAGGGTCAAGAGTTCAACTAAAGCAAAAACCGATCTCCATGATGGTAACAGGAAACTGAACATTTTCAATAAGACATCAACATCTAAACCTCTGTTAATTCTCAATAAGAACTTCTGTAGACGTGTGACAGAAATAAAGTCAGTCTGGTTAGTAATAAGTGAAGCTGGTAATGATGTTTGTGGAGTTGTTTAATCAGATCTTGAGAGATTTAATGATTTTTTATCTTCAGTTCATCTAAGGCTGTGGCTGAAGAAAGTCGTAGTTTGTGTTCTTATTTCTTTTTCTTTCAGTGCTTGTTCACAGCAGGTGTTTGAATGATTGAAAGAATGTTTCAGGAAAATTCTGTTAGCTGGGCAGTAGCATCTGAGTCAGATTTAACATCTGTTTCCATCTGTTATTGTTTCAGTTTTTTTTCAGCCAGTCACTTCCACAACATCTACCAGTTCTACTTCTACAGGTGAGGATAATGCTGGACTGGAATGTAATATTGAAATGCGACCCTCCATAATCAGTGTCTTCATGAAGTACACAGTAATTCAGCATCTGAGTCTGATTTGATGTGTTTTCGTGTTGTTCTTTTTTTTTTTTTAGGTTATATACAGCCTGTCACTTCCACAGCACCTACCAGTCCCTCTACTACAGGTGAAGTGTTGTTGAACTGGAATGTGGCTTTCAGAAGAAGCCCCTCCTAATTATTGTCTTCATAAGGAACACAGTAGTTCATCATTTCAGTCTGATTTATCATCTGTTTCCTGTTTCACTGTTTCAGTTCCTTTACATCCGGTCACTTCCACAACATCTACCAGTCCTACATCTACAGGTGAATGTGTTTTCATTTATCATCTGTTTCCATGTTTTTTTTTTTTTTTTTTTCCCAGTTTATTTGCAGCCTGTCACTTCTACAACATTTACCAGTCCCACAACTACAGGTGTATGTGTTGCTGGTAGCGATGCGTGGAACACAGTTATATCAGCGGACTCTGCGAATAATCAGCGGTTTGGGCGGGCCGAGTAATAGAAAATAAAATTCAAATTAATTGCGGGTGGATGAGATATAAATCATTAATGTGTTGATTTAAATAAAGATGGATCTCTCATTTCACTGTAAAAACACAACAAACATGGGTCAATCTTTTTACTTCCTTTTTTAATAACATTTATAGCCTATCTCTTCAGAGAAAACAAATAAAAGAAAACATATGACTTGTGGCAGCGTTTTACTTAAATAGGACCAGGACGAGGGTGAATCAAATGTTGGGTAGGTTATGTGATATGTAACGGGCAGTGAAGTGCTGTATATGAAAAACTAATTAAGACTATATCCAGCCTTTGCTTGGGCTTGATGTATTTAATTTCTTGTGTGTTCGGGAAGTTACATTCTAATGTAAGGGAGTAAAGCTTGTGTTTAGGCTATTAAGAAAATGCAATTTTGCCAAAGAAGAACTTTGACTTTAAATGTTAATTTAAAAGCAGCCTAGTTCAGTGTAATATGTTACCATATCATCACGCTTAACCCTGAGAATTTGAATAATTGTAATGTGATGATCAGGTGTGGGTTGGGTGCAGATATTTAAATCAGAGAAAATCATAGGTGCGGGTGGATAATTTATTTTTAGCAGTGGATTCGGGTGACGTTAGGGCTGATCAGCGCATCTAGTTGCCGGACTAAGATGTAGCTTTCAAAAGAAGCTCTTCCTAATAAATGTCTTCATGATGAACATTTCAGCATCTGAGTCTGATCTAACATCTGTTTCCTTCTTTTATTTTTTCAGTTGCTTTACAGCCGATCACTTCCATGACATTTCCCAGTTATGCATTTACAGGTGAGGATGATGTTGTACTGGACTGTGATGTTGAAATGCAACCCTCCATCTTTAATGTCTTCATGAAAAACACTGTACTTCATTTAAATTTGACTTGGCATCCCTTCACATCTTGTAAATGTTACAGATAAACTACTGACAGTCACTCCCACAACATCCACCAGTTCTACTTCTACAGGTGAGGATGATGTAAGACTGGACTGTGTTAATGAAATGTAACACTCCATAATTAGTTTATTAATGAAGAACAAAGTACTTCATTTAAATCTTACTTGGCATCTCGTTCGGTCTTGTAAATGTTACAGATCATTTACTGACAGTCACTTCCACAACATCTACCAGTCTCACTACTGAGGGTGAGCATGTTTCTAATCTGAATATGGCTTTCAAAAGAAGCAATTCAGCATCTGAGTCTAATTTATGTCTGTTTCCTTTTTCATTGTTTCAGTTCCTTTACAGTCGGTCACTTCCACGACATCTACCAGTTCCACATCTACAGGTGAATGTGTTGCCGGTCTGTGCCGGCATGCTCCCTGTGCAAGCAGGTGGTCACGTTGGTTATGTTGACGGAAGTTAGCCTATTTTCAGGCGCTGCATAATATCATTGCGCCTGCTGCACCCATTGTACGGCAACAAAGTTCCTTGATTTTTACGCCGGAAAGAGAGTATAGTTCCTAGAAATATCGGCCTAGAAAATCGCAACTTTTCATTTTCTGTCGGTCTTAGTACACGACGTAACTACAGAAGAGTCAAGTTTTAAATAGAAAGGGCTTAGAAAGGTTTCACAGAAAGGGCTTAGCCTAAGCCAGGATTAGGCTTTAGTTCAATTAGGGCATTTAAGTATCTTTTATAAACTTTCACTAGAAAAAAAAAAAAAACATTACTGGTGTACATCTTGAGACAAAACAATGACACTGACATATTTTAGGATATGTCAGTACAAGTTGCTTTTAGTTAAAACAGCTCAAACATGCATTTTAGTCTGGGACTAACTTAAGCCTTGTCCGTGAAACTGGGGGTAAATCTCTCAAGATCTGACTAAACAACTCCACAAACAGCATTACCAGCTTCACTTATTACTAATCTGTATCTGTGTGCTGGCATGAAGCATATCACCATTGTTATGTGTCATATTACGAATGTTGATGTCTGAGTGTGTAAATGACACAAAACATGTTTTAAACAGAAAATTAACAATGGCAATTTTATTTTTATACTCACAGACAATATTCAGCATCTGAAACACAACAACTGTGTTACAAATTATTTCTTTTCACATTGTATGTTTTATATTTTTCAATAATGCTTCAATTCCTTAAGTCAACAATTACAGAAAAAGCAGTTATTTGCCTGTTATTAAAACAGACATGTTGATCTGCTTTATCAATGCAGAAATGTTTTCTGAAAACACCTGCAAATGTTGATAAAGAAGCAGCTCAACAAAAATCAAGGGTCAAGAGCTCAACTAAAGCAAACACTGATCCCCATGGTGGTGACATTAAACTGTACATTCTCAATAAGACATCAACATCTAAACTTCTGTTAATTCTCAATAAGAACTTCTGTAGACGTGTGACAGAAATAAAGTCAGTCTGGTTAGTAATAAGTGAAGCTGGTAATGCTGTTTGTGGAGTTGTTTAATCAGATCTTGAGAGATTTAATGTTTTTTTTTATCTTCAGTTCATCTAAGGCTGTGGCTGAAGAAAGTCGTAGTTTGTGTTCTTATTTCTTTTTCTTTCAGTGCTTGTTCACAGCAGGTGTTTGAATGATTGAAAGAATGTTTCAGGAAAATTCTGTTAGCTGGGCAGTAGCATCTGAGTCAGATTTAACATCTGTTTCTATCTGTTATTGTTTTAGTTTTTTTTCAGCCAGTCACTTCCACAACATCTACCAGTTCTACTTCTACAGGTGAGGATTATGCTGAACTGGACTGTAATACTGAAATGCGACCCTCAATAATCAGTGTCTTCATGAAGAACACAGTAATTCAGCATCTGAGTCTGATTTGATGTGTTTTCGTGTTATTTTTTTCCAGTTCTTTTACAGCCAGTCACTTCCACAACATCTACTAGTTCTACAGGTGAGGATGATTTTAGACTGAATGTGGCATGAAGAAACCCCTCATGATAATTTTCTTCATGAAGAACACAGTAGTTCATCATTTGAGTTTAATTTAACATCTGTTTACATCTGTTATTTATTTATTTATTTATTTATTTTATTTATTTCAGGTCATTTACTGACAATCACATCCACAGCATCTACCAGTCCCTCTTCTACAGGTGAAGTGTTGTTGAACTGGAATGTGGCTTTCAGAAGAAGCTACTCCTAATTATTGTCTTCATGAGGAACACAGCAGTTCATCTGAGTTTCCTGTTTCGTTGTTTCAGTTCCTTTACAACCAGTCACTCCCTCAACATCTACCAGTCCCACTACTGCAGGTGAGCATGTTGATGGACTGGAATGTGGCTTTTGAAAGCATCTCCTCCTAATAATTGCCTCTTTAAGCCTCTTTAAGAAGGAATAAGAAGTAATCTGACTTTGAAACAAATTTAAATAACATTATCAGAGTTTAAACTTTTGACTGCAGCTTTGTCATAAACATTACTGAATAGCACAGAATTAATTGATCCTCCTTATCAAATGTAGAAAACACTAAATATACTAATAACTGATCTTAAAAGGTCTTTATCTGTCTTGTGTTGTTCTCTTTCCCTTCAAACTCACCCTACTGCAACTTATGTGCAGCTAAATCAAAAATCAAAAATCAAAACCCATAAAGAACATTTGTGGAACAGTTCCCAAAGAAACAACCAAACTGGAGTCACGATCAGAATATTTGCTGGGATCAGTACAGTTCAGTCTCCATCCAGATGCAAGCCTTGATGATACTGTACTTTCACTCTCTGACTTCTTGAAAAGCCACACAGCATCACTTAACTGGCCTGATTAATACTAGTTGTGTTAGTACATGTGTATTTGATAGTAAGTTAAATAAAAATAAATCATGTGCTGAATTTAGTAAGTAGTGAATTAATTATGATTGGGCCCTCTCAAGTAAAGTCATGACAAAATTATGGGGTGAGATTGAAGGGAAAGAGAACAACACAAAACAGATAAAGACCTTTTAAGATCAATTAGTGTATTTAGTGTTTTCTACATTTGATGAGGAGGATCAATTAATTCTGTGCTATACAGTAATGTTTATGACAAAGCTGCAGTCAAAAGTTTGAACTCTGATAATGTAATTTAAATTTGTTTCAAAGTCAGAGTACTTCTTCTATTCCTTCTTAAAGAAGCTGTTTGATTTGGTTTAGCCATAAATGTTAATGGTAACACTTTACAATAAGGCTCAATAGTTAACTACATTATTACATTAGTTAACATGTACTAATAATGAACTGCACTTCTACAGCATTTATTAATCTTTATTATTGTTAGTTATTAAAATCTTATTAACATTAGTTAATGCACTGTGAACTAACATGAACAAACAATGAACAACTGTATTTTCATTAACTAACATTAACCAAGATTAGTAAATACAGTAACAAATGTATTGCTCATGGTTAGTTCATAATACATTAAAATAATGTTTAACTAATGAACTTTATTGTAAAGTGTTATGCATTAACTATCAAACATGTACTACTTAACTCCTGTCGTAGTTAAGGATAGCTCTTCATTGGTTCATGATTAGTTCATGCTTTCAATAATCATTAGTTTATGCTGAATTAAGTATTAATTCAGGTATTAATACATGATTATTCATGTACCCTTATTGTAAAGTGTTACCTTTATATCTGTTACTGTTTTAGTTTCTTTACAGTCGGTCACTTCTACAACAACTACCAGTTCTACTTCTACAGGTGAGGATGATGCTGGACTGAATGTGGCCTTTTAAAAGAAACACCTCATAATGATTTTCTTCATTAAGAACACAGTAGTTCATCTTCTGAGTCTGTTTTATCATCTGTTTCCGGCTGTTATTTTTTCAGTTTATTTACAGCCTGTCACTTCCACAACATCTACCAGTTCCACTACTTCAGGTGAATGTGTTGCCGAACTAAGATGTAGATTTCAAAAGAAGCTCCTCCTAATAACTGTCTTCATGAAAAACACAGCAATTCCACATCTGAATCTGATCTAACATCTGTTTCCATCTGTTACTGTTTCAGTTCCTTTACAGCCCGTCACTTCCACAACATCTTCTAGTTCTACTTCTACAGGTGATATCGATGTTAGATTGAACTGTGATATTAAAATGCAACCCTCCGTAATTAATGTCTTCATGAAGAACACCATACTTCATCTAAATTTGACTTGAGATCTCTTCCCATCTTGTAAATTTTACAGATAATTTACTGACAGTCACTTCCACATCATCTAACAGTCCCACTACTGCAGGTGAGCATGTTGACGGACTGGAATGTGGCTTTGTAAAGCAGCTCCTCCTAATAATTGTCTTCATGAAGAACATAGTAATTCAGCATCTGAGTCTGATTTAACATCTGTTTCTATCTGTTACTGTTCAGTTTCTTTACTGCCAGTCACTTCTACAACATCTACCAGCCCTACATCTACAGGTGAGGATGATGCTGGAGTGGACTGCAATATTAAAACGTGACCCTCCATAATTAGTGTCTTCATGAAGAACACATCTGATTCTGATTTGACATGTGTTTTCATCAGTAATTTTTTTCAGTTCCTTTACAGTCATTCACTTCCACAACATCTAGTTCTACTTCTACAGGTAAGGATCATTCTAGACTAAATGTGGCCTTTCAAAAGAACCACCTCCACCTCATAATGATTTTCTAAATGAAGAACACAGCAGTTCATCATCTGAGTTTGATTTAACATCAGTTTTCATCTGTTATGTTTTCAGTTTATTTACAGCCTGTCACTTCCTCAACATCTACTAGTCCCATTACTACAGGTGAATGTGTTGTCGAACTGTAATGTGACTTTCAAAAGAAGCTCCTCCTAATAATTGTCTTCATGAGGAGCACAGCAATTCAGCATCTGTGTCTGATCTAACATCTGTTTTCATCTGTTATTGTTTCAGTTCCTTTGCAGCCCGTCACTTCCACGTCATCTACCAGTTCTACTTCTACAGGTGAGGATGATGTACTGGACTGTGATAATGAAACGTAACCCTCCATTATTAGTGTCTTCATGAAGAACACATTACATTTAAATCTGACTTAGCATCTATACCCATCTTGTGAATTGTACAGGTTATTTGCTGGCAATCTCTTCCACAATGTCTACCAGTCCAACTACTTCAGGTGTGCATGTTTTTATTTTTATTTTTGGGCTAGAATGTAGATTTCAAAATAAGTTGAAGGGTCTAAGAGTTTTTAATAACAACCTGTGTGCTTTACTTTAAGAGAGCAAACATAAATTTGTGTTGTTTTGTTTTCTTTGTTTTTATATTAATTAAATAATCATTTATAATCATTAGCCATTTATGTTGCCATTCATTCATATTATTCATTTAAATAATTTTAGCAGTTTCTTTTAAATTAACTTTTAGAATTATAATTTTACATTCATATGGTTAAGTTATATTTACTTAGAATTTAACAAGTATTTCAACTTGACAAATGTGGTAATTTGAACTTATGAAGTTTAGTTGGAATGACTTTACAAAAGTAAAGTGAACTTACTTTTTTTAGTTTTCAATACCACAGCTCATGTTCATTTAACATAATTTGACTTATTTTTTTTTTTAGTTAAACCAAACAAATAATTATTATTATTTTTTTATTATTATTATTCTTATGTCAATTGTAAATAATTCTTTTATTTCAAATGTTTTCGTCATATTTTGGTTGAAAACTTTTTCATTTAAATTCATTTCTGCAGCAAAAAATAATAAATCTGATGTCATCCACTAAAACATCCACTACAAACAATTAAATTAAATCTCTCATCTCAGCAGAGGATGACTAAACAACTCCAAAAAAACAGCTTTGCCAGCTTTACTTATTTATTTATTCAATGAACTCATCATTTTGGTGACTAGCGTTTTTTTTAAGTTGTGCTCTTGATCCTTGAACTTTCTAATTAACTTTTTTTTGGCTGCTTTAACACTGTTTAGAAAACATGTCTATTGTTGTAAAAAAAAAAAAAAAAAAAAGCCAGAAATGAGATAAGGTGGTGCTTACTACTTATTAATAATATAAGCTTCATAAAGTGGTTTGCTTCACTGATCTATTGACACATCTGAAACCTCATCACTGATTGTGAAGATTTAGTGTTATTAGTGCCCTTTTTACTGATCTTGTGATAATGCAGTATTTGTTCCAGCAGTATCACAATCTGAACATTTGAAGAATTATAAACATGTTGGACAGTTTTAAACAACGACATCATTCAGACACACACTGACATCAAGAATCAGCGTATGAATCTCAACAATGGTGACAATCAACAAAAAGCTTCATCCTGCAGTGCATTCTGGGTGCACCAATCAAAACTCCCAGCATACATTGCTGCATGAATTTTAGTTTTGTCACTATTGTTGAGGTTTGTATGATGAGTGTTGATGTCAAAGTTTGTCTAAATGCCAAGCTTGACATTGTTGTACAGAAGGTGATTCTGATATTTTCAGTTTATGTCAGTGTTAATGCACTAGTGTTCTTTTTCTCACAGCTAGATCTGTTTAACAAAAGAAAAATATTTTCATAATTCCACACAGCCTCAAACTTACTGCTGCTGTATTTACTTTTCACTATAATGGACTTCAAACTTTTTTTTTTTTTTTCTCAATACAAAAATTCAATGTTATTTAGAGCTAAATCTCTGTTATTCTCAGAAGAAAAAAAAAAAAAAAAAAAAAAAAACACATGAAAGAAATAAAGTCAAATTGGTCTGTAATAAATGAAGCTGGTCAAGCTGTTTTTGGAGTTTTTGGAGTTTAATCATCCTCTGCTCAGATCTTGAGAAATGTCATTGATTTGATTTGCAGTTGATGTTTCAGTGGCTAAAATCAGATCAATTATTATTTGCAGTAGAAATTAATTTATATGGGAATAAAGTTCTCTTGTCAAGTTGTAAATACTTAATATTTTAAGTAAATACAACTTAACTGAGTAAGTGCAAAATGGTAACTCAAAAATTTAAGTTAAATGAACAAATGTTGGTACTAAAAACTTACCTTACTTTCATAAAGTTATTCAAACTTTATTATTCAAGCTCAATTACCTAAATTTGTCAAGTTTAAAATACTTAATATTCTAAGTAATTAAAACTTAAATAAGTCAGTGGAAACTGGTACCTCAAATAAAATTAAATTGAGTGTACAAAAAACATATTTTACAGGAAAGGTTTGTACTGACAACTTTAAGCAAGTTCACCATATTTTTATAAAGTTAATCCAACTAAACTTTATAAGTTCAAACAACATTATTTTTTTCAACATACTTAATATTCTATGTAAATACAACTAAGTTAAATTGGGCGAATTATTTTTTTTTTTTTTTTATACAGTGTATTATTATTATTATTATTATTATTATTCATTTCTCATTTGTTTTTATATTTTATTTTACTTATTCTTTTCCATTTTTGTTTAATCTTATGATTGTAAGCATTGAAACAGATGCAACTGCTCTTTTTATTATCACCACTTCGTCTCCTGCTTCTGTTCTTCTCTGGATTCCTCAAACTCTCAGGCTGATATAAAGCTTTTAATAGGGTCTTAATGTATCAGGCAAGACTTTCTGTTGGCAGGTTTTTCTGGTTTGCACATCAGATAAAACTGATATCTTTTGACAAGGTCCAGCATGTGGGGCTGGATTTAATATTTCTGATGTGGGGATTCCATCCAATCTAACAAAGCTCTTCCTAAAAATTGTCTTCATGAAGAACACAGTAATGCAGCATTTGAGTGTGATATTAGCATCATTTTGCATCTGTTATTGTTTCAGTTACTTCACAGCATGTCACTTCCACAACATCTACTAGTTCTACTTCTATAGGTAAGGATGATGCTGAACTGGACTGCAATATTGAAACATGACCCTCTAAGTACAGAGTCTTCATGAGGAACACAGTAATTCAGCATCTGAGTCTGATTTAACGTCTATTTCCATCTGCTTTTGTTTCAGTTCCTTTACCACCGGTCACTTCCATAACATCTACAAGTCATACTTCTGCAGGTCAGTGTAATGTTGGACTTTATTTCATCCAAGTCTGCTTTGTTGACAATTTCTGTCTTGTTAATGTTATTTAGAGATGGTCACTAACACATATTCATGCAGTTATTTTACTGCACAATTTTTTACATGAAGTCGGTGCAAGTTGCTTTCAGTTAACACAACTCAGAATGCATTTTAGTCTGGGACTAGGCTTAAGCCTTGTCTGTGAAACTGGGGGTTAATTTCATTCATTCACTGCCTTTGTTGCCGACCTCATAGTCACAAATTCATCTTTCTGATTATAGTCATAGGTTGCAACTGATCTCATTTAACGTTACCCTGTACTTGCACTTAAATAAATGGTACAACTGCTTAATCAAATGATAGGCTTTGGCATGTTCAAAACCTTGTTCTGAGATTACTGGAGATAATGATTTCAGAATCTAGAATAAACCCATTTGTATTTGCCAAGTAATGTATCTTACCAGTTTTAATACATAAAAGATAACTTGAATTAAAACTGATTATTCTCACAAACACAGCTAAAACCACAACAGTCCCACAGAAATGGAAGGAAAGGAATTTAAAAGGAATTTCATTCTGAAAGGAATTTAAAATGATTTTATAAGACTTTTCTCATTCCAGGTCTGGTTATCACACTGATGGAAGACTGCAGGGTAAGTTGTTGCATGGTAAATTTTTGAAACAACAGCTCAATAATGCAAAATAATGTGTACTGTTTTGTATTTTTGTCAGTGTTGTTGGTTATTTGCACATAGATATATAATATGCTGAACTATTTGTTGTTTCTTTTGCACTGATAAAAAATTTAAGTGTGAAATGACAGTATATTCCAGGTTAATAATTGCTTTACTTTCACAGTAATTCTACAGTAGGACTTCTGTTGTATCTAACTGCACTCTCAGAAATTTATTGAAAAAAATCTTTATTACTGTTACTTTTCTCAAGTTCTTTTTTTTTTTTACAACTGTACAGTAAAAAAAAAAAGCTTGGCTTTACTGTGAATTTACAGTATTGTAAAACAATAATTACTGAAAACCTTATCATACTGTATTTCTACAATGCATATATACTATGAAGGTACCCAGCATGCAGTGCGGCATAAATAGACTGTGCTGTAGAGTTTCTTGATTCTTGGTTTTATCTGTGCTGCTGAACGTATTTTTGGTTCACTTTTAGCAGTTTGTGTTGTTTTTTTATTTCGTAATGTTCAGAATTTCTTTTATTATTATTATTTGTTGAGTGTCACCGTTGTTGTGTTTTGTATGTCGAGTATTGATGTCTGTGCAGGTCAGGTGATAGAAGAAAAAAAAAGAATGTATTATGTTGCAAGATGATGTCACACCTTTCAAAGATAAATCTCAGCAGCTGCTTCACTATTGTGAATTATCCATCCATGACCAATTTTTAATTTGAAATAAGATACTGTGTTTATGCTGAAATAACGCTAATAATAACTTAGTTTGATTAACTTATAATCAGCCAATTAGCTTATTTTATATTCTATCTTGTCATTGTTTTAACAAATGTTTTCATTTATCACACTTCTGACTTGACTAGATCAGAAATTTGAATATGAATATACAAGGTCCAAGATCCCAAGCAAATGTAACACTGATCACCATTGTAGTGACTTTAAAACAAATACAGTAGTAAACATTATAATTTTTTACAGTGGCATGATTAAAGACAACTTTATAAAGTGAATTCACAGTAAAACAAGAGCAGTAAATTACTGTGATGTCAGCATCATTTTGCTGTTGAATCATAGTAATTCATAAGAAAATGACCCAGCATACATTAATTTCACCAAATATTTCTGACTACATTAATTTATTGTAAAATAATACTCTTTAATCCTGTAAATTCCTGGCAGTTTTTACAGTGTACTTTGTAGGAGAATACAAACAATTAACTTTTATTTGACTTAAACATTTAAAGAAAGACATAAAATCATCAAATACTCCACAGTGCACACAGGTTCAGTTTTCAGTTTTATTTGTAAAGCTCAATTGTGATTTCAGAGTCAGACCACAGGACGATGTGTAGAAAATCTTCTTGACCGGATAGAGAACATTACAACTAATGTGCTCCCATTGACCGTAAGACAAAAATGACAAAATAATCATTTTGTCACTTAACATAAATTATTCCGTAGAAATGCTTTCTTTTGTTTCAACGTTTACAAATATTCCTATTTATATGATCACTAAAATAGGATGTGAAAACTATTTTGGATATGGTCCTCAACGCTTCAGAGAAGGTTTTAGAGTCATCATCAGCTGACCCAAATAAACTGGTGTCAGATGGAAACCGTGTGTTAAAAGCCAGCGAGAAGCTTGTGTCCATGTTGGTGATGCAGACAAACACAACTGCTAATGTCAGTTTCACTCTTGACAATGTGGGTAAGTGAAAACAGAACTGTGAATAAGCTGTGACATCACTGACTTAATGTGCTCAAGTCTAGAAGACATTTTCACTTTTTTAGATTATTTACTTTTTTCACTTTGTTCATACAGATTTATTCACATAATTGTATTTTTTTTTTTTTTTTTTAATCAGAGGTCGAAATCTTCATGGTTGGACCAAATACCACCTTAGAAAAAATTCCTCGACTTGACACGACAAATTCTTCTGTGGACATTGATCTCATTGGGATCGCCAAGAACAACATTGAAACAAGTACATTAAAAGTCTTGATGGGATTTTATCAAAAACTTTGAAGAAAGAGACATAAACCCACTGAACCAGTTACTTTTTTTATTTTTTATTAGGGCCCGAGCACTGATGGTAATTGCTCGGCCAATTATTCTTCTTCTCCGAAATGAATCGCATCAGAAGTGGTGAAAATTTACGTCTCATATGGGTTTCAGAATTAGGTGTGGCAAAATGGCTCAATAGCACCACCTACAAAATTTCAATTGAGCGCCCTTCACGCTACGTTTCACATACAAGTATGAAATTCTGTAGACACATCTAACAGTCCAATACCTACAAAAAAAAGTCCCTGGGTGCAAAATCTGAAAACCCAACAGGAAGTGAGATATTTTGAATTTTCTCAGCAAAAATTTTGTAGTTTTTGCCATTTCCAGACGTTGTTCTTTAACGAACTCCTCCTAGAGATTTTATCAGATAAACATCATATTTGGTCAGTCTAATCTAAAGGCCCTTGCGACTTTACATTGCGAAGATATAGAGTTTTTGCTAAAGGGCGTGTCTGTGGCGGCCTAACAAAGTTTTGATGTTTCGTCATGAAAAGGGAAGTTGTTGTAACTCAGGCATACAGTGTCTGATCTGCCCCAAACTTCACATGTGTAATAAGAGTCCTGGCCTGAAGACATCTATATGCCAATATTCAGTTAGTCATAGTGCCACCTGCTGGCAACAGGAAATGGCATGCGTTGCACTGTAATTCACTCCCAGAAACACATTTATTTATGCCATGAAGTTCCAAACATACTAGAAATACGTTCAATCATGCAACACTTGGCTAAGTGCTAAAGTATGCGATTAACGCCACGAAACAGGAAGTTGTTGTAACTCAGGCATACAATGTCCGATCTGCTCCAAACTTCACGTTTGATAATAGTCCTGGCCTGAAGACATCAACAAGGCAATATTCAGTTATAGTCAAAATGCCACCTGTTGGCAGCAGGAAGTGTGGCACGTCAAAATTATTTTTCCTGTATTTACTCGCTTACATGCATGTCAACCACTATTCACTGTTTTCCTAAGGCCACCGGGTGGCGGTGGCTCCGGGTGCGAGGTCCCTTTCATCGCTGCTTGCAGCTTTAATTATTATTGTTTTTGTTTTACAGCATTGAATGTAAGTTTCTGTCACACAGGATCAGCTGTTGTGGCTTTCATGAGCTACAACACAATGGAAAATCTACTGAAGCCCGACTTCTTCAACACATCAGGTGATCAGGTTAAAACCATGATGTCCACTGTGATCTCAGTTACTCTTCCCAAAACCACCAACACTAAACTCACCAAACCAGTCAACTTCACCCTCAAACACATCAGAGTGAGAGACTGAAATGTGTTTTTGTCCAACCTGAGAACTGATGAACATCTGAAAACATGTTCATCATGTTGTAATATTTTTTGCATCTTCGTTATTTATGCAGGAGTTTGACCCCAGCGGTTCTCTGTCCTGTGTGTACTGGAATATCAGCGAGTGGATTGTAGATGGTTGTTCTGTTTTAAAGACCAACAGCAGCTACACTGTGTGTTCCTGTGTCCATCTGTCGACATTCGCTCTCATCATGCAAACCAGCAGACCACCAGAGGTACGAGAACATTTATAGTGACCTTTGAAGAGCAGCACAGATTTGGCACTCATGTACTCTGACATGTTTTCTCAGAATGACCCACTGCTGGATTTGTTGAATTTGGTGTGTGTGATCGTGGGGCTGGTGTTCTTCAGTTTGGCCCTGTTGACCTTTGCCCTTTGTCAGTGGAGTCCTGGAGTGAATAATGTGGCTCGAATCAACATCTGCATCAGTCTTCTGCTGGCTCACCTTCTGTTCCTGCTCACACAACAGTTCCTGAGCTTCATACGCCCTCATCAGGTGAGAATGATGAAGGAGCCCTACAGCTCAGCACAGCCTCTCTGAGAATCATCATAACCGTCTCTCTTATTCTCCAGGTGTTGTGTGCTGTGATATCAGGTGTGCTGCACTTCCTCTTTCTCTCCGGCTTTATGTGGATGTTCATTGAAGCTGTGCTGCTCTTCATCTGTGTGAAGAACCTATCACAGATCAGCTCCATAAATAGGGAGGTGCTTAGCAGTGGATTCCTGTGTGTGATTGGATATATGGTTGCTCTGGTTGTAGTGGCCGTGTCTGCTGTGGTGGGTCCTAAGGGCTACGGAAGTGAAATGTGAGTTGAGTTTGAGAGACTCTTTGCTCAACATCTTCATCCATGTTTGTTCATTGATTATTTTACTGTATCTTCCTCCAAACAGGTGCTGGATTAAAATTGATAAAGGCTTCATCTGGAGTTTTCTGGGACCTGTTTGCATGATACTAACAGTAAACACATTTCTCATTTAATTTTTCTCATGCCTTTGTATTAAATGGAAAACAATGGGATTAATTACTATTTTTTTACTTTGCAGTCAAACACGATTCTCTTCATCAAAATCGTCATCATTCTGAACTCAACTCTCAGAAATCTCAATGCTGAAGTTTCACAGATGAAACAAACCAAGTAACAAACATGATTTAATTGCTCTGTTAAAAAAAAATTACATGTAGTCAATAAAGACACATTAACTCTCTCTGTTTCTCTACAGGATTATGGTATTTAAAACTCTGGCTCAGTTTGTGGTTCTTGGTTGCTCCTGGATTCTGGGTTTCTTCACTAATGGCAGGAAGGAGCTGGAGATCATCTTTCTGATCTTGAACTCCCAGCAGGGAACCTTCATCTTCCTGATCTATTGTGTCCTCAATAAGGAGGTCAGAAATTTTTCAATCCTACTCTATAATTAAACCATTTCAGCGTCTCCAGAGACAGTTAAAGAAAGGAAATCATCAGTATTCACTTCTAGAAATGCAAATCTAGTCTCTTAAATCACCTTTTCTTATCTGTTTATTATAAACAAATTCCACTATGGTTGATGAGTTTCAGAGGTTAAATTCATGTCATGAAGTCACTCAGCTCCTCTCGTCTCATTCTTGTACAGATCAGACAGCAGTACAGGAAGTTCTTCAGATGTCTTTGCTGTGGACTCAAAAAAACACTGAGGATTAAAGCATCATGATCGGAAAATAAAATGTACTGCTGAAGTGATTTTATATGACAGAATCAATGTTTTTGGATGTTATTTGTCATAGTCACCGCTTATTTCTGCAAATGATAGAAAACATGCTACACAAGTGTCTTATTTTATAGCTGTTAATACTATTGATGTGAAGCTCATAAACTGTTTTATTCAGTCTTTTTCAAACACACAGGATTTTCTCAGTGGAGGGTGAACAGCATACTTTTACAGATTCCTCAAAATAATCAAACTTAAACATTTTACAAGTAAACTGTCACACACTCACACCACCAAAGACTCTGTTTGTTTTCGTTCACTGTTTCTCCTTGCCTTGTTTATCATCATGGTCACTGATTTGATTTCATGTCATTGTGTTCAGGTGTGCTAGTGTCATTATCCCCCCCTGTTCAGCTCAGTTTGTTTGTCTTTGTCGGATTTCGTCAGTGCATGTTGTGTCGAAACTGCCTATTGGTGTTGGATCTTACCTTGTGGATTAAATAAGCCTGTTATATCTTATCTTCTTCGTCATGTCTTTGTATCTTACAACACAACAGGTGACATAAATGTTGTAAAATTAAAACAAACAAACAAACAAAAAAACTCCTGACAACTGTTTGTGTATCTTAAAGGCAAATAACAAATGAATTTGTATGGACATTGTATGGAATCACTTATTTAGTGTAACGTTCTAAATTATATATTTGTTTGTGGAGCTCAGAAAGCTGACTCTTTCACTCGCGTATGTGCGTTGAGTTGACGGGCGAGTCTGAACACAACACGCATCCTTCGAAAAGCTCTTGTGAACGCATGCTGCAGATCAATATTTTTGCAAGTAAAGTGGCAAATTATGTTTTTTTGCTCAAACAAAGCACTCGTGTCACTCCATAAAACTCCATGTGACTCCAGTGGTTTAAACCACTGGAGTCACATGGAGTACTTTAAATGTCTTTTTCCTACCTTTCTGGACCTTGGAATGGAAGTCGCTTTGGATCTCTATGGAGACAGAAACCTCTCAGACTTCATCAAAAAGATCTTAATTTGTGTTCCGAAGATGAACGAAGGTCTTACGGATGTGGAACAACACGAGGATGAGTAATTAATGACACAATTTTCATTTTGGGGTGAACTAACCCTTTAAATGCTAGATAACAAATAACACATGCTATTGTTGCCAGCCAATAGCCTATTGTAAGAAAATAAAGGGCCAAAACACAGGCAAAACACTTAAACTTGGGGTCTTTTATTCTCGACTGTGACCAGTGGGACACAGCATTAAAACTAGCTTTGGCATTTGGCACTGTAATATATATGCGCTCCGAACCACTGATTCGAAACAAAGGATTCTTAATTTGTGTTCTGAAGATGAACGAAGGTCTCACGGCTGTGGAACAACATGAGGGTGAGAAATTAATCAAAGAATTGTCATTTTTGGGTGAACTAACCCTTCAAATTTAATTTTTGAACATTTTTTTCCCCCATTATTTATTCAGCTTTTAATTATAAATTTGCTGGCTAATTAATAGACAAGCTAATTTAATGATTAATGTTTCTAGGTGTCTACGATGAGCCTTTTTGCAGCAGCTCTAATTTAAATCATGCTGTCCTGGCTGTTGGTTATAGAACTCAGAATGGAGAGGACTACTGGCTTGTTAAGAACAGGTTAAGAAAAAAAGCACAAGACAACGAAACAAAAATGAATAATACAAAAAAAATAAAAAATAGAATACGGTTGAAACACAAAACAACTAAACACTGCTGTGATTTTAGCTGGGGTCTGGAATGGGGTGAAAATGGGTACATCTTAATGTCCAGGAATAAGAACAACCAATGTGGCATTGCTTCTTTAGCCAGTTACCCTCTGGTCTAATGGGTAACTCACCTATTATAATTTAATGGCTTAAGTTCACAGAATGGGCAAGTTTATTTACATTACCTTCATTTATAGAAAACAGGCTTATTTAAACATTTATAACATAGGTTTAGATTTTTTAGATAAGTTGAATAAAATATTTTTTCTTATGTTCTGCAGGAAAGGGTCAACAGACCTGGAGCTGATGGGAGAAAAGGGAATGTAAACCCTCTGACTAGGAAAACACTAACATGAAATAGGGAATAAAAAATTAACATATGTACGTTTATCATGAATGTATATTTTATCATCAAGCATTTTTGTGGTTTAGTTGTTTCTTTATTTCCTTTTCATAATTCACAATCAGCACAATGTATACTCAGTACAGTGTCTTTCAAAAATTAGATAACTAAGTATTTAACTTGTTTCAATTTTAATCTAATTTAACAGTTCTTTAGAATAGCCAGGAATTAAAATCATAAGCATTTATATATATATATATAAATCATGGAACCAAGTCTCCATTGTAAGATGCCTGGGAATCTGCTGGAAGCTTCTACTTAAAGCTCGAGATAACTGGGTCACATAAACACTTTTACTTTCAAAAGTGAGAATGTCACATGAACCTCTGTTCTTTCCCATCTCATGAAAATATGATAACTGAAAGTTAAACATTACTACAGTTTAGAAGAGGTTAAGATCCCGACTGTTTCAGTAAAGGTTCTTTTAAAAGAATGTTTCTCTGGTTTGTTTTAAAGGAACAGATACTTTTTCTATTGAAATAAACAGTTTTAAAATAGACCCTAGAGAAAAAATAAATATACTAAAATGTACTTGAAATACATTATTTATATGCTAAATGTACTACAAACACATTTATATATTTATGTACTTAATATAAATACCCTGCAATTGTACTTTTGGTATATTAAATTAAAGTTTAAATTGGAAGTAGAATTACTTTCTACTTAATGCACTTTAGCTATCCGGAAGTAGTGCAGAGA
Source organism: Ctenopharyngodon idella (assembly GCF_019924925.1). NCBI lineage: Eukaryota > Metazoa > Chordata > Actinopteri > Cypriniformes > Xenocyprididae > Ctenopharyngodon > Ctenopharyngodon idella. Next base: position 43,142,765 of record NC_067220.1, read on the forward strand.
TCTAAAAATGTACTTTTTAATTGTGCTAATGCTACTATTGCAAGCATACTTTAGGTACACTTTAAATATCTTAAAAATGAACTTTCATGTAATTAAAAAATGTGCATTGTGCAATAAAGAAGTACTCCAAATAAATTATAAATTATATCAGTCTCAAGCAAGCCATATGTCAGTAAACATACTAATGCATTTGTAGTATACTTAGTATGAAATAAATGTATTTTAAATACATTTTGGTATAGGTTTTTTTCCACTAATGCTGTGATACGACTTCAGACATACTCATCATTTATTGATTGTTATTATTAGTGGCTTTTGTGCAACCTCAAACATGAAGTGTGTTCAGTTGTTGATGTAATTTTTAAAATACTCATCATTGTCTCTTTTCGGTACGCAAGTTAAGTTAAGTTATATACCACCGATACAGAGGTCATTTCCCCCCCTTAAAACAGCAGGTGCTTTTATTTAGATTACATAACACACAGACTTTATGAGAGAGTTTGTACATATGTGTGTATCTTTATTTCACACAGTTAAAGACAGATATCAAAAATTTAGAGAAATATTTGTGGATATTTTTATGACATGAATTGCTTGACTTTAATATTTATTTTCATTGCATTAACTATGGATTGCAGTCTGTTAAAAGTAATTATATATGCTTTGAAAATATGAAATCTTTACAGTTTAGAATAGTTTGTTTTTGGGAATAATTCCACAGTGATTTCCTGATTCCATACATATAGTCAAAATGACGGCAGAAAACGACTTGGCATATTTTACTGCATTCCACGCATATTGCCACAGCTCTATAGGTGTACATCTATCAGTGCAAACTGATAGAGTGAAAAAACATCTTACAATTTCCTGGTCACATTTTACCTAAATAAATGATGGTAGAAAAAGCTTGAAAAAAATGCTTTTTTATTTCTCTTGTTCAATTTGAGGTGAAATTAAGTTTCATGAAATTTGCACCTAAGACCTTGACTCAAACATTTAAGGATGGTGGTACATCACTGGTCTTGTTTCTGTGTTAACTTATCTTATCAATCTTTAATCTGTGGTATGTGAGTTATATACATCCATAAGATAAAGCTAACGTGTGATCAAAGGTTAACTTCTCCAAAAGCGTAAGACAGGCATGCATGTTCTTGTTAAAAGACTATTGCACTAAGAAGTCTCTTTGAAAGCATTCTCGTTGCAGGAACAATAAACTTATGCTGATGAGCCAAAACATTATGACCAGTCACAGGTGAAGCAAATGTCATTAATCATCTCCTAACAAGGCCACATATTAAGGTCAGGTTAGATTAGATGGTAAGCAAGCATCAGTTCTTGTAAACAACATGTTGGATGCAGGAGAAATGCAGAAATAAAGATCTGAGTGGCTTCAACGAGGACCAAATTGTTATGGCAAGGCTTGTGGGTCACAGTATTACTGAAAAGGCAAGGATTGTGGGTCGCTCAATTCTCAGTGGTGAGAATTTACCAACAGTGGTCTGAGAAGGAACAAACCACAAACCAGCAACAGCGTCTCTGAAGATCTGCATTACCAGCTTCACTTATTACTAACCAGACTGACTTAATTTCTGTCGCACATCTACTGAAGCTTCAAAGATTTATGAATCTTTTGTTTTGAATCAGTGGTTCGGAGCATGTCAAACTGCCAAAATCATGTGATTTCAGTAAACGAGGCTTCGTTATGTCATAAGTGTTTCAAAAGTTTCGAAATTTCAATGGTTCACGGGACTTTGGCAGTTTGATACACGCTCTGAACCTCTGATTCGAAACAAAAGATTCGTAAATCTTCAAAGCTTCATGAAGCAGTGTTTTGAAATCGTCCATCACTAGATATTGTTGAATAAAGGCGTTATTTTGTTTTTTGGTGCACAAAAAGTATTCTCGTCGCTTCATAACATTAAAGTTAAACCACTGTAGTCACATGAACTGTTTTAAAAATGCTTTAGTAGCTTTCTGGGTATCTGAAAGTGTTAATTATCTTGCTGGCAAATAGAGGCCTTACTGAGCCATCGGATTTTATCAAAAACATCTTAATTTTTGTTCTGAAGATGAACGAAGGTCTTACAGGTGTGGAACGACATGAGAGTGAGTAATTAATGACAGAATTTTCATTTTTGGGTGAACTAACCCTTTAAAATAAGAAACAATAATATAATAATTGAATTTAAAGGTTTTTTTTTTTTTTTTTTTTCTCGCATTCAACAACAGCAACAAAAAAAGCTCCATAATAGGCAGATTCTGGTTTGAAAATAATATCCTAGTTTGAAATATGAAATACCAAATCAAGCCACCCTAAACAGCATTTCTGTATTTAAAATGCAATATAAACAAAAAAACCTAATGATCAGTTACCAGCAGCTGCCAATGTGGGTTAAAACTGACAAAAACCTGATTACAAATTACACATGATGCTGTGTGGAAGGTCTTTAAAAATACACTAAAAAGGGAACTGGACATGTAAGCTATTGTTATGTATACATTTGTATATGAATTTGAGAAGGAAACAGTGGACTTAGGCTCATATTTCCTTATTAGGATAATGGACAGATAGCTTCTCAATAAATATCTCAATACACAATATTGTCTTAGTTAAGCAGTAAGTTGTGTTGGTGAGGATCACTGTATATCAGCTTACATCAGGTAAGATCTTCTTTCTGCTCATTATGATTGCCAGTCTCTGAAAACCGAACATACTGCAAGTGATCATGTGTGATTTGTGTGTAGTTATACCTAGCTGAGTAATAAGATTCATGTTCTGACCAGGTCAGGACTCTTAAACCCTTTCAACACTTTAAGAAATGTACAAATTTTGATGAAAATTCTTTGTAAAAACTGAAATGTATATACAGTGCCCTCCGTAAGTATTGGGACACTGAAGACAAAATTGCTCTGTTAGCTGTGGTGTCAAGACATCTATGATTAAAAGATTAATATGAGGCAGAAATACAGAATGTCACATTTTATTATTATTTCAACACAAAATGTTTTACCAACTAAGAAGTACACAGTTATAGAGTTTCATCCCTGCATGAATGTTTAAATTTCTCCAAACTCGTAATTCTTGTAACATGCAAATTCATAAATTTAATGGAATATTCCATGCATGTCTGAAACACAAAGGAAACAAACAAGAAGTCATGCATCAGTGCCAAAGCTAATTTTCCTCTGAACTGTAAAGGAAACTCATCCCCTGAACTGGCATTTGGATAAAGAAAAATACATCAGACTGTATAAATTGACAATGGCTTCCTCTCTTCATAAAAGTGAGTATTTTTCTTGTCATGATTAGTAAAGACTAGTTCACACTGCCCCAAAAAACTCCAACATCCAACTCAACCTTATAAGAGGAACTGCAGTCAGATAATGAATGTAGTTAATATGTTAAACTCAAAACTGCAGTTCCCTTTCGAAGCGGAACTCAACAGTCTTGGATTGGCGCTATGGGGAACATCATCCACGTAACCATTTCTTTGTCTTCAGGAGCTGTTTGTTTGCGTTAGCATGTGGTGAAGGCTATTATTATGGAAAAACACTTGTGTTTCCGAATAAGGGCGTGTGTGCACGGGGTGGAGGGGGGAGGGGTGTTTGAGAGACAAAACAGCATTTCAGATGCAGTGAAATGAGATCGGTCAGCTGGACCAGTTATGCTTTCCCATCGCAAAGTCACATGTCTTTTTGATGAGCATCATAGAATTTATTCAGTAGTTTTCCTTTGTAGTTTATGCGCATGTTTTCATGTTACATAAAAAAATTATCCGACTTAGTTGAGTGCATACGTTTATTTTGATGTGCATTTTTAGAATTTATGCACATCTTGGTGTTTCCATCTAGCATTTTTTATGTGAAATCCCAAAATGCGCATAAAATAGGTGGATGGAAACATAGCAGGGGCTTCTGTGTGCACAATACAACTTTAAACACGTCTTGAATAGACTTTCATGCCTAACTGATTGGTAATCAAGGACTGTTGGGAAAGATTCGATCTTCAGGAAAGACTATACCAGAGAACACAAGAAGGACTGAAATTGTTTTTGACTGAAATAGTAGCTTTTTATGGCAACTGATTTTTTTTTTTTTTTATGTTAACCTATGGCCATGAAAAGAAACAGTGTCCTGTAAATGGTGTTAAAAGCTTTGTTATTATTCTATTGTTGAGGGCCAAAAGTTGAATGGAAAGGATGTATTACTTTATGTATTAAAGTTCAGTAACAAAATTGCATGGTTTTGAAAGCATTTGTCAAGTATTAGGCATATAATAATATATGGAAATATATTTTTGTTTTGTAAGGGGTTCTACAAAGTGTCAATCCAAGATGCAGTGTTTTATTCTCCTTCTCAGGGAACCAGAGTTACAGTCATAACTGGAATTTTCTTCATATTTCAGGTTTTATAAGAGCACCGACTATCATCTCTGTTATTCTGTGTAAGTATAAGCAGTGTGTGTGTGTGTGTGTGTGTGTGTGTGTGTGTTAGGGCCTGCACACTGATCTAATGATCTAAACAAATATGTAAATTCTGTCATAATTTAAATGTCTTTCTTCCATATAATGAATGTGATTGAAAACTGAAGATGTCAAGCAACAAAATCATAAAGTATCCTAGCAGTAATCCATAGTATATGACATATGACAATTATATGTTTTACAATTCATGTGTGCTTTATGTGAGAAACAGACTGAAATGTAATTATTTATGTTCTCATAACCTTCCCCTTCCTCTAGTGCTCTGAGATAGACTAAAAAGTCATGGATTACAAAAATTGTGCATATGAGTCATTAGGACTAATTTTGTTGTTTTGTTTTTTTTTGTTTGTTTTTTGACAGAAAAGGCTTGACAGCTTCAGTCCACTTTCACTTTTATTATGTAGAAAAGATGGATCAGGATAAAAATCTAAAGTCAATTGGAATGACATAAGGGTGAACAAACGATGACAGAATATTGGGAATTTTCCTTTAAAGCTTGCCAATACTGCTTTTACTTGTGTTATTTTTATGTGTTTGGTCAATTGTCTGTTATTACACATAATGCATCCTTACTAATGTTTTTGATGAATTTGTATCATTACCATTTTTTTTTAGATGTTGTGGCCTGTATAACTGTCACACAAGAGACAACCCAGATAGCAAGCAAGGCTTTCTTTCTTCCATTCATCTACAGAAGTTCTTTTTGAGAATTAACAGAGGTTTAGATGTTGATGTTTTATTGAAAAGTTTGGTGGTCAGTGTTTCCTTTAGTTGGCAGTTTGACTCTTGGCTTGTCATGTGAGTTTGTGGTCTTTGTAACAGTGTTTACAAAAAACATGTAATCTGTTGCAAAGAAAACGAGGAACACAAATTATCATGTGATATCGTACCCGGATTTTGACGTGTTCGCACCACAGGAACTAGGAACCATTTTAGTTCTAGGAACTCCTTTTGGGGAACTAAATTAGCTCCTACTTCAGAGTAGGGTCTAAACCAGCACTATAGGAACTATCAGTGATGTGAATGTATGTTGATTGGTCAAACGCATGTCAAACACCAGCACCTGGCATTTTTAAAAAGCCATGTAAACATATTTACTTCACAAACATGGAAAAAAAGCGATAACAGCATTTACCTGTTGACTACAGGGTTGTGTTCTTTTCTCCACCTAGATGATATGTAATACTGAAAGTTTTCATAGGAGATTTCATCTCTTAGCCCCACTTTTTGCTCTTTCAGTCACGTAAATTATGTACTTACATTGCATTTCCATTATCACAAAACCCACAACACACAACAAACAACTTAGATCATGGCATCCTCCATCCACAGGTTTTTAGCATTTGTAAAGATGCCATTGTTGGCCGCTTCTGAGTTCATATTGCTGGAGTGAATGCAACCAGGAACAAGGCACAGGGGAGAAATTAGCTCTCAGAGAACTATCCTACTGGCTAGTTCCTATAATTGAGTTCCTAGAACTATTCGGTGCGAAAGCCCCTAAAGACGACAAACTCACATAAAAAGCCAAGAGTCAAACTGACCAACTAAAGCAAACACTTATCACCATAATGGCGACCAAACATTTTCAATAAAACATCAACATCTAACTGTAGATGAAAGGCAGAAAAAAGTTAAGCTGGTTTGTAATAAGTGAATCTAGTAATGCTCTTTTTGGAGTTGTTTAATCCTTCTCTGCTGAGATCTTGAGAGATTGTTCTTTTATCTTCAGTTGATTTCAGGCATTAAGTCAGTTGTAGTTGTTGAAATTTCAACATTAATTGCAGGTGCAAAGGTGATATTAATTCAGTGCAGTTATCATTGACACATTAACATTGATTTAACATTGTTTTGATGGTTGCTTGCCACAGTTGGTAATGTATTGTGCTGTGGTGTTTTTCGTATTAAGATCTGTAGATTGGTGTGTTGGATTAGAATATAAATCCTGGGAAATTAACATGTTTTTAGTGATTAATTTGTGAAGGATACTGTATGTGAATGTCTGCTAGCAGTGTTCATTTGCACTACATAAATCAAGGTTATTTTGTCCATGGTAAATAAAAGAGATAAATATTTTCATAACAGCTAATCTCTCTTATCCCTGCTACAACTACACTGTATGAGACGATCCATGGAGATCCATTAATAATACACATGCTTCAGTCAGAAAGTGCAACCAGTCTGTTTCCTGGAGCGGCTGGTATTGTCTCTTCATTAACAGCATGAGCGCTCAGATCCCAGATCCATTCCCACCCCCCTATGGAAGAGTGTTGTTGCTGTTTGTTCCATGAGCATTGAAGAAAGCATGAGCTGAAATGTCTGCTTTTTGGTCTGTTTTTAAGGGGCTGTCAACTAAAAACAGAATTTTTTTAATGCATTTTGGCCATTCTTTTACACAACAACAGCAATCATAATCGTTATCATCTTCGTGTAAACAGCAAAAAAGTGAATTTGTTAAAACAGTGACGTCATACACATGCGTGTAACGTGTTTAGTCTATCCATCTTATTTTTCATTGTGGAAATAAGGTGTTTTCTGTGAATGTGCGAGACTTCTGACTTAGTAGCAGAGGTGGAAAGTCCAGGAGCCAGAAAGTAAAAGTCCTGCCATATTTTTATTCTACCCACTGAAGCAGTGTTAAAGTTAATGAGATATTTAAGTGAATAATTGAGTGATGATTGACCGTTATTGAAGACACCTGATGTTAACAAGCAGAATCACCAAAGGAGAAAGTCACAATTTGTAAGTCACCATCATAGAGATCAGGGTTTGCTTTAGTTGGCCTCTTGACCCTTGACTTTTGTAATATTAGATTTTGTTTGGGCTGTTGTAGCTAAGTTGTAACAGCCAGACAAGCAAAGAGAAAAGATGATCAGGTGGTGTTGGTTATGTTTTCGCATAATCATTATTTGACTTAAATCACTGAACTCATTTGGAGTCCAATTTCTGAGTTAGATTTACGTTATTGATTACAGCAGCACTGTGATTCTACAGCAGAAGATCAGCTAACTAAAGCAAACCCTGATCTCCATGATGGTGACTTAAAAATTGTGATTTGCTTCTTTGGTGATTCTGCTTGCTAACATCAGGTGTTTTCAATAATGGTCATCACTCAATGAATCACTTAATTATCTCATTAACTTTAACACTGCTTCAGTGGGGGGAATAAAAATATGGCAGGACTTTTACTTTCTGACACCTGGACTTTCCACCTCTGCTTATTAGCCACTACAAGGAAATAATGAGAAGAATATCAAAGTGTAAAAAAAACTGTAAAATTAAGTTGGATAGGCGAGTGCTCTGTAAAAGAATGCGTATGCGCAGGTGCATAGTCCTTCTTTACAAAGTGACATCGCCAACTACTTGTCTGGCATGCGTAATACAGCGTTTTTAGTCATTTGTGTGGATCCGTGTGAGCGGGGATTGTTTTGATAACGTTGTCATCTGTACAAAAAAAAAAAAAAAACTTTTCTGTTTTTAGTACATCGTTGTCGTGTAAACATACCCTAAGACACATGCAGATGTTAAAGTAATATTTTTGATAGACCCTTGCTTTGGTCTCATTGTTTTTCAGTGTGCAGACAATTTTGTCAGAATCTGTAATCAGATTACAAAATATGAAATTGGTCAGTTATTTAAAACATTGTATGCATACAGCAACATTAAAAAGAAAACAATCATAAATTAAAATGTAAAATGAATGTAAATGTAATGTTGGAATTATTGTTTTGTACCACAGACTGAACAGGTTTACATATCCATTTATCCATTTATTGGAAGGACTCAAATATTTTCATATTTCAGATCTGCATTTAACAAGCTTGTTTACTTTATAGGGGTCGGGCATGAGGTATTAGAACTGGCTTTTTAAAGTTCTCAGAATTATTTTGTGCCCAAACAGTAGATTTGCTACATCTTTACTATGACTTTCAGTACAATTTTCACGTGTAAGGCTTGATCAGGAAAAGTGATTATTATTTTATACTTTGCTGGTAAATATATTTACATGTGCACTTTTGTACATAGTATTATTTGTGGGTTTTTTTTTTTTTTTTTTTTTTTTTTTTGATTCACTAGTATTCATCAGTATATTTTTATTTATTTTTTTTCCAGTTATTACTAACATCAGCAGCACCAATACAACAGTCACACTACAGAGGTCCTCAGCTGGTAATGTAGTCTGATTTTTCCTCTGTTGGATTGTGTTTTGGCTGAATGTTTGTGGATCTGTAGAATTCAAAAGGTGTGCGAGTGTGTTCCCAGCTAACACAATTTTACATTCTCTAAATATTCAGTGTTGGTTCTGGGAGCGTAAAAACTGTCCTGTTTTCTTGACATTAGAGGAACATATTTTAAAAGGTATGATGTTCCTCAAATGATCTTTCAACCTAATTCTGATTAACAATTCAACATTCAAGGAATGTTGATTTGTAACATAAAATGTCCAGTTTCCTTAGTGTTAGTAGAATGTTATTTAAAGGTTAGTATGATGATTAAACAACTCCACAAACAGCATTACCAGCTTCACTTGTTACTAACCAGACTGACTTTATTTCTGTCACACATCTACATAATTTCTTATTGAGAATTAACAGAGGTTTAGATGTTGATGATTTATTGAAAATGTTTTGTTTGAGGTCACCATCATGGAGATCAGCGTTTGCTTTAGTTGAGCTCTTGACCCTTGACTTCTGTTGAGTTGCTTTCTTTATCAGCAGTTACAGGTGTTTATAGAAAACCTCTCTGCATTAATAAAGCAGATCAACGTGTCAGTTTTAATGACAATTTGTGGTTTGAACAATTCCAATTCAACCGATGTGATAAAAGTCATTTGTAACACTAAAGTAATTTGTGTAAAAATTGTCAAATTATTTAAAAGTTAAATATGAAACATTTAGACATCAGCATTCATCATACAAACCTCAACAATGGCAAACAATCCAAAAAATAATTCAGCTGCATAATTTATTCATTCCGCGGTGCATGCTGGGAGCCATGAATGTGTTTTGTATGCTGGCTTGAAGCATGTCACCACTGTTGTGTTTCATATGCCGAATGTTGATGTCTATGAGTGTATAAGTGACACAAAATATGTTTTAAATAGAAAGTTAACCCTTTCGCACGTAAGTTTAAAATATTCGGGCTGACTCCCCAGTGTGAGTTTTTTTAAGGCAACCGTTATTTAGAACGTATCACTTTACTGTTTCCATGGTGATGCGTCATTGCTGTCACATAACACACCACAGTGTTATATGACTGATGATCTGCTTTTATTTAATTTTTCTTTTTTTTTTTAAATATTCACAAATTTGTTAGCTATAGCATGAACTATCTGATATTCTGATTGTCAAATATATACAAGTGGATGTGTTTTCCTATTTAAACACCTTTATAACGATCGCATTAGTTGAGCCATATGAGCAATGGGTGCCGCCATGTTAGTTTGCGCCACACAACACGTGAATTCATCCACTTCTCCCGAAATACATAAAAAGTACGTGAGTCAGTGAACTGGGGAAGAATAAAGTAAACTTTAAGGTTACTTTCACAATGTGTATCTGATAGAATAAAACGTGTCATCTAATTATAATGGAAAGGGTTGTTATTTCCGCTTCTATAGACATCATTGTGTATTATACAAACTAAAATAAACATTATTTGGTTGAAAACACTGCATATATGTGATATATGAAAGCGCTGCGCGCGTCCGTCTCTGGTTTAGCGCCAGCCAAAGCACGTATGCGTACAGCAGTTGATCACGTGATGCGCTGAACGTTCTAATCACACCGGTGTGATCGTACGCTCCTGGGGCCAGCCAAGACTGATCACACCGGTGTGATCGTACGCGTCAAAGGGTTAACAATGACAGTGTTATTTATACACTCACAAACATCAACATACAGCATCTGAAAAGTAAATTATTTCTTTTCACATTGATTGAGTTTCTTACTTTTCAATATTGCTTCATTTCTTTAAATCAGCAATTACAAAAAAAAAAAAAAAAAAAAAAAAGATCCAGTCATTTGCCTATTATTAAAATAAACATGCTTATCTGCTTTATCAATGCAGAAATGTTGTCTGGAAACACCTGCAACTGCTGATAAAAAAGCAACTCAACAAAAGTCAAGGGTCAAGAGCTCAACTAAAGCAAATGCTGATCTCCATGATGGTGATCTCAAACGAAACATTTTCAATAAGACATTAACATCTAAACCTCCGTTAATTCTCAATAAGAACTTCTGTAGACGTGTGACAGAAATAAAGTCAGTCTGGTTAGTAATAAGTGAAGCTGGTAATGCTGTTTGTGGAGTTGTTTAATGAGATCTTCAGAGATTTAATGTCTTTTATCTTCAGTTCATCTAAGGCTGTGTCTGAACAAAGTAGTTTGTTTTCTTATTTCTCTTTCTTTCAGTGTTTGTTCACAGCAGGTGTTTGAATGATTGAAAGAATGTTTCAGGAACATCATACTAACCTTTAAATAACATTCTACTAACATTAAGGAAACTGGACATTTTTATGTTCTTGGAATGTTACAAATCAACGTTCCTAAAATGTTAAATTTTACATCAAAATTAAGTTGAAAGAACATTTGAGGAACATCATACCTTTTAAAACACATTCCTCTAATTTAAAAAAAAAAAAAAAAAAAAAAAACAACTGGATGTTTTTTACATTCCCAGAACCAACACTGAACTTTTAGAAAATGTTCTTATAACAAAATTCTGTTAGCTGGGAAGATCCATTTGTTTAAAACTCCGTAAATTATATTAACATATACTATATAACCTTTATTTCGCTATTAAACATCTAAATTATTATAGCCGTGTAGAGATTATAATCTCTGTGAGAGAAACTAAGTGTAAATGCATAGATAATACAGCAAGATAATATGCCAGATGAGATGGACGTGGTTATTGCTATGCGATATTCATTGTTTTGTTGATTTTGTTCCGGACTATATGTGTGTCAGTGAATGTATGTGTAATGAATGTGTATTCCAGTAAATAATGTCTTACAGTTTTTTTAATTGCTTTGGTGCAATTTTCACAAGCAATTGGTAAATTTTCAAAACTCTTAGTACTAATATCACAACAGATCATCAAAAGTGCACTTTTTTCCAACATTTCAGCATGTTTTCAGTTGTGTACACTTTTAGAAAGGATGTGTTAAATTGTTACACATCAGTGTGTGAGTTTAAAGACAACACTTGGGCTCTAAATGAGTTCAGTGATTCAGGTCAAATAATGATTATGTAAAAATATAACCAACACCACCTGACATCTTTTCTCTTTGCTTGTCTTGTTATAACTCAGTTACAACAGCCCAAACAAACTCTAATATTAAAAAGTCAATGGTCAAGAGCCCAGCTAAAGCAAACCCTGATCTCCATGATGGTAAAAATTGTGATTTTCTCCTTTGGTGATTCTGCTTGTTAACATCAGATCACCTTCCTGACACATTTTCTGTGTTAAAATCATTAACACAATGAATGTGTCAAAATTATGTAAGAGTATCCTGAGAGTACAGAGGAACACACCAAATAACGCATGCAGGGCAGAATTAGGACAATACCCTCTATTAATCCACATTGAGAAATCAAATTTTTGAAACATATAAAAATGAGTGACCCCAACTCTTACCATTTTAAAGCCCTTAAAGACCATGAAATGAACACTGAAAAAAGCCCCCTGATTCAGATGGTTTGTGAGGCTGCAAAAACAAACTAACATGACTAACAACAGCCAGCCTCAGGACACTTACACCCTCAACCACAGAATTCGGCCCAACCAAATTATAAAAGCACAAAAAGAGAATTACCTGACCTATTGGACTGAAACAACAGAAAAACAAAGTAAACTTGAATGTCATTTGCATAGGTGTAAAGTCCAGGGATCAGAAAGTAAATGTCCTGCCATATTTTTTATTCCACCCACTGAAGCGGTGTTAAAGTTAATGAGATAATTAAGTGATAAATTGAGTGATGATTGACCATTATTGAAGACACCTGATGATAACAAGCAGAATCACCAAAGGAGAAAATCACAATTTTTATGTCACCATCATGTGAGATTAGGGTTTACTTTTGCTCTTGACCGTTGACATTTTAATATTAGTGTTTGTTTGGGCTGCTGTAACTGAGTTATAACAGCCAGACAAGCAAAGAGAAAAGATGATCAGGTGGTGTTAGTTGGGTTTTCGCATAATCATTATTTGACCTGAATCACTGAACTCATTTATAGCCCAATCTCTGAGTTAGATTTATATTATTGATTACAGCAGCACTGTGATTCTACAGCAGAAGATCAGCTTTTTCAATACAATCCAAAGGATTTCTCAAAAGTTGTTCTGAGGAAAAAAAAAAAAAAAAAATCTCTTTCTTTTAGGCACACACAGACATCAAGAATCAGCGTATGAATCTCAACAACAGCGACAAGCAACATATTCTGATAAACAGATCAACTCTGAACATTAGAAAACAAAAAGTCACATAAAAACAGCAAAAAATTAAATAGTGAGAATAAAGGAAATTACTAAAACAATTCAGCTCATAATTTATTCATGCAGCAATGGATGCATTTTGATTGGTGGCACCCAGAATGCACTGCAACATGCTTTTTGATGGTCACCACGGTTGAGATTCACAAGCTGATTCTTGATGTCTGTGTGTGCCTGAAAAAAAGATATATCTATATTTGTTTTTATCATCCATCAGAACAACTTTTGAGAAATCTTTTGGATTATATTGAAAAAGCTGGATCTTCTGCTGTAGAATCACAGTGCTGCTGTAATCAATAATGTAAATCTAACTCAGAGATTGGGCTCTAAATGAGTTCAGTGATTCAGGTCAAATAATGATTATGTGAAAACATAACCAACACCACCTGATTATCTTTTTTCTTTGTTTGTCTGGCTGTTATAACTCAGATACAGCAGCCCAAACAAAATCTAATATTAAAAAGTCAAGGGTCAAGAGCCCAACTAAAGCAAACCCTGTAGACTGTATGTCAATTATGTGATTTAGGTAATGTAAGTGTATTTTCTAATGTGGCATCTGTAGCCTGTGTAATAACAAGGGTGTTTTAAAACATGTATCTTGCATTGTTTGCTATTGAATGAACTGATTGTTCATTGTATTAAACTGAAAGAAGATCACACTGTTGTGTTTCGGAGATTAAACCAAATGTTCTCATTACATATCACAATGATCTTGTGTTTTGAAACAATGATTATGCAGAATGAAAATTTGTACAACTAGAATAAAAACATGAGACCAGGTTTTGAAAAAATGACTAGCACCGTTACAAGTGTGATCAGTTTGGATTTCTGTACTATGAGATTTAAAAATATACACCTTACTTGCGAAAATAGCACCAAAGCAAATTAAAAAAATAAATAAAAAACTGTAAGCTGCACTTCTGGATACATTTTATTAATAATACACATTTTTAAGAAACGTTAATTTCTTGAAATATTTTCATTAACAGCTAATCTCTCTGACCCCTGCTACAACTACACTGTGCTGGACAATCCATGGAGATCCATCAGTAATACAGATAACTCCAAGTGTGACCAGTCTGTCTCCTGGAGCGGCTGGTATCGTCTCTTCATTAACAACATGAGTGCTCATATCTTAGACACGTGTGTTGGTCAGCAACACTGTGGCACTCAAGTCCCACTGTGGATGCGTGGTGGACACCCAGCAGTTGAGGATGGAGTTGTCACTCGAGATGTCTGTGGTCACGCTGGCAGTTACTGCTGCTATTACCTGTTAAATCCCATTAAAGTCAAAGCTTGTCCAGGCACTTATTATGTCTATGAACTGGTTAGTCCAACTTTCTGCAATTCAGGATACTGTACAGGTAATTATATCTACACAAGCTCTTTACACATTGTGTTGTCTTTCTACAGATGTTTGTGTTTCTGTTCATTAAACACTATTAATTCAAACTTTCAGACACTGGCAGAATTACCTCTACAGCTGTCACAACAGTGACCATCTCACCTGGTAATGTAACACACTGTGTCTCTGTTTACTTTCTGAATGTTTTCTAATGTGTGTACAGTTCTGTACCATTGGATAGATGTGTGCTTGTGTCAGAAGAGAAAAATATTTACTGTACCAGTATACATTGTTAAAAATGTTACTCCGGGTTAATAACTAGAGTTGGGGTACTCGAACTCGAACTCGGACTTGGACTTGAGTCCGGACTCGAGTCCAATTTTCAATGAACTCGGACTTGTCACGCACTCGGGTGACTTTTTACTCGGACTTGACACGGACATTTTTGGCTCGGAAAATTTCCCCGAGTACAGTCGAGTCCGGGCACTGAAGGACATAGTATTATTCAAAAACGAAACAAAACTACTTACATTGTATTGTAGCAGCGTTGAGCATTGTAGCCAATCGCAGACATGTACGTTGAGCGCATGAACGCAATTGCCCATCAGATCAGAGGCGTTTAGAGTCGCCATGCAGAGAATTCGCTCAAAATGTATGTGTTCAGAATAAGCACAAGCTTTATACTTTTGCAAATCCCCTCATAACCAGCAAAGTGTACTCTCAATGCAATGTAAATAAGAGATTCACTGTGTAGTGTGGACTACTTCATTGTTTATGAACATGGTAAGTGCTAGAGGACCAGTGGTCACGTTCACACAGCAAAGTTTTAGGAGTGATAACTGCATTTAAATGTGGGAGTGAATCTGCTAAATTTTTGTTTTGTGTGAGTTATGAAAATGTGACGATTGACATGGTAACCATAGCAACATTTTGGCGTCTCAAGTCTGTTAACAAAAAACATGAAGGCAACAGTCTGGAAGTGTAATCTACATAAATAATGACATGCATTAATGTAAATACTATTATTAATCACAATGATAATATCAAGGGAAATAATCGTCAATTATGATTTTTTTTTGTCATTGTTCTGCCCTAATTTTACATATAGCCTGCCTATTTAGCACTTTTTTTGCCTATTTAGAACCTATTTTTTCTTTGATATATATATATATATATATTCAAAGAAGAATCATAAAAACATTGTTTTTATTTAGTACTGCCCTGATTAAGCTATTTCTCATAACACGTTTATTATGTATAGACTAGTCCACAAGACAAAATACAAAAACAAAATACAAGACAAATTACATACACTTGATTTTTAATAATGTGTGTCACTACCTGGATGGTCCACAGCGGTTTTATTTTTCAATTTATTTATTTTATTTTATTTATTTATTTAATTTTTTTTTGAGATGGTTGTTCTTGAGTACCTTGTTTGTTCTGAGCATCTTTCCAGCATCTTCAGCATATTTGAACCCTTTCCAGCAGTGACTGTATGATTTTGAGATCCATCTTTTCACACTGAGGACAAACTGAGGGACTCAAACACAATTATTAAAAAAGGTTCAAACATTCAGTGATGCTGAAGAAGGAAACATCCATTAAGAGCCAGGGGGTGTAAACTTTTGAACTGGATGATCGCTGTAAATTGTTCTTATTTTGTTTTAAAATGCATTCATTCATTCATTTAGTACTACCCTTCAGAGGCTAAATAAGATATTAACATGTAAAAAAAAAAAAAAAAAAAAAAAGAAAGAAAGACAAATGCACACATCACCATCATCTTGTTCAAAAGTTTACCCCTGGCTCTGAAAGGGTTAGTTAGAGAAAAGGTAGCAAAGACATCGTTAAATTAATCCATGTGACTACAGAGGTTTAACCTCTGTTATTATTTTATGAAGTGACACAAGTGCTTTGTTTGTGCAAAAAAAACACATAATTTACCACTTTATTTACGAAAATATTGATCTGCAACATGCGTTCACAAGAGCATCATGACACATACTTTGTGTTCACACAAGAGCTGACACTGTTGAATGAACACGCTTTGGATAATATTATTTTGTAAATAAAGTGGTGAATTACGTTTTTTGCACAAAGCACTAACGTCGCTTCATAAAACTGAGTTTCAACCACTGGAGTCATATGGATTACTTTAATGATGTCTTTACTACCTTTCTGGGGCTCGAAAGTGGTAGTTGCATTGGATCTCAGATTTCACTAAAAATATCTTCATTTGTGTTCCGAAGATGATGAAGGTCTTACGAGTTTGGAATGACACAAGGGTGAGAAATTAAATTTCATTTTTGGGTGAACTAACCATTTAAGACATGTTTTGCCTTCTTGAGCATTACTTTGCAGATTCTGCAAGGTGTACAGTAGGTAACCTTATGACTGCAACTGTACAATGCAATCGTTTTGGTTAAAATATTAATTTAAGAGCTCAGTGTTGAGTTTACAGTTGACCTTTCACCGGAGTTTGATTGACGGGCGAACTGACCAATCATAATGCAGAGATTAACCATTTTGTCTGACAAACAAACCAAACCAGTTAGTAGATTAACATCAGTGGACTTGAACTTGTAAAATGGTGTGTATTGACCTCATTTTGCAGTTCTGATGTTCATTCATGTTAAATTTGCGCTATAACTAGAAGAGATGATCAGTTCACGTGCTGCTTGAACTGAGGTGCTACACATAAAAATGCCAAAAAACGATATTTATTGTTTGAATTTCTTAAAAATTACAAAATTTAAATGCTAAGACTATTTCATATCAAAAGTAACCTGCTCTGTCTTGTCTGTTGGTGCTTTGTCAATGTCCTCTTTGCTTTACAATGTACTTTTCACTGCGTGAGAACATGATGTGTGGTGTGAGAGAGGCATGGCTTGTCAGACGTAGCAACAGTAACTAAGAGGGGAGGATCTTTGCAAAAAGTTAATTGCAAATTCAAATCATTTAAATCTTTCTGGACTCGGCCGGACTCGACTCGGACTCGGATGTTAAGGACTCGGACTCAAGTCCGACTCGGCCCCTTTTGGACTTGGACTTGGACTCGAACTTGATTGGTTAAGGACTTGGACTCGACTCGGACCCTTTCTGGACCTTGAAAGTGTTGGTTAAGTTGCTGTCTATGGAAATATATACCTCATCAAAAAAAAAAGATTTCATCAAAAATATCTTAATTTGTGTTCTGAAGATGAACGGAGGTCTTACGGGTGTGGAATGACATGATTGTGAGTAATTAATGACAGAATTTTCATTTTTGGGTGAACAAACCGTGTAAAATCAGCCAATTAGCTTATTTTATGTTCTAGCTTGTCATTGTTTTAACAAATGTCTTCATTTATCAAACTTCTGACTTGGTTAGATCAGAAATTTGAATATGAATATACAAGGTCCAGAATCCTAAGCTAATGGAACATTGATCAACATTATGGTGACTTCAAATCAATTACAATACTAATTATAATTTCTTACAGTGGCATGGTTAATGACAACTTTGTAATGTGAATTCACAGTAAAACAAGAGCAGTAAATTACTGTGAGCTCAGCTTCATTTTGCTGTTGATTAACAGTATTTAGTAAGAAAATGACCCAGCTTGCATTAATTTTACTGTAAATTTCTGACTACAGTAATTTATTGTAAAATAATACTCTTTAATCCTGTAAATTCCTGGCATTTTTTACATTGTACATTGTAAGCTGTCTCATGGGGGACCTAGCGTCTTAGTCAGGGCTCCAGCAGAGGATCAGATGTCGACTGCTACATTGGAGAGAGGGTTGTTGGGCTCTGGACATGAAGATGAGGCTGAGCGTCCCACGGTTGTGATGTGCTCATGCTTTCCCAGGCCCCTGGGGGCGTTGTGCGACGCATACTCGCCTTGCCCCGTCCCCTGTTTTTAGCCCGGACGTGCATGAAAAACTTGGCAGTTTGGAAGCCTTTTTTGGTGCCAAATATGGAACGGCAAAAGGGTTATAATCTGCATTAAAAGTTTTTTCTCTCTCACTTCCCTTTGTGGTGGGGTGGCAGTGCTACGGGCACACCACCTCTGCCCTACATGGGTCTTGGCCCCCGGCAAGTCTGTGGAAGGCCAAAGCACTCATTGCATATGGGTAGTTCTGAGTCAGGGTTGAAGTACGCATGATGTAAGTCATAGCGCAGGCCCCTGGCCAGACAATGTCCACCATGGTGGTCCGGAAACACCTCTGGCTAGCCTTGCAGAGGTGTGTCGTTGTCTAAGTACGCTTTCTCGATGCTCTCATCTCACAAGCTGGCCTAAAATCCAGCCTGCTCAGCCCGCAGCCAGTTGGCTAGCGAGAAGCGGTCCTGGAGAAACGGGTAACCTGGAGCTGAGGTAAACAGTTCTTCGGGAGACAATGCCCACATCGCTCCCTCCCCGGAGGAGGGCTGGGTGGAGAATTTTGGTTTGTTCCGCCGCTGGCTCTCCGGAGTCCAGCGCTACCCACGAAGTAGAACTATTTTCTAACCCTCCAGGTCCCAAGAGGTTGCGGCTGGCAGTGCGCGAGGCCCCGCCTCGCCACTCTCAGCCCCCCTCTCACTTCGCCAGCAGGTCCCAGTGTGTTGGTCGAGGCTGCCTCCCATGTGCTGTCTCCCATCCACACTGCCACCTCGCAGAGTCTGACCCCACTACGGGCCGCTATGCCGTACAAGTCGGGTCCCAGCACTCTACCTCTCTGCCCCACGCCCGGTACGTCTGTGGTGCATTTGGTCCCGCTGGCTCGGTGTCTGGAAGCCTGGCTAGCGCTTTCCAGCCCGTCCCGCTGGCTCATTCGTACCATCAGACTTGGCTATGCGATTCAGTTTGCCCGGCGTCCCCCGGTGTTCAGGGGTGTCCATTACACTTGTGTGTCCCTGGACAATGCACCTGTTCTCTGGGCGGAGATTGCTGTCCTCCTGGCGAAGGATGCAGTCGAGCCGGTCCCTCCAGCCAATATGGAGTCAGGGTTCTCCAGCCCCTACTTCATTGAACCCAAGAAGGGCGGTGGGCTACGGCCAATCCTGGATCTGCGGCCGTTGCATACATCAACCATCAGGGTGGTCTATGCTCCCGCCGTATGTCGCGACTCACCCGCCATCTCTTGCTATAAAGTCAGAAGCATCTGAGGTCGCTTCGTGGCATTCATTTCCCAGGCGTGCTCAACCGTGCAGCCGACGAGCTCTCACGGCAGCCTCTGCTTCCGGGCGAATGGAGACTCCATCCCCAGGTGGTCCAGCTAATCTGGCAGTGCTTCGGCGAGGCACAGATTGTTCTGTTCGCCTCCCCGGAGACTGCCCACTGCCAGTGGTTTTATTCCCTGACTGGCGGCACGCTCGGCACAGATGCCCAGGCACTCAGCTGGCCCCAGGGCCTACGCAAATATGCGTTTCCCCCAGTGAGCCTTCTTGCACAGCTCCTGTGCAAAGTCAGGGAGGACGAGGAGCAGGTCTTATTAGTGGCTCCATACTGGCCCACTCGGACCTGGTTCTCGGACCTCACGCTCCTCGTGACAGCACCTCCCTGGCCCATTCCTCTGAGGAAGGACCTCCTGACTCAGAGACGGGGCACCCTCTGGCACCTGCGTCCTGACCTGTGGAAACTCCATGTGTGGTCCCTGGACGGGACGCGGAGGTTCTGAGTGATCTCCTGCAAGCGGTCGCAGACACTATCACTCTATGCGTTGAAGTGGAACTTGTTCGTTGAATGGTGCTCCTCTCACCGAGAGGACCCCCGATCATGTTCGGTCAGAGCCGTGCTTTCCTTTCTGCAAGAGGGCCTGGAGTGAAGACTGTCTCCCTCCACTCTCAAGGTGTATGTTGCCGTTATCTCCGCACATCACTATGCAGTTGATGGTAAATCGCTAGGGAAGCACGATCTGATCGTCAGGTTCTTGAGGGGGCAAGGAGACTGAATCCTCCCCGGCCCCCCTCTGTACCCTCTTGGGATCTGACCCTGGTTCTCTCATCTCTCCGGGGTCATCCCTTCGAGCCTTTGCAATCAGCTGAGTTAAAAGTACTGTCCCTAAAGACCGTCCTCCTGGTTGCATTGGCCTCGCTCAAGATAGTAGGGGACCTGCACGCATTTTCGGTTGACGAATTGTGCCTGGAATTTGGGCCCGGTGACTCTCACGTTATCCTGAGACCCCGGCCTGGATATGTGCCCAAGGTTCCTACCACTCCCTTTCGAGATCAGGTAGTGAACCTGCAAGCGCTGCCTTCGGAGGAGGCAGACCCAGCCCTAGCTTTGCTCTGTCCCGTCCGCGCTCTGCGCCTGTATGTGGACAGAATGCGAAGCTTCAGGACCTCAGATCAGCTCGTTGTCTGTTACGGAGGCCAGCAGAAGGGAAAGGCTGTCTCCAAGCAGAGGATGGCCCACTGGATAGTGGACGCCATCGCCCTGGCGTATGAATCCCAGGGCGTGCCTTGCCCGCTCGGGTTGAGAGCCCACTCCACCAGAGGAGTGGCCTCTTCCTGGGCGCTGGCGCACGGCGCCTCACTGACAGATATCTGTAGAGCTGCGGGCTGGGCGACACCTAACATGTTCGCTAGATTCTATAGCCTTCGTGTAGAACCGGTATCTTCCCGTGTACTCGCTTTCACCAGCCGGTAGACACGAAGAGCCCGTTCTAGTATTGGCTTGCAATGCCACTCCCGCCCCCTGGGCCGGATACAGGCATCCTTTTACTCCAGTCGAGTTCCCCGCTTGGCGAACCCTGTCGAGTTCCTCCGCCTCTCCCTTCGGCTCAGACATTGCGGAGTGTCTGATGCCAGGCCAAACCTCCGTCACCGACGTTGACGTTTGGCTGGGTTCCACATGTCGTGACCCCTCCATATGAGTAGTCCCATGTGTGTATTTGTCCACGGTCAACTCCCCACGATGAGCCCGTGTCTTTCCCTTAGCAGAGCCAGCTCTGCTGTCACCTGTCAGATGAGTCTCCCCCTACCCAGGTGGAGCCATCCCAGGGACTCCATATGCGTACTGCCCACGGCCAGTCCATATGTGTACTCTCCACTTAAATTCCTCCCCTACGGGTGGGCAGTGGTCTCCGCAGCGTCCCCTACAGGTTCGCTTCCCCAGTGTAGTCTATTTTACTTAGTGGGTATATCGGAACAGCAGTAGACTCTCTCGGCGTAAGCTCGCCCCCTTCCCCGTCCCACTGGTGCGCTGGGTGGCTAGAGCTTGCGCTGGGCACTGGAAGGGGTTCATACTGTGGAGCTTTATTTGGGATCCCAATTCGTAGGTCACTACTGACATACGTCGAACGTGACCGACTGAAAGGGAACGTCTCGGTTACGTATGTAACCCTCGTTCCCTGAAGGAGGGAACGGAGACGTACGTCCCGTCACCACAGTTGCTGTACCCTCGCTGTACCCTCGCTAGAGCTCGCGCTGGGCACTGGAAGGGGTTCATTCTGTGGCGCTTTATTTGGGATCCCAATTCGTAGGTCACTACTGACATACGTCGAACGTGACTGACTGAAAGGGAACGTCTCGGTTACGTATGTAACCCTCGTTCCCTGAAGGAGGGAACGGAGACGTACGTCCCGTCGCCACAGTTGCTGTACCCTTGCTGTAATGCGGACTAGGTTGTCTCCTCAGCGAAAAACAGAGTGCGATGGCATCTGCTCCCCTATTTATACCACCTGGCGGGGGCGGTGCGCATTATGCAAATATCGCACACCAACTTCATTGGCCTGTTGTAGTTCACTCGAAGCTGATAGGGCTCTCTAGCAATATCCCAATTCGTCGGTCACTACTGACGTACGTCTCCATTCCCTCCTTCAGGGAACGAGGGTTACATACATAACCGAGACGTTTTCAATTATAAAGTACTATAAAATATAGAAATTCTGCTTCATTTAGAGTAGATCCTGTTGAACAGCCGCTGTGATGGAATGACACATCTGATTCATCCGCTCTGTACGGATGACACATGCACCTTTAGTCATAGAGTTCCAGTGGTGGAAAGAGTACAAAAAATTTGTACTCAAGTACAAGTACTGTTACATTGCTGAAATAATATTCAATTACAAGTAAAAGTACTGATGTCAAAAAAGTACTCGAGTAAAAGTACAAATTACTCTTCTGAAAAACTACTCAAATTACAAATTACTAATTACTTTTTTTGCCTATGATATTTAATGAATTACCAAACAATATTCAATCAAATCATAGATCTAAGTAGAAAATAGCTACTTTCAACAAAGCACTTTCACCTTATTGACAAAGTGCATGAATTAATGGTCACTATACTAGAATTTCTAACTTCAATACAATACCTTGAAAATGATCAGTATCATTTTAAATACCATGAGGAAAACCACCACATACTGTATACTGCCATATAGGTATTTTAATATCTAATTTTTACGTCCATCCATTTTGTAAAGGTGATCATTATTTTCAAGCTTCTTTTCTACTGTGTCAGTCTCTGACACTGTTCATGTAGTAAACATAGTATAGCGCTTCCAGGTTCTACGACAGAATGCCAGCTCATAATTGGCCGGCTTCTGCGTCAGCATCACATGCATATGTCATGGTGCTCACATGAACAGTGTCAGAGAGTGACACACAAGAGAGGAAATTGTTGAATAAAGTCATTATTTTTGTTTTTTGCACACAAAAATTATTCTGGTCGCTTTATAAGATTGAACCACTGTAGTCACATGGGCTATTTTAACAATGACTTTACTATCTTTCTGGGCCTTGAAAGTTGCAATTACATTGCAGTCTGGGGTCAGAAAGCTCTCGGATTTCATCAAAAATATCTTAATTTGTGTTCTGAAGATGAAAGAAGATCTTACAGGTTTGGAACAACATGAGGATGAGTAATTAATGACAGAATTTTCATTTTTGGGTGAACTAACCCTTTAAGAGCCATATAATAATTGTTTATTTAGATAAAAAGAATGGTTTGACCTGGTAATGTCTGTACAATATAGTGATGCAGTTAGACAGTGTAGTGTCTGTTCAAAATTGGATCTGCCCGTCAAGTTAGAATCTTCAGAATGCTTTTAGCCTCCTGAACTGTGCATGTAAATCACGAATCGGCTCCGGCAAGTCCGGGACCAATTGCCCCATTGGCACCTTTGTTACCCCAGTAAAGAAAAACAGAATACATTCTCACCAGCCCCAGAGACTTCAAAGAGTCACCCTGGTGGGACTAAAGGACATATGGTCACAGACACTGGCCACAACCCCAATACACACACACATACAGACACTCACAAACACGCATGGAGATTGTGAATGTACATTTATCCTCCAAATATGACTGTGCCAATATGTACCCGTCGCTGTATTTAAAGGTGCATGTATTTATCCCTAGTATATAAGCTTAGCTACGACTGTAGTTGTATTAGTTTTCTTCTAAACGATAAAACTCAAGTATAAACTGTATCTCACCTTTTATGTCTTTGCCATCTGACAAGTTTGGTCTCATTGTAAAGCTTTCGTTATGCTCTAATTGAAAATGTATGTCACATGACTGTAAAATGCATTCTTCTATTTTTAATGGTACTTTGAAGAAAATGTACTCAGATCGGACACTTCGTAAACCATGCAAATTAGGTCATAAATGGAGACAAAGAAAGAGTTTGCCCGCCAAAATCGCACCCTCATCATTGGCTGATGTATCCCAGGAGGCGTTCTGGCCTGTTGTCCTTAAAACACAACGACACGCATCTCTCATTGTCTCTCGATTGTCTCTCGCCATTTAACACCCGTCTCTCCCGGACGTCTCGGCGACCGCGCTTCCATCACGCGCCCCCTCTCTTCGGGACGACCATCTTTTGGCAACAAGTTTCTTTGTCAAACCCTCTTCATCCGTCGCCCTAAGTCTTCTCTCTTCATCGCCTAGGAGACGGACTCTTTTTCTTTATTTTCCGGTTATCTTACTCTTAAGTTAAACCCTTGTTTGAAAATCCCGCCGAAGAACACCTTCTCGGAAAAGGACCAATCGCTTCAGCCGCACGCACCGAAACTCCTGCAGAAACACGAAACGACCACAGCACCTGAACCTATGCAAGTATAGAACCATTCTTTCCAAAGCGTTTTAAGCTCGATGTGTAAGCTGAGTTTCCTTGCTGGCTCTCAAAGGTTTTAACTGTTAGTAAGTTGCCATTCCTTTGATCACCTCTGTTTTCTTGACTTTACTTTCGCTTTCTATATATGTGTATTGTTTGGGTATGTTTAGTAGTATAGTCTCTGTATCCGTAGTTTCATATATATTAAATACATTATATTCATGCTCGATTGTCCTTTTTGCTCATGCAACAAACCCAGGTCACTTTAACGTTTCGATCCAGTATCCTTGCTTTACGCATTGATGCTAGAATAGGAAGTCTTTCTCGTGGCCAGAGAAAAACCTTCCTTTTATAATCGGCTATGAGGAGCTAACGGTTTGCTGGACAAACTAATAGTTTCTCTAAATTATTATCAAACCAGAACTAATCATATATGTGATTGATTATAATTCGTTGTAATTAATTCACAATATATGTATAATTCCCTCTCGGGTCGGTATATGTATTATAATTAATCATAAAGCTTTATGATTTATTATATTCATATATTTCACCCATAAATTAATTAAATACCTGTACTGATTCGCTACAACAGACTAGGTTATTTATATGTACAAATCATACAAATGCCCCATTCTGAAACATACATTTACATTGTAAAGAAATTAAAGATCCACCTTTCTGGTGTATTTCACTTATTGCCAATAAAATTTCTTGTAGCATCTTGTAGCTCCCATTTCTTCATCGGTCAGGCATGGAGGTCTATTCTGATTATTAGATAACTTTTAATTTAAGAGCAACAACGTTTAATTTAAGAGCACGGAGAGATTTGTGATTGCACACTACACAGAACACACACAATCAGGGTGAGAGGAGAGGCAGTTCACTTGTATATTGAGAGCTTGCGTCGTTTTCTGCCATTACATGAATGTGCTCTCGCATTACAATATTGCGCTCTCGACATTTGTAATCAAAATACGCTATAGAAACCTGCTGGCATGATTACAATTATGCGCAATACCTGCAATCCCGCACTGTAACTGAAACGAGTGACAGCAGGAGGAGGCGGGTGTGTGTCAAACTCGCTGAGACACTGACGGAGAGATGAGAGAATGAGAACGCGCCGCAGATAAAATATCAGGGTTGCCTTTCGAAAGGGAACTTCAACTCTGCATTTACCGCTATGGGGAACCATCACTCGTGACAGGTGTCCGAATGCCAAAGAATCACACCACTCCAATCCTATTGGCCGGCGACAGCCTATGACGTCATCATAGCGCGAACCCGGAGTATAAAGGGGGCTCCTGAGGAAGCAGTCGACATCTTCTCGTCTTTCGGGACTGTTCTGTCTATGCCATTGTTTTCAACACCGATAAAGAATTACTCTATATATGCCTTACAAACGTTCAGGAGAATGTGTTCATCCGTGTCCCAGGTTTTTGACACTTGATTTACATGTTTCTGGCGTTTTTTTTTTTTTTTTTTTTTTTTTTCTGTCTGGAGAGGAGCGCGCATAGACGGTGCTTGAGGGCGCTGTCGGTGTGTTTGTCTGTTGTTTACTGTGAGCGTCTCCCTATCGGGACGCTCCGTTCTCGTTCGGCACTCTTCTCGAGGGAAGAGGTGTCTGCATCTGTGCCTGGTGATTCTAGCCCAGTGTGTGCTGAGGCAATACGGCGGCTGCAATCGTAGCGAGCGCTCCTCTGGCTGCTGGGTATGTGGAGCCGCTGTGTTTTTGGGACGCGCTTTTCGGCGTGCTGCAGCCGCCGTGAGAGCGCGTTAAGAAAGGGGCCGCATGCAGATGGCTCGACGAACGGTTCCTTTCTGTCCATGAATGTTGCGGCTCCCATAGACTTTTCATTCCTTCCTGATCTCCGCGTTTGAGATCGGGAGGGGATGGAAAACCCCCTTAGCCATTCAGATTTGGATCTGAGCCAGACAGACGGGAGGAGGAAGACGTCAGAGTGAGATGGGTGACTGATTGTAAACACGTTGCGTTTGTAATCGATCCCCCAGCTATTTAAAGGGCAATTTATATCTACCCTCTCTTCTTCTTCTTTCACCTCATATATATATATATATATATATATTTTATATCATGCTCAGGTGCGTCTTTTACAGTTAGGCTGACGGCTGGGCCTTTGATAATATTTTTTTCTAAAGGCTGCCGTCTGGCTTGATAGTGAAAGTGCTTTTAGGCTTAAAAGAACTTTTTGATTTCATCCTACTTCATGTATAAAAATAAGGAGGGAAAATCTTCGTTCTATGAGCCACAGGAAGGTAAGCTGGGTCTATATTTTTATAAAAAAAAATGTAGACCTTGCTTTTCCTGTATAGCTTTCCTGAGCATGTAGTCAGTAAAGTCAGAAGGGGTTCTTTTGGGCAAAATAACTGTAGCATTAGGTTGGCTAGTTTTCAAAACATGCAGGCTGCTTTATGGCCGCTTTTTTGTAGCCTCCTATGTTAGAGTAGCTTCTCAGCTAATACTCTAGTTTGGTTTGAGTTAGCACTCGTCACTTCAGTTATTTGTGTGCAGGTCGGCTTTATCGGCCGCCTGACACTGTTTGCTTGTAGCGCTTCATTTTCTCCTCATATTTGAAGGATTCAAAATGGAGCCCAAGCTTTGCTTGGCCCAGTAGGCCTTAGCTAGCGGCTAGGCTAGAGCTAGGTTTAGGTGCTTGTTTGTTACATCACTCTTATTGTTACTATCCCTATGAGGTTGTATAGTTCCTAGTTCTGGCCTCCTCCTGAGGGAGTTGCTGGCCGTATGCCCATTTCCCCTTTGATATTATGTAGGTGCTATGGCTGAGGTTAACAGCTAAGGTTATAGGTTTTTATTAGCCTTCCTGGTGCTGTTTTTCCCAGGTGTTAGGCCCTTATCTTTGAGAAGATAAGTTATGCATTACTGCTAGGCCCACTTTGTAGAACTTTGTCATGCTTATAATGTCTTCGCATGAGCCCCTTGAATTATATTAAAGTTTGAGTATATGGTGCTAAATGTTTTTAGCTTTCGTTCTCAAGGGTTCAATACAGATCTCAGATCTGTTTTGTGAAAACATTAATCCTGTTTGGAAGGCATGTATTACAAAGCATTTACCTTTGCTTTGGGTTCTAAGCTTTAGCCCTACATACTTTCATATATGTGAGCTTACTCTAGTGCTGCCACAGGTTAGCACCTGGTTCCGTGATAGCAGGCTGTGATTAGCCTCTATCTAAGAATGTGGTGTTTTGTTGTACTCCCCGGTTAGGGTTTGTGTTCCACTGAGTGCATCACCTGTTGGATTGCACACTCAGGTTGAGTGTAGAGAGTCTTATTCTGGTTAGAATAGTATGATCTCTGTTAGCTCCCATTCGATTATGACCACAGCAGCTGTTTTACATATACTGTTAAGTCTGTTGGCTCTTTTTGATAGCCTCTTTCTGAGTACAGCTTGTATCTCGGGCACTGTTGGTTTACGATCGCAAGTTTGCTCACGTATCTTAGCACTGCCTCAGGCTTATGCTCATGTTTGTTTGAGGTGGTAGGCCATGTGGGCCTCCCTTAGACCATGATAGCATGTTTATTTGTACCATGTACATTGCCTGTTGGAATATGTAGGCTTAGCTCAGGTTGTGTAGCTAGTTACCCACAATTGGCTTGTTGGGTCTAGAGCTGGTCCCCTTTGAGCTTGGTCCCTATTTATGACCTCTGGCTGGCGCCACATGGTGCTAAAAGTAGTAGGCCCTGCCAGGCCTCCTTTTCAGTTTTTATGTTGGCCCAGCTGGTTTGGTTATATTTAGACTAATTTCTATGGTTGAGTCTCGTTTGCTGACTCACACCGCCATCGGCCACTCCCACCTCTGTAGAGTAGGCCCTAGGTCAGGCCTCTCATAGAGCACTGTGGCACAGTGTGTACTCCTCTTATCCAAGTGTTAAGGTGTCTTATTGAGTACTTGGCCTACTGGCTGGTTTAGTCATGAAGCTACCACTGGCTGATGCCATGTGTTCATGGAGGTTGAAGGCCCCACAAGGGCCTCCTTTCAGTTTGCATGTTGGCACAGTTGTGTGTTGGTTTCTATGTGACTCATCACCATGGATGGGTCGTGATTGCCACTAGCTGACGCCACGTGTTTCGAGTTGTAGGCCTTTGCAGGCCTCCTATGTATCATGCTGGAGCTGGGCTGTGTACTCCTCTCGTTTGAGAGTAAAAGGTGCTTTTACTGAGTACATGTTCTGAGTGGTTTCCTCTCAGGGTGAGTTCTTGTGTTAAAACCAGCTGGTTGTTCGGTTTTATGCATTTACTTCCTTGAGCATGGTCTCCTTTAGCTCTGGTTGAGCTAAGTAGTTACCTTGTTTTTAACTCGGTTCTATTTTGCTCCTAGAACTTTAGTGGCCGCTAGCTGACGCCGTGTGTGACAGGTAGGCCCTCAGGGCCTCCTTTTGGAACATGCTGGCATGTACCTTTTACATTTCTTTTATATTCTTTACTGAAGACCGTAAAAGGGACTTTATGTTGCTGGCTGGCCAGGGCTCCGGTTGACTTATTAACCTCCCTTGTAGTCGGTTTTTTTCTGCCTGGAGCTTGATAACACTGCCACGAGCTGATGCCACGTGTCTGTGGTTATAGATTACGTGTGAGGTTATAGGCCCATGGGGCCTTCTTTAGCACCTGATGGTGTACACTGTACTCCTCTTGCTTAAAGAGTAAAAAGGTTCTTTACCGAGTACACTGCTCGCTGGATTGTGTTG
The DNA here is from genome assembly GCF_019924925.1 of Ctenopharyngodon idella. Classification (NCBI taxonomy): domain Eukaryota; kingdom Metazoa; phylum Chordata; class Actinopteri; order Cypriniformes; family Xenocyprididae; genus Ctenopharyngodon; species Ctenopharyngodon idella. Next base: position 43,171,842 of record NC_067220.1, read on the forward strand.
GATGGACTGTTTTGTGGGCACTCACAGCTACTTAATTACATGGTTGGTCGTGCGCCCAGCATGTTATGTTTTCAGGTGAGTGGCCTTATGGGCCACCCTGGAATACCGCCATGCGGTTTGAGTTTCTGCTGTGATATTTAGTTCTTCTTCTAGAACTTTAGTTATGTTGAAAGCCCTTTTTTCCGGCCTCCATGACTATGTGCCTACAGTATGGTCTGTCTGTTAGGTTGAGCTTCGTACTTCCCTTTGGGTTGACTGTGTAATTGTGCTTAGCTCCCTAAGCTGGTCATTGGTTGTAGACTTCTATGAAGTCTCCCGTTGAGACCAGCCTTAGGCTGGTTTGTGCTCCCCTGTACCAGGGTTTTTCTAGCGCACAGCCTCCTCAGTGCTTTAATCAGACACTGAGTAGATCCTAGGATGAGCGGATTATACTCCCCTCAATACGAGGGTTTATAGCGCTCAGCTGAGTTCTGCTCTCCAGGATGCCCATTTCTTAGTGGCCGCTAGCTGACGCTGCGTGTGACAGGTAGGCCCTCGGGGCCTCCTTTGGGAACATGCTGGCATGTACCTTTTGCGTTTCTTTGACATTCTTTACTGAAGACCGTAAAAGGGACTTTATGTCGCTGGCTGGCCAGGGCTCCGGCTGACTCATTAACCTCCTTTGTAGTCGGTTTGTTCTGCCTGGAGCTTGATAACACTGCCACAAGCTGATGCCACGTGTCTGCTGAGGTTATAGGCCCATGGGGCCTTCTTTAGCGCGTGATGGCGTACGCTGTACTCCTCTTGCTTAAAGAGTAAAAGGTTCTTTACCGAGTACACTGCTCGTTGGATTGTGTTGGACGGACTGTTTCGTGGGCACTCACAGCTACTTAATTACTTGGTTGGTTGTGCACCCAGCATGCTATTTTCAGGTGAGTGGCCTTATGGGCCATCCTGAAATACCACCATACCATTTGAGTTTCTGTGTGATATTTAGTTCGTTTTTAAGAACTTTAGTTATGTTGAAGGCCCTTCTTCCGGCCTCGATGACTATGTGTCTACAGTATGGTCTGTCTGTTAGGTTGAGCTTCGTACTTCCCTTTGGGTTGACTGTGGTCATTGGTTGTAGACTTCTATGAAGTCACCCGTTGAGACCAGCCCTAGGCTGGTTTGTGCTCCCCTGTACCAGGGTTTTTCTAGCAGACAGCCTCCTCAGTGCTTTAATCAGACACTGAGTAGATCCTAGGATGAGCGGATTATACTCCCCTCAATATGAGGGTTTATAGCGCTCAGCTGAGTTCTGCTCTCCAGGATGCCCTTCTCTGCGCATGGGTTTGAGCTGCTCACTGCTCTTTCGCAGTCGCTCTTACCTGCTCTCTTCCCTGAAGAATGCGCTTTGGAGATTCTGTGTATCAGACAGGGCTGGCCCAGACTAAGTTTGGCTTTCGCCAGATTAGTGCGGCCTCCTTGGTGGCGCTGAGGGTGACTTTGTTCCCTTCTAGTGACTGGCCAGGGTTCCTTTTTGGTTTCCTGGCCACATTCCCTTTAAGGGACAACTTTCCACGGAATGCTGGTCCCAGATGCTTTGAGCAGCCTTGGAAGGCTTTCTGCGGAAGGCCTCTTTTAGGCTCAGCTTGGGCTGTTGGCCGTAGGGAATGCTGTCACTGACAGCCTTGCGTGACCCGAAGGGGAGTTGCTCCCGGCATTTCTCTGGAACTGCCGGATGTTTGTCTGGTCATTTGGCATGCACTCTCCTTTAGCATGGCGGCGTAGGTATATCGTTCCCCATAGCGGTAAACGCAGAGTTGAAGTTCCCTTTCGAAAGGGAACGTCTCAGGTTACGTATGTAACCATGGTTTCCTGAGAACAGGGAACGAGACTCTGCGTTGCCCTGCCATGCTTCGGGCTGCCTGCTGAACAGTCCCTCAAGATGAGTAGGTGTCGACTGCTTCCTCAGGCGCTCCCTTTATACTCCGGGTTCGCACTATGATGACGTCATAGGCTGTCGCCGGCCAATAGGATTGGAGTGGTGTGATTCTTTGGCATTCGGACACCTGTCACGAGTGACGGTTCCCCATAGCGGTAAACGTAGAGTCTCGTTCCCTGTTCTCAGGGAACCATGGTTACATACGTAACCTGAGACATTTTCATTGGTCAGTTTACTATTGGATATCTTTATTGGCTACCAATATGCCGGTCAAACGTTTCAATATTAATTCAACATTAATTCAGGCGTACTCAGTAACAGAATGTGATTTTACAAGTAGCGAAGTACTTAAGTACTTAATTTGTAGCTTAATTTGTACTTAAGTACAAGTACAAGTAAAATTACAGATTTAAAAATGAACTAAAAAAAGTACAAAAACCTGAAAAAACTACTTACAGTTACGTGAGTAGTTGTAATTCGTTACTTCCACCTTCACTTCAGAGGAACATCTGATGGAATATATATATATATATATATATATATACACTTTTATTTTTGGCTCAAAAACAACCCAACATATTCACACACAAATTCAAGGTAATTTACAAATATGTGGCAATTTGCAAATGCAGGAAATGTAAAATCTTTTTAAAATTTGCGACCACATTTTGCATTTGGGAATAACATCTTGTGAATATCAGTTAGGTTATGCATTTGGGAATTGTATTTTGTGAATATATTTATATTGACACTATGACTTTATATTGGTGTTTATCTCTCTGCAGACCCCTGCTACAACTACACTGTGCTGAACGATACATGGAGGTCCATCAATAATACATATTCCTTCCCCATGTGCGACACCTCTGTCACCTGGAGCGGCTGGTATCGTCTCTTCATTAACAACATGAATGCTCAGATCCCAGACATGTGTGTTGCTCAGTATATCTGTGGCACTGTTGTACCAATGTGGCTACGTGGTGGACACCCAACAGTTGAGGATGGAATCATCAGCCGAGAAGTCTGTGGTCACTTGAACAATTACTGCTGCTATTACGGGTCTTATCCCATTAAAGTCAAAGCCTGTCCAGACAATTATTATGTCTATGAGCTGGTTAGACCACCTATCTGCAATTCAGCATACTGTGCAGGTAATTATATTCACATGAGCTTTTTCTGCACATTCATGATGTTTGTGTCTCCATGTCTGTGTCTATATTTAAAGATGAAGAATTGAGCTGATTTCATGTGTTCTGATTGTTTAATGCCATTTTCTTCAGTTCACAGAGTATGAAATTGGTCAGGTAGACATTGTATGCACACTGTAAAACGTTGTCCTGTGAATTTACAGTAAAATACTGGCAAAAAATTTGCCAGTAATTTACTGTTAATTTTACAGTTCTTTACCGTAATCTACATTACAGTATGTTGCCATGCACTCAATTAAAACTCAAGTCAACTAATTTCATTTGCAGAAATCGACTGCCGTAAATCGGCTGTCTTCCATTTAAATTCATAAGATAATATTTATAACTATATGACCATATTATGCACTTGAACTTATTTCATTTGAGTCCACTAAAAAGAATTTTACTAAAGTAAAAATAACCAAATTAAACAAAATAATTAAAACTCAAAACATCAAGTTAATGATGGGCGATTTCATAACACTGCTTCATAAAGCTTCGAAACCTTTACAAATCTTTTGTTTCGAAACAGTGGTTCGGAGCATGTTTCAAACTGCCAAAGTCACGTGATTTCAGTAAATAAGGCTTCGTTACGTCATAACTGTTTCGAAACGTTTCGGAATTTCAATGGTTTACCACTGAGGGCGATCTCTCTGAACCCATGAATCATATGGATTTACTAAGATTCGCCCCCAAGCGGTGAACCATTGAACAAGTGTCTATGGTTTTTACCTGATCTGATCAGTTTTATACATTTGTAGACATTTCAATTACATATTAGTATAAAGAATAATAGTAGTTAATAGTCTTTTATTGGCCTATTTAGCTGAGCCATACATGGAACAAACAAAACAAGAACTGAATATTTATAAAATATCAAATAATTATATATTACACAGACACTTGATATCATTGGATTTTAATATTATTGCATTTGATAGATTTTACTTCCAATAAAATATTTGCAATGTGTTTGTAAAAGGTGTTTTTATTCATGTTTGGTCTGAATTTTTACTTCATTTATACTGTTCTGACCAGCAGGCATCACCAGCGCATGGTGTTTCGAATGCTTCGAAACAGTGAATAATTTTGCGAAGCAATTGATTCAAATGATTCAAAGCTTCGTTTCTCCCATCACTACGTAAAGTCAGCTTAAATCTCTTGCAGATAACTGCTAGCTAACAACAGCACGTGCAATTAAAATTAGCTAAGAGACTGTCACTGCATCATCACAGTTACTGCCTTTAAATAAAGCAACATGCAGCATAACATCAGTGTTTCTCAGCTCATCAGTGACTGAAGCACAGGCTCTACTCTTCAGCACAATGGTGACCCACAAAACTCAGACAACAGAAACCCTTTAAGTTGCTTCTTTATCAGCAATATTGCAGGTATTTATGGAAAACATTTCTGCATTGATAAAGCAGATCAACATGTCAGCTTTAATAGACAAACGACTATGACTTTTTGTCGTAGTGCAGTGTTAAATTAACACCCCTCAGGGTACATATGTGTCCACACTACAGGCTGTTAAATGTAACACTGAAGCAGTTTTATAGTTAATGAGATAATTAAGTGATGATTGAGTGATGATTGACCATTATTGAAGACACCTGATGTTAATAAGCAAAATCACTGAAGGAAAAAGAAACAACAAGCACAGAAAAAAGAGATTGCATTGTTTCAGTTCCTTTACACATGGTCACTTCTACAACATCTACCAGTCCCACTTCTGCAGGTGAATGTGTTGCTGAACAGGAATGTGGCTTTCAAAAGAAGCTCCTCCTAGTAATTGTTTTCATTAATAACGCATAATTCAGCATTTCAGCATTCTGATTTAACATCTATTTCCATCTGCTTTTGTTTCAGTTCCTTTACCACCGGTCACTTCCACAACATCTACAAGTCATACTTCTACAGGTCAGTGTAATGCTGGACTTAGTTTCATTCAAGTCTGTTTTGTTGGCAATTTCAGTCTCATTAATGTTATTTAGAGACAGTCACTAACACGTATTCACACAATCTGAGTTTGATTTGATGTTTCTCTTGATGTTACATATAATATTACACTCTCCTTACCTAAATGAATGCAGTGAAATTGTGTGCTTTGCCTGCTTTCAATGGCAAAGTTAGTATAAAGGATACTCCTCATCACTGTCTTTAGTTTCACTTAGGATTATGGATGCAAAGGGGCAGAAAATTTCCAGTAAATTTTCTAGAAACTTTACCATGGGAAGTTAAGTTGGGGAATTTTGAAAATATTACAAATTAGACACTTAATGAGAATTTACAGGAATTAAAGGGGATTAAGTGGATATTTGGGGTAATTTATACAAACTTTATCATATACAAACAAAAACATTTTGTTTGCATGCATGTCTGCTTATGGCCAAACTAATACAAATTTTAAAAATAACATTTTTAACTAGTTTTGGGATTCTATTGAGGTAAATAGACTTCATACACTTTATGACCTTGGGATCAGTTGGATAAAGGACTGAAGAAGTGAAATTAGTGGATAAAGGCTAGCAGCAAGTTTGCAAGTTACGTAGCTTTAAAAAGTTATTTAAAAAAGAATAGCTCCCAAACATTTGAATACACTATAGTGTATATAAATTTTATTTTAAAGGATTAGTTAACTTTAAAATGAAAATTTGACATGCACTCTCCTTTAGCATGGCGGCGTGGGTATATCGTTCCCCATAGCAGTAAACGCAGAGTTGAAGTTCCCTTTCGAAAGGGAACGTCTCAGGTTGCGTATGTAACCATGGTTCCCTGAGAACAGGGAACGAGACTCTGCGTTGCCCTGCCATGCTTCGGGCTGCCTGCTGATCAGTCACTCAAGATGAGTAGGTGTCGACTGCTTCCTCAGGCGCTCCCTTTATACTCCGGGTTCGCGCTATGATGACGTCATAGGCTGTCGCCGGCCAATAGGATTGGAGTGGTATGATTCTTTGGCATTCGGACACCTGTCACGAGTGACGGTTCCCCATAGCGGTAAACGCAGAGTCTCGTTCCCTGTTCTCAGGGAACCATGGTTACATACATAACCTGAGACGTTTTCATTGGTCAGTTTACTATCGGATATCTTTATTGGCTACCAATATGCCGGTCAAACGTTTCAATATTAATTCAACATTAATTAGATATAAAGATATGACATTGGGAATAAGAGAGTCTCATGATCATCAGTATTAAGAATTTTTAAAAGTACACTATGTAACTTCCCAGATAGCAAGAAACCATTGAAACAATGTTAAATCAATGTTAATGTGTCAATGTTAACTGCACTAAATCAACATCACTTTTGCACCTGCAATTGATGTTGAAAAAAATGTTGAAATTTCATCCAAAAATCAATGGTAATGGCATTGAATCAATGTTACATGTGATGTTGGTTCAACATCATGCTTACACTCTCAGAAAATGAAACACAACTACAACTGACTTAAAGCTACACAGCCTGAAATCAACTGAAGATAAAAGAAGTCAATCAGTCTCTCAATATCTCATCAGAAGTTCTTTTTGAGAATTAGCAGAGTTTATGTTTTATTGAAAATATTGTCACCATTATGATTATCAGTGTTTTCTTTAGTTGGGCAGTTTGACTCTTGGCTTTTTATGTGAGTTTGTGGTATTTGTAACAGTGTTTACCAAAAAAACATATAATTTGTTGCAAAAGAAACCAGAAACAATGATGATAATGATATAGTTTCAGCATCATAAAGTAATATTTCCTGCATGGAGCAAAAGTGGTTATTTGTTATTCATAGATTTTATTCACCAACAATACTTTCTTTCAACAGATCAGACATTGTGAATTTTTAAAATCATTGTTTTTTTTTAGACACACATTAAAGAATCAGCATATTAATCTTAACAATCGTGACACGCTTCATGCTGCAATTCATGCTAGGAGAGCATGAGTTTTATACTGTGGTGGCTCTCAGCATGTCACCATTGTTGAGATTCATATGCTGATTCTTGATGTCTATGTCTGTGTCTGTCTAAAAAATAATGTATTTTAAAAATCAAAAATCAGAATGTCTGATCTGTGGAATAAATAACGACTTTAATGAATTACTCTACTTTATAACGCTGAAAACTACATCACCTGATCATGTTTGTTATTGGCTTTTTTCAATGCATTGTGTTCTAGTAAACACTGTTACAAAAACCACAAACTCACATACAATGCCAAGAGTTAAACTGCCCAACTAAATGAAACACTAGTCACCATAATGGTGACCAAACATTTTCAATAAAAGGGATTTTAAAAGGAATTTCATTCTGAAAGAAATTTAAATAAGACTTTTCTCATTCCAGATCTGATTATCACACTGATGGAAGACTGCAGGGTAAGTTGTTGCAGGGTACATTTCTGAAACAACAGCTCAGTAATGCAAAATAATGTGTACTGTTTTGTATTTTTGTCAGCGTTGTTGGTTATTTGCACATAGATACATAATATGCTGAACTCTTTATTGTTTCTTTTGCACTGATAAAAATTTAAGTGTGAAATTACAATATATTCCAGGTTAATAATTGCATTTCTTTCTCAGTAATTCTACAGTAGGACTTCTCTTGTATCTAACTGCACTCTCAGAAATTTATTGAAGAAATCTACAGTACTTTACTACTGTTACTTTTGTCAAGTTTTTTTTTTACAGTGCATATATATTATGAAGGCACCCAGCATGCAGTGTGGCATAAATAGATTGTGCTGTAGAGTTTCTTGTTTGTTTTATCTGTGCTGCTGAACTTTTTTTTTTTTTTTTGGTTCAATTTTAGCACTTTGTGTTCTTTATTTAGTTCGTAATGTTCAGAATTTATCTTTTTTATTATTATTATTATTATTATTATTATTATTATTATTATTATTATTATTATTTGAGTGTCACCATTGTTGTGATTTGTATGTCAAGCATTGATGTCTGTGCATCAGGTGATAAGAAAAGATGTCACACCTTTCAAAGATAAATCTTAGCAGCTGCTTCACAAATGTGAATTATCCATCCATGAACAATTTTGAATTTGAAACAAGTTATTGGTAAATGTTTATGCTGAAATAACACTAATAATATAGTTTGATTAACTTATAATCAGCCAATTAGCTTATTTTATATTCTATCTTGTCATTGTTTTAACAAATGTTTTCATTTATCACACTTCTGACTAGATCAGAAATTTGAATATGAATATACAAGGTCCAAGATCCCAAGCAAATGCAACACTGATCACCATTGTAGTGACTTTAAAACAATTACAGTAGTAAACATTTATAATTTCTTACAGTGGCATGATTAAAGACAACTTTATAATGTGAATTCACTGTTGAATCATAGTAATTCATAAGAAAATGACCCAGCATACATTAATTTCACCAAATATTTCTGACTACATTAATTTATTGTAAAATAATACTCTTTAATCCTGTAAATTCCTGGCAGTTTTTACAGTGTACTTTGTAGGAGAATACAAACAACTTTTATTTGACTTAAACATTTAAAGAAAGACATAAAATCAACAAATACTCCACAGTGCACACAGGTTCAGTTTTCAGTTTTATTTGTAAAGCTCATTTGTGATTTCAGAGTCAGACCACAGGACGATGTGTAGAAAATCTTCTTGACCGGATAGAGAACATTACAACTAATGTGCTCCCATTGACCGTAAGACAAAAATGACAAAATAATCATTATTCCATAAAAAAAAAAAAGCTTTCTTTTGTTTCAACGTTTACAAATATTCCTATTTATATGATCACTAAAATAGGATGTGAAAACTATTTTGGATATGGTCCTCAACGCTTCAGAGAAGGTTTTAGAGTCATCATCAGCTGACCCAAATAAACTGGTGTCAGATGGAAACCGTGTGTTAAAAGCCAGCGAGAAGCTTGTGTCCATGTTGGTGATGCAGACAAACACAACCGCTAATGTCAGTTTCACTCTTGACAATGTGGGTAAGTGAAAACAGAACTGTGAATAAGCTGTGACATCACTGACTTAATGTGCTCAAGTCTAGAAGACATTTTCACTTTTTTAGATTATTTACTTTTTTTACTCCGTTACGGATTTATTCACATAGTTGTATTTTATTTTATTTATTTATTTATTTTAATCAGAGGTAGAAGTCTTCATGGTTGGACCAAATGTCACCTTAGATAAAATTCCTCGACTTGACACGACAAATTCTTCTGTGGACATTGATCTCATTGGAATCGCCAGGAACAACAATGAAACAAGTACATTAAATGTCTTGATGTGATTTTATTTGAAGAAAGAGACATAAACACACTAAACCAGTGGTTCTCAACCACATTCCTGGAGGCCCACCAACACTGCACATTTTGCATGTCTCCTTTGTCTGACACACCCATTTTAGATCTTTGAGTCACTACTAATGAGCTGATAACCCTAAACAGGTGTGTTTAATTAAGGAGACATGCAAAATGTGCAGTGTTGGTGGGCCTCCAGGAATGTGGTTGAGAAACACTGCACTAAACCACATTTACTTAGGGTTTTTATTATTATTATTATTATTATTATTATTATTATCATTGTTTTTATTTTACAGCATTGAATGGAAGTTTCTTTTTCTTTTTCTGTTTCTGTCACACAGGATCAGCTGCTGTGACTTTCATGAGCTACAACTCAATGGAGAATCTACTGAAGCCCGACTTCTTCAACACATCAGATGACACGATTAAAACCATGATGTCCACTGTGATCTCAGCTACTCTTCACAAAACCACCAACACTAAACTCATCAAACCAGTCAACTTCACCCTCAAACACATCAGAGTGAGAGACTGAAATGTGTTTCTGTCCAACTTGAGAACTGATAAACATCTGAAAACATCTAATATTCAGTCTTGTAATATTTTTTGCATGTTCTTTCTTCTTTCTGTAGGAGTTCGACCCCAGCGGTTCTCTGTCCTGTGTGTACTGGAATATCAGCGAGTGGATTGTAGATGGTTGTTCTGTTTTAAAGACCAACAGCAGCTACACTGTGTGTTCCTGTGTCCATCTGTCGACATTCGCTCTCATCATGCAAACCAGCAGACCACCAGAGGTACGAGAACATTTATAGTGACCTTTGAAGAGCAGCACAGATTTGGCACTCATGTACTCTGACGTTTTCACAGAGCGACTCACTGCTGGATTTGTTGAATTTGGTGTGTGTGATCGTGGGGCTGGTGTTCTTCAGTTTGTCCCTGTTGACCTTTGCCCTTTGTCAGTGGAGTCCTAGAGTGAATAACGTGGCTCGAATCAACATCTGCATCAGTCTTCTGCTGGCTCACCTTCTGTTCCTGCTCACACAACAGTTCCTGAGCCTCATACGCCCTCATCAGGTGAGAATGATGAAGGAGCCCTACAGCTCAGCACAGCCTCACTGAGAATCATCATAACCGTCTCTCTTATTCTCCAGGTGTTGTGTGCTGTGATATCAGGTGTGCTGCACTTCCTCTTTCTCTCTGGCTTTATGTGGATGTTCATTGAAGCTGTGCTGCTCTTCATCTGTGTGAAGAACCTATCACAGATCAGCTCCATTAATAGGGAGGTGCTTAGCAGTGGATTCCTGTGTGTGATTGGATATACGGTTGCTCTGGTTGTAGTGGCCGTGTCTGCTGTGGTGGGTCCTAAGGGCTACGGAAGTGAAATGTGAGTTTAGTTTGAGAGACTCTTTGTTGAACATCTTCATCCATGTTTGCTCATTGATTATTTTACTGTATCTTCCTCCAAACAGGTGCTGGATTAAAATTGATAAAGGCTTCATCTGGAGTTTTCTGGGACCTGTTTGCATGATACTAACAGTAAACACATTTCTCATTTAATTTTGCACATGTCTTTGTATTAAATGGAAAACAATGGGATTAATTACTATTTTTTACTTTGCAGTCAAACACGATTCTCTTCCTCAAAATCATCATCATTCTGAACTCAACTCTCAGAAATCTCAATGCTGAAGTTTCACAGTTGAAACAAACCAAGTAACAAACATGATTTAATTGCTCTGTTAAAAAAGAACATGTAGTCAATAAAGACACATTAACTCTCTCTGTTTCTCTGCAGAATTATTGTATTTAAAACTCTGGCTCAGTTTGTGGTTCTTGGTTGCTCCTGGATTCTGGGTTTCTTCACTAATGGCAGGAAGGAGCTGGAGATCATCTTCCTGATCTTGAACTCCCAGCAGGGAACCTTCATCTTCCTGATCTATTGTGTCCTTAATAATGAGGTCAGAAATTTTTCAATCCTACTCTATAAGAAAACCATTTCAGCGTCTCCAGAGACAGTAAAAGAAAGGAAATCATCAGTATTTACTTCTAAAAATGCAAATCTTGTCTGCTTATTATAAACAAATTCCACTATGGTTGATGAGTTTCAGAGGTTAAATTCATGTCATGAAGTCACTCAGCTCCTCTCGTCTCATTCTTGTACAGATCAGACAGCAGTACAGGAAGTTCTTCAGATGTCTTTGCTGTGGACCCAAAAAACACTGAGGACTAAAGCATCATGATCGGGAAATAAAATGTACTGCTGAAGTGATTTTATATGACAGAATCAATGTTTTTGGATGTTAATTGTCATAGTCACCGCTCCTTTCTGCAAATGATAGAAAAACATGTTATACGAGTGTCTAATTTTATAGCTGTTAATACTATTGATGTGAAGCTCATAAACTGTTTTATTCAGTCTTTTTTAAACACACAGGATTTTCTCATTAGAGGGTGAAAAGCATATTTTTACAGATTCCTCAAAATAATCAAACTTAAACATTTTACAAGTAAATCGTCACACACTCACACCACCAAAGACTCTGTTTGTTTTCGTTCACTGTTTCTCCTTGCCTTGTTTGTCATCATGGTCACTGATTTGATTTCATGTCATTGTGTTCAGGTGTGCTAGTGTCATTATCCCTCCTATTAAAGTTCAGCTCAGTTTGTTTGTCTTTGACGGATTTCGTCAGTGTTAATGTTGTGTTGAAACTGCCTATTGGTGTTGGATCTTACCTTGTGATATTCTGTAGTGCACCAGAATATGGAGACGAAGAGATAGGCTACTGTATATTTGATGTGTATTTATTAACAGCTGTTTACACGGGAACACACGAGCTGGATCTGCCACCAAACACAGGCAACAACAACACTGCTTACGCTGAGAGATTCAGCCACTTGTTGCACAAGCATGCCTTCTAGTGGTCACACTCCCAACTAACATTATACTTCATTACAACCTAGTGGATTAAATAAGCCTGTTATATATCATCTATGTCTTTGTATTTGTATGACATGAATGTTAGCAAATTAAAAAAAAACAAAAAAAAAAAAACTGAAGAATGTTTGTATGCGGTAAAGGGAAATAAATTAATTTACATTGTATAGAATCACTTATTTAGTGTAAAGTTATAAATTATATTTTTGTTTGTGGAGCTCAGAAAGCTGACTGTTTCTTCTGTAAGGACCCAATTTACAGTACATTACTTTAAATATTTATATTCCTCATACAAAATGTCATATAAATGCAAAATTTATTTTCAGGATGGAGGACCACAGGTTTTATGGGTATTGTGATATACATTTGGAAATGAACTATAAAAGTAACTCAATGAACAGCTAATGTCTTATTCAGATTGAATCTGTATTGTAATTTGGGTTAAATTGTGAACACACAAATGATTAAATTGCATCTTACAAAGTATCTTAATAAACTAATAACCATTAATATAGTAATTGCATTTTAAAACTTTTCGTGTTCCACAAAAAGCTCCATAATAGACTAAACTTTGATTTGAGAAGAATATCCTAGTTTGAAATAATGCACTGAATTAGTGTTTAAACCACAAAATTACCTCACTCTACCGAATTGGAAAAAAGTTCCCTCAAAAAGCACTCCATTTACTTGTGAACCACTCTCTCAAACACAACTTTCTGATGTTTTACGAAATTCAATGGTGATAAAACATATTCTTCAAAATAAGAATTGCAAGCATCAAAAAAAAAAAAAAAAAAAAAAAAAAAAAAGCATTAAATGCAGCTTTAACGGCTCATTCACTAGTCAAAATCACTAGTTCCCTTATGCATATAAGGATATGAGAAAACTCATTTTTCTCCGATTACTGAAGCCTTTTTCAATAACGCAGTGTAACCGCACGGCCATTGGTTCTGGCAGAAGAGAAAAACGAACCAATGACGGCTCGGCGGAGCTACATGAGCCTATGGCAAGGAAGCCCACCAGAGCCTGCCAAAATGGGTGGGGCATCTGGTCATTTAAGCAGGCATTTCCCCACAGGATCTCCACATGGAACTCTAGAAGAGCATATTTCTCTGGTGTTTGTTCTAAAATGCCGAACCTCTCAGCATGTCGCTTGTTGGCTCCACCCCCGCAAGCTGCGTTCATTGAGCACGAGACTTCTCACTGTGAGAATGAGTTCAATGCTGACAGCGCTCAGCTGAATACGACATGACGCTCTCTCTTGACTCAGGTGAGACTCATGGAATATATTCACTCTGAAAGAGCATATGTCTCCGGTGTTTGTTGTAAAATGCTGAGCCTCAGAGTGCTTTGTTTGCCGGCTCCACCCCCGCAAGCTGCATTCATTGAGTTCAAGTGCTCTCACTATGAGAGTGCGAGAGCAAACTCAATGCTGACAGCGCTCAGCCAAATATGACATGACACTCTTCCCTGACTCAGGTGAGACTCATGGAAAATATTCACTCCCAAAGAGCATATTTCTCTAGTGTTTGTTGTAAAATGCCGAACCTCTGAGCATGTCTCGCCGGCTCTGCCCCCGCAATCCATGTTCATTCACTCTCACCACAAAAGTGCAAGTCCCGCCTCACTGCACTCAGACCACTTTCTCTGCTCACATCCTCCGCTCCGAGGTGATGACTTTGCTGGTGAAAGGAGCCATAGAAATGGTTCCCCCTGCCCAGAGCGAGTCAGGCTTTTACAGCCACTACTTCCTTGTCCCCAAAAAGGATGGTGGCCTCAGGCCCATCCTAGATCTCAAACATCTGAACCGCTCCCTCATGAGATGGAAGTTCATGATGACTACACTGAAACAGATCCTTGCGCAAATATGCCCAGGGGACTGGTTTTTCTCGCTGGATCTGAAAGATCTGTACTTTTCTTGAAAATTAAATTTGCGTAAATTCTTGAGATTCGCCTTCGAGGGAGCGGTTCGAGGGAGTGGTAAACGGTTCACGAAATTTGGGAGATCTTTGGGAAGGCAGAGGTCGATCTCTTCGCCTCAGAAGACAACTCTCACTGCCCAACCTACTTTTCGAAGGAGAGGGACACGCTGGCCCACGACTGGCCCAGCCTCTTCCTTTACGCTTTCCCCCCCATTGCTCTGATTCCTCAGGTCATCAGGGAAAACATGCACAAAGTGCTTCTTGTGGCTCCGCTTTGGAGGAACCAACCTTGGTTCTCGAAGCTGTCTCAGCTGCTTGTAGCAGCCCCGTGGCCCATTCCCCTGAGGCAGGACCTCCCCTCTCAGGGAAATAGAACGATTTGGCACCCACAGCTTGAGATGTGGGTACTGCACTTTTGGCCTCTCGATGGGAACCTGTGGACCTCCCCGAGAGAGTGTTGAACACTATCTCCCAGGTTAGAGCCCCGTCTACAAGACACCTCTATGCCCTTAAATGGTCTGTCTTCTCCACCTGGTGCATAGCTTGGAATGAAATCCCGGCCTCTTGTGACATATCAGCAATACTGTCTTTTCTCCAGGAGTGCTTGAATAAGGGCCTCACCCCTTCCACGCTCAAAGTATACGTGGCAGCCATAGCATCGTTTCATGCTCCCATTGCCAGCCAGTCGGTAGGAAAGAACAACTTTAGTTGTTTGGTTTCTGAGAGGTTCCAGGAGGCTCAACCCGCCTCGCCCTCTTACCATTCCTACCTGGGACCTTTCCATGGTCCTGAGGGCTCTAAAGGGCCCTCCTTTCGAGCCGCTGCAATTCGCTGACTTTCAGCCCCTGATGCTTAAGACCGCCCTTCTGCTAGCGTTAGCATCGGTCAAGCGAGTAGGCAATTTACAGGCTCTCTCTGTGAGCCCTACCTGCCTCGAATTCGGGCCCAATGACTCCAAGGTCGTCTTGAAACCAAGGCATGGCTATGTACCCAAGGTGCTCTCTACCCCGTTTAGAACACAAGTCATAACACTCTCAGTGCTTCCTCCTTCTGGAGTAGAGCAAGAGTCCAACTTACTCTGCCATGTCAGGGTATTGAGAACTTACGTAGAACGTTCCGCCTCCTTCAGACAGTTGGAACAACTCTTTGTGTGCTTCAGCGGCCGCACCAAGGGGCTTCTGGTCACAAAAGAAAGACTTTCACGTTGGATTGTTGCACAATCTCTCTCTGTTACTCTTCTATGGGCCTGAATTGCCCCATTGGAGTAAAAGCCCATTCCACTCCACTAAGGGTATGGCCTCATCTTTGGCCTGGTCCAGTGGTGTTTCCATTAGCGATATCTGTGAGGTGGCCGGCTGGTCACCCCATTAGGGCCTCAGCCCCTCTGTTACACGCTCTGGACCCCCCCTGGTGCCCAGGCTGTGTAGCCCTTATGGGAACGATCGAGCTGGGCATGGCTCGACCATTAGTTCAGCCAGCTGGTCCGCTGGGGACTCCGACCTGGTCCTTAAACTTAATCCTCTAGGCCCTTATTGGTGCCTATGATAAGTTTTTAGTCGTTCCCTATCATAGCATGGCGTGATTGAATATGTTCCCCATATGCGTCTAGCGACGCAGTACGAGTGTAGTATCGAAAGGGAAAATGCAAGTCATTTTCATTGCCCTAATGAACAACACGATTATTTACTGGACCTAGTTTTTCTACAGTCCGATAAAGGCTGATCCATTTTGCTGCAAATTTAGCTGCAAATTGTTGAAAGGCCTTGGAAAGGGGATGTGCTTTCATCCAAACCCTATCATTCCTGGAATAATTCGCATTCCGACGACCAGCATCATAAAAAACTTTCTGTTTCTCCTTAGCGCAGGACAAGTTATTTTTTACCATCTCCTGCAAATCTTTAAAAACCCTGAGTCTGGTTTGGTGTGAACACATTCAAATAGTCCTTTCAACCTTCTTTGAAACTCTTCTGGGGAGTGTCAAGTACTTTCCTGAACAGATGACATTGTCATCTAGATAAACCAAACAACACTGTCCTAAACAGTCAGCCAACACCCTATTCATGAGCCTATGAAATGTGGCTGGCCCATTCTTTAAACCAAAAGGTAACACCTTGAACTCATACAATCCAAAGGGGGACAAAAAGGCAGTCACTGAATGGCATCAATTGTTTGATTGGTAAAAAAAAAATTGCATACAGTCATTAAGGACCTCCAAAAAATCAGTATGTACCTTTTCAACTACTGTTAATTTCTCTTTAGGAATGTCTTGAGTTCAGTGTTTTCCTCAAACCATTTTTTTTTTCTACCAGGCTACAGTGTCCACAAATAAACTTTTAAGTGAATCAATTTCCTGATTTAAAAAAAAAAAAAAAAAAAAAGTTAAATTATCTGCTTGGTTCACCGGAACCGATAAGAAGGACACCAAGCAATGGTTATTCTTAACCCATGTCATCATCTAACAAAAACCACTCCGAAGGGCTATCATAAAATGGTCCCAGATTACTATCATCTCCAGGGAAACTAATAAGAGAAGTACTAGGCTCCATAATTACAAAAATGATCACAATAGGCCAATAAACACACAACATTTGAGGGTCCCTGTTCTGGCGCCATTTCTATGACAGCTAATATAGGGATGACGCTTAAACAGTTCTTTTATGGCAAGGGACAACATGATTTGGTTTAAAAGCTTCTATTCAAGCTCAATTCAGATCAAGATATCACATCTCAGTTCAGTACATCATATTCAAAAGAAAAAGAAAAAAAAAAGTTAGAAAAAAAAAAAAAAAAAAATAGGTGGGCACCAGGTGAACGGGAAAGTGTCTCCCTCGTCTACTTGTGACCAAAACGCATTTTAATACCAGGTGTAATCAGGGGCTTATTGTGACCATTGAAGAACAGCACAGATTTGGCATGTTTTCTCAGAACGACTCACTGCTGGATCTGTTGAATTTGGTGTGTGTGATCGTGGGGCTGGTGTTCTTCAGTTTGGCCCTGTTGACCTTTGCCCTTTGTCAGTGGAGTCCTGGAGTGAATAATGTGGCTCGAATCAACCTCTGCATCAGTCTTCTGCTGGCTCACCTTCTGTTCCTGCTCACACAACAGAGATTGTGCTAAAAAGTTGTTACTCAAGGATAGATCAGTAACTGTTCGTGATCCAGCTTAAGCTGTAATTACAATCTCCAGAGTGATACTGGATACAACAATCTGAGATTTACAGATATGAAGTTTACCAGTTTATTAGGCACCACCCAAAAAGGCATAAGGTCTTTATACAATTGTTTACTGTTAGTTGTAACGAGTGTTTCTGTGCACTTCGCTATGTATGTTGATGATAATGCAAGGGAGAGAGAGTTTATGGATAATATTTTAATGCACACTTGCGCTGTGTTTTATTAAGCTCTTACCGTGATTTACTAGAGTGAAAACAAACGCTTCATATTTTGTGTGAAGTACAGTAAACGTCATAAAACTCATCGGTAAAGTTTTGGCCATCATTCGGACGGGGTCTGGTACAACAGGCTTGTACTAATATAGTGGAAGAAGACAATATAAGTTAAAACCGTAATTGAACTAAACTATACCTGATCTCCATGCAGCATATATTCGCAGTTTCTGACATTATAGCGCATGCTGACTGACTCCTTGCACAGGAGAACGAGCTCTTGAAGCTCCGTCCTCTTAGGCAGAGTGCAGTAGCTCATTTTAAAAGGCACACATGGCACGTTTTTGCTCAACTCCAAAAAGTGGCAATTTTAACATGCTATAAAAAATTATTTGTGGGGTATTTTGAGCTAAAACTTCACGTACACACTCTGGGGACATCAGAGACTTATTTTACATCTTGTAAAAGGGGGCATAATAGGTCTCCTTTAATAGACAATTCACAAACCGGTTGTTCTGGTTGTGGTGACCATGTCTGTCAGGTTGGTTCCTGAAGGCTACAGCAGTGAAGAGTAAGTTGTTGTTGTTGTTTAAAGTCAATTTGACTAGAAGGAAATAAAACGGCTTGGGGTTTTTGTGACATTTCTGCCATCTGATAAAATACATTTTTACATACACTGTATCGTCACATATAAGATTAAAAAAAAGTCAACACTTTAAGTAGTATTTCTGTCAAATTCATTCCATTATTATTGTGTTTTTTTCCCAAACAGCTGCTAGATTAAAAGTGAAAACATTTCCTAGAGTTTTCTGGGTCCTGTTTGTGTCATACTAGCAGAAAGTACATTTCTTAATTGTCATTATTTTAATTTATATTAAAGGGGAAAAAAGGTGATTATTCTTTTTTCTACTTTTCAGTTAAACATGATTCTCTTCATCAACATCAGTCTGAAACTGTTTCAGATGGTTCAGTCTAACTAAAAAGAACCAGTTCAAAATAACAATTCGCTCACGAACTGGACTTCATTATTTAATTAACTGCAACACTACTTCAGTGTTAGTTTTTAACAGTGGACCCCATGAGACACAGAGCACTGTTAATTTAACACTGAGAATTTTGCTGCATGGGGTGGATTTTCATGTGATACTTGTACAACGTAAAATAGTGAGATGAAACACTGATTATTTTTCTAGTTCAAGGTTCTTGCTTTCAAAATATGCTTCTACTCTTCATGCAGATTCCATAGGATAATATTCTCATAAACAGACTCTATGAACCTTATTTAAACTACGACAGAACATTTGTTGCAAACAAGATTTTACAATGTAGAAACAATGGGTTCTATTCACATGATAAATATGAATATTTGACTTGCTGAAGTTTGTAACGAAGAGCAGTTTGATGAGCTTTTGGTAACTTTGCTGGGCTTTTAACATTAAAGATGAATTTGAAGCTGTTGTTGTCTTTGCAAACCCACTTTTGGAGTACAGTGTCGAAAATATGTGTAATGGCAAATATGAAGGTCTAAGATGATGTAAAGGTCTAAGGATGGAGAATAAAGGCCTAAGATGATAACAAGGAGAAATCTTTTTTTTTTTTTTTTTTTTTTTTTTTTAATCTGCTTAAAAGCAAATGTACCATGTTTTTAGAAATGTGATCTTTGTATTAATTTAATATTTTTGTAAATGGTGTGCTTTCTGTCTAAATTTGCATGCAAATTTGAATTTTAGCAGGAAGGGATTACAGTATGTTAGTTTCCTTATTGGATGAGCAGATAACTTTCATATGATGTTCTGCCACAAATATTTATGTCTAGTCAGTCTAGTTGGGTCAAGAAACTTGTATCAGGTGAGTCCCTCTTTACATGCTTAAATGAGAATTAAATGCTTTAGTGTTTCTATCAATCTATCAATGTTTGTTATACTGTAGTCTAGTTTCACAGTATTTCTGGTCATGTGTCGTTCCACATCTGTAAGACCTTAGTTCATCCTCTGAACACAAATTGAGATATTTTTGATATATTGAAAGATTTAGAAAGATTGCCATCATGAAACAATTTCTGTGATCGTGGCTCTTAATCGGTGGTCCTATGTCGTACAGTGAGAGAGGTTCAAAGGTGGCCGTTTTTTTCCTGGTCTACAATAGCCTACAATCATTTTCTGACAGTGTCAGAAATTCAGCATGATCTTAAAACTGCTTACCTCAAGCTCTTTTCCCTTCTTCTTTCGCCGCTTCCTTTTTTTTCCAGCACACATAAAAACTACAACTGCCAAAGTGTGATTCAACATAGTGTTTTGCTTATCACTAGCACATGCTGATGACATATTATTTTTCTATAGAAACTTGCATCGTAGCCTACAAGTCAACAGGTGTCATCATCGTACAGTCTACATGCTTGTCGTACTCAAGTTTAATAGATCCATGTCGCACAGTGTGATTTGTAATGATCTTATAGGATTGCTAAAATCGTGCAGTGTATCCTGGGCTTACAGCAGGGGTGTCCAACCCTACTCCTGGAGAGCTACCATTCTGCAGATTTCAGCTCTAACCCCAGTCAAACACACCTGAATCAGCTAATCAAAGTGTTCACGATTGCTTGATAATTACAGACAGGTGTGTTGGAGCAGGGTTGGAACTGAAGTCTGAAGGACGGTAGCTCTCCAGGAGCAGGGTTGGACATCCCTGGATTAAAGGCTTAAAAGCAACAGACTTAATCTTGTTCTGTCATGTCAGAAGGGTGCTGGTTACATAGAGTATGATAGTAATTGTCCCCCTGTAGTTTGTTTCTGTTTGGTTAAACTGACAGTATTACACCCTCACACCTTGTTACTACATACTCCACTCTCCCCATCACAGCTAATTTTTGTTTTGTCTCTAAATTTGTTTCAGAAAATTGACTCCTGAGATGGTTGGTTGAATAAAATAATCAACAGTTGACACTATCAGATTCCATAATGTTGTTCATTATTTTTAAAAGTAAGTATTTTCCTGTTTTGATTTAGAACAAATGTATGGCATATTTTAAATACTAACTGAGAATAAAATATATGGCTTAAAAATGCATTATTAGTTTTTAACAGAAATTGATGTGTACTTTATGTGCATTTATAGCTCAGCTTTTTTTTTTTTTTTTTTTTTTTTTTTTGTTAAAACCAGATTAATATTTATTTGATCTAAATGTTGTGCACAATCAGTACCAGCAACAGCATCGCACAGCATTACCTTTCCATCCTCAGAAACTTCATCAGTCTACATTCATTTCATCAGTAACAGTGTTTTCCAATTAAAAAAAAAAAGCATATATCCTTAAAGGAACATGCCACTATTTTTGAAAATAGGTTCATTTTCCAACTCCCCTAGAGTTAAACAGTTGAGTTTTACCGTTTTTGAATCCATTCAGCCGATCTCCGGGTCTGACGGTAACTTACCACTTTTAGCATAGCTTAGCATAGATCATTGAATCTGATTAGACTGTTAGCATCTCGTTAAAAAAATTACCAAAGAGTTTTGATATTTTTCCTATTTAAAACTTGACTCTTCTGTAGTTACATCGTGTACTAAGACCGATGGAAAATGAAAAGTTGCAATTTTCTAGGCCGATATGGCTAGGAACTATACTCTCATTCCGGCGTAATAATCAAGGAACTTTGCTGCCGTACCATGAGTGCAGCAGGCGCAATGACATTACGCAGGGCCTGAAAATAGGCTAACTTCCATCAACATAACCAGCGTGACCACCTGCTTGCACAGGGAGCGTGCCTTGCAACCATGGAGACATTTGTGAGAGGCAATTCAGAAGATATTTACTTTGGTGCAGATCCTGAACCGTATCTATTTGAACCGGAATACACTGAAGATGAGCTTTTGGAACGTGAAAGTTAGTCTATTTTCTAGTGAATGATTAATGTGTTATATTGTAAATGAAATTGGGAGAAAAGATCACAAATGTGCAGTTGTCCTTTTTCATGTGGAATACAAAAGAAAACAATAAAATAATCATGAGGAAAAGAATTCAGTGACTGAAAAATAGGGGTGTAACCTCAGTTCTGAAGTCACAGTTTGGTACAGGGCAGCAGGGTGGAGAAAACTAAAAAAAAAAAATAATAATAATAATTATTAAACAGCAGTTTACTGAACACATTGTGTCTCTGTCTTTAAATTAATTTAAATACAATTATTTTTTATAAGGATAAAAACAATATATCTATGCTAATGCTGCAGCCTATATATATATATATTCCAACAAAGAATTGGAGTAGAAACATAATTTTACTCCAATTCATTGTTGAAGTATAATCATTATGATCAATATAACTTGTTTTCATGACGGATTTATTTAAACATAGGCCTACATTAAATAATTAAGACATCACTAACAGGTTAAGTAAAATATATTTAATATATAGGATAATATATTGCATATATTTAGCAAAATGCTCCTCTAGAATTAATGTCTCTAGCGAACTAACTAGTGTGGACACTGAATGACTTGCCTGAGATAAATGTAATGCTATACGTGACACATTTACAAGCTGTTTTATTGATGACTTTCCATGCTTGAAACACCGATTGAGCGATTACACTAGATAAGATATGATCCAGTAAGTTGTACTACTGTATCTTTCAACATACCTTCAGATTTTTATCCATGTTTATTTTGTGCTGTATCTAGTAAAGAGGAAGGGATGATCGCGTTCTCTTGTGCTCTGCGCTGCTGAACTGAGGCACCTATACAGCGATCTGTCACGCCACATCAGAAAGCATCAAAGCAGCATTTATTATTTTAATTTCATGATGAAATTGCCAGAATTTGAAAGATGACACTTCGTTTCTTATCAAAAGTAATATAACACAGAGCTTATTGTGATTATTGGTGGTTAATGGTGGTGGTTAAAAATGGTTAGGCTACTATGCTGTATTCATTGTGTACATGTGCGCACCGAACCATAAGACATGTACCAAAAATGACGAATATGTGTACAGTTACACCTCTACTTGATAGGTATTCTTGTTATACCATGTCACATTAAAATATTAAGCATTTCATGATTCTCTTGACGTCTGAAAATAGAACATGAAGGACATTTTACAGCTCGTTCAGTCAAACTGATGTATAAGGATTATTTGTAGAGCAACCTTATGATTTGAAATTTCTTTTGAGTCTTTTTGAGTGGAACTTCCCCAAACTGGAAGTGCCTCCCATAATCTAAAACGCAGTAGTCTCTTTTGGAAAAAGGTGGATAGACATAGAAATCATTGTGATTTAGAAATAAGATCATGTGGGTGTTTGAATCAAGATCACAATCTTTTAATGATTAATTGTGCAGCTCTACTACAGAGACAGACTCTACTAATTTAACACGTTTTACAGGTTAGTAGGTAAGATCTTTGATCAACTGAATTGATAAGGCTTGCTTAGATATATGTGCCTTTCATTAAGACATGATAAGCAAATTGCCTCACCTAAATAATAATTAGAGCAGCAATAGCCACCACAGAAGACTTGAAGATAATTGTTGAATGCTAGTGTTTCCACTGCTTGTTCATCATTTCAGCATTGTTTTTCCTGATGGTTCACCACTATCCTTCCATGTTTTTAGTTCTTAACACAATTCTTGTGATTTCAACAGTCTCCTTTGTTGTTTTCTTTGCTTGATGCAGGCCAAAATTTTGCCCCTTCTGAAAGAAAGTAATGCCATTTCCACAACGTTGGGGTACAGTATCTGACATGGTTGTTAAAGAAAAGAGAAACTACCCATTGCTTCCATGTTAAAAGAATTGTTACCAGCTGAATATCAATCACTGCAAAAATTATTTGCTAATTTAGTTCAGAATGACAACAGTTTATATGAGTACATGGTGTAAATTAGAGGTCAACCGATTAAAGGGATAGTTCACCCAAAAAATGAAAATTTGATGTTTATCTGCTTACCCCCAGGGCATCCAAGATGTAGGTGACTTTGTTTCTTCAGTAGAACACAAATGATGATTTTTAACTCCAACCGTTGCAGTCTGTCAGTCGTATAATGCATGTCAATGGGAACACAATCTATGAGAGTAAAAAAAACATGCACAGACAAATCCAAATTAAACCCTGCGGCTCATGACGACACATTGATGTCCTAAAACGATCGGTTTGTGCGAGAAAACCAAACAGTATTTATATCATTTTTTACCTCTAATACACCTCTATGTCCAACTGCCTTGAGCGCACGCACGGCATCCGGTGCGTGAGGTGTGTACGCGCACTGGCGTAGTTTAAAGGATTAGTCCACTTTCAAATAAAATTTTCCTGATAATTTACTCACCCCCATGTCATCCAAGATGTTCATGTCTTTCTTTCTGTGGTCGAAAAGAAATTAAGGTTTTTGATGAAAACATTCCAGGATCATTCTCCTTATAGTGGACTTCAATGGTCTCTCCAAACGGTTGAAGGTTAAGGGTCTTATCTAGCGAAACGATCAGTCATTTTCTTAAAAAAGACAAATGTATATGCTTTATAAACACAAATGATTGCCTTGCACGTGCTTCCGCTTTCCGTATTCTTCAAAAAGCTTACGCTGTATGTCCTACGGCTTCCTTATTCAACTTACGGAAAAAACGCGGCGCCAGTTCCATTTTTTCTGTAAGTAGAATAGGGAAGGTGTAGGACATACAGCGAACAAAATAAGCTTTTTGAAGCTTAAAACCGATTGTTTCGTGTCTTAGGACATCAATGTGTCGTCACGAGCCGCAGGGTTTAATTTGGATTTGTCTGTGCATGTTTTTTTTTACTCTCATAGATTGTGTTCCCATTGACATGCATTATACGACTGACAGACTGCAACGGTTGGAGTTAAAAATCATCATTTGTGTTCTACTGAAGAAACAAAGTCACCTACATCTTGGATGCCCTGGGGGTAAGCAGATAAACATCAAATTTTCATTTTTGGGTGAACTATCCCTTTAATTGGCCGGCCGATTAATTGGGCCGATTTTGGGAATTTTTTAATTAATCGGCATCGACCGATTGTGCTGCAAATTAGGTCGATTAATAGGCAGAAGCATCTGCAAGCAGCTAAGCATTGTTGTGGAACACTTCACGCTGCTTCTTGCAGCAAGCAGATTGCCATTCCACTGGCATAACCCTGTGATGTCTCCTGTGTCCCCTGTGTTTTGTAGAGAGCTACCTGGTAACTTCCCAAGAAAACGCTAAGACTTAAGTTCTTATCCTTAGTTCTTAATCTAGCCTTATATATTTCATTTGTTAAATATGCTGCTACTTTTCGAGAGAAAATGAGAATAACATTTGGAGAGAGAATGCGAGTAACTTTTTGGAACTGTATTGTTAGCGAGCCTTCAACCAGCTGTAGTTTAGGCTACAGGTAGGCACGTGTACCAAAACCTGGTAACGAGCCCAGCGGCTAATTTATTATAGTAGCCTGTGTTGTATAGATGAGCTCATGTGTTATCAATTCTGTTTCTGTACCAGAGAATTTCTCTCCCTCTGAGGCTGTGTGTGAGATGGAGCAATTCACACTCTGCAGCCATGCCTTGTTCACATACAGCTTCAGCTATGATGGCAGAGGACCGTTTTGAAAGCGTAATTACATTGTAGCCTACTAGAATTGATGCAGACCATGCTAAGCATCCTCAAACAATATAACATATAATATAATAAACAAGATTTGCCAAACGCTCCAGTGTATAGTTTGCACTCTGGAGAACGTCTAATGTATCTGTTTCCATTGTGTTTTTGCAGCGGTGAGCAGTGTAGCCAATCACAGACAGAGTTGTTGATCTCTTAGATGCAGTGGCCAATCAGAGGTATTTAAGTTAGTCAGAATCCACTCACAAAGTGTAGACATGATGTAAGTAAGAGATTTATTGTGCATTGTTTGTAGCTTCACTAAATATAAAGGAACTTTGTGAGATCGCGATGAACTGACAAAGCAACAGCGTTTTAGTGGTTATAAAGGGAGCGGTCTTGGCTCACTTTCGCACTACAGTCTATATAATCCATTTAATCAAACTTTACATTTAATAAAATGTATGTTTTTGTGTACTAAAACTTTATTTTTTTTCATCCAAAGTTTATTTGACAAAGTCTAGATTTTCGATTACCTGTTTTGTGTATTTAATATTTAACATATACATTATTTTTTATTTAAATTATACAAGTGCACTGATTGGAAAGGCTTGTGTTGTTCTGTATCAGTCAACCTCTAGTGTAAATTATCAATCTGTGTTAGGTTTTGAAAAAAAGAAGTGTTATTTTAGCATGTTTGACTTTGTTCTGAGAGGCAGCAAAAGTTTGACTTGAATTCATTTCATGTAGTCTAAACAGCAAAAAATAAATAATCTTTGTTTGTAAGATAACAACTCTCATGGCATAGTGCTGATGTTTAAGTCATTACTGTAACGGGTGCATGAAGATGAGACGAGGGCGAATCCAAATGCACACACAGTTTATTAACAAAAGGCCAAATCACAGATCCATTCCAAACCTTGAGCAGGCAAATAATCCAGACAAGAGTGACACAGTAACATAATCCAAAACACACAGAGAAAACAAGAGCACCCCCTGCAAACCACATGAACACCAACAATGACCCATAAAACCTAACTGAAAAGCAAGAGCTTAAATACACAAAGCAATGAGTAGATAATGAACAACAGCTGGAACTAATGAAGGTGACCATGGTGACTAATATGACAACACAGAAAAATGGAAACCAAACAGGAAAGGAACACAGACACAATTGAAACTCAGAATGCATTTCAACATAAAAGTCCTTTAACAAGACAAAACAAAAGACCCAGATTGTGACAATTACTATTATTTACAAAATTTACACCAGATATTTACAAAATTGTCTGAACAGATGTTGATGGTTTAAAAGATGGTCTAACAGTCAGTCCTAAATATCTGATTTGGGGAAAAAAAGAAAAGAAAAAAAATCAGATTTGTGTATAACTGAGAAAAGCATTAAACGTTGTATTTGTCCTCTTTTTTTTATGCCAGGTGTACAGTCACTGTTGACTATCATCACTTTAATCCTGTGTAAGTGTAAGCCAGTATTTTGACCTTGTCAACTGTATTACATTTTTTATACAAATGTTTACATTAATTTCTCTGTGTTTAGTCATTGTAAAATCTCAACACAGTTGTCTATGTAAGCATGCAACTTAACATACCAGTTAATGTCACTTTCAAAATGCATTCCTAAAGCATGCGTGCCTTACAGTGTTTTGGGCTAGCGGGAAAAACTACAGTAGAATTTGTGAAATTTTCAGGAATGAATATGGCTTTAGAATGGGGTTGTCAATCTCATAAATTTCCAAAATTTAAAATAAAAAATGTAAAATGCAAAAACTGTAGAAATTTAGAAAACATTTCATGAAAAGAACAGTGTAGTTTACAGAGCCTGCGGTTTTGCTAACTTTTAAGAGAAAAAAAATCTCAGTATTGAGAAATGCATGTCATTGTTAAACAGTGTAAGCTTGTGTGTTTCAAATTAAATGTGCTAAACATGCTGAAGATAAATTAACCTGGTTTGGTATTTGTGTAATCTGACTTTGAGCACATCTTTCTCGTCCTCAGGTTTTATATCAACCATTGCCGCTGAATCAAGATCAGCAGTTAGTCCAGTTTTGGAATGTCAGCTTGATAACGACACGTACATCTGCACCGGCGCTCAATACCGCATGTACTGCAACACAAGAATGCAACGCTTCTACTACCAGAGATACCAGAACCAAGACCAATACCAGTGCATGAGTAATGACTGTCTCTGTGTTGGTAATAAGGACACCTGCGCATGCTACTATAATACTTCATCCTGCTTCTGTGAGAATTTTAGCAATAATATCACTATGCCTACAGCAGTTAGGCCAGTTTTGGACTGTGAGCTTAATAATGATGCATACATCTGCACTGGTGCTCAGTACCACATGTACTGTAACACAGCAGTGCATCACTTTAGCTATTCACGTTATCAGTACCAAAACCAATATCAGTACCAGTGCTGGAGTAATAACTGTGACTGCCGTTTTAATAAGGACACCTGTACATGTTACAGTCTTACATGGTACAGTTCGTCCTGCTTCTGTACAAATTATGGCTATAGCATCACTCTCTCTTCAACACGTAATCCAGCCACAGTCACTGACTGTGTGCTTTATAACGACACATACATCTGCACCGGTGCTCAGTACCGCATGTACTGTAACTCAAGAATGCATGATTTCTACTACTGGAGATATCAAAACCAAAATCAATACCAGTGTGTGAATAATAACTGTTACTGCATTGGTAATAAGGACACCTGTACATGCTATAGTAGCACTTTGTCCACCTGCTTGTGTGAGAATTATAACAGTAGCATCCCTATCCCCACAGCAGTTAGTCCAGTCACAGACCCTGACTGTTGGTTTTATAATGACACATATATATGCACTGGTGCTCAGTACCGCATGTACTGCAACACAAGAATGCATGATTTCTACTACCAGACATATCAGTACCAATACCAGCACCAATGCTTGAATAATAACTGTAACTGCATTGGTAATAAGGACACCTGTACATGCTCTAGTAGCATTTTGTCCTCCTGCTTCTGTGAGACTTACGGTAAAATCATTGCTCTCACTACAGCAGTTACTCCAGTCTTTGACTGTGTACTTTATAATGACACATCATACATCTGCACTGGTGCTCAGTACAGCATGTTCTGCAACACAAGTTTACATGATTTCTATTACAATAGAAATGAGCACCGCTGTACAAGCAATATCTGTGACTGCCGTGGAAATAGGAACACTTGTACATGCTACTATAGTACTTCATCCTCCTGCTTCTGTACAAATTATGGCTATAGCATCCCTGCAGCAGTTACTCCAGTCTATGATTGTGGGCTTTATAATGAAACATATATCTGCACTGGTGCTCAGTATCGCATGTACTGCAACACAAGAATGCACAATTTCAACTACCAGAGATATAGATACCAAAACCAATACCAGTACCAATGCTGGAATAATAACTGTAACTGTGTTGGTAATAAGGACACCTGTATATGCTACTAGTAGCACTTTGTCCTCCTGCTTCTGTGAGACTTACGGCAATATCATTGCTCTCAATAGAGAAGTTACTCCGGCTTATGGCTGTGTGCTTTATAACAACACATACATCTGCGCTGGTGCTCAGTACCGCATGTACTGCAACACAACAATGCATCATTTCTACTACCGGAGATATCAGTATCAAAACCAGTATGAATACAGCTGCTGGAATAATAACTGTGACTGCCGTGGAAATAAGGACACCTGTACATGTTACAGTAGCACTTTGTCCTCCTGTTTCTGTGAGAATTACAACAATAACATCACTATCCCGACAGCAGTTAGTCCATTGAGAGTCTCTCACTGTGTTCTTTTTAACGACACGTACATCTGCACTGGTGTTCAGTACCGCATGTACTGCAACACAACAATGCATCATTTCTACTACTGGAGATATCAAAACCAAGACCAATACCAACACCAATGCTGGAATAATAACTGTAACTGTGTTGGTAATAAGGACACCTGTACATGCTATAGTAGGACTTTGTCCTCCTGCTTTTGTGAGTCTAATGGCAATATCATTGCTCTCACTACAGCAGTTACTCCAGCTTATGGCTGTGAGCTTTATAATGACACGTACATATGCGCTGGTGCTCAGTACCGCATGTACTGCAACACAACAATGCAAGACTTCTACTATCGGAGATATCAGTATCAAAACCAAGACCAATACCAGTGTGTGAATAATAACTGTAACTGTGTTGGTAATAAGGACACCTGTACATGCTCTTCAAGCGCTTTGTCTTCCTGTTTCTGTGAGAATTACAACAATAACATCACAATCCCGACAGCAGTTAGTCCATTGAGAGTCTCTCAGTGTGTGCTTTATAATGACACGTACATCTGCACTGGTGCTCAGTACCGCATGTACTGCAACACAACAATGCATGATTTCTACTACCGGAGATATCAGAACCAAAACCAATACCAATACCAGTGTGTGAATAATAACTGTAACTGCTATGGTAATAAGGACACCTGTACATGCTACAGTAGGACCTTGTCCTCCTGCTTCTGTGAGACTTACAGTAATATCAATGCTCTCACTACAGCAGTTACTCCAGTCTTTGACTGTGTGCTTTATAATGACACGTCATACATCTGCACTGGTGCTCAGTACAGCATGTACTGCAACACAAGTTTACATGATTTCTATTATAATAAAAACGAGCACCGCTGTACAAGCAATATCTGTGACTGCCGTGGAAATAGGGACACTTGTACATGCTACTATAGTACTTCATCCTCCTGCTTCTGTACAAATTATGGCTATAGCATCCCTGCAGCAGTTACTCCAGTCTATGATTGTGGGCTTTATAATGAAACATATATCTGCACTGGTGCTCAGTATCGCATGTACTGCAACACAAGAATGCACAATTTCAACTACCAGAGATATAGATACCAAAACCAATACCAGTACCAATGCTGGAATAATAACTGTAACTGTGTTGGTGATAAGGACACCTGTACATGCTACAGTAGCACTTTGTCCTCGTGCTTCTGTGAGACTTACGGCAATATCATTGCTCTCAATAGAGAAGTTACTCCGGCTTATGGCTGTGTGCTTTATAACAACACATACATCTGCACTGGTGCTCAGTACCGCATGTACTGCAACACAACAATGCATCATTTCTACTACCGGAGATATCAGTATCAAAACCAGTATGAATACCAATGCTGGAATTATAACTGTGACTGCCGTGGAAATAAGGACACCTGTACATGCTATAGTAGCACTTTGTCTTCCTGTTTCTGTGAGAATTACAACAACAACATCACTATCCCTACAGCAGTTACTCCATTGAGAGTCTCTCAGTGTGTGCTTCATAACGACACGTACATCTGCACTGGTGCTCAGTACCGCATGTACTGCAACACAAGAATGCATGATTTCTACTACCGGAGATATCAGAACCAAAACCAAGACCAATACCAGTGTGTGAATAATAACTGTAACTGTATTGGTAATAAAGACACCTGTACATGCTACAGTAGGACTTTATCCTCCTGCTTCTGTGAGTCTAATGGCAATATCATTGCTCTCACTACAGCAGTTACTCCAGCTTATGGCTGTGTGCTTTATAATGACACGTACATCTGTGCTGGTGCTCAATACCGCATGTACTGCAACACAACAATGCAAGACTTCTACTACCGGAGATATCAGAACCAAAACCAACATGAATACCGATGCTGGAATAATAACTGTAACTGTGTTGGTAATAAGGACACCTGTACATGCTCTTCTAGCGCTTTGTCTTCCTGTTTCTGTGAGAATTACAACAATAACATCACAATCCCGACAGCAGTTAGTCCATTGAGAGTCTCTCAATGTGTGCTTTATAATGACACGTACATCTGCACTGGTGCTCAGTACCGCATGTACTGCAACACAAGAATGCATGATTTCTACCACCGGAGATATCAGAACCAAAACCAAGACCAATACCAGTGTGTGAATAATAACTGTAACTGTGTGGGTAATAAGGACACCTGTACATGCTCTTCTAGCGCTTTGTCCTCCTGCTTCTGTGAGACTTACGGGAATATCAATGCTCTCACTACAGCAGTTAGTCCAGTCTATGACTGTGTGCTTTATATTGACACGTACATCTGCACTGGTGCTCAGTACCGCATGTACTGCAACACAAGAATGCATCATTTTTCTTACCAGAGATATCAGAACCAAAACCAATATGAAATCCAATGTTGGAATAATAACTGTGACTGCCGCGGAAATAAGGACACCTGTACATGTTACAGTCGCACTTTGTCTTCCTGCTTTTGTGAGAATTACAACAATAACATCACTATCCCCACAGCAGTTAGTCCAGTCTATGATTGTGGGCTTTATAACGACACATACATCTGCGCTGGTGCTCAGTACCGCATGTACTGCAACACAACAATGCATCATTTTTCTTACCGGAGGTATCAGAACCAAAACCAATATGAATACCAATGCTGGAATATTAACTGTAACTGCATTGGTAATAAGGACACCTGTACATGCTACAGTATCACTTTGTCCTCCTGCTTCTGTGAGACTTACAGCGATAGCATTGCTTTAACTACAGCAGTTACTCCAGTTTATGGCTGTGTCTTTTATAATGACACGTACATCTGTGCTGGTGCTCAATACCGCATGTACTGCAACACAACAATGCAAGACTTCTACTACAGGAGCTATCAGAACCAAAACCAACATGAATACAGATGCTGGAATAATAACTGTAACTGTGTTGGTAATAAGGACACCTGTACATGCTACAGTAGCACTTTTTCTTCCTGCTTTTGTGAGAATTACAACAATAACATCACAATCCCGACAGCAGTTAGTCCATTGAGAGTCTCTCAATGTGTGCTTCATAACGACACGTACATCTGCACTGGTGCTCAGTACCGCATGTACTGCAACACAACAATGCATGATTTCTACTACCTAAGATATCAGAACCAAAACCAAGACCAATACCAATGTGTAAATTATAACTGTAACTGCTATGGTAATAAGGACACCTGTACATGCTACAGTAGCACTTTGTCTTCCTGCTTTTGTAAGACTTACAGCAATATCAATGCTCTCACTACAGCAGTTACTCCAGTCTATGACTGTGTCTTTTTTAACAACATGTACATCTGCACTGGTGCTCAGTACCGCATGTACTGCAACACAACAATGCATCATTTCTCCTACTGGAGATATCAGAACCAAAACCAGTATGAATACCGATGCTGGAATAACTGTGACTGCCGTGGAAATAAGGACACCTGTACATGTTACAGTCGCACTTTGTCTTCCTGCTTTTGTGAGAATTACAACAATAACATCACTATCCCTACAGCAGTTACTCCAGCTTATGACTGTGAGCTTTATAATGACACATACATCTGCGCTGGTGCTCAGTACCGCATGTACTGCAACACAAGAATGCATCATTTTTCTTACCGGAGGTATCAAAACCAAAACCAATATGAATACCAATGCTGGAATTATAACTGTGACTGCCGTGGAAATAAGGACACCTGTACATGCTACAGTAGCACTTTGTCCTCCTGCTTCTGTGAGACTTACGGCTATAGCATTGCTTTAACTACAGCAGTTACTCCGGCTCATGGCTGTGTCTTTTATAATGACACGTACATCTGCACTGGTGTTCAGTACCGCATGTACTGCAACACAACAATGCATGATTTCTACTACAGGAGATATCAGAACCAAAACCAACATGAATACAGATGCTGGAATAATAACTGTAACTGTGTTGGTAATAAGGACACCTGTACATGCTACAGTAGCACTTTTTCTTCCTGCTTTTGTGAGAATTACAACAATAACATCACTATCCCTGCAGCAGTTAGTCCATTGAGAGTCTCTCAATGTGTGCTTCATAACGACACGTACATCTGCACTGGTGCTCAGTACCGCATGTACTGCAACACAACAATGCATGATTTCTACTACCAGAGATATCAGAACCAAAACCAACACCAGTACCAGTGTGTCAATAATAACTGTAACTGTGTTGGTAATAAGGACACCTGTACATGCTACAGTAGCACTTTGTCCTCCTGCTTTTGTAAGAGTTACGGCAATATCAATGCTCTCACTACAGCAGTTACTCCAGTCTATGACTGTGTCTTTTTTAATGACACGTACATCTGCACTGGTGCTCAGTACCGCATGTACTGCAACACAACAATGCATCATTTCTCCTACTGGAGATATCAGAACCAAAACCAGTATGAATACCGATGCTGGAATAACTGTGACTGCCGTGGAAATAAGGACACCTGTACATGTTACAGTCGCACTTTTTCTTCCTGCTTTTGTGAGAATTACAACAGTAACATCACTATCCCGACAGCAGTTACTCCAGCTTATGACTGTGAGCTTTATAACAACACATACATCTGCACTGGTGCTCAGTACCGCATGTACTGCAACACAACAATGCATCATTTCTCCTACTGGAGATATCAGAACCAAAACCAGTATGAATACCGATGCTGGAATTATAACTGTGACTGCCGTGGAAATAAGCACACCTGTACATGTTACAGTAGCACTTTGTCCTCCTGCTTCTGTGAGACTTACGGCTATAGCATTGCTTTAACTACAGCAGTTACTCTAGCTCATGACTGTGTCTTTTTTAATGACACGTACATCTGCACTGGTGCTCAGTACCGCATGTATTGCGACACAAGAATGCATCATTTCTACTACCAGAGATATCAGTATCAAAACCAATATGAATATCGATGCTGGAATAATAACTGTGACTGCCGTGGAAATAAGGACACCTGTACATGCTACAGTCGCACTTTGTCCTCCTGTTATTGTGAGAATTACAACAATAACATCACTATCCCTACATCAGTTAGTCCAGTCTATGACTGTAGGCTTTATAATGACACATCATACATCTGCACTGGTGCTCAGTACCGCATGTATTGCGACACAAGAATGCATCATTTCTACTACCAGAGATATCAAAATCAAAACCAATACCAATATCAATGCTGGAATAATAACTGTTACTGTGTTGGTAATAAGGACACCTGTACATGCTCTAGTAGCACTTTGTCCTCGTGCTTCTGTGAGACTTACGGCTATAGCACTGCTTTAACTACAGCAGTTACTCCAGTTTATGGCTGTGTGCTTTATAACGACACGTACATCTGCGCTGGTGCTCAATACCGCATGTACTGCAACACAACAATGCATATTTTTTACTACTGGAGATATCAGAACCAAAACCTGTATGAGTACCAATGCTGGAATAATAACTGTAACTGTGTTGGTGATAAGGACACCTGTACATGCTATAGTAGCACGTTGTCCTCCTGCTTCTGCGAGTATAACATCTCCACCCCAACAACCATCAGTCCAACTACTACAGGTGGGCATGTTTCTAGACTGGAATGTGGTGTTTGATTAACTATTTTCATGTTGTAATGATGAATTCCGTCATTACAGGTCTGGATAACATACTGGATCAATGCAGGGTAAGCTGAATATTTAAATTTACACAGAGTGCACAGATTCTTTCAGTTTTATTCATAAATATTAAATGATGTTTTATTAACAAAGTTCGGGAGGAGCACTTTCAAATGATCTATCCAATCGTCACGTCATTCCAAACAGCAGACAGCAGTAATCAACATGTCTACCCAATCAACATAAGTGGAGGACATCATAAATATGCAGTCGACTCACCCCTCCTCACACTTGCCTGGTTATCTTTCTAACCAGAATACGAGGGGAGTACTCTGGGTTCGGGCCAAATACCGAGCTCGGAGCCCTCTCCTCGGACAGCACGGCAAATACGTATACTATTTACTTATCTGACTTATTTGTAAGTGTGAACTTGTGAATTGTGATTTCAGAGTCAGACCTCTGGAGGATGTTTTCAAAATCTTCTCGACAATATAGAGAACATTACAGATCAAGAGCTTCCTTTGATTGTAAGTTTTTAAGAGAGAAATAATAAAATGAATCTAGATTAATTTAGATAACAACATTCATCCACAAGTGTTTGTGTATCATAACCAATTAGGTTGTGACTACAGTTTTGGATGTGGCTCTTAACACTTCAAAGATTTCGGAGTCAGCTGACTCAAAGGAAGTAGTGACAGTTGGAAACAGTGTAATAAAAGCCAGTGAGAAGCTCATATCTTCACTGGTGAAGCCAACAGACACAAGTGACAGTGTCAGTTTTACTCTTGACACCATAGGTAAGTGAGGACGCAACTGTATCTAGAACTACATACAATTTTACAATTATGTAGTTACTGAATGTGCTCTAGAGGATTTGTGAATTGAACAAGGAGTCAATAATTATAGCTGCAATTTTATTTATTAGTATATTTAGAAATCCTTTTTTTTTTTATTAAGGTGCAGAATCTGTCTTTTTGCAGATAGTTCCTCATGCATTTCTTCTTCAGTTCAGATTCATTCACATTATTTTCTTTAGAGGTACAAGTCTTCATGATTGGACCAAAATTTACTTCAGATCAAATCCCTCAGCTGGACACCAAAAATGCTTCTATGGAAATTGATCTCATTGGGATTGCAAAGAGTAACAACGGAACAAGTATGTAAACATATTTAATAAAAAAAACTGACATACACCACGGTCTGTACTACTATGTAAATTAATCTTTTGATACATTGTGCTTATTGTATAAATATATATATATATTTTTTTTTTTTTTTTTTTTTTTTTACATTGTACTTATTTGTTTTTAAATACCTGCATTAATTTACAGCTGTAATAAATCTCTGTAATTACATCTATAATTACACTTTTGACCTTCACTTACTCCTTAACCCACCCTTAAACCTACCCATACCACCACACCTGTCCTTAAACTTACCCGTGTCCCACCTCAGTAGCAGCAAAAGTGTTTTGCAATACAACATCAACACAATAACTACATTGTACTTATTTTTTATGTAACTACATAATAGTGACCTTCACCACAATTATTGACGGTGAGCAGACCTATCCTTTCTGAAATGAACTGCTTTTCACTGCAGTGTATTGCCCCTTTTCACATCACACACAACAGCAGTTTACAGTTTTTTGTCGCTTGTATTAACAGAGTATTTACACAGTGAATATGAGCCACAAAGCGCTGTGGTGTAGGCTACTGTAGATGTCTCGTCTTTACACTGCAATCATACATGCTTATAATGCAATATAAACATATGTGTCAACACAATCTTTTATATTGGCATTTAAGAATTTGAACCATTTAACTGATTAATTTGTACCATTTAATTTACCACATGCTTAATTTGTGGGTGGGACAGGTCCCCAACACTTTTTTTTTTTTTTATCATCTTGCGGCATGGAAGTACCTAATACAAATGAAACATCTAGTTGACTAGCAGAGTATTCATTTCATTTGTTTGTTATAATAAGAGGTGTTCTGGCACTGGTATGTGTTGTTTGTTTTTAAACCATGCTGAGCATTCCTTGCCACTGTTATCAGTTGCTGAAGGCAACAGTGTCCTTTTGGCGCTCATACAGTCTTCACACAGATGTGAATCTATCGCTTAACGCCACAGCTCTCTATTTGTGCCGGTGAAATCACAAAAACAAAATGCACAAAACAAAATGCACAAAAATGTGTCCCTGCACTTGATAAACAATCACTGATGAACATCTTAGGTTTTAATGAGAAAAGAAATGTTTTTGTTCTAGTAATGTTTTTAGCAGTGTAACCCTTCCTGTTTGAACTGCACGCTCTAAGTGGGACTTGAACTCAGGTCCACCTGCATGGGAGTCAGGCGCTCTAACAAGGAGGCTAAAGACCACAGTCTCTAGGGCACCTCTTGAGGTCAAGGGAGTGAGGTTTACATGCACAGCTCTTACCGGCCTACATCCGTTACACTCACCCCCCTAAACCTCACTCCCATCCGGGTCACGGCACCAATGTAACCCCTCCTGTTCGAACCAACCGCTCTAAGCGGGACTCAAACCCAGGTCCGCCGGCATGGGAGTCGGGCACTCTAACAAGGAGTCTAAAGACTGCAGTCTCTAGCGTCAGTCGCTAGAGCGCCTCTTGAGGTGTGACCTCAAGAGTTACATGCACAGCTCTTACCGGCCTATGTCTGTTACAGTGGCAAGTTTTATTTTTATTCCCAGAACGTTTTCCTAAAAGGTAGGATAACATTCTATAAAAGTTTTCTAAAAATGTTTAAATTAAATTATGCCCTTATATTATTATAAAGTTTTTAGGAGGAAATTTCCCAGCGGGCATTAGACGTGGACAACAAACATCATTAGCAGCTTGACAGGTTGATGTCTATTCAGTAAATCTGACTGGACCTAAACAATTAAGAATAGTTTTTGTGCACAACCCTCCCAACCCCCCAAAAAGGACTTTACCATGTCCAATGTCCAAGATATTTTTGGTATGAGTGCATTAAGCTTAAATGGTTGAACGCAATCATAGAAACATGTATACTACCACTAAACCGAAATTTACTTTTTTCCCCCTGTAACACAAAATCAGCTGCTGTGGCATTCATGAGCTACACAACAATGGAAAGTTTACTGAAACCAGAATTATTCAACACACCAAATGACACGGTTAAAACCATGATGTCCACTGTGATCTCCGCTACTCTTCCCAAAACCACCAACACTAAACTCACCAAACCAGTCAACTTCACCCTCAAACACATCAGAGTGAGTGACTTTCATAGACTTTTTAGACTAAATAGAAGAAAACTTGATGGAAATGAACATTTATGTACCGAAGTGTTCTGTAGGGCCAAAACAAAAATTTTGAGATCAGTTAATTTAAATGTCTAGTTCTGCTCTTCCCTGTTTTATTCAACACAGCAATAATGTTAATGATATGGAGATATGGAGAAAGGGGGCAGGTGTTGTGAAAAATGAAGCTATCTTGAGAAGCTATTTCTTCCTAATCTGGCTTAAATATTTTGTTCAGTTGTACTTTTGAATTCATAATTATTTGTGTACCCATGCAAAGATTAATTGAGAGAAATGTGATACTTGACAAAAATCCTTTCACGTTTTTTTGTTTTTTTTGCAGGAGTTCGACCCCAACGGTTCTCTGTCCTGTGTGTACTGGAATATCAGCGAGTGGATTGTAGATGGTTGTTCTGTTTTAGAGACCAACAGCAGCTACACTGTGTGTTCCTGTGTCCATCTGTCGACATTCGCTCTCATCATGCAAACCAGCAGCCCATCAGATTTCAAAGAAAATGTCAGACAGGTAAGATTTATGACGGTGTGTAAGTTTGGTGGACCAGTCATCCACCAGAAGACTAGTTGATTAATAAGGTATAGAAATTTTTCTTATCTTTATATGATAAAACATTCTATTTGTTTAATATATATTTTTCAATATCAATTTTTTGATTTTAAGCGGATGAATTAAAAGGCATAACTTCTTGGACAGAATACTGTTATACTGGGTAAACTCTCAGAGAAGTTCTCAAAATTAACCCTCTTTAAAACAGCCTCTACAGCCATGAACGATATTAATTAGTTATTCAAGCAGTGTTTTGAAGACAATTACAGACAAACTTCAGGTCATCTGCTGTGTGAGATTATCCTGTTATGTCCATTTGTGAGGACTATGACAGTTTTGTGCAAAGGAGTGGTTAGAAATCTGCTTAGGGAACTTTTTCATCCTCAAGCAAAACTTTCACATGCAAAATTTCACAGAGTAATGATAAATGTGACCTTATTTTTTTAATGATGATACAATTATTTAATGGTGATGGATAATGATGACGCAATCTTGAAGCATCTGCAACAGTGCAAAACTCATCCAGTGAGCTTGTGCTGAACTCTGGCATTTTGAGCAGTGATTTCTAGTGGATTTCTAAAGATCTAAAAAATCGGAGTTGTAGCAAATTAGCTCAAAAGGTAAATATGTATATTTAATATTAACTTGTTATAATTAATTATAAATATTATTATCAAATAATAGAATTAACTTGATGTAGCTGAATTAATATTACAATCAATTAATCTGTTTGTCCAGCGAACACTCAGTATTCATCTCAGTATTGATTTGTGGCCACAGGAAAATAACTCCTTCTTAGCATGTAACTGTGATCGCATTGTTAAAGTGACGTTAATTCACAAGCAAGGACCAGAATCAAACTCCCATGAATGTGCATGAAGGTTTTAACTAAATCAAGAACACATGACTAATCTAAACATACACACAATCACGCATACATGAAATGAAAAGTTAAAGGGTTAGTTCACCCAAAAATGAAAATAATGTCATTTATTACTCACCCTCATGTCGTTCTACACCCGTAAGGCCTTCGTTCATCTTCAGAATACAAATTAAGATATTTTGATTAAATCCGATGGCTCAGTGAGGCCTGCATTCACAGCAATGGTACTTCCTCTCTTAAGATCCATAAAGGTACTAAAAACATATTTAAAACAGTTCATGTGAGTTCAGTAGTTCTACCTTAATATTATAAAGTGACGAGAATATTTTTTGTTCACCAAAAAAAAACAAAATAATGTTTTTTTTTTAACAATATAGTGATGGGCTGATTTCAAAACACTGCTTCAGAGCTTTACGAATCGAATCAGTGATTCGGAGCGCCAAAATCACGTGTTTAGCCGTTTGATAGGAGATCCGAATCACTGATTCGATTCGTAAAGCTCCAAAGGGTATATTATGCCTATTGGGCCTATGGGTTTCTCCTTATTTGTATGTTTTAGTTAAAATTATGATATAATTTCAACATGTCCTCCAGCCAATACGCCCATATAGGTAATTTGTCCTTTCCCTGAAATACGACCCATAGGAGCATTTGCTAAAGTTGCGCCCCTATCAACAACAGGACACTTTCATTTTAATGCATTGGACCCTTTTATCTACACCATATTTCGGTTTTCGCGTAGCTCAATTGGTAGAGCATTGCAATATGCAATCATGTGATCATGCGATTATGGGTTTGATCCCAGGAAATGCATGTGCTCATAAAGTGTATGTGCACTGTTTTGCATTTGTTGGGAGAGGGGGTTTGCTGGTTTATTTATTAAATAAAATAAATAATTGTGTGTCTGGACCAGTGTGTAATCGGTACTTTTCATGATTGGTTTATTCGCGGCAGCCATAATTGTAAATGCAAATTTAAGGATGTGTGGTGGATTTTCAATCAGGCTTATTTAAAGTATACAGGGCTGTGATATACAATTTTGGATGCACTGAAATCAAGATTCCAGTTTTCTCTTGGAAATTTAAGAGTTCAGAATTTAACGCTAATCATATTTACAAAAGGCTACAAACACTCTACGTTTACATGGAGACCTTTTGGAGATCATTCTGATTGATGAATCTGAACATACTGTTTACAAGAACTAAATAAAGTGATCGGGTTGAGGTGCATGATAATATGCCAAAAGCTTTGAATTGGAATTTATCTTTTGATGTGCTCGCTGTTTGAATACTGATTAGTTTCCCACTGTTGGCACTAACCATCCTTCTACCATTGCTTCTTTTCTTTGTTTTAAAAAGCAGACTTGAAATGTATCTATTATGGGTCCTAATTAGAAGATAATGAGCACACAAAGCTTTGTGCTGTGCTGCTTATATTTATCGAGCAGTAGAAACACCCCCTCCCTCACCCAAAACAATGCATCTGCAAATAAGTCTGAAGCAAGGACTGGTGGGACAACATTGTCCTGCAGCACTTGACAGGTGATATGTGGAAGCGGAATTTTAGAATGACACGAGAGTCATTTATGACACTTCAACAACAACAGTTTGTTCCATGCGTCATACATCATTAAACCATTTCTACATCATTGCTCATGAGCAGAACAGTTTCAGTTTTCAAACTGATCAAGAGTTTAGTTTACGGCCTGGTATCACAGACATGGAGCTATTGATGTGCTCAGAAGTGTTATATTGGACAGCTGGAAAAGTCACTGAATTTGCCTCACACATTCTTATTTTGATGTTTTCTCAGAGCGACTCACTGCTGGACCTGTTGGATTCGGTGTGTGTGATCGTGGGGCTGGTGTTCTTCAGTTTGGCCCTGTTGACCTTTGCCCTTTGTCAGTGGAGTCCTGGAGTGAATAACGTGGCTCGAATCAACCTCTGCATCAGTCTTCTGCTGGCTCACCTTCTGTTCCTGCTCACACAGCAGTTCCTGAGCCTCATACACCCCCTGCAGGTGAGAATGATGAAGGAGCCCTACAGCTCAGCACAGCCTCTCTGAGAATCATTATAACCATCTCTCATATTCTCCAGGTGTTGTGTGCCGTGATATCAGGTGTGCTGCACTTCCTCTTTCTCTCTGGCTTTGTGTGGATGTTCATTGAAGCTGTGCTGCTCTTCACCTGTGTGAAGAACCTATCACAGATCAGCTCCAAAAAGAGGAAGGTGCTTAGCACTGGATTCCTGTGTGTGATTGGATATACGGTTGCTCTGGTTGTGGTGGCCGTGTCTGTTGGGCTGGTTCCTGGAGGCTACGGCAGTGAACAGTGAGTTTTTTTTTCTTCTACTTTTTGGATCAGATGAAATAAAGATTTTAGTTTATGACTGACAACTCACAGGTCTTTTGGAACAGTGCTGCTCTCTGATAATTTTTATTCCGTTTGTATCAAAACCACCAGAAGATTAAAATGTATTTGTAATTTTTTACACTTTTTTAGTAGTATTTCAACAATCAGCAACTGAAATCATTTTTCGGACTGATTAATTCAGTTTTGATATTGTATTTTCCTCTAAACAGCTGCTGGATTAAAATGGATAAAGGATTTTTCTGGAGTTTTCTGGGTCCTGTTTGTGTCATACTAGCAGTAAGTTCCAGTCAAGTCAAGTCACCTTTATTTATATAACGCTTTTTACAATGCAGATTGTGTCAAAGCAGCTTTACAGTGATAACTGGTATATAATTTTGGCTGCACAGCAGCTCTTAAAGAA
Organism: Ctenopharyngodon idella; assembly: GCF_019924925.1. Taxonomy (NCBI): domain Eukaryota; kingdom Metazoa; phylum Chordata; class Actinopteri; order Cypriniformes; family Xenocyprididae; genus Ctenopharyngodon; species Ctenopharyngodon idella. The sequence continues at coordinate 43,214,018 of NC_067220.1, forward strand.
AATGGTGTCATTGTCCATCTTAAGTAAATTCAGTATTGATTCATTCCATTATAAGAATCAATAGTTATTAATTTAGTCAATTTATCTATATCAGTACTGGAGTAAACAGTGATGTCATCATCCAGCTCAGTTCAGTTCGCATACAATGGTGTCGATGCAGGCAGATCTTGTTGAATATCAAATGTCAAGTGTCCCCAACTAAGCAAGCCAAAGGCTCTAGTTACAGACATTTTTCACATGGGCTGTTGAAGTCAAGAAACCTAATGTGATATATTTTTTCTTTTTTCTGCAGTTGAACATAATTCTCTTCATCAACATCTTCATCAGTCTGAGCTCAACTCTCAAAAATCTGAACGCTGAAGTTTCACAGATGAAACAAACCAAGTAATATCCATTGTTTATTGCTCTACTTCAAAAGAACATAACAACATATAGACAATAAAGACACATTAACTCTCTCCTTTTTTTCCTTTCTGCAGGACTATGGTATTTAAAACACTGGCTCAGTTTGTGATTCTTGGTTGCTCCTGGATTCCGGGTTTCTTCACTAATGACAGTAAGGTTCTGGAGATCATCTTCCTGATCTTGAACTCCCAGCAGGGAACCTTCGTCTTCCTGGTCTATTGTGTCCTCAATAAAGAGGTCAGACATCACTCAATTTACTACTATATTCCACACTGAAGTAACATGTTTAGACTGCAATAGGAAAAAGGCAAGCTGACCATAAACTAATTAACAGAGGTTTAGATGTTGATGATTTATTGTTTCATTTGAAGTCACCAATATTGAGATCAGTGTTTGCTTTAGCTGTACTCTTGACCCTTGACTTTTTAACATTAGTTTATCGTTGGTTGCTGTAACCATGTTTTTAAGACACATTTGTTTTGATAAAAAAAAGCCAAGAGAAAATGTGATTAGGTGTTGCTGGTTATGTTTTGATTATGACAATCATCATGTAACACTTCACTGAACTCTTCCAGTGTCTAATCCCTTATCAAAAGTGTGTTATATTACTACTACACCTTAATTTTACATTACCATCACAGTGACACTACAGCAAAAGATCAAGCAATGCTGAGTTATCAGTTATGAAGGTTTTTTAAACATCATTCACAAAAAAAAGCTTTGAACTACTGTGCAATTTAGACACACAGAGACATTAGGAATCAGCGTATGAATCTCAACAATGATGACAAGAAATAAAAAAAAAGATACACATATCAATTCTGAACATCACAAATCACGCTACTAAAAGTTTTGTACTATTTTTAAAATCCTTCAGGTCAGGATTGAAGTAACATGGTCAGGTCAATGATTATAAATTTAAATGCCCAAATTCCTCTGATCACATTTTACTTCAGCTTCTTTTTTGCCATAAAAAATGTATTTTAAAGACACAATTACAACAGCCAGAAAAAAAATAATATTCAAAAGTCGAGGGTCAGGAGCCCAACTAAAGCAAATACTGATCTCCATAATGGTGACTTCAAACAAAACAATAAATCACCAACATCTAAACCTCTGTTAATTCTCAATAGCTTGCATCCCATATCTTGTATGACAGAAATCAAGTCAATCTGGTTAGTAATAAGTGAAGCTGGTAATGCTGTTAGTGGAGTTGTTTGGATCTTGAGAGATTTAATGCCTTTTATCTTCAGTTGATTTCATCTAAGGCTGTGGCTGAAATCAGTTGTAGTTCTTGTGTTTCTCTTTCCTTCAGAAATTCAGCTTGTTGTCATCAGCTGTCTTCAATAATGCTCAATCATCACAATTATATTTATGTATATTTGTGGACATCTCAGGTTAAACTTCATGACATTTACCTTTATTTAAGGAAGGAGGTCTGTTTTTTTCAGTGGTCTGAATTTATATTTTTAAGGAAATTTGGCAGTTTTATATATATATATATATATATATATATATATATATATAAAAGTATAATTATTGTTGAATTTTACTGAATTTTCTCTGTAAATATACATTTATTTCCCAATTTTGAAAAAAAAAAAAAAAAAAGTACCTGTTTTTTTTTATAGACATCTCATGCTAACATTATCATTTTCTCCATAAAAATACTAATTAAATAAATAAAACAATTCAAAATAGCAAAACTATTCAAATTTTAACTGTCAAAAATTCTAACTTTCTCAGCTTTCTCAAGCCTTTTTGTCCTCAGCAATTAGTTCAGTCATTTTATGATCCCGCCCCATATGGAAACTGTTTCACTCTCTGCAGAGACAGTATAAGAAAGAAAAGCAAAGCATCATTTACTTCTCAATGCAACTCCTATCTCATTCTTGTTCAGGTCTGGCAGCAGTACAGGAGGTGCTTCAGATGTCTTTGCTGTGGACTCAAACCCAACAACAAAAGTGTCCAGAAAAAATGTTGAGGACTACAGCATCCATATTCAGGAAATGAATGAAGTGCCATTATCATACAGTTTAATTAGCAATTAGCCTAATGTCATACTGGTCTTATTTTATATCTATTTGATGTAAAACTTTTAACTTTCTTTACTATTAGTTTCTTGGTGGAGGGATTGTTGTCTCATTCTTTTAGACCTGTGTGTGATTTATTTTACTCGGGACCCCTAAAGTGATTTGTGTTTCCTTTATTTCACTGTAGTACGTTAGTTAACTTTAAGAATATTTAGTGTGATGAAGACAGTGAATGTAATTTTTTGCATATTGAAATTAATCAGTTAATAATGTATTTGTATCCTTTCATTTTATTTTTCTTCAACTTTAATGAGTTTCTATTAAATATATAAAACAAAGAGTAGAATAATACTTTTTACAACATATGTTTCACCATATATCTTCATATGCTCTACTGGCCACTTCAGAGATTATATGTTCATAATTATGATGATTATATTATCATATAATTAAAGTTTTAATCATAGACGTGTTCAATATCCACAAGATATTATTCACATTGCTGAATATCACAGAATGCAAATATAGTTTATTTAGTTTACAGGTATGAATATATATATGTTTAGAAACAGCTTTACATACTTTGACAAGCATAGTTAAAGAGTAACTGAGGAATGATATATTCTTAATATTAATTTCACCACATTGAGACCCTGTAAATGTTTTTATGCACACACAAAAAATAAACCTACAAATATACAATGAGATTTGAGTGACCATGAGCTCATTTAATATAAATTATATAAATTAACAAATGTCCAATCAAACAAGCACATTTACAATGTTAATTGCAGAACCTCTTATAATGACCCACATGGTGTGTAAACACATACATTTACCTTGCTTTTTCTAATGCCAAAATGACTGTATTCTGTAATGCTAACTATTACAATTTCAAGCTATTTTTCATACAATTTTCCTGTTTGAGAGATAAACTTCTGCAGATATTAAGGTTTGGCAGTGCCTTTGGCTGCAGTGTGAGTTAAGATGATCTTAAGAGTCTGATCTGAAACTTTCCCTTTCTTTGATAATTTTTCATTCCTTATTAACTGCAGGCCTTGTCCAGAATCCAAGTTGCAGGTCTTTCATTTCTAATGTATGGGCAAGCTGGAAAATCAAGAAAATCTGTTAAAAACGCAGCCCTCAGCCCTGACTGTGATAATATTGCTGGTTATTCGAAAATAGTGAGAGATTATTGCATGTATTGCATCATCATTTACTTGCATTCTTTGGAACAAATTCATATTTTTACAGAAAACAATTTGATCAAGGTCAGGCGTTCTGAATCTTCCTCCTGCAGTCTTTTTGGTGAGTTTCAGGCCAGACCAGACCTGAAAAACTATAATTATCAATCATAAACAAGTCTTTTCTCAAATAATAGGGATGATTTTGAGCATTCTCCTTAGCTACATCAGCAACAAATAAAACTAAATCCTTAAATATTAGCTCAAATAACATCAGGCATTCATCTACTCCTTGGTGGATTTGCATCTTTGATGCAAGATGTAAAGTAGCGGGCAGATCTGTGTTTATCTCGTCACAGCAGAATGGAAAAAAAGAGATAAGGTGTTTCTCCAAACCATGGTGAAAATCAGCAGGGTTCAAAGGTTTCACGCTCCAGAATGCATGAAAGTAATACATACAACTGTTCACTTTGAATAAGGGAAATTCACACTCAAATCATAAACAGTTCAAATAATATACAAGATCACAACTAGGATCATAGGCGAACTTAGACTTTGGCCTTTTAAAACCTGACCAAGTATTTGCTGCAAACAAGATTTTACAATATAGTAACAATAGGTTCCTATGAAACTATTCACACTGGGCACAAATTTTTGACATTTGACTTCTTTTAATGAAGAGCAGCTTTTGGAGAAACTTATAAAAGTCTAGTTCAGACAAAGTGAATGTGCCAAGTTGTTAGACGTGACCTTTGTATTCATGTTGGTTTCATACATATGAAAGCATCTTGGCATGTGTTCTGTCTTTGTGTCTGAATTTGAATATGAATTTGAATTTGAGCAGGAGGAGATAACAGAATGAGTTTTCTCAGGTAGTTGAGCAGATAAATGTCATTTACACTTCTGACTCTCAAATATTTACGTGTCTTCACCCGAAGATCATTTAAAGATAAACTCATATCAGGTAAGACACTCTTGAAATACTTCATATATCAGATAAGAATAAAGTGCTTTAGTGTCACTATCAATCTCGCAGTTGTTTAGTGTTTATTAGCTGTTAGTGTATCATGTTTCGAGTAATTTAGGCTACATGTTGTGCAGAGGAAATCCTCAGCTGCAGATCATCTAATCTCTGATATTCATCATGATGAGGAATCAGCTTTTCAAAACAACTATATTGTATCATATGTACTCAACTGTGATTTATGTGTTATATTGAGTAATCCAGTTTGTATTCTTAATTTCAAAGGACTGTTTAATGTTGCAAGGGTTAGAGACAGACATGGAGTCAAACTCAAATTGATGGATAGAACAGACATCAGTATTCAAATGAAAACTAAATCACTTTTTTAACACTTGGCACAGTTTTCAGTCTGTGTTGAATATCTCTGGAGGAACTAACAGGAACACAGCTAGAATGAACTGCTCTCCTCGTCACTGTCTTTAGTTTCACTTAGGATTATGGATGCAAAGGGGCAGAAAATTTCCAGTAAATTTTCTAGAAACTTTACCATGGGAAGTTAAGTTGGGGAATTTTGAAAATATTACAAATTAGACACTTAATGAGAATTTACAGGAATTAAAGGGGATTAAGTGGATATTTGGGGTAATTTATACAAACTTTATCATATACAAACAAAAACATTTTCTTTGGCCATAAGCAGACATGCATGCAAACTAATACAAATTTTAAAAATAACATTTTTAACTAGTTTTGGGATTCTATTGAGGTAAATAGACTTCATACACTTTATGACCTTGGGATCAGTTGGATAAAGGACTGAAGAAGTGAAATTAGTGGATAAAGGCTAGCAGCAAGTTTGCAAGTTACGTAGCTTTAAAAAGTTATTTAAAAAAGAATAGCTCCCAAACATTTGAATACACTATAGTGTATATAAATTTTATTTTAAAGGATTAGTTAACTTTAAAATGAAAATTTGGCATGCACTCTACTTCAGCATGGCGGCGTGGGTATATCGTTCCCCATAGCGGTAAACGCAGAGTTGAAGTTCCCTTTCGAAAGGGAATGTCTCAGGTTACGTATGTAACCATGGTTTCCTGAGAACAGGGAACGAGACTCTGCGTTGCCCTGCCATGCTTCGGGCTGCCTGCTGAACAGTCCCTCAAGATGAGTAGGTGTCGACTGCTTCCTCAGGCGCTCCCTTTATACTCCGGGTTCGCGCTATGATGACGTCATAGGCTGTCGCCGGCCAATAGGATTGGAGTGGTGTGATTCTTTGGCATTCGGACACCTGTCACGAGTGACGGTTCCCCATAGCGGTAAACGCAGAGTCTCGTTCCCTGTTCTCAGGGAACCATGGTTACATACATAACCTGAGACGTTTTCATTGGTCAGTTTACTATCGGATATCTTTATTGGCTACCAATATGCCGGTCAAACGTTTCAATATTAATTCAACATTAATTCAGGCGTACTCAGTAACAGAATGTGATTTTACATGTAGCGAAGTAGATTACTTAGCTTAATTTGTACTTAAGTACAAGTAAAATTACAGATTTAAAAATGAACTAAAAAATGTACAAAAACCTGAAAAAACTACTTACAGTTACGTGAGTAGTTGTAATTCATTACTTCCACCTCTGTAGAGTTCATAGGGCTGTTATGATCGGCCAGATTCAGAGGAACATCTGATGGAACATATATATATATATATATATATATATATATATATATATACATACATTTATTTTTGGCTCAAAAACAACCCAACATATTCACACACAAATTCAAGATAATTTACAAATATGTGGCAATTTGCAAATGCAGGAAATGTAAAATCTTTTTAAAATTTGCGACCACATTTTGCATTTGGGAATAACATCTTGTGAATATCAGTTAGGTTATGCATTTGGGAATTGTATTTTGTAAATATGTTTATATTGACACTATGACTTTATATTGGTGTTTATCTCTCTGCAGACCCCTGCTACAACTACACTGTGCTGAACGATACATGGAGGTCCATCAATAATACATATTCCTTCCCCATGTGCGACACCTCTGTCACCTGGAGCGGCTGGTATCGTCTCTTCATTAACAACATGAATGCTCAGATCCCAGACATGTGTGTTGCTCAGTATATCTGTGGCACTGTTGTACCAATGTGGCTACGTGGTGGACACCCAACAGTTGAGGATGGAATCATCAGCCGAGAAGTCTGTGGTCACTTGAACAATTACTGCTGCTATTACGGGTCTTATCCCGTTAAAGTCAAAGCCTGTCCAGACAATTATTATGTCTATGAGCTGGTTAGACCACCTATCTGCAATTCAGCATACTGTGCAGGTAATTATATTCACATGAGCTTTTTCTGCACATTCATGATGTTTGTGTCTCCATGTCTGTGTCTATATTTAAAGATGAAGAATTGAGCTGATTTCATGTGTTCTGATTGTTTAATGCCATTTTCTTCAGTTCACAGAGTATGAAATTGGTCAGGTAGACATTGTATGCACACTGTAAAACGTTGTCCTGTGAATTTATAGTAAAATACTGGCAAAAAATTTGCCAGTAATTTACTGTTAATTTTACAGTTCTTTACCATAATCTACATTACAGTATGTTGCCATGCACTCAATTAAAACTCAAGTCAACTAATTTCATTTGCAGAAATCGACTGCCGTAAATTGGCTGTCTTCCATTTAAATTCATAAGATAATATTTATAACTATATGACCATATTATGCACTTGAACTTATTTCATTTGAGTCCACTAAAAATAATTTTACTAAAGTAAAAATAACCAAATTAAACAAAATAATTAAAACTCAAAGCATCAAGTTAGTGATGGGCGATTTCATAACACTGCTTCATAAAGCTTCGAAACCTTTACAAATCTTTTGTTTCGAAACAGTGGTTCGGAGCATGTTTCAAACTGCCAAAGTCACGTGATTTCAGTAAATAAGGCTTCGTTACGTCATAACTGTTTCAAAACGTTTCGGAATTTCAATGGTTTGCCACTGAGGGCGATCTCTCTGAACCCATGAATCATAAGGATTTACTAAGATTTGCCCCCAAGCGGTGAACCATTGAACAAGTGTCTATGGTTTTTACCTGATCTCTGATCAGTTTTATACATTTGTAGACGTTTCAATTACATATTAGTATAAAGAATAATAGTAGTTAATAGTCTTTTATTGGTCTGTTTAGCTGAGCCATACATGGAACAAACAAAACAAGAACTGAATATTTATAAAATATCAAATAATTATATATTACACAGACACTTGATATCATTGGATTTTAATATTATTAGATGATGAGTTAATTGCATTTGATAGATTTTACTTCCAATAAAATATTTGCAATGTGTTTGTAAAAGGTGTTTTTATTCATGTTTGGTCTGAATTTTTACTTCATTTATACTGTTCTGACCAGCAGGCATCACCAGCGCATGGTGTTTCGAATGCTTCGAAACAGTGAATAATTTTGCGAAGCAATTGATTCAAATGATTCAAAGCTTCGTTTCTCCCATCACTACGTAAAGTCAGCTTAAATCTCTTGCAGATAACTGCTAGCTAACAACAGCACGTGCAATTAAAATTAGCTAAGAGACTGTCACTGCATCATCAACTACACAGTTACTGCCTTTAAATAAAGCAACATGCAGCATAACATCAGTGTTTCTTAGCTCATCAGTGACTGAAGCACAGGCTCTACTCTTCAGCACAATGGTGACCCACAAAACTCAGACAACAGAAACCCTTTAAGTTGCTTCTTTATCAGCAATATTGCAGGTATTTATGGAAAACATTTCTGCATTGATAAAGCAGATCAACATGTCAGCTTTAATAGACAAACGACTATGAAAGTGGTTTAAACAACCACTTTTTGTCGTAGTGCAGTGTTAAATTAACACCCCTCAGGGTACATATGTGTCCACACTACAGGCTGTTAAATGTAACACTGAAGCAGTTTTAAAGTTAATGAGATAATTAAGTGATGATTGAGTGATGATTGACCATTATTGAAGACACCTGATGTTAATAAGCAAAATCACTGAAGGAAAGAGAAACAACAAGCACAGAAAAAAGAGATTGCATTGTTTCAGTTCCTTTACACATGGTCACTTCTACAACATCTACCAGTCCCACTTCTGCAGGTGAATGTGTTGCTGAACAGGAATGTGGCTTTCAAAAGAAGCTCCTCCTAGTAATTGTTTTCATTAATAACGCATAATTCAGCATTTCAGCATTCTGATTTAACATCTATTTCCATCTGCTTTTGTTTCAGTTCCTTTACCACCGGTCACTTCCACAACATCTACAAGTCATACTTCTACAGGTCAGTGTAATGCTGGACTTCGTTTCATTCAAGTCTGTTTTGTTGGCAATTTCAGTCTCATTAATGTTATTTAGAGACAGTCACTAACACGTATTCACACAATCTGAGTTTGATTTGATGTTTCTCTTGATGTTACATATAATATTACACTCTCCTTACCTAAATGAATGCAGTGAAATTGTGTGCTTTGCCTGCTTTCAATGGCAAAGTTATAAAGATATGACATTGGGAATAAGAGAGTCTCATGATCATCAGTATTAAGAATTTTTAAAAGTACACTATGTAACTTCCCAGATAGCAAGAAACCATTGAAACAATGTTAAATCAATGTTAATGTGTCAATGTTAACTGCACTAAATCAACATCACTTTTGCACCTGCAATTGATGTTGAAAAAATGTTGAAATTTCATCCAAAAATCAATGGTAATGGCATTGAATCAATGTTACATGTGATGTTGGTTCAACATCATGCTTACACTCTCAGAAAATGAAACACAACTACAACTGACTTAAAGCTACACAGCCTGAAATCAACTTAAGATAAAAGAAGTCAATCAGTCTCTCAATATCTCATCAGAAGTTCTTTTTGAGAATTAGCAGAGTTTATGTTTTATTGAAAATATTGTCACCATTATGATTATCAGTGTTTCCTTTAGTTGGGCAGTTTGACTCTTGGCTTTTTATGTGAGTTTGTGGTATTTGTAACAGTGTTTACCAAAAAAACATATAATTTGTTGCAAAAGAAACCAGAAACAATGATGATAATGATATAGTTTCAGCATCATAAAGTAATATTTCCTGCATGGAGAAAAAGTGGTTATTTGTTATTCATAGATTTTATTCACCAACAATACTTTCTTTCAACAGATCAGACATTGTGAATTTTTAAAATCATTATATGTTTTTTTTTTTAGACACACATTAAAGAATCAGCATATTAATCTTAACAATCGTGACATGCTTCATGCTGCAATTCATGCTGGGAGAGCATGAGTTTTATACTGTGGTGGCTCTCAGCATGTCACCATTGTTGAGATTCATATGCTGATTCTTGATGTCTATGTCTGTGTCTGTCTAAAAAATAATGTATTTTAAAAATCAAAAATCAGAATGTCTGATCTGTGGAATAAATAACGACTTTAATGAATTACTCTACTTTATAACGCTGAAAACTACATCACCTGATCATGTTTGTTATTGGCTTTTTTCAATGCATTGTGTTCTAGTAAACACTGTTACAAAAACCACAAACTCACATACAATGCCAAGAGTTAAACTGCCCAACTAAATGAAACACTAGTCACCATAATGGTGACCAAACATTTTCAATAAAAGGGATTTTAAAAGGAATTTCATTCTGAAAGAAATTTAAATAAGACTTTTCTCATTCCAGATCTGATTATCACACTGATGGAAGACTGCAGGGTAAGTTGTTGCAGGGTACATTTCTGAAACAACAGCTCAATAATGCAAAATAATGTGTACTGTTTTGTATTTTTGTCAGCGTTGTTGGTTATTTGCACATAGATACATAATATGCTGAACTCTTTATTGTTTCTTTTGCACTGATAAAAATTCAAGTGTGAAATTACAATATATTCCAGGTTAATAATTGCATTTCTTTCTCAGTAATTCTACAGTAGGACTTCTCTTGTATCTAACTGCACTCTCAGAAATTTATTGAAGAAATCTACAGTACTTTACTACTGTTACTTTTGTCAAGTTTTTTTTACAGTGCATATATATTATGAAGGCACCCAGCATGCAGTGTGGCATAAATAGATTGTGCTGTAGAGTTTCTTGTTTGTTTTATCTGTGCTGCTGAACCTTTTTTTTTTTTTTTTTTTGGTTCAATTTTAGCAGTTTGTGTTCTTTATTTAGTTCGTAATGTTCAGAATTTATCTTTTTTATTATTATTATTATTATTATTATTATTATTATTATTATTTGTTGAGTGTCACCATTGTTGTGATTTGTATGTCAAGCATTGATGTCTGTGCATCAGGTGATAAGAAAAGATATCACACCTTTCAAAGATAAATCTTAGCAGCTGCTTCACAAATGTGAATTATCCATCCATGAACAATTTTGAATTTGAAACAAGTTATTGGTAAAAGTTTATGCTGAAATAACACTAAAAAACACTTTTGATTAACTTATAATTAGCCAATTAGCTTATTTTATATTCTATCTTGTCATTGTTTTAACAAATGTTTTCATTTATCACACTTCTGACTTGACTAGATCAGAAATTTGAATATGAATATACAAGGTCCAAGATCCCAATCAAATGCAACACTGATCACCATTGTAGTGACTTTAAAAAAATTACAGTAGTAAACATTTATAATTTCTTACAGTGGCATGATTAAAGACAACTTTATAATGTGAATTCACTGTTGAATCATAGTAATTCATGAGAAAATGACCCAGCATACATTAAATTCACCAAATATTTCTGACTACATTAATTTATTGTAAAATAATACTCTTTAATCCTGTAAATTCCTGGCAGTTTTTACAGTGTACTTTGTAGGAGAATACAAACAACTTTTATTTGACTTAAACATTTAAAGAAAGACATAAAATCATCAAATACTCCACAGTGCACACAGGTTCAGTTTTCAGTTTTATTTGTAAAGCTCAATTGTGATTTCAGAGTCAGACCACAGGACGATGTGTAGAAAATCTTCTTGACCGGATAGAGAACATTACAACTAATGTGCTCCCATTGACCGTAAGACAAAAATGACAAAATAATCATTATTCCGTAAAAATGCTTTCTTTTGTTTCAACGTTTACAAATATTCCTATTTATATGATCACTAAAATAGGATGTGAAAACTATTTTGGATATGGTCCTCAACGCTTCAGAGAAGGTTTTAGAGTCATCATCAGCTGACCCAAATAAACTGGTGTCAGACGGAAACCGTGTGTTAAAAGCCAGCGAGAAGCTTGTGTCCATGTTGGTGATGCAGACAAACACAACTGCTAATGTCAGTTTCACTCTTGACAATGTGGGTAAGTGAAAACAGAACTGTGAATAAGCTGTGACATCACTGACTTAATGTGCTCAAGTCTAGAAGACATTTTCACTTTTTTAGATTATTTACTTTTTTTACTCTGTTACGGATTTATTCACATAGTTGTATTTTATTTTATTTTTTTTTTTTTTTTAATCAGAGGTAGAAGTCTTCATGGTTGGACCAAATGTCACCTTAGATAAAATTCCTCGACTTGACACGACAAATTCTTCTGTGGACATTGATCTCATTGGAATCGCCAGGAACAACAATGAAACAAGTACATTAAATGTCTTGATGTGATTTTATTTGAAGAAAGAGACATAAACACACTAAACCAGTGGTTCTCAACCACATTCCTGGAGGCCCACCAACACTGCACATTTTGCATGTCTCCTTTGTCTGACACACCCATTTTAGATCTTTGAGTCACTACTAATGAGCTGATAACCCTAAACAGGTGTGTTTAATTAAGGAGACATGCAAAATGTGCAGTGTTGGTGGGCCTCCAGGAATGTGGTTGAGAAACACTGCACTAAACCACATTTACTTAGGGTTTTTATTATTATTATTATTATTATTATCATTGTTTTTGTTTTACAGCATTGAATGGAAGTTTCTTTTTCTTTTTTCTGTTTCTGTCACACAGGATCAGCTGCTGTGACTTTCATGAGCTACAACTCAATGGAGAATCTACTGAAGCCCGACTTCTTCAACACATCAGATGACACGATTAAAACCATGATGTCCACTGTGATCTCAGCTACTCTTCACAAAACCACCAACACTAAACTCACCAAACCAGTCAACTTCACCCTCAAACACATCAGAGTGAGAGACTGAAATGTGTTTTTGTCCAACCTGACATCTGAAAACATCTAATATTCAGTCTTGTAATATTTTCTGCATGTTCTTTCTTCTTTCTGTAGGAGTTTGACCCCAGCGGTTCTCTGTCCTGTGTGTACTGGAATATCAGCGAGTGGATTGTAGATGGTTGTTCTGTTTTAAAGACCAACAGCAGCTACACTGTGTGTTCCTGTGTCCATCTGTCGACATTCGCTCTCATCATGCAAACCAGCAGACCACCAGAGGTACGAGAACATTTATACTGACCACTGAAGAACAGCACAGATTTGGCACTCATGTACTCTGACATGTTTTCTCAGAGCGACTCACTGCTGGATCTGTTGAATTTGGTGTGTGTGATCGTGGGGCTGGTGTTCTTCAGTTTGGCCCTGTTGACCTTTTCCCTTTGTCAGTGGAGTCCTGGAGTGAATAACGTGGCTCGAATCAACATCTGCATCAGTCTTCTGCTGGCTCACCTTCTGTTCCTGCTCACACAACAGTTCCTGAGCCTCATACGCCCCCTGCAGGTGAGAATGATGAAGGAGCCCTACAGCTCAGCACAGCCTCTCTGAGAATCATCATAACCGTCTCTCTTGGTCTCCAGATGTTGTGTGCTGTGATATCAGGTGTGCTGCAATTCCTCTTTCTCTCTGGCTTTGTGTGGATGTTCATTGAAGCTGTGCTGCTCTTCATCTGTGTGAAGAACCTATCACAGATCAGCTCCATAAATAGGGAGGTGCTTAGCAGTGCATTCCTGTGTGTGATTGGATATACGGTTGCTCTGGTTGTGGTGGCCATGTCTGCTGTGGTGGATCATAAAGGCTATGGAAGTGAAATGTGAGTTGAGTTTGAGAGACTCTTTGCTCAACATCTTCATCCATGTTTGTTCATTGCTTATTTTACTATCTTCCTCCAAACAGGTGCTGGATTAAAATTGATAAAGGCTTCATCTGGAGTTTTCTGGGACCTGTTTGCATGATACTAACAGTAAACACATTTCTCATTTAATTTTGCTCATGCCTTTGTATTAAATGGAAAACAATGCGATTAATTACTTTTTTTTTTTTTACTTTGCAGTCAAACACGATTCTCTTCATCAAAATCGTCATCATTCTGAACTCAACTCTCAGAAATCTCAATGCTGAAGTTTCACAGTTGAAACAAACCAAGTAACAAACATGATTTAATTGCTCTGTTAAAAAAGAACATGTAGTCAATAAAGACACATTAACTCTCTCTGTTTCTCTACAGGATTATGGTATTTAAAACTCTGGCTCAGTTTGTGGTTCTTGGTTGCTCCTGGATTCTGGGTTTCTTCACTAATGGCAGGAAGGAGCTGGAGATCCTCTTCCTGATCTTGAACTCCCAGCAGGGAACCTTCATCTTCCTGATCTATTGTGTCCTCAATAAGGAGGTCAGAAATTTTTCAATCCTACTCTATAAGTAAACCATTTCAGTGTCTCCAGAGACAGTAAAAGAAAGGAAATCATCAGAATTTACTTCTAAAAATGCAAATCTTATTATAAACAAATTCCACTATGGTTGATGAGTTTCAGAGGTTAAATTCATGTCATGAAGTCACTCAGCTCCTCTCGTCTCATTCTTGTACAGATCAGACAGCAGTACAGGAAGTTCTTCAGATGTCTTTGCTGTGGACTCAAAAAAACACAGAGGACTAAAGCATCATGATCGGGAAATAAAATGTACTGCTGAAGTGATTTTATATGACAGAATCAATGTTTTTGGATGTTAATTGTCATAGTCACCGCTCCTTTCTGCAAATGATAGAAAAACATGTTATACGAGTGTCTAATTTTATGGCTGTTAATACTATTGATGTGAAGCTCATAAACTGTTTTATTTAGTCTCTTTTAAACACACAGGATTTTCTCATTAGAGGGTGAAAAGCATATTTTTACAGATTCCTCAAAATAATCAAACTTAAACATTTTACAAGTAAATTGTCACACACTCACACCACCAAAGACTCTGGGTGTGTCTCAATCAGCTCCCTAGCTCCCGAGCTTGTGAATCAGTATATCGTGTACACGAATTCAGGCACTGGTAAGGACAGTAAAGGAGGCTGGCTCACTACACATTGGGACACTTATGACTCGATTTCTGGCGATGTGACAACATCCTCATTGTACAACATTACTACTGGTATTTATGAACAAAAGCAGAGCCGATATCTTTCTGACATTACTTGTAATGTTATTTTAGTACATTATGATAAATACTATGCTTGTTACATATACGTGCAACATTTCAGCCGTAAATAAATTATAAATGTTAGCTAAATTATGTTCATTACCTGTCAAGCGATGTATGTTTGTGCTGAAATATAATAAAATAACGGTTTGTATTTTTAAAAACATCTATTTTTAAGTTTAGTTTTGGGCTTCAGAACTTCCGTTAAGGGAGCATTGTGAGCATCGATGCTCCCTGTTTTTTTCACGGTGCATTGTGGGACTTTTTAGGGAGCAAACGTTTCAGTGCCCTGGAAGGATTCTGCGATTGAGACAGCCCTTAAAATGGCCGACTCCCTGATCAGTGCCCTGCCTACTGAGCTAGGGAGCTGATTGAGACACACCCTCTGTTTGTTTTCGTTCACTGTTTCTCCTTGCCTTGTTTGTCATCATGGTCACTGATTTGATTTCATGTCATTGTGTTCAGGTGTGCTAGTGTCATTATCCCCTCTGTTTAAGTTCAGCTCAGTTTGTTTGTCTTTGACGGATTTCGTCAATGTTAATGTTGTGTTGAAACTGTCTATTAGTGTTGGATCTAACCTTGTGGATTAAATAAGCCTGTTATATCTCATCTCCTTCGTCATGTCTTTGTATCTTACAACACAACACGTGACATAAATGTTGGCAAATTAAAAAAAAAAAAAAAAAAAAAAAACTCCTGAAAACTGTAAAGGGAGCTTAGAAAGCTGACTGTTTCTTCTGTAAGGACTCATTTTACAGTATATTACTTTAAACATGTATATGCCTCATGAAAAATTTATTTTTAGGATGGAGGACCACAGATTTTATGGTTTTGTGATATACATTTAGAAATAAACTATAAAAAATAACTCAATGAATAGCTAGTGTCTTATTCAAAGTGAATCTGTATTGTCATTTGGCTTAAATTTTGTATTAAAACACACAAATGACTAGTTTGCATTTTGCTTTTGTTCAGGTCCCATTCAGGTTTTCCTATATTATTTTAATGAAATTTTCTTACAAAATATGTTAATAAATGAATAAACATTAATATAATAATAGTATTTTAAAACCTTTTTTATCTGTGTTCCACAAAAAAGCTCCATAATAGACTAACTCTAACTATTACCTTACTCTACCAAACTGGAAAAATGAGGATATAACATATTCCTCAAATTAAGAATTGCATGCATCAAAAGAACAAAAAAAAAACACAAAAAAAAAAAAAAAAAAACACCAGCATTAAATGTAGCTTTAACGGTTTATTCACTAGTCAAAATCACTAGTTCTTGCATTCAACATTTGGATTCTACTAATTCCCAAATAATTTGACCTTTCAATACACAGAATCCAAGACACAATTTCATCGATATTAAAACCCTAGAAAATCCTCATCCACTGACTCTTCAGTGAAAATGTTCAAGACTTTCTCCTTTTACCTACAATCTAACTCTGCAGCAGAGGGAAAGGCAGGCTTCAAACTGCACACATGTACTGTATGCAAGTCTTCTTCATTGTCCTCATGAACAACACGATAATTTACTGGACCTAGTTCTACAGTTTGATAAGTGCTGATCAATTTTGCTGCAAATTGCTGAAAGGCCTTGGAAAGGGGATGTGATTTCATCCAAACCCTATCATTCCTGGAATTATTCACATTCCGATAACCAGCATCAAAAAAACCTTCCTGTTTCTCCTTAGCGCAGGACAATTATTTATACCATCTATATAAATCTTTAAGAACACTGAGACTGGTTTGGTGTGACTGTAGAACATGTTCAAAAGGTCCTTTCAACCTTCTTTGCAAATCAAGTACTTTCATGAACAGATGACAATGTCATCTAGATAAACCAAACAACACTGTCCTAAACAGTCAGCCAACACCCTATTCATGAGCCTTTGAAACATGGCTGGGGCATTCTTTAAACCAAAAGGTAACACCTTGAACTCATACAATCCAAAGGGGGACACAAAGGCAGTCACTGAATGGTAAAAAAATTGCATACATTCATTAAGGACCTCCAAAAAAATCATTATGCACCTTTTCAACTACTGTTAATTTCTCTTTAGGAAAGTCATGAGCACAAACTTTAGCATTTTCCTCAAACCATTTTTTTTTCTGCCAGGCTACAGTGTCCACAAATAAACTTTTAAGTTAATCAGTTTCCTAAGAAAAAAATAGTTAAATTATCTGCTTGGTTCCTGAACCGATAAGAGGGACACCAAGGAATGGTTGTTCTTAACCCATGTCATTATCTAACAAAGACCGCTTCACATTCTGAGGAGTTAAAGGGCTATCATAAAATGGTCCCAGACTACTATCATCTCCATGGAAACTAATAAGAGAAGTACTAGGTTCCATAATTACAAAAATGATCACAATAGGCTAATAAAAACACAATATTTGAGGGTCCCTGTTCTGGCGCCACTTCTATGACGGTATTTGGCCCTAAAAGGTTGAGTTCGGGTGCCATGGGTAAAATCCACCACAGTTATTAAATTAAATGCATAATTATCAATAACAGTTAAAGGGATGAAGCTTAATCAGTTCTTTTATGGATATCAAACAGGACAAGGAACAACATGATTTGGTTTAAAATCTTTTATTCAAGCTCAATTCAGATCATGATAGTCATGATGATCAGTTCAGTACATCATATTCAAAAAAAAAAGGAAGGAAGAAAGAGACTATTTTAATTCCAGGCCCAGAAACATTTACCTTTTAATACCAACAATAATAAACATGAGTGACACAAATAAATCAGCACTATTAGATTCAATGCAATAAATCTTATGTAGGAAGATGTATAAATGTATATGTATAAAAAAAAAAATAATAATAATAAAAATAATAATAATAAACTACACAAGAGAAAAACAGGCATGCGCAAAAGTTCCCTCACAAAAAGCTCCATTTACATGTGAACCGCTCTCTCAAACACAACTTTCTGATGCTTTAAGATATTTAATGAGGATAAAGCATATTCCTCAAAATAAGTATAGCATGCATCAAAAGTATGAAAAAAACAGCATTAAATGTAGCATTAACGGCTCATTTTCAATGCTGAGTGGGGCCACAACAACCTTCCAACAACACACTTAACGCATGTCTGCTAGCTTGACCGGGAATAACCCGGCAACACCTGACAAAAAAGGCTAAAGAGTGAGCGAGAGAGACAGAGAGAGAGAGAGAGAGAGAGAGAGAGAGAGCGTAAACAAGCTCAAAAAGCACAATGTTCACTCATCATTCATCACCATATGTAAATTGTGCAAACTTATTTTGTCCATTAGATCAAAAGATCTAAAAAAAAAAAAAAAAAAAAAAAAGGAAGTACATTTCCCAACCATAGACCCTGTTGTAGACAGCAGTAGTAGAAAGTGGACAAGAGAGGTGGATACCAGGTGTGAACAGGAATGTGTCTCCCTCGTCTACTTGTGATTTGATCGACCAAAACGTATTTTAACCCTTTGGAGTCTGAGGCTGATTTGGAGTGCTGCACTCTAAGAAGAAATGTGTAGAAAAATGACACATATTATGTGTAACACTCTAGTTTACACATTTTGTGTCAATATTGCATAAAAATGTGTTGGAAGAATTCAATTGTTTTACACATATTATGTGTAGTTATAAAATTAACAAAACCTGTGCATATGTTCACAGCATCAACACAATCTGTGCAGCCAAGAACACCTGTGATGTGTTAATATTACACATTTACACATCTTTGTGTTAATTTCAGAGGTGAAGACCAGATCTCCAAAATCAAGACCATTGAAGACCAGAGGTGTGATCGAGACCAGACCTTCCAAGACCAAAACAAGTCCATTCAATCAAGGTAACTCATAAATCGTGTGACTATTGAACATTAATGACGAACACCTGCTGTTAAAATCACAATTTTTAAGTCACCGTCATGGAGATCAGGATTTGCTTTAGTTGAACATGTTCGTCCGAATTCATAGTATTCGAAAAACAGTAGGCGAAAAGTACCCGGATGACTTACTACTTCCGGCGAGATTCTGAAGTGCGCATATAATGGACACTTTACTATCCCATGAGGCCACGGGAGAAGATTTGTTAATGGAGTTGAAGGGACATAATTGACGCTGGTAGGTCATGTGACTGTAAAAACATCCCGGATGTAGTACGCCCGAATTCATTCATACTACACACATTCGTACTATATAGAACGTACTTTTTCAACGGTCGTGAAGTAAATTTAAATTCAAATGTAGTACCTACTGCACAGTATGCAATTTCGGACGCAGCCTAAGACAATTCAGCTCATAATTTATTTATGCAGCAATGCATGATGGGAGCCATGGATGAATTTTGATTGGTGGCACCAAGAATGCACTGCAACATGCTTTTTGATGGTCACCACTTTTGAGATTTACAGGCTGATGCTTGATGTCTGTGTCTCTAAATGAAAGAGATTTTTTTTTTTTTTTTTGGATCAGAACAACTTTTAAGAAATCCTTCAGATTATAATGAAAAAGCTTAGCAGTGGATTCCTGTGATGATTGGATATACGGTTGCTCTGGTTGTGGTGGCCATGTCTGCTGTGGTGGTTCCTGAAGGCTATGGCAGCGAACAGTGAGTTGTTGTTGTTTGAAGTTCATTTGATTAGCAGGAAATAAAACAGCTCGGGGCTTTTGTGACATTTATAACAGCTCAGGGGCATGTGACATCCATACTGACGTGATGAATCCGATCTTCAACCAAATGGAACTGGACGAAACATTTTGAATGCTCTAAGATTAGCTCTGATCCCAATCTGACTCCTGACTTGTGATGCCACCTGAATCATAATCATACAGTGTTTGTTTGTTGGCCAGTAAATAACATTTCTTGACATTTCTGCCATCTGATATAAATACATTCTTTACAAACACTGTATCAGCACATACATAATTTAAAAAGATTTAAAAACTCAAAACCTAAAATAGTATTTCTGAAAAATGTATGCAGTAATTATATTGCGTTTTCCTCTAAACAGCTGCTGAATTAAAAGGGACAAAGGTTTTATCTGGAGTTTTCTGGGTCCTTTTTACAACATACAAGCAGTAAGCACATTTCTTATTTGTCATTATTTTAATTAATATTAAAGGGAAAACAAGGTGATTGATTATTCTTGTTCTACTTTTCAGTTAAACATGATTCTCTTCATCAACATCAACATCAAACTGAACTCAACTCTCAAAAATCTGAACGCTGAACTTTCACAGATGAAACAAAGTAACAAAAAGTAACAAACATTAAGAGGCTCCACAGGCTCAAACCTCTGCCTGCTGCTGCTTCTGATTGCTTTTAGAGGGAAAAGCTGCCCCTAACTGCTGATCTAGGATCTGTTTTCTTCATAATAATAGCATATTAGCAAAAAAGAGTTTAGCAACTACTCAGCGCTTATCTTCTCAGCAGTGAGCAATGTAGCCAAACACAGACATGTTTGTTGATTTTTTGAATGCAATGGCCAATCATATGTGTTTTAAGTTAGAATTCACTCACCGCTCAAGTTTTTGTACAGTGCTGAGTTCTGCGTTCTCGCAAATCATCTCTAAAGCCGGGTGCACACTGTACGATTTTGGCCACGATTTGGTCGTCTGAGACAACTTTTGAGAATGCTAAAAGATTCCTATAATCCTAGGCAAAAATCTGTAGTCTTTGATGTCTAGTTTGACATGTTCACAGACAGCCGATTAATGACTGTTGTGATCAAATTTTACCTCCGACGAAATTCTGACAGTGTCAAAAGATTTGGCACACAGTCCTACAGTGTGACTTCTCCTACGACGAATGTCAAATTGTCTTCGTTTTTCAAGACAAGCCGTGATCAAAATTAACGCTAGAGATGTCTTTGTTCAGCCTGGTCTCATTGTTAATACGTAGGTATTAATACGTAACTTTCAAAGACACAAAACGTACATTTTTGTACATTTATAAAGGTGCTAAAACGCACAATATTGACGTAATTATGGCACTAAAACGTAAAAATACTTACGTTTTTACAGAGAAAAAAACGTAAAATATTTACGAATCTTATCATGTCTTAAAGATATATGTATAATTTCCCTTTTATCGTTTTGTAGATACATGTAAGATCCCTAAACCCCATCCCGAACCTAAAACTACCCATTTTATACAGAATGTTAAAAGAATAAAACATAATGGGCAGAAATGTGTAGGAAAATGACAATTTTAGTAAAAATATAACATTAAAACGATATTTTGAGCCACTAATCCTACACATACCCCTAAACCTACCCATAACCATTTCTTTAAACTACCTACTGTTATAAATAAAAGAATGACAGACAAACAAGCGTAATCACAATATTTTTTTTTTTTTTTTTTTGTGAAAATGTCAAAAGTGGTACCAAAAGTAGTTCAAATGATGATGAGTTCCAGTCACAGTCCTCTCTGGCGGTAATAGTTTTTTATAGGGTACAGAGCAGAATTTAACTTATTAATCCATGAAAATATGATAAATCCGGCTTCTCTCCGTGAAGGCGTGACACTCATTTCAAATGTCAATCCACTGAAACACGGCATGTCGTAATCTGTGACGAAGCAGGTGAGAACCAATGAGCGTTCGATATCAGTGCCGTAAACCATGTCGTAACGCTTCTCGAGGGTGGCGCTACTTTTAAAATTTGAATCATAACGAGCGCGAGCTTTGACTGTGACGGTCGCTGTTGCTGAGAATCAAAATGAAGATCGATGGATAAAGGGCTGAATTTGGATCTGTCCCTTACAAACATATGGATTCTAAAGATTTGGAGTACAGCGAACAAATAAAATGGATGTGATTTGTGAATTTATGTTGTGCTTTGGTGTATCTTATGGTTGTATTGTCAGTCACTGCATAGGAGAAAACGCCTTCTGTGTCTCACAGCAAACTAAATATTACAAAATGGTTAAACAATTACAGAAAATTTATTCATAAGGTTTTAAATTGTAGTCTTGTTTAACATTATGTAATCCTCTGAAACAAGCATCTTGGTGTGCTTTCTGTCTTGGTGTATAAGTTTGAATATAAATTTGAATTTTAGCAGGAAGGGAAAACAAGAAAAAATATATGTTTGTTTCCTCATCAGATGAACAGGTAACTGTCATTTAAACTTCTGACACAAATATTTCCATGCAGTCAGTCTAGTTGAGTGAAGGTCACTTCATGTGAACTCATATCAGGTGAGTCCCTCTTTACATGCTTAAATTAGATGCTTTAGTCAATCAATCTATCTATGTTTGCAGTTTTGTCATTAATAGCTGTATTTGATATTGTAGGCTACATGTTTCACAGTATTTATGGAAAAAAGCATTTCCTGCTTTGGTGTTTTTCGATTTAAGCTCTGCTTTTGACATGGTCGGACACAATATTGGAGGGTTGTGTTGGACTATATGTCACTGTTGTGTTCTGTTTTTTTTTTTTAAAACAAACAGAAGGTTCTATGTTTCTGTTGGTCAATATCTCCTCCCCATGTCCTCTTTCTTGTGGTGTACCCCAGGGATCAATTCTTACTCCAGTTTTATTTTCATTGTTTGTTGCCCATGATTGTATTTTTAAGAAACATGGAGTGTTTATTTCATCTTTATGCTGACAACACTCAGTTATATCTTCATTTGCAACATAAAAACAAAGATTTTTCAGAACTGTTGCTATGGCTTTTCTAAATTAACTACAAATATGGTTAAAACAGAATCTTTAAGTGCTAAATGAAAACAAAACTGAAGTCATTTTATTTTGTTTAAACAGTTCACATGATGATGGTACCCTTGGTCTTGATCATCTTTCTTCTAACATTATTCCTTGCATAAAACACCTACGTGGATTGGGGCCCACATAAAGCCCATATGCACATACTATGCATAACCAGATGCTATGCCACTGTCTCTAATGCATCTCCAAATGGTCCAAAATTGTGTTGACAGGTTGCTGACAGACAGCTGAAAGTTTCAGCACATCACACCCTTCTTAACTGCAATGCAAATTTAGAATTGTTTTTAAAATTCTAATTGATTAATCAATCACATTCTTGTCTCTCAGAAATGATCCCTCCTCACAAATCAAACTTGAGGGCAGTCTTGGTCTGCTTTATTGATCTAGGCTTCATTGTAGAGACGACCTGAGGTGTGATTTATGTGTAATCAGGCTTAACAATATCAAAGGGCTGTTCAAGGTTGTGAGAGACAGTTATAAGGTTACAGACAGTCAGAACAATGAGGTAAAATAGAACTGTGAGTAAATAAAACAGACATCAGTGTTCAAATGAAAACTCTTGTAAATCTCTCACCTCACTTCTTTTCTCTTTATTTATTCCACTTTTTGTGATTTACAATAAAGTAAGTTACTTCTAATGAACACTGCTGTTAATTTCCAGTAAAATCCAGGTGTTGGCTACCCCATGCAACCAATCAGTAGTCACCCACGTAGAAGGCAACGTTCTCAGGACCTTGCGCAACATTCCCTAAAAGTTCTCTAAAGGTGGCGAAGTTTCCGAACCTTTACAGAACATTCGGGACGTTACTAAAACGTCCTCTTTTGGTAATGAAAGAGCTGCAGTTCAAGGTTCCTTATATGACTTTAGGGGGACGTTCCATTTTGGTTATTTTATGGTCGCGCGAGAACGTTACAAAGAGGACATTTGGGAAGTAAACAGAACGTCCTATAGTAATAGTCCCCTAAACATTCCCAGAACATCCTGAATGTTCCCTGAAGGTCCACCAAATAACGTCCCCCAACCCTTAAAAGAACTCCACATTCCCTGAAGGTCCACCAAATAACGTCCCCCAACCCTTAAAAGAACTCCACATTTGCTGAAGGTCCACCAAATAACGTCCCCCAAACCTTAAAAGAACTCCACATCGTGACCTTCTCTGAAAGTACTGGGAACGTTACTAGGCAACGTCCTTAACACCAGTGGAGACATTCTGGGAATGTAAAATTTCTAGCGGGGCAGTCTCAAATAGCAGAGTCTCTATGCATTAATGCATATTGCCCAGCTATAGAGTATGACCATGAGCCATTTGACTGAAAAAATTAAATAAAATGAAATAACTATGAGTTCTCCTTTCAAGTGCAAGTAGGCTATAGGTAGCCTACTGTACCAAAAAACTGGTTCCTCATGTTTAAAGTGCCCCTATTATGGATTTTTGAAAATGACCTTTCATGTAGTGTGCAACATAGCTCTAAGTGAATGAAAACATCCTGCAAAATTTAAACTCTGAAAGTGCACCGTATATAAAGTTATTGTCTCTCAAAAGTAAGAGTCGACTCTGAGTCAATTAAATGAGTTGTTTGTAAAAGGAATCCCAAGCCGTTTCATTGGGACGTCACAACTACACATTAGCATATTGCCCGCCCACTTATTGCTCGCCCACAGATGCCAGGGAAAATTTTACTGCTTCTCAAAAGACGACTGCTTCTCAAACCTTGGGGAGCCTTGGGGAGTTTAACACAGGATTCACAAAACACTTGGTCTTAAAATATTGTGCTCGGCTACTACATAGGTGTGGGCTCGGTTCGCTTACATAACTGTAAAACAAACAGTTTTTTTCCTCTGTGTTTTTATTATTACAATATAGTGGAGCTCTATCTGTGTTGTAATAGGATGTTAAGATGCTAGTCCACGCTAACTAGTTGAAGTATTCTCTCTGTAAACAGGAAACACCCCTTGTAATGTCAAACAATGATATAGCCATTTTTCTTTGTTAATAGTTAAGACGAAAAATGTAAACATCTGGCCTAATTGTTCATCTTATGTTAGAGGTTTTCACCTTCGCTTGGCATTCTGATACAGTTCCCACTGGTGCACCTACATAAAGTATAACAATGACGCCTCTAAATAAATAACGCAAACTAAGGTGACACTTACCACAGAGAAACGTCCTACTCCAGTCGTAATTGCGAATCAGTTTCTGGTTGATCGACTACTTCAGATGTTTCATCGTCTGCCTCGGGCTCGAACTGATACTGTAAAATCGATGCCATCTTTTCTGTCCAGATATTGTATACAATGTCTTGCGAATTGATAGCTGTCATTCAGTTATAGCAATGGGCACGCGGTGCGCACAGTAGACCAGTCACAAAGGATTGGGCCATCTGACCAATCAGAGCAATGTAGGCTCACGGCAAGGATAAGTTTAGAGAGACTGATTCACTGAACTGCTTCAAACAAATCGTTCACAAAACATAGAGAACTGAGGTGAAATTAAATGTATATTATGAGAAAACGAAAGTGTTTTTTTGACCTTGCATGCATGTAAACCTGTTGTAGGAGACTCCCAAAACAATATTAGGAACCTTAAAAAAGGCATAATAGGGGCACTTTAATAGGTTAAACTGACAGTGTTACACCCTCGCACCTTGTTACATACTCCCCCGCCACAACTAATTTTTGTTTTGTCTCTAAATTTCTTTCAGAAAATCAATGCCTGATCTGGCGTCTTGAATAATTAATAAAACACAGTGGACTATCAGATTCCATAATGGTGTTCACTGTTTTTAAAAGTAAGTATGTTTCTTTTCCTGTTTTGTTATAGAATCGTATTGCATGTTTCAACAGGTTACTGACTGAGAATTAAATGACATTTGATTAAGCATTGGCTGAAAGAATTCATAAACTATAAACACAAAAAACAAAGATGTTTCTCTTTTCACAGAATAGAATAGTTAAATGGTGCCACCTTGTGTCTCTAAAGGGTTACAGTAGTAAAAATGTCCTTGGAGGACATAAAACAGGATCCTGATCATCCCATAATCAATTTAATGTTTACGTGGCCCGCATTTTCATACATATTCTGTATATTTGATATTTTACTTTTTAACCCAATTTTGATTTAATTGCTGAAGTTTTTGGCCTGCTGCTGATTGGTCTGTGACTGGGCAGGAGTTTGAGTTTGACTGCAGCAGGTTGAGTTGAGAGGATGAAGGAATTCTGAGAAAAGAGTGGAGAAAACTAACAATGACATGTTTTGTAATTTAATTTGGACTGTAAGTGTACACCCTGTAAAAATGAAGAAATATAGCTTTACTTTTTTATCTAAATGTCAGAGCGTGAAAACATCAGTATGTTCTCCAATGCTCATCAGTCTGTGCAGATCACCATTAGTACAGACAGATTACTACGTTTGTAGGCTATTCTTGTTTATACAACAGTTCATTCTGGTTCTCGAATCTGATTGGCTGAGAGGTTCCTCCAGCCATGATATACTACCTGTATCACCATGGGAATCGTTTCACCATTTGAATCACTCCGCTTTCAGTGAGTGTCATGGCAGGCAAGAAAGTTCACCATATTTTTACAGATACTACTGTTGTTGTGAAATGGAATGTAGTTTTTTGGCTGAGAATGTAGTTATTTAGACCTCAAATATGTGACTTATATAAACATAGCGCATATTTCATTTTTTGAAATTGGAATAATTTGGAGTAATTTCATTTTTCCAAAAATGAAAGTGGCCTTCACATGTCACTTTCACTATTTGAAAATTTGTTTAGATGTTTTATTTTACATATGATTATATGACACATTTACTGTGTTAAAATCATTGACTCAATGAATGTGTCAGAATTAACACAAGCGTTGTCCCTAAACTCACCCATTGATGTGTGAGAATTTAACACAATTTGAGTCAGTTTTACTAAAAAAAGTTCTCAAAAAAAAGCCTTTCTTTTAGGCACACACAGACATCAAGAATCAGCCTGTGAATCTCAACAGTGGTGAGAATAATAAAGCATGTTGCAGTGCATTCTGGGTGCCACCAATCAAAATTCATCCATGGCTCCCATCATGCATTGCTGCATGAATAAATTATGAGCTGAACTGTCTTAGTAATTTCTTTTATTCTCATATTTTATTTTGTTCTGTTTATGTGACTTTTTAGTAGCTTGTTTTTTTAATGTTCATAGTTGATCTGTTTATCAGAATATGTTGCTTGTCACCATTGTTGAGATTCATACGCTGATTCTTGATGTCTGTGTGTGCCTTAATGAAAGATTTTTCTTTTTTGCTCAGAACACCTTTTGAGAAATCCTTCAGATTATATTGAAAAAGCTGATCTTCAGCTGTAGAATCACAGTGCTGCTGTAATCAATAATGTAAATCTAACTCAGAGATTGGGCTCTAAATGAGTTCAGTGATTCAGGACAAATAATGATTATGTGAAAACATAACCAACACCACCTGATCATTTTTTCTCTTTGTTTATCTGGCTGTTATGACTTAGTTACAGCAGCCAAACAAAATCTAATATTAAAAAGTCAAGGGTCAAGAGCCCAACTAAAGCAAACCCTGATCTCCATGATGGTAACTTAAAAAGTGTGTTTTTCTCCTTTGGTGATTCTGCTTATTGACAGCAGGTGCTCATCGTTAATGTTCAATAGTCACACTATTAATGAATTATCTTGATTGAATGGTCTGGTTTTGGTCTTGGAAGGTCTGGTCTCGACCACACCTCTGGTCTTCAATGGTCTTGGTTTTGGAGGTCTGATCTTCACCTCTGAAATTAACACAAAGATGTGTAAATGTGTAATATTAACACATTACAGATGTTTTTGGCTGCACAGATTGTGTTGATGCTGTGAACAAATACACAGGTTGTGTTAATTTTAAAACTACACATAATATGTGTAAAACAATTGAATTCTTCCAACACATTTTTATGCAATATTGACACAAAATGTGTAAACTAGAGTGTTACACATAATATGTGTTATTTTTTACACATTTCTTTTTAGAGTGTAGAAAGTGTAAGTAAATGATTCATTAACTATTTAAATGTATATTTATACATCTTATTATTCAGACATATAGTAATAGTTACTCGGTATGTTAATAAATGCTTTATTAACACGTATTCCTACTGTATTTCATGATTAATTAAGGTAGTTAAACATTTAGTAGTTGTCAGTTAACTATTTTTGTGATCTCATCTAAAGTGAGGACTATGTATGCCTCAAAGTTTTTACAAAGGAGATATAAAGGATACAGAACATAGAAATATTTCAAGCAAAAGATTAAACTTTACAATGGGTAACTTAATATAAATTTAAAAATAAACCTCTGTAATGTCACAGAAAACTAAGCCTTTGCAATATGATGTAAAAATAAATTTCTGTAAAGTGTAAACTTTGCTGAATAAAAATTTACCGGTGCCAACACTGGATTACAGGTGTGCCAAAATACAACAAATATTGGTAACACTTTAGTATAGGGAACACATAAACTATTAACTACGACCTTTCCCTCAATAAACTCCTAATTTACTGCTTATGAATAGTTAGTAAGGTAGTTGTTAAGTTTAGGTGTTGGGTAGGAGTAAGAATGTAGAATAAGGTCATGCAGAATATGGCATTAACAAATATGGCTTAATAAGTACTAATAAATAGCCAATATTCTAGTAATATGCATGTTAATAAGCAACTAGTTAAAAGACCCTAAAATAAAGTGTGACCCAAATATATATTATACAAAATATTTCACAGTGTCAAAACTACCTCAGTACTAAATTTAAAACATTAGAGAACAGCGGTGTACTTTCTAAATGATCTTATGAACCACTGACAACTCCTAAATAACTGGTTTGTATATAATTTAATACTTAATTTAGAAATGATAAATTGATCATTAATAAAGTATGAAAATACATTTATTAAACACATTATAGATATGCTTATAAATCAGGAACAAAGCATTTATACCTGTATTTATTAACTGCTTATAACTCTATTAATACTTTATAAATGATAAATTAACTATTTACTAATGCTTAACTAATGATTCAAAGTGTGCAGTTATCATAAAGTGTTACCGAAACAACTTTTTTTTCTTTTCTTTTTTTTTTCTTTTTTTTTTTACAGTGTATGAGTACATGATGTAAATGTTCAATCTGCGTTTAGGTTTTGAAGAAAGAAAGTGTTTGAATTTAGATTTTTTTTGTCTTTGTTCAGAGAGGCAGCAAAAGTTTGACTTGAATTCATTTCATAAACACCAAAAAATACACAATCTGTTTGATAACTCTCATGGCATTGTGCTGATGTTTGAGTCATTATTATAACACCAGATATTTACAAAACTGTCTGAACAGACGTTGATCATTTGAAACTTAAGTGTCTAACAGTCAGTCTAAAAAAAAACATTAAACATTGTAATATTTGTCTTTTCTTTCATGCCAGGTGTCTTATGGTCACTGTTGACTATCATCTCTTTAATCTTCTTTAAATGTAAGTCAGTAGTGTTTGCTTCAAACACGTCTGTTGACCCTGCGAACTGTATTACTTTTGTATGCAATTTATTATATCCATTTCTCAGTATTTAGTCATGTCAAAACTCTACACAGTTGTTTATATAAGCACACAGGCTCACACTACATGACTTTTAGCTGGATTTTGATTTCCAAGGTCTGCGACAAACCCCTGGATTGCTGCCAAATCATTGCGGTCACTGATTCTTGTCAAAAATGAGCATGATCTCGAGCAGTGATGCTGTGATATTTTCAAACCTGTTTGATATTATCGCCATGTGATCTTGTAGTGTGAGCGATGAAACAACATGGTAATCTGCTCATGCACCTTAATGTACATGAATGCAAGGTGACAATTTGATTATAATTGTTTTATACTAATAAAGTACCAAGAAATATATTTTTAAAATGTAAATAAGTGGTCTTTGCTCTATACTTAACATTATGATATATTTTATTTATCATCAGTTTTTGCCAGCCCACGTGTATTTCTGCCCAATTTTCCTTTTTTGTCCCATCTTTTTTTCTGCACAGATGACTTGGGCAGTGAGCATGAGTGGCTCTCTAATGTCTTACATGATTTTGTGTGAGAAAACATTTTTTCGTTGTTGGTAGGGTTGCTGCTTGGCCAAAGATCTTGCAGTTTGTGTACCTTATCGGCATTATGATGTGTAGTATTAACGCTGCTAAGACAAGAAGATGACAGTTGACAAGAAAACTTGTTGTGTAGTGTGAGCACCGTGTCGGTTCATTAGTCTCATAGTTCTGTAGTGTGAGCTTGCCCTTAACAGACCAGTTAATATCACATCCAAATGCATTCAAGCCTCACAGTGTTGTGGGCTGGTGGGAGAAAGTACAATGGAATTTGTGAATTTTTCATGGATGAATTTGGCTTTTGAATTCGATTGTGACTTTGAGAAATTGACAAAGAATAAATAAACTTTTGTAAAATGCAAAACCACTACAAACACTAATATTATTTACTAATAAATATTTTATACATTTTAAAGGATGAATGCAATGCATCACAAAAATGAACAGTGTAGTTTACAGTGCCTACAGTTTTGCTAACTGCTGAAAGAAAAGAAATTGTCTCAGTATTGATAAATGAATGCTGCCAACAGTATAAACTTGTGTGTTTCAAATTTGATTGATTGTGCTAAACATGCTGGATATAAATTAACCTGGTATTGCATATTCTGACTTTAATCACATCTTTCTCATCCTCAGGTTTAATATCCACCACTGCCGCTGAATCAAGATCAGCAGTTAGTCCAGTTTTGGACTGTGAGCTTGATAACGACACGTACATCTGCAATGGCACCAAATACCGCATGTACTGCAACACAAGAATGCATCGCTTCTACTACTGGAGATACCAGAACCAAAACCAATACCAGTGCATGAGTAATGACTGTATCTGTGTGGGTAATAAGGACACCTGCGCATGCTACTATAATACTTCATCCTGCTTCTGTAAGAATTTTAGTAATAACATCACTATCCCTACAGCAGTTAGGCCAGTCTATGACTGTGTACTTTATAATGACACATACATCTGCACTGGTGCTCAGTACCGCATGTACTGCAACACAACAATGCATGATTTTAACTACCAGAGATATAGATACCAAAACCAATACCAGTTCCAATGCTGGAATAATAACTGTGACTGCATTGGTAATAAGGACACCTGTACATGCTCTAGTAGCACTTTGTCCTCCTGCTTCTGTGAGACTTACAGCAAAAATGTCACTATCCCTACAGCACATAGTCCAGCCACAGTCCCTGACTGTGTGCTTTATAACGACACGTACATCTGCGCTGGTGCTCAGTACCGCATTTACTGCAACACAAGAATGCATGATTTCTCCTACCAGAGATATAGATACCAAAACCAATACCAGTACCAATGCTGGAATAATAACTGTAACTGCACTGGTAATAAGGACACCTGTACATGCTCTAGTAGCACTTTGTCCTCCTGCTTCTGTGAGACTTACAGCAAAAATGTCACTATCCCTACAGCACATAGTCCAGCCACAGTCCCTGACTGTGTGCTTTATAATGACACGTACATCTGCACTGGTGCTCAGTACCGCATTTACTGCGACACAAGAATGCATGATTTCTCCTACCAGAGATATCAAAACCAAGACTGGTACCAATGCTGGAATGGTATCATCAACACAAATAAACTTGACTTTTTTGTCTTTAAAACTCGCTTTATGAGTAATAACTGTAACTGTGTTGGTAATAAGGACACCTGTACATGCTCTATTAGCACTTTGTCCTCCTGCTTCTGTGAGACTTACGGCAATATCACTGCTCTCACTACAGCAGTTAGTCCAGTGTATGGCTGTGTGCTTTATAATGACACGTACATCTGCGCTGGTGCTCAGTACCGCATGTACTGCAACATGCAAAATTTCTATAACAACATAAATGAGCACCGCTGTACAAGTAATAACTGTAACTGTATTGGTAATAATGACACCTGTACTTGCTCTGGTAGCACTTTGTCCTCCTGCTTCTGTGAGACTTACAGGAATATCAATGCTCTCATTACAGCAGTTACTCCAGCTTATGGCTGTGTGCTTTATAACGACACGTCATATATCTGCACTGGTGCTCAGTATCACATGTACTGCAACACAAGTCATTTCCATTATCATATATACCATTACCACTGTTTGGGTGATAACTGTGACTGCCTTGGTAATAAGGACACCTGTACATGCTCCTCTAGTACTTCATCCTGCTTCTGTACAAATTTTAGCTATAGTATCCCTGCAGCAGTTTCTCCAGTCCCTGACTGTGTGCTTTATAACAACACATACATCTGCACTGGTGCTCAGTACCGCATGTACTGCAACACAACAATGCATCATTTCTACTACCAGAGATATCAGGACCAATACCAGTACGAATGCATGAGTCATAACTGTAACTGTGTTGGTAATAAGGACACCTGTACATGCTACAGTAGCACTTTGTCCTCCTGCTTCTGTGAGACTTATGGCAATATGATTGCTAGTCAACTCTATGACTGTGTGCTTTATAACGACACATACATCTGCACTGGTGCTCAGTACCGCATGTACTGCAACACCACAGTGCATGACTTATATTACAGTAGAAATAAGCACCGCTGTATGAGTGATTTCTGTGACTGCATTGGTAATAAGGACACCTGTACATGCTACAGTCGTACCACCTCCTCCTGCTTCTGCGAATATAACATCTCCACCCCAACCACACTCAGTCCAACTACTACAGGTGAGCATGTTTCTAAACTGAAATGCTATTTTGCTATTTTCATGTTGTAATAATGAATTCCCTCATTACAGGTCTGGATAATATACTGCCGGATCAATGCAGAGTAAGCTGAATATTTAAATTTACACAGTGCACAGAGTCTTTCAGTTTTATTTACAAAGCTCAATTGTGATTTCAGAGTCAGACCTCTGGAGGATGTCTTCAAAATCTTCTCGACAATATAGAGAATATTACAGATCAAGTGCTTCCTTTGATTGTAAGTTTTTAAGAGAGAAATCATAAAATAATAAAATATCTGTCATTTAGATAACATCATTCATTCACAAGTGTTTGTGTATCATAACCAATCAGATTGTGACTACAGTTTTGGATGTGGCTCTTAACACTTCAAAGATTTCGGAGTCAGCTGACTCAAAGGAATTAGTGACAGTTGGAAACAGTGTAATAAAAGCCAGTGAGAAGCTCATATCTTCACTGGTGAAGCCAACAGACACAAGTGACAGTGTCAGTTTTACTCTCGACACCGTAGGTAAGTGAAGACGCAATTGTATAGAATTACATACAATTTTACAATGATGTAGTTACTGAATGTGCTCTGGAGAGTTTGTGAATTCAAGGAATCAATAATTATAGCTGCAATATAGAATTTTATTTATTTGTATATTTAGAAATCCTTTTTTTATTATTATTATTATTAAGGTGCAGAATCTGTCTTTTTGCAGATAGTTCCTCATGCATTTCTTCTTCAGTTCAGATTAATTCACATTATTTTCTTTAGAGGTACAAGTCTTCATGATTGGACCAAAATTTACTTCAGATCAAATCCCTCAGCTGGACACCAAAAATGCTTCTATGGACATTGATCTTGTTGGGATTGCAAAGAGTAACTACGGAACAAGTATGTAAACATATTTAATAAAAAAATGACATACACCACGGTCTGTACTACTATGTACTAACATTTAAATTAATAATTTGATACATTGTTTATTGTGTAAATATTTTTTTTTTACATTGTACTTATATTTTTAAAAATGCCTGCATGTATTTACAGCTGTAATTAATCTCTGTAATTACATCGATAATTACACTGTTGACCTTCACTTACTCTTTAACCCACCCTTAAACCTACCCATACCACCACACCTGTCCATAATTTTACCCGTGTCCCACCTCAGTAGCAGCAAAAGTGTTTTGCAATACATCAACACAATAACTTCATTGTACTTATTTTTTGATGTAACTACATAATAGTGAAGGACATCTAGTGTGACCAACACCACAATTACTGACAGTGAGCAGACCATCCTTTCTGAAATGAACTGCTTTTCACTGCAGTGTATTGCCCCTTTTCAAATCAAACACAATAGCAGTTTACAGTTTCTTGTCGCTTGTATTAACAGATTATTTACACAGTGAATATGAGCCACAAAGCGCTGTGGTGTAGGCTACTGCAGATTTTACACTGCAATCGTAGTACATGATGATAATGCAATATAAACATGTGTATCAACTCAATCTTTTATATTGGCATTTAAGAATTTGTACCGTTTAACTGATGTAACTACTCACCACATGAATAGTTTGTGGTTGGGACAGGTCCCCAACACTTTTTTTTATTTCTATCATTTTGCAGCATTTAAGTACCTAATACAAATGAAACATCTAGTTGACTAGCAGAGTATTCAATTAAATCGTTTGTTAGATAAGAGGTGATGGTATGCGTTGTTTTTAAATCATGCTGAGCATTCCTTGTCACTGTTATCAGTGGCTGAAGGCAACAGTGCTCTCTTGGCGCTCGTACAGTCTTCACACAGATGTGAATCTAACGCTTAACGCCACTGCTCTCTATTTGTTCCGGTGAAATCACAAAAACAAGATGCACGTCCCTGCACATGATATACAATCACTGATGAACATCTTTGGTTTTAATGAGAAAAAAATGTTTTTGTTTTAGTAATGTTTTCAGTGGTGTAACCCCTCCTGTTCGATTCACCCGCTCTAAGCGGGACTTGAACTCCGGTCTGCCGGCATGGGAGTCGGGCGCTCTAACAAGGAGGCTAAAGACTGTAATCTCTAGTGTGCCTTTTGAGGTCAAGGGAGTGAGGTTTACACGCACAGCTCTTACCGTCCTACGTCCGTTACACTCACCCCCCCAAACCTCACTCCCATCCGGGTCATGGCACCAATGTAAACCCTCCTGTTCGAACCAACCGCCCTAAGCGGGACTTGAACCCGGGTCCGCCGGCATGGGAGTTGGGCACTCTAACAAGGAGTCTAAAGCCAGAGCGCCTTTTGAGGTCAAGGGAGTGAGGTTTACACGCACAACTCTTACCGTCCTACGTCCGTTACACTCACCCCCCCTAAACCTCACTCCCATCCGGGTCACGGCACCAATGTAACCCCTCCTGTTCGAACCAACCGCCCTAAGCGGGACTTGAACCCGGGTCCGCCGGCATGGGAGTTGGGCACTCTAACAAGGAGTCTAAAGCTAGAGCGCCTTTTGAGGTCAAGGGAGTGAGGTTTACATGCACAGCTCTCACTGGCCTATGTCTGTTACAGCGGCAAGTTTTATTTTTGTTCCCAGAACGTTTTTCTAAAAGGATAACATTCTATAAAAACATTTTAAAAATGTTCATTATGCCCTTATATTATTATAAAGCTTTTAGCAGGAAGTTTTCCAGCAGGCATTGGGCATGGACAACAAACAACATTAGTAGCTTGACAGGTTCATGTCTATTCAGTAAATCTGACTTGACCTAAACAATTAAGAATACTTTTTGTGCACACACACACACAAAAAAAAATAAATAAATAAAAAACTTTATTCAACAATTTCTTCTCTTTATTGTCAGTCTCTGACGCTGTTCACGTTGTAAACACAGTGCAACACTTCCGGATTCTACGTTAGAGCGCTGGCTCAATACTGGACGGATCCTGCGTCAGCAGCACACGCATGTGTCTGACACGGAAGAGAAGAAACTGTTGAATAAAGTCATTATTTTTGTGGGGTTTTGCGCACAAAAAGTATTCTCATTGCATCATAAAATTAAAGGTTGGACCACTGCAGTCACATGGACATTTTTAACAATGTCTTTACTACCTTTCTGGGCCTTGAATATGGTAATGGCATTGTTGTCTATAGGGGGGTCTTGGATCTCAATAAAAATATCTTAATTTGTGTTTCGAAGATGAACGAAGGTCTTACAGGTGTGAAACGACATAATGATGAGTAATTAATGACAGAATTTTCATTTTTGGGTGAACTAACCCTTTAACTGAAAGTACAGACACTGTTTAAAATACTGCACTTCATGTGTGGTCATTTCCATGTAGTAGAACTGCAGAAGATTTTTGTGTGGTTCACTACAGCTTTCACTATTGCAGTGCTAGTGTGTTCATTTAGACTCAGGATTACTGTCATTTCTAGTGTTGCATTACAACTGTGATCAGTTGGTTGCAGTGGAAAATATTTTTGGTATGAGTGAATTAGGTATAAATGGTTGGACACAATCATAGAAACATGTATACTCCCACTGCTCTTACTTGTTTCTCTCGTAACACATAATCAGCTGCTGTGGCTTTCATGAGCTACAACTCAATGGAGAATCTACTGAAGCCCGACTTCTTCAACACATCAGATGACACGGTTAAAACCATGATGTCCACTGTGATCTCAGCTACTCTTCCCAAAACCACCAACACTAAACTCATCAAACCAGTCAACTTCACCCTCAAACACATCAGAGTAAGTTACTTTTATAGACTTTTTAGACTAAATAGAATAGAAATTGATGGAAATTAATATTTATGTACTGAAGAGTTCTGTAGGGCCAAAACAAAACTTTGAGATCAGTTATTTTAATTGTCTAGTTCTGCTCTTCCCTGTTTTATTCAACACAGCAATAATGTTAATGATATGGAGATATGGAGAAAGGGGGCAGGTGTTGTGAAAAATGAAGCTATCTTGAGAAGCTATTTCTTCCTAATCTGGCTTAAATATTTTGTTCAGTTGTACTTTTGAATTCATAATTATTTGTGTACCCATGCAGAGATTAATTGAGAGAAATGTGATACTTGACAAAAATCCTTGCATGTTCTTTCTTCTTTTTACAGGAGTTCGACCCCAGCGGTTCTCTGTCCTGTGTGTACTGGAATATCAGCGAGTGGATTGTAGATGGTTGTACTGTTTTAGAGACCACCAGCAGCTACACTGTGTGTTCCTGTGTCCATCTGTCAACATTCGCTCTCATCATGCAAACCAGCAGCCCTTCAGATGGGCTACACATTACACAGCGAATTCAGGTGACCGGCTTGAACACTAGCAAAATCTGCTTAGGGAACTTTTTTGTCCTCGCTCAAAACTTTCTCATGCAAAATTTCACAGAGCAACGATAAATGTGACCTTAAGGCTGCACAATTATTTAATGATGATGGATAATGATGATGCAATCTTGAGGCATCTGCAACAGTGCAAAACTCATCCAGTGAGCTTGTGCTGAACTCTGCATTTTGATGAGTATTGAGTGGATTTAAATAAATTGGTGTTGTAGCAAATTAGCTCAAAAGGGAAATATGTATATTTAATATTAGCTTGTTATAATTAATTATAAATATTTTGATCAAGTAATAGAATTAACTTCATGTAGCTGAATTAATATAACAATCAATTAATCTGTTCGTCCAGCGAACACTCTGTATTGATTGAAATAACGTCTCAGTATTGATTTGTGGCCACAGAAAAATAACTTTTTCTTGCATGTAACTGTGATTGTATCATTAAAGTGACATTGATTTACAAGCAGGGAACAGAATCAAACTCTCATGAATGTGAACCAAGGTTTTATTTAACTAAATCAAAAACAAATGACTAATCTAAACATACACACAATCACGCACATGAAATGGAAAGTGAAAGTGAATGAAGCCGAAAAAAGAAACAGGGGAATGAAGGTATGAAAAGAGTCATTTAGTTTCTTAGTTTAAAGCACCTTGCTAAGAAGGGGTCTACAGCTTATCCTAAACCTCTGTTTAGTTAGTTACTTGTACGATACTTGCCTTAGCCGTTGAACGAGCGTCCGCATATGCAGTCTCAAGAGAAAGTCTTGATGGTTCAGTTGTCCAGTGGTGCTGAAGTTGCAATCAATTTCTTCTGTGTTGAATGAAGAACTTATGATGGACTTGCGATGTTAGCCTGACCTGGTCGTTGTTGAGGAAATTACAATAGTTGTAACTTGAGGCCCTGTTGTAACTTCGGGACAAAGGTCCTGTGGCATTCTGCACGAAACAGCAAGCCTAAGACGCACAGAATAGAAGAGGAGAGGAAGGGGTCACTGGGACAGTGGCTTTTAACTTCTGTTGAGGTCACTCCTCTAGGGGGTCAGAGATTCAATGGTAACTAACTTTCAGAGGGAAAGTTTATGACCCTTTTTTTTTTGAGCATGGTGTTTTGCATTTTTGAGTGGGCTGGCAGTTCGTGCCCCTTCATACTCTGAATTAATGTAACAAGAATACAGTGCATGTTATGACGAGGTGATGCACACCGATGTGTAGGGAATTAAATGAGGATTATTTTGATAGGAAGCATGATTTAGATGACATTACATTATCTAGTGGTTCTATCATAAACCATGCATAAAACAGTATACAATACAAAAGACACTATACAAGACACTAGTAATCATACACACAATGTACTGGAGATGTTCATTCATAGAAGGTTGTGAATTAATAGAAATAGTCCTTTTTAAGGGCATTATGTGTGTTTCAATAGGGAAATGGAGTGGGAGTTAACTCTTTCCACATTCCTTTTGGTCGTAAATGGCTTTTTTTTCTATGATGACCAGAGGCCTGCAGCTCAGGAGAGGGGGTTTGCTGGTTTATTCATTAAATATAATGAATAATTGTGTGTCTGATTGGTCCAGACATTTTATTCGCGGCAGCCGTAATCATTAACACAAATGTAAGGATGTGTGGTGGATTTTCAATCAGGCTTACTTAAAGTATACAGGGCTGTGATATGCAATTTTGGATGCACTGAAATCAAGATTCCAGTTTTCTCTTGGAGATTTAGGAGTTCAGAATTTAACCCTAATCATATTTACAAAAGGCTACAAACACTCTACGTTTACATGGAGACCTTTTGGAGATCATTCTGATTGATGAATCTGAACATACTGTTTACAAGAACTAAATAAAGTGATCAGGTTGAGGTGCACGATAATATTTCAAAAGCTTCGAATTGGAATTTATCTTTTGATGTGCTTGCTGTTTGAATACTGATTAGTTTCCCACTGTTGGCACTAACCATCCTTCTACCATCGCTTCTTTGTTTTAAAAAGCAGACTTAAAATGTATCTATTATGGGTCCTAATTAGAAGATAATGAGCACACAAAGCTTTGTGCTGTGCTGTTTATATTTATCGAGCAGTAGAAACGCCCCTTCCCACACCCAAAACAATGCATCTGCAAATAAGTCCGAAGCAAGGACTGGTGGGACAACATTGTCCTGCAGCACTAAGCCATTAAGCCATTTCTTCACCACTGCTCATGAGCAGAACAGTTTCAGTTTTCAAACTGATCGAGAGTTTAGTTTACAGCCTAGTATCACAGACAAGGTTTACGCTAGTCTTAGACTAAAATACATGTTTGACCTTTCTTAAATGAAAGGAACTTGCACTGACATATCTTAAAATATGTCAGTGCCATTGTTTTGTCACAAGATGCACACCAGTAATGTTTTTTTTTTTTTTTTTTTTTTTTTTTTAAGATACGCTTAAAAGCTGCTTAAAAAAGCTGCTTAAATGTCCTAATTTAACTATCCTGGCTTAATCTAAGCCCTGTCTAAACCAACCTTCATGTCCTATTGAACAGATTAGAAAAGGTTTAAACTACTTACAATCCAAATAAAATTTAAATTTGTACAATTAATTCCGATTGACGTGGTTACATGTGACTTTTTTATTCCAACTATGCTACTACAAAAAGATTATTAGGGTCTATGTAAATGGGGCTATTGATGTGCTCAGAAGTGTTACTTTGGACAGCAGGAAATGTCACTGAATTTGTCTCACACATTCTTGTTTTGATGTTTTCTCAGAGCGACTCACTGCTGGATTTGTTGTATTTGGTGTGTGTGATCGTGGGGCTGGTGTTCTTCAGTTTGGCCCTGTTGACCTTTGCCCTTTGTCAGTGGAGTCCTGGAGTGAATAACGTGGCTCGAATCAACATCTGCATCAGTCTTCTGCTGGCTCACCTTCTGTTCCTGCTCACACAACAGTTCCTGAGCCTCATACGCCGTCATCAGGTGAGAATGATGAAGGAGCCCTACAGCTCAGCACAGCCTCTCTGAGAATCATCATAACAGTCTCTCTTGGTCTCCAGATGTTGTGTGCTGTGATATCAGGTGTGCTGCACTTCCTCTTTCTCTCTGCCTTTGTGTGGATGTTCATTGAAGCTGTGCTGCTCTTCATCTGTGTGAAGAACCTATCACAGATCAGCTCCAAAAAGAGGGAGGTGCTTAGCAGTGGATTCCTGTGTGTGATTGGATATACGGTTGCTCTGGTTGTGGTGGATGTGTCTGCCGGGCTGGTTCCTGAAGGATACGGCAGCGAATAGTGAGTTTTTTTTTTCCGTTTTTTTTTTTTCTTTTCTTTTCTTTTTTCTACTCTTTGGATTAGATGAAATAAAGATTTTAGTTTTTGACTGACAACTCACAGGTCTTTTGGAACAGTGCTGCTCTCTGATAATTTTTATTCAGTTTGTATCAAAACCACCAGAAGATTAAAATGCATTTGTAATTTTTTACACTTTTTTAGTAGTATTTCAACAATCAGCAACTGAAATCATTTTTTGGACTGATTAATTCAGTTTTGATATTGTCTTTTCGTCTAAACAGCTGCTGGATTAAAAGGGATAAAGGTTTTATCTGGAGTTTTCTGGGTCCTGTTTGTGTCATACTAGCGGTAAGTTTTTACAATGCAGATTGTGTCAAAGCAGCTTTACAGTGACAACTGGTATATAATTTTTGGCTGCACAGCAGCTCTTAAAGAATGGTGCAATATGTAAGAATTTTGCAGTAAAATATCCAAAAACCACTAGGCCAGTGTTATATATTTTGTTCACTTGAGTACTTACAACATCCCAAATGTTTGCAACTATTTGTTAATCGTGAGAAAATTGCAATTTTAACCAAGGCTCCGGGACGTGTGAGGAGTCGCCTGTCAATGGCGTCATACCCGCGTTACCCTCAGGTTTCCGGTTTTATTTTGTAGAAACCATGAAGACAGTATTTACATGTTTTAATAGGCAGGGGAACAACTGTTTGGTTACGTTTATAGACAGAAAATTAATTGTAACTAAAAACTAATTGCTCAACACGTTCAGTCTTATTGTTTAAATGTAATTTTCTTGATTTTCTGCAAGTACCATGCTTTATTATGCCTCAGAGAAAAACACTATTATTTTTAGTAACAGTAAAACAGCATTTTCTCCATCATACAATACGTTTTAAAATTAATTGCATGCCATTTATCAACACAAGCCATCTAGCATTTAATGATATTCTAAAATCGATCTAGTTTACTACAGTGTGCAACAGTGTCTCACAGCAGCCGTTATAGTATATAGTAACGTTATAACATTTCCAATAGTCTCAAATGTATCTAATATGATAAACAGAGCTGTGTTACCTCATACTCATACTCGAGATTTTCGGTTTCTGAGATTTTCGGTTTCCAAAGGCGGAGCATATATGAATATTAATGAGTTTCCAAGACATGCGCGATTGCACGTGCAACTGAGAATTTTAGTTCACATTGTATCTCAGGACATTAGTGGATTATTCCATATAGGTAACTATATTCTCAGCGTCGCGGCTGACTTATGCCTAAACTACAGTTGTTTACTTCTAGGTAACACTTTATAAAGTTCTCATTAGTATGCACGTTTTGTGCAGTCGTCTGTAACTGAATGACAGACACTTCGTATAACAGCAGAGCAACCTTCAGCTATCGAGTTCAGCTCGTTGTGCTCTTCTTCCTATGTATGTTTAAAAACTCGGTATTTTATTAGTTGTTATCATTAAGTACATTACTACCTGTAACAACTGAAATAAACCTGTATAAATGTTTCTGAGGACTTAGGCTATATCTATTCTGGTATTGTTCTTAAATTCTTGTTCATTTTGATATGAGGCCTATTGCTTTTCAAAAGGATTAATAAAATTCTTTATGTTTAGGCTCACCAAGGTTGCATTTATTTGATCAAAAATAGGCAAAACAGTAATATTGTAATTTGTTTTCTATTTTAATATATTTTAAATGGCTGTTTATTCCTGTTACTCCAGTCTTCAGTGTCACATGATGCTTCAGAAATCATTCTAATATGCTGATTTGCTGCTCAAGAAACATTCTTAGCTATTATTATCAGTGCTGAAAACAGCTGTGCTGCTGAATGAAAGTGGAAACCGTGATCCAGTGCCTGTTCTGTTGATTCACAGAACAGCAAGTTTAAAGACTATTGAAATAGAAATCTTTTGTAACATTAGAAATGTCTTTTTTTCCTTCTTCTTCTTAAATGTATTTAATTAATTCTTGTTGAATAAACTTCATCCTTGTGAAATTCATTTCTTAAAAAAACAAAAAAACTACAGTTATTCCAGACATTCGAATAGTATTTTAATGCAAATGCATTTGTGCAACTAATTTGGGGGCCACTGTATGTAAAAAGATAACTTTTTGTTGTTATAAAAATAGTTTTAAGTAAATAAAAAAAATGTCATTAAAATTCAAAGAGTGGTAAAAATGTCAAAAACTTTAAGACTAAAAATGTAATTTTTTGATCTGAGAATAGCTTTCTTATGTGTCATATTTCCATATATTAAGGGACTGCTACAGTACCTAAAATTTGTTGTTGGCAAGTATATGTCCCATCTTTTTGTACAAAAACAAAATGTCATTAAATGTCTCACACAATATCAAATGTTAACTCCATCACACATTATACAAAGCATCTAGTTATCAAAAGCAAATCAAGACCATATTCCCATCTTTAGTCCAGGATTTGTGATATATGTTTTGACAGTTTTTTTTTTTTTTTTTTTCAAATTTTCATGAGGCCAAATGTGCCCCTAATTAAAACCCCATGAAGAAAATGTATGTTTATGAACATTAATGACCAGTGAATTCAGGTTGGGACACTTTTTGCCATTGAGATGACTGGGAAAAGTTTCCCGATCAACCTGAATACCAAATAGCCTAATGAATGTTTGTGTATCAAAATAAATTGTCCATTTATATCAGTGATCATCATTGTATATCCAGGTACACAAGTCACACATGGTCAAGAGAACAGATGGCAGAGAATTAAAAAAGGTTGCAAAAATCTTTATTAGGCCACTGATTTTGGACATTTCTTTCATTTCCAGAGGGATGACCCCGTTTTAAATCTTCATAAGTTGAGGTAACATAGAAGAACATAGCAATACATCATTGAAATGCCAGCTGCATGTTTTTAACAATATTTTATTTATTTATTTATTTTCCCTGTTAGGCTATATGAAATCAGTATAATCTACTTCAACTGATTCAGGTGTTCTGGGATGCTTGGTTTTATTGTGCAATTGAAAAATTAACCCTTGTGGTGTCAGTGTATCTTTCTTTGTAACCATGAAAAGACAATATAGTTTCAGCAATATTTTCAGCATTTGTCACCAACCAGAAAACCAGAGAATGTTAGTCTGAACAGGTAAGCTAACACATGTATAATCACACCAGTTGTCCATAGGTTACAAAAATATTATGTCCACACAGACACATTTATATAGGCCTATCAGCTGTTACATCGCAAGGTACATAGGAAGAGCACAACGAGCTGAACTCATTGTAGACGATAGCTGAAGGTTGCTCTGCTGTTACTCGAAGTGTCTGTCATTCAGTTACAGACGACTGCACAAAACGTGCATACTAATGAGAACTTTATAAAGTGTTACCTAGAAGTAAACAACTGTAGTTTAGGCATAAGTCAGCCGCGACGCTGAGAATATAGTTACCTTTATGGAATAATCCACTAATGTCCTGAGATACAATGTGAACTAAAATTCTCAGTTGCACGTGCAATCGCGCATGTCTGGGAAACTCATTAATATTCATGTCTGCTCCGCCTTCGGAAACCGAAAATCTCAGAAACCGAAAATCTCGTAACACAGGAAAAGCGGAAGCGGCGCCGGCGACTGCGGCATGATAAAAGTTCCGCTGCTCGTGAGGCATGTGTTGCGCAATCACTCCAGCGGCCTCGTTCAGCTCCCACAACACTTGGTCCTGCTCTGCTTCATACTACAGTAATGTTAATAATCGCATCCATGAACATGATTTCTTCACGAGTCCTATCCCGATTATTTCCACCGGCTGTGAGGTGAAGACCACATGTACCAAGATTCCCCTCTCAAACTTGGCGTCATCAAGCTACGCCTTTGTTTTGAATAGGCCTCTAGCGACCTCTAGCGGACAGAAAATATTACATAGTGCACCTTTAAGTAAATTCAGTATGGATTCATTCTTTTGTACGAATCAATAGTTATTAATTTAGTTGATTTATCTATATCAGTACTGGAGTAGACAGTGATGTCATCATCCAGCTCACTTCAGTTTGCATACAAGGGTGTCGATGCAGGCAGACCAAAAAATCAATGTTGAATATCAAATGTCAAGTGTCCCCAAGTAAGCAAGCCAAAGGCTCTAGTTACAGACATTTTTCACATGGTCTGTTGAAGTCAAGAAAACTGTGATTTTTTTTTTTTTTTCTGCAGTTAAACACGATTCTCTTCATCAGCATCTTCATCATTCTGAGCTCAACTCTCAAAAATCTGAACGCTGAAGTTTCACAGATGAAACAAACCAAGTAACATGCATTGTTTATTGCTTTACTACAAAAGAACAGAACAACATATAGACAATAAAGACACATTAACTTTCTCTTTTTTTTTTC
Organism: Ctenopharyngodon idella; assembly: GCF_019924925.1. Lineage (NCBI taxonomy): Eukaryota > Metazoa > Chordata > Actinopteri > Cypriniformes > Xenocyprididae > Ctenopharyngodon > Ctenopharyngodon idella. The sequence goes on from NC_067220.1 coordinate 43,258,534, forward strand.
CTTTCTGCAGGACTATGGTATTTAAAACTCTGGCTCAGTTTGTGGTTCTTGGTTGCTCCTGGATTCCGGGTTTCTTCACTAATGACAGTAAGGAGCTGGAGATCATCTTCCTGTTCTTGAACTCCCAGCAGGGAACCTTCATCTTCCTGGTCTATTGTGTCCTCAATAAAGAGGTCAGAGATCACTCAATTTACTACTATATTCCACACTGTAATAAACAAAAACAAAAAAACAGTGAAATGCATGGTAGTACAGGGTTCCAAACGTTTACCATTAATGGAAAAAACAGTCAAAGACCATCAACTGAAGTAACATGTTAGACTGCAATAGGAAAAAGGCAAGCTGAACATAAACTACAATAACATCCTTAAATTGCAAACTAACAGTGAAATAATGGCAGAGGTGACAGAAGTTTAATGTTAATTTTACAGTTCTCTTATTGCAGTTTGACTTCATTTCTGTCATACGTCTGCAAAAGTTCTTACTGAAAATTAACAGAGGTTTAGATGTTGATTTATTGTTTCATTTGAAGTCACCATCATGGAGATCAGTATTTGCTTTAGTTGGACTCTTGACCCTTGACTTTTTAACATTAGTTTATCATTGGTTGCTGTAACCGTTTCTTTAAGACACATTTGTTGTGGTAAAAAAGCCAAGAGAAAATGTGATTAGGTGTTGGTAATGTTTTGATTATGACATAATCATGTAACGCTTGATTCACTGAACTCTTCCAGTTCCAGTTTAAAATACTTCATATTTTTCACTAACACTGATGGATCTCATAATCAAAAATATAAAACATTTCCCATTTAATTAGAGATTAGATTTTAAATGAGATCAGAGAATCAGGTCAATGATTTTAAATTTAAATGCCCAAATTCATTGGATCACATTTTATTTCAGCTACTTTTTTGCCATACAAAATGTATTTTAAAGACACAGTTACAGCAGCCAGAGAAAAACTAATGTTCAAAAGTCAAGGGTCAAGAGCCCAACTAAAGCAAACACTCATCTCCATAATGGTGAATTCAAACAAAACAATAAATCATCAACATCTAAACCTCTGTTAATTCTCAATAGCTTGTATCCCACATCTTGTATGACAGAAATAAAGTCAGTCTGGTTAGTAATAAGTGAAGCTGGTAATGTTGTTTGTGGAGTTGTTTGATCAGATCTTGAGAGATTTAATGTCTTTTATCTTCAGTTGATTTCATCTAAGGCTGTGGCTGAAATCAGTTGTAGTTCTTGTGTTTCTCTTTCCTTCAGAAATTCAGCTTGTTGTCATCAGCTGTCTTCAATAATGCTCAATCATCACAATTATATTTATGTATATTTGTGGACATCTCAGGTTAAACTTCATGACATTTACCTTTATTTAAGGAAGGAGGTCTGTTTTTTTCAGTGGTCTGAATTTATATTTTTAAGGAAATTTAGCAGTTTTATAAAAAAACAACAACAAAAAAAGTATAATTATTGTTGAATCTTACTGAATTTTCTCTGTAAATATACATTTATTTTTGAAAGAAAAAAAAAAACTACCTGTTTTTTTTATAGATATCTCATGCATTATTCTCCATGAAAATACTAATTAAATAAATAAAACAATTCAAAATAGCAAAACTATTCAAATTTTAACTGTCAAAAATTCTAACTTTCTCAGCTTTCTCAAGCCTTTTTGTCCTCAGCAATTAGTTCAGTCATTTTATGATCCCCCCTCATATGGAAACTGTTTCACTCTCTGCAGAGACAGTATAAGAAAGAAAAGAAAAGCATAATTTACTTCTCAATGCAACTCCTATCTCATTCTTGTTCAGGTCTGGCAGCAGTACAGGAGGTGCTTCAGATGTCTTTGCTGTGGACTCAAACCCAACAACAAAAGTGTCCAGAAAAAATGTTGAGGACTACAGCATCCATATTCAGGAAATGAATGAAGTGCCATTATCATACAGTAAACGCTTTCAGATATTAGCGCCAGTCTCAGCTTCTGCCTGTAAATTAGCAATTAGCCTAATGTCATACTGGTCTTATTTTATATCTATTTGATGTAAAACTTTTAACTTTCTTTACTATTAGTTTCTTGGTGGAGGGATTGTTGTCTCATTCTTTTAGACCTGTGTGTGATTTATTTTACTCGGGACCCCTAAAGTGATTTGTGTTTCCTTTATTTCACTGTAGTACGTTAGTTAACTTTAAGAATATTTAGTGTGATGAAGACAGTGAATGTAATTTTTTGCATATTGAAATTAATCAGTTAATAATGTATTTGTATCCTTTTATTTTATTTTTCTTCAACTTTAATGAGTTTCTATTAAATATATAAAACATATAGTTGAATTATACTTTTTACAACATATGTTTCACCATATATCTTCATATGCTCTACTGGCCACTTCAGAGATTATATGTTCATAATTATGATGATTATATTATCATATAATTAAAGTTTTAATCATAGACATGTATCCACAAGATATTATTCACATTGCTGAATATCACAGATTGCAAATATGGTTTATTGAGTTTACAGGTATGAATATATCTATGTTTAGAAACAGCTTTACATACTTTGACAAGCATAGTTAAAGAGTAACTGAGGAATGATATATTCTTAATATTAATTTCACCACATTGAGACCCTGTAAATGTTTTTATGCACACACAAAAAAATAAACCTACAAATATACAATGAGATTTGAGTGACCATGAGCTCATTTAATATAAATTATATAAATTAACAAATGTCCAATCAAACAAGCACATCTACAATATTAATTGCAGAACCTCTTATAATGAACCACATGGTGTGTAAACACATACATTTATTTTTGGTACACAACAATTTTTCTCAAACCTCGCTTTTTCTAATGCCAAAATGACTGTATTCTGTAATGCTAACTATTACAATTTCAAGCTGTTTTTCATACAATTTTCCTGTTTGAAAGATAAACTTCTGCAGATATTAAGGTTTGGCAGTGCCTTTGGCTGCGGTGTGAGTTAAGATGATCTTAAGAGTCTGATCTGAAACTTTCCCTTTCTTTGATAATTTTTCATTCCTTATTAACTGCAGGCTTTGACCAGAATCCAAGTTACAGGTCTTTCATTTCTAATGTCTGGGCAAGCTGGAAAATCAAGAAAATCTGTTAAAAACGCAGCCCTCAGCCCTGACTGTGATAATATTGCTGGTTATTCGAAAATAGTGAGAGATTATTGCATGTATTGCATCATCATTTACTTGCATTCTTTGGAACAAATTCATATTTTTACAGAAAACAATTTGATCAAGGTCAGGCGTTCTGAATCTTCCTCCTGCAGTCTTTTTGGTGAGTTTCAGGCCAGACCAGACCTGAAAAACTATAATTATCAATCATAAACAAGTCTTTTCTCAAATAATAGGATGATTTTGGGCATTCTCCTTAGCTACATCAGCAACAAATAAAACTAAATCCTTAAATATTAGCTCAAATAACATCAGGCATTCATCTACTCCTTGGTGGATTTGCATCTTTGATGCAAGATGTAAAGTAGCGGGCAGATCTGTGTTTATCTCGTCACAGCAGAATGGAAATAAAGAGATAAGGTGTTACTCCAAACCATGGTGAAAATCAGCAGGGTTCAGAGGTTTCACGCTCCAGAATGCATGAAAGTAATACATACAACATACAACTGTTCACTTTGAATAAGGGAAATTCACACTCAAATCATAAACAGTTCAAATAATATACAAGATCGCAACTAGGATCATAGGCAGACTTAGACTTTGGCCTTTTAAAACCTGACCAAGTATTTGCTGCAAACAAGATTTTACAATATAGTAACAATAGGTTCCTATGAAACTATTCACACTGGGCACAAATATTTGACATTTGACTTCTTTTAATGAAGAGCAGCTTTTGGAGAAGTCTTTTAAAAGTCTAGTTCAAACAAAGCAAATGTGCCAGGTTGTTAGACGTGACCTTTGTATTCATGTTGGTTTCATACATATGAAAGCATCTTGGCATGTGTTCTGTCTTTGTGTCTGAATTTGAATATGAATTTGAATTTGAGCAGGAGGAGATAACAGAATGAGTTTTCTCAGGTAGTTGAACAGATAAATGTCATTTACACTTCTGACTCTCAAATATTTACGTGTCTTCACCCGAAGATCATTTAAAGATAAACTCATATCAGGTAAGACACTCTTGAAATACTTCATATATCAGATAAGAATAAAGTGCTTTAGTGTCACTATCAATCTCGCAGTTGTTTAGTGTTTATTAGCTGTTAGTGTATCATGTTTCGAGTAATTTAGGCTACATGTTGTGCAGAGGAAATCCTCAGCTGCAGATCATCTAATCTCTGATATTCATCATGATGAGGAATCAGCTTTTCAAAACAACTATATTGTATCATATGTACTCAACTGTGATTTATGTGTTATATTGAGTAATCCAGTTTGTATTCTTAATTTCAAAGGACTGTTTAATGTTGCAAGGGTTACAGACAGACATGGAGTCAAACTCAAATTGATGGATAAAACAGACATCAGTATTCAAATGAAAACTAAATCACTTTTTTAACACTTGGCACAGTTTTCAGCCTGTGTTGAATATCTCTGGAGGAACTAACAGGAACACAGCTAGAATGAACTGCTCTCCTCATCACTGTCTTTAGTTTCGTTTAGGATTATGGATGCAAAGGGGCAGAAAATTTCCAGTAAATTTTCTAGAAACTTTACCATGGGAAGTTAAGTTGGGGAATTTTGAAAATATTACAAATTAGACACTTAATGAGAATTTACAGGAATTAAAGGGGATTAAGTGGATATTTGGGGTAATTTATACAAACTTTATCATATACAAACAAAAACATTTTCTTTGGCCATAAGCAGACATGCTTGCAAACTAATACAAATTTTAAAAATAACATTTTTAACTAGTTTTGGGATTCTATTGAGGCTTCATACACTTTATGACCTTGGGATCAGTTGGACAAATGACTGAAGAAGTGAAATTAGTGGATAAAGGCTAGCAGCAAGTTTGCAAGTTACGTAGCTTTAAAAAGTTATTTAAAAAAGAATAGCTCCCAAACTTTTGAATACACTATAGTGTATATAAATTTTATTTTAAAGGATTAGTTAACTTTAAAATGAAAATTACCCCAAGCTTTACTCACCCTCAAGCCACTCTAAGGTGAACTAATAGACCCTTTTCACAGACTGTGATGAGCTGGACTGAGTGGCAAAAGAATCTGCTGCATGACTGGATTTAATAGGGGAAACTGCGAAAACGCAAGTAAAACAAACGATTACACTAAAGGTTGGGCTCGAAAGTGTTCCTTATAAGATGTCAAAGAAACCTAATCCATGGATATTGAGATGCAACCAGGAATCGTGTTTCCTGACATTTATATGTGCCTGATTTCAACGCCGGGGAAATACATAAAGCAAATCTGCCTGTGAACGCTTTATATAAATACAATATAGGTAGGTTTAAATCGGAGTGATCACTAATATCAACGTTATATCGTCATATCGTCCAGCCCTAAAACTTGTATAGTTTTTGTCAGTGTTTATTTAAATACACCCAATTATGCACAATATAAGATGGTAAATATTTAATTGATGAGTTGTCAACACAAAATAGAACAATACAATATATACGGTATGATTTTACCCCAAAATCCAACATTTTGAAACAAAATTATAACTGCAAAACATATTACATGCACACAATTTTTTTTTTTTTATTACACACATACAAACCACACTCTGACTTACAAACACAACAACACAATTATAGTGGCATAATTTGTCTAATTGGTTCTGTAAGGCTTCATTTTCCTGCTAAGACAAAAGACGATATCAAATACCCCACAATAGAACAAAAAAACTCAGATTTCAAAGAAATGGCATAGGACAACACCTCGCCCAAACTCTCCTCAATCATTACCACTTTAATGCAGTCATTTGCCTGTTATTAAAACAGACATGTTGATCTGCTTTATCAGTGCAGAAATGTTTTCTGAAAACACCTGCAATTGCTGATAAAGAAGAAACTCAACAGAAGTCAAGGGTCAAGAGCTCAACTAAAGCAAACACTGATCTCCATGATGGTGACCTCAAACTAAACATTTTCAGTAAGACACCAACATCTAAACCTCTGTTAATTCTCAATAAGAACTTCTGTAGACGTGTGACAGAAATAAAGTCAGTCTGGTTAGTAACAAGTGAAGCTGGTAATGCTGTTTGTGGAGTTGTTTAATCAGATCTTCAGAGATTTCATGTCTTTTATCTTCAGTTCATCTAAGGATGTGACTGAAGAAAGTTGTAGTTTGTGTTCTTATTTCTCTTTCTTTCAGTGCTTGTTCACAGCAGGTGTTTGAATGATTAAAAGAATGTTTCAGGAACATCACACTAACCTTTAAATAACATTCTACTAACATTAAGGAAACTGGACATTTTCATGTTCTTAGAATGTTACAAATCAACGTTCCTAGAATGTCAATTTTTTTTAATCAAAATGAAGTTGAAAGAACATTTGAGGAACATCATACCTTATAAAAGCGTTCCTCTAACGTCAAGAAAACTGGACGTTTTTTACGTTCCCAGAACCAACACTGAATATTTATAGAACGTTCTTATAACAAAATTCTGTTAGCTGGGCAGTAACTGTGTGTTTCTGAAGCATGTGTGTTTTATTTTTACTAAGAAGCTTTGAATGAAAGAAAGTCATACTAGTTTGTAACAAGTGAAGATGCAGTAATCTAGAGAGATCTGTTAGTGTTTAATGTTCTGTTTCTGTTGTCTGAGTTTTGTGGGTCACCATTGTGCTGTAGAGTAGAGCCTGTGCTTCAGTCAGTGATGAGCTGAGAAACACTGATGTTATGCTGCATGTTGCTTTATTTAAAGGCAGTAACTGTGTAGCTGATGATGGAGTGATAGTTATCACTACCCTGCAAACAAGCCTAAGGGTTTGCAGGGTTGATATTTGTGAATGTAAACAGCTGGCAGAAAACACAAATGATAAGTGAAATGATGAGCAGGTCGGTATAAATCAATCTCCACCACCATCAGCCAAAGATGAGTAATATTTTACTGAACGGACAGAGGTATTTCACAAAAAATCAAAACTCTGCAGTTTCTCTTTCTTTTCACAAACAAAAGTAAGATAGAGTAGCTTAATGGCGCCACCTTGTGTCTCTAAATGATTATGACTCTTCTCATTTATAAACTCACAAATACAGTAGTAATTTTAATGTGTTTGACACAAAAAGGAAACAAAGTCATGCATCAGTATCATGGGTAATTTGTTTGTTTGTTTCCCTCTAGACTGTAAAGGAAACTCGTCCTCTGAATAATTTTTTTATAAAGAGAAATATTCCTGAATGACCAAACTGACTATGGCTCCCTCTCTTCATAAAGGTGAGTATATTATAAAAGTGCTTCTCATTGCTGCAAACACATTTATGATATAAACTGCAGTCAGATGATGAATGTAGATTTGTCAAACTCAAAACTGCAATTCAATCAAATACATTTTCATTAATATTTTTCTTCATATTTCATGATAGGTTTCATAAGAGCACAGACTATCATCTCTGTTTTGCTGTGTAAGTCACTAAGCAGTGTTTTTGTTTTATTATTATTATTATTATTATTGTGAAGATAACACATAAGCAGGCCCATTAATAAATATTTGGCCTATTTTTATTATGCATGTCCAATCTGATTAAAATATTTCACCATGTTTATCCTCCTCAAACTCAACACAGAAGATGTTAAATTAGACTTGATGTTTTGATTGGGCCTCATTGATCTAATGAACCTTGTGCTTGATGATCTTTGAGATCAGCCGCTCAGACTGAATCACTCTTAATGTGACACACTTCTTTCATTCAGATGCTTAAGCTGTGGCATTGATGTGTTGAACAGCCAAGAGTTTAATAGAGTTAACCTAGAATTTTCTGTTTCAAATATTTCATCTTTTGTAATTTGTTTTATTCATTGTAATTCTTTCAGATGTTTTGGCCTGTATAACTGTCACACAAGAGACAACATCAGTTGGTAAAGTATAGTGCTGTGGTGTTTTAGCTGTAAATGAACAGATCTGTAGATTGTTGAGCTTCTGTACAGCTCATGTCTGCAGACAATATAGAAATTAATTTGGAGCTGTATTAACATGTTGGGAAATCACTGTGTTTCTGGTGATTATTAATATTTTTCTACATTTTTGAAGGAAACCATATGTGAACCGCTGCTATTAATGTTCACTTGTACTGTAAACTCAAGTTTGGCAGTTCTGCTTCCCCTTTATGGAGTAATTCTGTTAATGGGAAATAAAAATTAAAACTGACTAAAGCTGCACTTCTGGGTAGATTTTATAATAATTTATTACAATAATTTTTTATTAACAAAAACGTAATGATTTCTTAAAATATTTTCATTAAAGATAATCTGTCTGACCCCTGCTACAACTACACTGAGCTGGACGATCCATGGAGATCCATCAATAATACAGACAACTCCAAGTGTGACCAATCTGTTTCCTGGAGCGGCTGGTATCGTCTCTTCATTAACAACATGAGCGCTCAGATCCCAGACACGTGTGTTCCATGGGGTCGCTGTGGCACTGGTGTCCCACTGTGGATACGTGGTGGACACCCAACAGTTGAGGATGGAGTCGTCACTCGAGATGTCTGCGGTCACTGGGACAATTACTGCTGCTATTATGGGTTTTTTCCCATTAAAGTCAAAGCCTGTCCAGGCAATTACTATGTCTATGAGCTGGTTAGTCCAACTCACTGTAATTCAGCATACTGTGCAGGTAATTATATTTACATGAGCTCTTTCTACACATTCATGATATTTGTGTTTCTGCTTATTAATCACTATTCATACAAACTTTCAGACACTGGCAGCATTAACACCAGCTCTACAGCTGTCACACCAGTGACCATCTCACCTGGTAATGTAACACTGTGTCTATTGGTTTATTTTCTGGCCTGATGAATGTGATGATCTGAACCAGTGTCAGTAGTTGAAGATGCTAGAAATGTAGTTAAAGCTGGGTGTGCAGTTTTGTAGAGGCTACCCTTACACAAAGAAAATATATTTTCTTATATATGAATGATCAATATATTAAATGATTTAACGTATACTGAAACTATCCAGAATAATATATTGTATTAATATATTACAATATATTAAATAATACATAAGGAATTTACACTTTCATATATTGAAAAATATGTGACAATATATTTACTTATTACAATATATGTTATTTTACATTTAGTAATACACTTCATAATATATAGATTTACATGTGATCAGATATGGCAATGCATTTATGTAAACATTGAACATATGTTTACTCATGCAGTATGAACACATATAGCCAGAGACTACGGTTCAGTAACGCTCTGAGCGGGTCAAGCAGGACCGGTTACACATAACCGATGTCCCTCGTGTATACAGGTAGATTGATATCTAAAAGTTTATTTTTCTTCTTCTCACTAACATTTGAATTTTAAAATGAAATAAAATGCCACCAATAAAAGGAACTCGCTAGGTTAGTGAAAAGTCCATAGATAATGCCATCAGTTCGTAGTGCTGTTAACACTTCTCTGACAAGTGGATGATATGAGAACTGCTTTCCTGTTTGTTCATGTGACATTTAGGATAAAGCCCATTACTACATGGTGTGAACACAGTATAAGCTCATAGTTTTGGTTCAGGAGGAACTGTAAAAGGTGGCTTCTGTTTGTTTGTGTCACACTGCGACTGTCTGTCTACAACTCTGCATAGCCTCATGGAACGTGCTGATGACGTGTGATTTCTATCACAAACATTACCTACCCTAGCTTTAAAGAACTACTTCCTTTGCAAGCCACCATCCCTGAAAGAGGCCATTAAAAAAAAAAAATACTGACATCTAGTGAGTGGGTTGTGGCTATATCTGAAATCACATATTTCCCTATATAGTAGTTGAAAAACAGTATGTGACAAAAGAAGTATGTCCGAATTCACAGTACTCATAAAAGAGTAGGAAACAGTATCCAGATGACCCACTACTTCTGGCAAGATTCTGAAGTGTACATATGATGAACACTTTACTATCCCATGAGGCCACGGGAGAGGATTTATGAATGGCAGTGACACAACTGACGCATGATAATGACAACATGGTGTATGTAGTACGTCCAGATTACATTCATACTACACACATTTATACTAGATGTGCCCTTGCCCTTGGGCCCTTGGATGTTTACTGAGGCCTCTGGTTAAGTACTGTTTTATAATAATTCTAGCCACAGTGAAGTAATTAGATTTTACAAAAAAGTATTATATATTTTTAAGCAATACTTTTTTTAATGTTTTCACAACAGCTTATCCATCTGTTGACCCCTGCTACAACTACACTGACCTGGATGAACCATCAGCAGTCAGCAATCAAACTACTACAAGTGTGACTTCTTTGTCACTTGGAAGTCAGACGGCTGGTATCGTCTCTTGGTTAACAACATGAGCGCTCAGATCCCAGACACGTGTGTTGAGAAGTATAGCTGTGGCACTCTTGTCCCACTGTGGATACGTGGTGGACACCCAACAGTTGAGGATGGAGTCGTTACTCGAGATGTCTGCGGTCACTGGGACAATTACTGCTGCTATTACGGGTCTTATCCCATTAAAGTCAAAGCCTGTCCAGACAATTACTATGTCTATGAGCTGGTTATACCAACTAGGTTCTGTTCAGCATACTGTGCAGGTAATTATATTCACATGAGCTCTTAGTATTATTTGTGTCTTTGTTCATTGGTATTCATCAGTCATTATTTTTTCAGATGCTACTATCATCAGCAGCACCAATGCAACAGTCACACCAGAGACAACCTCAGCTGGTAATGTAGTCTGATGTTTCCTCTATTGGATTGTGTTTTGGCTGAATGTTTGTGGATCTGTAGAATTGAACAGATGTGTGAGTGTGTTTGTGTTTAAAGGTATAAATGTGGGGAAAAGGACTGTGAAATGTGCAGTTACATCATTATAGACATTTTCATAAGCATCTGTGCACAAGCTGTTATTAAGAGAAATCATGTTTAATAGTTTCCATAAGGTTGCATGGGCGATGTATGATGATGATATGATTATGTACATTTTGAACAGACTGAAAGGAGGTAGAGTGACATAATCACTTTTACATTTTAATTTCATGTTTTTCCACATTCCTTAAACTTTTTTTTTTTTTTGTCATTCTCAAACATTTTCCATTATTATACTTTTTTTTGTGTTTGATAAATATTTTACAAATTACATCTTTCTTTCATTTTGACTCCTACTGATCTTTTGTGTTTGGTGAATTCTTGCTGAAATAGCTGCTTTGTAAGAATAGATTTTTTTTTTTTTTAGTTAAAATTTTGCAGTTTATTGTCTTCATGCTGATTTCTGTCATTGCAGGTATAAATATAACACTGCCGAAAGGATGCACTGTAAGTTGAGTTTCTGAAACTGAAGTAGAGTTGGACTCAGCTCCTATCAATAACAGTCCAAACTAGAGCAGTGCAATACATTGTAGATATATGTGTAATGTGAAATATGAATGTGCTTTTCTATTAATTATTGATGGTTTTGCTGTCCATATAAGCTGTGAATGCTCGGCATACCCAAGCCAATGAGTTTGTGGACTCGCTAATAAATTAACACTATAAATTACTATAAACTTGAGGTGTCACATAAAGCTTACATAATAAAATGTTGAAAATATGTAACTGTCCATCATTCATTTATTGGCCAAACCACCATAATTTTGTGTAAGCAGGTCTCACAATACCTTTGGACCCTATACTCTCTGTTGTTATGAGAATAATCATCATCATTGTTCTGCGTTCTCATTGGTCTGCTGGCAAATGAGGGATTTTAAGCACTGGGAAAGCTGTCTGTGAATCGCTCGCCCAAGCAGAATTAAATTATAAATAACTGTCATGTATACCCAGATAGCAAGCAATGATCGAAACAATGTTAAATCAATGTTAATGTGTCAACGTTAACCTCATTGAATCAATATCACTTTTGCACTTTTCGCAATTAATGTTGAAAAAATGTTGAAATTTCAACAAAACATCAATGGTAATGGCATTGAATCAATGTTACAATGTGATGTTGGTTCAACATCATGCTTGCACATTAACATTGATTTAACATTGTTTTGATCATTGCTTGCTATCTGGGATAGGTATGAAACAGCTTTACAAACAATCTTTTTAACCACATTGTTGTTATTTCTGTTACAAACAAACTTTTATTCTAGTACTTCTGTGACAAAAGTTTATTAGTTTGGATATAAACACTGTCTACGGTAGTGAGCAAAATACAGAAAAGCACCTTTTTACAATAACTTGACACTTCAAATGAAGATACCAGTAGGTGGCGACAAATGTTTAAAAAATGTGTGTTTCATTGAATTATTCATTCAAGAGATGTTCAAAAACACTATCTGTGTCTCATTCCAGAGGCACTCAGCATAACCAGTAAAAGAAGTCACAGATCGCACATCAAAATCATCAAATTCTTCTCAATTTTGATTTCAGAATCTGACTTCTATAGAATGTCTTCAAAATTTTCTTGATCAGATCAAGAACATTAGAGCTCAAGTGCTTCCTGTGGATGTAAGTCTTTAAGAGAAAAATGATCAAATAATCAAATCAAATGTAATTGTCAGTTACATAATGACTGACATCACAGTTCTGATTAATTGGCTGTCTTGATATTTACATGTTCAGTAACTTTATTTATCTGATCAATTAGATTGTGACCAACCTTTTGAATATGGTGTTCAACGCTTTAAAGATTTTACAGTCATCATCATCATCATCATCATTATCAGTCAGCCCAGCCGAACTCGCCTCCTATGGAAACCGTGTGTTATTAATCAACGAGAAACTCATTTCTACATTGGTGAAGCCGACAAACACAAGTGACAATGTCAGTTTTGCTCTTGCTGCTGTAGGTGAGTGCAGACACAGTTATTATTAATTATTAAATATGACATCAAGGAGTTTATATTTGTTTATTTGGATCCCCATTAGCACTACCTAGATACTCTTCCTGGGGTCCCAGCAAGTAAAAATACAAAAATGCATTAATCAACCACAATAAAGTCAAGTCAATAAAACATACAAACCCAAAATTCTTTCCAAATATCAAAATTAAAGGATTAGTTCACTTTTAAATAAACTTTTGCTGATAATTTGCTCACCCCCATGTCATCCAAGATGTCCATGTCTTTCTTTCTTCAGTCGAAAAGAAATGAAGGTTTTTGATGAAAACATTCCAGGATTTTTCTCCTTATAGTGGACTTCAATGGACACCAAACGGTTGAAGGTCAAAATTATAGTTTCAGTGCAGCTTCAAAGGGCTTTAAACGATTCCAGACGAGGAATAAGGGTCTTATCTAGCGAAACGATGGGTCATTTTCGAAAAAAATGTAAATGTATATGCTTTATATAAACAAATGTTCGCCTTCTAAGTGCTTCCGCCAAAACCGCATTGCCGTATTCTCCAAAAAGTTTACGCTGTATGTCCTACGCCTTCCCTATTCAACTTACGGAAAAAATGTAACTGGCGCTGCGTTCGTTCCGTAAGTAGAATAGGGAAGGCTTAGGACCTACAGCGTAAACTTTTTGGAGAATACAGAAATGCGGTTTTGGCGGAAGCACTTAGAAGGCGAACATTTGTTTATATAAAACATATACATTTACATTTTTTTTCGAAAATGACCGATCGTTTCGCTAGATAAGACCCTTATTCCTCGTCTGGTATTGTTTAAAGCCCTTTGAAGCTGCACTGAAACTGACATTTTGACCTTCAACCGTTTGGTGTCCATTGAAGTCCACTTTAAGGAGAAAAATCCTGGAATGTTTTCGTCAAAAACCTTCATTTCTTTTCGACTGAAGAAAGAAAGACATGAACATCTTGGATGACATGGGGGTGAGTAAATTATCAAGAAAAGTTTATTTAAAAGTGGACTAATCCTTTAACAATTTACTATATGAAGACTTCAGATGCAAAAGCCTCTAAGTGCCATGATCTGAAATTTTCTTCTAACTTAAGCATTTTTATCAAGCTCGTATGTTTAGGTTCAGTTATTTCACTTTAATGGCAATGAAAAGGACGTATTAATTGCCATTAAAGTGAATTTTCAATTTGAGAAATGCAATGTTGTGGTAAAAATTTCGCACATCTCTTAATAACTGACAGACCTCTTTCCATAACTGTTATCATATTTTCTATCTGTTTTCACCACTTCAGCCTACTGTCTAATATAACTCCAAGAAGTCTTATTTTCCCTACCTGTTCAATAGACACGCTCTTTACAGACAGATTTAACTGTGGTTTGAATTTAACTTTGAAATTTGTTCCATATGCTTTTAGTTTTTGTCAAATTTAGAACCAACTTATTATTCCATACCCGCTTTATAACCGATTGTAATTCCTCATCCAGAGTAGTAGACAACTTCTCAATTGATGTTGCTGGTAAATAAAATGTTGCATCATTTGCATACATTAGTGTCCTTGCACACTTTAAAACAAGAGGAAGATCATTGGTAAAAATAGAAAATAATAATGGTCCCAAACAGCTTCCTTGAGGCACACCACATTGCAGCTCTTTCGCCTCTGAATAACTTCAATTATAAAATATACTTTGTACCCTATTAGACAGACAACTTTTAAACCAATGTACAGTATGAGGAGTAAATTTGTAACATTTCAATTTGTCCAGCAATAATTTATGATCCAATACATCGAAAGCTGAGCTAAAATGTAACAATACTGCTCCTACTATGTTATTGTCATCAATCTGAGCTAAGCAATCATCCGTCATTTGTGTTAATGCTGTTCCTGGTGAATGTCCCTCTCGATATGCATGCTGAAAATCAGAGAGTAAATTATTCTCCTTAAAGAAGAATTTAATCTGCTCACAAACTATCATTTCCAATACTTTGCTAAGGACTGATAACAAACTTATTGGTCGACTATTAGCACTATTAAAACCCAGTGGTGCATTTTTCTGTACAGGAATAAACTTTGCTTCTTTCCGAACTAAAGGAAAAAATCGTTTTCAATACTTATATTAAAGATGTGGCAAACAGGTTTGGCTAAACAGCTGTCTGCTAATTTCACAAGGCGACCATCCAAGTTATTTATCCCACTGGTTTATCTGTTTATAGTTGACAATTTTTGTACCACTTGTTTTATATTTACTTTGTTCAATTCAGAACACAGGGATGGCTTATCACTTTTCTTCACACAACATTTCTTCTCTTAGTTTATCAACCTTATTGATATAAAATTCATTCAAATAATTTGCAATTTCATATGATTTAGTTAAAAATGAATAAAATCTAGAAAGCAGCGGTGGATCACCAGTGACAGAAAACAATGAAAAATGCAGCTACAGCAAATATATAATGTGTAAAAGTATAAATATATAAAAGTATATGATCTAAATTGAATTTTAAATGACCTAATCGTTAATAGTGCTTATTTTTACATTGTCAATTAGCAGATTAAATCAACAAGTGATTAAATCAATAACATTTGATGTTACAAACATTGTTTTAAAGTAAACAGAATAGTTTAAACTAGTAATTGGATGAAATTTAATTGTTTGTCTTTTATTGTACTTTTTTTTCATTTCATACATTTTTTATTTGCACATTTGTGAATCGACTTTAATTTAAAAAATCATAACTGCTTATTTTCTAAAACAGAGGTTGAAATCTTTATGGTTGGACCAAATGTCACCTTAGATAAAATCCCTCGACTTGACACGACAAATTCTTCCGTGGACATTGATCTCATTGGGATCGCCAAGAACAACAATGAAACAAGTATGTGAGATGGTTTAATACAATTTTTTTTTTTTTTTTTTTGAAAATACAGTAGTCAACATTTGAAGTGGATCAAAAAAGTTAATCAAAGTTGTCCTAAGAACTAAGTTGTCCTAAGAAGAACGTTTTAGGACAACTTTGATGAAAGGTTTTGATCCACTTCAAATGTTGACTACTGTATATCACTAAACCACATTTACCAGAGGTTTTTTCTGAGTTTTTCAGAGTTTCTTCTGTTTCTGTCAGGATCAGCTGCTGTGACTTTCATGAGCTACAGCACAATGGAGAATCTACTGAAGCCCGACTTCTTCAACACATCAAATGACACAGTTAAAACCATGATGTCCACTGTGATCTCAGCTACTCTTCCCAAAACCACCAACACTAAACTCACCAAACCAGTCAACTTCACCCTCAAACACATCAGAGTGAGAGACTGAAATGTGTTTCTGTCCAACCTGAGAACTGATGAACATCTGAAAACATCTAATATTCAGTCTTGTAATATTTTCTGCATGTTCTTTCTTCTTTTTGCAGGAGTTTGACCCCAACGGTTCTCTGTCCTGTGTGTACTGGAATATCAGCGAGTGGATTGTAGATGGTTGTTCTGTTTTAGAGATCAACAGCAGCTACACTGTGTGTTCCTGTGTTCATCTGTCAACATTCGCTCTCATAATGCAAACCAGCCGTCCATCAGAGGTACGAGAACATGTCAGACAGGTGAGATTTACACCATGATGGAATGGTGTGTCTCAGGCCTGATACCAGAAGATTGGTTGAATAGTCTACCAACAGACTAGTTAATTAGTGAGGTGTTGTGATGTTTATTTATTTTTTATTATTATTTTTATATTATTATTATTTTATATTATTTTATTATTTTATATTATTATTTTTTGTGCAAAGATTTTAAGTGGATAAATTTAAAGAATTTACTTTTTAGTGTGCTTTGGTATGCTGTTACAGCCAACAGTTAGCTCTGTAAACACTCAGAGATGTTTCAAGACAAGTTAAAAACAAAAAACACAGGTGATAAAAAGAGCCGTTTACTGGAATTTGCCTCACACATTCTTGTTTTGATGTTTTCTCAGAGCGACTCACAGCTGGATTTGTTGTATTTGGTGTGTGTGATCGTGGGGCTGGTGTTCTTCAGTTTGGCCCTGTTGACCTTTGCCCTTTGTCAGAGGAGGCCTGGAGTGAATAACGTGGCTCGAATCAACCTCTGCATCAGTCTTCTGCTGGCTCACCTTCTGTTCCTGCTCACACAGCAGTTCCTGAGCCTCATACGCCCTCATCAGGTGAGAATGATGAAGGAGCCCTACAGCTCAGCACAGCCTCTCTGAGAATCATCATAACCGTCTCTCATATTCTCCAGGTGTTGTGTGATGTGATATCAGGTGTGCTGCACTTCCTCTTTCTCTCCGGCTTTGTGTGGATGTTCATTGAAGCTGTGCTGCTCTTCATCTGTGTGAAGAACCTATCACAGATCAGCTCCAAAAAAAGGGAGGTGCTTAGCACTGGATTCCTGTGTGTGATTGGATACACGGTTGCTCTGGTTGTGGTGGCTGTGTCTGTCGGGCTGGTTCCTGATGGCTACGGTAGCGAACAGTGAGTTTACTTTCAGTGGCTCAGTGATCAACACGTTCATCCATGTTTGTTCATTGATTTTTTTTTTTTTTTTTGCTCCAAACAGCTGCTGGATTAAAAGGGATAAAGGCTATATATGGAGTTTTCTGGGACCTGTTTGTGTCATAATAACAGTAAGCACATTTCTCATCATGACTTTATATTAAAAGGAAATCAGTGATTAATGATTAATTACTTTTTTTTTTTATCTTACTGTGCAGCTGAACATGATTCTCTTCATCTGCATCGTCATCATTCTGAACTCAACTTTGAAAAATCTGAATGCTGAAGTTTCACAGATGAAACAAACCAAGTAACAAACATTATGATTTGATCATTCCATAGAAAAATATATGTAGTCAGTAAAGACACATTAACTCTCTTTGTTTCTCTGCAGGACTATGACATTTAAAACACTGTCTCAGTTTGTGGTTCTTGGTTGCTCCTGGATTCTGGGTTTCTTCACTAATGGCAGGAAGGAGCTGGAGATCATCTTCCTGATCTTGAACTCCCAGCAGGGAACCTTCATCTTCCTGATCTATTGTGTCCTTAATAATGAGGTCAGACATCACTACAGACAGTCTACTACCAGAAAATCACCTCTCACCTACTTTATATTAAGTTCATTTTTAATTTTTTTATACATTTATCTTCTAAAATTAACCAGAAACTTTCTTTATGCAATACAGTATTAATTGATTTTGAAATATAACCTGGACATTTTCAGATTTTTTTTAACCAGGTTAAAACAATCTCTCATCTCATTCTTGTCCAGGTCAGGCAGAAGTACAGGAAGTTCTTCAGATATCTTTGCTGTGAACTCAAACTGAACACCATTAACTGTGTCCTCAAGAAACGCTGAGGACTATACCATCCAAATTCAGGAGAGGAAGTGCCATTATTATAAAAGTGATACTATCACTACTTTGATGTTAAATTATAGTCTCAGCTACAAGTTTCAGTTAACATGCTATACATTTACAGATGTCAATACTCTTATGTGAATCTATACATTTTTTTAAGTGCAACATTTCGTTGGTGGAGGAACTGCCATGATTTTAAGAACAATGTATACTGGAGTGATTTATACTTTCAATACACTAAATTAAGAAGGGAAAAAAGTAATCGTTTTTGACTTTAAAGTGTTTTATTAAAGCAGTGTGATAAATGTAACATTTCAAATCTTGTTTTCTTTTAAACAATCTATTTACAACTCTTTAAAGGGGACCTATTATGCAAAATTCACTTTTATAAGGTGTTTGAACACAGATGTCCCATATAGCAAGCAACCATCAAAATAATGTTAAATCAATGTTAATGTGTCAGCGTTAACCGAATTGAATAAACATCACTTTTGCACCTGCAATTAATGTTGAAAAAATGTTGAAATTTCAAAAAAAAAAAAAAAAATCAGTGGCAATGGCATTGTCAGTGTTCATCAATGTTACAATGTGATGCATCATGCTTGCACTCTCAAAAAATGAAACACAAGTACAACTGACTTAAAGCCACACAGCCTGAAATCAACTGAAGATAAAAGACATTAAATCTCTCAAGATCTCAACAGAGGATGATTGAACAACTCCAAAGAAAGCATTAACAGCTTCACTTATTACTAACCAGTTTGACTTTATTTCTGCCATTCATCTACATAAATTACTTTTGAGAATTAACAGAGATTTAGATGTTGATGTTTTATTGAAAATGTTTCACCATTATGACAATCAGTGTTTCATTTAGTCAGGTAGTTTGACTCCTGGCTTTTTATGTGAGTTTGTGTTCTTTGTAACAGTGTTTATACTGCCCTACTAAAGGAAACACTGATCACCACAGTGGTGAGCAAATTGTGACATTTTCAATAAAACATCAATAAACCTCTGTTAATTCTCAAAAAGAACATCTGCTGAGATCTTTTTTATTTGCAGTTGATTTCAGGCTGTGTGGCTTTAAGTCAGTTGTAGTTGTTGTTTCTTTTTCTGAGAGTGTAAGCATGATGTTGAACCAACATCACATTGTAACATTGATTCCATTGCCATTACCATTGATTTCTTTTGTTTGTTTTGTTGATTTTTTTAACATTAATTGTGGGTGCAAAAGTGATATTGATTCAATGCAGTTAACATTGACACATTAACAATGATTTAACATTAGTTCGATGGTTGCTTGCTATCTGATGTGTGTCCACAGTGTGTGTAAACAACCAGCCTATAATGGTAAAAATCCATCCACTCCTTTTTTTATAATCTCCATAAATCAAAAATAGTCTCTCCAAACGCATAGTTCCAGATTTCCCCCTACTCTTATGTAAGAGGAGGGAAACCATGCCCATGACTGGTGACGATCTGCCCTGTTAGCATAGATACCACACTAAGTGAGCCGCAGTAGTCCACCATTTCTGTTTCCTTGCTGTAGCAGCTGGTAATGTTTAATGTCTGCACCAAAAAAAAAAAACATTACAATGCTGGATTTGCACAAAAGATTAGCATGACGAGTTGAATCAAATTGATTCCACAACAGCTACATAAATGTTTCCACGAACCATTCAGAAATGTCCGGTTGCATTCTAAAAGTTGTAACTTCTTCTTGAGTCTCTCCATCAGTGTCCGACTCTGGTTCAAACATGTACAACCTGAATTCCAGAAATGTTGGGACGTTTTTTTTAAATTTGAATAAAATGAAAACTAAAAGACTTTAATATCACATGAGCCAATATTTTATTCACAATAGAACATAGATAGCATAACAAATGTTTAAACAGAGAAATTTTACACTTTTATCCACTAAATGAGCTCATTTCTAATTTGATGCCTGCTACAGGTCTCAAAAAAGCTGGCACAGGGGCAACAAATAGCTGAAAAAGCAAGAAATTTTGAGCAGATTCAGCTGGGAGAACATTTAGCAACTGATTAAGTTAATTGATATCAAGTCTATAACATCATTAGCCAAAAAAGGGATGTCTTAGAGAGGCAGAGTCTCTCAGAAGTAAAAAGATTGTGGAATACTTTAAAAACAATGTTCCTCAACGTCAAATTGCAAAGGCTTTGCAAACCTTATCATCTACAGTGCATAACATCATCAAAAGATTCAGAGAAACTGGAGAAATCTCTGTGCATAAGGGACAAGGCCGAAGAACTTTATTGGATGCCCGTGGTCTTTGGGCCCTCAGACGACACTCATCACTCACCTCGATGCCCAGACGTCTTCAAACTGTTTTGAAAAGGAGATGCTACACCATGGTAAACATGCCCCCGTCCCAACTATTCTGAGACCTGTAGCAGGCATCAAATTTGAAATGAGCTCATTTTGTGCATAAAATTGTATGATTTCAAAGTTTAAACATTTGTTATGTTATCTATGTTCTATTGTGAATAAAATATTGGCTCGTGTGATTAGAAAGTCTTTTAGTTTTCATTTTATTCAAATTTTAAAAAACGTCCCAACATTTCCAGAATTCGGTTTGTAAAAGGCTGAACACCGCTACTGACAATTTCTGACATTTTGGCTGTGTGAGATTCTCCAGTTTTGTTGTTGTATTCAAAGCGTGAGCTGTTAAATTCCCGCCCTCTTCTGGAAAGGGAACAGCAGCTCATTTACATTTAAAGGGACACGCAAGAACGTGTTTTTGCTCACACCCAAATAGAAGAAAATGATCTGTGGGTATTTTGAGCTGAAACTTCAGATACATTGGGGATACCAGAGTCTTATATTACACCCTGTGAAAAGGGGCATAATAGGTCCCCTTTAAAAACAGCTCATAACACACAGTATCTGATAATCCAAGTTTAGCTATTGCCTTTATGCAAAAGTATGTAACAAGAGAAAAAAAAAAAAAACAAACAAACAAAAAAAAAAAACAGAAGATTCTGGCAAGAGAATTTGTGAATCAACAAATTCAATTTCACAATTCAAAACAATTAGTAACATCAATTACCTGTAAGAAAAAAAAAAAACCATTATTTTGTATGAGAAATGAAACAATATCAGTAGTTTGAATCTTTTATAATTACTTAATTTTATTTACAAATTTGTCATCTAGCTGACTTTGAGCTTTTGAGTTTCTGACCATATAACTTCTGCATCAAGTGCTGTTTCACGTTCTTAGAAGTGGGAGGATCCGAGCACGGATCACTTTGGGTCACCACTATATTGGAAATAACGTGGCATTCCTAAATGGTCACATTAGACCGTATTAGAAGAAAAGGTACAGGCTGCTTTCACAGAAAGACATCCCTGAGGTGTCCAAAGGATCAAACTGCTTATAGAAAACTATATTATTGTAGCCCCGCACATCACAACATACTCTACTGTCCATCTTTGGAATAAGTAAACTTAGATGTGTGTAGTTCACAACAAAACGCTGGCCAAGAGGTCACAGCTGGAGACTTTCTGCTGGACTTGACCCAAAGGAAACATGGGTTCAAAATGTACATGACACAGACAAATAAACCAGTCTAGTCCAGCTATGTTTTGATTCAGATAGTCTCTCATTGGCAGTACATTACAAAATAACAGTTCAACAATTTCAGCAGCTCGGGGGCTCGTTATCGGGATGAGCTCAAATATTCATTCTTTAAATACTATGAAACCAAAAATTCCCAATGGCAACGGCTCCAGCATTGTAGTATACACAGCTCAAGAAGCTGGCAAAACACTTGCAATAGTGTCCTTGGCACTCTGGCTCAATCTTTCTGGAAACTTGACCTCGTATTCGACAATCAAGTCCCCACGGCGATCTGGGGATTTCGGAAGAGGAAGACCCTCCCCGGTGACACGTCGTTTCATCCCGGGACGAACAATGTCTTGAGTTGTTAAGTTGACCGTGCGACCATCCAGCGTTGGAACGTTAACCGTGCAACCACAAAGTGCCTGAGAAAGTAGAGAAGAATGGGATTAGAAAAATACAAAGAGAGTAAAAAAAGAATGAACAAACACTTAAAATAAGAAACTGTCTTACCTCTTTGAGTGTAATTTTTGCAGGATAAATGATGTCTGATCCGTCTCGTCTGTACACTGGATGTGGCTTATCCTTCACCACAAACACCACATCTGCGGGGATATTTGTTGGTGTCTCATCACCTTCCTTGGGGAAAGTAATCTTGGTTCCTTCTTTCCAGCCTTTCTTCACTTCCACTGTAAGGATCTTGTCCTCAGAGCGTGTCGTTCTTCCGTCAGGATTCAGACGCTTGCGGGAGATCTTCATCTTCTTGGTGCAGCCAGTCAACACTTCTTCTAGACTGACCCTCAGGTCGTGGGTCACTGGAGGGTCCTGTTTTTTCTCCAGTCTCCCACCGTGACCTTGTGTGTTAAAGGAGCGTGGGAAACCGCCCATGCCACCCATGCCAAAACTAGCAAATGGGTCATCAGTATCCATATTCTCATCCATGCCACCGTTACGGCCAAAAATGTGTTCAAAAGGGCTTCGCCCTCCGAAAAACTCTGCAAACATTGCATGAGGATCACCTTGGAATGTGTAGGTGAAATTACCACCAGTTCCTCCACCGCCAGGGATGCCTCCCTTCAGTCCTGCACATGGTAAACAAAGAGGTCACATATTACAGAATTGTAAGGTGTTGTATATAAAATTATAGAAAATGTATAAATACTAAACCAAGGGACCAAATGTACTTTTTACTAATACTGAGTATTTATTTTTTTGTTCATTACCTTGATCACCCAACTACATTGTTCCTAACTGAAATTTACTGCAACTGAACTTTTATACATCATTAATACTATTAGTTATTATAGTTTAAATCAGGGCCGTAACCACCATAGACATTAAAGGGGACAGGAAGTCCTGATGGGATGACAAAGATTTAAAAGTTAAATTTTTGTCTGGTCTGCTTCAGCAGTCTAACAGCGCTCGTCAATGCCAAAATGTTTGAGATGACCAATCAAATCAAAGAAGGCGGGGCTTACTGTTCACAGAAGATGAGTGCGAATACCAATCAAAGTCCCTTTCAGCGCGACGCTTTAGTTTTTGCAGTGAAAGAGTGCATGGTAGGGTGTAAGCAGATGTGAATATAGACCGCCAAGACCGCCTTCCGTATTCAACGTATGAAGAAAGTGTAAAACTCTTGCAGTTCAAAAAGCTTACGCTATGTCCTACGCCTTCTCTATTCAACTTATGTAAAAAGTCTAACTGACGCGTCACCAGTTTACACTTTCTTCGTAACTTGAATACAGAAGGCGGTCTGGTGGAAGCTTGATATTTTACTTTATAACTTGCTCAATGTGGATTTTTCAGAAGGCCTTTATTAACCCCTCAGAGCTGTGTGGAGTATGCGTTTATGATGGATGGATGCACTTTCTTCAACTCATACTCGTTCATACTCTGTTCACTGCCATTATAAAGCTTGGATGCGTCAGGATATTTATTAATATTTCTCCGATTGTGTTCATCAGAAAGAAGAAAGTCATATACACCTAGGATGGCTTGAGGGTGAGTAAAGCTTGGGCTAATTTTCATTTGAAAGTGAACTAATCCTTTAAATTGATTACTTCATAATTAGGTACAATAGACCTGGACCATTCTTATTTATTTTTCTTTACTCTCTGAAATCCCTTTTAATCATTTAATTCCTTAAAATAAAAATAACAATAGCATCCCCTCCCCACGTAAAAAAATAAATAAAAAATAAATAAATAATAAAATAAAAATACAAAATAAAAACATTGCTCAAGACATGGTTATGGTCTTGGTTTAAATTATACTTCATATTTTACCTTTTTATTCCTAAAAAATATTCTAGATTTGTATACAAATTTCTAGAAGGGGACAACCCTAGCCCTAGGCCAGACTGACAAGAGAAGCTTGCTGAACAACACTGAACATGCACAGAACTGCTGACAGCACTCCGCCTTTTTCTACCACGTGACCATCAGAATCTTCCAGCAAGCACAACATTCCAGAACGCGCCGCTCAAACAGCCAATAAGAATGCATCATCACAAATCAGATCTATTTAACGTAATTGTACAAAGCTGAAGTTTATTAACATTTTAGATTCACTAGACTAGGCTGATTTTCTCGACCTAAAACGCAACAGTTATGTAGCTATACATACGTGAATGCTGTCATCATCAACTAATCCAGTCAGTGATCTCATTTAAACACTAGATAATCTCTAAACACAATTGTTTAACATTTGAAGGAAATTATTTAAAACTAAATCTGCTAAAAGTGTCTCTTAATTCATTCACATCTCAGTGTCATTAAGCAGAGCAACAATTAGAGCCGTACGAAAGGTTACATCATTTTACTCACCTTCTTCGCCAAACTTGTCATAAATGTCTTTCTTTTTCGGGTCACTCAACACGTCGTATGCTTCCGCGATCTCCTTGAACTTTTCTTCGGCGTTGGACGACTTGTTTTTGTCCGGATGGTATTTGAGCGCTTGTTTGCGATAAGCTTTCTTGATCTCATCATCAGATGCGCCTTTCTTAATCCCCAAAACACTATAATAATCTTTCCCCATCTTCACCATTGAGCGTTTATTTTCTTTAAGTAGATATTCTCCAAAAATGAAACAGCGGTTTCAGACCAGTCCTGCTTGCGTTGCGGTGTTTTTCAGTTGAGTTCGGTTCGCATCAACTTGATAAATTAATTAGCAAATAGGTCTCAGGATAAATTTATTGCAGAGCTGTTGTCTCATCCACCTGCAGTTTTTATGCCATGCCTCGCTGCGGCACGTCCCTATTTGAAACCGTGAGGAAAGTTCGAGAAATGTCTCAAAGTCTCTGGTTGTTTCCACACCCGAACCACGTGAATATGCTGCTCCACCCAAAGACCCGCAGGACACCGATGAAACCGAAACTAAATTAAACTAAAATAAACTAAAATAAAATAAAACAGATGCCTCCTTTACAAATACGAAACTATGGCAATGGAATACACAAATGTAAACACGCCTGTGTACGTCGTAACGGACGCTTTTCGTCTTAGTAAGTCGCGCATTTGCATAATCCATTTACAGTTCTGACCGAGTGACCTACAAATACATTCTTCAGTTAGCGCGGTTTTTTTTTTTTTCTTTTTTTCATCGTTCTAATTTTTAAGGATGGGACCTATATAAAAATATATTTTTATTTTATTTGAATAAATTGTAATTTATATTCTAATTTATTTATTATAAACATCTATTTTTCTTACGTTTTCCTATTATAAAATTTTAATTAATTTATTGAGTTTTTATATATATATATCAGAATATTTCTGTTTTTTCTTTTTAAATTTCCTCTCTGTAAACTATATGTATAAAAAGAAATTAAAAATTAGGCCTTCTTCTAATATAAACTCGAACATATTTTCAATTAGCTTGGTATTTTACATACAATCTGTAATTGTTTTATAACAAAGAATAGTTGTCTTCAAAATACTGCTGTCACAAGCATGTTTTCGCCTCACATCACCACTAGGCGGCGCTTAATGTTTGTTTAACGCTTCTTGTGTCTAGTCGGATTCCGATTGGTTACTAGGTCAAAAAGGCGGCTCTGATGCGTTTCACCAATGACAAGATCGAGCGTAGGTCTCCGTATTTGTTGGAAAACGCTCAGCGCTCAATGCTCATTGGATGTGCAGCATCTTCCGTTCCTCTTGATTGGACTTCGTGCTTGTCTCTCACCTTGCTGGGATAAGCCATTCAAACTGCAACAATGAAGCATTACGAGGTAAGATATTGTTACTGATTTTCAGAGTTCTCATTTTATAGGCGTGTATGTCTCAGTTGATGCTATTGAGATGAGGAGTTGATCGTGCCGTATTAAAATGAATGAACTACACACGTTATAAAGACATTACTGAGGTTGCAGATTAGAGAACACACTATGTGACAAGCACCTCGGCCTAATAGGAAATAATTGCTTGGTATGTAGAATTATGAATCAGACAAGAACACACACGCATTCTGTTAGATCACAGATTATGCATACTGGACCTGAAGTAGGAATGGGAGATGTAGTTTGCATTAAATGCTCGCCTCGACCCAGAGAGTGATACCGCATCTCAGCAGATTCTGAAACAACCCCTGTCCTATATTACGACACAGTATGTGTAATAGGAATATCGCTTGCAACATAAGAGGTGGTTGTTGCAATTAAATTCATCCTCGAGATAGGCCTAAGGGTAAAATATCAATGGCTTTTCACAAACGAAATGTAGTTTTGAGTACCTCGTGTGCACTTGACTGACTAGTGATTTGACGTCACTTGTATTCACTAGTCGTTCGGTGTTTCAATAAATACAATTTGTAATTTCTGACCTAAAACAAAGGAGCTTTGACAGGACGGTGAGTATTAACTCAGTAAGTGTGTTCATGTGGGACTCGATCGTAGAGAATTAAGTCCAATCTCTTCTCTCCATAAACCCGGAAGTAGTTGGATGTTTCTGTGTGAATTTACTATTTGTGCACATCACACCTGACCAATGAAGAACTGTAGTCTTTAAGGATATTTTACATGCTGATGTAACACTTTGGCACACATTGAACATGTAGGACATGTTCGGTCAAAGTCTTGTTGATAAAACTGACATAAGCAATGTTCTATGATGTCCACAAGAGGACGCCAAAGGTTTTGAAGATCTCTCAGGGACATAAAACATATAATTCATCGTATTAAGTAACTAATAAATCAAGAAAGAATCAAAGAGGCGAACAAAACAAACATAACACATAAGATCAATAAGAGACACATTCGTGTCCGTTAATGTCCATGTTGAGCGCGCGGAAACCACTCACGTGCTTTTCTTTGGACAGTTTAACGGTCGCTCCTTCTGTCTCCTGTGTGGAGTGTTTCTGTAGTTCGTCTAAAAGTAAATTTTAAAGTAATATTGGTTCTGTTCCTCGCAGTTCTCATTCAGTTGGGGTTTCTCTCAGTGGCAGTGGGGTTTTCCTCCAGTGTCATCTGCTCATGCTCTTTCAAGTTATTAATAGTCTCTCTCTTCCTCCTTCCTAAAATAGTGCGGCTCCGAACGGCGCGCGCTACCCGATAAACCAATGAAAATCAGGGTAATTTTTCACCGCAAAATTTTGAAAAGGAAGCCTATTTTTGTAGAATGCTTTTTTTTTTTTTTTATGATAAAATTTATTCAGATTTTATATTTGATGAATATAATAAAAATATTATTATTTTTATTGCACATAATTACGAAAAAAAAAAAAAAAACAACAGAATCATAATTTCAAATAGCCAGAATGGGAGATTTGCTTAATTGTCATGGAAGTAATGCAACATATGTTTACAAGCTAATATATATATATATATATATATATATATATATATATTATATATAATTTCCTTTTTGATTATTTTTTATTTTATTTATTTAATTATTGTTTAAATATGACCAGGGCCCAGTTACATTAAGACTAGTCTTATAAGTTAGT
This sequence comes from Ctenopharyngodon idella, assembly GCF_019924925.1. Taxonomy (NCBI): domain Eukaryota; kingdom Metazoa; phylum Chordata; class Actinopteri; order Cypriniformes; family Xenocyprididae; genus Ctenopharyngodon; species Ctenopharyngodon idella. Next base: position 43,286,411 of record NC_067220.1, read on the forward strand.
CATTTTTTTTCTTCTTCTTCTTCTTCTTTAAATCTGTGCCTGACTTTTTAAAGTCAGTTACAAAAAAAATGCACATTGGCCTAATTTGATACAGACAAAAGCATTGTTGGGGGAAGTTACTTTTTAAAAGTAATCCCTTACAATATTGCATTACTCCCTAAAAAATGTAACTAATTGCGTTAGTTACTTTTTATGGATGCATTACATTACTTTTGTGTTACTTATTCTCACTGGGGCTGGGATGTTTGTTTGTTTTAACAACAACAACAGCAAAATAAGTTATATTTTTGGCAAATGTAAAGGCCTTTTCACACCAAAAGTGAAATTACTTAGATTCAGGCTGATTACAAATGTGATGTTTTTCTAAAGTCATTTTTGCTTATTAGTATGGTTGAATTGGCTCATTGAAGGTCAGCAGTAAAGATATTTTGTTGTAAATATAAAAAGTTACTTGAAAAAAGTAATCTGATTACGTAACTCAAGTTACTCGTAATGGGTTACCCCCAACACTGCTAGTGGGTCATACTAGATCTTAAGTCTTAACATAATGGCTATGTTTATGTAAACATATTTTTGTGAGAATAACCTTTATATTATCATTATACTAGCAGATTTACCCCAGCACAATGGTGCAGACCTAAAATCTTAATACTGTAATGGTTCTGGTCTCTAGATAAGAGCATGGCTCTGTTGCGTTCGTGTGTGTGTTCATGTGTGCATCCATAAGGCAAGTTATAATTAGCACATATTGGGATGACTGGAGAGGGGTCACGTTTCCTCTGGAGGTTCAGAGAAAAAAAGAGAATTGGGTGCATATGAGTGAGAGAAAGAGATAAAAGTTTTGTTTAATTGTTTGTGCATGTGTTTTTAGGAGGGCTGTGGGCCAAATGTACAGGTATAAATGAAGAAGAGGGTGACAACAACATAGAGGAAGGGGAGGGTTGAGTTAAAGCGAGAGAGAGAGACCGAGAGGGGTGGGGGCTCAGACAGACAGATTTATTTCCACAGCTGACAGTAAAGCTCATGCTTTCCAGAAAGTCCTGCACTCGTTTTTGGAGGTGAGAGAGGGGATACGAGAGGAAAGAAGTTTAAAAACTCAGAGAAAGTGGATAAATAAAGCAGACAATATGGATGCCTTGGCTTTAGAGGCCACTCAGCCCAAAAAGGCTCAGAACGGGGCCATGCTGGCAGCACCCGGGCTTCCCACCCCGGCCAAACGCAAACCTGCTAAAAAGACTAAGAAAGCTGTTGTCTTTTTCGAGGTGGAGATTCTGGACGCTAAGACGAAGGACAAGCTCTGCTTCCTGGACAAGGTAGGAAAGACACATACCTTCATTTGGATATTTGACCTCCTGTATGCATTACCCTATCTAAAACCATTTTAAACAGCATGATCTCATGCATAATTATGCACATGCACATTTTACAACCTCATATTAATTAAAAGACAACATGGGATGTTTGTGCTTTGAAAGGTTTATTTGTCATGCTGCAGCAGTGTTATATTACTATCATTAATACACTATAATAATAATAATAATTATTATTATTATTTTAAAAATTATTATAATTTTATTATATTACAGCTATTATTATTATTATTATTATTATTTTATATTTTTTTATTTTTTTATTAATGTTTTATATTTTCTCTTTTCATTTTAAAGTTTTAGTAATTTAGTTGTGTTTTGGTCAGTTGTATTAGTTTTGTTTTTTAAAATGTGTATATAGTTTTTATGAACTTCTTTTACAGTAGTACCCCAACTTAAACTACACAAAAATTAGAAATGTTGCCTTGGCACCTAACTGAAAAAAAAAAAAAAAAAAGTCTTGTTTTTTAATATTATATTTCAGTTAACATTTACTTTAAGAAACAAAAATGTTTTTTGATGGTTTTAGTTTTAGTTAATGATAATAACCCTGCACAGCAGAGCAATTTATGAACTGCAAAAAAGCTAAAATAATATTAAAATGTGAGAATAACTCAATGGAAAACGGCAACCAATCTGTTATGAACTTTGCAAGAACCTAAAAATCTTCCAAATCAGTGTTATTTTTCAACTACCCAGTTATAGATGCTACCTTGTAATCATTAGCTTCAGTCAATTCACTTACCATTTACTCTTGATTATTTTCAAATGAATGAAAACATTTTTCCCCCTGTAAAATGTGAAGTTCTCATCCCTACAGTGGTGCTATCTATAGAAAATGCTCGGGCTGTGCGCTCAGGGTTGTGGTTTACTCTTGCATGGAGCTGTACCTTTGGCTTGAGGTCTTGCTGTAGTCGTCCCTGTAAGGAGGTGCCGTAATAAGGCCTCTAGAATGTAAGGAGCCGCGCTGCAGGATTATCGAGGATTGCACTCGTATGTCCTTGGATTAACTGCCACTTCCCCTGCGATGTCACTGGCTACTGGTGTTGTGATGTCACAGAGGAATGCTAGCCTGCGATGATGACGTCATACGTACAAGGCAGAAAGAAATGACCAGCTCAGGAACATGCTTTAATACAGACTGTTTTAATATATATACTAATCACAGAGAATGACATTGAGTTTACTCAAGGTGCTTCAAAGGGTACTTTCAATGCTAAAAAAATAAATAATAGTAATATGTTGGTACTTTTTGGAAGTAAAAAGCCTTGCATGAGAGTGCAAGCACCAAGGTTGTTTTTGATCCTTAAAGGTGCAGTAAGCGATTTCTAAGAATCATTGTTGAACACTGTTGAACACCCCTCCCTTCATTGCTCCGCCCCCAAAATGCACAGTGCAAGTGGGTGTCTCTTTACCACAGCAGGTGAAGCAAAATAATGCTTCATGAAAAATGAAGTGAAAATGACGAGGAAGAACAAAAAATGAACATACAGTACACAAGTATATACAAGCAGGTGTTCATTGTTAGTCGGCAGCACCACACACTCAAATCCAATGTTCCCATATGGAGCAGGAATATCGCAACCTCTGCTTCTTTTTTCAGGCCTTCCCGCTTCAGTCTCTCCAGTGCTGGAAAGCTTTTCTAATATTACCTTGGGTCCTAAAGCGCTTGCCTGATCATAACCCTTTCAGTGACATTCCTCTGAGCTTTTCTCTTTTGTAATGTCTCTCAGACATCTCTCTTTCTACAGTCTTTCTTCAAATCTCCCTCTTGCTCACACTCTCCCCTCCCACATCTTGACACGCCCCCTACTTTTAATTTGCTCACTCTCTTTCCTCCCCATCATGTGTGGACATGCCCCCTATGGCTGATTGGCTCACTCTCTCCCCACCCCCATCATAAGTGGAAACACCCCCTACAGCTGATTGGCTCACTTTCTCTCATCCCCCATCATGAGTGGAAACGTCCCCTTCAGCTGATTGGCTCACTCTCTCTCCTCCCCCATCATGAGTGGGCACATCCCCTACTGCTGATTAGCTACAAGAGTTTTTCCAAAATCGCTTACTGCACCTTTAACACTGTGAAACAGAATTTACAGACATTTCTTAAGCAGGAGTGTCATATTGCAGTGGTTTTCATGATAAATACATCTTTGACCATATTCATTCCAGCACTGAGGTCTTGCATGTTCATTAAGTTTTTGTAGTATATAAGATCGTGTCGGTTGGAGAAAGAGGGGGAATCATTGGCATTGTGGTTTTGGAATAGCAGTTAATGTCTCAAATTCAATTATTCCTGCTTTTAGTTGGTTTCACATTCAGTAGTTATTTTGCTACACTGACAGAACATACACAAACATTAGATCAAGCAGTTTCTTGGAGGAATTGTTGAGGTGGAAGACGTCTAAAATCTCCCAGCTGTTTGTTAAATTCAACACTAGACCTTTGGGTCTTTTGGGCTATCTGGTCAGTTGGTCATGTTTGTGTTCGTGGGTCTGTTTGTTTGGTGTTTTGTTTGTCTCTCAGAACAGCTGCTGTACTAAAGTCACATCGCCTGGGGATTGTAGCTAAATTTACCCCTCATTTTAGACACACACTCTAACATTTGTATGATTGGCAGGTTGAGCCCAATGCCACTATCGGGGAAATCAAGTCCATGTTCCACAAGAGTCGTGAGTATAAATGAATTTCTGATCCTCACTCAGCTTTAACTTCCATTTAAAGGTTTGGGACTAGTAAGAAAGACATTTATAATGTTACAAAAGATTTCTATTTTAAATAAATTCTGGGGAAAAAACACTTCCATGCTTTCCACGTTATTAAACAACACAACCGTTGTCCACTGTTACAGTAATCAGAAATGTTTCTTGAGCAGCAAATCAGCGTATTAGAATGATTTCTGAAGGATCATGTGACACTGAAGACTGGAGTAATGATGCTGAAAATTCAGCTTTGATCACAGGAATAAATTATTTTAACATTTTACAATAGAAAACAGTTATTTTAGAGTGTAATAATATTTCACAATATTACTGTTTTACTGTATTTTTAATCACATAAATGCAGCTTTTTGTGAGCAGAAGAGATTCTTTTAAAAAACAATACCAACCCCAAACTTTTGAAAGGTAGTGTAAGTTTAAAATGTGTATTTTACTGTGCTGTAATTGTTTTCTTGTATTTTCCATGTTTGTTTCAGACCCTCAGTGGTATCCAGCCCGACAGTCCATTCGTTTGGATCCCAGTACGTATTGAACTTTTGTTCAACATGACTCCATTATCTCGAATGACTGATTGGACCTTAGATCTGTGTCTGCTGACATTTACTGTTAGCATGATAAGAGATTCATGCTGTCAAAGCTCTTGCAGGCTTTTTCTGGGTATTATATAAGTTGTCTGTGGTGTAGGTTTAAATAAGATTTATACCAAAATCAATATTAGGTTTTTACCTGACGGTACTAGATACTGTTTTTGGAGCAAACTGCTTAAGTTAAGCTGGAACCTGGTTACTGAGAAAGGATAGATTCTGTTGTTACATTTCCATTGTACATCTGTATAGATGAAGGTTTCTATTAGTAGACATTTGCTGATGCATTATGGGCTTGTGGTGCAGAGGGGAAGTCTTTGAAGGATGAGGACGTGCTGCAGCACCTGCCTGTGGGAACCACTGCAACCTTCTACTTCAGAGACCTGGGAGCCCAGATCAGCTGGGTCACGGTGAGAGACCACACACACACACACACACACACACACACACACACAGGTTTGTTTTGCTATCTTAGTGAGAACATTTCATAGGCGTAATGGTTTTTATACTGTACAAACTGTACATTCTCTCCCCCTGCACTACCCCGACCCCTAAACCTACCCATCACAGAAAACTGTCTGCATTTTTAATAAAACATTGATTAGTATGTTTTTAAAGGGTTAGTTCATCTAAAAATTTAAATTATTTCATTTATTACTCACCCTCATGTCGTTCTACACCCGTAAGACCTTCGTTCATCTTCAGAACACAAATTAAGATATTTTTGATGAAATCCGATGTTTCAGTGAGGCCTGCATTGACAGCAGTAACACTCCCTTTTTCAATGCCCAGAAACAGATCATGTGACTACAGTGGTTCAACCTTAATGTTATGAAGCGACAAGAATACTTTTTGTGTGCCAAAAATAACAAAATAATGACTTTATTCAACAATATCTAGTGATGGGCGATTTCAAAACACTGCTTCATGAAGCTTCGAAGCTTTACGAATCATTTGTTTCGAATCAGTGGTTCGGAGCGCGTATCAAACTGCCAAAGTCACGTGAACTATTGAAGTTTCAAAACACTTATGATGTAGCAAAGCCTCATTTACTGAAATCATAGGATTTTGGCGCTCTTAACTACTGATTCGAAACAAAAGTTTCGTAAAGCTTCGAAGCTTCATGAAGCAGTGTTCTGAAATCGTCCATCACTAGATATTGTTGAATAAAGTTGCTATTTAGTTTTTTTGGGCACACAAAAAGTATTCTCATCGCTTCATAACATTAAGCTTGAACCACTGTAGTCACATGAACTGTTTTAAATATGTTTTTAGTAGCTTTCTGGGCATTGAAAAAGGGAGTGCTATTGCTGTCAATGCAGGCTTCACTGAGCCATCGGATTTTATCAAAAATATCTTAATTTGTGTTCCGAAGGTCTTAAGGGTGTAGAACGACATGAGGGTGAGTAATTAATGACAGAATTAATCCTAAGAACTAACCCTTTAAAGCTATTTTAAATATGAGGACTCATGAAATGTTCTCATAAAACATGTTTACATCATAATACCAGTATAATACCCATGTCATTATACAAATTTGTGTCCTCATAAATCATGAAAACAAGCACACACACACACTGTGCAAATGAGCTCATACCATAGACGTTAGTCAGGGTAGCCCCATATTTAATTTTTGACAGGAGTGGAAATGAGGCTGTGAGGGACAGAATACAGTGCGTTCAATGGATTGTACTGTTGTTTAACAACAAACCAACTGTTCAGCTGACAAAACATTCAGTCGACAAAAACTCCATCAAACAGTTTAGATAGTTGTGAGTTATGAAAATGACATGAGAACAACCTTTACGCCATGTTTTAATGCCGTAAAGGTTGCGATAAGATTCCAGCGACAAGCAATTTGTCTGTCCACATCAGACGCGACACGACTACAAGACAATCAATCAAAAAGCACAGCCAATCAGAAGAGTGTGGGCGGAGTCTCTCTGCAAAGCACACTGCACTCGCAGCCAAATGGTTAAGCATATAATCAACTTCATAAATATTACACCATTTTAACTACAATTTTTGTCATAAAATAGACTTGTTCACATTGAGGTGTTTAAACGTTTATTTATTTTCAAGATCTGAGGTGAATTATTCATTGTCGCTTTCATTATGGCTATAAAGGTCACGCAAAATGCTATTAAAACTTGCATTAAATTCAAAAGCACATAATCTGTACTTGATATCGTCATTGTCATACTCTGTATGTTCTTGTTCCAGTCGCGACTCTAAGTCTATCCCTCACAGCTTAGCTTTCATCCACATTTAATTTAATATAGCGTCTAACCTGACTTAGGCAAGATTTCGTCTGACTGTTCATGTAAACCTCAGCCAGAGCTCATAGTCTACTAATGTTATAATTTCACTCGATTATGTGCATTTATATGTGCTTATGTGAGTGTTTGTGTGGCTGTGTGTTAATCTGTCTCTCTTAACCGGCCCGTTTAGTGTCTGTCACATTATCTCTGTGAGAGCATGAGATATTTATAACCTGGAAACGCGAACGTGTTTCCCAACAGCTGAGGAACTCGGCTCATGAACGCGTTATAATGCTTATGTACTGTCGCTCTCTCTCTTCAGGTGTTTCTGACAGGAGTACGCCGGCCCTCTGCTGATATATCTGATGTTTTACTTCCGAGTCCCGTTTATTTATGCACCTAAATATGACTTCACCACCAGCAAACACTGGGTCGTACAGTAAGTCTTGACACTACAGCAACAAATGCACAAGAAAATGCTTTTAATTTCACAGTTGACATTTGAGCATTTACTGTCATAACAATAAAGAAACATCTTTGATTCGCTCCATGCAAATGTTAATATCCATATAAGTATCTATTTCTGTGACATTTTGCCGTAGTAAAAGCTTCAGAGAGCTGATGGGTAATTCAGTGTTTTGTTGTTGTAGTTTGGCATGTATGTGTCATTCCTTCCACTACGTTAAGAGACTTTTGGAAACATTGTTCGTCCATCGCTTCTCGCACGGGACTATGCCGCTCCGCAACATCTTCAAGGTGAGATATACGACTTCCTAAAGGAGACACACACACACATATGCATGTGGTTTGTATATGTTGAATTCATGAGTGACATTTAAAGGATTAGTTCACTTTCATATAAAATTTTCCTGATAATTTACTCACCCCCATGTCATCCAAGATGTTCATGTCTTTCTTTCTTCAGTCGAAAAGAAATTAAAGTTTTTGATGAAAACATTCCAGGATTATTCTCCTTATAGTGGACTTCAGTGGCCTCCAAATGGTTGAAGGTAAAAATTATAGTTTCAGTGCAGCTTCAAAGGGCTTCAAATGATACCAGACGAGGAATAAGGGTCTTATCTAGTGAAACAATCGGTCATTTAAAAAAAAAAATGTAATGCTTTATATAAACAATTGATCGCCTTCCAAGTGCTTCCGCCAAAACCGTACTTTCGTATTCTTCAAAAAGCTTACGCTGTATGTCCTACACCTTCCCTATTCTACTTATGGAAAAAACGTAACTGGCACCGCGTTCGCTCCATAAGCAGAATAGGGAAGGCGTAGGACATAGAGCATAAGCTTTTTGAAGAATACGAAAGTACGGTTTTTGCAGAAGGCAATCATTTGTTTATATAAAGCATATACATTTACATTTTTTTAGAAAATAACCGATCGTTTCGCTAGATAAGGCCCTTATTCCTCGTCTGGTATCGTTTAAAGCCCTTTGAAGCTGCACTGAAACTGTAATTTTGACCTTCAACCATTTGGAGACCATTTAAGTCCATTATAAGGAGAATAATCCTGGAATGTTTTCATCAAAAACATTAATTTCTTTTCGACTGAAGAAAGAAAGACATGGACATCTTGGATGACATGGGGGTGAGTAAATTATCAGGAAAATTTTATATGAAAGTGAACTAATCCTTTAAGTGATTTCCTCATGATGTATGTAAATATATTTGCATAGTCATATTGCTAAATTATGGCATAATAAAGATGTCATCTTTCTTCAGATGTGGTCATCATTCAGGAAATTATTCATGACCAATCAAAACCTATATGATTGATTCATGTTGATCGATTAATCTTTATTTCTCTCTGAGCACACATCCTGTACTGGACTTATACTACACATAATAATAAGAATAATAGATAGATATGTCTAAGAAACAGCCACTGTGGAAACTGCTGGAGCTGGAAATGACTCTTACTGAAACTAGCAATTGTTCAAGTGTGAGCATGTCAAGACACGACTACGATGGAGAGAAACAGAGAATAATATGTTTTTGAATATACCACAAATACTGAAACTTTTACGATTCACACCCAGTGGCTTTTTAATTTATGCAGTTAATAATAGTCTGCTCTGATTGATTGGTCAGATGGTCCAGTCTGTTGTGATTGGCCTACTCTGCTCTGATGGAGACTATAGACTGGCATTATGCAAATTTTTTACATGTAGGTTGGTGCAGGAACCAACTGGAATAATACTGCCTTCACGTGCTACCAGAATTACCAGAATTACGAGTTTCCTAGTTGAAAACTGGACGTGAACGCCCTCTAGAGTCGTATTTACCACTGGGAAGCTCAGGGATAATTTTGACACCCAATTTTTCTGAGTTGTGCGTCCTATAAACTTTAATAAAGAATACCAGTCACAGCAGCAATCGTTCTCCTCTCTACCATGGTTATTTTTTTCCACAGCTACATGGTTTTGTCAGTAAAATAGTGCATATGAATAATCATTTGAAGAATATTGTTTGTTTTATACACAGCGGAAATAGCCTGTATTTGACCGAAATCCTAGAATCGTCAGCAACCTATCTAGGTAGCGCTGTGAATGACTTTTTATTACTTAAATAAGATTTTCCACCCAAAAAAGGGAAGAATAAATCTGGTGTCCTCCATAATTCCTGTTCTTTCCGACAACAAAGCACTTGAATGTTACGAGTTTGTAATCATGACTTGGAAGTAGGAAATTGTGGACAGCAGGTGTAGGAAACGTTACTGACGACTCGTTTCAGCAGTTCAGAATCGGTTCTTTCTTTTGGGAGAAAATAACTCGATTTATCTGCTCTGTGTCTTTGAAACTTAATAGGGGCATTTTAATAAATTGTCAATCTCCCTGTTCAGCCCGTCATAATAATATTTTTAGCTATTATCGGACCTTTGCAGTTATATTAATTCATGTCATTGGGTGTTTTTGCAGAACTGCACATACTATTGGGGATTTGCAGCTTGGATGGCTTATTACATCAACCACCCTCTGTACACGCCACCCAGTGAGTCCTTACTAACCACTTTTGGCTTCATGTACTGCTTCCTGCTTTTTTGTTTTTGCATTTATTTATAAATTACACTGGCATTATCTGGTGGTGTCATTTCTGACGTCAGCAGATAAGTGAAATGTGTGTTCAGCTTCACGGCTCACGCTCTTGTTTGCATTACAGCCTATGGAGAACAGCAGATCAGACTGGCCCTCATCGTGTTCCTGGTAAGATCAGCTCTTATACAGGATCAGTGTGATACAGTATATCCGTGTCATAATATCCGTGATGAAATTGATCTCAGGTCAGAGCTCAAGACTAATGATCTTTTTATGGCCACAGTTCTGTCAGATCGGAAACTTCTCCATCCATATTGCCCTGAGAAATCTCAGACCACCAGGTGAGATCCCATGCTGAAATTCTGGTCTAGATATACACTTTCTGTAACATATTTACTTGCCATTTTTTATCTGTTACTTGGCTCATTATTGGATCAAGACTGCCAAAAGTAAGGATTTTTATTTTTCTTCTGCAGGATCTAAGACCAGGAAGATCCCGTACCCAACTAAAAACCCCTTTACCTGGATCTTCCTGCTGGTCTCTTGCCCCAACTACACTTATGAGGTCAGGAAGTTCTCCGCTCAGATGTCCACATTCAACTGAATCTGCCGTTTTATTGAAAACTGTGCTGATTTGGCATTGTTTTGTGTGCTGATTCACACTTGTAGTTCGGTTTGCTTGGTTCGTTTGGTCTGGACCAAAAGAAACCAAGAACATTTAGTCCTGGTCTGCTTAGCGTTCAGATTGGCATTTTTATCACCAAACCAAAATATACTTAACCTAAAGGCACAGGGATACGTTCACAACCTGATTGGTCGGCGTTTAATACATATTGCCTATTTTGAAATGGAACTTACCGAACATCCAAAACATTGCTGTGTGCTGAGATAAATACACTCGTTGAATGTGTGAACATATGATGGTATTTTGACCAACTGAGAATTTGTGAAGAGTTTATAAAATGTGTAAAAGCGTCAAAACAGCGGCAGGAATCCCTCCATCACACACTGCTGCGAGAGACGGTTCTGACACCTGTACCGAACTGCGATGGGAAACATCACGACTAGGACGAGAAAAAAATATGTTTGAGTATTCTGTCCTTTTTAGGGTCTCATCTTCCTGTTTTTGGTTAGTTTAGCTGTCTTTGGTCCATGTTGCGTTCATATATCATTCGAACCGCACCAGAGGTCATTTGGAAGTGGACCAAGACTCATCTTTTCAGATGAGTAAAATAAAACCCGATCAATCCGGTTTTGAACGTATCCCTATGCCTTTTGGTTCGGCGATTAAAATTGCCAATCTGAATGCTAATCGGACCAGGACTAAGGGTGCGTTCACACTTGTTGTTCGGTTCGTTTGGTCCGGACCAAAAAGATCATTTGGTCCGATTAGCATTCAGATTGGCAATTTTATCACCGAACCAAAAGATACCGAACCTAAAGGCATAGGGATATGTTCACAACCTGATTGGATTTTGACGTATTGCCAATTTTGAGATGGAACATCCAAAACAATGCTGTGTGCTGAGATAAATGCGCTTGTTGTGTGTGCATAGCCTGCATATGATGGTATTTTGGCCAGCTGGGAACTTGTGAAGCGCTTATAAAAATGTGTAAAGGAGTCAAACAGCGGCGGGAATCCATCCGTCACACACACAAACGATCTGCTGCGAGGAGACGTGCGTCTGATGCCTATGATGGGCAAACTTGCGACTATGACTAGAAAAAACAATATGCGTGACAATTCTGTCCATCTTCCTGTTTTTGGTTCGTTTACATCTCTTTGGTCCGTGTTGCATTCATATATCATTCGAACCGCACCAAAGTTCGTTTGGAAGCGGATCGAGACCCATCTTTTCAGCGGTCTTGGTCCGCTTGTTTGGTGCGCACCAGGGTTCGGATGGCAGCGTTCACACGTTCAAATGAACCGCACTAACAGAGCAATCACACCAGGGTTCGTTTTAATCGAACCAAACATGCCAAGTGTGAACACAAGGGTGAAGCTCATGAAAAACATCAGGAAACACCTCAAATCTTAAGACAAAAATGGCATTACATGAATGCAATCTACCATTATATTTTTGCATTGTGAAAAATCATATGAATTATTTTATGTAAATAATTATTGTAATGATGACACCCTCCTCTCCCAAAATTTGTCATTACTGTTATGTGTAGTTTATTTCATTCATTTGTACTGTTTTTTTTTTTTTTTTTTTTTTGTACTTATTACATTACTATAATGCAGAAAAAAATATATATATTAATGAAAATAATTAAAAATTACTATATAAAGTAATGATTCATGGAGAAATGTGCTTAACTATCATGAAAATAACACCACAATGCAAAACAATCTTGAATGTCCCAAAAATATTATTTTCATTAAGCAAACCCTTTTTTCCCTATTTGGGTGAACGTCACAAGGAAATGTCCATGTCATATTTCACCCCAAAACCCTCAGTGTCTGTAATGATGTGTGTTATGTGTGGATTGTGGCTGAAGTATGTTCTATATATTGAACTGAATTTCCTCTGGTCTGTTTAACAGTTGGGATCGTGGCTGGGGTTCACTCTGATGACCCAGTGTCTGCCCGTGGCGTTCTTCACCCTGGTGGGCTTCATTCAGATGACCGTGTGGGCGAAAGGAAAACACCGCAGCTACCTGAAGGAGTTCCGCGACTATCCCACGCTCCGCTCTCCCATCCTTCCCTTCATCCTGTAGGACAGTCACGCAGTATTCCTCTCGTCTTTTTAACCTTTATTCTCTCGTCCTCCCCATCGTCTCTTTTATACTAAACATAGTCTGCCTCCATTCGTTTTACATCCGGCATTTGTTCACTGCTCATCTCTTAAAACGGACTGATTCTGAATAATAATAAAGTCTACTCAGATCCAGAACCTCGAAAGCTTCATTCTAATGGCTCAATATCGCCCCCTGTGGGTTGGATGATATCTTTATCATCATCAAAACTGTCAAGAGCATGTCCAGATCATAATTCTATGAAAATCAAGAAGAAAGTAGTAACTAATAGTTTGCACAAAGACAATAGAGCACATCTTAAGACCATAATTGACATTATTTTCATAAATACGCATGCCATGAATTGCGAAAACATTTTAGTACAATTGTAAGTATACAACACGGTAATAAAATCATTGTGTCTGGTCAATGCGATTTATTTTGTATTGTATTACTGAATATATATTGCATTATATTTATGAAAATTTGGAGAGAAAAGAGCATACTTGTCATGAAAGCAATGTCACAATACAAAATCTTTAATGGGTCATTTACTTTATGCAAAATATTTTTTTTCCCCCCTAGACCTGGACGTTTCTTCATTAGATTCCCCTCATCTAGTATGTAACATCTATAGAAGCTTTGAGGGAAACTGGTCAAACATGTATTTACAGTTTTTCCCCCTTCTGTATCTTGTTTGTGCTCCATTACTGGGATTCTGTATTTTGAGTGCACTACATGCTAATGATTTCTGATATGCACTGAAAATGTGATAGCTGTGACCTCAGTAAAGATGTTTAGTTCTGCTTTAATTCATTATGATGATCTCAAAACACTAACAGGAGGACCTGAAGTATCTGGTCAAAGACCATCGACTGTATTCATACCTGTAGAGACGAGTTTCCTTCAGACACGCCACACTGTATGTGATTATTAGTACATGTGAAGCTAAAGGTAACTTGGCGCGAACTGCAGATGTTAGATCTGTTTTGTTGACCTAACAATTTATATAAAAGAAAAAAAATAACTTATTGTCTTGTGATTTGTCCAAATATTTACAGATGGTAATGTGCAGTGTAATTCAAGAAAAGTGTGTAACATTTTATTATATTCTGCTAGACTGGTTGTGCAACTTACAAGTTTCTAGATAAAAGTCTGCTCATGTGCATCTGTGTTTTAAGAAAATGATCCATTCTGTTGAGCTCACAAGATAATCTTTATTATTGAGAGAGCTATTTATATACACAGAAACAAGAAAATGATGGAGAAATGAATGAAGGCGGGATATTTATGCTGCATTCGCCTCGATCCTCTTCTTCCTCAAGTTCAGTCTTCTCTCTCGCTCATACTCTTTCATCCTCATCACATAACTGCAAAGAACAAGAGAAACTCAATAAGACAACAGTGTTTTAAGAAATACACCAAATCATTTAAGCAAGCAAAAAAATATATATAACCTGACAGCAACATAATGTCAGCCCAGATCCGGCCCACATCTGGTCCATGTGTAATCCACATGTATCAGATGTGGGCCAGATCTGGGCCACATTATGTTGCTGTCTGGGTAGATATGTTTTTGCATGACTGGTGATCACCACAGTATGAAATGTGCTTCACATACACAAAAATAAATGTTCTTTATTGGCATTGATGATTCCATGAAGAACATTTAACATCCATGAAACCGTTTTAATTGCACAAAAGTTTCTTTAATTTAAAAAAAAAAAAAAAGGTTCTTCAGATTATTAAAATGTTGTTGACATTAAGAAAAAAAAGAAACGTTTCTTTTAAGAAGTGTTCACTGAAAAGTTCTTTGGGATTTATGTCATCACTGACCTTTATTTTTAAAAGCACTATATAACTTTTTGATTCAATACACCATCAATCCTTCCAAAACATGTTTTTGTCTTACCCTGATTTACTAAGGTAAGCCATTACCAATTATAAGTGTTTATATTTTAGACCAGGCAGGATGCTTTTTATGTGCGAGTGACATATGTACGCAATTTCACACATCTCTCCTCGTATCCGTACGTATATTTTTGTAAAAGTTTTTCCTCCGTTTAACGTGACAGAGCTGGTAATAAAACAAGAATCAACATTGGCTTGGCTTTTCGGAGATGGCGAAACTGAGGGATTTGAAATGTTGTAAAAGCGTTTTTATTACTCACCAGGTGAGTAAGGTATTTTATCAAACATAAACTGCCATATGTATCTCTCTAAGAGAGTTCATTGTTAAGCATTATCTATTGTGAAGGGTCATTTCATTATGGTTGTTGTAGCGCTGGAATTTATTTTCAAGGAAGTACTGTGTCTATTAATGGCTAAATCTACAGTAACATCTTCAGCTTGTCAGCTTGAAATCCTTTCCATCTAAACTGGTTATATCTCTTGGTAGTGAATGTTTTCTGAGCAGTTGGATAGCCATATTCATGCGCGATGTCACACAGAACCAAAGCACAACCAAAAATGTTCTTCTGCAAAATGCATGCAGTTTTGTTTTGACTGCTGGAGAGCCAAAAGTTACACAGTGGACCTTTAAGAGTCTATAATGATTTACTTAGTAACAATTGTAGGCCATTTGACATTTAAAACAGAGGACTTCAGTAATAAAGGTATTTAAATAATTATTAAAAAAAATGAAAAGTTGCAAAAACAGCTTCGGGGTTTTTTTCGTATACAGTTAATTATAATAATTTTTTTTTATTGTTTTGTATTCAGGGTAATGCTTAAATGTTTTAAATGTTACTCTTCTAAATTAATCTAGCAGGGATGTCAATTTAGTGTGAGCAGCAGATAACAGAATTACTTTTGGAACCAAATTAACTTTCAAAGGCAGATTTTTCAAGCCTGAGGATCCTGCATCAAACTGCTGATTTAAAATCAATTGAAAACAGTCTTAAATGGACTGCCTGCATCTATAATAGGACACATTTGTCTGAATACGTGTTAGTACAGACTGATTGAGAAGATCGTTTCTTACTCCTGATGTTCACAGTAGTCCCAGTCATGTCTCTCATGTTTGCAGGCCAAGAAGTTGGGGAAGTTGTCTCTCTTGCACTTCATGAGTTTGAGCAGGTAGTGTGCGCAGTAATCACGCTGCTCCACCGGCAGCATCGCCAGGTTCATCTGCTCCTGCGTCGCCACCATTGCTGAAAGGAACACAATGCAAACAATTTGAGCTTCACAATAAAATAAATAAAATAGACAATCTATAATTATATGTTAAGTTCATTCTTACAGTCGGTTTTATTACATGACAGAAAAGTGAACAAGATATGACAGATCAGCATTACCTGGAGTCAAATGGGAAAAAAGTTTGAAACCCTTCATAAATTAATATTACATATATATATATATATATATATATATATATATAATTAATCTGAACAACTTTGTTTTTAGAATTGACATTTATGGTGATTCTATTGTTCTCCTCATTTGTAAGTCACTTTGGATTAAAAAAAAAAAAAAAGCATCCGCTAAATGATTAAGTGATTCTAAGCAATTTAAAAACATGCTTAAAAAAAAAAAAAAAAAAAAAAAAAAATGATTTAAATGAAATCAAATAAATGCAAATGACTAATAAACTTCATTTTTGAGTGCAGAAATTGTACCCGTTTCATTTATGTATGAGTATGACTGATAAACATGCAACACATTACACTGATTCTTGAGATAAGGGACAAAACATTATTTTTAAACTGATATATTTGTAGACAAAGGTCTCAGCTAATGAACCATGTAAGGGAAATGTTTTTTCTGAAAATGTTTTTTTTTTTTTTTCTTCTAAAAATGTAGATTCACTTCAGAACTTAATTTTGTCTCAACTCCGTCAGATGCATTAAAAAGCATGATATTTTAATTTGATCCATCCAACAACAGTGTAAACTCTTCAATTATGTAATACTGGTGTTCGGTAAAGGAGCTAGTGAAAAAAATTAATTCTTGAAAATTTTTTCTTGGGTTAAGGTTATTATGATCAATTCGGTTCCTAAATTCCTTAATTATCTACCCTCCTATTTAATATTAAAGATATATAACCAATGTTCTTAGGTAAATCAGACATGATGTCATGTAGTTTAATTGATGTTTTAATATTTTAACACAATGAATTGAAAAAAGAATAAGACACTTCTTTCAAAATTAACAAAAACCTTCACCTGACAGTGTTAAATACCGACGGAGCTGACAAATACCGACCGAGTTGACAAATATTGACGGAGTTGACAAATACTAACAGAGTTGACAAAGCTCCAGCTGGGACCAAATATACAGTATATGTAAACAGAATCATGAAACAACATTAGAAGATTTCCCCATATGCAAACAACATTAAATCACATTATACAGACTTTTTGAGAGCACTTGTCAACCATGACGGAGTTGACGTCTGACGGAGTTGACAAAACTGAATATTTTTCACCTTAACCACATGTTGTACAGTGGAGCAATTTTGTTTTCTTTCTCAGTTGTAGCTGCCTTAATAAACATCAAAAATGCAAGATTTATCCCACAACTATTTACAGAAACTATTACACCGGGATGACGGAGTTGACATTTTAAAACTGTGAACGCAGAGACCTCAACATTGTTTGTATAAAATATTAAAAAATATATAAAAACTTCCAGGACTATGTTTCCTACTGTGAAATCTACAATGAGTAGGATATAGTAAGTGCTCTTCAGAGTTAAAGATGACCGTGACATTGCCTGATTTATTCAGAATTATAAAAAAAATCTGACAAAGTTGACACAAAGTGAGGACACAACTTTGATAGCCATTTTTTATGGAAAATATAATTCAAGATCAAGACTTACTTTTTGTATTGTTCGATATATTACAGAGCTCTACCTTTCAAATTAAATTCATATTTATGAATTTGTTGCCTTTTTAAACGCTGTTTGGCAGTTTTACATTGTGAACGCATGCTGAGAACAGGCTAAATTACATGTATTTTCCAAGTATAGAGCATGTATTTAAATACTAACAAAATAATTTAAAAATAAAAGCAATGAATGTCCTGAATATCCAGATTTCCTTTAGATGTAACTTTTTAAGTATCTTTATTTTGAAGAATTTATTTATTTTTAACATAAAGACGGCTTTTGTGTGTAGGACATGTTTTGTCCTTTATCTCAAGAGTCAGTGATTAGATTATTAGTTTATATTAAAAGGTATTGTGTTTTTGGGAACAATGTTCTTTAGTCAACTCTACATTAATTTGAGTTATAATGACACCAACCCTACAAAAACTCAGGTCATAACTCATAACTAAACAGACATTTTGGCATATTTTGGCAGGAGCCTCTGGATTGGACCTGAGGTTCAAAGTCAATCTGAGGACCTGAAGACTCGCGGGTCATATTTAGAGACTTGATTAAGTCTGACGGGGACGTATAATGTCTGAAATGCGCTGATTAAGTGTATTTGAGCGGTTTTATGTCACCTCTCTCCTTCCGCTCCGCGAAGCCCAGATTCGGGTCATATGCAGACGGCTTCTGCGGGTCTGGCGCCGCGTCTCTTTCCGTGATATAACTCCGCACGAGATGAGACCCCATTCTGAACGCAGTATATCACCACCGACAGCAAAAACAGTTTAACGTCCAACTACAGAGAATAATAATTCCGCTTACAATGCAGAAAGCAAATCAATTCTGCACACTGGCAGTCGGTCACCTCCAGAAACCATCTGAAGTTTCCGGTCTGCGCAGGAAGTAAACACGCGCAACGAGTAACACACTCCTGAACGTCCTCGACACTAATGATGCCGTTCCGCCTCAAGATCTCCCTAAAGGCTGTCAAAAATTAACTCAAAAATCAACTAAATCAATCGCTGATATTGCTGCTGCTTTCATAACACGTAGGTCAACATAACATACGATTTTCTGCTCCCTTCATTAATAAAAATGCAACAAAAGCGCAATCATTTAATATTTGATCACCGAGAGACAGTTGACATTAGCATTAATCGGGATCTATTAAGTATTAACTATTAAATATTTGAGATTGACTTTTATCCCAAACTCGTTATAATGTTCCATAAAGGTATATTAATAAAATTGACATCTTAAGTGTTTACTTGACGAGCTAACTTTCAATGCTTCAGAAATTTCAATTCATTTCTAAGTCCGAGAAGTGACAGGAAGCCCGCCACAGAAATTCAAAAACTAACGGTCAGCAAACTCGATCTGCATTTCTCTTCATTTAATGTATTAATTTTTTTTTTGTTTTGTTTTGTTTTTTTTTGTTTTTTTTAAGTAAAACCATGGTTAATTTGTGGTTACCATCTGTGGTTTTTTGGTTTTCAAAGTAAAACCATGGTTATTTTTCGTAAGGGATATTTTCTTAGCCTAGTTAAGTTAATTGAAAGTTGAATTTACTGTCTTGTTTTGAATATATATATAATATTGACATTATGGTGACCCTGATCAAACATAACTGAACCTAACAGATCTTCTGAAGCACTTGATAATTACAGACAGGTGAGTTGTATCAGGGACAGAGTTGGATGGATCTGAACTCTGCAGGTAGGCAACCTGGATTGGGAACAAGATTGGGCACCCCTGAATTAGAAAGTGGTTTCTACAGCCAGAGGGGTTTAATTAAATTTCCTTTATTAATGTCAGACACACATTCACATCAACACATGTATTTAACAACATCATTTTAAAATTTAATGTGAATAATAGGCATTAAATTTAATATTTCTGAGATTGTTTTCTGGCAGACCTAAAAGAGATCATAATCTCTTACTTATAAATCTCTTACTTACTATAATCCCTGTCAGAATGTGAAAAAAAACAAAAAAAAAACCATAAAGATATGGTTATTTTTCACTATTAATAATCATAATGTGCAGATTCCAATAGCAAGTGAGTTTAATCTCTTCTCTCCCTGTTGCACACACCAGGTGTTGGGCTGGTCGAGGATTGTTGACCTTGATCACTGATAGAGATCATCATCTCCATCATTTCTGAAATGACCCCCAGAGCCTTGGCCTGACCCTTGACCTCCACCTGACTGAGCTGCTGCAGGAAACCTGAAGATGAGTCAAAGAATGAAAGAGATTGAGGAATGAAGTGGCATGAGGTACCTTTGATTTGTGTGTTTGTTTGTTTGAGTACCTGAAGTTCCCGAATCCACGGCTCTGCTGAAGAGTCTGAGCAAACATCTCATACTTCCGTATGTCATTATCACTAACAGACCGACGAGCAAATCTCATGGCTTCCTCAAAATGATCCTTCCTGATCTCAGGCACCGGGTCATAATCATCATCCTGGAAACAGTTATGAAGGTATAAAGCACAGGTATGAATCACGTTTCTTTTTTTCAGAGTATATTACACTTTAAACCAGGGGTCAGCAACTATGAGGGGTGAGGGGTAATCACTGGCATGTGAGCAAAAGCAAGAGAGGTGTATGTATTTCATTCAGATAAAGTGCCTTGTACCTGCATTACAGATCTACAGGTGCTGGTCATATAATTAGAATATCATCAAAAAGTTCATTTTTTTATTATAAATTATTTTTAAAAATGAAACTTTCATATATTCTAGATTCCCTACATGTAAAGTAAAACATTTCAAAAGTTTTTTTTTTTAAATTTTGATGATTAGAGCGTACAGCTCATGAAAGTCCAAAATCCAGTATTTCAAAATATTAGAATATTTCCTAAAATCAATCAAAAAATGGATTTGCAAAACAGAAAAGTTAAAGTTCTTTAAAGTATGTTCTTTTGTGCACTCAATACTTGATCGGCAGGACATATTACAGCAAATGACTTGCTCCTAGCACAAATTACAGCATCAGTGAAGTGTGGCATGGAAGTGATCAGCCTGTGGCACTGCTGAGGCACTATTGAGCCTTCAGATCATCTGTATATTGTTGGATCGACTGTTTCTCATCTTTCTCTTGAAAATATCCCATAGATTCAGGTCAGGCATATTGGCTGGCCAATAAAGCACAGTAATATCATGGTCAGCAAACCACTTGGAAGTGGTTTTTGCACTGTGGGCAGGTGCTAAAGTCTTGCTGGAAAAGGAAATCAGCATCTCCATAAAGCTTGTCAGCAGATGGAAGTATAAAGTGCTTCAAAATCTCCTGGAAGATGGCTGCATTGACTTTGCACTTGATAAAACACAATGGACCAACACCAGCAGACGTCACGCCCCCCCCCCCAAATCATTATTGACTTCAGAAACTTCACACTAGACTTCAAGCAGCTTGGATTCTGTGCCTCTCCAGTCTTCCTTCAGACTCTGGGACCATGATTTCAGCATGAAATGCAAAATTTACTTTTATCTGAAAAGAGGACTTTCGACCACTGTTCACTGTCCAGTTCTTTTTCTCCTTAGCCCAGGTAAGATGCTTCTGACATTGTCTCTGGTTCAGAAGTGGCTTGGTAGTCCTTTTCCTGAAGATGTCTGAGTGTGGTGACTCTTGATGTGCTGACTCCGGCTTCATTCTACTCATTGTGAAGCTCTCCCAAGTTTTTGAATCGGCTTTACTTGACAGTATTGTCAAGCTTGCGGTCATCCCTGTTGCTTGTGCACCTTTGCCTACCCAATTTCTTCCTTCCAGTCAACTTTGCATTTAATATGCTTTGATATTTCACTCTGTAAACAGCCACCCCATTCAGTAATGACCTTCTGTGACTTACTCTCTTTGTGGAGGGTGTCAATGATTGTCTCCTGGACCATTGCCAAGTCAGCAGTCTTCCCCATTAGTGTGGTTTCAAAAAACAAAAGATACTGTAGGGATGGTCATTTAATGAAACTCAAATGTAAATATTCTAATATTTTGAGATACTGGATTTTGGACTTTCATTAGCTGTACGCTCTAATCAACAAATTTACAAAAAAAACTTTTGAAATGTTTTATTTTACATGTAGGGAATCTAGAATATATGAAAGTTTCATTTTTTTAAATAATTTACAATAAAAAAATGAACTTTTTCACGATATTCTAATTATATGACCAGCACCTGTACATTTTAAGGTAATCATTCCTCATAGTAACACAGCCTGTTTTTATTAAGTTAGGAGTTATAAATGCTATGTGAGAATTAAACTGCGCAAGTCAATGAAAGCGCGCAGCTCTGATAAACCATTAGCGTGACCATTGCACATCACGCGCACACATATGACAGCTTGTTCTGCTGTATATAGTCAATGCTATACATTTCGGAGATTTTCAACCAAGTACATTGAGTCCTATTAAACACACACACATACACACACATCAAAATGACTGTGATGCATGTGGAAACTCTGTTCATGCGTACCTGGTCACTTCATGTGTTTTCTCTGATTGGATAGCTATCCAATTGTGAAAAGACCAAAAAAGAGCATTTTTGTCAGTTGAAACTAGACAAAATGCATCTACTTGTTGAAACCACATATATAAATTTTACTCCTCCTACAATGGTAAAAACTAAACATGTGAGAGCATGTTATAATGGCTCCCGCTAGCCAGTTATGACAGAGCTACTGCAGCACACATTGCAGCAGATGAGGAGAAGACCATTTCTTCGGCAAGCTGATGTTCAAACTGACGCAAATAAAGTTCAGCGTCACATCCTGAAGCTCAACAAACATCTTCATTAAAAGTAGTGAGGCTAAATGATCTTATCAGTGCTGATGGTGCTCTCTCTCCAATTGCAGTCTTTGATCTTGAAATTGGCTGATGATAAATAAATTGAAGCTCATATCCTGCTCTCTTTGACGTGAACTCTGTTCAATTTTAATATAGCATGGGAATTAAAGATTAGATTTATATTCGTTTTGCGGAGACACATTTATGTTGCCAAGTGTAAATAGAACAGTTTTAACAAAATGGATAGCTATCTGAACAGTATAAATGCATGAATTACCAAATATAAATAGTCCCATTGGAAATCTGTTCTTCAAAGTCTAATTTAAACCTGAAAACAAACAAACTAAAGGATTATATAAAAGAATTTTATGAAAAATTGCTTCAGAAATATTTAAGGTTCTGTACTATTTCTATGTTTATATATTTCTATGAAAAATATGTATTTATACATGTGATTAACTCAGAAACTTAAAAATTGGCACTTCATGACAAAAAGGTTGCCGAGCCCTGCTCTAAACACACAGTAAAAATCACAGTATAAGACACATTAAAGCTGAGGGGTCTGATTTATCATAAACTAGAATGGTCTGCTCAACCTGAGACAAAAGACACAAGGGATTGGTCATAATGACCATCTAGTTTGACATTTGATTAGTAAGGTTGACTGGTTTATCTGTGTTTTTTAGCAAGAGTACTGTAAGTTGCTAAAAAAGAAATTTCCTAAACTGTTTGTCAAGATTGTTTCACTAAAATATTTAAAATTAGTAATAAAATCTGACATCAATTTTGCTTCTTCAGCTTAAATCACTCACAAAAAAACGATACTTTTCCTTACTGGCACAGTCTGTGCACATGCACATTCTAGAGAAGTGGTCTCAAACTCAATTCCTGGAGGGCCACAGCTCTGCACAGTTTTGCTCCAACCCTAATCAAACACACCTGATCCAGCTAATCAAGGTCTTCACGATTACTAGAAACTTCCTAGCAGGTGTGAATTGGAGCTGGTTGGAGCTAAACTCTGCAGGCTGTGGCCCTCCAGGAACTGAGTTTGAGACCACTGTTCTAGAGTAAACAAACATAAAAAATATATATTTTTTAACTAACAATACACATTTCCATTCCTACAGTCGCCATATTTGTTTGTGTTCTTCTTTATCCATTTGTGTTTTTCATGTAGTTTTGCTTTGTTGGTGGCCAGTCCCAAGTCTAGCTATGAAAGAGTTAGGAAACCAGGGCCCTCATGTATCAACGGTGCGTACAGACAGATTTGTGCGTAATGAGTGCGTAAGAACAGTTTTGCGCAAAGTGTGGGATTCACCAACTTGTACTTATACGTAGAAATGTGTGTAAATATAATCACACCTCTGAGCATGCTTACGCAGGAATCTAGTGGTAGAATAGCGACAATACACATAAAAAGCATTTAAGAGTGTCTCAGTATGCATTAAGCAATCCACATATGTCCCGTGTTTCCTTTAATTATAAAACACTCAATTTATCGTTTGTCTGGTTGTAAACACGATGCGTAATTGGTGTCAAACCCTATTAAAGACAGCTGTGAAAATGTTTGTCTTAGTGCAATGGCTTATCTTGCGCTATTGGAAGACTTGGCAAACAATGCGCTCTGCAGAAGATCGTGCTGATCTGCTTGGCAAGAGCTCTCTTTGCCATTATTGCGGTAAGGAAAAAACACAATCACGTAATTTTTTTAAAGGGAAGTGTTGTCACCATATAAGGTTCATTGGAGGCATTTCCGAATGCTAATGACCGTGAACGTGAACGAGCATGGTACTTACGCACATGTGGGATTTATCAACAATGATTGCTTACTCATGTGCGTAAGAACTGCGTGTGCACGTTTGATAAATATGGATTTTCTTGTACTTAGGGTGTACTCACACTAGGCACGTTTGCCTTGAACCGAGCCCGAGCGCGATTGTCCCCCCTCCCCACTCCCCCGCTGACCCGCACTCACACTGCACTTAACGTTCCAGGCCGGAGCACGCTTACGTCATATACGATGCAACTTTTTGAATGGAAGAAAAGAGGAAGAAATGCACTTTCGCTAAGATATTGCCTAATAGATTTATCATTTATGCCGCACAGCGATTTTCTCTTGCACGTATCAGAGGATTATTACGAAGGCAGCTGATGTTAATGGAGGAATTTGCAGCTTTACTCACAAACTACAATTCCTGTTTATCAATAAGGTGAGAAGCAGACCCGTTATAAACTAGGGTGACCATATGTGCCATTTTCCCAGGATACGTCCTGTCCAGGATTTCTAAGTTGCATAAAATGTCCAGTTTTGGTATTGTTTTCATATTTGCGGAAGGTAATGGCTGAAAAATAATTTGACCAATAGCGTGCATTATACATAATCGACCAATCGTGGCTTGCGAGAAGGCTGGATCTACAGAGAACGGTCGTATTTGCAATACTTTGACAACATTTTAATGCATTGCATGAAGAACAATAAGAACAGTGGCTTGCACAGACCTCCGTGTAGAAATCGCGTTCTGGGGTTACATAGATATGACCACTTTCACGATTAAAGAGGCAAGGGCTCAAGCCATTTTAGGCAATTTAGAAATCCTGGCACATATGGTCACCCTATTATAAACCCAAATACACTCAAATTAATTACATGAATTGATAAGTGTATTATCAAAGTAGTAATAAAGATGTTTGCCGTCGTAATGATGACAGTAGTACACACAAAAGTAATAGCTGTTCCGTGCTCAGGTGCAGTTAGTGCTCACACTGCATGCGAACTGCGCTCGAACCCAACTGAACCGCGCTCTGGCCCACCTCTTCCAAGCGGACCAGGGCCGGCTAAATGCAATCACACTTGTCAAACAACCAGGCTTTGGGGGTCAAACATGCTCGGGCACGGTTCAGAGCGCCTAGTGTGAGTACACCCTTAGGCACATTCTAAATTTCATTCGTAGGACAAAATATAGAACCTTTTCTATGCACTGTTGATACATGAGGGCCCTGGACTTTACCGCTCTCTTCAACACACGGCTAGATACCACAAAGTAGTGGCTTTCTCATTCACATACACACTAACCATAGCAGTCTCTTTCCTGGTTTGCCGCTGTCTCTCAGCACGGATCTCTGCCTCTATAGCTTCTCTGATAGCAAGCTTACAGGCCCTCTGACAGATCTCAGTCAGGTCTGCTCCGGAGAAACCCTCTGTAATCCGGGACAGATACGCCAGGTCTACGTCCTGAGGAGCACACAAAGAAACACTCAGTTAGAGGGTGGTTTCGTGTGGAGATGCGTGCATATGTGCGTGTGTGTAAATGACCTTAGCGACTGGAGACTTGCGGAGGTTGGCACGTAGGATGGCAGAGCGGGAGGCCATGTCAGGGAGAGGGATGTAAATCAGCTGATCCAAGCGACCAGGTCTCAGGATTGCAGGATCTATGATATCAGGCCTAGAGCGACAGACAGGATTAAAGTCTCAGCACATCCCTTCCTCACTTTATCCACTGCCAACAAATATAAGCAAGTTTTTTTTTACCTGTTGGTGGCGCCAATGATAAAGACGTTCTTCTTGTCACTCATCCCATCCATTTCTGTCAAGATCTGGTTGATGACCCTGTCAGCCGCACCTCCTGCATCTCCAGCTCCGCCCCCTCGTGATTTAGCAATAGAGTCCAGCTCGTCAAAGAACAGAATGCACGGAGCCGCCTGCCGGGCCTGTTACAACGACAACACAAACAACATGTGATACAGTTTTAACAGTTTGAACACACTTATACTTTCTAAATGGGGTTCAGAATGCTTTATGAGTAGAACATTAAAACCACATTTTGAGTTAACAGGCTAAAACACATTTGGCCACATTGCAGTTATAATGTAAAGAATAATGTGTCCGAATACCACTCAAAACTTCACAGTTGTGGTGAGATTGTTTATTAACATGATGTAAAAGTGACATAGTAGATTATATGCACTATCATTCAAAATTTGGGATCATTTTAAGATTTTTTTTAAAGTGACATTTATAATGTTACAGAGGATTTCTATTTCAAAGAAATGCTGTTATTTTGAACTTTCTATTCTATCAAAGAATCCTGGAAAAACACTTCCATCCTTTCCATACTTCATAAAACAACACAACCCTTTTCAACTGTTATAATAATCAGAAATGTTTCTTGACAAAACAACTTCGTCAGATTTGAGTTCCACCTCCGCAGCACCCAAACCTTCAGATAGTTCTAGGTTAGAAGCAACACCCGAAGCCACACCCTCTTCCGGTAAGATTCTTTGTTTTACAAGCTCAGTGCGCAACATCTCCTTAATCTCCTTCTTAAGTGCATGACGAGGTACGACAGTATTAAAGAAATCTGCAATCAATAAAAAATCATCTTTACGGCACTTATCAAATTGTTCATGTGTGGGCGCAATCGTAAATTTGTCCAATTAAAATTTTGACGTCATCACGCAACCTACACTTCCTCCCACACAAAGTAAAAACCCCAGGCAAACAATAAGTTGAATAATGCTTAAATCGACTCATTTTACTGATGAAAAAATTACAATTTTGAAATTTCATCTGAGAAAAAAATAGGACGAGCCCCCAATTTCATGTTACACCCTGTCTAGGTCAAAGGATGTAACATGAAAAAAAAGCGAAACTAAGGTATTTTATGGAAAATATGAAAAAAAAATGTTATTGATTTATAATACAATTGGGGATTTAGCCTCAGGAGGTGACAGAGCCGAAATAACAAACAAAAATAACAATTTTTTATATACCTCGTACTGCCCTAATCCACAAAATAAAAGAAAAGAAAATACGACGACTTCCCTAACTCCCTAATCCAAAAACAGGCAATAAAATTTAAACGAAAAAAAAAAAAAAAAGAGGCGTCAGTCTCCCTACCTCCAAAATTACTATATACAATTATATACAAGTAGAAGAGCTAACAAATCTGTACGGGGTAATCTGGAATCGAGGTCGGTAAACAGGCGGTAGTCAATATCACAAATATGGCGGTTCACAGGAAACAAACAAACATCATCTCTCGCAATCAAACACTCGAATACAACAGTCTTACTAATACACTAACTAGCAAAGTCAGGCAAGGAAAGCACAGTGAGTGAGCACAAGGCTAATGAAAGAAGTGATGAAGGATGCTTTTATAAACATCCAGGAGTCAGCTGACCAAGCAGGGCGTGACACTGATTTAGACTGCAGGAACCAGTCCGGTATTCTTCCTGAACAGAACACATACGAACACCTCCCACAACAGAAGAGAACACAGAAACGGTTCAAATGGGAAGCAAAAAGCATATTAGAATGATTTCTGAAGGATCATGTGACACTGAAGACTGGAGTGATGATGCTGAAAATTCAGCTTTGATCGCAGAAATAAATTACATTTTACAATATATTCACATAGAAAAGAGTTATTTTAAATTGTAGTCATATTTCACAATATTACAATTTCTGACTGTATTTTTGATCAAATAGATATTAAGACTCTTCTTTCAAAAACATACAATTCTTACTGACCCCAAACTTTTGAACAATAGTGTGTGTAGTCAATTCTTCTCTTGAAGAATCACAATTGGCTACAGGAAATACATTTGAGAGGCATGAAGGATGTTAAAGCCACATGCAAAACAGAGCCGTACTCTTTGACAGCCATTTGTTCACCTTATCAAACACATCTCTGACGTTTGCCTCTGATTCACCAAACCACATGGTGAGCATCTCTGGGCCTGCAGTCAATACAAAATATGGAGCAGATTACACACACAGATATACACTTACCCAGCCTGTGCTTTTTTTTTCTCACTGTTTTCTCACACACCAACCTTTAATGGACACAAAGTTGGCCTGGCACTCGTTGGCAATGGCTTTAGCTAGAAGGGTTTTGCCACAACCTGGTGGACCATAGAATAGAACGCCTCGAGATGGAGTCATGCCAAACTTCAGAAATTTATCAGGATACTCCACAGGATACTTGCCAGAGAGAGAGAGAGATAAAGTGAGCAGAAGAAACTGAATGACTACTTCATAGCTGTTTGTATGTGTGTGTATGTTTGTGTTTTACCTGCACAAGCTCCTGTAACTCTCGCTTCACCTCATCAAGTCCTCCAATGTCCTCCCAGTTTACCTGAGGAACCTCCACTAACGTCTCCCTCAGGGCAGATGGGTTACTCTGACTTAAAGCCCACTGGAAGAGACAAAAAACAATAGATATAGAACTGCGGTACATCTATGGAGCACCTAAATGGACATGACAATTGAAAAACTTATGAGACAGGAAGAAAAATGATGTTTTAATGCTTTTGCGTTCGCTCACAAAAGCATTAAAATACATTTTTTTTTCTCCCATTTATTTATCTTTTTTCTTACCATCACCATGTCCTTTTAGTGGCTTTGTATGGAAGCTTGTTTCCGCCACAGAATAAAAAATAAAAAAGGTA
This sequence comes from Ctenopharyngodon idella, assembly GCF_019924925.1. Lineage (NCBI taxonomy): Eukaryota > Metazoa > Chordata > Actinopteri > Cypriniformes > Xenocyprididae > Ctenopharyngodon > Ctenopharyngodon idella. Next base: position 43,315,181 of record NC_067220.1, read on the forward strand.
ATTGCGACTTTTTTTTCTCACAATTCTGACATTTTTCTCACAATTGCAAGTTCACAGTTTGCAATTTTGCCTTTTTTTCCCCTCAAAATTGCGTGATATAAACTCGCAATTGTGAGATATAAAGTCAGAATTGCGGGATTTAAACTTGCAAATTACGAGTTATAAAGTCAGAATTGCGGGATTTAAACTTGCAATTGTGAGTTTATATCTTGTAATTCTAACTTTGTAACTTGCAATTGCAAGTTTATATCACGCAAATGTGAGATAAAAAGTCGCAGTTACCTTTTTTATTTTTTATTCAGTGGCAGAAACAAGCTTCCATAGCTTTGTGCTATATATATCCCTCGCAGCTTCATTTTTAGTTGGTTAAAGTAAATTCATTAATTTTTCTCATTTTGTCTGATTTGATTTCTCCCAAAGAATTTTAGCGGAAATATCTGATACAAAGTTGATACTTAAATACAACATCAAGATCTCCATTATGTCTCTGGATCAATGAAAGAGCAACGCCTGAGTAACAGATTTGTCCTCTGGTGTAGAATATTGTGTCTGAGTGTGAATGTTGAAGCTGACTTTGAAGTCATCCATGGTGACGGCCAGTGAGTTGAGAAGGTCTGCATCGATACTGTCGTCCTCCAGATCAATTAAGGTCATCTTTTTGCGGATGGCCTGCAGCGCTGCCTCTGAACACAGAGCGGCCATATCTGCTCCCACGTGCCCATGTGTTTCCGTGGCGATCTACCATAAACAGAAACACACAGTTTCAGAAATATCTGACATGAATTAGACACTCCTTCACTCTCTCATTCTCACCTGCTCCAGGTCCACATCTTCTGATAGTTTCATGTTCTTGGTGTGAATCTGTAAAATCTCCAGCCTTCCGGTGGAATCAGGGATGCCAATGTCAATCTCTCGATCAAAACGACCTGCACAAAGGAGCCAATGCAACACATACAACTGACCTTTCGGTAGAGAGTATGTTTTGGGCCATTCATTTATTGGGCCATTCATCTGTCGGCATGAATGTCCCTTATATGTGCATATGTGTATGCTCGCACCAAAACGCCGAAGAGCGGGATCCACGCTGTTCGGTCTGTTTGTGGCCGCCATGACCACAACATGAACGCGTTGTTTCAGGCCGTCCATCAAGGTGAGCAGCTGAGAGACGATCCTCCGCTCAACCTCACCGTGAGTCTACCAACATGACATAACCATCAAAGCAGTGACAAACATCAGACTGTACACAGTTACATAACATACCTGTCTCTTTCTCTTCTCCTTACCTTCTCTCGTTTCGGAGCGATTGCATCCAGCTCATCGATGAAGATGATAGCAGGGGCGTTTTTTTCAGCCTCTTCGAAAGCTTTTCTTAGGTTGCTCTCAGACTCCCCTGCCAGTTTGCTCATGATTTCAGGACCTAAGATACAAAAGCAACAATATAAAGCACAGGAAATGCACCACCAAAAGAGCATAAAGCCCTGGAAATACATCATCAAAGGCTGCAACCATGTCTTGAACATTGGGGGGACCATGATTTTGGAGGGGGTGTTATTTATTTATTTATTTTTTGTTCGTTTTTTATTATTATTAAAAGGAATTAAATAATTGAAAAGATTAAAAGGGATTTAAGGGAATAAGGAAAAAGAAATAAGAACGGTTAAAGTTCCAGGTCTGTTGTAGTTAAGTAATCAATTTAAACTATATTTGCAAATAATATATATTTTTTAAATATATTCACTCTTATTTGTATGTCTGATATGTCAAAAAAGCCAAACGTTTCTTGTCACATTCAGTTATCAATTGAATTAATCAAACAATAGCATGTTTTCAATTCAAAATGGCGAAATTTCATAAAAATGTTGAGTAGTTTGCATCACTGGATATTACTGTAGGTCACTAAATATTTCAATCATAAAACAGTTGTGATTCTCTACAGAAACATTTTTTTTTTGTTATACTGGTTGAAAGTCTCATCATATCCTGATCCGGGGATTTTCCAGCGATCCCTGGAAATCACTATGTTAAACTGTCTAAATGTATTTTTATAAATATATATCATCTGTGAAGGCATAGGATCATAAAATGTTCATCCAATCAATATATTCGGTCCGAATGAAATAATATGATATCCTACTTGCCTGTCAACGTATGTTTTTACATACCCTCACGCACCCCGTTCGTGCAGACATCATACATCATAAGCGCGCTTCATGTTATGCAGAGTTTATGTAGACAGACGTCAGTCACAGAGCACCACAAACAGCAGTCACCTTTTACAGTTTTTACTGGATCAAAACAACAAGCTTATGTTGCATTCACACCATAACTACCGTAATTAAGAGATGGCAACCTGTGCCGTTCTAACCGGAGCTGTTCAGTTAGACTCGGAATTATGCATTTCCATGTCAATGGTATCAACACCGAAATGTATCTGCAGCAGTCAGGTACAAGCTTTCTACGTTGTTTACGTTCATTATTATTGTAATGTTATGTGCTTTGAGACATGAGGTAGTTTAACACCATCTCCTGTGATGCTTTGTCAAGAGCAGCTGTGTGTGCCTTCATGTGTTTTGGAGGAGGCGTGGCTTTGGAGATGCCCTGAAGAGAGGGTGGGATATTATGATTTGAAAGCTAGCTCGCTATTGCTAGCCTCTCCGAAAATGCCCTATTGCATCTTTAAATGTTTAGCTACTTACTCGCCACATACTCTTTCACTACTAAAACGAGAGCGTCGCATTGGAATTCGCACTCGTCTTCTGTGAACAGTAAGCCCCGCCTTCTTCGATTTGATTGGCCAGCTCACTCATTCTGATGTTAATGAGTGCTATTAGACCGCTGAGGCAGACCAGCCTAAAAATGTAGTTGTCCCCCTCAATGACTATGGTGTTACAGCCCTAATTGATACAATATTTGGCACTAATTTATACAATATGATTTCTTGTTTGTCCAGAACAAAATCATTTGTCACAAGGATCATATGTTTGGCTATCAAGGTAAATACATTTCTGTCATGAAAACTCTGTTTGTCATGGTAATGGATATGACAATGGCTTTCGGTTCGGTGCACGTGTGTACCGAAGCATTACATTGCAACATTGTAGCCTAACCACCAATAATCGCAATAAGCTCCACCTTTTGTTACTTTCGATAAGAAACAAAGTGTCATCTTCAAATTCTGTCCACGAAATCATGAAATTCAAACAGAAAATGCCTTTTGACGTTCTTTGTGGCGTGACAGATCACTGTACAGGCGCCTCAGTTCAACCGGCAGCGCGAGCGCGGAGCGCGATCTCTTCCTCTTTAATACTAGTTACAGAATGAAAGAACATCTGAAGGTATGTTGAAAGATACAGTACAACTTACTGAAATGGTCATATCTCATGTAATTGCTCAATCAGTGTTTCAGCGGAAAGACATCAATGAATGCTTGTATACAATGTCATGTAGCATTTACCTCAGAAAGGCCATCCAGTGTCCTCCACAGCTTGTTAGTTCGCTAGAGAAATAAACTCTTTCGCTTAATATATGCACTGTATTAGCCCATATATTCATTATATTTCACTTAACCTTTTAGTGATGTCTTGATTATTTAATGTATGTTTATATAAATCTGTCATGAAAATGACAACCACTGTGTAGAAATGATTATATTTCAACAACGAATTGGAGTAAAAACATTTAGAAGGTAATGCAAAAACTGCCTTAGGTGCAGCTTACATATTTGCATACAATTTGTTATTTGAGTGTTGATTATTTTATCTAAAAATAAAAAGCAATTGAATTTAGGCTAATAGTTTGGGCTCAGTTGTTAACCTTTAATATTATAGTAGCATAATGTTCAAGTAAGGGCTCCCTTATATAGTTTATAGCATTAGCAAAGATATATATATATATTTTATCCTTAAGAAGCTTTATTATAAATAGTTGTTTGTTATATAATTTAATATATGTAAAGACAAAAATATGATTTGTTCAGTAAACCACTGTTTAATAAAAAAAAAGCTATTTTATGTTTAGTTTTCTCCCCACCTGCTGTACCGAAAACCGTACCGAACCGTGAGTTTTGTGTACCGTTTGTGTACACCCCTAATACAAAGTGTTTCAAAGCAGCTTCACAGTAAATAACAATCAATAATGCAAGCCATAAAATATGAGACAAATTCAAATTCTGCTGTAAAGCAGCTTTAAAAAGACAATTTTTCTGCTCGAGGCAATTCAGTGTTGATTCAGTTTAGTTCAATAACTTCATTATTCATCAATTATGAAATGAGTTTAATTTAGCTATAAGCAGCTCTACAGAAGACAATAGTGTCAATATTCAGCTCAAGTCAGTTTAAGTTTTGTTCTCATTCAAAAGTGTCAGTGCAGTAAAATGAATATTACTAAAAATTGTGTCTTTTATTGTTCACAGTTCCCGTTCCAGACTGTGGTTTTCAAGTGTGTGTTTGTACCATTGATAAGAAAGAAGAAAGCTCCCGTCTCATTGGCTACAGCACGAGCCACCAGCGTCTTGCCCGTGCCGGGTGGGCCGTACAGCAGAATCCCCCTCGGAGGCTGAGGAACGACAGTGAATTGGTGTTTGTGTGTGGACAGATATTTTGTTAGATGCGTGTAGTGATTCTTGCCTTCACTCCGATGGCTTTGAACAGGCCGGGGTGTCTGAGAGGCAGCTCCACCATCTCTTTGATCTGAGCCAGCTGTTTACGACAACCCCCGATGTCATCATACCCGATGTCATTCAGACTCTCCTCCTCATCCTGACACCGTCAACATACGGCATCATGACGTGGCGCTGATGTTAAAATGGAGAAACTGTACAGGTATGATGAAATCACACTTACCTCTCGTTTGATTGGTTCTCCCTCACAGTGGATAATAGTATCTGGGGCAACAATGCAGTGTGGGGAGGGGTCGGTTTCTATCACTTTAAACTCCACTGCTCTCATGCCTCCTCTGACCAGGAAAATATCACCTTCAGAAAGTGTAAAAACAAACTCCATTATCAATTTTGGTGCATAATGAAATATGTTGTGTAAACCAGCGGGTGTGTAGTAAACTAGTCCATATCTGTTGCATTGTTATTCTTAACAAAACTGAAACTATTAAAAATCATTTTTGTTAACTGAAAAAAAGCTGTAATAAAATAAAATATTGATATATCTGTGCTAATCAAAATAAAATAAGTTAAAGTACTAAAACAGATAATCGCATAAAACAATCACTTAAAAATAGAAATATTAAAAAAATAATAAAAGGCATAAAATTACAAACTAAAATGAAAAACTGAAAATATAAAAATTAAAGCTTTAATCAAAGTATTAATAAGTACTACAATATTATAAAAAATAATGGTAAAATACACTGTAAACCTGAATAAGTTGGCAAAACAAAAAATTTGAGGTAATCAGTCACATTATATTTCTTAAATTTAGAAATTCAATGTTTAAGTAAGCAGAACTGGAACTTAAAAAAAAAAAAGATTTTAATTGCTCTTAACTTGGAAATCTTGAGTAAGTTAATTCATGCATTTAACTTAAAATTATCATGTAATCTCAATTTATATATTTTTAGTAGAGGAAATTTAGCTATAATTAGGTAATTCAGCAAATGCTAATTGGTAACGCAATGCTTTGATAACATTAGCATAGCATAGATGCTTATAGATGTTATTACTGAAAGAGTATGGCATTTAACATAATCTCAAACCTTTGACCTTTTCTCAAACTAAGCTCATGCTCCACTCGTCACCATGATGGAAACCCCCCAAAAAACCCCACATAACAGAAGCTCTGGGATAGCAAAGCATGAAACACTACTAAATCCTCCACTTATCTTGCACAAAAAAACATTATATAAAACGTAATTTTACCATTTATTCTCCCTTTGGCAAAGCATGCTAGGAAATGGAAATCCTAGCCCAGTTTCAGGTAAATTTAAGTTTGTCTAAATTAAAAGAAACAAGTTCATAAAACTCAAAACAAATTAAACAATTCAGATTACTTAAATGTGCCAGTATCGTGAACTGAAAAGAAAAAGAAAGTTCTAAATACTCATAAAAGTTAATTTGATTTAACTAATTTGTTTACTTTGAGTTTGCCCTACTTAAACCAATTAATTATTTTGAGCGTTCAGGTTTACAGTGCAATAATACTATAAAAAAAAAATACTATATTTTTTACTATAAAAAATATTTTGTGATTATTGGCATTGATTGAAATCTGTGCCTGCTTGAAGTTCCTCACTAAATCGGCAGTGATGGATTCGATGGATTAATCGTTTTTCCAAAATTGTTTTGGTAAATAGCAGGCAAAATAATGATGTTGCAAACATTAGTACCACATCCTGGCTTATCATCTAATCCTTACCTAAACCTGATTCTTATCTTAAACCCAGCTGTCCAAATGTCAATCTAAAGCTTAAAGTTGATCCAAAACAAACACTCAATCCCCCGGTTTCATAGACAAGGCTTAAACCTAGACTAAAATGCATGTTTGAGCTGTTTAACTGAAAGCAACTTGTACTGACAGATCTTAAAATATGTCATTGCCATTGTTTTGTCTCAAGATGCACACCAGTAATGTTTATAGAAGCTACTTAAATGCCCTAATTGAATTAAGGCCTAATCCTGGCTTAATCTAAGCCCTGTCTGTGAAACCAGGCCAATAATATCAAACCTAACCCAAATGCAAACTCTAAATTTCAGCACACTAAATGAGCTTGTGTACCTTTGTGAACAGGTCGGTAGGCCTCCAGAAAATACGGCTTCAGAAAAACATCGAACAGGTTGCCCGTCAGCCCCTCAATAGTGTCATCAATGGGTAGAACATGGACGCGCTTCCCATATTTCACATCTGGACAGGCGTGGATACTATACACAGACATTTGTGTGAGTACCACAGGAGATGTTGCAGATGTGATTTTCTAACAACAGCTAAGTTTTAAATAAACGTATTTAATGATTTTGCTGGGAAATGAGACGACAGTAAAGCCTGATGTCATCACCGCACACCTGATGACATCACCGAGACGCACACGCAGGTTGTTGCGGGTGACCCTGTTCATGCGCACGCGCTCATTGCTACACGTGTCGTCTGTGAGAACAATGCAGACCGTCTGTTTTCGTTTCCGACCACGCAACACCACGGTGTCTCCGCGGAACATCTGCAGCTCCTCCATTTTAACCTGTAACACACACATACTCTTGAAAACTAAAGGTTCATTATTGGCATCAATGGAATCTTTCCATTGCACAAAACATTCTTTATAGAGAAAAGAAAAAAATGGTTCTTTTAAGAACGGTTTACTGAAAGGTCCTTTGGAAAACCCAATGGTTCTGTGGCATCGCTGAGAAAAACAAAAACCCTTTTTATAACTTTCATTGTTAAAAGATTAGTTCACTTCAGAATTAAAATGTCCTAATAATTTACTCACCCCCATGTCATCCAAGATGTTCATGTCTTTCTTTCTTCAGTCAAAAAGAAATTAAGGTTTTTGAAGAAAACATTCCAGGATTTTTCACTGGGGTTCAACAGGTTGAAGGTCGAAATTGCAGTTTCAGTGCAGCTTCAAAGAGCTCTACGCAATCCCAGACAAGGAATTTCTAGCAAAACGATCGGTCATTTTCTAAAAAAAAAATAAAAATGTATATACTTTTTAACCACAAATGCTCATCTTGCACTGCTCCGTGATGTGCCACACATTACGTAATCATGTTGGAAAGGTCATGCTGTACTTCCGCCTACGTCACACGTGACATTTTCAACATGATTACGTAATGCGTGGCACATCACGGAACAGTGCAAGATGAGCATTTGTGGTTAAAAAGTATATATTTTTTTATTTTTTTAGAAAATGATCTATCGTTTCGCTAGATAAGACTGAAATTGCACTGAAACTGCAATTTGGACCTTCAATCCATTGAACACCAGTGAAGTCCACTATATGGAGAAGAATCCTGGAATGTTTTCTTTAAAAACCTTCATTTCTTTTCGACTGAAAAAAGAAGGACATAAACATCATGGATGACATGGGGGTGAGTAAATTATCAGGAAATGTTAATTCTGAAGTGAACTAATCCTTGAAGAGTGCAGGCATATACATGGACATGTTTGGAAAACCTGTTTGAAACAATATTTTTGCAATTAAATTTGGTGCTCCTAGTGCTAGTGGTGTATTAATAACACACTGCAGTTTCATCATCATTCAACTTCGACCAGTGTTGGGGAGTAACTAGTTACATGTAACGGAGTTACATTTATTTTGTAATTAAATTACGTAACTAATCTGTGACAGTTACTGAGAAAAAATGTGTAATTAAATTAGTTATTTATGAAAATGTTAACAATTACAAAGGGGGAAAATCTGAATATTTTCTGTAAAAACCTAGGATATGTTGAATAATATAAATTTGTATTTAACCTCAGAACGATCTCAAAGTAAAAAGAGGTGCTAAAGTCTGATTTTGTGGCTGTGCTTTAAAATTTTATTATTATAATCTTAGTTGAACAGTTGCAAACATTTGTTAGAAATGTAGAAAAGTAATCAAAAAGTAATCAAATGTAATCAGTTACACTACTTTAATAAAGTAATTGAAATAGTTACACTACTTATTACATTTTCAATAGGGTAACTTGTTATCTGTAACCTATTACATTTCCAAAGTAACACTGATCACAACCATACACACAAAAAATACACATTACCTGTGACAAGCACACAATACTGTTGTCCTCATTGGTGGCTTCATCCACAACGAGTCGATTCGGTCGAATCTTCTGCTTCAGAATAGCAGTGGAGAAATCCTCCGACTTCGGACTGTTCAACACACACACACACACACACACACACACACACACACACACACACACACATTTTAACAGTGCACAATCCAATTTTCCACTACATTAACACAGTACATGCATGTTTTTTTACGAAAGCCAAGTCAGCACGTGTAAAAGCCTACCGCTGTTGTTTTGCTGAAACTTTCTTCAGAATCAGCGATATTGAAAATCACTGTATATAAATATTAAAATAGACTGCACAATAATATTACACTAAACAGCACAGATCAGTTACAATAGGCTGCATAAAATGTCACTTATAGAAATAATATTTATACTCATGAACTTCCAGAAACTGGCAGAAATAAAAACAGAATATCATTCAAGCATTTTGAACACAAAAGTGAATTTGTGGGAAAGGTTTCAGTTAGAAAACATAACAGATCAATAGTTCATGTACATTCAAATATAAAACAACTGAAAAAAAAATGCAGTATATTGGCCCAAAAACAGTTCTTGGTCGCACTAATGTGAATACAAACACACACACACACACACACATAGACTGCTGTCCTGGTCTCCTGTTTCTTCATGTGACACTGGTCTGTTTTTAGAGCAAAGTTATGTCTACTGCCAAGATCAAACTACCCAGACAAACAAACACATATACGCACACATTACTTTTCATGATCAAATCTATAATGAATCAGCTGTAAAAGATGCTTACAAACACTCTAACACTCTATAAAGTACTGAAATATTTAACTAAAGATTCAGTTTTTAGAAGAATCTTACATATGCAGTATAAACAAACACACACCGAACCCAAAGCTCAGCGGTTATACTCACTCTGAGGCTCCAGCGGCGGGCATGGTAGAGCAGGCTGGTAGAGGTGTTTGTCAGAGGAAAAGAGCCTGTTCTGGGGCCGAGACGATCAGAAATCAGCCTATCCTTATCCTAGAGGTCAGAAATCCAGGTCTAGCCTGTAGTCCTCAGTTCAGTGCAATGCGGTACAAAGTGTGACGCTCTGACTGCAGGCTCCATGCCTAGAAAATGTGTTTGTGTGCCACGTCTGAAACCCATCCCCTCACATATAAATAAGATTCTCCCATGTTACATGCACATGTACATAAACAGTGAGTAATTGTGAAACTATTTCAGAGTATTCCTTTGTTTTTGAATGTGTTTGCCCTGTTTTTTTTCCCCGCCCGGGCATTGTGTTTTCCACCCAGCTCATTCCAGACATTCCTCTCCTTCATCTAACAAACATACACAAGATTCATAAACTTCATTTTGGTCATACGGAATGTCATTTTTAATGCAAGTAATCAAAAAGCTTTCAGTTTTATTTTCATTACAAAACAACAGAGATAAACAGAAGCAGCAAGAAGACAAGAAATAGTTGCTGTTCAGTTCGATCAGCCTAAGGCTGAAGTTCCTCAAAATGAACTGAACATTAAAGTGTTAACGTTGGAAAGAGCACAATGAAGAAACACTTGGATATTCAATGATTTGCACAAAGATTGGACAATGCATTAGTCACTATCACAGCATCTACATTCATCAAGGCGGATGCTGGTCGCTTGTGTTGAAACTTATGGCTGACGGTACACATAATACATAATAACCCTGATGACATTTACAATTGGTTCCCAGACTGAACATTTTGGCATCTATGCCACCCTCTGCTGGCAAACCCTTGAATATTACATCTCAATGGTTGTAGCTTCTCATAACATCTAAAATGAGTTATCTCCTTTGTGTTATGTGGCATTTCTATAAGTACCTTTCTAAAAGTTTGTTGACATTCTTCTTGGTTAATAAGTCAGACTAGAAAAGAGGTACGTCATGGAGGCGGGATCAACATTGCAGTGAGTTCCAGCTTTTTATGTTACAAGTGGTCTTAAGACAACATTAGAACGTAAATCAACCTAAGAACCTCTGCACATTTTAGACAGGGAGTTATAAACGTCATAAAAACGAAGATATTATTTTATAAACAAACATACAAAGAAATAAATAAATTGACAGTTTGAGGAATTTGAGGTGCTACAATTGTCAGGTGAAACAAAGGTTTCTGTAATCTGAAATCAGTTTGACCTATTGCACAGAGCAAACTCATTCAGGGTTTCTTCGCAATGGAAATGAACCTGCCTTAAGTGACAGAATCAGTAACAGTCCCATTTACAAGTGTGATGGATCCATCTGTATGTGCAATTAGTTTAACGATACAATAGTCACTGGAGCTAAAGAGCGGGTAAACCAACATGTTAGCAATTCAGTGTGTCCCATTTCCACATCCAAGTCCCTTCCATTGTTATCTGATTGTTTTACATGTCCAGATGCATTCAAAAAGTTGTAACTTCTTCCTGAGTCTCTCCATCAGTGTCCGACTCCGGTTTGAACAATGTAAGGCTGAACACCGTTACTGACAATCCTCATTTTGGCTGCGTGAGATTCTCCAGCTTTGTTGTTGTTGAGCAACCGAAGTGTGAGCTGTTAAAGCTCTGCCCTCTTTTGGAAAGCAGGCGGGAGCAGCAGCTCATTTGCATTTAAAGGGACACACAAAAATTACACGTTTTTGCTCACACCCAAATAGGGGCAAATTTGACAAGCTATAAATGATCTGTAGGGTATTTTGAGCTGAAACTTCACAGACACATTCTGGAGACACAAGAGACTTATATTACATCTTGTGAAAAGGGGCATTATAGGTCCTCTTCAAATGGATCCTTCCATTGTTATTTGATTGTTTTACACATTTTTTTCTTTTTTTTTCTCAGTTCCCATAATATTCAACAATAGTGATATCTGATGAGCCGATATATATATTTTACAAACCGTGACGTTCAACAGCTGCATGGCTTCAGGGCTCTCTGAGGAATTCAGACACATTCTACAACTGCTGGTGAAGGAATATCTTCATTGCTTCACAACTTGGACTTCACCTCAAAAATGGAATGATATTTACAAAAGTTAAGCTCTGTCATCAATGGTGATATTCCACGTGTGAGGCCACAATGATATGGCTGGCAAATCCGAGATTAAAGGAGTCAAAGTTGCTTGCAGGCTTTAAAGGGAAATCCTCTGTGAGATGAGCCCACTTGATTGTGTGCAGGAGATCTGCATAAACCTTTGCGGAGATAATGATGCAAGACGCATGAACACTGGGAGGAACATTTTATGTTCAAGTTCTGTTTTAGAATGTCAGGAAAAAAAGAATACAGTCCATCACTGAAGGAAGACATTATCAGTGTCATTGCAAAAGAGTTACAAGAACAAATATCCAATCAGAATTTAACTGTAACCAGACAGTTTTTTAAACATTGGAGGACAATTTTAACAAAAAGTTACTGTGCACTGTGGAAACCATCCAGCCTTTATTTGGTTTCATGGGCAATATTGAAACCAATGAGGTCTTTAAAAAAAGATGTTCTGCCCTCTACTGGGCTGAAGAAGTTCTGCAGAAAAAAATCCACTTGATGAAATGAATTCAGGGTCAGATGTCACAATCCAAACAGTGGTATCCATCAAAGCTGCATTAACTGCACAGATCCACCAGCCTTTACAAAAAAAAAAAGTGACATTTCTTAAAAAAAGAAACTCTTTTCAGTCTTCTTTGTCCCAAAATCTTGCCATGCTTCTTTTTCCGTTTAGCCGTTTGAAAAAATATATACATTTGTATGTGTGACTATGTGTGTGACGGGAGCAAGAACTGTTTCTGTTCAGGAAGTTCTTAATATTTTTAAGAACATGTTGGTTCTGGGACTAGTAAATATTGTTTGGTAAATGTACATGCGAGTTACTTCATGTACAATCGCTTAATACATATACAAACACAAGTGCGTGTGTGTCTGTATCAGCAGAAAGCTTCGTCATCTTGGAAATGGGTCCTCTGCAGAACCTTCACGTGTCTTTCATAGATCTTTAGGGCGGGACCAAGTCTGATTGACAGGCCTGTCAGCACATCATTCCTCTGCATTAGTAGGAGGGACTTCCCGTCGATCTCCTGTCAGGGACACAGATTCAGTCTTTAAGTCTAGAGACGTATGCTTACTTAACGTTTCAAGGTTAATGTAGTTGAGTTCAGCGTACCTGTGTCCTGAAGGCGAGCGCCTGCTCCGGAAACCCAGCCGCGGTGAAGTAGCTGGCCACGTCTGCTACAGTCCAGTCCACCGGGCTCATGCCACTTGTCTCTGACTTCACAAAGCCACCTCTGAGACAGCACAGAAAATATGAATGGATATGTATTCATATAAAGAAATGTATGCTGAAGAATTTAATATCATGACTCAGTGTCAACCCTGAATCTTCTTCAGACAGTTTTCGTTTCTTTCATTATGATTCACTTCTATGATTCTGTTAGAAGGTCAGTTGGTATTTTACAGAGACTGCTGTTCTTTTTTTTTCTGCCAAACAAAGCCTTTTATCTATGCTCTTCCTTCAGTCTGTTTTTTGTATAATACTCACATTCCTTCATTCATCCCTCGTTCTTCAGCTGCTCCCGGTGAGGCAGAGGGAGTCAGCAGACATGACGACACTCCCACTTCCAGCTTAAAGCCTGGATGTGATGGGCAAACAACACACACAGCTATATAAAACAGAAATACACACAAAATAACACAGCACATACAATCACAATACAATAACACAGAACAACACAACTATTTAAACACAAATACATGAAGAATAACACAACTATTTAGAAAAATGCACACAGAATAATACTGTATGAAAACAGAATAGTACCACATAAAACAACACTAATAAACATCTATATAAAAACAGAATACTTAAATTCCAAAGTTTATTACATTTACAATTTATTTATTACAATTTAAAATAACATTTTTCTATTGCTCTGTTTTCTGTTTTCCATTACTCCAGTCTTCAGTGTCACATGATCCTTCAGAAATCACTCTAATATGCTGATTTGATGCTCAATAAACATTATTGTTTGTTAATAATTCTTATGTAATAATAATCCTTATTTCCAATGTTATATTTATATTTTTTTGTGGAAACCATGACACATTGATAAGGATGCTTTTCTTTCTAAGCATTTCTTTGAAATATAAATCTTCCGTAACATTATAAAATGTCACTTTGAGCAATTAATGCAACTTTGTCAAATAATATAATTAGTTTGTTTGAGAAAATGTAAACCAAATGCACACAAAATAACTACATAAAAGATAGAACAACAACAACACACAACTGTATGAAAACAAAATAATTACACAACATAAAAACACAGAATGACATCACACAACTATATAAAAAAAACAAACAACAGAATAGCAAAATACACACAGCTATATCCATAAACACTCAAACATGCAGAGTGACAATAACTGGCACAAAGATATTAACACAAACACACAAAATACAGGACACACAGATATGAATACACTCAATCAGAAAAACACCAAAACTTGTTCTAACAACTTACAGTTTCTTATAGGCATTGATGATGGAGCCTTTACAGTCTCTGACATCACATTCACCTGATCCTAAATATGAAAGAAAAATAGAGAGTGATTTACTCAGTAAGACTGTATTAAACAATAGGAAAAGGGGAAATGACAGTCAGCAGAATGAAAAGATTTTAAGTGAATAATGTAATCTCTATGAAAGCTTGTTTTTCCGCCACTAAATGAAAAAATAAAAAAGGTAATTGCGACTTTTTCTCTCACAATTCTGACTTTTTTTTCTCAGAATTGCGAGATTTAAACTCGCAATTGCGAGTTATAAAGTCAGAATTGCGAGATATAAAGTCAGAATTGCGTGTTATAAAGTCAGAATTGCATGATATAAAGTCAGAATTGCAAGATATAAAGTCAGAATTACGAGTTATAAAGTCAGAATTGTGAGATATAAAGTCAGAACTGCGAGTTATAAAGTCAGAATTGTAAGATATAGTCAGAATTGCGTGTTATAAAGTCAGAATTGTGAGATAGTCAGAATTGCAAGATATAGTCAGAATTGCGTGTTATAAAGTCAGAATTGTGAGATATAAAGTCAGAACTGCGAGTTATAAAGTCAGAATTGCAAGATATAAAGTCAGAATTACGAGTTATAAAGTCAGAATTGCAAGATTTAAAGTCAGAATTGCGTGTTATAAAGTCAGAATTGTGAGATAAAGTCAGAATTGCAAGATATAAAGTCAGAATTACGAGTTATAAAGTCAGAATTGCAAGATTTAAAGTCAGAATTGCGTGTTATAAAGTCAGAATTGTGAGATATAAAGTCAGAATTACGAGTTATAAAGTCAGAATTGCAAGATTTAAAGTCAGAATTGCGTGTTTTAAAGTCAGAATTGTGAGATAAAGTCAGAATTGCAAGATATAAAGTCAGAATTGCAAGATTTAAAGTCAGAATTGCGTGTTATAAAGTCAGAATTGTGAGATATAAAGTCAGAATTACGAGTTATAAAGTCAGAATTGCAAGATTTAAAGTCAGAATTGCGTGTTTTAAAGTCAGAATTGTGTGATAAAGTCAGAATTGCAAGATATAAAGTCAGAATTGCGTGTTATAAAGTCAGAATTGTGAGATAAAGTCAGAATTGTGAGATATAAAGTCAGAATTACGAGTTATAAAGTCAGAATTGCAAGATTTAAAGTCAGAATTGCGTGTTTTAAAGTCAGAATTGTGAGATAAAGTCAGAATTGCGTGTTATAAAGTCAGAATTGTGAGATATAAAGTCAGAACTGCGAGTTATAAAGTCAGAATTGTAAGATATAGTCAGAATTGTAAGTTATAAAGTCAGAATTGCGAGTTACAAAGTCAAAATTGTGAGATATAAAGTCAGAATTGCGAGTTATAAAGTCAGAATTGCGAGTTATAAAGTCAGAATTGTGAGATATAGTCAAAGCTGACTTTATATCTCACAATTCTGACTTTATATCTCGTAATTTTGACTTTATACTCTGAAAAAAACTCTGAAAAAAAGTCAGAATTGTGAGGTAAAAAGTCGCAATTACCTTTTTTATTTTTTATTTCACGGTGGAAACTAGTTTCCATAAATCTCTGTGGTACTAATAGCACCAAAAAGAATAATAATAAAAAAAAAAAAATTGTTTCCAAACAGGTTTTCCCAAACATTTATATTGACATGTCAGTACAAGCACAACCACACTCTTTATACTCTACAGGATAAAGTCAATCTATGAATGGCTTACATATCTCTGCACATTAAACAGGGATAGGAGAATGTTAAAATGTTAAAAGATTTTAAGTAAACTTTGTACTGCCTGTCATTACCTCCATGCTGGGATGTAGCTGATCAGGCGTTTCTGCGTTTTTCTCAGTACCGGCATCCTCAGGCTCAACAGATATTGTTTGCTCTGAAAGGGTGTGTGTGAGAGAGAGTGGTTTTAATGCTATCATTTCTGGTTATGACACAAGATTTCAAACTGAGATAAAGACATGAGATATAGACATTTGTCACACATCTGCGGGGTGCCCATGTCTGTATTCATTCACAGATTCCTTCAGCGCTGCACTAAAGACCTACAAATCTCACATCACACACACACACAAGCAGAGTTTGCACTGAATTCCAGCACTTGGGAAATTGGTGTTAGAAGCCATGGGACAATTATTTTTGTTCACTTAGCTACTACATAGAGCAGCAAATGAAAATATTCCATAAAAAGCCAAAACATAACTTAAAACCTCCAATGCATAAAAAAATACCTTCCACATGCCTTTCAGTGAACACCTTTGCTTCATCTACAAACAATTCAGCATCTTCAGCTGTAATGCCATGAGTAAGTCATATTCACTTTAGCTTTGATTAGACCGACAGCAAAAATTAGGTTTTTACAAAAATATAATTCTTGGAAATACATTTCAGTCTGTCTCGTGGTATCATGTTGACATTACCAGTGTTGGTGGTAACGCATTACAACTCAGTTATAAAATTATAAATCAGTATATATCAATATAAATATAAATTATAATCAGATTACTTTTTCAAGTAACTAGTAAAGTAATGCATTACTTTTAAATTTACATCAAAATATCTAAGTTACTTTTTCAAATAAGTAACTCAAGTTACTTTGTTTTCCCATGTACTGACTGACAGCTCTCCTGTCTCCATGTTGACAGAAACCAGGAGTAAGTGCAGAGGCGCTGTGAGAACATGATGGTTATTGTAGTTCTAGTCTAAGGCCCTGTTCATGTTCATTTTTTAAAACCATGGCCATTTGTCCACACGCAAACGAAGTATCCGGTCACTGAAAACAAACATTTTTGAAAACTCCTGCCAAGGCGAAGATTTTTAGAAACTCTGGTTACAGTGTTGTCGTGTAGATGGTGAAACCGGAGATTTTGGCTTATGACGTCGAAGCCGATAAGAACCTTTTTTTCCAGGCTTCTGATTGGCCAACATGGCTTTACGGTTAGGGTTATATCGCCACCTGTTGGTTTGGCATGCTTTTGACAGCGCTTCGTAACGTATTTTTGTTTTCATGTGGACGCAATTTTTTTTTTTTTTAAACAAAGTAGGGAAAACTATAAAAATTTATAAAATTAATTTACAAAAAGTCTATAAAAATACCCATGTAAGTGTGGACTGGGCCTAAATGCAAGCAGGCATTTACTCATCTCACTTGCAACAGATTCAGTATTCCTCCAAATGAATAAAAACAGTGAAATGCAAACTCAAAATATTACACAAACCTGCAATAATTAAATATGTTAAATTACACAAATATACTTTATGCATTTAATCTCACTTTATTAATTAAGTCTTTGCTGCTGACCTTTGATGATCCAAATCCAACCGTACTAATAAGCAAAATGACTTTTGGTGTGAAAAGGCCTTTACATTTGCCAAAAAATTTTCTTTTTTGTTATTAAAAAACAAACAAGCAAACCCAGCCCAGATGAGAAAAGTAACGCAAAAATGTAAAGCATTACTTTCCATAAAAAGTAACTAAGTAATGCAATTAGTTAATTTTTTAGGGAATAACGCAATATTGTACTTTTAAAATGAACTTTCCCCAACACTTGTGGCAACAGATGTAGATACACCAGATACTGACTGTCCAAACAAACTAATCTGTTTCAATTACTTGCAAAACGACAGTGTGGACAATCAATGCGAAACACAAATCTGATTTAAGTGCACTGTGAACAAACCCTTAGATCCATACGGCCTCTAGACACAGCATCTCCAAAAAGTCCTCATAATGCTACTTTCATCCTCCATTCCCTTTTAATGACTTGCTTACAGGTATGTCTGGCAATTTTCGAGTTCCAGATTGGTTTCCCCATGTGGATAAGATATTGTCTGAATTTATTAAAAGCCAGTCCTTGAGCAAAAAATACTTTTATAATTTACCTTTTGTAAGGTAGGTCAACAATTTATTCTGAGCAGGACTGTGCGTCAATAAATTCCACTTCCTGTCAATCAGATTAGCTTCCTGTGGGGTGTGGCCAATTTAATTCAAATTCTAACTCATGAATTGAATGGGAGCCCGTTCATAAACCCTGAATGGGTGAATATTAACAGACATATAGAGAGCTTATTAAAGCATACATTTCTGTGTAATATTAAAAAAAATTCTGGTACTTTTCTTCAAGTTTCATTGAATGATAATCAGTTTCGTTTAAGTAAAAACAAAGGGAGATTGTGAGATTGTGTGCTGACTAATCAACCAAACCCTTCTTGAACTTTAGTAACTGAGAAAATTAATGTGCTCCTCCTTGAAAAGAAACTCCTGAATCTGATGTACAGACTGTACACACTGTAAAAAATCCATTTTAATCAATATTGTGGTCTTGTTTTCTAGCACAAAAATCTAAACATAAAAATATCTTCAACCTGAAAACAAGATAAATGTACTTGAGAAGCAAAATTGCTTACGTGGTGTAAGATATTTGTTTTCATAGACATCAGTTTCTTTTATTAACACCACTGGCAAACAGTTTTTCTTGTTTACACACAAATCTAACAAACTTTTCTGAAGTCAATGCTTAAAACAAGCCATGTAAAAAATATCCTATCTTACACAATCCTATTTTAAGCATGTTTAGATGTGTTACTGGAAAACAAGACAAGATACTCATTAACAAAATGGTTTCCACCATAAAACAAGTACCTTCACTTCCACCCACGTCGACTTCCTGCTGTAAGGAGCATTGGTTTGACGACTCCAGCGATAAAGACGACAGAGATTTCCCCTCAGAAGTCACTGGTGAAGTGGTGACCTCCATGTCAGGTGATGTTGGGTCAGTGCAAGTTTTGACACCTGTGGGACCTCCATCACTGATGCTCACGGGAACATCCTCCGCTGAGCCCACTATGTTTTCCTCTGTGCCATTATCCTCACCCTCTACCTCCATCCTTTCTTCCTCCTTCACCTCCTCCTGACAAGAATATAGAGACACACCATTTCAATGGACTCTAATGTAGACTCAACAGCAGTCATTATAAAGCATTACTCAACGCTTTGTTTTAGAGCGATTTGAAAAGTATCTCAGTAAATGGAATGGATTCAAATCGTGACTGTACCTTACATCACATTAGTTGTACGGGAAAGAAAAAAACTCGACGCCTCCACTACGGGAAAAAGGCCAAATAGCGGTGTGCGCTGCGCGCGCCCCTCAAACCAAACGACCGTTTGTGTGTTTGTGTGTGTGTGTGTGTGTGTGTGTCCTCCTGTGCGACCTCCATCGTCTGCACGATTTTACGAATCGCGGTGTTCCCCTACAACAACAAATTCTGAAACTGCCCGAACATCCGCTGTAGATTTTCTTGTCAGTTATTTTGATCAGATAACAACGATTTATCCACGTACTAAGTAACTCAGCGGGTTTCATAATCAATTTGGCGGTAGTCTGTAAGTGAGCGGGACAGTGGCTTGAGAAATCTGATCAACGCAGAGAGGATAACAGCGCAAAAACAGAAGCAAACGCACATCGCTCAAACTGACTGGATGAGCCGCGCGGAACGGAACTAAGAGGCTTAAGCAGCGAGCACAGGGCGCGCTCCACTCTGGCTCGTCATGCAGCGAATTTCCGCCATCGCATCTGCTTTTACCTCGCATGACCGAAGTATCGCACTGAGCGACGGCTCGCCCGAGAAAACAGACGCGAGCCTCGGGTCCCCCCTCCCACCCTCCCTTTTACATTTTCCGTGCGCGTCTAACTTAACAGACACCGCCTAGTGAAAAATATCCAGCACAACTTTAACACAATCATTGGCCCTGTCTGTGAAATCCACTAACAGCGATGTCGTGCTGTCCACGCAGACATCAATGTTTCAGCACTGACGAGCGCGCTTTTGTGTATTGAGTGTCTATTAGAACAAGAGAAGCGACGGTGTCTCGCACGCACGCACGAGAGCAGGCAGGCGGGCGCTGCCGAGCGCGAGTCCGCACCTTTTGTGCTGAGACGCTGAAGTGAAACAGGGCAGAAACACACAACTGATGTGTCGCTTCTCTCGTCGTTTTTATCGCACACAACAAGCAGGAAAAACACGCTGTTTGCCGCAGACACACAGTTTGGATGTTCTGGCGCACACTTGTACGTGAGAAAAGAGCGGAAATCAGATGGTGCGGGGCTGCGCTTCTTTTTTTTTTTTTTTTCTTTAGCTTTTTTCTCAAAGCGCGATCATTTATTTATACGAAGACGGGGTGTAACGCTGCGCGCTGCGCAGACGTGTTGGAAATATTAAGTTACCTTTTTCGCGAGATGTCTGTCCTGCAGTGCGCTCTTCAGGAGTCGCGCGGACGGCTTGGCCGCCCCCATCCCCCTCGCGTGAAGAGTGATGTGGCCGAGGCGGGTCCTGCGGAGACGACCCCTCTCGATCTCGCGCTCCAGCACCACTTTGACGCGGTTGCGGGTCAGCTTCTCCCCGGGCATCCCGCTCTGTGTGCTGAGGTAGCCGAGTATCTCTTTCAGTCCCAGTGGTGCGTGGCCCCGTGTTGCGGCGGAGCCCCGATGTCTCTCGGACAGACTTCGGACCGCGGCAACCAGCCTATCGCCCAAATCAGCGCTGCTCTCGTCCGGAGACTCCGGCGCCCCAGAGCCCTTGAGTTTGGGTGACGCGGGGAGCTTGTTCCTCGTAGGCGGACTGCTGACGGCCGAACTGGCGCTCGAGCAAGTTTTCGGTTCTTTCTCGTCATTATCACTGCCCTCGTGGCGAGCGCCGAGCGTCTCGTCTCTCGCACTTGAAGCATCGCGTCCCCCCGCCACGGTGACTAATCTCTTGTCTTTTGATGCACTTGCTTTCACGCTCCCGGCGGAGCAGACCGTTGCGCCACAACTAACAAAACTGTTTCCGCTAGGCTGTGGTAAAATCTTTTCTTCCTTCTCGAGATTGGAGGGCGAGGTTTGAGGCAGGGGGTCAGGAGGACACAGGTTCACCCCACTTTCCTCGGGCTCCCTATCCTCGCACTCTTCTTGGTCCGTGAGACTGAGCGCGCTGTCGCCGTTGTTATTGAAACTGGCGTGTTTGGTTTGTTCACGCGCAGACTCGCCGCCGCTGTCGGTGGTTTGCTCCGTCCTCTTTCTGCATTTTCTTTGCACTTTAGCAGCGTTTCTGTAGGAAATCGACCCCTTGTAGCTAACTTTCAGCACAGTTTGCTCCTGGATCAGTTTTTCTAGTTCAGCCCTGGTTTTGTCCGGGTCTGACCCGTGTCTTCTTCGGACCATTCGGCAGATCCTTTCCAGGTCCGGTCGGGCTTTTCTCGAGCGCAGGGAGTCGATGGTTTCCAGGATCCATTCTCGGTATTTCGGCTCCGACATGTTGCAGCACTGGTTCCGTTTGCTTTGGCCGAGCGCCTCTCTCTTGTCTCCGAAGTGATCCGCTGCGAGCCCGGCTGGGAATGAAGCGGAAGCCTCGCTGTACGCCTGCGTTTACCCACTATGTGCGCTTAAGGTGGACTACTTGCGAGGAGAATCATCCGCTACGCTCTGCGCCGATGCGAGGCGCTCATTTAAGGTGGTATTGCAGAGTTACACGTTTTGCGCACCTCGTCAACGGGCGTTTGTTCACGCTCGCGCTGCAGTCCATTACACCTTATCCAACAGATTTTTTTTATTTTATTATTATTTTTTTTCATATGTGATCTCTATATTAATTTAAACGCATCAGCATTTAATTGTTAGATGACAGATGGCTCGCTGGTTTCACGTCACTGACAGCTGTTTACAGATACATTGCAACAAAAATATTATGAAAAACGTTATCTACAAGTGGTAGCCAAAACTGATTAAAAATAAAAACAGCTAAAAGTTTAATGAAAGTCCTAAATTAGTTTAATTGCAGAATGTGTTAACTATAAATCTGGTCTAAAATTTGCATTGTAATAATTAGTGAAAGCAGCATGAAGGAATTGAAGAGCTGACCTTTAGAATTGTATCTAACCTGGCATCTAGTAACATGAATTATATTGCTTATTTAAAAATTCATACAGGCATATATTTGCAGAAGGCTTAGAGTTGCCTTTATACCCAAAACACATTTACTAACAGTTGTTAGATCTTTAATGTATGGGCATACATCTTCTCAATCTTTTCATTTCTTATCTCTGGTAATACAATGACCAGATGCACTTTATAATGCAAACATGTTATACAAACTGCTAAACAAATTCAGAAGTGTTTCATCTTGAATATAATGGATGACCACACTTAATATACTTAACTTGTTTTGGAGGTTCTGGAGCAGTGGGTGTGAAATAGTCCCCTCAACTCATCTCTCAGTCTTCGTGAAAAATGGTGCAGTATCCCTCTATACACACAGTTCTGCCATGACATGCTGCTGCTGTACAATATAACGTACATGAATTACCCATAGCAGTTCTATCCAACTTATTTTTCAACGTGGATGTAAGGTGTTTTCTGTGAATGTGCGAGACATCCGATTTATTAGCCTCTATAGGGAAACAACGAGAAGAATATCTAAGTGCAGTAAACTGTAAAACTGTAAAACCAGCATGTTTATAATTAAGAAATTAAAATAATATGGTAAGAAATACCAGTTTGAAATATCAAGGAGCATAACGAGCTGTTTTGTACAGATGAAAATAACTGGAAGTGAGTAACACCGGAAGCCAGACACATTAAATTTTCAAATGGCCGCGCCCGCTTTTACCTGAAAAATAAGGTGGATACAGGTGGAGCTGGGGAAGGTGGAGGGTTTCTGAAAGCTCGCTGCAGTTATTGCAAACGCTGACCAAGTATTTGAAGGTTGAGCAGCGAGCTTATTGGCTGCTGATACAACAGGAACCAATCAGCTGTGCCCTTTAGAGAATGATGTGATTGCAAACAGATTGAATTAAGGACCAATCAGCAGGGCCTAAAATTAACACTCGCTTAGTGCCAAATTAGAGTAAAATTAGGTGTTGGTGAGTATATAAAATTGTATCAGTCGCCAGATGGCCAGTAACATTTTAATGAAATGTGAGGGGACGTAATGTGAGAACATGAATGACGCTCTGTACAGTTGACAGTCAGTGCTGCATCATCACGAAAATTAATTCAAATATTCAAGTGCTAGAACACGTGAATGGAAATTCATTACTAACGCGCTATGTGAGAACTTCAACATCCAAAGCGCGCCCTGAAAGACACGTTGCAGTGTGCAAATACTAAGTTGAGCTCCCTTTAATGCCTTCCTTTGCTTGAACAGACAAATTCACACAAAATATTGTCAAAAAAAAGCTTGTCTCGGCGAGTATCCTAGTAAACAGTTAGGTCTTCAAATTGTGCATTCCCTCTTAAGGGGCTCGCACACCGGACGCGAAGCTCAGCGCCGCGACACGTCTTTAAAATTCAAACGCATTGTTCTCTATGAGTGTACGCACACCAGTGGTGACATTCGGCGCCTGTCCGCAGCACCCAGCTAAGACTCGGAAAACAATAGAAAACAATGCATTCGAATTTTAAAGACGTGTCGCGGCGCTGAGCTTCGCGTCCGGTGTGCGAGCCCCTTTAAAGTGACAGCATTCTAATAATCCTGCTGCTGTCTGTGCTTTTAATGTTAACCAATCAACAAAGAAAAAAAAAAAAAAAAAAAAATCGCTCACTGCTCTTGAATTTTAAAAAGGATTTGAATATAGTGTTATTTATTTGATTAGCCTACTTTATTAAATTTCTGTACCTGAAAACTACTGTTAAACCTGCCTGAAAAGCACTGTTTATTTAATTTGTATTTTTGTTGTATTATATTTTTTTGTGATGTTGCTTGTAATTTGATTACTTGTCTTTTAAAATGTAGGCTATTAAATTTATATTAATTAAGCTAGCAGTTTTAGCTGTGTTAATGAAATTGGAATAGACTAGAGCGGAGGTGTCCAAACTACGGATTTCAAATGGCCCGCAGCTTGTCTATTAAAATATATTATATGTGGCCCGCCATGCATAATTTACAAATCATGCAGTTTCACAACGTCAAAGTGGCAGTACTAGATTTTAGGCCAGGGAAACAACGCGAAACGAAACAGCGCTACTTTTACGCACTGCGCAGCGCGCGACTCACAAGCTCACAAATGTGTTTACTTGCTGAGTGTCTCAACCACATGACCACTAAACAGCCAGTGTGAAGTGTTCGAGTTCGGCGTAGAGGTCATGAAGCCATTCTAAATATAGAAACAATATTTTTGCTTTTTACCATGTAGTGAGGTGCCATGTGTGGTTTTACCTGCGGTGATCTAATTAGAGTACTTTTTCATTTAAATAAGAGTAGAGTTCTAACTCAGTAACATTATTTAAATTTCACCCTTTAAAAACGAGGTTGTTAAAAGTTTACAGGTTTACAGATATTGCTTGTGTAATAAATAATAAATCTCTGTCCCATCTCAAGCTACTCTACTGTCAGCTCAAGCCTTTGTCAAATCTGTCATGTTATCATGTTATAATATATATATATATATAAAAATAGAAAAGGAACTGGCCCCCCAGATGTGTCCACAACATTGAATCTGGCCCCCTTTTAAAAAAGTTTGGGCACCCCTGGACTAGAGGATTGTGAATTTTCACTAGTATCTCAAATATTGGTGTCATAAATGCCTGTTTTTGTTTCATGGCTGGTAAAAAATGGTTTTGGCCTGTAATTTGTTTCTTAAGTCACCTGCCATTGGCAGGTGTGGCAAAATGTTAGTTTTAGACCCTATCAGCCTGCCCCATCTAGAGTTTCATGACAGAACTTTGTATTTCAGAGCTTATTTAGTAGCGATGGGAAGTTTGGATAATTTTGCTGACTCGGATCTTCGAGTGCACTGTAAACCTGAATAAGTTGGCAAAACTCAAAAAATTTGAGGCAATCAGTTGCCTCAAAATTTTTAAGTCAAGAAATACAAAGTTTAAGTAAGCAGAACTGGCAGATTTTTATTTTGTACTCATACATTTTAATTGTTTTTAACTTGAAATGTTTGATTCATACATTTACCTTAAAATTTTCACGTAACCTCAATTTTTATTAGTTTTATTAGCTATAACAAGCTAATTTAGAAAATGCTAACTTGCTAACATGTTAACAATATCATGGTATAGCACTTGCTGAATGATTGCAGCAATATAGGGCATTTAACATATTCGCTCTCAAACCAAACCGCATTCACTGCTTGATGGTATCTCTCCAAGAACCCACATTATCAGAAACTCTTCTGAATTAGCATAACAAAACAATCACTGCAAAATCTCCCACTTAACATTAATCTAACACTTAATTTTAGCATTTACTCTCCCTTTTGAGTGCCATGGGCAAAGCATGCTGGGAAATAGAAATCCCAACCAAGTTTCAGTTAAACTTAAGTTTGTCTAAATTAAAAGAAATGCGTTTATTAAAATTTAAAACAATGAAAAACTTCAGTTTACTTAAAATATGTCAGTTCTGTTTATTTGAAAGAAAAGAAAGTGCTAAATACTCATAAAAGTTCATTTGTTTAATTTAGTTTGTCCTACTCAAACCAATTATTTTGAGCGTTAGGGTTTACAGTGTGTCTTTCAGCAAAATGAACTAATCTTTTTGCTCGTTTCAACAGAATATAATTCAATAGCCAAATTCCCCAACACACCAACTTACGCAAACATTGATCAAATTTAAAATAAGAAAACACTATAATGCAGCCAAGGCCAAATTATGAGAAACAGAAATTATTAATTCATTGCTTAGCTGGGTCTTCAGGCTATGCAGTCTGTTAGTTTATCTCACCTCCTGATCCGAGTCGTTCGTCACATCCCCACAGGCTGAAGCTATGCAGTCTGTGAACGAATCACTCTCTGAGACAACTCGTTGTTCCCGAGTCATATTAAAGATTCGTTCAAAATGAACGAATCGTTCATGATCGACCCGTCACTAGACAGCATGTCAAATAGGACAGAATCTGCAGACAAAAGATGGAACTTACTAAAATGTTATACATAAAGGGACGTAAAACCGGTTTGGTATTTATAGTAATACTTTATTGGAATGATTCTTGTGGTGCAAAATATCACAATTAACTTGAACCATGTCCTCAGGAGTAAGCACTGGTATCCACTGAGTTCACCTCCAGCTTAGAGGAGATATTTGTAGCCTAGAGAGTTGCGTGTAAGAAATTCTCACCCAAAAAGGAGCCAGATGCTCTGCACCCATTCAGAGAGAAGACTTTGCCTATTTAAAAATGCAGTAATGGAAGAATAAAGGGGGAAGAGATGGCGAAAACGGAGAGAGCGATGCGGCGGCTCGCTGGAGAGTGTCGACCGACCGCAAGGCTTCGCCGTGTGAATCGCGCACAGAGCGTGTGCAATTTCGTCAGGTACTAGAAATGTATAACCCAATGAGAACCGTAACAATTATAGTATTAACAATACTAAACAAACGAAACGAAAACATTCATCCCCTCCTCTGCACGAAGGCTTGACGCGGTCCGCTGTCGACTCATCGCAGCCTGCTATCTGTCAGCTAGAATCAATGAAACGACTGATGAGCCAAAATATTGACACTTGTAGGATTTCATGGCACATTTCATAGGTGAAAGTTCAAAGTTCATCAGTGAATATTTTACAGAGCGCAGTGGACCTACAGCTGAAAGAAGAAAAGAAAAGAGGTGCTCATATTATGAAATCATGGCTTCTTTTCTATGCCATTTTCACTTTGTCATCCCTTTCAGTGCATTTTAAGAATAAAGAAACACATGACAGTATACAGGACCAAAAATATTTCGGTTATTACACAGGAATACATATTTTTTCGTTCTTTTTTTTTTTCTATTTTTTTGTATGGTTGTTATGGTGACCTAGTGGAGAACTTGCACCTTAGCGGTAACTGCTCAAGATTAGAGATATAACTAACCCCGTCTGTCTTTGTGCGGAAACAACAATCCCAGTCCACAGGCCAACAATTACACCCTATCAAATCCATCATGATTAATATCACATGAACAGAGATTTAAAAAAAAAAAAAAAAAAAAAAAAAAAAAGAGAAAATTACAAACATGATTAAAATAGAGGAGATGATAAAGGCCTCACTGTTTATCCCTGGAGGTCTTCTCTGCACTCTTCCGCTGGTTTCTCTGCTGTTTAACAGGAGGAAGGATCGGTTTTAAGATTCATGCACTTTTTCTCCTTCTCTCTCTTTCTCTCCACCTATATCCCTCTCTCTGATTTCTATCGTTTCTTCCTCTAGAACTCGGCAAATTCTTTTGCACACTTCTCCGTGAACGACACACGGATCTCTTCTTCCTCGTAGTCGTCGAAGTTGCTGGTGTCCCCGGGACCTCTGCATTTAGGCACAAATGGGGCCTCCACCTGTGGAAACACACAGATAAAGAGATATTTACCCGATCTTAAAAATTTAAAGACTAGTTAATGTTATCATGTTTTCACGCTTGATAGACATTTGAGCATAAAATATGGGTGCACTTCTATTATTTTCCTTACTGGTACTCACTAGTAACAATGTATCTCTTCGCTCTTACTTTTAAATATGACAATGATCATATAATTCCCCTTTGTTTTTGAGTACCAACAAAAATCACACAATATTATATATGCTTCTTTTCATCTAACAACATTTGTCATCATCATTTGTGCTTGGTTTACCCTTGACATGGATCATATGTGACCCGTGCTGGCAAAGTGAGTCGGAGTGCGCACAGGCTAATTACGAGCCACAGGCAAAACAAGTGAAAAATGTTGATTTTGTCAAATTTGAGTAAATATATTTTTCCTAGATATCTGGTTTTGACAAATTGACTTTGCTGACTCTATCGAATGTGACAAGAACTAGAAATAACAAGAACTCATTTTTTTCGTGACTCATTTTGCCAAAAATAATTTTCAAAAAATATATACAGATTAGAGCTGCATGATTCTGGATAAACTGAGAATCACATTTTTTTTGCTTCAGATTTTTTATTTCAAAAACAAAAAGTAATTTACTAGAGGTTCTGACAAAATGTTAAAGGTGCAATGTGTAAATTTTAGGAGGATCTATTGACAGAAATGCAATATAATATACATAACTATTTTTTCAGTGGTGTATAAATACCTTACATAATGAACAGTTATGTTTTTATTACCTTATAATAAAGCAATAAGTCCCAAGAAGCCGTGGTTTACAGTGAATTTATAACAGCTAAGGGAATTTATAACGCCCTTAGCTGTTAT
Organism: Ctenopharyngodon idella; assembly: GCF_019924925.1. Lineage (NCBI taxonomy): Eukaryota > Metazoa > Chordata > Actinopteri > Cypriniformes > Xenocyprididae > Ctenopharyngodon > Ctenopharyngodon idella. Next base: position 43,343,569 of record NC_067220.1, read on the forward strand.
AAATTCACTGTAAACCATGGCTTCATGGGGCTTTTATAAAACGGTTACCACACAATACAAATATTAAAGCCAAAAAATATGTATCAATGCAACTTTCATGAAGTAGAATCATTAAAAGCCTTCCTTCCGCTGGAAAAAATAGTCCCTGACTGTGAACAGCAAGAGAAGTTACATGATTATGCCATTAGATGGCAGCAAAGATTGTCTTTATGAGCGAGTCACTCAGTCGCAAAGACTTTTATATTGAAACTTGTTGTGAACACGGAAAAAGACACAAATGACAAATGCTTTGACTAACGTTGTCAGTGTCAGCAGGGCACGGGAAACCCCATTAAATGAGGACAAGATCACAGCAGACATTCAAACGGATTTTTTATTATGAACATAGGACTGACCTGAAGGAAAATGCTAAATCTGAATGCAGTTAATACGCTCGGTCACTCGATATCTACAATACTCTTGTACATAATGCAGTAAGCTTAAATGAACAAAATCAATTGAGAACAAACACATGTTCATGTTGCTAAGAGTGTCAGCTGTATGTTTTCAGGAATTTTACAACGGCTTCGAACGCGGCTCAACCATTTAGAATCAAGGGCCGGAACTATCCGTTTTATAATGAGCCATTTCTATCTCATACACCGCGGGTCCCCTTACATGTTAAGTCGCCATTTTGCGCCGGCATGTTTCTACAGTAGCCCTAAACGGACAAACTGCTCTAAAGAGCGTGTTTGATTGACTAGCTACTTTCTGCTGTCTCAGATGACGACATCGTTGTCCTGTGTTGGTAGTTTCTCTATATTGCAATTCACAATCTCACCACTAGATGCCACTAAAATTCACACACTGCACCTTTGCTGCAGTCTATTTAAAACGTTTAATTAATCTGAATGAATTATTTAAAAAAAAAAATCGGTTTGGATGAATGATTCAATAGCCACGTTTACATGTACACTTTTTTTGTCATTCCAATTAAAATCATTCCGACTGAAAGATTCGGTGGACTGTTTACATGAGACGTTATCTAATCCAATATGGTGTTTACATGTGCCGGCGCGTTTTAAATCTGAATGACTTTGTGACATGTGCACATTAGCCCATGTCCTGTTTGCCGCCTTTTATTCCTGTCAACATGGAGTTCCATTATTTCTTATGCGTGCTATTTTTATGTAAAGTGTTGCTCTTAATCAAGCAACAGTGTGAATTTGTAGCATATTACTGCTGGAAGGTATGAGGAAAAGATGGGCACAGGAAGCTGACCTGTTTGGTGGCGGTGCATCTCTAAGGAGCATCTCAATACTACCCCTCCCTCCTCCGAAAAGCAGAAGCGTGTGGATGAAGGTCCGTAGTAATTACGTAGTTCCTTCAGTGTATTTAATAAATGTGTTGTTTCAGTTTTACTTCAGTTTGATTTTGCCGCTGCGATTGTGCATTCTGACGACCCCTGGCCTCTTGACGTGATGATGTAGACTCAAAGTAACGCATTTACATGGCCGAATTTTTACTTTGTTCGGTTTATAAAAAGGTTTATCCCACCCCTCTCAAACTTATTACAATTTAATACGGTTTGGGCATTTTTATTCCGATTGAGGTGTTTATATGGAGCATTTTCATTCAGATTGGACTTTTAAACCGATTATAATGCTCCATGTAAACGCACCTAATGACTCATTTATAAATACTTCACTTGTTGTATTACTGCATGACTCAATGTTTTTGAACTAATCTCTTGAATGAATGATTCAATGACAAACACATTTTTTAACAGTCACTTGTCGCCACCTACTGGCGTAATGATGTAATTGACAATCGTTATTTGAAGCGCCATGTTACTTTCAAAAGCTGCTTTACTCTATTTTGATCGCTTCCATTGACATCAGTGTTTATATCTGAACTATAAACTTTTATCCCAGTACTTCTGAGGTCATTTGAATATTTGTAACAGAAATAATGATACTGGGGGACTACTCCATACCTATACATGACAACTGCTCTTTTTGGGTTAGTCATAATGCAATATATAATAAGAGATACAAGAATGAAGCCCCGTTCACATCGCCAGTGACACGCAGTGACATGATCCCATTTTTTTCAATGGAGTGCTGGCGATTTCCGGCGACATTAGCGACAGTGACTGTTGGCGTCAGAATGTAGGAGCGAGTCATGTGACAAAAGTTCAAAAATGTTAACTTCATGAAAATGTGCAGCGAATTTAATGAGCAACAACCAATACGAGTGAAGACTGTGAAGTTCATGTCACCGTCTCGAGTGAAGGCAAGACAGGACAAAGTGCTTGAGCGATTTCACTGTATATGATTTGACTATAACCACATACATGGATGTAAGTCTAAGTGAGTTTGATTCATACACATTGATAGTTTGTGTGTTGTTAATTATATGATGCAGTGAGCAGTTTAGAACTACTGCAGTTCATATTCCAGTTTCCTCTGAATTATGTTGATTATTAGGGACAAAGAAAATTAATTATTTGTAAAATTCGAATGAATTTTAGTATTTTTGGACAGATGAGTGAATTTAATTGTTTGATTTATTGATTGTTAATCTGGTTAATCTTAAAATTAAGCATTTTCCCATTTCACAGACAAGGCTTAAGCTAGTCCCAGACTAAAATGCATGTTTGAGCTGTTTTAACTGAAAGCAACTCGTACTGACAGATCTTAAAATATGTCAGTGCCATTGTTTTGTCTCAAGATGCACACCAGTAATGTTTTTTTCTAGTGTATGTTTATAAAAGCAACTTAAATGCCCTAATTGAACTAAGGCCTAATCCTGGTTTAGGCTAAACCCTGTCTGTGAAACCGGGCCTTTATGTATTATATGTACTTTATGCATTCTATTTATGTTTCGTCTTTTCCCTTCAAAATGTGTGTTTTAGTGGCAAGAAAACGGATACATTGTCTATTCTACAACATGGAATAACCGCCTCACCGCCAGCTTTACTGATGGAGCTAAACACTGAATACATCAGATTACTGTCAGTGATTAAGGGATTGTGTGGTTCCTCACCCTCCGCTGGTAAATGGCTATCCAGTCAGTAGTGGAGAACCACTTGTGTCCTTTGATGTCGTTAACTCCGTTTTTAAGGTTTCCGTAGCGTTTGGTGAGATCCACCTGCAGCAGGTTTCTCAACAGGTCCTTCAGGTCCGAACTGAAGTGCGACGGGAATCGTACCTGTGATGAGAAACTGTGCTTGAGCAAAACTAAACAACCACAAAGAAGGAAGCCAAGAATCTCAGATACTGCAGAAAAATGTGATTCATTTAGAAATCTATAGGCTCTAGTTTGGCAAAATTACCTTTCCTGAGACAATCTTTTCGTAGATCTGAATGGGTTGATCGGCGAAAAATGGAGGATAACCAGCAGCCATCTCGTACATCAACACACCCAGAGCCCACCAGTCCACTGCCTTATTATAACCCTACCAGAGAAAACACTTGAAATCTTACTTTGCAGACTAAATGTTAGTTGAGCTTCAACTGCGTACATTTATGGGAAGATGATTTAATCTAGTGTCTGTTATGTAAGGAATAACTGATAGAAGGCTATTGAATTATTAGAAAATAATGCACACCCAAGGTGGTAATGCGGTCACGATGCATAGTTGCAAAACTATTTCACTGTTAAAATCGTCAGAGCAGCGCTGACAATAGGTTTCTGTGCGAGTGTGTGTCTGTACTATATGTGTGTGCGTTTGAGTAAGAGAGAGAGAGAGATGATTTGTCGCTTTTATCCTACTGTTTACTATATTTATTTGGTTGGTCAGTGTTGTTGTGGGTTTTGTTTCTTTTGCTGTTGAAATTATAATAATTATAATAATTATAATAATTTGGCTAAGTGTAATGCGGTCAAGATCTGCCTGGAAATACTTTGGCCGTGCATTTCCTTGAAAATAATTATACACCTTAGAACATTTGTGGTACGTCATCCAATCAGACTGAAGCATTCAACAGCCCCGTAGTGTACATTTTAATATTAAATTGTTTTATTTCAGACAAATGACGTGTTTGGAGAACTGTGCAGAACTAAATCATCTGTCAGCTGAAGGCTCTTGCAGTGAAAGCGCTTCATTAATTATAATGTGAGTGCTGTAGTTTGTTGCATTGATTGTAGACGTGTCTCCGTCTCTTCAGGGAAACTAGGACAGCGTGGCTCACCTTGCTGAGGATGATCTCTGGGGCCAGATACTCCGGGGTCCCGCACAATGTCCACGTGCGGCCCTTCACCCGCTTCGCGAAACCAAAGTCTGTCACCTGAAACAAAGTTGCCGCAGATGACTGTGTGATTTATACACAGAACATGCATGCTTACATGCCAGAAACATTTCTTTGATATCATTCTCATATTAGCCATGAGGGGGCAGTAACGGTGAGATTATGAGCTGTATGTGATTGAAAGCACATCCACACTGTTCACATCACAGACACACTTTTGGCTACATTTACACCCAAATATGATTTTTTGTAACCCTACTTTTTGGGTTACAGCAAAATAGCAGTGATTTTGATATGTTTCTGTTCATCTAACACAACATTTGTCATAATCTGTGCTTGATTTACCCTTGATATGGATCATAAATTATTTTCCAAATGGCACTATATTAAATATTACAGTGAAAAATACTTACTTTAAAATACATACTGATGTAAAGTAGGTCACAAATGTTGACATCTGCTTTATACAGTAATGAAAAATATTTATAATTACATTATTAATTCTGCTAATTAAGAAATTTAAGACTGTAAAAAGTGCTTCATGTCAGATTCTAACTAAATATTATATTATATTAAATGATATTGCGATGGATTTTATGTTTCTGTTCATCTAACACAACATTTGTCAGAATTTGTTCTTGACTTTTGACTTCTTAAATATTAGTTTAAAATGCATATTAATACTATATATGTAAAGTAGGTCACATGTTGACATTTGCTTTAAGCAGTAATGATAGAAGTTCAAATGTTGCTACATTAATCGTGCTAAATAATTAGCTATTAATGCTAATTCAGAAATGTAAGACTGGAAGTCCAAAGTTCTTCATAATCATTTCACATAATAACTAAATATTATATCATATTAAATAACTTTATGAAGCTACAATGAGTTTGATAGGTTTCTATTCATCTAACACAACATTTGTCATGATTTGTGCTTGATTTACCCTTGAAAAGGATCATAAAATATTTTCCAAATGGCACTATATTAACCCTTAAACGTCTTTAGTGACCCGGGACGTCATTTACCACCCTCGAAGTTAGACATCAACCTTCTTAGTATTTCTCAATCTATTCATTTTATAATAAGATAAATTGTCTTTTTTCTAATAGTTTTTTTGTAAAAAGTGTATAGGGTACACTTAATAGTACATAATAGTCTAAGTATATATATATATATATATATATATGTATCTGATGACTCACTAAGTGTAATTCACCTTTATTCCTCAAGGTGGCAATGTCTGACACACAATGATGGTGTGAGCAATCGAAATATAGCTTTTAGAGACAATGAAGACTATAGATTTTTAAAATATGGTTCAGATGGCGAATACGAGCCAGATGCTGAATGTAGAGGGGAAAAACATCTGCTCAAACTGAACCCTTCCAAGTTACAAAAGGTAACGAAATTTGCTTTATTTTATTGCTTTGTAATTGCTATTAAAATATCAAGAAAGTTTTATACTATTGCAGCAGTTGGAGAGCCATCAGTGTTAGATATAGATCCGGGTCGCTAAAGACCCAAATATGTAATAATGATTGGCAAAAACTTGAATTTAATGGTTAACATTTACAGAAAAAATATTGGTTTAAAATACACATTGATGAATATTAATGTAAAGTAGATCACAAATGTTGGTATTTGCTTTACACAGTAATGATAGACATTCAAATATCACATGAACATCCTCACAAAAAATACTGGGATGAGCGGAAAAATTGAGCACCTTAATTTGCTGTGTGAAAACAGCCGAAAATGTGTCTGTAGGCAGTCATATCGGACTGTTCATGTACTAAGCAATAAATATGTGTGTATCTTTAATTTGAATGTAACTCAGTGTACAGTGGCGTACATATGTTTATTACCTGGATATAGCCCTGCTGATCGATGAGGAGGTTCTCTGGTTTAAGGTCTCTGTAGATCAGGTCAAGGGCATGCAGATATTCAAAGGTCAAAACTATTTGTGAAGCATAAAAGCGCGCATGGGGTTCACTGCAGAAGAGAAAGACAGCAAGAGCAGAAGCCCGGGAGAAAGACAGAGAGAAACAAAGAGAAAACACACATGAAGGCATCTGTAATAATAAAACAGATGGACTGTACCTCAGTGCATCAGTGATTTACTGTAGTTTGTACAAATGTTTACTGTATAGAAACATTGCACAAGCACATTCTTGTCACAAAGAAGTTTGTGAGGTTTGAAAGCAACAGATAAAACATTGAGGCTTCAAAAATAATGAAGAAAGTCGCTTTGATACTTGTTACCTAATTAAATAACGCTCATAGATTTTTAGATGCAACCGTATATGTTGATGCTGCTAAGTGGTTCATTTTAGTAGCCCAACAAATAAATATTAAGCGAGGAGTGTTTTAACTCAACTGAGATGAAACCACAGTCTCACATTAGGCACATTAGCACAGCTTTCAGCACAGGATTTCACTATGGTGACCTGGAAGTCATTTTTAGTTCTTTAAAGCTGCAGTGCGTAAGTTTTGCCTCTTTGTCGCCATCTCTGTTTAAAACCTGCAATTGCAGTTATTTGTGGAATTATCATCTTTACGTGGGTTGTGCATCGGCACGGCTCCTCAACGCGGATGAATCTAATGTTTGCTGTCAGTCACCGCACCAGTGTGGATACTGTACTTCGAAATCACAGATTCTACGTCTTGGAAGTATGGCCAAAATAAAAATTTTCACCGAAAAATGTCATCTGATCAAGTAACAAATCTGCCACTTTTGTTCTGACCAACTGAGAAAAAAAGCATTATATTAAATCGCGCTGCCAATGGTGATTAAATCTAACGATCGCTTAGCTCGGATCACGTCAAACCGTGCTAATTATTATTATTGTTATACTTTGTTCTCAAATAGTTAATGTTAACAACATCAGCACTGTGTGACTATGTGTATTTAGTGTGTATTAGCGTTACCCCTAGATTCCAATTTCTGTACAGTCTAATCTCTAACGTTAATTTGTCATACCATACAATCAACGCCATCAAAATGATAAGTTTAATTATTGCAGCTGCTCTGAGAAAAGGCTATAAATGATCCGCCATCCTCACATGATATAGCCTACTAGTTGGGACTCCTTCTTTATGTAAACAGACGTGACGTAATGACGCAAAGACGAACGGCTGCATGCTCGAATTTCCCATGGAAACCTACCAGTACCACTCTTAAAAATATAATTTTTTTAATTTATTTTTTTATTTTTTATTCAGAGATGCCACTAAATAACCTTTTTTTTGTTGTTGGTTCCTCAAAGAACCTTTCAATGCACAGTTCTTTAAAGAACCTTTTTTTCTTAGGGCGTTTTCACACCTGTCTCGTTTGGAGCGTTTGTTTTGGAACCTGGTACGTTTTCTCCCTTAGTTTGGTTTGTTTAAGCATATAGGAACATGGACGAGATAGCCTGAACAAGGTGGCTTCGGCCCGATTGAAAACAAACTCTGGAGAGGTTCGGTTGAGGTGAGAAAGCAATTCAGACCAACAAACCAAGTGGTTTCATAATTCATAATGGGAAATGTGGTATATAAAATGCAGCAGTGTTTGATTCTGTGAGTTTTTGTGGTTGAGAAACAAAAAGCTCCTCTTCATCTTAAAATGTGGTGTAATTGCTCTTCTCTGTGCATTGCAAGAATGCTGTCCCAACAAAGCCTTGATTCCCGCTCTAGCTGCATTATAAATTTTATATATATATATATATATATATATATATATATATATATATATATATAAATATATAAAATATACCTACAATTTTTTAAATGTTAAATGTTTAAATATAAATATACTTTATCAGTCAGAGCAGGAATCATGGCTACATTCGTACAAGTTATCGTGCGTCACGACAGCTACAGATAAAGCCATATTAAACCCATGGAATGAACTTGTCAATCCATCTTGATGGATGACGCAGAGGAAACTCTGACCAATAAGAGGACAGTTTTATTCACATGTGACTGGCATAAACACATTTTGGTACACTTTTGAAATTTTGCTTTGTGAAAAAGAACCGAACCAAGAAGAAAATGCCATGTTGTAACAAATTAAGTCCCTGTTTTGGAACAAAACAAACAATCTAAAGGTCTGAAAACCCCCTTAGTGTGAAGAACATTCTAAAAATCTGAAGAATCATTTTTCACTATATAGAAGGTTTTGTTCAATGGAAAGGTTCCATGGATGTTAAAGGTTCTTCATGGAACCATCGATGCCAATAAAGAACCTTTATTTAATTTTTTTTTTTTTTTTTTTGATGTAGGTCAGATGACCAGATGATCACATTTTGCATTTGGAATCACATTTTAAAGAGGCCAAAACAGATGCAAAAAAAAAAAAAAAAAAAAAAGTAATTTCTTTTGATTTCTTTCTTTGAAACAAACAAGATTAAATCTGTCATAATAAATATAAATACAACGTGATATCCAGTCAGAGGTTTACACACATTTGACTATTCGACTGTTTCTCATCAGTCTTAAAAGCATTTGACTTTAAGGGTTAGTGCACCCCAAAATGAAAATTACCCCATGATTTACTCACCCTCAAGCCATCCTAGGTGTATATGACTATCTTCTTTCAGACGAACACAGTCAGAGTTATATTAAAAAAAATATCCTGACTCTACCAAGCTTTATAATGGGAGTAAATGGTAACCGAGATTTTGAAGCCCATAAAAGCACATCCATCCACCATAAAAGCAATCCATACAGCTCCAGGGGGTTAATAAAGGCCTTCTGAAGCGAAGCGATGCGTTTGTGTAAGAAAAATATCCATATTTATAACTTTATAAACTAGATTTACTGGCTTCCATACGCGAGTACAGAACTTTGACCTGATGCATGACGCATTGACAAACACGGAAGCGCAGAGGAGAGAGCAAAACAAAACACCGGTCACGAATTATAAGTCTAAAATGAGAACTTTTAAAGAGAAATGTCAGAGGAGCTCGAGTTGTCCATCTCTATTTGTTTTAACCATGAGAGACGTCTACTTTCACGTAAGCTTACGCTACTCCAACATCCGATGTCATACATCGAAACTTGACTCTCTGGTGAAACCGTGGACGGACGTTACCGGAAGATAGTGATTATGGTCTATAAAGTTATAAATATGGATATTTTTCTTACAAAAACCCATCGCTTCACTTCAGAAGGCCTTTATTAACCCCCTGGAGTTGTATGGATTACTTTTATGACGGATAGATGTGCTTTTATTGGCTTCAAAATCTCGGTTACCATTCACTCCCATTATAAAGCTTGGTAGAGTCAGGGTATTTTTTTAATATAACTCTAATTGTGTTGTCTGAAAGAAGATAGTCATATACACCTAGGATGGCTTGAGGGTGAGTAAATCAAGGGATAATTTTCATTTTTGGGTGAACTAACCTTTTAACGGCTTTGGCTTAAATGCGTGACAATTGTGATTTTTAAGAATGAGTTGAACCAGATAGTGACGGAAAAGCACCAAGTCATACATGTGAACTCCTTTATTACGCTATAAAAATGGGTGGGCGGAGCTGGAATCTAGATTAGAGTCTTCATTTTGTTTTAATCACAACATCATTACTGTATTTTCATTTGTGTTTATCATGGTTTTTATGACTTCACGATTTTTCTAAGATGTGGAAAATAGTCAGAATGAAGAATGAGTGGATGTGCCCAAACATTTGACTTATCGTATGTGTATGTTTGTGTATTTTTTATTTATTTGCAAAACTTAAATTTCAACAAAAATACAACATTAGAGAACAAAACAGAGTGGGGGAATACAGAGAAAAAAGACAATTTATTTAAAAATGGTCCTACTTTTGTAGCTTTTGTATTGTAGGAGATTTTTTGAAATGATGATAATAGTAAGCGTAAATCTGAAGCAAATACTGTACAGCTGGGTTTAAACTGAAGGCATGTACAGTTGTGTATTTGTGCACTTCATGTTGCTGTGCCCTGCATTTCCCCTCAGAAACTAATAAAGCACATCAAGAATGTAAATATATTCACCTGAATCTGCCGATTCTACGCAGGTGTGAAAACATCTCCCCTCCCTGAACGTACTGCATCACCATGTAGAGATTAGTGTTGTCCTGCAACAAACACACGCAAACAAACATGTCCGTTACATGCGCTATCATCCAGCTATTCCTGTTCTGAACAGTATTCACCTTGAAGGAGTATTCCAGGCGCACTAAGAAGGGGAAGCTGACGGCCTGCAGTATCCTCTTCTCATTTAGAGTGTGTTCAATCTGCTTCAGCTTCACCACCTAAAGAGAAACAGAGTTAGGGAACGCATCCATCACGTCTAACTGCGATGTCATGGCGTATGCGTCTAGCCCTGCCCACCTTCTGTTTGTTAAGGATCTTCATGGCGTAGTGCTGGCCGGTCTCTCGGTGTCTGACCAGCATCACGCGACCGAATGAGCCAGTGCCCAGAGTTTTCAACCGGTCGAAGTCCTCCAGACAGGCTGTGTTCTGCAGGACAGACGAAAGATTAAAAAACTCAACTACATTTTCACTTCTTTCTAAGTTCCTAAGGAGTTCTGAGTAGGGCTGTCATGATTCCTCGATTCAATTCATGTACTCGATTTTTCCTCGATTGCAATTTGCACGTGTTGAGTAATTCTGTGAGTTTGAGTTGCTTATAATGTACATCTGGGAACGTAATGTGTGCCATTTCATCAGATTTGTAACTTATAAACTGAAGCAAACACGTTTCTAAATATGCAAACTGTTCATCGCAATTTCAAAATAAGAGTTAAACCCTCGCTCTGAGTTTGCATGTTTTGATGTCCACATGTTCTTGTTCGAGAAATTACAGTGGCTGTATTATTTCTACCATAATGAAGTGGCCAAATATTAAAGATTAAGTAAACAAATTCTCCAATATTAAGGATTTGATCTGCTGCTACAACAACAATCACAAGGCTGTTGGCACCCTCTGCGGGCATTTGTTATAATACATAATGCATTTTCTATTTTTATTACCACAAAAAATCTGATTACTCGATTAATCATCAAAATAATCGATCGATTACTCGATTACCAAAATAATTGTTAGTGACAGCCCTAGTTCTGAGTGTTTTTTAGCATGTTGCCATGCAGTTTCTAATAGGGATGCACCGATACAAAATTTCTGTGTCAATATATGATTAAAGAAAACACATTAATTTACATGTCTAACTCACATTAACCTAATTTTGAAAATCAAAATTGATGATTCTTATTTGTATGCAATTTTACAGTATTTATTATAAATGATCTATCTGTGCACATCAGTTTTTTTTTTTTTTTTTAATTCATGTGCCCTCATAATCCTTAAATCAAAATAACTTCCCTTCCCTCTTGCAGCGACATCTCTTCTCTGATGACGAGGGCAGGGCAACCTGTCACTCACATGAGATCCACCAATAGCAAACCACAATCATTCAATTCCCCACAGAAAAAAAATCAAGCCCCGCCCCACATTTGTTCTTTTTTGAGAAGACGTTTCACTCAAATATTCAGCACAATAGTGAAGAAACCACCTGGTATTAAGATTGAGCTTATCCACTTTCAACCACTTCCAGAGGTAGTCAAAAACGCATTCGACCGGATTGCTTTTGTAGTGTAGACGTTCATGTGGTCAAATGCGTTTGAACGGCCACAAAAGACCGCCGTCTCTCTGCCTACTGACCTAATGTGTAAACATTATGGGAAGTGCGCTAGGCAGACGGGACTTAAACTTTGGTGGCTGGAGATCCAAGTTTGGTTTGAAGACAAAAAAAATGTACCAAGCACAATGTTCTCTCACCATTCCTGATTTCGAACACACACCCACTGTGTTCGGCCGGTCTTGCAACTGTCAGAGCAGAAACAAAAGCTGCTGCTCTCCGTATGTTTTTCCATTGTCTCCTTTCACGTTATAAATTGTGCAAGCTTATTTGGTCCATTAGATCGAATGGACCAAATAAGCCAAAAAAAATAAGCCCCCCCCCCAAAAAAAAAAAAAAAAAAAAAAAACATTTGCCTGCCCATAGACCCTCCCCTGAAAGTTGAAAGTGGACAAAAGAGATGGATTAAAACAGGGAATGTGTCTCCCTCGTCCACTTAATACCAGGTGGAAACAGGGCCTTTTGCCTCATTTCCACCGAGCGGCACAGTTCAGTACAGTACGTTACGCAATTATTTCTGTTTCCATTGTCAGAAGTTCTGAATGGTATCAATACTGAACCGTACCGTACCACTTCTTTGGGACCCTTCCGTTGGGGTACCCAACACAATAGTACCAACAGTACCGGTACCAAAAGGGTGGAGCTATGCTCACTGCAGAACGTTGATTGGTTGACAGAGAATCGTCACTTGAGCGTGCTACAAGGTGAATGACAACACAACAGTCCTTCAGCCTTTGTTTAAACAAAGCTGCTGTATGTCCTCCATTGTCGTTTACTGTCACTTTCTTCTTCATGTGAGAATGACATTGATCACTACTTTCTGGCATACACCATGACTATCAAGGGTACTGCTGGCGGCAGAAACGCAAGCCTGATCAGGGTTTACCGTCCCAAATCGTACTGTACTGAACTGAACTGAACCGTACCGCTCAGTGTGTTGGGTTAAGCTTCTCTGTATTTGATCCATTTGTGTTTACACGAGCCTTCTTTTGTTGTACAATATCTAAAAGTTAAGCATAACATAGCATTATGAGTTTTTATAAAGAATCACTCACAGCAGACTGATGAATTATTCAAAGTAATTTCACACAAGAGACATTTTCTTCTCACACAGCACTAAATTGAACATGTTTCCCCGCCCCTTTTGATTGACAGGATATAACTGGCACTGATCATTGCTGTTTTTAAACAGTGAGCCGATGTCCGATAGTGAATTGCTTTTAGGCTGATATTGGCCGATATATCGGTGCATTTTTAGTTTCTATTACCAGTGTCTATGTGGTTTTACCTGATCTCTAAACAGTTTTATACATTTGTAGACATTTTTAATGACACATTAGTATAATACAAAGGAAGAGTTGCAGTTAATAGTCTCTTATGGGCCTGATTAACCACACTCTCCATAAAACAAGCTTTCAATAAAACATTTGCAATTGGTTTGTAAACAGTGGTTTTATGCATGTTGTTTGAATTTTTGCTGCATTTACACAGTTTTGACCAGCAGGCGTCACCAGCACGTTTTGAACGAATTGAAACGGTGAATCATTTTGCGAAGCAATTGTTTCAATTGATTCAAAGTTTAGAAAAGCTCCCATCACTCGTTTCTAGAGTGTTTTGGGTGGTCTCTTGCTGGCCCAAGTCAAAGGAGTGTGTGATCTTCTGGGTTTGTTCAAATGGCCACAGCAAACACAAATGACCATTAATCATTCTACTGTGGTGGTCTGTAAACTCAGAGTGCACCTGAGAGCACACAAACCTGGTTTAAATGACCAGGTGACACTTATTTAACATAATACAATACACCAGCTTTGAGAACTATTTCAAACACCAAACCCTCCCTTCTGTATTCAATGCTGCAGACTCGTTTTCTCTTTCTCTACCCAAATGCAACATGCTTCCCTCCTCTAGTCCTCTTACCTGTGCAGGACTCTCCCATTTCCTGAGGAAATCTTCTTTGGCGAAGGCCAGAAACTCTTTGACTGTGGGAAAAAAAAACAGAAAGTACACTTAAGATTACAATCAGCAACACTGATCAAAACTTTGCTGAAAAACCTGTTGCACACAAATCTACTTCTGTCATCTGATTGATTTGATAGTTTAGACTTTTTTGGCAAGTAAAAGCCTTTTAGTATAATCGTAAAGGTTGCGATATATGTGTCATTTTGCTGTGACACATTTAATGATTTTTATAAAGTAATGTAAGAATGACTTTTATATTGTTATTAATAATTTCAAGATGAACAGTTACTGGACTGAAGCAGCTTAGGTTTACTTGATTATCCATACATCATTTTTTTTTTTTTTTTTAAGAAAAATCATGTTAAAATGTGAGGGTCAAATATGATCCATCAAGCTTTTGAAGAATGTTTATTTGTTCATATCTCAAGTCATCTTACAGGGAGATATAAAGTGATAAGTGATATTCGTTATGCATTTTATGCAAGTAGTCTGTTATACTGTTAAAAATGGCATTGATTTACATAATAAGCTAGCCTATTTCATCAGAATTTCATCGTACTTTTTGGCCACATAAATATCAGCAACTGCACCAGATTGCATAGTTTTGCTCAATTTGGACCTTTGAATAAAATTGGGCTGTTTTTTTCTTGAGTATGAGCTTCATATTCTCACTATAACATACTATTTAAGCCATAAAAGCCTGATGTATTGAATAAGTTTAGAGGGTTAAATGTGGTAACATGCCAAAATCAGCAATGCAAAAATTTCACATGTGAGTTGATTCAACTTCAGCTTCCAATCTGAGCTCCATTTAAACCTTTCACCATTTTAAAATCCATTCTGCAGATTTTCCCACAAACTCAGATGGAGATAAATTACGGGTTGAAGGTATAAATTGCTGATCCCAGACGAGGAATAAGGGTCTTATCTAGCGAAACGATCTGTCATTTTCTAAAAAAAATATATACTTTTTAACCACAAATGCTCATCTTGCACTGCTCTGCGATCCGCCACGCATTACGTAATCACGTTGGAAAGGTCACATGTGCCGTACGTGGAAGTACCGCAGTAGGGTGAAAAACTCCATCTCATTTTCTCCTCTAACTTCAAAATCGTCCAACATCATTGTTTTACCTTTTTTTGTAAAGGGCGTTTGACTTAGTCTTTGCACATTCGCTTTGTAGACACTGGATCGGTACTTATTATTATTATTATTATTATTAAAACTTAAATTATTATTTTTTTGAGAAAATGGCCAATCGTTTCTGTAGATAAGACCCTTATTCCTCGTCTGGGATCATGTAGAGCTCTTTGAAGCTGCACTGAAACGGTCATTTGGACCCACGATGCACATCGTTTCAAAGCTGCTTCACAGAAAATTATGACGTTAATGTTTATAATATCTTCATGTCTTACAGTAACATTTAAATTAGAACTGATAGGGTTTACATTTTTGCAATGACACAAACAATAAAGCAGTTGAGATTTGCTATATAGTATATCGCTTTACACAAGTAAACTGTACGTGGATAAAGTTGGATATACTAGTCTTTTTAACCCCAGGTTAAGGCCACATTTAACCCTGGGTTAAGCAACTTAACCACTGTTTTTGCACTACCAAAGGTATGCGTTACGCTGAGTAATTTCACAACAGACAAACCGATCATAAAAAAATTCCTGCCTCAAAAAATATTAATACATTTTGTACAGTCACAGAAACTCAAGCGTCAGCATTTGAGGGAAACGGTTAAAGACCATGAGCAGTTTTTGTTCCTGTTTTAACACATTTCATACTGAATCAGGAAGGTTGGGTGGGGCATATCGAAGGACTTATCGAATATTTATTCATTGACATAAATAGTAGCCAGTAGCCAATGGTAGACAAAACATGCAAGACGGTGGCGTCACTAATTTTGATTGGTTTTCCAGGGTTTTATATGTGTAAAGTATGAAATGTCTAAACCAGGGTTATTATGAACAGTGTGAAACATGAATTACTTATCCCAGGGTTAAACATTTTCAAGTGTGAAAACCCAACAGAGAAGACACCAGCAAGGCCGTAACCATCGAAGATGTTGAGAAGAACACATAGTGGTCAATCAACATGGTTGTTTTCAATGTCAGATTTTTCATTTTTTATATTTGGTTCCCTGAATCTTAATATTAAATCTCAGGGCTGTTTTCTTCAGACCTTCTACACATCTGGACCCATCAGATACACATATATAGACCCTTTTCTATTGAATAAACATCCTTGACATATCATATACAGGGTGCAGCATAAACACACACACACAAAACCCCCAAACGAAGCGCTGCTCGCTCTTTTTTAAGCATCAACACATTGTTTGAGCCTGCAATCGCCATGACAGCATCAGCATCATCTCTGCTGAAGCCTCGCACATGCACGAGCATATTCCCGAGGCTTGATGAGCATCTGATGATGCCGATCGCCATGATCGATGATGATGACTAAACAGAACGATTGGGAAGCATTAAAGACACCCACCGCTTTCCATCTCGTTGCCCCGTTTGGCGGCCGGCGTGTTGCCCATGACTCTGGGCCTGTCAGGCGCTGGAGAGCCGCAGGTAGGGAGGGATGCTGCCGCGCCTGTCGCGCTTCGGCTCTCGCGGTCCGTTCGTGCGATTGACGTCTGCCGATCGGCTTTGAATGTGAAAATAGGGGACGTTGACGCGTCCGACCTCTTCTCGGATAAACAGCGATCCCTTATGAATGCAGCAGCGGCAGCAGCATCCGTGTTTAAAGGGCGGACGGGCCGCCAGCATCAAACCGAACTCGGGCGTCCTTTCCTGGCCTGGCTCTCCGCCGCACCTCCGCGGCCCCGCAGTCCTCTCTCTCGCCTCCCCGCGGGGGTGTTCCGTGAGCGGCGCTCGCAGGGGGGGGAAATCGCGGCCGAAAAACACGGGTGCAGGTTCGGTGAGATCGTTCATGCAGCTGCGCTTCCCGTGGCCATCGACACAGACTCCGCCCCCGGACTGATCCCGCCCCCCGCCTCACCCCATTGGTCAGACGGAGGAAGACGGACAGATGTGTGGAGTGATTGACACTAATGAAGCTGTTATGAGTTGTGATTAGTCGATATCGAAACAGAACATAGTTCCTTTTCATGTTCCAAATGGACGGAACATTATGACTGATGTTATTGACTGAATTAAACTTATAAAATAATATAAAATAAAAACATATATTGAACATTTCTACAGGTGTTGTCCTGAGAAAAAAAGACTGATCCTATCCAATAGAAGGACATTTTATCATTCAGTGTGAAGTCAGGTATCACTTTAGGCCCGGAAAATATGAACTGTAAAACAAATCAGCTAAAATACAAAAGGGTAACACAAAATATCAAATCATTATTTCCCTGTGTATAAACTAGCCACGTTGCAGGGATATTATGGTTCACTAAAACTAAAACCATTAAAAAAAGTTTTACTTGATATAAAATAAATGTTAATTAAAATAAAATATAGAAAAAATATATATAATATATAATTTATTCAAAATTACCAACATTTAAATAATGAGTCAATACATCATCAATTCTTCATCCAAAACGTGTTTTTTTTTTTTTTTTTTTTTGACCTGTCGGGACGGTTTTTGCGGGAAATCGCATGCATACGTCACTCGCCCGTGCGTGTCTCGTCATATCCGTAAATAGAGAAAATATGATGTGGGAGTGACATAGGTTAGTTGTTGCAACAAGTTTAAAATGTTGACATGGAGCGGCTATCTCCAACCTCAACTGTTTTAAACAAACGCCGAACAGAGGAGAGTCTGCTGGCAAAAAGAGAACGTGACAGAGCATAGACATAATACATATTTATTATTTATAAATATTTATTATGTCTATGTGACAGAGCTCATAATAAAACCCGGGGTCATATCCATCCGCAGTCAAGCAGAGCCGAAGCACAACCGAAACAATGTTCTTCCGCAAATTGCATGCAGTTAAACTTGTTTTATTTCAGCAACATTCCTCATTTTTATTTAGTTTAAATTGATGTACTAAAATAACTAAGCTGAAAAAAAATACTATACAGACCTATTGAGAAGAAATTAAAAAATGACAAAACACAACAAAATTACTAAAATTTTCAAATTAAAACTTGATCCTTCAGAAATCATATGCTGATTGCTGCTCAAGAAACATTTATTATTACCATTAATGTTGAAAACAGTTGTGTACATTTTTTTTCAGGATTATTTGATGAATAGAAAGTTCAAATAAACAGCATTTAGAAAACTTTTGCAACATTATAAATGTTTATACTGTCACTTTTGATCAATTTAATGCGTCCTTGCTGAATAAAAGTATTAATTTCTTTCAAAAAAAAAAAAAAAAAAAAAAAAACCTCTTACTGACCCCAAACTTTTGAACAGTAGTGATAATGTTACAAAAGCTCTCTCTCTATATATATCAGTGGTGTGCGGTGGTGGCTTAAAATGAGGCAACGTCCTCATTTATGTCCCTGTTACACAATTTTCCTGGTTAAGTTAATATTACATAAAAAGAGAGACCAAATACAATTCTGTTTTGCATTTTTACACTGTGTAATGTTCTATTTATTAAACCCAAGTATAAATTTCATCAAGTTAGTATTTTATGCATTTTTACATTTATTCCAAAATAATAACTAAAGGCAGTAACAATTTAAACAATATATATTATTTATAAAGTGATATTCAGCTTTTCTTTTTAATAGTCAATTTATTTTCAGCAGTCATCAAACTTGTACACACTGGTCACTCACTCAGACACGAAGATGTACCTTTAATTTCACCATGCTGATTGCTCACTAAAAACCCCCGCAGTCATCATGTTTTCAGGCCATTCCGAGTTTGATTTTGACATGAAATAAAGTGGTGATATGTAAGTGACAGTTGTTTACTTACTTTTTAATTAGTCTTCCCATTAATGCCATCATTGTATCCATTCAGGCTGATTCGACGAGAATGCACACGAAAACGAGGCGGGATTTATGGCACGAACCAATCATGTGCGATCGTAACCGATCGTATCCAATCATAGCGCGATGGAGGCATTGCCTCCTCTCACGTGACTTTCCCCCATTCATTCTCAATTACCCCCCACTAAACCCACTGCACACTTTGGGGCTCTGCTTTGTTTCTATGAGCTGAAGGGAGGCACAGAGATGCACAATCCCCGCTGTAACTTCACCTGCGGGTGTTGCTGTTTGACAGTGTTTCTTTAGAAAAACGAGTGACTTTTACACTTTTTAATGTCAAATTTTGTAACATGTGCGTTGTTTTATTTTTGTAATATCGATTATTTTCTCATCCAGTTTTTTGAGGAGGAACTGCCTCCCTTGCCTCCTTGGAGGAAACGCCCCAGGTAAAGATATATATATATATATGTGTGTGTGTTTGTGGTGTAAAAGAAAACGTGATTCATCAGACCAGGCCACCGTCTTCCATTGCTCTGTGGTCCAGTTCTGATGCTCACGTGCCCACTGTTGGCACTTTCGGCGGTGGACAGGGGTCAGCATGGGCACCCTGACTGGTCTGCAGCTATGCAGCCTCATATGCAACAAACTGTGATGCACTGTGTATTCTGACACCTTTCTATCAGAACCAGCATTAACTTCTTGAGCAGTTTGAGCTACAGTAGCTCGTCTGTTGGATCGGATCACTGATCATTGATAGTAAAATAACAGTGCTCCATTGTTCCACGTAAACTGCATAGTCATCCTGAAAATTCTTTGAACATAAAGCAAAGACTCCACTAGTTTCAATTTTGTATTTTATTTAACTTTACTATCTTCCAACAGCACACGAGATGCCAGTGTGTCCATCTGTCGCCCCTCTGACCCAGTCTGCATATTTCCACAGACCCAGATCAGAGGACAGAGAATAGAGGGAAGGAAAATGATACTATGGGACGAGAGCAGAGGGAGTGATGGAGGGATGAAAGGAAGAGTAGTTGTCTGATGTGATGTGTGGATCAAAGGTGGAGCAGCCCAAAGTGCCATCTCTAATAGCTGTTGCTTAGCAACATCATAAAAAGACACACACAGGGTGTGTCTGTATAAAAGAGCGAGAGGACGGAGGGAAAACCAAAGACAGTTTTACAAAGACAAAAGTTCATATTTATTCAATCGAAGACTTCTCATAAACAAATATCACATGGGATGAAAAAAGGCAACCAAGGTACCAATATAAACCAGGCATTCAGATTAAAACCGAAATAACAAAACATCTCTGAATAATCTCACACCCAAACAAAACAGAAAAAGAGTTGGAATTGTGAAGGTTTCCAAAGATCAAACATATCTGAACAAAAACACTCCCAGAAAAGTTCTGATTTCTGACCGTAACGTATCACAGCGTGAATCTCACGAAAACATGTCAGTCACATTTCACCCCAGAATTAAGAAAACAAAGCTTACAGATGTTATTCCAATTACTCTCATTATAGCATCTACCATGATGTATAAATATAATTTACACCAGTTATTATTACATTATCATCAATAAAAATGTTCTATTATTATTATTATAATCATTAATCATGTTGCAGTAATGAAAATGAGCTTTTTTTGAATTATAATAAAGACAGCATGGGGGAATTATTTGTAAAAAAAAAAAAATCTCAGAATGTAAAAATAATAAGTGTCCTAAAAATGCTTAATTGCATTTAAGCTAAATATAATTTCTAATTTCTGTAATTGCGCAGAGAAATGTGACTCGAACATGTTTTGATGACCTGAACATGTTTCCACTAGTGATGCGCACCAGAGGAAAACAGAAGAAAACAGTCCGTGTCTGCTGGTGCCGCCCCCTGGTGTTCAGGACAGGGAGTGCAAGAAGAGGCCTGCGAAGTCCCTGACTGCTCCAGCTGTGGCATCAGAGCAATAGTAAGTGCCAGAGGATGGAGATGAGTGCGTGTGTGTGTCCAGTCACAACTGTGAGAACATGTAGGTGTATAAATACAAGATAATACATTTATTACTTTATGTATGAGGTTGTATGTTGTTGTGTGTGAGTTCTATAAGCAGTCCATAGAGTTGTCAGGCATGAGTCCAAGGGGAGGGGCTTTGCCGGGCATGGAGGTGGGCGGGAGCATGGTGTTGGGGGCGGGATCTACATTCTCTGAATCTTCCATCTTGTCCACAGTTGCTTCCCAGTTTATGTGGAAACGGGTCACCCGAGGGTTCGATGCCAAGATGTTCCTTTGTAGCTGCGAATCGGCACAAAAAAACATGATGAAAAATCGAAAAGAACAATGATTTGGTCTTTTAAAGACTCAATGCTAACATTATTCCTTAAAATATAATATATTAGTACAACTTTACAACAAGGTCCTACTAGTTACCATTAGTTAATGCGCTAATATTAACAATGAGCAATAATTAAAGTACATCTGTTCATTGTTAGTTTGTTAGCTCAGGTCCGTTACATAATATTAACAGATACAACTTTTGATTTTAAAGGGTTAGTTCACCCAAAAATGAAATTTCTGTCACCAAGTACTTAACCACATGTCGTTCCAAGATCTTCGTTCATCTTCAGAACACAAATTAAGATATTTTTTAATGAAATCCGAGCGCTTTCTGACTGACAGCAATTTAATTACCACTTTCAAGGTCCAGAAAAGTAGTAAAGACATTGTTAAAACAGTTGACGTGACTGCAGTGGTTCAACCTTAATGTTACGAAGCGACAAGAATACTTTTTGTGTGCAAAAACAAAACAAAAGTAATGACTTTATTCAACAATATCTTCTCTTCTGTCATTATCCTACACTGTTTACGTTCAGAGCTTCCAGGTCCTACGCCAGAACGCCAACTCAGTATTGGCCGGCTCGTTATTTTTGTTTTGTTTTTGCACACAAAAAGTATTCTCAACGCATCATAAAATTAAGGTTGAACCACTGTAGTCACGTGGACTATTTTAACGATGTCTTTAGTACCTTTCTGGACCTTGAAAGTGGTGATTATATTGCCCTCAATGGAGGGGTCAGAGAGCTCTCAGATTTCATCAAAAATATCTTAATTTGTGTTCTGAAGATGAACGAAGGTCTTACCAGTGTGGAATGACATGTGGGTGAGTACTTAATGACAGAAATTTCATTTTTGGGTGAACTAACCCTTTAATATTGTATTAGTAAATGTTGAAATTAACATTAACTAAGATTAATAAATGCTTTAGAACTATTTTTCAATGTTAGCTCATGTGAATTAATGTAGTTAAAGGGGTCATGACATGAGAAATTAAATTTGGCTTTATCTTTAGACATATATGAGGTGTTTGTACTATTAAAACATCCTGCATGTTTCAGAGCTTAAAACATCCTTCTCATTATAAACAAAACATTCATTTAATCAAGCTCCAAAAACAACTCGTTTTGATACTGTGGGTTGACGAGTTTATGGACACTGAATATGTTTTTTTGAGGGAAATGTGACGTTACGTGATATCTTGTTGACAAGCTGTTTTTGACGTCTTTGAAGCATGGCTGAAGCACTGAATGAGCGATTACATGAGACAGGATTTATTTCAGTAAATTGTCCTGTATCTATTTACATACTTTTTAGTATTCATTCATGCTTATTTCGCTCTGTAGCCCATAACTGGTATTGAAGATGGAGGAAGAGATGATTCGTTCACGTGCGCTGCGCGCTGGCGCTTCACTTGATCTGAGGCACGCCACATGATCTGTCACCGCGTTAAAGAGCACCAAAACGGTACTTGTTTGAATTTCATAGTAAGACGGACAGAATTTGAAATCTGAGACTTTCTTTCTTATCAAAAGTAACAAAGCACAAAGCTTATTGCGATTTAATGGATGGGAGGTGCGCTACAATGTTGTGTTCATTTATCAGCTGTAAACAGGCTAGAGTAATAGATTCTTGGGATATAAGAATCGATATCGGTTTGTAAAAATGAGAATCGATTAAAACTTTTACCCAGCCCTGCTATGTAACGACATTAGCCAATCATAACAGTGTCCGTTTACTGACAAGTCAGAGCTGCCCCTTAAAAAAGGATAATTTTAGGCCGAGGGTCAGAATGAAGGGTAAAAAGAACGTTTTTCAACATATATTTGTTGTTTTGTGCAAAAACATTATTAGTGAACCAAGAACATGTTCAAATAATAAATAATAAAAATCCATGTCATGACCCCTTTAACCAATGATAACAAATGGAAACCTTAATGTAAAGTGTTACCAATATATTATTAGTAAAACATATCTCAGTAGTGGTGGCTGTTTCCCATTTCTATGCTTTAAAGCAAACTGTTTTATGTGTCAAATGTGAAATGAGTTTTACATATTCATTGAATGGTTTAAGAATCTCTTAATTCGCAACAGAATGAATTGATGGAAATTCGGGATTCTGTAACAACACGCACAATGGCAGCGACCCGGAATCGTTTAGCAGAATGAATGAATTACAAACGATACTGGACTATAAACGGCAGCCACCTGCCTCTTTGATCTGACCGCCATTACCACATTTCAAATGCAGCAGATCTGTGTTACACAAATACACTCTCAATATATAACATGCATAATGTGTATTGAGTGTTAATGGGTTTTCTTGTCTACATTCACTTCCTCTTTCATATCTGTATCCCTGCTTTATTCCAATTCAACAGTAATAGTTTAATCATGTAATCAGTCAACAAGTAAAATCATAATAATTTCAATATAAATATATTAATGTCTATATGTTATATTGATGTATATAAATCATTATATAATTCATAAAGCATTATGTGCTCATTCATTAAAAATCAGCAATGAAAATATGCTTTGATCATTTTTTTTTTACAAGATTTTTACTGTTTTACTTCTTGCTGTTAATATCTTTTTTTTCCATCCACCTATTTTTATGCACATTTTGGGATTTTGCATTAAAAAAAGAAAAAGCTGGATGGAAACACCAAGATGCGCATAAATTCTAAAAATGCGCATTAAAAAATTCAGCGCTCAATTGAGGTAGATATGCGTTATCAGATAAGAAAACATGCGCATAAACTATGATGGAAACACATTTACCCAAATAAATTCCTCGATGTGCATCAAAAAAAGTCATGTGACTTTCAACAATGGAACAGCATAACTGGACCAACCAGCAGACTTAAGTGTTTTGTGGGTGGAGCCAACCTGGTGGCAGAAAATGGCAGTTCTGCAGTAGCAGTCTGTGGAAGCCACGAAATAAATCTCACTTCTGCTGACTTTTTTCTCGCAATTCCAAGTTTATATCTCACAATTCTGTGAAGAAAAATCAAAATTGCGAGATATAAACTTGTTATTCTGTCTTTTTTCCTCAGAATTGTGGTATAAACTCACCATTGCGAGTTGTAAAGATCAAATTGGGAGATATAATCTCACATTTGCAAGAAAAAAAGTCAGAATTGTGAGATAAAAATGTTATAGGTTTATTATTTCACACTGTAACTGTAGGGCTAATATATTATGCCCCCTATGAACTGCATATGTGAATAAAATAAATTAGACCTATTGTGTACATCAAATTCATGCTTTAATAGTAAAATAATCATCACAGGTTTCATCAGTCCAGTATGTCCGTTTAATGACTTGCAACCAAAAACGTCTGTGTTTTGCTTCAAATGCCGTCTTTGATGACAGTACTCTATAAAAATTAAGACCTTTTTTGCCAATTTGTGGATTTTGCCTGTTTTCCTCCACTTGTTACCCCTGTTTTTCTGTGACCAAAATGTGCATGCAGCTGCAAGTGTCCTAACTGTGATGTCTGCTCTAAAATGATCTTCTGCGTTCATCTACGCGCTCTGAGGTGCAAGTTATTATATACAAAAAAGACAAACAGGGGCTTCTCCTACTGCGGCAACCTACATTTTTCTTCATGATATTTAGCATCAGTTTATCAGGAAGTGATTATTTTGTTCCCTTCGACTCGCTGGATGGAAATGATGCTTTATTCGTTAATTTTTTATGCAATATTCCATTTTTAAATTGACTTTTTTTGTTTGTGTACATTTCATTTTAAAGGTTTCATGTAAAATTTAATTTTTCAACAGCAGTATAACCATAATTTGTGGAATTCTACTTAAAAAAAAAAAAAAAAAAAAAAAAAAAACCATTAAAACATTTGTGCTGTAACATTAGCTATGTTTCCATCCAAAGTTGTGAATTTAACAAATTTGGAATTTCACATAAAACATTTACGAATAAAGCACGGTTTCCATCCAGTGAGTCGAAGAGAACAAAAAACGTCACTTCCTGATAAATTGGCGCTAAATATTACTAAGAAAAATGGAAGTTGCTGCAGTAGAAGCCACTGTATATAATAATTTACGTATATAATACGCAATCATGTGAGATGCTTCTGGGAGGGAATTATCCCGAACTTTGCTCAGGCATTTCAGAATGACCAAAACAGCATTTCAGATGCTGTGCAAAAAGATCGGTCTGCTGATTGGTCCAGTTATGTCATCCCATCGCAAAGTCACATCCTTTTTTGATGTGCATCTAAAAATTTATTCAGTAAAGTGTTTCTATCGTAGTTTATGCGCATGTTTTCATATCGCATAAAAAATTTATCCGACTCAGTTGAGCGCATACATTTTTTTGCACATTTTTAGAATTTATGCACATCTTGGCATTTCTATTCAGCATTTTTTTTTTTTTTTTATGAGATATCCCACAATGCGCATAAAAATGGTGGATGGAAACAGCTATTAGTGGGTAAAGCAGGATCTAAATGTAATGTCTCACCTGTGTGTAGTCGGGTTTGACTGGTGGGTTTTCCCGAAGCTCAGGGTCTGTGTACTCATTGTTGACATAGTAGCCAATGCGAATGAATTCCTGTCCCCGATAGGTGCATGTGATCAGCACTACGGTCACGCCCACTGCATCACTCTCAGGGATCAGCCCTGTGTTTGGAGCGTCCGCCTGTCAATCAGGTCAAGAGAGAGAAACTCTTGGTTCACTCATTAAATAACCTGTTATCTACAAAAAGCCCTGTGTATTTCAAGACTAATCTAAGTTGATTGTAATGATGCCGTCCACTGTTTCCAAAAGATAAATGCAGATCAAATCTCAGTGCCTCATCTAAACATTTTTCTCTCCAATCCACTTTGTGCACTTTATGGCAAATTTACAGATCTACTTTCTCAGTTCATCTCTAGGTGGCAGTGCACTGCAATTTATTTACCAAGAAGGTGTTATTTATACTGCTTAGAGCTGAGATTTGGATGCAGAAAGATGAACCAGGAATTAGTATTTCGGCCCACCTGAAACACAAACATGTGTCTTCCTGCAGGAACTGGGCCGACCAGAACAGAGTCCAGAATCTGGTCATACTCCTCACTCTCTGCGGAGCCCACGTAGATGATCTTCCACTCTAGATCTGAGAGAGAGGCAGAAACCGAGGGATAAGACACATTCAGTGACAACATATTCAAATCTCTCAATTGCACAAGGTCTTTCCAATGCAATGAACTCAAGACAGAACATTTAGTGGAAAATTACCACAAGGATGCGAGTTTACATGCTTGACAAATTGGACAACCTTTGTAGTCCTTATATTTGTATTTCATGTTTCATATGTGGTTATGATATCAGAAGTATCATTTGAGGTTTTGTATTTGTATTGTTAACCACAAACATTATTTTACTTATAAACCAAAAACTGCTATTCTTAAAATGTTAATTTGCCTTCAGGGTTGGGTGGTTGGCCTACATATTGATGCCATGACTGAACAACTTTTTATGAGCATTTTATGTGGCCATTAAGTGTCATATCTAATCACAGTTAAATTGGTTTATATAATATATAATATATATCTTTCCTTTTTCACTATGATAATGCAAATGCTGGGAAAAAGTAAAAATGTCCAAAAGCATGACAAAGAATAGAAAAATAGGAAAAAAAGAAACAAATTCTAAACAATATTATTATTGTATATACAACAAATAGAAACTTGCACAGAATATAATGACATAACAACATTACATTATATTTATATACATAAATAGATAAAAATAAAACGAATAAAATTGTAATGGCTCACAAAAAACTTGGGTATTATAAATTACAAGTCTGGGAGAAGATGTTTTCAAACTCTACAAGAAAAAACATGATTAAGAGTGTCCATTTTTGAGTATGGATATACAATTTACCAAACAAATTAAAGAGGCTAACTAACTTCACGAGTCTTCGCTTATTTGTGTTTATACAATAAAACAATGCCTTTCAGTATAGAAGCGAATTCAATGTTGACAGTATATGATACTAAAATAAAGCGCAACTGAATCTCAATTTCTTCTGCCCCGAAATCTTCATAGCGCTTCCCGACACGTGACGTCAGACAAATTCCAACCAATCAAAGCCAGCACAAACACACTGATCACGCCTCACGTCTCCTATCAGACCAATCAGGGAAACAGGGGCGGTCACGCGCTGTCATCGAACTCCCCGCCGGCGCCAAAATATTAAGCGCGTGAACATTAACAACTGACAATAAGAGCTTTCCCGCTTAAATCACCATGAATATGCGTATGATTCTTGCTGTTTAAGTAATAACGATCCTAAAAAGCCAACTAAAGAATTCGGTATTGGACTATTTACACATTATTTGCAAAATACCTGTTAAAATAGTGTTAATTTTTGAAATCTTTCACCTTCAGGTAGGTCCTCCATGCATTCAAATGTGATTTCGAACTGAAACGGGTTTCCAAAAGGACTGGGATTATCCAGAACAGCCACGTTTAGCACCTGCACTTTGGCCATGATGGTTCACAGGGATTGATCCACAGAAATCGGCCTTGTGTTTACGGAAGAGATCCTCTTAAAAACTGCCCAAATTACTGAAGTCTGAAGTAAATCCAGCGGAAGTGTGAAACCAGAGTCAGATTGACAAAAATGTCCTCTACTGTAGCAGGTGAAGCAGCAGGGTTTTCTCTTGATGGGGGTTATTTTGTACTTTTTAAACTAATCAGACGGTCGCCACACATCCATTTCCCTTACTGCTGGAACATCTTGAAGAACAAATAATTTAGTACAGAATTTGAATGAGCATGGATTTAAGTAACCAAATTAAATCAAAATCCGTCCTTTCTACAGGATCCTGCAGAAAAACGTCCCAAGATGCAGCAAAGACACTGAATGACAGCAGCAAGTGCTGTGGATCTGATGTCTTTTTCTTCCTCTCTTCCTCTCACTTTAGTGGAATAAACTTGCTCTCTGCTGTAGCCTGCTGGAGTGGAGGAAATATCTCCTTTGTGCAATAAAGCACTCGAGAATGAAATATAAACAAAAAATGCTGTGATAATAGTCAATTGACCATTTTAATGAAAACAGAAATCAATTCAAATCTCAAGCAGCTTCACAGACACACAATATCAGCACAATAGGGGGAATTATTGCAATATGGGGCACTTTAGACTTTTGTAGTTTGTGATTTTTACCTCAACACGTCAGCTGGAATAAGATCATACTGACATAGAGCTGCTTGTGATAGAGCAAGACATGAACACATCAGATGTTACTCTTTCACATGAAAACTCAATACATGATGAAATAGACTGACATTGTCTTAACCTCAATCAGAAATGATACAATCACAATAAGAATGATTCGATAAGATAATAAAAGTTAAAGCATGATAAGGCTAGATGAAACCTATTTCTCACAAAACCCAAACGTTCAATCACATCAGCCCCAAAGTTTTCACTAATGAGGAACAAATGAGGAGCATCACAAGCAATTCATGAATGAACAATCCTTGCAGTAATGCAGTGACAAGTTTCAAGAGTAAACTAAAGTTGTACAGAAATAAAAGAAGAATTTTTCTTTTAGTATTTTTTTTTATGGGACGTTCATTTATTTGTGGTTGCTGTTGTGATTATGTTTGTGGAAGAGATGTGTCTCATTTTTATAATCTCTAAAATAAATACATTGATATCTATCTGTGTTATACCTGCCAGCTGGAGTGCCCATGATAACCACCAGAGGGCACTCTCCGGTCATTCTTCCACCACACGGGCCTGGCCCTCCGTCCCTTCCCCGGTTCTGCCTCCGTGCTGCTTCCCTCCTGGATTTATGTGACCGTCTGCTCCTTAAAAGATTAGTTCACTTTAAAATTGAAATTACCCCAAGCTTTACTCACCCTCAAGCCATCCTAGGTGACTTTCTTCTTTCTGATGAACACAATCTGAGTTATATTAATAAATATCCTGACGCACCCAAGCTTTGTAATGGCAGTGAATGGGTGCAACAAGTATAAAGCTCAAGAAAGTGCATCCATCCATCAAAAACGTACTCCACACGGCTCCGGGGGGTTAATAAAGACCTTCTGAATCAAAGCGATGCGTTTGTGGAAAAAAAAAAAAAATCCACATTTTACAAGTTATGATGTAAAATATCTAGCTTCCACCAGACCGTCTTCAAGCGTAACTGACGATGTGTCAGTTACACTTTTTTTTTTCCATAAGTTGAATAGGGAAGGCGTAGGACGTAGCATAATCATTTTGAACTGCGAGAGGCATTACACTTTCTTCCTAAGTTGAATACAGTGTTAAATCAGTGTAATTGTGCTGTAATCTGTTGATGGTCTGATTGAACTCTTCAACTGTGTTCTTGTAACTCTTGAACAGAGATTCTCTCTCTGCTTTGTTGAAGATGTGCTGCAGTATGATGAAGACCAGCAGAAGAACACAAATGAGCCCGAGACACACTGTCATCAACACCAAACCCCTACTTCCTCCTGACAAACAGGACAAAAACACACAAATATCAATTAGCCTAACAACAATTCATATTATTAGACATAACATTTCAAATCAGCTCTCCTATGTAATCCAGCTTTGTCTTTATATATAATGGGCTTTTAGAGAATGTGTTCTGTTAAAATGACAAACTGGAATTGTTAAAATATGCAAACAAGAACTTATGCAGAAAAAGTAAATAGAAAACTACTTCCACGAAATACACTTCACATAAAAGCAGAAACATTCACACAGTTTTCATAGAAAGCCATGACTGAAATTGTATGTACATTTTTCAGTTCCTGTATACTTTCTGCTTACTTTGCTTTTGAGCTTGTCCTGTATCTGTGACTCTATATTTGAGGTCCACACGTGTCACGTCTTTGTGTTTAACATTTTGATAAATGTTATCTAACTCCATTATTTGTCTTCACAGATGAGGGGTGTTGTTTAGAAATATGAGTAGTGTTTTTAAAACAGTACTAAACCTACACAGGAAGTGATTTTCTCTGCATAACGAATGGGTTACAGAATCATATGATGAAGAAGTGGTAACAGATCACTAGAGATTTTTTTCTTCTTCTTTGAAGCATATGGATCAGCATGCTTTCTTCACTTCTGAACAAATGAAAACCATGACAGTAAAGTTTTAACAAACTTTGGTCTGATTGGTCAGATCTGTCAAGTAAAGAGCATCAAACTCTTTAACAGGTCTCTCTCTTTCTCTCTGCTGTGATGGTGATGCTTTCTGGGCCTGTCGAAATACCCATTCTTGTGGTCTTGGCCACGCGTGTGCACGTCACAACAAGTATCACTGCTAGAAATTTTACGTGCTTAGAACGTGCTCCCCACTGGTGTCAAGGACGTTGCCTAGTAACATTCCCAGACCGTTCCGAGATGGTCACGATGTGGAGTTCTTTTAAGGGTTGGGGGACGTTATTTGTCGGTCCTTCACAGAACATTCAGGATGTTCAATGAACATTTAGGGAACCATATTTCATTTGGAAATTTGATCCCAGCTTACAGAATTTTGTTATAAGAACGTTCTCTAAATATTCAGTGTTGGTTCTGGGAATGTAAAAAATGTTCAGTTTTCTTGACATTAGAGGAACGTTTTTATAAGGTATGATGTTCCTCAAACGTTCTTTAAACTTCATTTTGATCTAAAATTCAACATTCTAGGAACGTTGTTTTGTAACATTCCAAGAACATAAAATGTCCAGTTTCCTTAATGTTAGTAGAATGTTATTTAAAGGTTAGTATAATGTTCCTGAAACATTCTTTCAATCATTCAAACACCTGCTGTGAACAAGCACTGAAAGTAAGAGAAATAAGAACACAAACTACAACTTTCTTCAGCCACAGCCTTAGATGAACTGAAGATAAAAGACATTAAATAGTTTGAGGTCACCATCATGGAGATCAGCATTTGCTTTTGTTGAGTTGCTCCTTTATCAGCATTTATAGGTGTTTTCAGAAAACATTTCTGCTTTGATAAAACAGATCAACATGCCTGATTTAATTACAGACAAATAACAGCATTAAAATGGTTTACATAACTGATTTTTTTTGTAGTTTTGCTTATTTTTGGACATGAAATGTTATATGGAAAGAGTAATAAACTCAAATGATGTGATAAAAACCATTTGTGTAATGTTGTCCAAAACTATTGAAAAGGTTAAAAGAGACACACTTAGACATCAGCACTCATCATACAAACCTCAACAATGGTGACAATAATAAAAAAAAAAAGCAGCTGTATAATTTATTCATGCCGCAATGCATGCTGGGAGACATGAATGTGTTTTGTATGCTGGCATGAAGCATGTCACCATTCTTGTGTTTCATATGTCAAATGTTGATGTCTGTGCGTGTATAAACAACACAAAACATGTTTTAAACAGAAAATTAACAATGACAGTGTTATTTATACACTCACATCAACATTCAGTATCTGAAATACAACAATGTTACAAATGTTCTTTTTTTACATTGGTTGAGTTTTGTATTTCTCAATAGCATTTTCGTAAATCAGAAGTTACAAAAAAAAAGTATTTTAAACCACTTTAATGCTGTCATTTGTCTGTTATTAAAAACAGACATGTTGATCTGCTTTATCAATGCAGAAATGTTTTCTGAAAACATCCGCAATTGCTGATAAAGAAGCAACTCAACAAAAGTCAAAGGTCAAGAGCTCAACTAAAGCAAACGCTGATCTCCATGATGGTGACCGCAGACTAAACATTTTCGATAAGACATCAACATCTGGATCAACACGCACATTCCCAAATTTCTATATATCCTAATTATTGTTAATATGTAATTCATTTTTCCAGGAGCTCTTTGCTTCTACCTTCACTTAAATTGCTAACAGTGATTGTAAATTAATTGCCTAAATTATTACATTATTAGCTGACTGCATTCTCTAAATTGTAATGTTGACATGCATTCTCTGTAAAGCTGCTTTGAAACAATATGTATTGTGAAAAGCGCTATACAAATAAATGTGAATTGAATTGAATTGAATCTAAACCTCTGTTCATTCTCAATAAGAACTTCTTTAAACATGTGACAGAAATAAAGTCAGTCTGGTTAGTAATAAGTGAAGCTGGTAATGCTGTTTGTGGAGTTGTTTAATCAGATCTTCAGAGATTTAATGTCTTTTATCTTCAGTTCATCTAAGGATGTGGCTGAAGAAAGTTGTAGTTTGTGTTCTTATTTCTCTTTCTTTCAGTGCTTGTTCACAGCAGGTGTTTGAATGATTGAAAGAATGTTTCAGGAACATCATACTAACCTTTAAATAACATTCTACTAACATTAAGGAAACTGAACATTTTCATGTTCTTGGAATGTTACAAATCAACGTTCCTAGAATGTTGAATTTTAGATCAAAATGAAGTTTAAAGAACGTTTGAGGAACATCATACCTTATAAAAACGTTCCTCTAACGTCAAGAAAACTGGACGTTTTTTACGTTCCCAGAACCAACACTGAATATTTAGAGAACGTTCTTATAACAAAATCCAGAATGTTCTCAAAATGTCCTTGATTTGAAAATTAGAGCTAAATTGACTAACATAAGCGGCTGTTCAAAAAAAAAAAAAAGCTATAAAATTAACGTAAGATATCCTAATCTATTTTCTAATTTTTGCTCAGAGCTTGGTTGAAATTTGAACTCATACAACATAATGTTCATCAGGTTACTCTGACGTGAACATTACAATCAAGCCCATCTGAGTTCAAAATGTGCATCACAGGTATCAAGTGTTCATATTTTTTTTTTTATAAATAATGAAGTTCATCATCATAAGCAGAAGTCACTGTTGTGAGGTTCTCAACAGTTTTGCAGGACCCATGGAGACCAAATATTTACAAAACTGACCTACCTTAAAATCTCCTTAAAATCAAACAAATCAATAGTGTCCCAACAGTGGAGAACCATGTCCAAAAACAGGATATTGAAGATAAAAATGGATAAAACTGTATATAAATATTAGTGCTACGATCTGAAAGTTTTTGTTTTAAACTTGATTTTTATCTACAGGACAGGTTTGAGGTAAAATAATGTGTAGCTTTTATTTATTAATGTTCAATTCTGGA
The DNA here is from genome assembly GCF_019924925.1 of Ctenopharyngodon idella. Taxonomy (NCBI): domain Eukaryota; kingdom Metazoa; phylum Chordata; class Actinopteri; order Cypriniformes; family Xenocyprididae; genus Ctenopharyngodon; species Ctenopharyngodon idella. The sequence goes on from NC_067220.1 coordinate 43,376,744, forward strand.
ATTACATTAGTGTCAAAAGTAATGTTTAAAATTAAAACATAAAAATGTCAATTAATTGGTAGAAAGTCACTTGAGCCAAAGCCACTTGAAGGCAAGCCTGCAACCTTTAGCCAAAAAAGCGTAACGGCTAATGCTAACGCTCCGGCTCTGGCGGTACGCAGGGAAGGAGACCAGAGGCTGTTTTTTGAATGGATGTCAATGGATGAGAGGCTTCACTGTGCTGATTAAACAGCTTTTGTGAGGAAATAGCTAATCATTTAATTAATCGACAGCCTGTTTGCTAATCTTCAGCATGTTTTACACTAAACAATACTTTTGTTAGGAACTACAGGTGCTGGTCATATAATTAGAATATCATCAAAAAGTTGATTTATTTCACTAATTCCATTCAAAAAGTGAAACTTGTATATTATATTCATTCATTACACACTGACTGATATATTTCAAATGTTTAGTTCTTTTAATTTTGATGATTATAACTGACAACTAAGGAAAATCCCAAATTCAGTATCTCAGAAAATTTGAATATTGTGAAAAGGTTCAATATTGAAGACACCTGGTGCCACACTCTAATCAGCTAATTAACTCAAAACACCTGCAAAGGCCTTTAAATGGTCTCTCAGTCTAGTTCTGTAGGCTACACAATCATGGGGAAGACTGCTGACTTGACAGTTGTCCAAAAGATGACCATTGACACCTTGCACAAGGAGGGCAAGACACAAAAGGTCATTGCAAAAGAGGCTGGCTGTTCACAGAGCTCTGTGTCCAAACGCATTAACAGAGAGGCGAAGGGAAGGAAAAGATGTGGTAGAAAAAAGTGTACAAGCAATAGGGATAACCGCACCCTGGAGAGGATTGTGAAACAAAACCCATTCAAAAATGTGGGGGAGATTCACAAAGAGTGGACTGCAGCTGGAGTCAGTGCTTCAAGAACCACTACGCACAGACGTATGTAAGACATGGGTTTCAGCTGTCGCATTCCTTGTGTCAAGCCACTCTTGAACAACAGACAGCGTCAGAAGCGTCTCGCCTGGGCTAAAGACAAAAAGGACTGGACTGCTGCTGAGTGGTCCAAAGTTATGTTCTCTGATGAAAGTAAATTTTGCATTTCCTTTGGAAATCAGGGTCCCAGAGTCTGGAGAAAGAGAGGAGAGGCACACAATCCACGTTGCTTGAGGTCCAGTGTAAAGTTTCCACAGTCAGTGATGGTTTGGGGTGCCATGTCATCTGCTGGTGTTGGTCCACTGTGTTTTCTGAGGTCCAAGGTCAACGCAGCCGTATACCAGGAAGTTTTAGAGCACTTCATGCTTTCTGCTGCTGACCAACTTTATGGAGATGCAGATTTCATTTTCCAACAGGACTTGGCACCTGCACACAGTGCCAAAGCTACCAGTACCTGGTTTAAGGACCATGGTATCCCTGTTCTTAATTGGCCAGCAAACTCGCCTGACCTTAACCCCATAGAAAATCTATGGGGTATTGTGAAGAGGAAGATGCGATATGCCAGACCCAACAATGCAGAAGAGCTGAAGGCCACTATCAGAGCAACCTGGGCTCTTATAACACCTGAGCAGTGCCACAGACTGATCGACTCCATGCCACGCTGCATTGCTGCAGTAATTCAGGCAAAAGGAGCCCCAACTAAGTATTGAATGCTGTACATGCTCATACTTTTCATGTTCATACTTTTCAGTTGGCCAACATTTCTAAAAATCCTTTCTTTGTATTGGTCTTAAGTAATATTCTAATTTTCTGACATACTGAATTTGGGATTTTCCTTAGTTGTCAGTTATAATCATCAAAATTAAAATAAATAAACATTTGAAATATATCAGTCTGTGTGTAATGAATGAATATAATATACAAGTTTCACTTTTTGAATTGAATTAGTGAAATAAATCAACTTTTTGATGATATTCTAATTATATGACCAGCACCTGTATATGTAGATTTTAGCTTGATAAAAGTGTATCTTTTTAAGAGAAGGCAGACTAGGGAATGTTGCGACAGGTAGGACTCACTTACGGCATTACTAACAGCAAATGTGCCGCATTACTGTTTAACAGATAGAACAATAGATATTGTGTAAAAGCCACTGGAAGCCAAAAAAGCGCTAAAGCTAAGGCTCCGGCTCTGGCGGTACACAGGGAAGGAGTTTTGAATGGCAGGCACTGATGTCACTGCCATTACACAATAGGCTGAGAGGTTTTTTAAACGGAAACGGTGGTGCGCTGAACGCCCTGTTCTGATGATGCAAGAGTTGCAACTATGGCAGCTGAGAAGGCCATTCCTTTACTCACCCTCAAGCCGTCCTAGGTGTATATGACTTTCTTCTTTCTGATTAAAACAATCTGAGAAATATTAATAAATATTCTGACGCATCCGCGCTTTATAAATATTCTGACGCATCAGTGCCTCTATCCATCATAAACATACACCACACAGCTCCAGAAGGGTTAATGAAGGCCTTCTGAAGCGATGCGTTTGTGTAAAAAAAAAAAAAAATCCATATTTAACAAGTTATGAAGTAAAATATTTAGCTTCCACCAGACCGCCTTCCATATTCAAGTTACGAAGAAAGTGTAAACTGGCGTCACGTCAGTTACACTTTTTCCGTAAGTTTAATGGGGAAGGTGTAGGACATAGCGTTTTACACTTTCTTCGTACATTGAATACGGAAGGCGGAAGCTAGATATTTTACTTCATAACTTGTTTAAATATGGATATTTTTTTACACAAATGCATGGCTTCACTTCAGAAGGCCTTTATTAAGCCCTCAGAGCCGTGTGGAGCACACGTTTATGGTGGATGGAGACACTTTCTTCAGCTCATACTCATTGATCCTGTTCACTGCCATTATGAAGCTTGGATGCGTCAGGATATTTATTAATATATCTCTGTGTTCATCAGAAAGAAACAAGTCATATACACCTAGGATGGCTTGAGGGTGAGTAAAGCTTGGGCTAATTTCATTTCAAAGTGAACTAATCTTTTAAGTGTCTTGCTCAGGGCCACAGTAGTGGCAATTCCTGTCAAACTCACAACTTTCTGGTTCCATTTGGAAGTCCAGATCCCCAAACACTGGACCACCCCAGACTTACTGAAATTAGGGGGGAAGAAAACACAAAAACATCCGAAAACCTTAATGGTCTTTGATGATTGATAGCCATGACAGTGACTCGCATATGATTCAATCAAGAATTTTAAATGATTTGTATAGGAAATTACTGATATTCATACACATTTTCTACTAAAATCATATACCATTGCATACTGTTGTCATGTAAAACTCATATAAGACTTTTACAGTATTCATATATGACCTAAAAATCGTTGTATGTGTGATTTTTAGTATGTAAGTGGCCATAATCGGTCTGATTTTGTATATGACATGTATTGGACTTATATGAAACACATAAGGTAATTCTGGCTGATTTGAGTTGTATGATTTTAGCATAACTAATGCTAAAATCAATTGCTAAAACTAATTGTTGAAATTGCTGGATTTCATGCTGTAAAATCACAGAGATCCTATAATCAATAAATAATTAAAAGACACATAAAGTCAAAGTTTAAACACAGGATGAAATCAGTGAATCAGACAGGTCCAGATAAACACCAACAAACAAGTTGGCAGTTGCATTTAGAATTTTATGAAAAATGTCATGTTCACATTGCCCCAACAGACATTAACAAACATTGATTGAACACTGTCAGTCAGGTGAAAACAAACTCTGACCAACTCCAACAGACGCCAACAGGGGTAACACACTGATCAGACAAGACCCAACAAACGTGTTTGTTGGTATTTGTCTGAGAGGTGTGAATTGGATTTATGCAGGAAACTGGTTTGTAAACTGGTTTCACACTGTGAAAAGTGTGAAAGAGTCTTAAGGCTGTGTCTGAAAGTCAGTTGTAGTTCTTGTGTTTGTTTTTTTTTTTTCTTTTCTGGTCTTGTTTCTCTGTCCTTCAGTGATTCTGATTGTCAGGTGTTCATCAGTGTCTGAATTCACTCACTTCTTTTCATTCACTCTATCAAGTGGACTATATTGGTGAACTAATGTAGGGAATAGTGAATGAGGATATAGGGTGTGATTTGGAACACACTTTGTCAACGCAGTGTCGACTTTGAGCACCATTAATTCACAGTATATTCCTGTAGGCTACTTTCTTGAAAATGACAAATATTACCTAGAATGAATTGTTTTTACGGTATATTACTATTTCAATGGAAAATGAAGATCAACACAACCTTCAGACAACAGCCTAAGTCCATCAAGCACCACACCACAACCATAAAAGACTTTCCATATATAAATTCTCCTAAAAGAAAGCTCTTCTTTACTTTACTGCACTTTCACTTCTGCTTTAGCTTCTGCATTCTGTTTAACTTAAAGTAAGTTAAGGAGGCGAAAAATTGGATGAGAAAATAATACACAGTATAAAAATAAAATAATCTCGCTTCCTGTTTTCATGTACTTTCTGTATCTGCAAATCATTCTGCAAAACTAATTAAAAGGTAACTAAACAACTCACCCACTCAGATATCACGGCTTTGTGTCACGTCACATTCAAACTTGAAATGATTTAAAAACACAACCTGTGAGCAATCAGCTTAGTGAAAGGCCTATTTTAGGCTTCACTGTTAAACCTTGCTGTAAAAAACAGCCAATTCTGACAGTAACATACAATTTTCCATTAATACAGTAATATACTATAGAAAAAAAATGCATTCTGGGTAATATTTGTCATTTTCGAGAAAGTAGCCTACAGGAATATACTGTGAGTTAACATCGCTCAAAGTCGACACTCAGAGGCTGTGTTCCAAATCACACCCTATACCCTCATTCACTATTCCATACATTAATTCACTAATATAGTAAACTTGACAGAGTTAATGAAAAGAAGAGGGTGAATTCAGACACTGATGAACTCCTGATAATCAGAGTCACTGAAGGACAGAGAAACAAGAACAGAAAAAAGAGAAGAGATGAGCAGAAACACGAGAACTACAACTGACTTCAGCCACACTGAGTGTCAAACCAGTTCACAAACCAGTTTGACATTATTTCTTTCATACATGTACAGAAGTTCTTGTTCAGAATTAACAGATTTGGATGTTGATGTTCAATTGAAAATAAAAATATATTGAAGTTTGCAGTCACTATCGTAGTGACCAGTGTCTGCTTTAGTTGGGCTCTTAACTCTTTAACGTTAGCTTTCTCTGGCTGTTGTAACTGAGTGTTTATAAAACACGTTTGTTATGACAGGAAAAAGTCAACATGAAGTTAATCAGGGTTTTTTTTGGTTGTTGTGATGATGCTGTAATCATCTTGGACTTGTCTAATTCACTGATCTCTTTCTGTGTCTAGTCTTTGATTTAATGGGTATTTTACGTTTATTAATTGCACTTTGTCGGTGATTCAACAGCGTAAGAACCAGCAATGTTTCAATAACCAGTTATTTAGAAAAATATTGAAGTCATACAGTGCATAAAATATTTTGAGCTCCTGCATAACTTGGACAGCAGAGACATCAACAATCAGAATATGAATCTCAACAATGGTGCCAGCATAGTCCAAAACTCCCAGCATGCACTGCAGCATGAATAAATTATGCAGCTGAATGGTACTTTTTTATTGCCACCAATGTTGAGATTGATGTGCTGATTTTTGATATCTGTGTTTCAAACTGATTGTTGTTGGAACTCTTGTTGTAGCTTCACAGTGGTAATAATATAAAACTTTAGACTGTTCATAATGTAACACAAGAGATTAAACAGTATGAGTTCAACAAACTTCCACATTTGTTTCCGCCATCTGTGGAGTACAAAAATAGTTTAAGCAACCAGTGGGGAAAAAAGGGGAAAAAAAAAGCTAATGTGCAAAAAGTCAAGGGTCAAGAGCTCAACTAAAGCAAACACTGATCTCATCAATGGTGACATCAAACCAAACATTTTCGAAGAAACATCAACATCTAAACTTCTTTAAAACTTAATTCTCAATAAGTTCTTCTGTAGAAATAAAGTTAAACTGGTCAGTAATAAGTGTAATAATGTGTAATGGCTGGAAGACTTTTCAGTGATCATCATTAATGCTCAATCATCTTTTACATATTTACTTAATTATCTCACTGCAACACAGCATCAATGTTACTTTTACTTTTTGTAATGTTGACACTAGAGGACGTTCCTGTGGGGTTGAAAGGTGTAAGATAAAAAGACACACCCACAAAATGTATTTTAACAGTAACAAACTGTAAGTTAAAAATATGTTATATATATATATATATATAGTTTTGTGGGTCACCATTGTGCTGAAGAGTAGAGCCTGTGCTTAAGTTCAGGAGATCAAAAAACATAGATGATATGCTGTGTGTTGTTTTATTTAACAGATGGCGATTGTGTAGTTGCTGATGCAGTGAAAATCTCTAAACATCTTGAGTTTTCGTTGAAGGGTGTGTCCGTGGCTTGACAAAGTCTGATGTTTCGCCATGAAAGGGAAATCACATTTTGAGGGCCTAAACATGCTCAAAAACTCATGAAACTTTCCAGATGTGTCAGAAGTGTTGACAATTTCCATCTGATATGGGTTTCAGAATAAGGTGTGGCAAAATGGCTCGATAGCGCCACCTACAAAATTTCAACAAAGTGCCCCTGACCCTACGTCTCATGTACAAGTATGAAATTCGGTACACACATCTAACAGCCCAATACCTACAATACCTATTTGTGCAATTTCCAGATGTTGTACTTTAATGAACTCCTCCAAGAGCTTTAATCAGATCAAGGTCATGTTTGGTCAGTCTAATCTAAAGGCCTTTGCGATGTTAAATTGTGAAGATCTAGAGTTTTCACTAAGGGCGTGTCCGTGGCGGCCTGACAAAATTCTATGTTTCGCCATGAAACAGGAAGTTGTTGTAACTCGGGCATACAATGTCCAATCTGACCTAAGCTTCACATGTTTTATTAGAGTCCTGGCCTGAAGACATCTACATGGCAATAGCCACCTGCGGGCAACAGGAAATGACATGTTTTACATCTAGAGTTTTTGTTGAAGGGCATGTCCGTGGCGGCCTGACAAAGTCTGATGCTTCGCCATGAAAGAGGAAGCTGTTGTAACTCAGGCATACAGTTTCCGATCTGCCCCAAACTTCACATGTGTGATAAGAGTCCTGGCATAAAGACATCTATATGACAATATTCAGTTAGTCATAGTGCCACCTGCTGGCAACAGGAAATGGCATGCTACACTGTAATTCACTCCCAGAAACACATTTTAATATGCCACGAAGTGCCAAACGTACTAGAAATACGTTAAATCATGCAACACTTGGCTGAGTGCTAATGTATGTGATTAATCCCACGAAACAGGAAGTTGTTGTAACTCAGGCATACAATATCCAATCTGTCCAAACTTCACGTTTGATAATAGTCCTGGCCTGAACACATCTACATGGCAATATTCAGTTACAGTCAAAGCGCCACCTGTTGGCAGCAGGAAGTGTGGCACTTTGAAATTACTTTGCCATATTTCCCTTGTATTTACGCGCTTACATGCATGTCGCTCATTGTTCACTGTTTTCCTGAGGCCAACGGGTGGCGGTGAGCCGGGGTGCGAAGGCCCTTTCATCGCTGCTTGCAGCTTTAATGTTTTCTTTATTTTCGTTGAGGTAATTTAGTTTATATAAGAAGATTGTTTTGTTTGTTATTTTGGCCTGGTCTGCCCCTGACGCTACTCTAAACCCTTTTTATTGTAAATAAAGCTCGTTATTTGACATCTCTCTGGTATTGAGACTCGTTTCCTTCTTTCTGTTACGGCTGACCCCTAGCGGTCGTAACATCATTTTCCACTGAATTATGTGATCGAAGAGCACTGTCAGTTTTCTTCCATGTGTGCAAGTGATGAGTCTGAACGTGTTTGCTCTAGATCTGTCAATCATGTGAATATATCTCCTGCCCTTCGGTATATAAAAAATTGAGAGAAACTTTTTTTCTACAGATGAAATATGAAGGCAAATAGACATAATATTATGACGATATATTTTCGTTATTTTTTTATGTAGCTCATGGTATTTTTTATAACAATAAAGGATGTTCATGACAAATCATGATAAAGCAGGTGTAGCGTTTAATCCATTAAAACATAAGAATGCCTATTATCGAATCAAAATCCACCTTAGATCACAATCTGTTATTACAAGCACTCGATGATGGTTTAAAGTGGGTTTTGTGCAAAGACAATAATCACACAAAGCTTGATGCTAATTGTACCTCTAGTTATATTTTAAGATGTATTCTTATAAGCATTATAGATAGTTTGTGTTTCTGATGTAGTACCAAATTTTATTTATCTTAATTAATGCTGTACATTATGTAGTGGACGATGTTAAAGCCACATATGTGATACATATATGAGGAAAAATGCATTTTTGGTCGGTGCCACCTAGAGTGCATGCGTGATTTAGCAGAAAGTGATCAGTCATTTTACATGCAGTTTGAAATGTCAGTTCGTCAGTTCTTTTTCGCATTGCGCTTAGTGTGAAAGGGCCTTTATATGAAATCAACTGAAGATAAAAGACATTAAATCTCTTAAGATCTGATTAAAGAAGTCCACAGACAGCATTACCAGCTTATAACTAAACTCTAATATAACTAATAAACAGATTTACTTTATTTCTGTCATGCATCTACAGAAGTTCTCTTGAGAATTTACAGAGGTTAAAGATGTTGATGTTTTATTGTTTCATTTGACCATTATGGTGATGGACCATAACTATGGACCATTTAGTCACCATTATGGTGGTCGGTGTTTGCCTTCATTAGGCTCTTGACCATTGACTTTTTAACATTATGTTTTCTCTGTTTGCTATAACTTGAGTGTTTAAAAACACATTTGTTATGATGAGTCTCTTGATTCATTGATCACATCCAGTGTTTAATCCTTTATTAAAAGAGTGTTATATTATTAATACCCTTAAATTCTATTTTACCACCACTGTAAAACTACAGCAAGACTTCCACCAGCAAGTTATTCAAGTAACCTATTGTTTTGGAGCTGAAGTTTATATTAATCTCTGATCACTTCAGTGTGTGCTCTGCTGGACTGAAGAAATCTCTCAGTTGTTGTGCATCAAGTACAGTGAAGCAGATACACAAAAATAAAACATGAAATAATATAAAAAATGAAAAAATGAAATGTGTTATATGATAAATTGTTAATGTTTTTTTTTTATTCAAAGAGAAAGCGAATCAACTCAAAAGCAGTTTCACAGCACTCAGTATCTCAACACTGAATAATAGGGTGAATCAGGGCAATTAGAATAAGACATATTGACATAGAGCTGCTTGTGATGGAGCAAGACATGAACACATCAGATATAAAGTGTGCAGCATCACCCTTTCACATTAAAGCAGTTCATGCAATTAAATTAACTGATATTGTCTTAAAAGACAGGAAATGTAATAATGATGTGATGTGATAAATGATGTGATAGGGGCCATATTCACAAAACATCTTAAGTCTAACAGTAGCTCATAACTTGCTGATTTAGGATAACTCTTAGTGGTAAGATAAAATATTTTGTGAAACGGCCCCCGGAATAAGACTGAAAGATAAGTATGATAAAACCCTATTTCTCACAAATCCCTCTTCTAATCTGAGAGCATCTGAGATCATTCCAGTTGTTCAGGGTGTGTTTTGTAGGATTCAGTTCAATGCAGTCCTCATCTCCACCACGATAGTTATTCGGCTCACCTTCAGCCCAAAACCTGAATAAAATGTGTCAGATTTTAAATTATTTAGAACCACAAATGTTCAACCAAAGTTTTTATCCATTCAGAAAATAACAACTAAAGAATGTCACAGGCAATTCATGAATTATCAGTACTTGCACTAGCACTAGCGCAATGACAGTTTTTAAGAGTTAATTTAGTATATTAGCTCAAGCAGAAGTGAAACTGCTGAAAAGTAAAAACATTATTATTATTTTTTTTAATATAATTTATTTATAGGTAGTGTATTTTGGGTTCTGCTGCTTGGTTTTGTGGTAAAGCTGTTTGATGTTATTATTTTTAAAAATGAGAATCAAGAACAAATAAATACACATGATTTTCTGGGAGTGTTTTATCACTTACCCTTGTTTCAGTGGTGAATTATCCACCCATTTCATGTTGCCCTCATTCTCTGTGTCAGACAAACCGATCCACACACTCTCCTTGAGGAATGATGTTATATGCCTCTGTGTGTGAATAAAAACAGGAATAAGTGAGATTCCTCTCATGAACACAGGCGTTACAAACTGCATCCCCCAGCACTGCACATTTTGAATCTCTGCTTTGTCTGACACAACCATTTCAGGTCTTGGATTCGTTACTAATTAGCTGATGACCAGAATCAGGAGTGTTTGTTTAACTAGATATGGAAAATGTTCAGTGTTTTGGGAGATCCAGGAACATGGTTGGGAACCTCTGCATTAACAGACACTCACACAAACTCACCTGTTTCTCTTCAGTGTTGATAATGACCAGATCAGCTCCTCGATCCCTGCAGTACTGCCTGGTGTCAGACCAGCTCTTCTCCTCACTGGATATGAACAAACCATCTGGACCCCACAGATATCCTAACAGAAACTGAACTTTTTAAAACTGTATACATAAAATAAGAAAAAAAGGAAAAAGAAATGATGTACACAAACACTAACCTTGTTTAGAAGCACCCTGAAAGTACTGATATATAATGGCAGCAGTCAGAAGAAGACAAAGGATCCCGAGACACACTGTGATCAGCACCAAACATCGACTTCCTTCTGAGAAACATGACGAAGACACAAATATTAATGAATTCACTCCATATTGTCAGAAATAGTTTCAAATCAAGCTTTGTAAGTAAATTATTTTGTTTTATAATGACAAACACCTGGAATTACTATTGTAAAATATGCAAACAAGAACATATGCTAAACAAGTAAAAAGAAAAAATAATTCTTATTATTGGTTAATACATTTCATATAAAAGCTTCGAATCAGACTTTCTGCTTACTGTGATTTTGAGCTCTTCCTTTGCACTGGCTGTGTCTATCAGGTCCAGCTGTGTCCTCTAATTCCATTATTTGTTCTTGTGTCTTGAAGTACGTCTTCACAGATGAGGAGTGGTTCTCAGAATGATGACTACTCTTATTAGATCATTTAATGTATAGTGCTAAATTTACACAGGAAGTGATATAATTTGACACTGGCCTTCAATGTGAATAGACTTCCTGAAACTCTCTCTCTTCCCCAAACTCTATCACCGAATCATCTTGTACATTCAACCACACGTAGTGAGCTAAAACCCCATTTTGGCAGGTAAAAACCTAACAAGAGTCTGTGACCACTCAAATGAACCACCTAAACAGCCTTACTGGACCTTTGCATTCATGACAATTAACAGAAAGATAATGAATAGTGTTTTTAAGCTGCGCCACTGAAATACTGAAATGATTTACCTTTAACTCTGAGCTGACTGAGATTTGGCAGAATGAAGCTCAGATGATACATTCTCTCCAGATCAGAAAAAGTCACTCATAACATCTCTGTTCCTACTGGCATTTGTTAACAGATATAGTCATTGAACCTGTTTTCCAACACAGTGTCTTCTGATTCAAAGAGCTGTCTTCATTTTTAAATTTGTTCACTTCTACACAATGGAAATGGAAATTAGAAAAATGGTGGATCTGTGCCTTTGTTACGGCTTTTCTCTTAAATGTTTCATACTGCTTCAAGTGACACTCTCCACATACTTAAAACCTTTCAGAGATAAACAGATTTATTAAGCTAGTAGTCCAATTCTGTGAAGTCCACAAGTACTGTACACTGTGTATTAATGATCTGCTAGTGTGAGAATGATCTTTAGATCCCTCTAGTGTACGAACATAAGGACATTTTCTGACATTCAGCTTTAACTGAGGTTCTCTTATCTGATAGATGTGGTGCTTGTCATGTCTTAGAGATGCACAAACCCTGCCATTGGGGCATGTTGTCACAAAAGGAAAATGTGTAAATTAACTACGTTTTTTTTCAAGGTAAGAGGAATATTCACTGGAGTAAAATGTGTGATAGTTTAAGAGATAAAGTATGTGATCACAATAAGATTTCTCACAAATCCCTTCTCATCTGAGACTTCTGTACTTTGTAGGATTCAGTTCAATGCAGTCCTCGTCTCCATTACAATAGTTATTCAGCTCGCCTTCGAGCCAAAATCTGATTTAAACTTCTTTGTCATTAAGACACTGGTTCATCTGGGTTCATCCTACAAAACTCATCCATGGCTCCCAATCCATTGTGGCATGAAGCATGCCACCATTGTTGAGATTCATATGTTGATTCTCGATGTCTGTGTTTGTCTGTGTCTAAGTCAGTATTCTCAAACTCAATTTCTGGAGGGCCACAGCTCTGCACAGTTTTGCTCCAACCCTAATCAAACACACCTGATCCAGCTAATCAAGGATTACTAGAAACTTCCAAACAGGTGTGAGTTGGAGCTGGTTGGAGCTAAACTCTGCAGAGCTGTGGCCCTCCAGAAATTAAGTTTGAGACCACTGGTCTAAGTGGTTCATTTGTTCCAAATAATTTGTGTACAATGTGTTTTTAAAATTCTACAGATTATCTGATTAAAATGCTGTTGGATCTCATGCTGTAAAAACACATGGTTAAAATCAATAATATGAAATTTATAACATAGATTACATGATGATTATATCTTAATCATTAACAAGTAGCCAACATCATCCGATCATATTTCTCTTGCTGTTCTTGCCATAACAAACACAGTTTGAATTAAAAACTAACACCGAAAAGTCGAGTGTCAAACTGCCCAACTAAAGCAAACACATCAAACCAACTATTATTATAAGAACTTCTGAAGAAATATGACAGAAATAAAGTCAATCTGGTTTATAATAAGTGAAGCTGGTAATGCTGTTTTTGGAATTGTTTAATGACGCTGGAGCTTGACTCCAACAAAGGATGGGTTTTCATTTTCAACCAAACTTTGACGTCTGAGCAATGTGAGTCCATATCCAGTACCCAAATGGGAAGCTTCCCGCTAAAACTTTATAAGAATGTTAGGAGATAATGTTCTTGCAATCTTATCACTAAACATAATTAGAATGTTTTTAGAGAATGTTATCCTACATTTTAGCAGAATATTCTGGGAACAAAAATAAAACTTGCCGCTGAAAACATTCCCAGAACATAAAATAATTCTAGCTGGGTAAGGGGGACAGGTCTATGGAAATGGTCAATTCAACAAACAAAACAAAGCGCACTAAAGTCTCTGGAATCACTAAACAGAAAGTGAGGCTTCGGGTGAATTCCAATTATAACATTCTTACTTTTCTGTAAAGATTTAATGATCTTCAAAACTCATATGTAACAAAAAAGCCCTTAAACTATGTAATCTTTTGAAGGTATTCTTTGATGATAAACCCCTTGTGTAATATTTTATTTGTGTATTTAATTTCTTTTTTTCTTTTTTAATGTTTCTTTAGGTTTATGTTGTTTATTTATTCTTTGTTTGCTGTTATTTGGACTCCTTGGAATTCTTTGTCTTATTGAGACTTGTTTGACATTTTGTGTGTTCTTTCGAGCAATAATAATAATAATAATAATAATAATAATAACAGTAAATAATTTCCAATAAGAAGTGCATTATCATCTCCAAACATGGTGGTTTTTAACAATTTTATTCAAAAAGATATCAATACAACTCAAAAGCAGTTTCACATACACTTAGTTTAAGAATAGCTGAGTGAATCAGGGCAATCTGGGGCACTTTAGACCATATTCTGTAATTTACTGTGATGAGATGCACGATAACAGCTAGAAATAGATCTGCTTGTGATGGAGCAAGACATCAGGTGTTTGGTGTGCCACATTAGCCACTGTACTAGATTACCCCCGTGAGAAACAGGATGCTGTGAGTTTATTACAGGAATAAGAAAATAATGACGATTTTACATTTCCTTTAATCTGAATATCGACTTTGTATATTATAAAAAAATTATGAAATAAAATTAATATCAAGTGGTTTCAATAAAATGAAAGTAGTGGATTATTTTAAAAAGCAGGAACCTCAATTATAAGTTTTGTGACCACAGTAAGAATGATTCCATAAGATAACAGTAAAAGCATAAGAAGGACGAACTCTATTTCTCACAAATTGCTTTTTTTCTCATTGAACATGGAGCATCATTCCAGCTGTTCAGGTCTGAAGAAGAAAAAAAAGACTTCAGTTCAACACAGTCCTCCCCCCCAAACTGGTCATTTGGTTCACCCCTGGACCAAAACCTGAAGAAAATATAACAGATCTCAGTTATTTCTATTACCCAAAAGTTCATTCGGCAACCAAGAAATGATATTACATTTACTTTATGCAGATGCTTTTAAACAAAGTGGCAAATAAGTAACAAAAAACAAAAGAAAAGCATCACAATCAATTCATGAAACAACAAACTCACAGTTCCGCAATGAAAAAAACTGAAGAAGCACAGAAACTAGAGCAGAATGAAACATAGTGTGGCCCAGAAGATTTAATAATTTAATTTAATTTCAAGAAGATTTTTTTTTATTTTTTTTTTTTTATAGGAAGAGTCTGTGATGCTTCAATGCATGTGGAATGTTTTAAAATGTTTTCTGAAGGTTGTGATGGTCTTATTTTTAAAATACTCAAAAAAAAAAAAAAAAAAAAAAAAAAAAATTGCTAGGTTATTTTTTCAACCCAAACAATGGTTGGGTCATTTTTTATAGTCATATTTTTCAGTTTGTGTAGTTTTGCAGTTGAGTTATAAATATTTAGCATTTTCGCTGTTTTCATCCTCTTCAGGACAGAGCAGTTCATGGCAGCGCTGTATTGGTGTATTTCTTCTGTGAAATACAGTTTCGTGTACATTTTATTTAATCTATAAAATAGTTGCTGTGCTGTAAATCCATTAATTTTATGCAAAGTGACATACAGGGATGCGATGTGAGTCACCTAAATGAGTGTCGCATCGGTCTTTTCGCATGATGGAAATCCCTGATGCCTTGCATAAAAAAGAAATGATTTTATTCGTAAAAATACTGAATCTAAACACTTTGGATTTTTAAAAAAAATGTTCTCAGAACTCAGCACTGTGTGTTTACGAGCAGGTTATGGAGTCAGTCACAGCATATACTGGTTGATTACACTTTAATTAGTTTTAAATGTTTATTTTTTACTTCTATAATGTTTGTTAAACATTTAAATGTAGGTAACATTGTATAAAAACAATGGTATAAAATGCTGTAAATGCTGTATGTACTATACTACAGTATTATTGTAAAAATGAATTAATAAAATCAACCCATTATGCAGGGTTAATTAAACAACCCAACTTGCTGGATAAGATTAGCCCAACATGTGCTCAGTCCTATATACAAACAACCCATTGGTTGTTTTTAGAGTGTGAGAAATCCTTAGTGATTTTCTGTGAGTGTTTTGTCACTTACCCTTGTTTCAGTGTTGAATTATCCACCCATTTCATGTTGCCCTCGTTCTCAATGTCAGACAAACCAATCCACGCACTTTCCTTGACTAATGAAGATATGTGTCTCTGTGTGTGAATAAAAACAGGAATAAGTGTGATTCTCTCATTCATGAACAGACACTCACACAAACTCACCTGCTTCTCTTCAGTGTTGATAATGACCAGATCAGCTCCTCCTATACATTAAAAAATAAATAAATAAATAAAAAACCTTAAAAAAAGCTCACAAACTGATTTGTACTAACCTTCTTTACAACCTTTTATCTTCACTTCATCACTCAAAGACGTGACTTTGCTTTCTAACTCCAGTTTCTTCGGATTCAAAGCATCGACACTTCCCTGTAACTGGCTTTTCTCAGCAGTGAGATCTTTGACTCTGGTCTCCAGTTGCAGGTTCTTCTGACTGAAACTTTTCTTCAGTTGGTCTTTTTCAGTCATTAGATCAGTGTAATTGTGCTGTAATCTGTTGATGGTCTGATTGAACTCTTCAACTGTGTTCTTGTTACTCTTGAACAGAGATTCTCTCTCTGCTGTGATGGAGATGTGCTGCAGTATGATGAAGACCAGCAGAAGAACACAAATGAGCCCGAGACACACTGTCAACATCACCAAACACCTACTTCCTCCTGACAAACAGAGAGAAAACACACAAATATCAATTAACGACAATGCACTTCATATCATAATGTTTGACGTTGTAAGTTGTAAGTAAGTCTAGAATTGCTACAGTAGACAATAAAATATGTAACCAGAACTTGTTGAAAAATTAAATAGAAAAATAATTCTGTGTTTATACATTTAATATAAAAGAAGAAACATTGATACATTGCTCCTAGAAAACCATTATTTAAATTTTATCTAACACTTCACAAACACAACATTATCTCTGCTTCAAAGTAAACGTTCTGCTTACTTTGCTTTCGAGCTTTTGCTTCAGTCTGGCGGCGAGGTCTCTGTGTTGGAGGTCCTGATCTGTTATAATTATTTCTGCATACACAAAAGGTCCCTTATTCCATTATTTGCTCTAACTTAGTGTTACAGTACAGTATGTGTTCACAGAGGAGGTCTTTAAAATGTGTGTCGTGTTTTTAAACAGTGCTAAACCTACACAGAAGTGGTTTCATTAGTGCAGATAAATATAGATTTCATTCCCACATTGAAGCTCTCTGTAAACTCACAATATAACTGCATGTTTATTACACATTAATGTAGTCAGAGCAGATTTTCTTTTTCTCCAAATTCTTTTCCATGATCATGTTTGCAGCTACAAAAGCCAATGAAAGGAATCTGTGGCTGGTAAAACACCCTAAAACGGGCATAACTGGACCAGTGTATTGATGACAATTACCTGGAAGGTAATTGGGTGACAATATAAGACAAGATAAGTATATAGCCATTTACTCAGTATTTATGTAGGTTTTAGCCATGTGTTCACTAAGATTGAATAAATAAATTAACACCCATTTAACTTTGAGTTGAGATCTGAATGATTATAAGCTCAGAAGATCATACTTTCTTCCCAGGACAGTCAAAACTTCTCTGTTACTGGCATTTGTCATCAGTTAAAGTCAGTAAATCTGATCTTATCAATGATAACAGCTAGAATTAGGTCAAATAGACATTGAGCTGCTTTTGATGGAGCAAGACATGAACACATCTGAGGTTTGGTGGCCCAGATTTCCCTAATTCAACATCGTGAGAAACAGGATGTCATGAGGTGATTATAGAAATGAGAAAACTTTTACATTTTACTTTCATCTGAATATCCACTCATGATATTGTATCAGAGAAAATGATTATTTATTATCACAAAATGAATGAATTGTGTTTTTAAGTTGCTCCACATGACACTCAATGACAGAGAAGATGATCAGATACTGAGACATTGAACTGATCCCTTCATGATTCACAGTTAGTTCACCGGTGTTAAATCAACACCGCTCTGTGTTCATATGGGAACCACCAGCAGGGTGTTAAAGTAACACTGAAGCAGTGTTAGAGTTAGTTAGATACTTAAGTGATTAATGTTTGATTATTGAAGACACCTGATGATAACGAGCAGAATCACTGAAGGAAAGAGAAACACAAGAACTACAACTGACTTCAGCCACAGCCTTAGATGAAATCAACTGAAAAGACATTAAATCTCTCTTATTACTAACCAGACTGACTTTATTTCTGTAATTCATCTACAGTTCTTTTTGAGAATTAACAGGTTTAGATGTTGATGTTTTATTGAAAATGTTTGGTCACCATTATTACCATTACCTAATAAGAGAGATTTAATGTCTTTTCAGTTGATTTCATCTAAGGCTGTGGCTGAAGTCAGTTGTAGTTCTTGTGTTTCTCTTTCCTTCAGTGATTTTGCTCATGATCATCAGGTTTCTTCAACATTCGAACAATTATCACTTAATTAACCACTTAAATATCTAATAAAAGTATCTAAAGTTACTTTAACACCCTGCTGGTGGTTATGAACACCGACCGGTGTTGATTTAAAGGATTAGTCCACTTTCAAATAAAATTTTCCTGATAATTTACTCACCCCCATGTCATTCAAGATGTTTATGTCTTTCTTTCTTCAGTCGAAAAGAAATTAAGGTTTTTGATGAAAACATACCAGGATTATTCTCCTTATAGTGGACTTCAACGGACCCCAAATGGTTGAAGGTCAAAATTACAGTTTCAGTGCAGCTTCAAAGGGCTTTAAACAGACGAGAAATAAGGGTCATATCTAGAGAAATGATCTAAAAAAAAATAAATAAAAATGTATATGCTTTATAAACACAAATGCTCATCTTGCAAGTGCAGACTTCCTTCCGTATTCTTCAAAAAGCTTCCGCTGTATGTCCTACACCTTCCCTATTCAACTTATGGAACTAATGCAGCACCAGTTGCGTTTTACCGTAATTTGAATACGGAAGGCGGTCTGGCTAAAGCTAGATATTTGACATCATAACTTGTTTAAATATGGATATTTCTTTATACAAATGCATCGCTTCACTTCAGAAGGCCTTTATTAACCCCCCGGAGCCGTGTGGAGTATACGTTTATGATGGATGGATGTGGATGGAAGCTTTTTCTTCAGGTCATACTCGTGGGTCCCGTTCACTGCCATTATAAAGCTCAGATGCATCAGGATATTTATTCATATTTCTTTGATTATGTTCATCAGAAAGAAGAAAGTCATATACAACTAGGATGGCTTGAGGGGGAGTAAAGCTTGGGCTAATTTTCATTTGAAAGGAAACCAATCCTTTAACACAGGGGAATTTACTGTGTTACAGCTATTAAACACATGCTTAATTAAGAAAGCAATAAGCTGCAAGGAGAGATCCATTTGAACTAATTTGTGTAAATACAGTCAATTTTGTCCCCTACATTACGGTTCACAGGTAACTAATACTGGAATTAAATTTCATTATTAATATCTCATCAAGTTATGGTTATTATCTTATGTTTTATTTTCAAAATAAAGTTGGAATTTCATCTTAAAAACAAGAAATCAGGTTTTATACACTGTTGTGGATAGGCATCATGGCTATTTTGGAGAGTCTCATGGGTAAGACAGAAGAAAGTGTCTTGCTCTATCAGTGCATGTAAAACTTGTGAAGTTAGTTTATATAGTTGATAATTGTAACGGAGCGGAACGGGACAACTGAGTGGGAGATCCACGTGCAGGCTTTATTAAAATGAGTGTAGTCGTACATGCAGAAGTCAAACACCAGCAAACAGATACAAGAGGGCAAGGCAATAGAGTAATCCAAAACACAGGCTATGGTCAAGGCAGGCAGCAAACGATCATCAAACAAAGAAACAGTCCAGGGTCAAAAACACGGGCAGAGGGCAGAGGGCAGAGGGCAGAGGGCAGAGGGCAGAGGGCAGAGGGCAGAGGGCAGAGGGGGCACGGAGACAAGGTCGAACAAAGGCTAAACAATACTCAGCAATGTGTGTGTGTGAGTGCAGCTTATAAAGGGTCATTGATGGGAAACAGGTGTGAGTGCATGATTGGTTCCTAGGTGAAGGATTGTGGGAAATGTAGTCCAGAGTGAAGTGAATGTGTGTGTGCACACATTGCACACAGAAACAGAGACCTCTGGTGGGGAGTGGAAGGAGACAGCAGTGGGCGGAAACGTGACAATAATAGTGATAGAGACTCAAACATGTAAGGTCACATCATATTTAAAGTTTATTTACAGCTTATTTATATTACATATGATCTGTATATACACTGTAAAAAATATTCTGTAGTTTTTACAAAATAATTTTGGCAGCTGTGGTTGCCAGAATAATTTTGTAAAAAATACAGAAAAACTGTAAACACATTTACAGAACAAACTGTCAATTTTACAGTATAAAGCTGTAATTTACAAACAAGAAAATTTGAATGTAAACAAGTAAATTCAACAATGCACACTACTACTAAAATCTGTTTTGTACCTTTAACATATACTGACAACCACCATAATAATGCAGGTGGTAAAAGAAAAAGCCACATGAAGAATCAGAGTTCAGCACAAAAATTTTTTCCACTGGTTGAAGTATATACTAATGTAAAGAGGGTGCAAAGAGTCATTCACGCAAACACAAAACACCATCATGGTAACCCACAACACTTAAATAATGCAATAAACATTCATTAAACAACAGAAGATGTAACATAAAACCCTAATGTACATAACTGATAACAAAAACTATTAAGAAACATGATTTTTTAAACAAAATACTTTCAAATGTGGAGTGTCACAAAGGGAATTGTGGGAATATCAGTTTACAGTTTTTGACTGTAAATTAAACATTGATTTGTTCTTTTTTACTTCTAAAAATTGTAAAATTTACAGCATTTTACTGTGAAAATTACATAAAATGTCTGGTAAGAGCTTTTACAGTTTTTCCCTGTATATAGTACGGGAACTTACTGTTAACCTATTTACAATTTTTTTCTGTAGCGTTTTTACAATATTTTACTGTTAAAATCACATTCATTTTTTACAGTGTATTAATATTCATTAAAACTAAATGCTTAACTGCTAAACTAAAATTGCTTGTTTGTAATGAATTAATAATAATAATAATAATATATAATAATTATATAAATCATATATAAATCATAAAAAGTAATTATCATGAAAGCCAGACAATTTCATTTTTAAATATTGTTTTACTATAGAGTGACCTTTTATTTGGAGGAAGAGAAACTGGGGGAGTGACTTTATTGTGTTGGATGTGTCAGTGTCAGTTTGCTCACATCTGATTGGCCCAATTTCGGTTTGAGATCTCTGAACCAGAACATAACCTGCCCTGGAGCAGGTTAGCCGTGGTTGTAAGTTACTATAGTGATGAACACCGCTAAAAGCCAACTCACTTTCATGATACCTAAAACCCAGGATTGGCGCAAACTAATCTGAAACTTACCTGGCTATCCAGCTAATCCGGCTTCATGGTACAGGATCCCTGTGTTATATCTTAACACACCTGTGTGTCTAGTTAAGGACAACACATTTTGTGTTACTTTTAACTCAACCAGTGTGTTATTCTTCTTAACACAGGCATAAAATATTTAACACACTAATGTGTGTGTGTGTGTGTGTGTGTGTGTGTGTGAGAGAGAGAGAGAGAGAGAGAGAGATAGAAACAACACCGTGTCCAACACAAAATGTGTTAACTATCATCCAGTCACACTGCTGCTATGTCACTCTGCAAGCCATTAAGCTCATGCCTCTTTCTTCATTGGTGGATGACTTAACACACGAGTTAAACATGTGTTAAAAACAACACAACCTGTGTTATATCTTAACACACTCCTGTGTCTAGTTAAGGACAACACATTTTGTGTTACTTTTAACTCAAACAGTGTGTTATTCTTCTTACACTGTAAAATAGTTTTTGAAGCTTTTTGAAGAATAGGAAAGTGCGGTTTTGGCGGAACCACTTACAAGGCGATCATTTGTTTATATAAAGCATATACATTTACATTTTTTTTCGAAAATAACATTTTTTTTCTGGGCCTGTCCAAATACCCACACTTGTGGTCTTGTCCACTTGAGAGCGTTCGTACGCGACAGGAAGACATTTTAAGAAGAAATTTTAAGTTCCCATAACGTTCTCAGAACATCCCCGCTGGTGTCATGGACGTTGCCATGCCATAACGTTCCCAGAACGTTCAGAGATGGTCACGATGTGTAGTTCTTTTAAGGGTTGGGGGACATTATTTAGTGGACCTTCAGGGAACATTCAGGACATTCTGGGAATGTTTAGGGGACTATTACTGTGGGACATTCCCTCAAGGTCTCTACACATACACCTTTAGGGGACCATCCTAGAATGTTATTTTTTGATCCTATTTAGGTCCTGCTGTCACGTTTACTGAATGTTTTCAGAACCCTTAGCAACATTACAGGAACCTTTAGGGGACCAAACTGCAGCACTTCTTTCACACTGGTTCTTGGTCTGCAGATCTTTAATCAGGTATAAGCACTGTGGCCCGATTTCACAGACAGGGCTTAGCCTAAGCCAGGATTAGACTTTAGTTCAATTAAGATACTTAATTAGGTATTATAAAAGTACACCAGAAAAAAACATTACTGGTGTGCATCTTGAGACAAAACAATGGCACTTAAGCCTTGTCTGTGAAACCAGGGGTGAGTGTTCACACCAAGCGTGCCACGCAAGTCCTGAAAAGTGAAGCCAAAGCATCTTGATTGCCCCCATGTGGTTGGTTCCAGTATAGGTCATAAACCCCGCCCTCTCTATGTAATTTAATGGGATGTGAGACAAACGAAACAACTAAATTACATTTTAAATATTTTTTTCCAAAGATGTTTTTTTTTTTTCATTTTATGTAGTTTTTATCATGCTAATGTAAGTTCAAGTGTTTGTTAAAAAAAAAAAAAAAAAAAGAGAGGTTTTAGTTAGTTTGTGGAATGACATGAGGGTGAGTAATTAATGACAGAATTTTCATTTTTAGGTGAAATAACCCTTTAAAGTCTGTCCCAGCCACTACTTTCTTACCCTAGTGTACCCTAATATGAACCAGGGACAATAATAATGATTTAAAAATACATTTGCAAATAATATTATAATGACGTGTAGTATATCATAATATAGACACAGCCAGTTTTACTCATTGAGAGATTTATTTGTGAGGGAATAATTACCTAATAATTTTATTGGAGTCTTACACACATGATGTACAGATAGTCTATGCCGTCGTGCATTAATTTGAACCGTGACAGCTATTATAGGAGTGGATTGATGAAGCGCAGGAGATGCAGATAACTTGATCTTGACCCTTAAGAAACTTTAATTAATGCTGTCACACAACAAATCTGCTTCAAAGGTAAAATGAAATGAATTGCTAATTACAACATTATAATAAAAATGTAAAGCCTGTACAAATACTAAAAATCATGAATATATCCTAATTGGGAATCAAAAAAAAAAAAAAAAAAAAAATGCACATTTCATTTATCTATTATAACTTTTCATATAAAGGTCCAGAAATTCATCAAGTATTTCATCAGGTGTCTTTTTTAATTATATGATGTCATTACCTTGTTGTCTTGATGCCAGCCAGTAGCTGCATTGCTGATCGTGGTTTCGAGTATCAATACATCTGCCCTTTTCACACGCAGTATTCTCAGACAGTTTAATCCAGATATTTTAATGCAATCCACAAATACATTTGAAGGACCAAATTAGCCAGAGTTCAGTTATCATGATTAGAAGATCTGGCATCTGTCAAATCATCTCAGATATATTAAGCGAGGTACAATAAACAGACCCTGATCTCAATTATCTGCTAGAATCAGACTATTTTTTCATTTCTCAATCAGATTTCAGAATACCTTGCATATATGTGCAGATAGTGTCAAAAGTTTTTAAGATTAAAATATAAAAATATCTACTAACTGGTAGAAAAACTCCAGATATTTCTGTTCCTCTCTGATCACTTCAATCTGATAAACCTGCTCTCTGCTGCATCCTGCTGGACTGGAAGAAATCTCTCCATTGCGCAAGATACACAAGAATGAAAAGTGAAAAAAAACATTGCAAGTTTACTACGGTAATGATGGTAATTTATTAAAAAAAAAAAAAAAAAAAAGGCAAATCAACAAAAGCAGTTTCACAGACACTCAATATCAGAATAATAGGGGTTAATTATTTCAATTATTAAATTATTTTAATGTGATTTTACTGTGACTTCAACACTTCAGACAAACAAAGGAGATGCATGATAATAAGATCATATTAAGTTGCTTATAATGACATGATCAGTGTTTGGGTGTCCTAGATCACCCTAATTCACACTGTGAGAAACTGGATGTTGTGAGTTGATTATATTATATAAGACAATTATGAGATTTTTACATTTCCTTTTATCTGAATATCCACTCTTGGATATTTGTACATGACAGAAAATTATGACAATTATAAAACAAAATCGATATCATGAAAGCGTTTTATATAAAATGAAGGCAGAAACCTCAATCAGTAATCCCAATATGAATGATTCCATAAAATGATGCAAGTAAAAACACAACAAGACAGGATGAACCCTATTTCTCACAAATCCCTTTTCTGTTGTTGGAGCATGGGATATCGTTCCAGTTCAGGACAGGAATTGAAGGCATTATTTCAACACAGTCCTCATTTCTTTCGGCGTCATTTGGCTCACCATTGGACCAAAACCTAAATAACATGTGTCAGATTGTTCAGAACCCCTAAATTTATGAATCAACAATAATCTCAGTAGCAAAATAAACTGTAGTAGAAGTGAAAGTGCAGAAAAGTAAAAGAGAGCAGATTTTTGGTAATGCATTACATCCCAGAAAGTACTGCATAATTAAAACAAATTTACAGCGTACCTTTCAGTAATTATAGTGTACCTAGTACATACATGTAGGTATAAGGGAACAGTATGTAAAGTTTGGGGAATACATTAGTAACAACCAGTAAAATTAGAGAGCAATTTAGCGAGAACATACACTGTGTAGCTTTTTGTAATAATAATGTACCAATACATAAAAGCTTTTTTAAAATTGTGGGGTATATCAGTGCATTTATACAGTATATATATATATATATATATATATATATATATGTATATGTATATATATTTATACAGTATATATATCAAAAGTGCAGCTGTTTTAGTTTGGGCTTCGTGAAGTAAAACTAAAACTATTTCAAATTTATTTATTTATTTTTTTAAATACTGGGGAAATAATGTTCCATGTAGTTACAGGGCAAATACAATAAAAATACATACACAATCTGATATCACTGACTCTGAAACCCTGAAAACAACTTATTTCAAAACAGATTTACAACACTTCTTATTCATTTATTCATTATTTTCATTAACTTTTTATTTCAAATACTACAGTCCTGACAGAGAGTAGCACGTTTTGTCCCTTTCTTTGTTTCTCTTGCTTGTCTTCTTCCTCCTCGTTCCGCTTCTTATTTTTCATTCTTTCCACTGATGAATTTTAAGAAAGAATCCCATGTCTTTTGCTATTCTGTATTATGTTAAAAGTGAAATGTTCTCATAATTTACTAATTTTTGCTTCTGACCAACTGTCACCAGCATGAGAGTAGAGTTCACGTCTGACGTAAACCTTTTTTTTTTTTTTTTTTTGCTTGAACAACAATTACAAAACAGAAAACAAAAATGCCACGGTTAAAGATACAAAAATATAAAACAATATCAAACAAACGAGAGAGTAAATTAAAATAAATAAACAATAAAAGGCTTTGATATTTCACAAAATCTTAAATGTATTAAATAAATTAACAGTTTTAACAGCTTTTTTGTTTGTACTGTCCTTAATAGAAACCATATAATTTTCTAATTCTTTCAATACCACAGAAAAAAGAGACTTCTGCTTACTAAATTTACACCGATGAATATGAAACTTAACAAATATAATCACCAAATTAATAATATATGCCTCATTTTCCAGACTCTTTTCATAATTGAAAATCCAAATATTACATGTTCATATAACAAATGAAAATTGCACATCAATTTGTCATTAATAAATTTAGAAACCTCCCACCATAACCTCTTTGTATACTGACAGTCGTTTGACGTAAACGTGTTGTGAAACGCAAAGTGAAGTGTGACGTAAACGTGTTGTGAAACGCAAAGTGAAGTGTGACGCAAGCGTGCTGTGAAACTCACGCGAGAGCTGGTGTCTCTGTTTTGTTGGTTCCTCATTGTTATTGTCTTATTGTAACGATGGGTCGGCAGAGCGGAGATCCATTTGCAAGCTTTATTAAGAACAGTGTTTACACAGGTAGACAGGGGCAAAGGCAGGAACATAAAGAAGGACAGGCAATGGTCGAGGCAGGCGGCAGACAAACAGTATCGGGTCACAGGCAGAGATCAGGGCAGGCGGCAAACAAACACAGTCCAGGAAACAGGCAAAGATCAGGGCAGGCAGCAAAGGGTCACAGAGAATAAACAGTCCAAACGATAACAGGTAACAGTCCACGGGAAAACGCTCAGAAATGATCACCAAGGCAAATCAAGACTTCGCAAAGGGTGTATGTGTGTGTGTGTCTTAAATAGTCCAGGTAATGATCTGCAGGTGTGTGTGGCAATTGGTGATTGGTGTGGAGTGTGCATGTGATTGGAAGGGAGGATTATGGGAAATGGAGTCCAGGAACTGACAGGAACAGACGGTGATCGTGACATAACGCCCCCCTTCCGGAAGGCGCGTCCTCGCGGCGTAAATGGCACAGATAGGGAGGGGGGGTGGATGCATTGGAGACGTGGACAGGAACAGGGTCTCCAATGCAGATCCAGGAACTCAGGCAGCCACGGTGGGTCATGTGCCACGGGCAACCATGGTGGGTCAGGTTCCACGGGCAGCCACGGCGGGTCAGGTGCCACGGGCAGCCACGGCGGGTCAGGTGCCACGGGCAGCCACGGCGGGTCAGGTGCCACGGGCAGCCACGGCGGGTAAGGTGCCACGGGCGACCACGGCGGGTCAGGTGGCTCGGGCGACCACGGCAGGTCAGGTGGCTCGGGCGACCACGGCAGGTCAGGGTCCGTAGCCGGCCACAGCAGTTCACAGGCAGTTGAAGACCATGGTCGTATAAGGTCCCCACCCGCAAGCTCAAGCAGTTCGGAGGCCGCTGATGATCGCGGCCGTGCAGGGTCCCCACCCACAAGCTCCCCACCCTCAGGTATATGGCCCCCCCCCCCAAAAAGTTCTTGGGGAATTCAACGGAGGCCGTGGCGGTTTCGTAGGTAAGGAGCTCGGGTGGCGCCGGCAGGGCGAGGAGCTCGGCGACGGCCTCCGTGGCCGTATCAGGAAGAGCGGGCTGCTCTGGGACGGCAGCGGGCTGCTCTGGGACTGACTCACAGACTGGAGCGGGCTCTGGGACGGCCTCCGGGCCTACAGC
This sequence comes from Ctenopharyngodon idella, assembly GCF_019924925.1. NCBI lineage: Eukaryota > Metazoa > Chordata > Actinopteri > Cypriniformes > Xenocyprididae > Ctenopharyngodon > Ctenopharyngodon idella. Next base: position 43,403,702 of record NC_067220.1, read on the forward strand.
GGGCTCTGGGACGGCCTCCGGGCCTACAGCGGGCTCTGGGACGGCCTCCGGGCCTACAGCGGGCTCTGGGAAGGCCTCCGGGCCTACAGCGGGCTCTGGGAAGGCCTCCGGGCCTACAGCGGGCTCTGGGAAGGCCTCCGGGCCTTGAGGGATGGAGGAAGCCTTCTTCCTCCTCCTCCTCCTCCTCCGTTTACGTGGTTGAGGCGGTGGCTCTGTGCCTACCTCCTCTGTGGGCGCTGCAGCGGGCTCACGGGTTGGAGCGGACTCACGGACTGGAGCTGGTTCTGGAGTGGACTCACTGGCTGGAACGACCCCTATGTTCCCAGACACTGGCGGGGCGGCCATCTTGCCCGTGGGCACTGGCAAAGCGGCCATCTTGTCCATAGCATCCAGAGAGTTTGAGTGCGTAGCAACCGGCGAGCTTGAGGGCGTAGCAACCGGCGAGCTTGAGGGCGTAGCAACCGGCGAGCTTGAGTGCGTCGCAACCGGCGAGCTTGAGGGCGTCGCAACCGGCGAGCTTGAGGGCGTCGCAACCGACGAACTTGAGGGCGTAGCGGCCAGCGGGCTTGAGTGCGAAGCGGCCAGCGGGCTTGAGTGCGAAGCGGCCGGCGGAGGCTTAGGAATGCCAGCCGCTCGTGCTGAAGTCAGCGGTGGATCAGCCACACTGGACAGCAACCCTCTCCGTTCTCGGACAGATCCAGAGACGGAACGTGACTCTAGAAGAACAGCGGGGACGTGACGTTGTTCTGGAAGATCAGAGGAGACGTGACTTGGCTCACGGAGGTCAACTGTGACTTGACTTGGTTCAGGATAATCAGTGCTGACTTGACTTGGTATTGTAGTAGTGGTGGCCGCCATTTTGTGAGTGTCATCTGGCGCGGCAGCCATTACGCGACCAGACGAGGTGTCGCATTCCTCCGCAACACCCACAGTAAACGGAGAGCCAACATTCAATAAAGCATGATCCAGAAACTGACTTAGAGATGAACGGGGTCCCTCACGAATGAGTTGTGATTTGAGTGGCTGATTAATGCCCTCACAGAAAAAGTCTATCAGCGCACAGTCCGGCAAGTTGGAATGATAAGCAATGTCCAAATATTCCACAACATATTCCTCCAGCGATCGTGAGCCCTGCTTGAGCCCTAATAACAATAATACAAGGTTCCTACCAGACCAGTGTTCATCAGAAAAGCTGCTGGATCGTTGTTTTGGCGAAGTCTTCTGTAACGATGGGTCGGCAGAGCGGAGATCTATTTGCAAGCTTTATTAAGAACAGTGTTTACACAGGTAGACAGGGGCAAAGGCAGGAACATAAAGAAGGACAGGCAATGGTCGAGGCAGGCGGCAGACAAACAGTATCGGGTCACAGGCAGAGATCAGGGCAGGCGGCAAACAAACACAGTCCAGGAAACAGGCAAAGATCAGGGCAGGCAGCAAAGGGTCACAGAGAATAAACAGTCCAAACGATAACAGGTAACAGTCCACGGGAAAACGCTCAGAAATGATCACCAAGGCAAATCAAGACTTCGCAAAGGGTGTATGTGTGTGTGTGTCTTAAATAGTCCAGGTAATGATCTGCAGGTGTGTGTGGCAATTGGTGATTGGTGTGGAGTGTGCATGTGATTGGAAGGGAGGATTATGGGAAATGGAGTCCAGGAACTTACAGGAACAGACGGTGATCGTGACAGTTATAGTTTGTATTATGTTGTAAGCATTATTTAAACAACAACAACAACAAAAAAATGTCATGATGTCATGACTTTTTGTGAGAGTTCCTCAGGGCGTTTATGTCACACTTCAAGTCAAGTGTGAACTCAACCCTCTCATGCACGCGCAGGTGACAGCTGGTCGGAAGGGATAGTCTACAGTTTAAAGAGTTTAAAATATTGTTTTTTTGTTTGTTTTTTTTTACAAACACTTATAGTTTCAGTTCAGAAGACATTGATTCATCCATTCGGTTTGTATGGATTGCCATTGCTAATGCTATATATGCTGTTTGATGCTTCAACTTTTAGGAACCCAAGAGCTTGCATTAGCATCGATTATTTATTTTTCTAAAAACCTTTGTTGTGTTCATCTGAAGAAAGAAAGTCATATAGATCTCGGATGACATGAGGGTAAAAGATGAGTAAATGGTGAGGACTTTAGCATTTGAAATTAAATGTTGATTTAAACAAATAATAAGTGTTGTAAATCTGTTTTGAAATAAGTTATTTTTCAAATAAATGTTTCTGAGTCAGTGATATCAGATTGTGTATGTGTTTTTATTGTACTTACCCTGTAACTACATGAAACAAGAGGGTAACAAGCTCCACTTTAATTTACAGCCCGCAGATTTCACACTTACCCTGTAACTACACGGAACAAGAGTATATTTCCCCAGTATTAAAAAAAAAAAAAAGTTGCTACAGTTTTAGTTTTACTCATCTTGAAACACAGAAGCCCAAACTTAATAAGTGCACTTTTGCTATCAAAAAAAAACAAAACAAAAATACTGTATAAATGCACTGGTTGTCACGAGTGGTAGTATTAAAGCACATGGCGAAGAAGATCCATGCAGGAGACTTTCAATAGAATAATGAAAACAGGAGAAACAAAACTGAGAAACATACTGCAATCATCTATGACGTTAAACAAAGCTAGACCAAGAACAGACAGAAACTGAGGGCTTAAATGTGTGAGGGCAAACAGAGGAGCTGATGAATTAATTACTGACACGTCTGAACTGAACTAACACAATCAATTTGTAACCGTGGAGACAAACGGAGGAAACGAGGATGACTGAAATAACTGAGAAGTAAACTAGAACACAAAGGCAAAAACAAACACAATCCTGACACTGATATGTACCCCGTAATTTTAAAAAAGCCTTTATGTATTGGTACACTATTATTACAAAAAGCTACACAGTGTATGTTCTCGCTAAATTGCTCCCAAATGTAAGATTGTTGTCTATCATAATAGTAGAATAAGTACCCCTTAGGTCTAATATACTGTAAATAATTTGTTAATTTTCCTGGTCGTTATCCCTTTATTCCCCAAACTTTACATATTGTTCCCTTATACCTACACATACGTACTTTATATGTACAATATAATTACTGAAAGTTACGCTGTAAATTCATTTTAATTACGTAGTACTTTCCGGGCTGTAATCTGAAGCGTTACCGAATTTTCTGTGAATAGAATTTATTTATAGGAAGTTGCTTTGCTTGTGGTTGTGTAAGAGGTGTGGCTTCAGATATTTCCTGATGGTTGTGTTGTGAATACTAAACAAATAAATACACAGTGATTTTTAGCACTTACCCTTGTTTCAGTGGTGAATTATCCACCCATTTCATGTTGCCCTCGTTCTCAATGTCAGTCAAACCAATCCACACTCTTATGTCACCCTTGATGAATGAAGTTATGAACCTCTGTGTGTGAATAAAAACAGGAATAAGTGTGATTCTCTCATTCATGAACAGACACTCACACAAACTCACCTGCTTCTCTTCAGTGTTGATAATGACCAGATCAGCTCCTCCTATACATTAAAAAATAAATAAATAAATAAAAAACCTTAAAAAAAGCTCACAAACTGATTTGTACTAACCTTCTTTACAACCTTTTATCTTCACTTCATCACTCAAAGACGTGACTTTGCTTTCTAACTCCAGTTTCTTCGGATTCAAAGCATCGACACTTCCCTGTAACTGGCTTTTCTCAGCAGTGAGATCTTTGACTCTGGTCTCCAGTTGCAGGTTCTTCTGACTGAAACTTTTCTTCAGTTGGTCTTTTTCAGTCATTAGATCAGTGTAATTGTGCTGTAATCTGTTGATGGTCTGATTGAACTCTTCAACTGTGTTCTTGTTACTCTTGAACAGAGATTCTCTCTCTGCTGTGATGGAGATGTGCTGCAGTATGATGAAGACCAGCAGAAGAACACAAATGAGCCCGAGACACACTGTCAACATCACCAAACACCTACTTCCTCCTGACAAACAGAGAGAAAACACACAAATATCAATTAACGACAATGCACTTCATATCATAATGTTTGACGTTGTAAGTTGTAAGTAAGTCTAGAATTGCTACAGTAGACAATAAAATATGTAACCAGAACTTGTTGAAAAATTAAATAGAAAAATAATTCTGTGTTTATACATTTAATATAAAAGAAGAAACATTGATACATTGCTCCTAGAAAACCATTATTTAAATTTTATCTAACACTTCACAAACACAACATTATCTCTGCTTCAAAGTAAACGTTCTGCTTACTTTGCTTTCGAGCTTTTGCTTCAGTCTGGCGGCGAGGTCTCTGTGTTGGAGGTCCTGATCTGTTATAATTATTTCTGCATACACAAAAGGTCCCTTATTCCATTATTTGCTCTAACTTAGTGTTACAGTACAGTATGTGTTCACAGAGGAGGTCTTTAAAATGTGTGTCGTGTTTTTAAACAGTGCTAAACCTACACAGAAGTGGTTTCATTAGTGCAGATAAATATAGATTTCATTCCCACATTGAAGCTCTCTGTAAACTCACAATATAACTGCATGTTTATTACACATTAATGTAGTCAGAGCAGATTTTCTTTTTCTCCAAATTCTTTTCCATGATCATGTTTGCAGCTACAAAAGCCAATGAAAGGAATCTGTGGCTGGTAAAACACCCTAAAACGGGCATAACTGGACCAGTGTATTGATGACAATTACCTGGAAGGTAATTGGGTGACAATATAAGACAAGATAAGTATATAGCCATTTACTCAGTATTTATGTAGGTTTTAGCCATGTGTTCACTAAGATTGAATAAATAAATTAACACCCATTTAACTTTGAGTTGAGATCTGAATGATTATAAGCTCAGAAGATCATACTTTCTTCCCAGGACAGTCAAAACTTCTCTGTTACTGGCATTTGTCATCAGTTAAAGTCAGTAAATCTGATCTTATCAATGATAACAGCTAGAATTAGGTCAAATAGACATTGAGCTGCTTTTGATGGAGCAAGACATGAACACATCTGAGGTTTGGTGGCCCAGATTTCCCTAATTCAACATCGTGAGAAACAGGATGTCATGAGGTGATTATAGAAATGAGAAAACTTTTACATTTTACTTTCATCTGAATATCCACTCATGATATTGTATCAGAGAAAATGATTATTTATTATCACAAAATGAATGAATTGTGTTTTTAAGTTGCTCCACATGACACTCAATGACAGAGAAGATGATCAGATACTGAGACATTGAACTGATCCCTTCATGATTCACAGTTAGTTCACCGGTGTTAAATCAACACCGCTCTGTGTTCATATGGGAACCACCAGCAGGGTGTTAAAGTAACACTGAAGCAGTGTTAGAGTTAGTTAGATACTTAAGTGATTAATGTTTGATTATTGAAGACACCTGATGATAACGAGCAGAATCACTGAAGGAAAGAGAAACACAAGAACTACAACTGACTTCAGCCACAGCCTTAGATGAAATCAACTGAAAAGACATTAAATCTCTCTTATTACTAACCAGACTGACTTTATTTCTGTAATTCATCTACAGTTCTTTTTGAGAATTAACAGGTTTAGATGTTGATGTTTTATTGAAAATGTTTGGTCACCATTATTACCATTACCTAATAAGAGAGATTTAATGTCTTTTCAGTTGATTTCATCTAAGGCTGTGGCTGAAGTCAGTTGTAGTTCTTGTGTTTCTCTTTCCTTCAGTGATTTTGCTCATGATCATCAGGTTTCTTCAACATTCGAACAATTATCACTTAATTAACCACTTAAATATCTAATAAAAGTATCTAAAGTTACTTTAACACCCTGCTGGTGGTTATGAACACCGACCGGTGTTGATTTAAAGGATTAGTCCACTTTCAAATAAAATTTTCCTGATAATTTACTCACCCCCATGTCATTCAAGATGTTTATGTCTTTCTTTCTTCAGTCGAAAAGAAATTAAGGTTTTTGATGAAAACATACCAGGATTATTCTCCTTATAGTGGACTTCAACGGACCCCAAATGGTTGAAGGTCAAAATTACAGTTTCAGTGCAGCTTCAAAGGGCTTTAAACAGACGAGAAATAAGGGTCATATCTAGAGAAATGATCTAAAAAAAAATAAATAAAAATGTATATGCTTTATAAACACAAATGCTCATCTTGCAAGTGCAGACTTCCTTCCGTATTCTTCAAAAAGCTTCCGCTGTATGTCCTACACCTTCCCTATTCAACTTATGGAACTAATGCAGCACCAGTTGCGTTTTACCGTAATTTGAATACGGAAGGCGGTCTGGCTAAAGCTAGATATTTGACATCATAACTTGTTTAAATATGGATATTTCTTTATACAAATGCATCGCTTCACTTCAGAAGGCCTTTATTAACCCCCCGGAGCCGTGTGGAGTATACGTTTATGATGGATGGATGTGGATGGAAGCTTTTTCTTCAGGTCATACTCGTGGGTCCCGTTCACTGCCATTATAAAGCTCAGATGCATCAGGATATTTATTCATATTTCTTTGATTATGTTCATCAGAAAGAAGAAAGTCATATACAACTAGGATGGCTTGAGGGGGAGTAAAGCTTGGGCTAATTTTCATTTGAAAGGAAACCAATCCTTTAACACAGGGGAATTTACTGTGTTACAGCTATTAAACACATGCTTAATTAAGAAAGCAATAAGCTGCGAGGGAGAGATCCATTTGAACTAATTTGTGTAAATACAGTCAATTTTGTCCCTTACATTACGGTTCACAGGTAACTAATACTGGAATTAAATTTCATTATTAATATCTCATCAAGTTATGGTTATTATCTTATGTTTTATTTTCAAAATAAAGTTGGAATTTCATCTTAAAAACAAGAAATCAGGTTTTATACACTGTTGTGGATAGGCATCATGGCTATTTTGGAGAGTCTCATGGGTAAGACAGAAGAAAGTGTCTTGCTCTATCAGTGCATGTAAAACTTGTGAAGTTAGTTTATATAGTTGATAATTGTAACGGAGCGGAACGGGACAACTGAGTGGGAGATCCACGTGCAGGCTTTATTAAAATGAGTGTAGTCGTACATGCAGAAGTCAAACACCAGCAAACAGATACAAGAGGGCAAGGCAATAGAGTAATCCAAAACACAGGCTATGGTCAAGGCAGGCAGCAAACGATCATCAAACAAAGAAACAGTCCAGGGTCAAAAACACGGGCAGAGGGCAGAGGGCAGAGGGCAGAGGGCAGAGGGCAGAGGGCAGAGGGCAGAGGGGGCACGGAGACAAGGTCGAACAAAGGCTAAACAATACTCAGCAATGTGTGTGTGTGAGTGCAGCTTATAAAGGGTCATTGATGGGAAACAGGTGTGAGTGCATGATTGGTTCCTAGGTGAAGGATTGTGGGAAATGTAGTCCAGAGTGAAGTGAATGTGTGTGTGCACACATTGCACACAGAAACAGAGACCTCTGGTGGGGAGTGGAAGGAGACAGCAGTGGGCGGAAACGTGACAATAATAGTGATAGAGACTCAAACATGTAAGGTCACATCATATTTAAAGTTTATTTACAGCTTATTTATATTACATATGATCTGTATATACACTGTAAAAAATATTCTGTAGTTTTTACAAAATAATTTTGGCAGCTGTGGTTGCCAGAATAATTTTGTAAAAAATACAGAAAAACTGTAAACACATTTACAGAACAAACTGTCAATTTTACAGTATAAAGCTGTAATTTACAAACAAGAAAATTTGAATGTAAACAAGTAAATTCAACAATGCACACTACTACTAAAATCTGTTTTGTACCTTTAACATATACTGACAACCACCATAATAATGCAGGTGGTAAAAGAAAAAGCCACATGAAGAATCAGAGTTCAGCACAAAAATTTTTTCCACTGGTTGAAGTATATACTAATGTAAAGAGGGTGCAAAGAGTCATTCACGCAAACACAAAACACCATCATGGTAACCCACAACACTTAAATAATGCAATAAACATTCATTAAACAACAGAAGATGTAACATAAAACCCTAATGTACATAACTGATAACAAAAACTATTAAGAAACATGATTTTTTAAACAAAATACTTTCAAATGTGGAGTGTCACAAAGGGAATTGTGGGAATATCAGTTTACAGTTTTTGACTGTAAATTAAACATTGATTTGTTCTTTTTTACTTCTAAAAATTGTAAAATTTACAGCATTTTACTGTGAAAATTACATAAAATGTCTGGTAAGAGCTTTTACAGTTTTTCCCTGTATATAGTACGGGAACTTACTGTTAACCTATTTACAATTTTTTTCTGTAGCGTTTTTACAATATTTTACTGTTAAAATCACATTCATTTTTTACAGTGTATTAATATTCATTAAAACTAAATGCTTAACTGCTAAACTAAAATTGCTTGTTTGTAATGAATTAATAATAATAATAATAATATATAATAATTATATAAATCATATATAAATCATAAAAAGTAATTATCATGAAAGCCAGACAATTTCATTTTTAAATATTGTTTTACTATAGAGTGACCTTTTATTTGGAGGAAGAGAAACTGGGGGAGTGACTTTATTGTGTTGGATGTGTCAGTGTCAGTTTGCTCACATCTGATTGGCCCAATTTCGGTTTGAGATCTCTGAACCAGAACATAACCTGCCCTGGAGCAGGTTAGCCGTGGTTGTAAGTTACTATAGTGATGAACACCGCTAAAAGCCAACTCACTTTCATGATACCTAAAACCCAGGATTGGCGCAAACTAATCTGAAACTTACCTGGCTATCCAGCTAATCCGGCTTCATGGTACAGGATCCCTGTGTTATATCTTAACACACCTGTGTGTCTAGTTAAGGACAACACATTTTGTGTTACTTTTAACTCAACCAGTGTGTTATTCTTCTTAACACAGGCATAAAATATTTAACACACTAATGTGTGTGTGTGTGTGTGTGTGTGTGAGAGAGAGAGAGAGAGAGAGATAGAAACAACACTGTGTCCAACACAAAATGTGTTAACTATCATCCAGTCACACTGCTGCTATGTCACTCTGCAAGCCATTAAGCTCATGCCTCTTTCTTCATTGGTGCATGACTTAACACGCGAGTTAAACACGTGTTAAAAACAACACAACCTGTGTTATACCTTAACACACTCCTGTGTCTAATTAAGGACAACACATTTTGTGTTACTTTTAACTCAAACAGTGTGTTATTGTTCTTACACTGTAAAATAGTTTTTGAAGCTTTTTGAAGAATAGGAAAGTGCGGTTTTGGCGGAACCACTTACAAGGCGATCATTTGTTTATATAAAGCATATACATTTACATTTTTTTTCGAAAATAACATTTTTTTTCTGGGCCTGTCCAAATACCCACACTTGTGGTCTTGTCCACTTGAGAGCGTTCGTACGCGACAGGAAGACATTTTAAGAAGAAATTTTAAGTTCCCATAACGTTCTCAGAACATCCCCGCTGGTGTCATGGACGTTGCCATGCCATAACGTTCCCAGAACGTTCAGAGATGGTCACGATGTGTAGTTCTTTTAAGGGTTGGGGGACATTATTTAGTGGACCTTCAGGGAACATTCAGGACATTCTGGGAATGTTTAGGGGACTATTACTGTGGGACATTCCCTCAAGGTCTCTACACATACACCTTTAGGGGACCATCCTAGAATGTTATTTTTTGATCCTATTTAGGTCCTGCTGTCACGTTTACTGAATGTTTTCAGAACCCTTAGCAACATTACAGGAACCTTTAGGGGACCAAACTGCAGCACTTCTTTCACACTGGTTCTTGGTCTGCAGATCTTTAATCAGGTATAAGCACTGTGGCCCGATTTCACAGACAGGGCTTAGCCTAAGCCAGGATTAGACTTTAGTTCAATTAAGATACTTAATTAGGTATTATAAAAGTACACCAGAAAAAAACATTACTGGTGTGCATCTTGAGACAAAACAATGGCACTTAAGCCTTGTCTGTGAAACCAGGGGTGAGTGTTCACACCAAGCGTGCCACGCAAGTCCTGAAAAGTGAAGCCAAAGCATCTTGATTGCCCCCATGTGGTTGGTTCCAGTATAGGTCATAAACCCCGCCCTCTCTATGTAATTTAATGGGATGTGAGACAAACGAAACAACTAAATTACATTTTAAATATTTTTTTCCAAAGATGTTTTTTTTTTTTCATTTTATGTAGTTTTTATCATGCTAATGTAAGTTCAAGTGTTTGTTAAAAAAAAAAAAAAAAAAAAGAGAGGTTTTAGTTAGTTTGTGGAATGACATGAGGGTGAGTAATTAATGACAGAATTTTCATTTTTAGGTGAAATAACCCTTTAAAGTCTGTCCCAGCCACTACTTTCTTACCCTAGTGTACCCTAATATGAACCAGGGACAATAATAATGATTTAAAAATACATTTGCAAATAATATTATAATGACGTGTAGTATATCATAATATAGACACAGCCAGTTTTACTCATTGAGAGATTTATTTGTGAGGGAATAATTACCTAATAATTTTATTGGAGTCTTACACACATGATGTACAGATAGTCTATGCCGTCGTGCATTAATTTGAACCGTGACAGCTATTATAGGAGTGGATTGATGAAGCGCAGGAGATGCAGATAACTTGATCTTGACCCTTAAGAAACTTTAATTAATGCTGTCACACAACAAATCTGCTTCAAAGGTAAAATGAAATGAATTGCTAATTACAACATTATAATAAAAATGTAAAGCCTGTACAAATACTAAAAATCATGAATATATCCTAATTGGGAATCAAAAAAAAAAAAAAAAAATGCACATTTCATTTATCTATTATAACTTTTCATATAAAGGTCCAGAAATTCATCAAGTATTTCATCAGGTGTCTTTTTTAATTATATGATGTCATTACCTTGTTGTCTTGATGCCAGCCAGTAGCTGCATTGCTGATCGTGGTTTCGAGTATCAATACATCTGCCCTTTTCACACGCAGTATTCTCAGACAGTTTAATCCAGATATTTTAATGCAATCCACAAATACATTTGAAGGACCAAATTAGCCAGAGTTCAGTTATCATGATTAGAAGATCTGGCATCTGTCAAATCATCTCAGATATATTAAGCGAGGTACAATAAACAGACCCTGATCTCAATTATCTGCTAGAATCAGACTATTTTTTCATTTCTCAATCAGATTTCAGAATACCTTGCATATATGTGCAGATAGTGTCAAAAGTTTTTAAGATTAAAATATAAAAATATCTACTAACTGGTAGAAAAACTCCAGATATTTCTGTTCCTCTCTGATCACTTCAATCTGATAAACCTGCTCTCTGCTGCATCCTGCTGGACTGGAAGAAATCTCTCCATTGCGCAAGATACACAAGAATGAAAAGTGAAAAAAAACATTGCAAGTTTACTACGGTAATGATGGTAATTTATTAAAAAAAAAAAAAAAAAAAAAGGCAAATCAACAAAAGCAGTTTCACAGACACTCAATATCAGAATAATAGGGGTTAATTATTTCAATTATTAAATTATTTTAATGTGATTTTACTGTGACTTCAACACTTCAGACAAACAAAGGAGATGCATGATAATAAGATCATATTAAGTTGCTTATAATGACATGATCAGTGTTTGGGTGTCCTAGATCACCCTAATTCACACTGTGAGAAACTGGATGTTGTGAGTTGATTATATTATATAAGACAATTATGAGATTTTTACATTTCCTTTTATCTGAATATCCACTCTTGGATATTTGTACATGACAGAAAATTATGACAATTATAAAACAAAATCGATATCATGAAAGCGTTTTATATAAAATGAAGGCAGAAACCTCAATCAGTAATCCCAATATGAATGATTCCATAAAATGATGCAAGTAAAAACACAACAAGACAGGATGAACCCTATTTCTCACAAATCCCTTTTCTGTTGTTGGAGCATGGGATATCGTTCCAGTTCAGGACAGGAATTGAAGGCATTATTTCAACACAGTCCTCATTTCTTTCGGCGTCATTTGGCTCACCATTGGACCAAAACCTAAATAACATGTGTCAGATTGTTCAGAACCCCTAAATTTATGAATCAACAATAATCTCAGTAGCAAAATAAACTGTAGTAGAAGTGAAAGTGCAGAAAAGTAAAAGAGAGCAGATTTTTGGTAATGCATTACATCCCAGAAAGTACTGCATAATTAAAACAAATTTACAGCGTACCTTTCAGTAATTATAGTGTACCTAGTACATACATGTAGGTATAAGGGAACAGTATGTAAAGTTTGGGGAATACATTAGTAACAACCAGTAAAATTAGAGAGCAATTTAGCGAGAACATACACTGTGTAGCTTTTTGTAATAATAATGTACCAATACATAAAAGCTTTTTTAAAATTGTGGGGTATATCAGTGCATTTATACAGTATATATATATATATATATATATATATATATGTATATGTATATATATTTATACAGTATATATATCAAAAGTGCAGCTGTTTTAGTTTGGGCTTCGTGAAGTAAAACTAAAACTATTTCAAATTTATTTATTTATTTTTTTAAATACTGGGGAAATAATGTTCCATGTAGTTACAGGGCAAATACAATAAAAATACATACACAATCTGATATCACTGACTCTGAAACCCTGAAAACAACTTATTTCAAAACAGATTTACAACACTTCTTATTCATTTATTCATTATTTTCATTAACTTTTTATTTCAAATACTACAGTCCTGACAGAGAGTAGCACGTTTTGTCCCTTTCTTTGTTTCTCTTGCTTGTCTTCTTCCTCCTCGTTCCGCTTCTTATTTTTCATTCTTTCCACTGATGAATTTTAAGAAAGAATCCCATGTCTTTTGCTATTCTGTATTATGTTAAAAGTGAAATGTTCTCATAATTTACTAATTTTTGCTTCTGACCAACTGTCACCAGCATGAGAGTAGAGTTCACGTCTGACGTAAACCTTTTTTTTTTTTTTTTTTTGCTTGAACAACAATTACAAAACAGAAAACAAAAATGCCACGGTTAAAGATACAAAAATATAAAACAATATCAAACAAACGAGAGAGTAAATTAAAATAAATAAACAATAAAAGGCTTTGATATTTCACAAAATCTTAAATGTATTAAATAAATTAACAGTTTTAACAGCTTTTTTGTTTGTACTGTCCTTAATAGAAACCATATAATTTTCTAATTCTTTCAATACCACAGAAAAAAGAGACTTCTGCTTACTAAATTTACACCGATGAATATGAAACTTAACAAATATAATCACCAAATTAATAATATATGCCTCATTTTCCAGACTCTTTTCATAATTGAAAATCCAAATATTACATGTTCATATAACAAATGAAAATTGCACATCAATTTGTCATTAATAAATTTAGAAACCTCCCACCATAACCTCTTTGTATACTGACAGTCGTTTGACGTAAACGTGTTGTGAAACGCAAAGTGAAGTGTGACGTAAACGTGTTGTGAAACGCAAAGTGAAGTGTGACGCAAGCGTGCTGTGAAACTCACGCGAGAGCTGGTGTCTCTGTTTTGTTGGTTCCTCATTGTTATTGTCTTATTGTAACGATGGGTCGGCAGAGCGGAGATCCATTTGCAAGCTTTATTAAGAACAGTGTTTACACAGGTAGACAGGGGCAAAGGCAGGAACATAAAGAAGGACAGGCAATGGTCGAGGCAGGCGGCAGACAAACAGTATCGGGTCACAGGCAGAGATCAGGGCAGGCGGCAAACAAACACAGTCCAGGAAACAGGCAAAGATCAGGGCAGGCAGCAAAGGGTCACAGAGAATAAACAGTCCAAACGATAACAGGTAACAGTCCACGGGAAAACGCTCAGAAATGATCACCAAGGCAAATCAAGACTTCGCAAAGGGTGTATGTGTGTGTGTGTCTTAAATAGTCCAGGTAATGATCTGCAGGTGTGTGTGGCAATTGGTGATTGGTGTGGAGTGTGCATGTGATTGGAAGGGAGGATTATGGGAAATGGAGTCCAGGAACTGACAGGAACAGACGGTGATCGTGACATAACGCCCCCCTTCCGGAAGGCGCGTCCTCGCGGCGTAAATGGCACAGATAGGGAGGGGGGGTGGATGCATTGGAGACGTGGACAGGAACAGGGTCTCCAATGCAGATCCAGGAACTCAGGCAGCCACGGTGGGTCATGTGCCACGGGCAACCATGGTGGGTCAGGTTCCACGGGCAGCCACGGCGGGTCAGGTGCCACGGGCAGCCACGGCGGGTCAGGTGCCACGGGCAGCCACGGCGGGTCAGGTGCCACGGGCAGCCACGGCGGGTAAGGTGCCACGGGCGACCACGGCGGGTCAGGTGGCTCGGGCGACCACGGCAGGTCAGGTGGCTCGGGCGACCACGGCAGGTCAGGGTCCGTAGCCGGCCACAGCAGTTCACAGGCAGTTGAAGACCATGGTCGTATAAGGTCCCCACCCGCAAGCTCAAGCAGTTCGGAGGCCGCTGATGATCGCGGCCGTGCAGGGTCCCCACCCACAAGCTCCCCACCCTCAGGTATATGGCCCCCCCCCCCAAAAAGTTCTTGGGGAATTCAACGGAGGCCGTGGCGGTTTCGTAGGTAAGGAGCTCGGGTGGCGCCGGCAGGGCGAGGAGCTCGGCGACGGCCTCCGTGGCCGTATCAGGAAGAGCGGGCTGCTCTGGGACGGCAGCGGGCTGCTCTGGGACTGACTCACAGACTGGAGCGGGCTCTGGGACGGCCTCCGGGCCTACAGCGGGCTCTGGGACGGCCTCCGGGCCTACAGCGGGCTCTGGGACGGCCTCCGGGCCTACAGCGGGCTCTGGGAAGGCCTCCGGGCCTACAGCGGGCTCTGGGAAGGCCTCCGGGCCTACAGCGGGCTCTGGGAAGGCCTCCGGGCCTTGAGGGATGGAGGAAGCCTTCTTCCTCCTCCTCCTCCTCCTCCGTTTACGTGGTTGAGGCGGTGGCTCTGTGCCTACCTCCTCTGTGGGCGCTGCAGCGGGCTCACGGGTTGGAGCGGACTCACGGACTGGAGCTGGTTCTGGAGTGGACTCACTGGCTGGAACGACCCCTATGTTCCCAGACACTGGCGGGGCGGCCATCTTGCCCGTGGGCACTGGCAAAGCGGCCATCTTGTCCATAGCATCCAGAGAGTTTGAGTGCGTAGCAACCGGCGAGCTTGAGGGCGTAGCAACCGGCGAGCTTGAGGGCGTAGCAACCGGCGAGCTTGAGTGCGTCGCAACCGGCGAGCTTGAGGGCGTCGCAACCGGCGAGCTTGAGGGCGTCGCAACCGACGAACTTGAGGGCGTAGCGGCCAGCGGGCTTGAGTGCGAAGCGGCCAGCGGGCTTGAGTGCGAAGCGGCCGGCGGAGGCTTAGGAATGCCAGCCGCTCGTGCTGAAGTCAGCGGTGGATCAGCCACACTGGACAGCAACCCTCTCCGTTCTCGGACAGATCCAGAGACGGAACGTGACTCTAGAAGAACAGCGGGGACGTGACGTTGTTCTGGAAGATCAGAGGAGACGTGACTTGGCTCACGGAGGTCAACTGTGACTTGACTTGGTTCAGGATAATCAGTGCTGACTTGACTTGGTATTGTAGTAGTGGTGGCCGCCATTTTGTGAGTGTCATCTGGCGCGGCAGCCATTACGCGACCAGACGAGGTGTCGCATTCCTCCGCAACACCCACAGTAAACGGAGAGCCAACATTCAATAAAGCATGATCCAGAAACTGACTTAGAGATGAACGGGGTCCCTCACGAATGAGTTGTGATTTGAGTGGCTGATTAATGCCCTCACAGAAAAAGTCTATCAGCGCACAGTCCGGCAAGTTGGAATGATAAGCAATGTCCAAATATTCCACAACATATTCCTCCAGCGATCGTGAGCCCTGCTTGAGCCCTAATAACAATAATACAAGGTTCCTACCAGACCAGTGTTCATCAGAAAAGCTGCTGGATCGTTGTTTTGGCGAAGTCTTCTGTAACGATGGGTCGGCAGAGCGGAGATCTATTTGCAAGCTTTATTAAGAACAGTGTTTACACAGGTAGACAGGGGCAAAGGCAGGAACATAAAGAAGGACAGGCAATGGTCGAGGCAGGCGGCAGACAAACAGTATCGGGTCACAGGCAGAGATCAGGGCAGGCGGCAAACAAACACAGTCCAGGAAACAGGCAAAGATCAGGGCAGGCAGCAAAGGGTCACAGAGAATAAACAGTCCAAACGATAACAGGTAACAGTCCACGGGAAAACGCTCAGAAATGATCACCAAGGCAAATCAAGACTTCGCAAAGGGTGTATGTGTGTGTGTGTCTTAAATAGTCCAGGTAATGATCTGCAGGTGTGTGTGGCAATTGGTGATTGGTGTGGAGTGTGCATGTGATTGGAAGGGAGGATTATGGGAAATGGAGTCCAGGAACTTACAGGAACAGACGGTGATCGTGACAGTTATAGTTTGTATTATGTTGTAAGCATTATTTAAACAACAACAACAACAAAAAAATGTCATGATGTCATGACTTTTTGTGAGAGTTCCTCAGGGCGTTTATGTCACACTTCAAGTCAAGTGTGAACTCAACCCTCTCATGCACGCGCAGGTGACAGCTGGTCGGAAGGGATAGTCTACAGTTTAAAGAGTTTAAAATATTGTTTTTTTGTTTGTTTTTTTTTACAAACACTTATAGTTTCAGTTCAGAAGACATTGATTCATCCATTCGGTTTGTATGGATTGCCATTGCTAATGCTATATATGCTGTTTGATGCTTCAACTTTTAGGAACCCAAGAGCTTGCATTAGCATCGATTATTTATTTTTCTAAAAACCTTTGTTGTGTTCATCTGAAGAAAGAAAGTCATATAGATCTCGGATGACATGAGGGTAAAAGATGAGTAAATGGTGAGGACTTTAGCATTTGAAATTAAATGTTGATTTAAACAAATAATAAGTGTTGTAAATCTGTTTTGAAATAAGTTATTTTTCAAATAAATGTTTCTGAGTCAGTGATATCAGATTGTGTATGTGTTTTTATTGTACTTACCCTGTAACTACATGAAACAAGAGGGTAACAAGCTCCACTTTAATTTACAGCCCGCAGATTTCACACTTACCCTGTAACTACACGGAACAAGAGTATATTTCCCCAGTATTAAAAAAAAAAAAAAGTTGCTACAGTTTTAGTTTTACTCATCTTGAAACACAGAAGCCCAAACTTAATAAGTGCACTTTTGCTATCAAAAAAAAACAAAACAAAAATACTGTATAAATGCACTGGTTGTCACGAGTGGTAGTATTAAAGCACATGGCGAAGAAGATCCATGCAGGAGACTTTCAATAGAATAATGAAAACAGGAGAAACAAAACTGAGAAACATACTGCAATCATCTATGACGTTAAACAAAGCTAGACCAAGAACAGACAGAAACTGAGGGCTTAAATGTGTGAGGGCAAACAGAGGAGCTGATGAATTAATTACTGACACGTCTGAACTGAACTAACACAATCAATTTGTAACCGTGGAGACAAACGGAGGAAACGAGGATGACTGAAATAACTGAGAAGTAAACTAGAACACAAAGGCAAAAACAAACACAATCCTGACACTGATATGTACCCCGTAATTTTAAAAAAGCCTTTATGTATTGGTACACTATTATTACAAAAAGCTACACAGTGTATGTTCTCGCTAAATTGCTCCCAAATGTAAGATTGTTGTCTATCATAATAGTAGAATAAGTACCCCTTAGGTCTAATATACTGTAAATAATTTGTTAATTTTCCTGGTCGTTATCCCTTTATTCCCCAAACTTTACATATTGTTCCCTTATACCTACACATACGTACTTTATATGTACAATATAATTACTGAAAGTTACGCTGTAAATTCATTTTAATTACGTAGTACTTTCCGGGCTGTAATCTGAAGCGTTACCGAATTTTCTGTGAATAGAATTTATTTATAGGAAGTTGCTTTGCTTGTGGTTGTGTAAGAGGTGTGGCTTCAGATATTTCCTGATGGTTGTGTTGTGAATACTAAACAAATAAATACACAGTGATTTTTAGCACTTACCCTTGTTTCAGTGGTGAATTATCCACCCATTTCATGTTGCCCTCGTTCTCAATGTCAGTCAAACCAATCCACACTCTTATGTCACCCTTGATGAATGAAGTTATGAACCTCTGTGTGTGAATAAAAACAGGAATAAGTGTGATTCTCTCATTCATGAACAGACACTCACACAAACTCACCTGCTTCACTTCAGTGTTGATAATGACCAGATCAGCTCCTCGATCCCTGCAGTACTGCCTGCTCTCAGACCAGCTCTTCGACTCATTGGACATGAAGAATCTGCCATTTCCTTTCAATAAATACGAACAATTTTATTTATTGTGTTGGAAAGTGCAACTATATAAATATATATATATATATATATATATATAGACAAATGATATATATATAGATCATTTTCTACAAACCCTGTTCATATAACTTCCTTAGTTCATTCTCTAACTCCAGTTTCTTCTGACTCAAAGAGTTGAAACTGTTCTGTAACTGGCTTTTCTCAGCAGAGAGATCATTGACTCTGGTCTCCAGCTCCAGTTTCTTCTGACTCAAAGAGTTGAAACTGTTCTGTAACTGGCTTTTCTCAGCAGAGAGATCATTGACTCTGGTCTCCAGCTCCAGTTTCTTCTGACTCAAAGAGTTGAAGCTGTTCTGTAACTGGCTTTTCTCAGCAGAGAGATCTTTGACTCTGGTCTCCAGCTCCAGTTTCTTCTGACTCAAAGAGTTGAAGCTGTTCTGTAACTGGCTTTTCTCAGCAGTGAGATCTTTGACTCTGGTCTCCAGCTCCAGTTTCTTCTGACTCAAAGAGTTGAAGCTGTTCTGTAACTGGCTTTTCTCAGCAGAGAGATCATTGACTCTGGTCTCCAGCTCCAGTTTCTTCTGACTCAAAGAGTTGAAGCTGTTCTGTAACTGGTTTTTCTCAGCAGAGAGATCATTGACTCTGGTCTCCAGCTCCAGTTTCTTCTGACTCAAAGAGTTGAAGCTGTTCTGTAACTGGCTTTTCTCAGCAGTGAGATCTTTGACTCTGGTCTCCAGCTCCAGTTTCTTCTGACTCAAAGAGTTGAAGCTGTTCTGTAACTGGCTTTTCTCAGCAGTGAGATCTTTGACTCTGGTCTCCAGTTCCAGTTTCTTCTGACTCAGAGAGTTGAAGTTGTTCTTCAGTTGGTCTTTTTCAGTCATTAGATCAGTGTAATTGTGCTGTAAGCTGTTGATGGTCTGATTAAACTCTTCAGCTGTGTTCTTGTAACTCTTGAACAGAGATTCTCTCTCTGCTGTGATGGAGATGTGCTGCAGTATGATGAAGACCAGCAGAAGAACACAAATGAGCCCGAGACACACTGTCATCAACACCAAACATCTACTACCTCCTGACAAACAAGACAGAAACACAAATATCAGCAAATACCCTTCATATTAAAAGAAATTAAGCCTTTCAACCTTTTTTCAGTAATCTACCTTTGTCTTATTGTGCTTTCATATTCCTTTACAAGACAAACATTGCTATACGGACAAATATCTAAAGATAAACATATTGAAAAAGTAAAGTAAATGAATACATTAAATATATAAGCAGTTGAACTTGTACGTGACACTTCCTCAAACATTAGTGACACCAATAACAGCACCATCTGCGACACCATTTCTACTTTCTACTTACTGTGCTTTTGATCTTTCCCTTCTGTTCGAGGTCCAGTTTTGTCCTCTATAGGCCTATCTCTGCGTTCAACATTTTGATAAATGTCCTCTAAATCCATTATTAGCTGTGTCTGACAGTACGTCTTCACAAAATGAGGTGTGGTCTTTAGAATGATGAGTAGTGTTTTTACATTACTGTTAAACCTTCACAGGAAGTGGTTTCATTTCACACTGGCCTTCAAAAAGAATAAAGACTTGCAGACCAACTCAGAAACTCTCTGCAGACTCATATGACTGTGTTTGTGTATTGAACATTCAAGAACATGTTATCAGCTTCAGAAACCAACAAGAGGAATCGGGGGACAGGTCTATGGAAATGGTCAATTTAACAAACAAAACAAAGCGCACTAAAGTCTCTGGAATCACTAAACAGAAAGTGAGGCTTCGGGTGAATTCCAATTATAACATTCTTACTTTTCTGTAAAGATTTAATGATCTTCAAAACTCATATGTAACAAAAACTATGTAATCTTTTGAAGGTATTCTTTGATGATAAACCCCTTGTGTAATATTTTATTTGTGTATTTAATTTCTTTTTTTTTTTTCTTTTTTAATGTTTCTTTAGGTTTATGTTGTTTATTTATTCTTTGTTTGCTGTTATTTGGACTCCTTGGAATTCTTTGTCTTATTGAGGCTTGTTTGACATTTTGTGTGTTCTTTCGAGCAATAATAATAATAATAATAATAATAATAATAATAAATAATTTCCAATAAGAAGTGCATTATCATCTCCAAACAAACTGCTGTGGGTTTATGGTGGTTTTTAACAATTTTATTCAAAAAGATATCAATACAACTCAAAAGCAGTTTCACATACACTTAGTTTAAGAATAGCTGAGTGAATCAGGGCAATCTAGGGCACTTTAGACCATATTCTGTAATTTATTGTGATTGTCACCTCAACTCTTCAGACAAACAAATGAGATGCACGATAACAGCTAGAAATAGATCTGCTTGTGATGGAGCAAGACATCAGGTGTTTGGTGTGCCACATTAGCCACTGTACTAGATTACCCCCGTGAGAAACAGGATGCTGTGAGTTTATTACAGGAATAAGAAAATAATGACGATTTTACATTTCCTTTAATCTGAATATCGACTTTGTATATTATAAAAAATTATGAAATAAAATTAATATCAAGTGGTTTCAATAAAATGAAAGTAGTGGATTATTTTAAAAAGCAGGAACCTCAATTATAAGTTTTGTGACCACAGTAAGAATGATTCCATAAGATAACAGTAAAAGCATAACAAGGACGAACTCTATTTCTCACAAATTGCTTTTTTCTCATTGAACATGGAGCATCATTCCAGCTGGTCAGGTCTGAAGAAGAAAAAAAAAGACTTCAGTTCAACACAGTCCTCCCCCCCAAACTGGTCATTTGGTTCACCCCTGGACCAAAACCTGAAGAAAATATAACAGATCTCAGTTATTTCTATTACCCAAAAGTTCATTCAGCAACCAAGAAATGATATTACATTTACTTTATGCAGATGCTTTTAAACAAAGTGGCAAATAAGTAACAAGAATCAAAAAAGAAAAGCATCACAATCAATTCATGAAACAACAAACTCACAGTTCCGCAATGAAAAAAACTGAAGAAGCACAGAAACTAGAGCAGAATGAAACATAGTGTGGCCCAGAAGATGTAATAATTTAATTTAATTTCAAGGAGATTTTTTTTATTTTTTTTTTTTTATAGGAAGAGTCTTATATAGTTGTGATGCTTCAATGCATGTGGAATGTTTTAAAATGTTTTCTGAAGGTTGTGATGGTCTTATTTTTAAAATACTCAAAAAAAAAATAAAAAATTGCTAGGTTATTTTTTCAACCCAAACAACGGTTGGGTCATTTTTTATAGTCATATTTTTCAGTTTGTGTAGTTTTGCAGTTGAGTTATAAATATTTAGCATTTTCGCTGTTTTCATCCTCTTCAGGACAGAGCAGTTCACGGCAGCGCTGTATTGGTGTATTTCTTCTGTGAAATACAGTTTCGTGTACGTTTTATTTAATCTATAAAATAGTTGCTGTGCTGTAAATCCATTAATTTTATGCAAAGTGACATACAGGGATGCGATGTGAGTCACCTAAATGAGTGTCGCATCGGTCTTTTCGCATGATGGAAATCCCTGATGCCTTGCATAAAAAAGAAATGATTTTATTCGTAAAAATACTGAATCTAAACACTTTGGATTTTTAAAAATATGTTCTCAGAACTCAGCACTGTGTGTTTATGAGCAGGTTATGGAGTCAGTCACAGCATATACTGGTTGATTACACTTTAATTAGTTTTAAATGTTTAATTATTTACTTCTATAATGTTTGTTAAACATTTAAATGTAGGTAACATTGTATAAAAACAATGGTATAAAATGCTGTAAATGCTGTATGTACTATACTATAGTATTATTGTAAAAATAAATTAATAAAATCAACCCATTATGCAGGGTTAATTAAACAACCCAACTTGCTGGATAAGATTAGCCCAACATGTGCTCAGTCCTATATACAAACAACCCATTGGTTGTTTTTAGAGTGTGAGAAATCCTTAGTGATTTTCTGTGAGTGTTTTGTCACTTACCCTTGTTTCAGTGTTGAATTATCCACCCATTTCATGTTGCCCTCGTTCTCAATGTCAGACAAACCAATCCACGCACTTTCCTTGACTAATGAAGATATGTGTCTCGGTGTGTGAATAAAAACAGGAATAAGTGTGATTCTCTCATTCATGAACAGACTCTCACACAAACTCACCTGTTTCTCTTCAGTGTTGATAATGACCAGATCAGCTCCTCGATCCCTGCAGTACTGCCTGCTCTCAGACCAGCTCTTCCTCTCACTGGATATGAACAAATCATCTGGACCCCACAGATATCCTAATAGAAACTGAACTTTTTAATACTGTATACATTAAAAAATAAATAAATAAAAAAAAATTTAAAAAAGCTCACAAACTGATTTGTACTAACCTTCTTTACAACCTTTTATCTTCACTTCATCACTCAAAGACGTGACTTTGCTTTCTAACTCCAGTTTCTTCTGATTCAAAGCATCGACACTTCCCTGTAACTGGCTTTTCTCAGCAGTGAGATCTTTGACTCTGGTCTCCAGTTGCAGGTTCTTCTGACTGAAACTTTTCTTCAGTTGGTCTTTTTCAGTCATTAGATCAGTGTAATTGTGCTGTAAGCTGTTGATGGTCTGATTGAACTCTTCAGCTGTGTTCTTGTAACTCTTGAACAGAGATTCTCTCTCTGCTGTGATGGAGATGTGCTGCACTATGATGGAGACCAGCAGAACAACACAAATGAGCCCGAGACACACTGTCATCAACACCAAACACCTACTTCCTCCTGACAAACAGAGAGAAAACACACAAATATCAATTAACGACAATACACTTCATATCATAATGTTACCAGAACTTGTTGAAAAATTAAATAGAAAAATAATTCTGTGTTTATACATTTAATATAAAAGAAGAAACGTTGATACATTGCTCCTAGAAAACCATTATTTAAATTTTATTAAACACTTCACAAACACAACATTATCTCTGCTTCAAAGTAAACGTTCTGCTTACTTTGCTTTCGAGCTTTTGCTTCAGTCTGGCGGCGAGGTCTCTGTGTTGGAGGTCCTGATCTGTTATAATTATTTCTGCATACACAAAAGGTCCCTTATTCCATTATTTGCTCTAACTTAGTGTTACAGTACAGTATGTGTTCACAGAGGAGGTCTTTAAAATGTGTGTCGTGTTTTTAAACAGTGCTAAACCTACACAGGAAGTGGTTTCATTAGTGCAGATAAATATAGATTTCATTCCCACATTGAAGCTCTCTGTAAACTCACAATATAACTGCATGTTTATTACACATTAATGTAGTCAGAGCAGATTTTCTTTTTCTCCAAATTCTTTTCCATGATCATGTTTGCAGCTACAAAAGCCAATGAAAGGAATCTGTGGCTGGTAAAACACCCTAAAACGGGCATAACTGGACCAGTGTATTGATGACAATTACCTGGAAGGTAATTGGGTGACAATATAAGACAAGATAAGTATATAGCCATTTACTCAGTATTTATGTAGGTTTTAGCCATGTGTTCACTAAGATTGAATAAATAAATGAACACCCCTTTAACTTTGAGTTGAGATCTGAATGATTATAAGCTCAGAAGATCATACTTTCAGGTCAGATGGGGCTCTAGAAGGTCTGATGAGACGAGATGAGACTCTGGAATGTTAGCGGAGACGTGACCTGACCCTGGACGATCAGCGGAGATGTGACGTGACTCTGGACGATTAACTGTGACTTGACTGGGCTCACGAAGATCAACTGTGACTGGACTTGGCTTAGGAAGATCCACTGTGACTTGACTTGGCTCAGAAAGATCAACTTTGACTTGATTTGGTGTTGTGGTGGCCGCCATTTTGTGAGTGGGTTCTAGCGCAGCCACCATTAAAGGCACTGGAGTTATGTCGCATTCCTCCGCGACCCCCACAGTGAAAAGAGAGCCAGTTAGCATTAGAGCAAAATCCAAAAATTCAATAAGTGATCCTCGAGGACCATGCATGATTAAATAATCTTGCAGTGGTGTGTTTAATCCATGACAGAAGAAATCAATGAGAACAAAGTCAGGCAAGTCAGATGAATGTGCAATGTCCAGAAACTTTTGGATGTGGTCCTCGAGGGTACAATTACCTTGATGTAGGTGGACAAGACGTGTTGCTGGATCCATGTTGTGGCTGGAAACGCTCATAAAAGCCGCTGGATCTTGGGGGCTGAGTATTCTGTAATAGAGTGGAACAGGACAACGGAGTGGGAGAGCCACGTGCAGCCTTTATTAAAATGAGTGTAGTCGTACATGCAGAAGTCAAACACCAGCAAACAGATCCAAGAGGGCAAGGCAATAGAGTAATCCAAAACACAGGCTATGGTCAAGGCAGGCAGCAAACGATCATCAAACAAAGAAACAGTCCAGGGTCAAAAACACAGGCGGAGGGCAGACCAGGGAACATGGAGACAAGGTCAAACAAAGGCTAAACAACACTCAGCAATGAGTGTGTGTGTGAGTGCAGCTTATAAAGGGTCATTGATGGGAAACAGGTGTGAGTGCATGATTGGTTTCTAGGTGAGGGATTGTGGGAAATGTAGTCCAGAGTGAAGTGAATGTGTGTGTGCACTGAAAAAGTCTTAATGTAGAAACAGAGACCTCTGGTGGGGAGTGGAAGGAGACAGCAGTGGGCGGAAACGTGACAATAATAGTGATAGAGACTCAAACATGCAAGGTCACATCATATTTAAAGTTTATTTACAGCTTATTTATATTACATATGATCTGTATATATTAATATTCATTAAAACTAAATGCTTAATAATTGCTAAACTAAAATTGCTTGTGTGTAATGAATTAATAATAATATATAAAAATTATATAAATCATATATAAATCATAAAAAGTAATTATCATGAAAGCCAGACAATTTCATTGTTAAATATTTCTTTACTATATAGTGACCTTTAATTTGGAGGAAGAGAAACTGGGGGAGTGACTTTATTGTGTTGGATGTGTCAGTGTCAGTTTGCTCACATCTGATTGGCCCAATTTCGGTTTGAGATCTCTGAACCAGAACATAACCTGCCCCGGAGCAGGTTAGCCGTGGTTGTAAGTTACTATAGTGATGAACACCGCTAAAAGCCAAGTCACTTTCATGATACCTAAAACCCAGGATTGGCGCAAACTAATCTGAAACTTACCTGGCTATCCAGCTAATCCGGCTTCATGGTACAGGATCCCTGTGTTATATCTTAACACACCTGTGTGTCTAGTTAAGGACAACACATTTTGTGTTACTTTTAACTCAACCAGTGTGTTATTCTTCTTAACACAGGCATAAAATATTAAAATATTTAACACACTAATGTGTGTGTGTGTGTGTGTGTGTGAGAGAGAGAGAGAGAAAGAGAGAGAGAGAAACAACACTGTGTCCAACACAAAATGTGTTAACTATCATCCAATCACACTGCTGCTCATGCCTCTTTCTTCATTGGTGGATGACTTAACACGCGAGTTAAACACGTGTTAAAAACAACACAACCTGTGTTATATCTTAACACACTCCTGTGTATAGTTAAGGACAACACATTTTGTGTTACTTTTAACTCAAACAGTGTGTTATTGTTCTTACACTGTAAAATAGTTTTTGAAGCTTTTTGAAGAATACGAAAGTGTGGTTTTGGCGGAACCATTTACAAGGCGATCATTTGTTTATATAAAGCATATACATTTAATTTTTTTTCGAAAATAACCAATCGTTTCACTAGATAAGACCCTTATTCCTTGTCTGGTATCGTTTAAAGCCCTTTGAAGCTGCACTGAAACTGTAATTTTGACCTTCAACCATTTGGAGGCCATTGAAGTCCACTATAAGGAGAATAATCCTTATTTGGATATAATCATTATTTGGATATTCTTATTTTGTACGTTTTTCCCCTCTAATTATGTAATAATTAGTCGTTTTTTCTTGCAGGTTACATCAAATTCACTGCCCTTTGGACAGCTCGACCTTTTACTGTGGCACTGAAATTATCAGGTAAATACCACACTCACAAAAGGGAAAAAAAATAAAAAATCGATTAACTCAAATCTCAAACATCGTCAAAACACATCGTATGAACTGTAAATACAATTATAAATGTCCATATGATGTCAATGAACTCAAGTTTCAAGAGTGAACTAAAGTTGTGCTGAAGTGGAAGAAAGTGCAGAAAATAAAAGGGAGAAGAATTTTACTTTTAGTATTTTTTATGGGATGTTCCTTTAATTGTGGTTGATGTCATGACTATGTTTGTGGAAGAGATGTGTCTCATTTTTATAATCTCTAAAATAAACAGTGACATCTGTGTTACACCTGCCAGCTGGAGTGCCCATGATAACCACCAGAGGGCACTCTCCAGTCATTCTTCCACCACACGGGCCTGGCCCTTTGTCCCTTCTCCGATTCTGCCTCCGTGCTGCTTCCCTCCTGAATTTATGTGACTGTCTGCTCCTTAAAAGATTAGTTCACTTTAAAATTGAAATTACCCCAAGCTTTACTCACCCTCAAACCATCCTAGGTGTACATGACTTTCTTCTTTCTGATGAACACAATCTGAGTTATATTAATAAATATCCTGATGCATGGAAGCTATATAATGGCAGCGAATGGGGGCAACGAATATAAAGTTTAAGAAAGTGCATCCATCCATCATAAACGTACTCCACACGACTCCGGTAGGTTAATAAAGGCCTTCTGAAGCGAAGTGATGCATTTGTGTAAAAAAAATATCCATATTTAACAAGTTATAAAGTAAAATATCTAGCTTCCGCCAGACCACCTTGGGGTAATTTCATTTTAAAGTGAACTAATCCTTTAAGGGGCGGGCTATGTCACGCGTGCCAGCTGGAGTGCCTATGATAGCCACCAGAGGGCACTCCTCCTGTCTCCTTTACCATTTTATGAACTACATTTCCCATAACCCTTTCCCTGGACTCATCATGTGCTTCCACCTGATTACTTCCACCTGTTTATCATTGTCTTGTTTATGTTTTCCTGTTTAAACCCTGCCTGTGTCTCAATGTGCATACTATCCATCCTAAATAGTATGTGACATTAGTAATATTCAATACTATTTAGGGCAGATAGGGTGGATAGTATGCACATTGGGATGCAGGGCCTGTATGTTCATTCACTCGTTGTGAAGTCTTGTATTTGTGTTATACTGAAATTCTGAATGATATACTGGTTTCCTGTGTCTTGGTCTCTGATTCACTGGGCGTTGTCCTGGATTACCCTGTTTGCCTGTGTTTCTTGGTTCTTGTTTTATGTTTGGATTGTTTGCCCATTGTTTGCCCTTTGCCTGTTGTATGGATTATGATTCTGGATTAATAAATGGCTGCATTTGGATCTTCAATCTGTGTGTGTCAGAGCAGTTCATAACACTGTGTATTAATAGGCTTGTTGGACTTGAAGCAGCGCTGCACAGACCAATCTGTGTATGACATCAAAGTACAGCGAGAGCGATTAGAGAGCAGACGGCTCCATAAGCTTTTAAAATTGATCTTGTGGTACTTTGATGTCATACACTGATCAGTCTGTGCAGCGCTGCTTCAAGTCCAACAACCCAGATAGCAACATTGTGTTGGCCCAGACCTGGCCCACATCTGGCACATGTGGCATGATGATCTGGCCCACGTGCTGCAATGAATTACGGTCCTTGTGTGGGCCGCTTCTGTTTGCCAGATCTGAGCCACAAGCAAGCCACAACAATGCCACGCGTCAGCCAAGAGCAAAGAAATAAACCTAAACTGGACCTTATCTGAGCCACAAAATCTGTGTATATTATGGTGACTTCAAATGAAAGGGGTTTGAAGTCACCATTATGGTGACTTCAAATGAAACACATTAGAGTTAAACCCCTGTTAATTCTCAATAACAACTTTTGTAGATGTCTACCATAAATAAAGTCAATCTGGTTAGTAATAAGTGAAGCTGGTAATGCTGTTTGTGGAGTTGTTTAATCCTCCTCTGTTGAGATCTTGAGAGATTTAATGTCTTTCATCTTCAGCTGATTTCATCTAAGGCTGTGGCTGAATTCAGTTGTAGTTCTTGTGTTTCTGTCTCTTTTTCTGTTCTCTTCTTTCCTTCTGTGATTCTGCTTGTTAACAGGCTTATTAAGGCTGGGATGACTCCATATTTAATATACACAGATTTTGTGGCTCAGATAAGGTCTAGTTTAGGTTTATTTCTTTGCTCTTGGCTGACATGTGGCATTGTTGTGGCTTGCTTATGGCTCAGATCTGGCAAACAGAAGCGGCCCACACAAGGACCGTAATTCATTGCAGCACGTGGGCCAGATCATCATGCCACATGTGCCAGATGTGGGCCGGATCTGGGCAGACACAATGTTGCTATCTGGGAAGCCTATCGAAAGACTTTTTTTTTAAATGTCAGAAAAAAATTGACCAATCATATTGTCCCTCTAAATGGGTGAGTCTTGCTATCGCATTCCGCACGCTGTGAGGAACACCATCGGAATAAAAAACACTGTTAGCTAGTACTATTTGCTATGGAAACTGCAAGCATATTAATGAGGAGCAAGTTATTGCTAATTTCTTATCCATGCCAATTTTCAAGAGTAACATTTAAAGAAAAGGAAGACACCAGAGCTTAATTTGGTGCAGAAAGCCAAAGCTTTTGAAAGCATTTCAACCACAGCAATTATAAGAGATACCCATGAATGACAGCATTAACCAAGAAGCTAAAGCTTAATGCTGGAATTGTTTGCTGTTTGGGTAAGTTATTTAAAATCAAATAGGTTACGTCACTGATTTTATTGGCTGCTGCTGCCACTGTGTTATATGTTAAGCTTTAGTTGAGAAAACAGTTAATTTGCAGAATTACTTTTCACTCTGTAAATTTACTAACTTAGCGACCATGAACGTGCTGTAATTCTGCATAATTGTTACATTTTCCCCAAATCATTAGTTTAATATGGTCTGTTACATCCATTGAATTGGCTGCTGTGCCAGTCTAATGATATGATTTATTACCAACATATGCGGAAGTGTCTGTCAATAATGTGTTTCATTTCACACTGGCCTATCATACTACTGTGTTTCTGTACTGTACATTCACCCACATGTTATCAGCTTCAGAAACCAACAAGAGGAATCTGTGATCACTCAAATAGATTCAAACACCCTTAAACAGGCCAAACTGGACCTTTGTATTGATGATGCAGGAAACAGCAGCAAGTGCCCTGAATCTGATGTTTCTGTTCCTCAGTCTGATAAACCTGCTCTCTGCTGCGCCCTGCTGGACCTTCCCCTTACACAAAGAAAATATATTTCCCTATATGAATGATCAATATATGAAATGATTTAACAGTATATTTGAAAATATACAGAATAATATATTGTGTTAATATATTACAATATATTTAATAATATATAAGGAATTGCTACTTTTCGTATATATTGAAAAATATGTGACAATATATTTACTAATATCATAATGTATGCAATTTATATTCAGTAATAGACCTACACTTCATTACATATAGATGTACATGTGTATAATTATATTGCATATTTATTCATGCAGTATAAACACATATGTATAGAAATATATTTCTTATATTTTATAATTATTTACATTATAATTTTTTTAATATTTTCAAGCTAGTTAACAAAAGCACAAGCACACCTTCATGTACTGCAAGTATTTTCAAAGAGACTATCGTTGTGCTAAAGAATGCACAACCATTACTTTTTTTAAAAATAAATTATAGTCTTAAAGTTGTTCGGCCGATCATCAACCTAACCTCAGACTCTACTCTTCATCACAATGGTGACCCCAAAAACTCACACATACTAGAAAAACTTTTAAATTCCAAAATAATAGAACATCAAACACTAACATATATCCCTCTATATTAATACTGAGCAAAACACACAAAATAACGCTTAATTTTACATTTACTCTCCTTTAATATATCTGTGATTTTGCAAAAAAAAAAAAAAAAAAAAAAAATGTGAATATGAAATAAAAACAAAATGCTGTGATAATATAAATTGACCATTTTATTAAAACAGGACGCAGTTCAAGAGCAGTTTCACAGACACTCAATATCAGAATAATAGGATGAATCAGAGCAATCTGGGACACTTTAGACTTCTGTAATTTACTGTGATTTTTACCTCAACACTTCAGACCAACAAATGAGGCTCATGATAACAGTTAGAATAAGATCATATTGACATAGAGCTGCTTGTGATGGAGCAAGACATGAACACATCAGAGGTTTGGTGTCTCAGATCACCCTAATTCACATCATGAGAAACAGGATAAAAGCAATGAGAAAATAATGACAATTTTACATTTTCCCTCTAACAAATTAATATGAACATCAGAAGGCAGAAATGATAAATTCATAATAAAAAGATTCCATAAAATAATAGAAGCAAAAGCACAAGACTAGATAAAATTTAATTCTCACAAATCCCCTTTCTCTTCTCAGAGCATGGCAGATCATTCCAGTTGTTCATGGGCTCTACTTGAGGATTCATTTCAATACAGTCCTCAGCTCCACCATCGTTATTCGGCTCACCTTTGAACCAAAACCTGAATAAAATGTGCCAGTTTTCACTCCAAATGTTCAATGAAAGTTCTTATCTATTCAACACCTTATAAATGAGAAGCTTAACAAGTTAGGGTCATTCATCATATAACAGAGTAAACAATATTCACAGCACCACAATAGCAGAGTAGCTCAGAAGTTAAAGTGCAGTAAAGTAAAAGAGAGAACAGTTTATCCATAGAATATATTTATGGGAAGTGTTTATTTATTTATTTTTTGTGGATGATGCCATAATTGTGTTTGTGGAAGAGCTGTGTCTGATTTATGAAGATTGTGATAATCTAAATTTAAATGTGAATAAAAAGGACTTAAATGCATCCACAGTAGTTTTCTGTGAGTGTTTTGTCACTTACCCTTGTTTCAGTGGTGAATTATCCACCCATTTCATGTTGCCCTCGTTCTCAATGTCAGACAAACCAATCCACATTCTCTCCTTGAATGAAGATATGAGTCTCTGTGTGTGAATAAAAACAGGAATAAGTGTGATTCTCTCATTCATGAACAGACTCTCACACAAACTCACCTGCTTCACTTCAGTGTTGATAATGACCAGATCAGCTCCTCGATCCCTGCAGTACTGCCTGCTCTCAGACCAGCTCTTCAACTTGCTGGGTATGAAAAACCCACCATTTCCTTTCAATAAACACAAACACTTTGCTTATTATTTGTGTTGCAAAGTGGACATAAACATAAAAATCCATTTGCACAAACCTTGTTCATTTAACTTCCTCAGTTCAGTCTGTAACTCCAGATTCTTCTGACTCAGAGAGTTGAAACTGTTCTTCAGTTGGTCTTTTTCAGTCATTAGATCAGTGTAATTGTGCTGTAAGCTGTTGATGGTCTGATTGAACTCTTCAACTGTGTTCTTGTAACTCTTGAACAGAGATTCTCTCTCTGCTGTGATGGAGATGTGCTGCAGTATGATGGAGACCAGCAGAACAACACAAATGATCCCGAGACACACTGTCATCAACACCAAACATCTATTTCCTCCTGACAATCTTTAGATAATGGTGTAAATAGAGCTTTTACCGGATATTTATAAGATAAACATTGCTATACAGTAAAATATCCAAAGAACATTGAAAAAGTACAAATAATTGCATGTTAATAAATTAAAAATAAAAGCAGAAACTGACATATTGTCCTTAGAAAATTTTTTGAACTTGTACGTGACACTTCCTCAAACATTAGCGACATCAAACTTCTGCGACACTGTTTCTACTTTAAAGTAATTTTCAGCTTACTGCGCTTTTCATCTTTCCCCTCATCCTGGCTGAGATTCAGTGTTCGAGGTCCAGTTGTGTCCTCAATATCTCTGCATTTAATATTTTGATAAATGTCCTCTAAATCCATTATTAGCTGTGTCTGACAGTGCGTCTTCACAAGATGAGGTGTGGTCTTTAGAATGAATGGTATTTTTACAATGGTGTTAAACTTACACAGGAAGTGGTTTCATATCACACTGGCCTTAAACAAGAACAAAGACTTGCAGTCCAACTTAAAAACTCTCTACAGACCCATATGACTCTGTTTGCATATTGAACATTCAAGCACATGTTATCAGCTTCAGAATCCAACAAGAGGAATCTGTGATCACTCAAATGGACTCAAACACCCTTAAACAGGCCAAACTGGACCTTTGTATTGATGATGCAGGAAACAGCAGCAAGTGCCCTGAATCTGATGTTTCTGTTCCTCTCTGATTATTTCAGTGTGATAAACCTGCTCTCTGCTGCGCCCTGCTGGACTGGAGGAAATATATCCATATGCAGTGGAATAAAACAGATTTGCAGAATTAAAAATGAAATAAAAACAAAATGTTGTGATAATGTCAATTGACCATTTTATTAAAACAGAAAGCAATTCAAAAGCAGTTTTGCAGACAATATCAGAATAATAGGGTGAATCAGGGCAATCTGGGATGGGGCCATTTACACTACACTACACTAAACTTTTTATGTGTTTTGGCCGTTCATTTACATGACAACTGCGTTTGAGGGCAAGAAAATGTAAACTTTTGAAAACGGGTTTCAAAGTGCACTTTTTTGAAAACATTAACATTATCGTCTCCCTGTAAACTACAAAAAGCGCATGTGTATTACGTGTTTAGTCTATAGGTACATAGTGTTTCTTTACAAAGTGACATTGCCAACTGCTGGCCTGGCAGCAGAATACAGTGATTTTAGTTGTTTTTTTTTTTTTTTTGGATCAGTGTCAACGGGGATCATTTTGACAACATTGTCGTCTGTACAAAGAAAAACTTTTTTGTTTTTTGTACATCATTGTCATGTAATTTACAGTTAGACTTATGTACTTTACTGTGATTTTCATCTCATTACTTTAGACCAACAAATGAGTAGCATTATAACATCTAGAATAATATCATATTAATATAGAGCTGCTTGTGATGGAGAAAGACTTGAACATGTCAGATGCAAAGTGCAGAATTTCACATGAAAGCAGTTTATAGATAGTAAATAAACTGACAGTTTTAAAAGACAGGAATCTTAATAATTAATTATGTGAACAAAATAAAATGAAATCCAAAAGATAATACAAGTAAAAGCATGGCAGGAATGAATGAAACCTATTTCTCACAAATACATTTTTTTCCAATCTGAGCACGGGTAATTATTCCAGTAAAATAAGAATGTTAGGGGATAATGTTTTATCAATGGTATCGCTAAACATGTTTTAGAGAATGTTATCCTACCTTTTAGGAGAAACTTCTGTTAACATAAACTAGGGTGGGGTGACCTCACATTGTGACCATAGTATGAGCACACAGTGAGAGTGTTGTGAGGTTAACCTTTTAGATCTCTGTGACCTCACATTGTGACCACATGATGAGATCACTGTGAGTTCAAATTGTTGACTGGGCAGCTATTTTACTTATAAAGTTTTAGTGGGACGTTTCCCAGCAGGCACTGGAATCCAACGTTGTTCAGATTTCAAATTTTGGTTGAAAGTTAAAATCGTGTTGAAGTCAAGCTCCTTCGCAATTAAGCAACTCCAAAAACCGCATTAGCAGCTTCAATTATTACAGACAAGATGTACTTTATTTTTGTCATATGTGTACAGAAGTTCTTATTGACATTAAAAGAGGTTTAGATGTTGAAGTTTGTTTAAAAGTAATAGTTTCGTTTGGTCACCACTATGGTGATCAGTATTTACTTTAGTTGGGCTCTTTGGCCTTGACTTTTTGATTTTAGTTTTTCTTTGGCTGCTGTAACTGTTTGTTATAGCAAGAACAGCAAGAGAAAATGTGATCAAGTATGTTGACTACTTTTTGATAATAAAGATGTTATCATAATTTAGCTGTCTGATTTTACTCAGTCTAATCTTTGATACCAATTTCACATGGTCATAAAAATCCTGGGATTCTACAGCATGAGATCCAGCAGCAGTTTAATAAGAAGATCTGAAGAGATCATTAAAAAAAAAAAAAAAAAAAAAAAAAAAAAAAAAAATTCTGCACAATAAGTTTTAAACCCCTTCACAGAAACAAACACAAACCTCAAGAATCCGCATATGAATCTCAGTGCTTCATGCCGCAATGCATTCTGGGTGCATCATACAAAACTCATCAGTGGATGTTAGCTCAGGTTTGTTACATAATATTAACAGATACAACTTTTGATTTTAAAGGGTTAGTTCACCCAAAAATAAAATTTCTGTCATTAAGTACTCAACCTCATGTCGTTCCAAACCCGTAAGATCTTCGTTCATCTTCAGAACACAAATTAAGATATTTTTAATAAAAAACCAAGCGCTTTCTGACTGACGGCAATTTAATTACCACTTTCAAGGTCCAGAAAAGTAGTAAAGACATTGTTAAAACAGTTGACGTGACTGCAGTGGTTCAACCTTAATGTTACGAAGCGACGAGAATACTTTTTGTGTGCAAAAACAAAACAAAAGTAATGACTTTATTCAACTAGAGATGCACCGGTACTGAATTTCTCTGCCGATACCAATAGCCGATTATTCAGAATGATATCGGCCGATACCGATACTTTGGTTTTTCTTAAGAAAAAAAAAAATCTCTCCCAAATAATGTTGCAAACTATACAGGGAAACCTCTCATATGGTACACTACAATATTAGAGGTTACAACCAACAGCAGAGGTATTATATTCAGCTGCTGTTTATTTTCAGATATAATGATTACACTCAAATAAAAACTGAAATGTATAAAACTTATCAAACTTATAAAACTTATAAGTATCACATAAGGTAGTTTTCATAAGCACTTGTCTTCATGGCAAATTTGCACAAACATATAATTAACAGTACATAAGCTCCTCTCTAGTGTTTTTTTATTTTTTATATGTAGATAGCTAAGGAACTGTGAACATTGGAAAACATTCCTGAGGTAAAAGTGACATGATGTGACATATTGTTCACAAGCTTTTATTTATTAATGTCTTTCCACAGTTGAAACACAAATAAAGTGATTACATGAGATATGATACATTCTGGTAAGTTGTACAATATATTTCAACATACCTTTGATGTTCATTCATGTTTTTCGAGATAACTATTGAAGAGGAAGAAAAGACTTGCGCTCCAAGCTGCCGCCTGAACTGAGGCATTACAGCGATCTGACACGTCACATTTAAGAGCATCAAAACGCCATTTATTGTTTGAATTTCATGATAAAATGGACAGAATTTGAAAACTGAAACTTTAATTCTTATCAGAAGTAATAAAGCACAAATCTTTTTGCGATTATTGGATGGGAGGCTCTACAAATAATATTTGATGTAGGAAAAAAAAAGCAGACCTGGCAACCCTGGCTTGAACTAGGGGTGATTCATAGGGTCAAATTGAGCCTGCTTTAACGTCACTATTTTTAAACTGTTAATGCGTTAAAATTCAACACAAGAGTTCAGCGCTTCCAGGTTCTACACCAGAACGCCGACCCAGTATTGGCCGGTTCCTTATTTTTGTTTAGTTTTTGTGCACAAAAAGTATTCTCAATGCATCATAAAATTAAGGATGAACCACTGCAGTCATGTGGACTATTTTAACGATGTCTTTAGTACCTTTCTGGACCTTGAAAGTGGTGATTATATTGCCTTCTATGGAGGGGTCAGAGAGCTCTCGGATTTCATCAAAAATATCTTAATTTGTGTTCTGAAGTTGAACAAAGGTCTTACCAGTGTGGAATGACATGTGGTTGAGTACTTAATGACAGAAATTTCATTTTTGGGTGAACTAACCCTTTAATATTGTATTAGTAGGGTAGAGTGGGGGAAAACGCCCCCCTTAAGGAAAATGTGACATTACAGTGAAACAAAACATAAATGTGACTAGAATTGCCATCCCAGTTTTGAGTGACTATGGCAGGAGTTATTCACCAAATATTAAAATTGCTCAGCCTTCATAATTAATTAGTATTTTGACTGAAAATACTTTTGTACAAAGGGGGCGTTTTGCCCCAGCGGTGGGGTAAAACGCCCCCCAAGGTGGGGTAAAATGCCCCCTTTCTTACCAACCAGTTTGCTTCATAGATCAACAGCAAAATGAACAGACTAGTTTTTAATCTCTAAAAGTAAAAGGCAAGTAATGTATCAACATGTATCAACATTTCTTTTATATGTCCGCATCTATATGGAGAGAAAAAATATATATATGAGGTTGAGATTTCTACACTAGGCCTTTATGGGGTTGATAATTGATGTATTTGTTCACCACTATCACCAAGACAAACAGAAAACCCTAAAAAAATATTAAACTTATAAATTTGTATATTTATGTAGTGAAATATATTCAATAAATGCATTAAAAGCCACTATGTTTTATCATTGGGTCACCTAACCACCTTCCATCAGTGAGCTAACTGTGCTATCAAGCTAGCCTAATGCTCACTTGAGGTAATTTTTTTATTTTGTTCAAATATTTTGATTTTACCACCTAGTTATACTGCATTAAGTGTAAAACAAAGGATTTGATAGACAGAAATATGTTATTATAGTAATTATGATCGCCTCTGGGGGGCGTTTTACCCCACAAGCTATGACTTTTTAAAAAAATGTTTAAAATATAATTATATTCCTTATAAATAACATATCCTCTCAAACTACAGACTTCACTATTAATCTATCATACATCACTGTGATATCCTGCAGAACAATATTCTCTTAAACACTTGTTTACTAATATCTGAAAATTATAGCGCTTACTATGTAATCCTCTTCTCTTCAAATACGTCGCTGGTGTCAGCTTCTCCAAGGAGATTTGTTTATCCCCGTTGTCAAACGTAGTGCATAGCAACAGTGAAAATGTATCTTGACTCCCTTTAGTGGTTATTTTGGGCAAAACAGGTGGGGGGCGTTTTACCCCACTCTACCCTAAATGTTGAAATATACATTAACTAAGATTAATAAATGCTTTAGAACTATTTTTCAATGTTAGCTCATGTGAATTAATGTAGTTAAAGGGGTCATGACATGAGAAATCAAATTTGCCTTAATCTTTAGACATATACGAGGTGTTTGTACTATTAAAACATCCTGCAAGTTTCAGAGCTTAAAACATCCTTCTCATTATAAACAAAACATTCATTTAATCAAGCTCCAAAAACAACTCGTTTTGATACTGTGGATTGACGAGTTTATGGACACTGAATATGTTTTTTTGAGGGAAATGTGACGTTACGTGATATCTTGTTGACAAGCTGTTTTGACATCTTTGAAGCATGGCTGAAGCACTGAATGAGCGATTACATGACACAGGATTTATTTCAGTAAATTGTCCTGTATCTATTTACATACTTTTTGGTATTCATTCATGCTTATTTCTCTCTGTAGCCCATAACTGGTATTGAAGATGGAGGAAGAGATGATTCGTTCACGTGCGCTGCGCGCTGGCGCTTCACTTGATCTGAGGCGCGCCACATGATCTGTCACCGCGTTAAAGAGCACCAAAACGGTACTTGTTTGAATTTCATAACAAGACGGACAGAATTTGAAATCTGAGACTTTCTTTCTTATCAAAAGTAACAAAGCACAAAGCTTATTGCGATTTAATGGATGGGAGGTGCGCTACAATGTTGTGTTCATTTATCAGCTGTAAACAGGCTAGAGATTCTTGGGATATAAGAATCGATATCGGTTTGTAAAAATGTTAATATTAATATATATTAAAATTTTTACCCAGCTCTACTATTCAATGACATTAGCCAATCATAACAGTGTCAGTTTACTGACAAGTCAGAGCTGCCCCTTAAAAAAGGATAATTTTAGACCATTGAATCTCTTAATTTGCTACCGAATGAATTGATGGAAATTCAGGATTCTGTAACAACACGCACAATGGCAGCGACCCGGAATCGTTTAGCAGAATGAATGAATTACAAACGATACTGGACGATAAACGGCAGCCACCTGCCTCTTTGATCTGACCGCCATTACCACATTTCAAATGCAGCAGATCTGTGTTACACAAATACACTCTCACTATATAACATGCATAATGTGTATTGAGTGTTAATGGGTTTTCTTGTCTACATTCACTTTCTCTTTCATATCTGTATCCCTGCTTATTCCAATTCAACAGTAATAGTTTAATCATGTAATCAGTCAACAAGTAAAATCATAATAATTTCAATAAAAATATATTATATATTAATAAAAAAAAGAAGAATTTTTTTTATTGTGATATAAAAAATTATTTGCGAGTTATAAATTCCAAACTGGGAGATATATACTCACAATTGTGAGAAAGGTCAGAATTGTGAAATAAAAATGTTATAGGTTTAAATGTTATATATGGAAAAATGTTATAGGTTTAAATATTATTTCATGCTGTAACTGTAGGGCTAATATATTATGCCCCCTATGAATTGCATATGTGAATAAAATAAATTAGACCTATTGTGTATTTGAGGTCCACACGTGTCAAGTCTTTGTGTTTAACATTTTGATAAATGTTATCTAACTCCATTTTTCGTCTTCACAGATGAGGGGTGTTGTTTAGAAATATGTAAGTGTTTTTAAAACAGTACTAAACCTACACAGGAAGTGATTTTCTCTGTATAACGAATGGGTTACAGAATCATATGATGAAGAAGTGGTAACAGATGATGTAATCACTAGAGAATTTTTTCTTCTTCTTTGAAGCATAAGGATCAGCATGCTTTATACAGTCGCATACAAATGAAAACCATGACAGTAAAGTTTTAACAAACTTTGGTCCGATTGCAGATCTGTCAAATAAAGAGCATCAAACTCTTTAACAGGTCTCTCTCTCTCTCTCTGCTGTGATGGTGATGCTTTCTGGGCCTGTCGAAATACCCACTCTTGTGGTCTTGGCCACTTGAGAGCGTGTGCACGTCACAGGAAGTATCACTAGAAATGTTACGTTCTCAGAACGTCCCCACTGGTGTCAAGGACGTTGCCTAGTAACACTCCCAGACCGTTCCGAGATGGTCATGATGTGTAGTTCTTTTAAGGGTTGGGGGACGTTATTTGTCGGACCTTCGCAGAACATTCAGGATGTTCTCTGACCATTTAGGGAACCATATTTTATTTAGAAATTTGATGTTCTCATAGTGTTCTCAAAATGTCCTTGATTTGAAAATTAGAGCTAAATTGACTAACATAAGCGGCTATTCAAACAAAAACTATAAAATTAAGGTAAGATATCCCAATCTATTTTCTAATTTTTCTTACAAAAAAAGCACTTTACAGATATTTCCTGGATTATTATTATGAAACCTTTTCTGTATAATGCAAATATCTTGCAGTTAGTCATTAGCTGACAACAGAATATTGGTGAATATCTGGAATATGTCTTTATCATGGATTATTGTGATTTTACTCAGAAATTACTACAAACTGAAGTAATAAAAATGTGAATATTTGATCTAATACACCTTAAAGAGATAGTTCACCCAAAAATGAAAATTTGATGTTTATCTGCTTACCCCCAGGGCCTCACTAACCGGATGCTGAACGGAGTTGGACATAGTGGTGTTTTAGAGGTAAAAAATGATATAAATACTGTTCGGTTTCTCGCACAAACCGATCGTTTCGTGTCTTAGGACATCAGTGTGTCGTCACAAGCCGGAGGGTTTAATTTGGATTTGTCTGTCATGTTTATTTGACTCTTATAGATGGAGTTCCCATTGACATGCATTAATCGACTGACAGACCTCAACGGTTGGAGTTAAAAATCATCACTTGTGTTCTACTGAAGAAACAAAGTCACCTACATCTTGGATGCCCTGGGGGTAAGCAGATAAACATCAAATTTTCGTTTTTGGGTGAACTATTCCTTTAACATTTAATTTTTAATACATTTATTCCTACAACCTGCTCAGAGCTTGGTTGAAATTTGAACTCACACAACATAATGTTCATCAGGTTACTCTGAAGTGAACATTACAATCAAGCCCATCTGAGTTCAAAATGTGCATCACAGGTATCAAGTGTTCATATATATATATATATATATATATATATATATATATATATATATATATATATATTTATATATTATATATAAATAATGAAGTTCATCATCATAAGCAGAAGTCACTGTTGTGAGGTTCTCAGCAGTTTTGCAGGACCCATGGAGACCAAATGTTTACAAAATTGACCGAAAATGTCCTTAAAATCAAACAAGTAAATAGTGTCCCACCAGTGGAGAACCATGTCCAAAAACAGGATATTGAAGATAAAAATGGATAAAACTTTTTTTTTATTTTTTTATTTTTATCTACAGGACAGGTTTGAGGTAAAATAATGTGTAGCTTTTATTTATTAATGTTTAATTCTGGAATTACATTAGTGTCAAAAGTAATGTTTAAAATTAAAACATAAAAATATCAATTAATTGGTAGAAAGTCACTTGAGCCTCACTTGTGACCTTATGTTTCTGTTCCTCTCTAATCACTTCAGTTTGATAAACCTGCTCTCTGCTGCACCCTGCTGGACTGGAGGAAATCTATCCATATATAGTGCAATAAAATCCATAATGAAATATGAAATAATAACAAAAATGAAATAAAAATAATGAAATAAATGGTTTTTAAATGCCATTTTATTCAAAGAGAAGGCAAATCAACACAAAAAAAGTTTCACAGACACTAAATATCAGAGTAATAGGAGTGAATTATTCCATCAAATGAGATGCATGAAAACAGACCACTGTAAATTGTAATGTAGAGATGCATTTTCATTTTCTGTAAAGCTGCTTTGAAACAATATGTATTGTGAAAAACGCTATACAAATAAATGTGAATTCAACTGAATATTGACATAGAGCAGCTTGTGATGGAGCAACACATGAATACATCAGAGGTTTGGTGTCCCAGATCATTTTCAAATTGTGAGAAACTGGATGTTGCGAGTTTATTATAGCAATAAAAATAATGACACTTTTACATTTCCTTTCATCTGAAAATCAGCTTGTGATTTTGTATATTACAGAAAAGTATAAAATAAAATTGTTTATATAACAGTTTATGCATAGCAGACTATAAAAGGCAGGCACCTCTATCAGAAATTCAGCATTCACAATAAGAATGATTCTATAAAATAAAAGAAGTAAAACCACAGCAAGACTGGATGAACCCTATTTCTCACAAACGCCTTTTCTCTTCTCAGAGCATGGCAGATCATTCCAGTTGTTCAGGTTAAAAGATGTACAAGAAGATATAATTTCAACACAGTTCTCCTTTCCATGTTCATCATTCGGCTCACCTTCGTTCCAAAACCTAAATAACACATTCATTTTTTTTTTTTAAGATGCTTTTGATTTTACTTATAGGAAGTATAATTTATTGTGGTTGTTGTCATGATTGTGTTTGTAGAAAATATGTTTCCAGCTGTTTTCTTGTTGGCTTGGGTCTCATTTTTATAATGAGAGTACAAAAAACAACTATCTAAATCCACAGTGATTGTCTGTGAGTGTTTTGTCACTTACCCTTGTTTCATTGTTGAATTATCCACCCATTTCATGTTGCCCTCCTTCTCAATGTCAGTCAAACCAATCCACACTCTCTCCTTGAATGAAGATATGAGTCTCTGTGTGTGAATAAAAACAGGAATAAGTGTGATTCCTCTCATTCATGATCAGACACTCACACAAACTCACCTGTTTCTCTTCAGTGTTGATAATGACCAGATCAGCTCCTCGATCCCTGCAGTACTGCCTGCTCTCAGACCAGCTTCTCTTCTTATTGGAGATTAACAAGCCATCTAATCTGCACAGACATCCTAACAGAAACACTTTTTTTTTTAAAGCTGTGTACATGAAAGATAAATAAAACTAGGAAAACAAAAAATGGATACTAACCTTCTTTAAAAGCTTTTGTCTCCAGTTTCTCACTCAAAGATGTGACTTTGGTCTCCAGCTCCAGTTTCTTCTGACTCAGAGAGTTGAAGTTGTTCTTAAGTTGGTCTTTT
Organism: Ctenopharyngodon idella; assembly: GCF_019924925.1. Taxonomy (NCBI): domain Eukaryota; kingdom Metazoa; phylum Chordata; class Actinopteri; order Cypriniformes; family Xenocyprididae; genus Ctenopharyngodon; species Ctenopharyngodon idella. Next base: position 43,446,040 of record NC_067220.1, read on the forward strand.
TCAGTCATTAGATCAGTGTAATTGTCCTGTAAGCTGTTGATGGTCTGATTAAACTCTTCAGCTGTGTTCTTGTAACTCTTGAACAGAGATTCTCTCTCTGCTGTGATGAAGATGTGCTGCAGTATGATGGAGACCAGCAGAAGAACACAAATGAGCCCGAGACACACTGTCATCAACACCAAACATCTATTTCCTCCTGACAAACAGAGAGAAAACACACAAATATCAGTGTATACCCTTCATATTATAAGAAATTAAGTATCAAATCAACCTTTTTTTCACTAATCTACCTTTGTCTTATTGTGCTTTCATATTCCTTTACAAGACAAACATTGCTGTATAGTAAAATATCTAAAGATGAACATATTGAAAAAGTAAATGAAATGAAAACATTAAATATACAAGCAGAAACATTGACATATTGTTCTTAGAATTTTTTTTTTTTTTAACTTGTACGTGACACTTCCTCAAACATTAGTGGCACCAATGACAATACCATCTGCGACACCATTTCTACTATAAAGAAATTTTCTGCTTACTGCGCTTTTGATCTTTTCCTTCATCCTGGCTGTGATTCAGTGTTCGAGGTCCAGTTGTGTCCTCAATATCTCTGCGTTCAACATTTTGATAAATGTCCTCTAAATCCATTATTAGCTGTGTCTGACATGAGGTGTGGTCTTAAGAATGGTGAGCAGTGTTTGTACATTAGTTTTAAACCTTCACAGGAAGTGGTTTCTTTCATAATGACCTTAAACAAGAATAAAGACTTGCAGACCAACTCAAAAACTCTCTGCAGACTCATATGACTAGTTTGTGTATTGAACATTCAAGCACATGTTATCAGCTTCAAAAGCCAACAAGAGGAATCTTTGACCACTGAAATGGACTCAAACACCCATAAACAGGCCAAACTTTGTATTGATGATGCAGGAAACAGCAGAAAGTGCCCTGAATCTGATGTTTTGAGACATATCCAGCAGCAGGCCCGCAGCATTAGCAGTTTCAGAACCACAGTTTCACAACCGGAAGTAGTTTTGCTACCCATACACATAATTTTCTTTTGTTAAATATAAGCTGTTTTCACATGAATTTTGATCGAATTGATGACTACAATATTTAACAACAATATTTTTAAACAAAGTCACTTTTCTGTTCATATAATATGCATAAGATATCATGATGTACAATGAGCAAAATTTTAAAACATATTGATCATGCATAATGTCAGTGAATGGATAAAACACAGTAGTTTATTTCAAGGATATAGGCTACAACTATACACAGTTTTTATTTAAAAAATACAAAGTGTAACATGTTGTAAAATGTTTCCCATGACGTTGGACCAGCAGAAGAACATAAATGAGCCCGAGAAACACTGTCATCAACACCAAACACCGGTGTTCAAGAATTTATCAAGAAATTTAGAAACAGTATGATGAAACAGTATGATGAAGACAAGCAGAAAAACACAAATGAGACCAAGATACACTGTCATCAACACCAAAACCTACTTCCTCCTGACAAACAGGACGAAAATAATCAACCTTCAAATCAACTTCAAATCAACCTTTTAATCTACCTTTGTATTTAGATAATGCTATAGACAGTTCTTACAGTATATTCTTTTACAAGGCAATGCTAATATACGGTAAAATATCTGAAGATGAACATATTGAATGTTCATGTTAATACATTAAATATAAAAGCAGAAACAATGACATTGTCGATATTGTCAAATATTTGAAACTTCCTCCAACATTAGTGACAACATCTCTAATTTAAAGTAATTTACTGCTTACTGCGCTTTTCATCTTTTCCTCCATTCTGGCCGTTACTCTGTGTTTGAGGTTTCAGTTGTGTCCTCAATATCGCTGCGTTCAACATTTTAATAAACAGTGTCTCATTTGATATTTTGCACTTATGGCGGGCAGTATGTCTTCACAGATGAGCTGTGATCTTCAGAATGAAGACACTGGCCTTCAAAAAGAATAAAGACTTGCAGTCCAACTTAAAAACTCTCTGCAGACTCACATGTGTTTGTTTAATGTACATTCAACATGTTATCAGCTTCAGAAGCCAACAAGAGGAATCTGTGATAACTGTCATAATCATCCGCTGGAGTGCCCTTGTTAGCCACCAGAGGGAACTCCACCCTGGAGTTTTTGATTGCCTCACTATATCGGACTCCATCTCCCATAATCCTTTGTCCCGGACTCATCACTGATCATTGCACACAGCTGTCTTCACTCATGTTGTTATGCCCATTCCAGGCAACCCGTAACTCATATTTTTCCAACCTTCTACCTGTGAAAGTAACATAAAATAAAAGGTATAACAGCTTCTCTTGCATTATGCTCCGTTTTTCCTCCTCCGTTTCCCTCAAATAAGCAAGGAGTAAGCACCTTTGGTGATAGAAATAATTGTAAATGAGCATAAGCCCCTTACGGTCCGCCATGCTGGTTTGTTTACACTCAGGCAGTTTGACGTGACTTGCCTCGAACGCTACAAAGTTGTGATTTGAAGTCATGACTTACGGGCTCAAAAACCTGCCTGGAACACAGCATTAGTTTCTGCCTATTTATACCCGGTTTGTTTCAGTCATTATCATCAAGGTTTTGTATTTGTTACTTGCACCTCCAAGTGCACTGTCTGGTTTTTGTTTTCTTGTTTTATGGACTGGTTTCATGTGTTTTGACTCTTGCCTGGCTTTGTAGGCCTACTACGATTCTGGACATCCCAATTGGGAAGATAACATAATAGGAGGTGTGTGCTGAGGCTCCGCCTTTTTCCACGTGGATTTTTTTTTTTTTCTGACACATTTCATCTGTTGAGTTCGTAAGATCTCCACGGGGGAAAACATGAAGACACTGGATAGCCGCTTTATAGTACACAATGAAGTTGTGTTTCTGATGAAATGAGGCACTAACACTGTTTTTGATACTGTAAATCTGCTTTTAAGCAATCTATTGAATAAAGTGCTATATAAATAAACGTGACGTGACTGAATGCTAATTTGCAGAGCTTGTGCTAACATACCAATGTTGTTATGATCAGACACTTTTCTTATGCTTGCTGTTTAAAAAAATGCTTGCTGTTCTCATTTTTGTTGTGTTTATTTTGTTACTGAGAAAAAAGTGCACAGCACATATTTACATATTCATCTAAACATCGCTCTCAGCAGTGTGGGCGGTGTCAGATGTTTGATTACAGTAACCTATCGCTGCTCACGTATTTCGAACTTCGTTTTACCCCTAAACGAAAAACGAAAAAGAACTTCATTTGAAGTATATGGGGGGCCTTTACATGTGAAAGATAATTCCTCGATATGTGGTTTGGATTGTGCGATGGTTTGTAAAACCTCAAAAGTCAGCCATCTTTTCTTCTGCCTACTTTTGAGAGTTACAGCAAGTTGCCCTGACCAATATGGCGGCATCGTTGACGTGCGATCCAGCGGCCAATGGGGCATCTATGTATTTATTATGTCTATGCAGGAAACAGCAGCAAGTGCCCTGAATCTAATGTTTCTGTTCCTAAATCTGATAAACCTGCTCTCTGCTGCGCCCTGCTGGACTGGAGGGAATCTCTCCATAGCACAATAAAGCAGATGCACAAGAATGAAATACGAAATAAAAACAAAATGCTGTGATAATAATGTCAATTGACCATTTTATTAAAACAGGAAGCAGTTCAAAAGCAGTTACATTTCGCAGACACACAATATCAGAATAATAGGGTGAATCAGAGCAATCTGGGACACTTTAATTACTTCTGTAATTTACTGTGATTTTCACCTCAACACTTCAGACTAACAAATGAGATGCATGATAACAGCTGAAATAAGATCATATTAATATAGAGCTGCTTGTGATGGAGCAAGACATAAACACATAAGATGTGAAGTGCAGTATCACCCTTTCACATTAATTTAATACATGATGAAATAAACTGACAGTTTTAAAAGACAGGAATCTAAATAATGAATTATGTGATCAAAATAATATTGAAATTGATTCATGACAAGCATGACAAGACTGGATGAAACCTATTTCTCACAAATACATTTTGTCTTAACTGAGCACGGGTAATCTTTCCAGTTTTTCGTGGTGTCTAATGTAGGATCCAATAAGATACAGTCCTGATCTCTACCACAGCCATTCAGCCCATCTTGGTACCAAAACCTGAATAAAATGTGTCAGATTTTCAGTTATTCAGAACCCCAAATGTTCAGTCAATCTGGAGGTTTTGATGGTCTTATTTTTAAAATGAGAATAAATAAGACTAAAACAAATAAATGCCCCTTAAATGCATACCTCGGGTCTTTATCGACCCGGGACGTCGTTCACTACCCTCCTCCTCATTCATTTTTCAAAGTTAGACATCAACCTTCTTAGTATTCCTCAATCAATTCATTATAAAGGATATAACAAGAAAAAAAAAATCATAAAATTATAAAAGATTGCCTATTTTCCTATTCATTTTTTGTAAAAAATTGTATTGGGTCGCTAACGACCCGAGGTGTGTATCAGTGTACTTATATGGTTTTCTGCACAACAACAATTGAATCTTTGATGATGGAATAAGCGCAATTCACTTTTATTCCACAAGGTGGCAAATGTCTGATACACTATGATGAAGTGATGTTTCATTCAGACAGAAACCGAAAGAATAGGCAAAACATGAAATGGCTCATCGATTTACTGCAGAGCAAATACTGAATGCAATCAAAAATGAGTGTCACTGTCACTTGATGGAGGATCTGGTGAAGCTATCAGCGATCAAAATATTGATTTTGAAGATGTTGAAAATTATAGTTTTGATTTGATTAGTTTAAGATTGAGAATGGGCTCATATTTGCGATCTCATATTCTCAAAACTATCATTTGCTGAATGTACTGGGAAATGAGCTCTGATGAGGACAGTGATGATGGCATAAAATATCTGCTCAAAATGAACTCTTCCAAGCTCCGAAAGGTAACAAAATATGCTTTATTATATTCTTCTGTAATGGTTATTCTAATATTAGGGGAGTTTTATATTATCACGACAGGTGGAGATCCATCCGTGCTAGATATAGATCCGGGTCGCTAAAGACCCGAATATGTAAGAATGATTGGTGAAACATTCATGCATTTAAGGGATAGACCTACACGATTTTCTGTGAGTGTTTTAGCACTTACCCTTGTTTCAGTAGTGAATTATCCACCCATTTCATGACCCCCTCGTTCTCAACGTCAGTCAAACCAATCCACATTTTCTCTTTGATGAATTTAGATATGTACCTCTGTGTGAATAAAAATGGGAATAAGCGAGATTCCTTTCATTCATTAACAGACATTCACGCAGCTGTGGGGACATATTTTATCAGGGGGTGCTGGGGGGCAGGGCTTGATATTGCATGGTGGTGCCATGGTGGAGGATTTAAAAAAAAAAAAAAATCCTAATATTAAGCTGCCCAAACAACACTTACAGTTGAACATACAAACGAATGAGGAGATAGTTATGTGAGAACGCTCAGAACTAAATAATAAGTCAAAATACATTTTAAAAACATTCCATATTTCATGCAGCGGCAGCACAAAAATCAGCATCTTATGATACTCAAATGTAGTTTGGTGCTCTGGACTTAGGGCCGGTTCACACAGAAAGCAAAAACTTTCAAAGCAAAAATGCAAGACGTGAAAAAACGCAAGGTCTCAAGACGTGCTTTTTAGGAGTTGCGTCATGTGCAAAATGCTGGAAAAGACACAATATGTGAGTGCAATGGTAGAACACGTCCGTCTAGCACGTTTGCATAGAAAAACTATGGAAAAATAGCACAGTGGAATGGAATACACGTTCTGTGTGAATGGCCCCTAATGCTGATGAATGCTTTAATCAAGACCTCTTTATTTCACCGATGTCTGAAAATGCATTGTCAAATGAGTTCTGAGACATGCTGATCCTCAACACTGTAAAAAATTAATAATCTGTCCTGTAAAATTATGGTGATTAAAAATAGTGTGTATATTTTATTAATAAAATTGTGGTTCAGTGTTGTATAGAAAATATTGAGAACATTTCATTAATAAAACCAAGAGATACATTTTCCATTTTAAAGGAAACTTAAGCAGTTTTGAGGCTTGAACAGAGGAAACAATTCAGCTAATAAAATTAAGGAAAGAAGGCTACCTATTTATTTTAAGAAAATTTAATTATGCGGTTTTAGACACCATTGTTAGTCCCAGCATGCTTTGCATATGGCTGGAAATAGAGAGTGAATATTGAAATTAAGTGTTACTTTATGTGTTGTTGAGTAAAGGGAAATATCTGTTGATGTTTAATGTTCAGTTATCTTTGACATTTGAAAGAGTTTCTGTTATGTTGAGGTTTTGATCGTTACTATTGTGCAGAAGAGCAGAGCTTATGGTTAGATTGTGAATAACTGCATGTACTAATGCTTTGAAACATGTTGCTTTGTTCAATGAGCAATAACTTTGCTGTTGACAGTGCAGGGGGGACTGCCCCATTCAAGGCTTATCGCAAATTATTTTTCGTCCAAAAATTCTCTATTATGTTGTGTCATTTTGATTATTTAACTGCTCCCGATTGTGACGGAGCATCCCCAATCTCAATTCGTAAATATCAAACATGCTGAATCATCTACTGTGATTATAATGCTAAAAATCATCTGAAACTGTCATTTTGTCTGTGGTCTCCCACAGTTTTAAAATCGGTTAAGATTTAAAAATCGTGTAGTGTGTGGCCAGCCTTAACCTCTGTTAATTCTCAATAAGAACTTCTGTAGACGTATGACAGAAATAAAGTCAGTCTGGTTAGCAATTATGGAAGCTTATGTGTAGCAATATTCAATTTGAAATGTAATTTGCAAAATGGCAATGCAATATGTAAAATGGCAATGCATTTCTATATTTAAATTTCCATTTTCCATTCCATATATGCAAAGTTAGGAGCAAAATGATAATTCAAATTCAATAATATAATTTACATTTGCTATTTCCTACACTACTTTTAACATATAATTTAAACATATATTTTAATGCATTATAAGTTACAAAATTAAAATGATAATGTATTACAGAAATGATTATATATTTTTAACATGTTCAAGCAAATTTGTAGCAAAATGATCATTTAAATGTTATTTTTCTTATTTGCACTCACAGTTAAGACAGTTGTGATTGCATTTTCATTAAATGTCCCGCAATGAATATAGCAAAATTCAATGTGGATTTGAAAATGCATTTCGAGCCGATCACGTCACTGCTCCGCCCTGTCAATCATTGCATTAAGGTGGGGCCAGGTGTTGGAAACATGGCGGCAGCAGAGCTAAGAAGAGCGAGGCATAAACTGGCAGATGAAGTAGAGAACGAACATAGAAATGTCAGTGTTCCTGAAAATTATTCGCTTCTGTCAGTCATAGAACCAGTACGTTATTAGAAGCATAGATATTTATGGTTAGGGCGTCTCACAGAGAACGCACCTGATGCTCGTGCACCTTATCGTGAGGTGAGCGCGCTCGCGCAGCTCGAAGTGCTGAAACAGACGCATCGAATGAGCGGTGATTTGCAACAGGTTTCTTACTCATAATCTTAGACAAGATGTGCGAGATTATTGCTTGCTCTATCACACACTTGTCACATGACACACCGCGGCCAGCGGCAGCTGGCCATACTGTATGACAGATATATTGCTTTTCTCACCATGTCATCAACTATCTGATATTCCGATTCTCTAATATGTGCAAGTGAGTGTTTTGTCATTTAAAAACCTAATCTTGATCTTAATATAAAGTGAATTCATCCATTTGTCCCGAAATACATGTGGCTGGTGAACTGGCAGAACAATAGAGTGAGTGAGCTTTATAGTTACTTACACAATATGAATAAACGTCGGCAAATTATATTTGAATAGATTGTTATTGCTGCTTCCATAGACATCAGTGTACATTCATTGGCTGTTGTGTCACGACACGTGACACCACAGGATATTAAGTCGGCCAACAGCTCCAGATATTTAGCATGCTAGATATTTGTCTGGCGTCTGCGAGGTGTTGGCGACTCGTCCACGAGAGCCTCTTTGATGCATCGTTGAGTAGTTCACACATAAAGATCGGTGAGCACCGATCACCCGCTGATTTTCCCCCGATCACAGCCCGACCTGTCGGCGAGCTTGTTAACTTGCAAATCGGGCTTAAATCGGGCTTAAAATGTATTACATTTCTGTAATACATTTTCATTTTAATTTTGCATTAAAATATATGTTTAAATTATATGTTAAAAGTAGTGTAGGAAATAGCAAATGTAAATTATGTTATTGAATTTGAATTATCATTGTGCTCCAAACATTGCATATATGGAACGGAAAATGTAAATTTAAATACAGAAATGCATTGCCATTTTGCAAATTACATTTCAAATTGAATATTGCTACACATAAGCTTCCATAAGTAATAAGTGAAACTGGTAAAGCTGTTTGTAGAGTTGTTTAATCAGATCTTGAGAGATTTAATGTCTTCTTCATCTTCAGTTGATTTCATATTCGAGGCTTCTCGCAACCAAATTTTGTCCAAAAAAATACTCAATTGTGTGGCATCATTACGATTATTTTACTGCTTCAGATCACGTCGAGGCCCGCACAATCTCAAATCGTAAATATCAATATGATAAATCTCAATTTTGCTGTGTATATTCATTTCTCAAAGTCATAAAACAATATTCAACAGCATGAAATAATTTTTATGAATATAGGTGGAAAATAAAAAAAAAAACAACTAAAGAAAAAACAATTTTATTTTAAGTCGTGTCATCTTAAATTCCAATGTATTGAAACAGCTGTTGGAAGGGGGTGTTGCAGCACCCTCAGCATTACTAGTTCCCGCTGCCATGGAGTCACAATCTCACCTGCTTCTCTTCAGTGTCGATAATGACCAGATCACCACCATGTTCCTTGCAGTAGTGCCTGCTCTCAGACCAGCTCATCTCCTCACTGGATATGAACAAACCATCTAGACCCCACAGATATCCTTACAGAAGCACACACATTTTAAAACTATACATAAAAGATGGAAAAAAAGGAAAAATAAATACACAAAAACTAACCTCGTTTAGAAGTCCACAGAAAGTGTTGATATATAATGGCAGCAATCAGAAGAACACAAAGGATCCCGACACACACTGTGATCAGCACCAAACATCGATTTCTTTCTGAGAAACAAGATGAAAACACAAATATTAATGAATATTGTCCGTATTGTCAGAAATAAGGTTTCAAACCAACCTCTTTAAGTAAATTATGGAGCTTTTTAAGAGTATTTTGTTTTATAATAAGAAACATCTTGAAATTAAAATATGCCCACAAGAAGATAAATTAATTCTGATTATACATTTCATATAAAAGCATAAATATTGGCATATTGGTCTTAGAAAACAATGACTGAAATCTAACAGTTGTCATTTCCTGACACCTTGATACCAACTCTGCTTCAAATTAAACGCTCTGCTTACTGTGATTTTGAGATCTTCCTTCACCCTGGCAGTGTCTTTGAGGTCCAGTTGTGTTTATAACATTTCTGCCTGTACCATTTTCATAATAGTACTCTAATTCCATTATTTCTTCTTGTGTCTTGCAGTACGTCTTGACAGATGAGCTGTGGTTCTTAGAATGATGACTACGTTTAATAGTTAAATTTATATAGTGCTAAATTTACACAGGAAGTGATTTCATTAGGGGCTTTTGCACCGGAGGAACCTTTTCATAGTTCCTAACTATTGGCTGAAGTACCGTGTTCACGCCCCAGGAACTAGGAACGATTTTAGTTTTTAGGAACTCCTTTTGGGGGAACTAAATTAGCTCCTTCTTCAGAGTAGGGTCTAAACCAGCACTATAGGAACTATCAGTGTCATGAGTGTACGCTGATTGGTCAAACGCATTTCAAACACCGGCTTCCGGGATTTTTAAAAAGCCGTGTAAACATATTTACTTCACGAACATGGAAAACAACGATAACGGCATTTACCTGTTGTCTGCAGGGTTGTGTTCTTTTTTCCACCTCGGCAACACTGAAAGTTGTCATAGGAGATTTTGTCTCTTAGCCTCACATTTTGCTCTTTCAGTCGCATATAGATTATGCGTTTACATCCAACTCTGATCTTACGGATACAAAGATTTATTATGCTACAGTATTCCAATTTCTACAAGTTTACACATTTTCTAATTAACTATCTACTTTTACTCACATGAATGAACCTGAATGACGTACAAGAACAAACCTCTCCCAGAAGCTCAAACGTCCTGCGTAACCAATAAGGTTCATTCTCTGTGTTACGCAGCAAGTTTGAGCTTCCGAAAGAGGTTTGTTCTTGTGCGTCATTCAGGTTAAGTCGAGCTTCTGTTTATGTTTGCTGATCAATGTTTACATGTGAGTAAAAGCAAAAATTAAATCTGTTCATCATATAAAGCGATTGATTCTCTTTAGAAAATTTGGACTAAACCGCTCAATTCATATGGATTAGTTTTGCGATCTCTTTATGAACTTTTTGAAGCATCAAAGTGGTAGTTGCGTAGACTGTCTATGGAGGGACAGAAATCTCACAGATTTCATCAAAAAGATCTTCATTTGTGTTATGAAGATGAACGAAGGTCTTACGGGTTTGGAACGACATGAAGGCGAGTAATTAATGGGTAATTAATAATTTTACCACTTCTTGAACATGGAACCACTTCCAACATGGCCAAACAACAAAGGCCCAAGTGAGTGCAACAAACTTTGATCCAAAAAAGGAGAACAATTCAGCTCCAGATGCTGTCCAATCACAGATGTGAAGTGTGGCTAGAAATAGGAACAAAGAGAACAATATATTAGCTATATAACAAAACATAATGATACAGTCATAAACAGATAGAGAGATGATAGATACAGTCAGATACAGATATAGAATAATAAAAGTATATAATAAAAGTAAAAATAGATCTCTGTGTGTGTGTGTGTGTGTGTGTGTGTTTCTTACATTTCAGAAATTCCACTGAAAATCCACCACTTTGCACAGAAGAGTGGCAACATATAGGTTGACCACAACCCGTTTCTTCTGAACTGTCTGGCCTATTTTAGCACTTTTCCTTTCGTTTTTGTTCCGCTCTCTGGATAAATACCTACAAGTGCCTAAAGGGCCAGGAAACAGACAATATGTAATTCAGATTGGTTTTAGCTTTTGAGGCATGTAATCATGTTTTTGAAATTGTACCATGTAGAGCAGTATTACAACTCCAGTCCTGAAAACCTACCTCCCAGAAACATTTAGATGTCCCACTAATCAAAACACCTTATTTAACTCATTAGTTTGCCAGCGTCAAATAGGGAGACATCTAAAACATTCACCCTAAAAAATTAATTGAGGAACATTGTTTTAAAGGCCTCAATAGATATACAATATATAATACATCTAAAAGGCAAGTTTGCGCATGATCAGTTGTCAACAAACACACATATCTGTAAATAGCACATTTAATTTCAAGTTAAAAAAGATTTGGTTTTGCTATGGTAATAAATTAACTATACAAGGCAAACTTTATATCAAACAGAGATGTTAAAGTGTTCGCATTACCTTAAGTTAGCAAATGTCTCTTGAGCTGTAGTTGCTGTGGGTAAATTGGTAGACATAAGTATGTCCCGTTTCAACTCATCCCTGTCAACATATACGATAAGCACAAACTCTCCCACCACTGTGGTCGTTTCATCCAGCTGTATAGCAAATTGGACTTCACTAAGCTTTTCATGCAACTGTTTTTTGCAGTTTTCTGCCATTTTATCAATTCTATCTTTCACAGTGTTGTTAGAAAGTGGGACAGATTTAACTTTTTCAGCTGCTTGCGGGCCACATAGTCCCTCCACTATTTTAATGCAGGAGGGTTCGATTAGCTCCTCTCCAATATTATGTGGCTTTTTTGCCTTGGCAATCAACAGCGAACACTCAAAGGAAGCTTTAGTGGCCCTCTGTAAATCACTACCTGCTCTTTCGAATACTTTTCTGATGTCTGTCGATCTTTTTGACAGAGCCATCTCTTTTTTTCTCTCTAAGAATTCCTGATCTTTACCGATAGTCTCTGGATGCTTCGTTTCCTGGTGTCTTCTTATTTTGCTTGGTTTCATGCTGTCGTTTGCCAGTTTTTCACCACAGAAGACGCATTCTGGCCGAGACTTGTCTTGACCTTCAATAAAACCAAAATTTAGGTAGGTTTTGTCATAGTGTCTAAACTTTTTCTTTGCCTCTGATGAAGAATCACCGCATTTATGCTTGATTTTGCTATTACGTTGACAAGCACGTTGCGCGATCGATCGAGTGAGCAAAATTGAAATAATATTTTTTTACTGTATGCATTGTAAGCATGGTTTTTTTTTTTTTTTAAATAAATAAAATATTTTGATATAGTGGAACATTTTATGCATCTTTTTTTTTTTTTTTTACCTCAAAACGTATCCGCTCCCGTGCCCCCCTAAGGGAAACTGGGGGAGTGACTTTGTGTTAGATGTGTCAGTGTCACTTTGTTGACATCTGATTGGTCCAATTTCAGTTTGAGATCTCTGAACCAGAACATAACCTGCCCTCAGCTCCTTGTTGATGATAACAAAATCATCACAAAACAAGCATCTAATGTTCTATTTTTAATTTTGTGTTTATATTCGGAATTTATAGCTGCCAACCTTGTGTAACTGCAGTATTGACACCAATAGCATTAAAAAGACCATGTATCCTGAAGATGGATTAAAAAAAAAACACAAAATGCTTGAGCAAGTGTATCATGTCGTCACACACAGACATCAAGATTTTGCATATGATTCACAACAACGGTGACAATCAAAACAAAAAAGCTTGGGAATCAAGGATGAGTTTTGTACTACGAAACCACCCATCATGCATTGCAGCATGAAGGTTTTTTTTTATTTTTGATTGTCACTGTTGTTGTGATTCAGATCCAAAATCACTCAAACATTTTTTGCTTTTCATCCACCTTCAGGAAATGTGATCATTTTAATGCTATTGGTGCTAATACTGTAGTTAAACAAGTTTGAGGGCTATAAATGCTGAATATAAACACACACACACACACACAAAAAAAAGAATATTGAATGTTCATTTTGTGATGATTTTGTTATCATCAACAGCTAGTCACACCCGATCCTGCTTTATCTTGGCTCTCTTTTGCACCAACAAATGTGTTTTATGAACACACAGTTACAGCAGCCAAAGTACAGTTAACAAAAGAAGTACGAGGACCAAGAACACAACTAAAGCACCACAATGGTGACTTCAAATATATTTATTTATTTTTAAATTATTCTACAAGTATCTGTATTTTATGTTTGTGTCTAAGAGCAGCACGAGTGGCTCAGTGGGAAACACTGTCTCCTCACAACAAGAAGGTTTCTGGTTCGAGTCTCAGCTGAGCCAGAAAGTCTTTCCTTTAGATCTGGTTTCTCTCACGATCCAAAGATGTGTGAATTACAGATGCTAAGTTTTCTAAAGGTGTAAACATGTGTTTTACTGCCTATGGATGGATCCGTGGCTGAGGTTTTTTTTTTTTAACCTTGTTCGGAGGTTCCATGAGCCTCTGCTCGCCAGAGCTCCACTAGGACATCATGTTCCCAGATAGCAACATTGTGTCGGCCCAGATCCGGCCCACATCTGGCACATGTGGCATGATGATCTGGTCCACATGCTGCAATGAATTACGGTCCTTGTGTGGGCCGTTTCTGTTTGCCAGATCTGGGCCACAAGCAAGCCACAGCAATGCCACATGTCAGCCAAGAGCAAAGAAATAAACCTAAACTGGACCTTATCTGAGCCACAAAATCTGTGTATATTAAGTATAGAGTCATCTCAGCCTTAATAAGCCTGTTATCAAGCAGAATCACTGAAGGAAAGAAGAGAACAGAAAAAAGAGATGAGCAGAAAGACAAGAACTACAACTGACTTCAGCCACAGCCTTAGATGAAATCAACTGAAGATGAAAGACATTAAATCTCTCAAGATCTCAACAGAGGATGATTAAACAACTCCACAAACAGCATTACCAGCTTCGCTTATTACTAACCAGATTGACTATATTTCTGTTCTCTTCTTTCCTTCAGTGATTCTGCTTATTAACAGCGATCTGGCAAACAGAAGCGGCCCACACAAGGACCATAATGCATTGCAGCATGTGGGCCAGATCATAATACCACATGTGCCAGATGTGGGCCAGATCTGGGACCACACAATGTTGCTATCTGGGTTGTAGGTTGTAGGCACTCTGTGAGCCTCCCTGCACGGTTTCCTATGCGTGGGGCGTAGTTAAGCCTCCTTTTGTTTTAGAGAGTCATCATATTGAGGCCTCCGCTCCTTGAGCTCAGCTATCTACTGCGAGTGTCATCAGGCCTTCTCTCGTTACAGAGAGTTATCTTTATTGAGGCCTCCACTCGCCAGAGCACCACTAGGACAAAATATTGCAGGTTGTAGGCTCTCTGTGAGCCTCCTTGCACAGTATCCTATGCGTGGGGCGTAGGTAGGCCTCCTCTCGTGTTAGAGAGTCATCATGGTGAGGCTCCACTCCTAGAGCTTGACATCTACTGCGACCGTTGTCAGGCCTTCTCTTCTGCTCACTAGAGCTCCACTAGGACAGCATCTGTGAGTTGTACAGGTCGGCATGACACCAGAGCAAGGCGGTCCACCCTCGGACACATTTCTAACCGGCATGCATCTCGCGGTGTTTACCGGTGATCGGTTCTGCACAGATTTTGCTCATATCAGAGCAGAGTGAAGTGGACAAGTGATTAAAAGGTGCAGATTACCATAAAGATTCCGACTTGTAAAAAGTGTTCATGTCCTTGAAGAACTCATAATAAAACTTGTAAAGTCCTATTTTTCAGAGAGCTCTGACTTACGTGATCACTGTACAAACTGACCGCTGATAGTGTTGCCATTGTTACGCATGAGTACGAGGATGTGAACGTCTCTGAGTAGAATGTCATCTTGTAATTATGGTAATTATAACATGGCGTGAACTCAGGAAAACAGAAAAAGTGTGTTCAACATGAAGCGGTGCTGTGCAGACCGATTAGTGTATAACATCAAAGATACAGTGAGAGCGATTCAAAGCATACAGCACAGTCTCCTCTCTAACCACTCTCGTGGTACTTCGATTTGATGTCATACCGATCGGTCTGCACAGTACCACTTCAAGTCGAACACACCTAAGGTTCAAGCTCACACTACAGGACTGTAAGACTACCTGAATTGCTGTGGCACTCACACTATAAGACAAGGTTTCTTGTCATCTGTCGCCATCTTGTCATAGCAGCGCACGTACACAACACAATGCTAGCAAGGTGCACAAACTACAAAACATTTGGTCAAGAGGCAGTCCCGACCAACAGCAAAAAAAAAAAAAAAAAAAACTGCAAAATTTACAGTTTCTCTGGATTTATTATTTATATGTATCTGTTTGAGTAAAATGAACATTTTTGATTTATTCTACAAACTGACAGCATGTTATCATTAAGAGCATTTATTTGCAGAAAATGACAACTGGTCAAAATAACGAAAAAAGATCTCGAATAATGCAAAGGAAACAAGTTTATATTTATTTTTAAACAACACAATACTAATGTTTTAACTTGGGAAGAGATCAGAAATCAATATTTGGTGGAATAACCCTGATTTCTAATCACAGCTTTCTTGCATCTTGACATGTTCCTTATCAGTCGGTCACACTGACTTTATGCCACTCCTGGCAAAACAATTCAAGCAGCTTGACTTTATTTAATGGCTGTTGACCCTCTTGCTTACAATCCAGAGGTTTTCAGTGGGGTTCAGGTCTGGAGATTATGATGGCAATCTTGATCTGGTGGTCCTTGATTGACCTTGATTGACCTGGCTGTGTGGATTGGAGCATTGTCCTGCGGGGTGAAAAAACAATCCTTCAAGTTGGGGAACACTAAGAGCAGAAGCATGTTTTCTTTTAGGATAACCTTGTCCATGGCTTGAGTCACACGTCCTTTACAAAGACAGATCTGCCTGATTCTGATCTTCTCTGATGGGTCCAGTTTTCAGCTTTGCCCACCACCTGGTCCTCTAATGGTTAGACAGAGACTCGGAGAGGCCTACAACCCACTGTCTCTCGCACCCACTGTGAAATTTGGTGGAGGATTGGTGATGATCTGGTGGTTCTTCAGTAAGGCTAGAATCGGGCAGATACGTCTTTGTGAAGGATGCATAACTCAAGCCATTTACAAGATTGTCCTGGAAGAAAAATTGCTTCCTTCTGCTCTGACAATGTTTCCCAACTTGAAGGATTGGTTTTTCATGCAGGACAATGCTCCAATCCACACAGCCAGGCCAATCAATGTGATTTTGCATTAGGACATTACATGAACATCAAGTGGTAACAAAACACAGAAATTGTTTATGGTACGAAAAAAGTGAACTAAATGTCTTTGAAAAGAAACATTAATAATGAATTATGTAATAAAAATAAGACTGATTCCATAAGATAATACAAGTAAAGGCATGAAAAACAGGATGAAACCCTAATTCTCACAAATCCATTTTTTCCTAAGTGAGCATAGATGATCATTCCAGTTGCTCAGGATGTTTCTTGAAGGATTCAGTTCAATACAGTGCTCATTTCCACCATAGTTATTCGGCTCACCTTTGAACCAATACCTGAATAAAATAAGTCAGATTTTCAGTTATGAAAAGATTTTCAACCCCAAAAGTTTAATCATATCAGCATTAATGTTTTTTTACTTGTTCAGCAACTAAACTAACAAAAAAAAAAAGAAAGGTCACAAGCAATTCACAAATCAGGAATAGCCGCAGTACCGCAATGACAAGTGTCAAGTAGATGCTTGAGCAGAAGTGAATGTGCAGAAAAGTAAAAAAGATAAGAAGGGTTATTTTTCTGCAGAAATGAAACAAAGCATTCACCGCGCTCTCCCAGCTAATTAGGTGCTGAGACCTATATATCAATATAAGAATACAAAAAAGGTCTGCACTCTGAAGCACTTTAATCATGGTACACAGGAGATAAGATAACAAACGTTTCGGCTCTTCGCCTTTATCAGTGTAACAATATCACTCCTGATATTGTCTTTAATTGTGATTTGTTGTTTCAGATGGACTTAAACTGGAGTCTGTGGACTGATTATCTGATTGCTTTAATTATGATCATGATCACCTGAGGATTTGTAATGCATTTTCTATATTATTATTGAGAGTGAGTGATATTGTTACACTGATGAAGGCGAAGAGCCGAAACGCTTGTCATCTTATCTCCTGTGTACCATGACTAAAGTGCTTCAGAGTGCAGACCTTTTTTGTATTGTTATGCAGAAATGAAACAAAAAATGTCTTTGGTTATGGTGCTTGAGCTGTCTTCACCTGTATTCTGAGGTGATGGTCTCACATTTAAATGAGAATAAAACAAATATGCAGTGATTTTTAGCACTTACCCTCGATTCAGTGGTGAATTATCCACCCATTTCATTCTGCCCTCATTCTCAATGTCAGTCAAACCAATCCACACTCTCTCCTTGATGAATGTAGATATGAACCTCTGTGTGAATAAAAACAGGAATAAGTGTGATTCCTCTCATTCATGATCAGACACTCACACAAACTCACCTGTTTCTCTTCAGTGTTGATAATGACCAGATCAGCTCCTCGATCCCTGCAGTACTGCCTGCTCTCAGACCAGCTCTTCGACACACTGGATGTGGGGAAAAAAACTGGACCACACATATTTTCGTATAAACACTTCTCAAAATTGCCTTTGTAAAAGTCAATGAAAACTAGGGGTAAGATGCTATTTACACAAAAATAGATTCATACTAACTTCGTTTAGAAGCTGCCTTCTTTAGTTCATCACTCAAAGACGTGACTTTGCTTTCTAACTCCAGTTTCTTCTGACTCAAAGAGTCAACACTTTCCTGTAACTGTTTTTTCTCCA
Source organism: Ctenopharyngodon idella (assembly GCF_019924925.1). Classification (NCBI taxonomy): domain Eukaryota; kingdom Metazoa; phylum Chordata; class Actinopteri; order Cypriniformes; family Xenocyprididae; genus Ctenopharyngodon; species Ctenopharyngodon idella. Next base: position 43,464,022 of record NC_067220.1, read on the forward strand.
ACTCCAGGTTCTTCTGTGTTAAATCAGTGTAATTGTGCTGTAAGCTGTTGATGGTCTGATTAAACTCTTCAACTGTGTTCTTGTAACTCTTGAACAGAGATTCTCTCTCTGCTGTGATGGAGATGTGCTGCAGTATGATGGAGACCAGCAGAACAACACAAATGAGCCCGAGACACACTGTCATCAACACCAAACACCTACTTCCTCCTGACAAACAGAGAGAAAACACACAAATATCAAATAACAACCATTCATATTATTATATATAACATTTCAAATCAACCATTAATCCAACTTTCTCTTTAGATAATTGATTGGGCTATTAGTTTGTTCATGATAACCCTCAATATGCAAACGAGAACCGTCAAAATGCAAACAAATATGCATTTCTTCACACATCTCTTCAAATTAAACTTACTGTGCTTTTGAGTTTTTTCTTCTTTTCCTTCATTCTGGTTGTTACTTGGTTTTTCAGATCCAGTTGTGTCCTTAATATTTGTGCTTTCAGCATTTTCATAAACTGCCTCTAATTCCATGATTCACTGTGTCTTACAGTTTGTCTTCACATAGAAGCTGTGGTCTTTAGGATGATGACTACTGCTTTAAAATAGTGCTAAAACCACACAGGAAGTGAATTCATTTGACACTGATGGCCTTTAAAAGAAATATAGACTTCTTTTTTTTATCCTGAAACTGTAGATGACCATGTCATGTGAACTACAAAACCATGTTGGCAGCTACAAAAGACAAATGACAAATGTCAACAAAAGACATTAAATCTCTCAATATCTCAGCAGAGGAGGACTAAACAATTCCAAAAACAGCATTACATCTTCACTTATTACAGTCCAGTTTGGCTTTATTTAACTCATACGTCTACAGAAGTTCTTAGTGAGAATTAGCAGAGGTTTAGATGTTTTGAGGTCACCATTATGGTGGTCAGTGTTTGCTTTAGTTGGGCTCTAGACCCTTGACTTTTGTTATTTTATTTCTTTGTCAGCAATTGCAGATGTTTTCAGAAAATGATACTGTGTTGATAAAGGAAGAGATTGGAGAAAAGGCAGAATAGCAGTCAAATTATACTTCAATGATTAGATCAATTTCTGATAATGTCACTTTTATTTAACAGTCAACATCATCTTATAATGTCTCAAGCATTTCTGACAAATAATACAGAAGTCAGCGAAAAACTAAAAAACTATCAAGGGTCAAGAGGCCAACTACAGGAAACACTGATCACCACAATGACGACTTCAAATGTTTGTTCCTCTTTCCTTCAGTGATTCTGTTTGTTAACTTCAGGTGTTCGTCACTAATGCACACATTGAGCTATGTTCATTAAACACAGGGGGTTTTGCTGTGTACCATCCAACCTTAAGTCTTTTTATGACAGAAAGTTAGTGATCTTTAATATTTAAAGGATGTTGGAAGAATGTTGTTCAAATAAAGTTTTCTTTCAACATTATGAGTACATTTTTCTTTCTTTAAAAAAACCTTCTACCAACAATGTATTAATGATTTGAGCTAACCTTTTGAGAACATAATTAAAGAACAGATAACATTGAACAAACACTCTATTAATGTTAATGGAAGAACGTTTTTCATAACTTTGAGAGAACTTTCCCAGAACGTTAGCCAAAGTTATGAAAACATTCCCTGTTAACTGGGTTATAGCCTACGTAAACTCGAAATTTCCCGCCATCTATCTTTCAAATGAACACCCTGTGTTCATTTGAACACCCTGCTCAAAAATGGTAAATTTATTTCCTTGAAGTGATCATGTACCCTTCGTTAACAGCCTTGAGTGAGGCGCTTCGTGGTTATGTTGCTCACTTTCAATTTCATTTGGAACCACCGTTATTCAAGTGGCATCGCCTTCCCGCGGGGAGCCTATTAAAGGCACACAAATGCGGTTTGGAATTCACCATTAGTTTGTAATCAATCATGTAATTCTCTGAAAACAGTACATATTATTCTTAAATAGTACAAGTGATTCTTAAGAAATAGAATGATATTATTGGCAAAGGTTCTTTCTTAAAAGGTTAGTTCAGTAATGAAGATCTTTTTAATGAAATCTGAGAGATGTCTCTTCCTCCATTGACTGCCTTTGCGACTACCACTTTGACACTTCAAAAAGTTCATAAAGAGATCATAAAACTAATCCATGTGAATCAAGCGGTTTAGTCTCAATTTTCTGAAGAGACTTGATCGCTTTTTATGATGAACAGATTTAATTTAGGCTTTTACTCACATATAAACATTGTTCAGTTGTCACATGTCTGTTTGTTTTGGACTCTCTATTTGCTTTCCATTGGTTCCTTTGCTCCTTTGTTCAGTTTCCCGCCACTCCCTAGTTGTTATTGTCACCTTAATTATGATTATTGATTACCAGCTGTGTTTGTTTAATTAGCCTTGTTAGCGCCCCTGTTTCCTTTGTATTTAAGCCCTCAGTTTCAGTCTGTTCTTTGTTTTTGTGTTGATGTTGTTTGACAGTGTTTTTGGTTGTAATTCATTCTCCTAGTTGTGTTTTCATTTGATTAAAAGTCTTCCAGAGGATCTCCTTTGTCATGCGCATCTTTATACAACCATTCCGTAACATCAGTGAACATAAGTTGAAGCTCAACCGAACATGAATGATGCACAAGAACAAACCTTTTCCGGAAGTTCAAACATGCTGTGTAACACATGAGAATGAACCTCACTGGTTAAATAGCCACATTTAGAATTGCTTAAATATCCAAGTTGAACGTACTTAAAAATTTAAGGCAGCATTTTTTTTTTAAGTGTATGAAGTAAAGCATATAAAAAATATATCAAACTGTTATGCTGGGTTAAATAAACAACTCAATTTTCCTGGCTAAAATTGTGTTCTGTCCTATAGATTTCCCAGGTGAAAAGGAAATATATTTAAATTGTGCTTTTTTAGACACACTTAATATATTAAAATTATACTATACTAGGTGCATATTAAATGTATTATTTTGAAACAACTTTAAGAATAATTAGTGCATTTCAAGTTGTACTTAAGTTCAATTTTAAGCTATTTGTAATGTATTAAATACATTGAAACTGTGTTAAAATGGAACTGTCAGCAGATAGACGAGGAACACAGAGGTAAGTGATGTAAACAACAGCAGGTTTATTTGAAAGCAGACGAATGATCAACACAGCAGAGAAAGCAGTCCAGGTAAGTGGTTTTGGTATAGCGAAGCCTTGGTACAGCTTATCTGATACTGATGTAATCTTTGTTTCCTTTCCAGGTGACAGGAACCACGTTAAGTGCATTTAGTGCAATTTAAGTGTATTTCTTTAAATACATTTTAAATGTACTTTTAATACTTCTTGAATTACAGTTAGGATATATTTGAAGCATCGTTTTAACGTGCTTCATGTACATTTCCAATACAATTTCAGATCATTACAAATGCATTAGCATTACACTACTTAGTGCATTAAAGTTTTCTAGATTTCAAAGTATGTGTGTGTATATACTGGAAAAAAAAACCAGCTTTATAAAAAAACTATCTATTGTTGTGTACATTACAAATATTCTTACAGTACATTAAAAAGTACAGCAGCATTTAATCTTTTGACCAAAATACATTCTAATAAATGAAAAAAAAAAAATCAGTTATACCTGTATTACTGAAAAGTACAGAATTTTACATCAATGAATAAATAAGCATTACAATGCAATTTTCTGGGGAAAAAAAAAAGTCACTGAAAACAAAGTGCAGAAATGAATAGTGCATTTCTTTTTTTAAAAATGTAAGCATGCAAATGCCTGAACCTATGGAAGGATATTCCGGACTATTTTCAAAAGAAATTGCAAATTGTATTTGCAATTGCGTTTTTAATTTGTGAATGCATAAAATGTGACAATCCAAACACAATTGCAAATCGCGCATTGGAGTTTGCATTTTCGTTTACGCGAACGCACAACGACTGCCAAATTTCAAATGGAAAAGCAAAGTTCATTTGCAACTGTGTTTCCCATGTCTTACGAGTTACGACTCTGTCATATTTAAATAACAATCTCAATTACCACATCTGCTTTATCTTCATCTTCAAGTGGAGGGTCACTTCTTTGAGCATGACATGCATTTTCTGCAACGGAGGGCTTGCAATTCAGAAACTGTAGTATTTGAAGGCTGCTTTATCACAGGATCTGTGAAAGGGAAAATAGAATTTATATAAAATTAACCAGTGAATAACAGTTTTGCATCCATGATTGAATATACAGTATGTATTATAATTTGCATTGATGTTCATCAGAATTTTGTTGACTTCTCAATTTACCTTTTGACTATATCCTCATCAAGCTTGACATATGAGTGTCCATTTTTATCCTCGTCTGTCGTCACTATACAGCACTCTGAGTTACAATGAACATAAGATTAGAAGAAGCCTAACGACACCACTTACAGTGAGCAGAATTCAATCACAGAGTCACTGATATTGATTTTTGAAGAGATAAATCAACCTGTGAATATTACAGTGTATGCTGTATATTAATAATTGTGGTTTATTTTAACCTAAGGTATTTCCCATGAATGTGTCTATTGTGGTCATGCTAACATGCACTCTCTACACCTCTGCTGCAAAGATTTAAAGAAATTAGAAGTTGTGCAAAATATTGTATGCCAGGACAACTAGGACAAATACCCTGCAGCTTTACCAAAAACAGAAACAATTCAAAAATAAACAGATTTTTACATGAATGACTCAAAGGAAGCACAAATTAGACTTGTGAATGGACATGTTGCTAACACTTTCCTTCCAAGTTTGACTGAATCCCCCTTTATTAGGCCTGATTCAAAAATCTCTAACCGAGGTGATATGACATTAAAATATACTCTTCTTTGCTTGTCTCTGCACTCGGATTATTAATGATTAGTTTTCCTTTTAAGAATGACAGTATGCTGAGAACAATGTACCTGGTAGGTAATATAATCGAAACCCTTTAACAGCCTCAGCAGTTTCAGATGGATGCTCTCTTATAAGCATTCCTTTTTACAATTTAACCTTTGTACTTATCTGTAATTAGAAACGTATATTAGAAAATAAAAAGAAAGGCAAAATTGTCAAGCTTGAACAAATATAAACAAATCAATGAACACTACCATAGTTCGCTGGTCAGGTCAAGTAATTGCATGTTCATAACATGTTTCTTCAAAGATCATTTACCTCATTGATGAATGAAGCCAAATTTTTAAGGGAATCAGAAATAAATACACAACTTAAATTTGCAAATAAAAAGAATTTTAATTGTAATGTTGTACATATTATAATGACTAATTTAAAAAAAATCAAAAAATCTATGTGGTGGCATTGTCTCTCTTATAACAACTATAAAACATTGTCCAGATTTAGCAGTCTTTAGAAAGGGACTTTGACTTTATACCAGTGCTTAAGTTGCTAGATATCTAGTGTCAGTATCATGTTACAGTGGTTAACATCCGTATTCCACGTGTTATCTATTAGCAAATGCATCGCAGCCCTATCCACCTAGAAAAAAAATAAATGAGCTTATTTATGCAAACAGCAAAAAAAAAAAAAAAAAAAAAAAAAACTTACCAGTTACTTCTGCGGGCAGCACCTTCATCTGTTCGGTCAAATTGAATGTAGCTGCACTGAAAAAGACGTGCTGTTGTTACATTTTGTATCAAAAATACGACTGGCACTACGGAAGCCCTAAACGGCCATGGATTATTATTTTTTTCTATCTTGTTTTGTCGTGATCACGACTTATTTTCTCGTGATCTCGAGATAACAAAAGTTGTTTTGTCTTGATCACGACTTAATCTCTGCTCTAAATTACACAAATGTGCCAACAGGTGGCAGTATACTACCAAATTTAACTGATGATGTGCTGTAAATATCCACTTTACTGTGTGCGTTAAGTGAACAACTTAACTGTTAAATGATTGAATACAATTATTTTGCTTGAAAGTGTATCTGTTATCGTTCTGACTAGTGCATGACTCAAACTTATTGCTTATTAAAACTAATTTTGATGCCACTGTATTCTGCTTGCACCTTTATTGTGTATCCTTAAGACGCCATTTTAATCATCGCAGTTTCAGTGTTCCTTTACCTCACTATGTCACTCAGTGTATATTGATAAGAAATATGATTTATAGCCTATGTCATTTAATTCAGTGATAGTGTGTAACCTATTGTATTTTCTACATTTCTTTGTAGGAAACCACACACATACACATAAACACTCTTCTCAAACAGCATCCCAAGATTGTTTTAGCCTATCAACTGGATTAAAGTTTTGTTTTTTTGGAAATCTGGAGTGTTGCACCTCTTTTTAATGGAAGCTGGAGGAAGACAGTTTAATTATATCACAGCCTATCCTACATGACGAATAAAAATAACAAACACATAATGTAATATAATTTTATTTCAAACGAATGAGGAAAATAGAGTGGGTTTAATCTAAAAGTTTTTAGAATTATAGAATAATCTGGCATCTTTCTGAAGGTACTCTGGCTGCGCTTGAGATGTTGAATGCTCTGTTGATCATTAAACATGTTAATTGCACAAATAAAATGTTTAGCGTAGATTTATTGAACAATGATTGATTAGCCTATATGTATTTATTTATTGTAAACTTTATTATTAACTGAAGTAAACATTTTGCTGAAACATCTACAAGATATAAGAGCGCATGATTTATTTAGGGCTTCCGTACTGGCACAGAGAAGTAACGTTAATTAAATACATATGAGTCGCGTGGTCTGTTCTGAGTGCTCTAAAGTGACACGATCACTCTAGTCTATATAATTTAACAGTTTAAATTTAGACTTCTATTAACATTCAAGGCACATACACACACACACAGCATATCTGGGGCACGTTCAAGCTCAAACCGGTGCGCAATGTTTTGCTACGGTTTCCGGGTTGAACAACATGTTATCTGGAAACGTGTGCAGTGGGGTTCTCTCTTGTTTGGTGGTTGTGTCAAAAATGTCAGCCCAATCAGCAGCAACATGTATATAAACCATGCGGTATCAAAGAGACAGCTCGCACAATGGGTATTAATGTAACATAAAAATACTATAGCCTACATAATTATATATTTTGCTAGTATTGTGGAGTGACACTTTCATAAACTTCTATCCTTTGATTATGCAATGGTAAACATTACAATATCATAGCACAACAACAGTGATCAGCAATAATGATAAGCCTAATACTCACAATCAAAATAATGTCGTATAGATTTTAACAACACAGTCTTGGAGGTAAGAAGTGGATTATCCTTCATCTGAAATGTTTGTCTTTTCATCCTGAAATGCGAGGCAAATGTTGGATCACAATAATTAGGAACTACAGTTTCCACAAATCCCTTCATTCGATTGGGATGTTCTCTTTTATTGTGGACGGCAAAGGCAGTGACTGTAATATTGAGCGTATTTTGCAGTAAACACGTATTTATACCGATTTCATCAGGCTCCGAAAATTCTTCAAAAAGAACACAAAGAAAGGCCTTCTCAGCTGCCATAGTTGCAACTCTTGCGTCACCAAAACAGGGTGTTCAACGCACCACCGTTTCCGTTTAAAAAACGTTTTGCAACGTTTTGTCGGGGCTGAACGCAGCCCTGGTAAACGGATTCTCTCAGGTGAATAAGAACCAATCAGAGCCGTTTAACTGCCTTGGAACCAGTCAGGTTTCATCATGTGTGTTACGCGTGTTGTTTAAATTTAAACATAAGTAAATATATAGGAATTTTTTAAGCATCTTTGGAAAAATGATTTATGATGCATTTCAAATATCAAATAACAGCCTAGCAACCTTTTACAAGTACAAACAAGTAAATCTGAACAACAATAGTCAATGGAAACTTACACATTTTCGACATATTTTCGTCATACTGTATAATAGTTAAAATTATATATATATATATATATATTGCTCAATTTTACTTGCAATGATTGTTGTCGTTACATTTATTTGTACATTTAATCAGAAGTTGCTCTTTCACCAAATAAGCACAAATCAACAGGAAATCGATTCATATGCATGGTTTATTTTACCTCATCTAGTGAACAGAATTATTAAAGCCTATCAATTATAGCCTAAGCTAAATAAACACCAAAGACTTCTCGCGCCCTGTCTACATTATGAAAACTGGTAACGTTAAAACAAAAACCTACTCTAAAATATTATAGAGAGAAATTCCTAATAGTAATTCCAGTAAGTTTCAAGAGTGAACTACCGAAGCCTGAGCAGAAGTGAAAGTGCATGAAATAGAGAAGAAGAGATTTCTTTTTAGTAGATTTTTTTAATGGGAAGTTGATTAATAGTAGTGGCTGTTATGGTAAAATGACAGCGAAAAAAAATACAGTGATATCCTTGTTTTATCACTGAAAAGTGCTTTGTCACTTACCCTTGTTTCAGTGGTGAATTATCCACCCATTTCATGTTGCCCTCGTTCTCAATGTCAGTCAAACCAATCCACACTCTCTCCTTGAATGAAGATATGAGTCTCTGTGTGTGAATATAAACAGGAATAAGTGTGATTCCTCTCATTCATGAACAGACTCTCACACAAACTCACCTGTTTCTCTTCAGTGTTGATAATGACCAGATCAGCTCCTCGATCCCTGCAGTACTGCCTGCTCTCAGACCAGCTCTTCAACTCACTCGATATGGAAAAAACACCTGGACCATACAAATTTTCGTATATAATTTTTTTTCAAAACTTTGTAAAAACTGTGATAAAGAAACAACCTAAACAAAAACATGTTAAAATTAACTTTGTTTGGAAGCTGCCTTCTTCAGTTCCTCACTCAAAGATGTGACTTTGCTTTCTAACTCCAGTTTCTTCTGTGTTAGATCAGTGTAATTGTGCTGTAATCTGTTGATGGTCTGATTGAACTCTTCAGCTGTGTTCTTGTTACTCTTGAACAGAGATTCTCTCTCTGCTGTGATGGAGATGTGCTGCAGTATGATGGAGACCAGCAGAAGAACACAAATGATCCCGAGACACACTGTCATCAACACCAAACATCTGCTTCCTCCTGACATACAGGACAAAAAAAAAAATCAGTTAAGAACAATTCAGGTCCTTCTTGATGGATTTAACATTTCAAATAAACCTTCGTTAGTAATTCAGGTTTGTCTTTAAATAATATAGGCTTTTAGAGTGTGTATTCTGTTAAAAGGACAAACATCTGGAATTGCTATACAGTAAAATAAGCAAACAAGAACATATGCTGGGAAAAAAGTAAAATAATTCCATGAATTACACTTCATATAAAAGCAGAAACATTAACACGGTTTTCTTAGAAATTGTATTTAACAGTTTTCAGTTCCTTACACATTAGCGACACCAGATTTCCTTCAAACTAAACTTTCTACTTACTTTGTTTTTGAGCTTGCCCTTCATCCTGGCTGTGTATTTGAGGTCCACTTGTGTCCTTAATATCTTTTTGATTAACATTTTCATAAACAGTATCTAACTCCATTACGGGTGAGATGCGTTTTTTTAGATTGATGGTTGGTGTTTCTAAAACAGTGCTTAACGTACACAGGAAGTGATATCATATCTCTGACAAACAGAAAAAATCATATGATGACGATGTGGTAACAGATGGTGCAATCTCAACTGACGTTCAAATTCTATCCATTTTTCTTTGAAGCATAAGGATCAGCATGCTTTATGTAAATGTATAATCCTGACAAATGAAAACCATGACAGTAAAGTTTTAACAAACTTTGGTTCCACTGCAGGTCTATCTCAGGCAAAGAGCACCAAACTCTTTAACGAGTTTTTGTGATGTTTTCTGGGCCTGTCCAAATACCCACACTTGCGGACTGGGCCACTTGAGAGTGCGTGTACACAACAGGAAGTAGCTGTCCCAGGTCTGAAGAATGCTAAAGTGCAGTACACTTAACGCACACTAAATCAACACTATTTCTAAGTCCCTGTGCCAAATGGAAACCTAAAACCTTGGTATCTTCCTCTAAGTACACTATTTTGTGATGTAATACCACTTTGACTGTCAGGTAGAAGTCTGCTGCAGAGCTCGCTTCAGTTTGGCTTGGTTAAAGTGTATATTTAAGGAGCATATTGGCTGGAGAGGGGACTCGCGAGCACTCTTTTGATAATTAAAATGACAAATAGGAAGCCCTACACTCTCGTGGACTTAAAGTTAAAATGTAAGTTTTTTTTTAATTTTTAGTATAAGTATGTTAGCCTTAAGGTTATCAATAAGCTGGTCTGTTCCAAAACAATGACAGAATTCACATTTAGAAGAATATAAGCATTCAAAACTTACACTCTCGCACTTCCGCCAATATGGATCAAGGATTTTAATGACATTGCGCACTTCAGCTTCTCATCAGATCTTCTGTCCAATCAAAAACTATAAACAGACGCTAGAGCTGCAGCTGAAATCGGTCATTTGTTCACACATTTACTATTATATATATGGCGGCTGTCACATGGTGCACTATAAAGGGGATAGAGAATGATTCAGACAGTGTAAACATGCTTTCCATTGAGGCGAATGAAGTCCGTTTTCGTGTTAGTGTCACGTGAACCGCTGCAGCGTGCGCTCAGTCTGCTGCGGTCCTGAGACACGAGAACATAGTGCGGATCATATGCGCGAGTCGGTGCAGACCACAAAATATATTGAACCCATTTAAATTCTACAAAGAATGCTATATTTTAAAGTGATTTGGAGGAGAAACAGTTAGAGGTTATGAGAAAAAATGTGGCATTACCGAGCTCAAGGCTATTCTGCAAAAAAAGAAAAGAGCTTCTCAAAATGTCCTGCCCTGTCTTCCTGTTTCAGTGGAATTATGTCACCACAGTGAATAAAGTTGCACAAGACCAAAGTAAGTCCACAAGACCAAAAATGCAGTGTGCCATTTGGGATATGGCCTAATACCACTTTGTAACGGGCTAAGCATATCCAGTCAATCATCATGTTCAGGAACTTATGTGCTCCAATTTCGTGTCATGTCTAGGAACACTTTCCAAAGTAAGTTAGATGTGTAAAATGCTAAGTTGCACATTATTGGTGCAGAGACTGTGCCATATGTATTTTGTAAAACGTTTTTAACTGAAGCACCACAATCACGCACTGGTTAAATGTGTCAAATTGAGGGTACATTTACACAACAACAATGTACTAAAAACAGGAAAGTTTTGTCAAAATTCTTTGTTAAAATGCTCCCTGTTCACACGGATCCACGAGAACACTGTATTCTGCTGCCAGGCCAGTAGTTGGAGATGTTACATAGTTAAGAAATACTACACGCCTATAGACTGAACTCGTAATACGCATGTGCATGACATCACCGTTTTCCCAAACTCACATTTCATCTCGACTCAACTTGCACTTTGAAACCCGTTTCCAAGAGTTTGGCTACTAAAACGCCAATGACATGTTTAAATAAACAGCAAAAACGCATAAAAAAGTTTACATTTTTTTAGTTGAAAACAGTGTTGTGTAAATGATTTTAAAACACTTTATTTGCCACTTTAAGAGCCACCATATGGTAAGCCTCCAAGGTTAAAAATAAACGTAATGCAAGATGCTGTTTTTCACTTAGAAAGTGATTTAATGAGTGAAAAGAAGGGGTTAGCATGAAGGGCATTGTCACTTCCTTTGAAGAAAGTTATTCCCGAGCACAGTGAGGTGAGACTCAAGCTCTGAGAGTGCTCGTCCAAGGGATGCAGGGGTGCCCTACAAGTGCCACATTTGTGCCGTGTCATTTTGCAACAAACACTGCTTGAAAAATGCTCTTTTATACATGAGTAAAGTCACTCAATTACTTGCCAGACAGCCACAGGGAGAGGCGTCCGTTTCACCTGAGATCGCGGCTTCAGTCTGATAAACCTGCTCTCTGCTGCGCCCTGCTGGACTGGAGGAAATCTCTCCATAAACCAGGGGTGTCCAGGCTCGTTCCTGCAGAGTTTTGCTCCAACTAGATCCAAAACACCTGCCTGGAAGTTTCTAGTATGCCTTTTGAACACCCCTGCCATAGTGCAATAAAGCAGATACACAAGAATGAAGTAGAAAAAAGTGCCAAATTTAATAGTTAATGAAGGTATTGACCATTTATTCAATGAGGCAAATCAACACAAAAGCAGTTTGACAGAAACTTAATATCAGAATAACTGGGTGAATCAGTTCAATTTGGGACATTTTAGACTTCTGTAGTTTACTGTGATTTTCACCTCAACACTTCAAACCAACAAATGAGATGCATGATAACAGCAGAATAAGATCATACTGACATAGAGCTGCTTGAGATGGTGCATGAACACATCAGAGGTTTGGTGTCCCAGATCACCCTGATTCACACTGTGAGAAACTGGATGCTCTGAGTTTATTACAGCAGTAAGAAAATAATGGCAATTATCATCTTGCAATTTTGTAATTTACAGAAAAGTTTGAAATAAAATTGATATCATGAAAGCCGTTTATATGAAATGATTGAAGCAGACTGTTTTAAAGGCGGGCACCTCTATCAGAAATTCAGCACTCACAATAAGAATGCTTCCATAAAATAAAAGAAGTAAAACCACAACAAGGCGGGATGAACCCTATTTCTCACAAATGCCTTTTCTCTTCTCAGAGCATGTGAGATCATTCCAGTTGTCCAGGTTAAAAGATGTACAAGAAGACATAATTTCAACACAGTCTTCCAATCCTTGATCGTCATTCGGCTCACCTCTGCTCCAAAACCTAAATAACACATTTGATTTTCAATTATTCAAAATCCCAAATTTTCTCAGTTACAAATACAAAATAAGCATATGCTTTTGAATTTATTTATATGAAGTATCTCTCATTGTTGTCATGTTAACTGTAAAAAAAAAAAAAAAATCTAAAAATCCATTCACTCAACTTAACTTTTTGAGTTATCTTTTTGCACTGACTCAGTTAAATTGTCTTTACGTAGAATATTAAGTATGTTCAACTTATTTCCAAACTTGTTCAGTATGTTCAACCTATTTCCAAAATATAAGTTTGAACTTATAAAGTTTAGTTGGATTAACTTTATGAAAGTAAGGTGAACTTACTTTTTCAAGTTTTCAGTACAAACATTCCCTTTAAAATGTTTTTTGTTCACTCAGCTTAACTTTTTGAGGTACTAATTTCCACTGACTTATTTAAGTTTTAAAAGATAACTCAAAAAGTTAAGTTGACTGAATGGATTTTTAGATTTTTTTTTTTTTTTTTTTTACAGTGTTTGTAGAAATTATGTTTTCAGCAGTTTTCGTAATGTTGCAATGGTTCACTTTTCATAAGGAGTGTACAAAAGAGCAACCAACAAAACACAGAGTGATTTTCTCTTAGTGTAAGTGTTTTAGCACTTACTCTTGATTCAGTGGTGAATTATCCACCCATGTTAAATTGCCCTCGTGTTCAATGTCAGACAAACCGATCCACACTCTATCCTTGACAAATGAAGTTATGCACCTCTGTGTGTGAATAAAAACAAAATAAAACAAAACAAAATAGGAGTAAGTGTGATTCTTCTCTTTCATAAACAGGCACTCACACAAACTCACCTGCTTCACTTCAGTGTTGATAATGATCAGATCACCACCTCGATCCCTGCAGTACTGCCTGGTCTTAGACCAGCTCATCTCCTCATCGGATATGAACAAACCATCTAAACTGCATTCTAATAGAAATACACACATTTTTAAAACCATGTACATGTAAAGATAAAGAAAACTTGATGGAAATGGATACTAACCTTTATTAAAAGCTTTTAACCTCAGTTCAACACTCAAAGACGTGACTTTGCTTTCTAACTCCAGTTTCTTCTGACTCAAAGCATCAACACGTCTCTGTAACTGGCTTTTCTCAGCCGTAAGATCATTGACACTGGTCTCCAGCTCCAGTTTCGTCTGACTCAAAGAGTTGAAGTTGTTCTTAAGTTGGTCTTTTTCAGTCATTAGATCAGTGTAATTGTCCTGTAAGCTGTTGATGGTCTGATTGAACTCTTCAACTGTGTTCTTGTTACTCTTGAACAGAGATTCTCTCTCTGCTGTGATGAAGATGATGGAGACCAGCAGAACAACACAAATGAGCCCGAAACACACTGTCATCAACACCAAACATCTGCTTCGTCCTGACAAACAGAGAGAAAACACACAAATATCAGTGAATGCCCTTCATATTATTAGAAATTAAGTTTCACATCAACCTTTTTAGGTAATCTCTCTGTCTATAGATGATAGACATGCCTTTTTAAATAGCATGTTCTTTTATAAGACAAACATTTGAAAAAAAAAAAAAAAGCAGAAACATTGACACATTGTTCATGTCTTAATATGTACAGAACATTTCTAATATCCTCAAACATCAGTGACACTATTAGCTAAAACCTCTCGACTATAAACTAAATTTCTGCTTACTGTGATTTTGAGCTTTCCCTTTATCCTGGTTTTTACTCCATTTTTGAGGTCCAGTTGTGTAAATATCTTCATCACTTTCATAAATGGCGTCTAATTCCATGATTTGCTCTTGTGTCTTACAGTACGTCTTAACAGATGGGGTGTGTTCATAAGAATGATGAGTTGTGTTTTTGAATTATTGCTAAACCCACAAGGGATGTGATTTTATTTGACACTGCATTTAATAAAAATATAGACTTCCAGTCGGAAACTCTCCTCAGACCCAAACTATGACTGTATCTTCTACATTTAACCCTCTACCGCACGCATTATGATAGACCTATAGAAACAAATTTTTAACTCTTTTTCTTTTCTTAGAATAGCTTAACTTGAAGTGCTGTAAAAAAAAAAAATTGGAAAAAAATGTTATTTTAAGGTACTTTATGATATGTTGCCATACGGCAACAACATACAATAGTGGAAATAACTTAGAATAAGTGTAAGTGTATATAGTTAATATTTTTTTTCTCAGAAATGTTGTTTGTATTGACTCAATTGGTGCTATCATAAGCTTTAACAGTAATTATAAACAACACCTTATACATACTTTTCAACATCTTGTGCTTTTATTTATTCCATTCTTTTTTGCTGAATAATGCTTTATATTCTTTGAATTTCATTACATTTTTCATGAATATTTAAATTGCAAATTTATACAGTTAAAAACAAATTTAATACTGTTCATTATGTATCATAAAACATTGACATGAAACCAAAAACATTGCAGTTCATGAAGATTCAACATTACGCAATCTTATGAGAGGAAGATTATGAACATGAACCCCCCATAATCCTTGAAACTTCACCTTTTTTCTGTACAAAATTTCACAAAGCAGTTTTTTTAAGAGGTGAGGCACAGGTACACATCACATTTGTTGCACTTCACTCTAACAATACACTTACAGCCACTTGCACCTGCCTTTTTAGGCCAGTGGTTGGTCTGATCCAGTAGTACTGGCTGTGGTTGCAGTGGACAGGCAGGTCTCCGATGTTGATTTAATCCATAATACAAATGCCATGGCAGTCCTTAACATATGACTAATCAACATTATATTACTAGCATTAATGTTGTTATTGTTACAGCTTAACAGACTGCAGCTGACCTTTGATAGCTAGCTAAACTATTACAATAATGTCATTCTATTTTTGCGCAGTGTTGCCGTTTGGCAACACAGACATTTTATCGATTTACCAGAAACTAATTTCATAAAAAACTTTTTTGAGTGGTGAATATGTCATCATAACTTACCTGAGATGATGTTACCAATTTTTTTGTGAATGTGACATGGGCCAGTCCTTGTTTGTTACTGATGTTTTAGTTTGCTTTCAGCAACTACCGACAAGAGACGGCAGTCTGTCAGCAATCACGCCACTGAAAAAAATGGCATGTTATGTGACTTAACTAAAGCAGAACGAGAATGTTCTCTTAAAGAGACAGAGGCAAGGAAATGAACACAAAGAATATGTTGCCATACGGCAACACCATGCGGTAGAGGGTTAACCACATGTAGTGAACTGCAAAACCATGTTGGCAGCTACAAAATACAACAAGAGGAATCTGTCACCACAAATGAACAATTTTACAGAACAGGTCTAAATGGACCTTTATGTTGCTGACTTTTAACTGACTGGGGTTGAAACATAATTTAAATCAACGTGGCACCGGGCATCAGAGGATGATGCCTTCCTTTTTACAGATATAAAACACAGCTTGGTTACACCAGGATATTCACATTTTCACAGTATATATGTAAATGTTAGTGTTCTGCCTTTTATTCGTCCATGCTTTTTGCAAATCACATGCGGGGATGCTGGTGTTATGATTCCTGCCCCATGTTCCCCATGTCTTGTGTTTAAGACATTTATGTTGAAGTGTATTTGTTCCTATTGTTCCTGTTTTCTTTATTTCCAGTGCTCTCTTGTTTGTTCCCAATATTTACCCTAAGCTGCATCCCAATTCGCCTACTTATACTATGCCGTAAAGAATGTACTCTTTTTGTGAAGAAAAAGTACATAATTATGAGTGTGTAGCTAAAGAGACAAGCACATACTATCACACCGTAAAATTGTGTCTTTAACAACCTTTAAATTTGAAATGCTTTGGCTTCACTTTTCAGGATGTTTGTGGCCCACTTGGATTAAACATAGTACAGAAATGGTTTTTGACACCAAAATGAACTAAAATATCCTTAAAATCAAACCATGAAGTCAATGGGGGATATGTTAAATATCACATGACCAAATGGGAAAAGTGGTCTCATCGCATCCACTTGTCTGGAAAAGCGTTAACAGCGGTATAGTTATTTTTGTTGTTGCTGTTTTATTTGATTTTAATTTCCAAATGTTAGTGAGAAGATATCTGCATATGCAAGTGGCATAGGTTATGCTCACCTTTGGGAGCTCCTTTGAAGGTTTCTTGAGTAAAACAGCTCTGTGTTTAAGGCAATGCATACAAAAGACCTGTTTTACAGAATACGGAAGTTGTGCAGAACCCCTATAGTGTCCCACCAGTTGAGAACCATGTCCAGAAACAGGATATTTGATATATCAAGTATATAAATATTGGTGTTACCCACAATTGAACGGTTTCTGTGACTTTTACTTGATTTTTATCCACAGGACTGGTTTGTGTCAAAATAGTATGTAGCTTTAATTCATTAATGTCATTCTTTAAATCTAAAAATATCTATAAAATTGATGGAAAGACACTTGAGCATCTCTGGTCACTTCAGTCCTCCCTATAGGCCTAGTGAAGTCCCTGGTCACAGACACGGTGATGTTCCTTCCATTTTACTAAGCTGATTGCTCACTTAAAAACATTTACTGGTTGTGTTTTAAAGTCATTTCAAGTGTGATATCTAAATGAGTGAGTTGTTTACATCCTTTTTAATTAGTCTCCCCATTAATTTATTCATTCAGACTGATGTGTGGATGGGGAACACACACAAAAACGAGAGGTGGGAGTTATCACGTGAACAGCTTTGTTTTATTTTTGTACAAAAACATTTTTTTTTTTTTTTTTTGAGGAAACACTCCTTTGCCTCCTCGGAGGGAAAGTCCCTGTTGCAAAGAAAACTTATATGGAATGCAGAAGCTATAGCAGAAGTGAAAGTGCAGTCTAAGAAGAAATGTGTAGTTCACACATTTTGTGTCAATATTGCATAAAAATGTATTGGAAGAATTCAATTGTTTTATACATATTATGTGTAGTTTTAAAATGAACACAACCTGTGTATTTGTTCACAGCATCAACACAATCTGTGCAGCCAAGAACTCCTGTAATGTGTTAATATTACACATTTACACAACTTTGTGTTAATTTCAGAGGTGAAGACCAGACCTCCGAAACCAAGACCATTCAAGACCAGCGGTGTGGTTGAGACCAGACCTTCCAAGACCAAAACAAGTCCATTCAATCAAGATAATTCATTAATTGTGTGTCTATTGAACATTAATGATGAGCACCTAATGTTAAAATAAATGTTAAAGTCGCCATCATGGAGATCAGTATTTGCTTTAGTTAAGCTCTTGACCCTTGACTTTTTACAATTAGATTTTGTTTGGTCTGTTGTAACTGAGTTAGACAAGCAAAGAGAAAATATGATCAGGTGGTGTTGGTTATGTTTTCACATAATCATTATTTGACCTGAATCATTGAACTCATTTAGAGCCCAATCTCTGAGTTAGATTTACATTATTGATTACAGCAGCACTTTGATTCTACAGCTGAAGATCAATTTTTTCAATATAATCTGAAGGATTTCTCAAAAGTTGTTCTGATCAAAATAATAATATTAAAAAAATCTTTCTTTTAGACACACACAGACATCAAGAATCGGACTGTGAATCTCAACAACGGCGACAAGCAACATATTCTGATAAACAGATCAACTCTGAAC
The DNA here is from genome assembly GCF_019924925.1 of Ctenopharyngodon idella. Taxonomy (NCBI): domain Eukaryota; kingdom Metazoa; phylum Chordata; class Actinopteri; order Cypriniformes; family Xenocyprididae; genus Ctenopharyngodon; species Ctenopharyngodon idella. The sequence continues at coordinate 43,482,362 of NC_067220.1, forward strand.
ATTAGAAAACAAGCTACTAAAGTCACATAAAAACAGCAAAATATTAAATATTGAGAATAAAGGAAATTGCTAAGACAATTCATCTCATAATTTATTCATGCAGCAATGCACGATGGGAGCCATGGATGAATTTTGATTGGTGGCACCCAGAATGCACATGCTTTATTATTCTCACCACTGTTGAGATTCATATGCTGATTCTTGATGTCTGTGTCTCTAAATAAAAGAGCTATTTTTTAAAACAGAACAACTTCTTGGACAACACTGAAAAAGCTGATCTTCTGCTGTAGAATCACAGTGCTGCTGTAATCAATAATGTAAATCTAACTCAGAGATTGGGCTCTAAATGAGATCAGTGATTCAGGTTAAATAATGATGATAAACTTAACCAACACCACCTGATCATCTTTCCTCTTTGCTTGTCTGGCTGTTATAATTACAACTACAACAGCCCAAACAAAATCTAATATTAAAAAGTCAAGGGTCAAGAGCCCAACTAAAGCAAACCCTGATCTCCATGATGGTGACTTAAAATTTAGATTGTCTTTGGTGATTCTGCTTGTTAAAATCAGATCACCTTCCTGACGCATTTACTGTGTTAAAATTATCACACAATGAATGTGTCAAAATTAACACAATGAGTGTTGTCCCTAAACTCACCCACTGATGTGTAAGAATTTTACACATTTTGAGTTGGTTTTAACACATCTTTTCTAAGAGTGTGGCGACCTAACACACCTAATTCAGCGGATTAGTAGAGACTGTAAGACTGCATCCGAAAACCTAGGCTGCTGACTCATTGCCTCGCTGCCTTATCAGGTTCACACACAAAGGTATGTGATTTTGAACAGTCTAATGAGGGAGCACAACGATTTAATGATCGATAACAAAACAGAGAGAGTGAATATTTATTTACTACAATACTAATTTCTTGCTAGAAATGTCATCAAAAGTGGAAAAAGTTGGTCAGAATATATGTTTTACGCACAAACTGGACATCAACCTCAAATTTCAGATGCCTTCTTTATTTTTTAGCTGAAATATCATGGAATGGAACACAAAGCTTTGTGGGATATCAAAGGCAGCGAAGGATACATCTATGCTGCCTTCAGAAATAAATGAGATGAGGTATCTCAGGAGACAGGATGTGGAACGATCATTGGATTCGGACATGCCTTGTTACTTTCCTACCTCCGTTATAACAGACACAAGTCTGTTATGGTTTTCTACTACGCACCAAAAGGGGGCGCTAGTATACTCAAGTATGAGGCTTAAATCCAGGTACGTAGTAGAGGAAGACAGATTTGTTTGAGCGGAGGGAAGCATGGCTTACCTGCTGGATCGCTTCAAGTCAAGATGTCCTGATTGAGAAACTTTTGGTTTCCTGCTCAGTCGAAGTAAGACATTATTTTGTTTTATCTGTGCAGTGTAATTCCAGCAGTGTGTTTGTTGATGTTATTTTATGTGTTTTCATAGCTAGTGCGGTTGTGTTTGTGATCATGCCATTTTCTAATGTTAGTTCATCTGTGTTTATAGAAGGACTTCTTGAACATTGTATGTGAATTATGGTGTAATTCATGGGAAGCAGAGATCAAGTGGATTTCTGTTCTATCCTGAACTTTGTTGGCATCGCTTGTGGATCCTGTGGGATTTGGCACAAAAGGATTAAGATCAACTTTTCTCTATATGATTTTTTTTTGATGGATTATTGGGGGATCATTTTTCTTCTTGGATTTTTCTACATGCACAGATTTTTGCTTTACCTTAACTTCAAGGGACAATCTTTAACAAATTGTCTTGCAGTCATCATACTCCCAAAATAACTCCTTATCTGAATTAATTCTTCATTTATATTTGATTCAAAGATTTGGTATTTATTCATTTTTTGTTTGTTTGTTTGTTTGTTTGATTGTTGGTTTTTGGTTCCACCCAAATTTCAGATTTATAACAGCCTCTTACCCAGAGTAGTTGGAGATATGTTATACCGTATCCTGCCTGCAGGAGCAGCATTTTTCAGTTTTCAGATGCAACCTTAAATTGAGTGTGTCTGATGAGGGAGACATACAAAATGTGCAGTGGTGGAAGGTCCCGAGGACAAGAGAATCTTATGCTGTTGAATCACAGGGCTGCTGTAATCAGTAAAGTAAATCTAAATCTTCTGTTTTTTTTCCACATAGTCGAACACACATCCTTGCAAAGTTTACTTTATTTGACTCGTACGTGTACACAGGCGTTTGACACATGTATAGTTTTGAGCAATCTCTTGCCACGAGTTACAACCATCTTTGTATTCTTTCATGCTAGAGTTGTACAAATGAGTGTACTGTCTAACCTCTTTGCACAATCTCTCAACTATGTAGGCCTCAATTGTCACTGTAGCTTGCATGCGTTCCTGTCTGTTCTGTTTATGCAGGTTTTCTTCAACTACCTTGTGAATTGATGCCCCCAGGGCACGGTTGCCACCTTGTGGATCAACTTATTACTGCAAATAAATAAATAAATAAATAAAATACGCATGTGAGACCTGTGCGTAAAAAAGTACACGTGGTTACAAAAATCCGGCAGTGCACGTACATTATGTACGTACTCTTCTGATGATGAAATTTACGTCAGCGCACTGTACACTGACCCTCGCATACACATAAAAAGTGAACTATACTTTGGGCTTAACTCTGAGATTAGGCTCTAAAAGAGATCAGTGACTCAGGTCAAATGATGATTATGTCAAAACAAAACCAACAACACCTGATCACAGTTCATCTTTGCTTTCTTGGATTGTCTGGCTGTTATAACACAGTTACAACAGTCACCCATATCTAATGTTAAAAATTCAAGGGTCAAGAGCCCAACTAAAGCAAACAAGCTGTGTTCTTGTAACTCTTGAACAGAGATTCTCTGCTGTGATGGAGATGTGCTGCAGTATGATGAAGACCAGCAGAAGAACACAAATGATCCCGAGACACACTGTCATCAACACCAAACATCTACTTCCTCCTTACAAAACAGAGAGAAAACACACAAATATCAATTAATAACCATAACCATTCATATTTCTCTTTAGATAATTGATTGGGCTATTAGTTTGTTCATGTTTGTTCAACAATCAATATGCAAACAAGAACTGCCAAAATGCAAACAAATATGTATTTTTTCACACATCTCTTCAAATTAAACTTACTGTGCATTCGAGTTTTTTCTTCTTTTCCTTCGTTCTGGCTGTTACTTGGTGTTCCAGATCCAGTTGTGTCCTCTAATTCCATGATTCACTCAGTCTTACAGTTTGTCTTCACATAGAAGCTGTGGTCTTTAGGATGATGACTACTGCTTTAAAATAGTGCTAAAACCACACAGGAAGTGAATTCATTTGACACTGATGGCCTTTAAGAGAAATATAGACTTTTTTTTTTTTTTTATCCTGAAACTGTAGATGACCATGTCATGTAAACTACAAAACCATGTTGGCAGCTACAAAAGACAAATGACAAATGTCAACAAAAGACATTAAATCTCTCAATATCTCAGCAGAGGAGGATTAAAAAATTCCAAAAACAGCATTACATCTTCACTTATTACAGTCCAGTTTGGCTTTATTTCAGTCATACATCTACAGAAGTTCTTAGTGAGAATTAACAGAGGTTTAGATGTTTTGAGGTCACCATTACGGTGATCAGTATTTGCTTTAGTTGGGCTCTTGACTTTTGTTAGTTTATTTTTTCTCAACAATGGCAGATGTTTTTAGAATATGATACTTCATTGATAAAGGAAGAGACTGAAGAAAAGGCATAGAAGTTAAATCACACTTCAATGATTAGACCACTTTCTGATAATGTCACTTTCAATTAACAGTCAACATCATCTTATAATGTCTCAAGCATTTCTGACAAATAACACAGAAGTCAGCGAAAAACTAATAAAACTTTTAAGGGCAATCTACATTAAACACTGATCACCACAATGACGACTTCAAATGTTTGTTCCTCTTTCCTTCAGTGATTCTGTTTGTAACTTCAGGTGTTCATCACTAATGGTCACACTGAGCTGTGTTCATTAAACACAGGGAAATTTGCTGTGTAACATCCAACCTTAAGCCATTTTTAAGCCATAGAGTTAGTGATCCTTAATATTTAAAGGATGTTCAAAGAATGTTGTTCAAATAAAGTTTTCTTTCAACATTATGAGTGCATTTAAAAAAAAAAAAAAAAAAAAAAAAAACCTTCTACAAACAATGTATTAATGATTTGAGCTAACCTTTTGAGAAAATAATTAAAGAACAGATAACATTGAACAAACACTCTATTAATGTTAATAGAAGAACGTTTGTTCATAACTTTGAAAGAACCTTTTCAGAATATTAGCCAAAGTTATGAGAACGTTCCCTGTTAGCTGGGTTATAGCCTACATAAACTCGAAATCTCCTGCCATCTATCTTTTATAATGAACACCCTGTGTCATGCTTATTAATGGTAAATTTATTTCCTTGAAGTGAGCATGTACCCTTCGCTAATGGCCTTGAGGGAGGCACTTTTTGCTTATGAGCCTATTAAAGGCACACAAATGTGGAATTCGCCATTAGTTTGTAATCGATTGCGCAATTCTCTGAAAACAGTACAAATGATTCTTGAATAGTACAAGTATAAGTTATTCTTTAGAAGAATGATATTATTGGAAAAGGTACTTTCTTAAAGAGTTAGTTCACCCTAAAATGAAAATTCTGTCATTAATTACTCACCCTCATGTCGTTTCAAACCTGTAAGACTTTCGTTCATCTTCGGAACACAAACTAAGATCTTTTTGATGAAATCTGAGAGATGTCAGTCCCTCCATTGACTGCCTTTGCAACTACCACTTTGACAAAAAGTTCATAAAGAGATTGGAAAACTAATCCATATGAATTGAGTGGTTTAGTCCAAATTTTCTGAAGAGACTTGATCACTTTTTATGATGAAAAGATTTAATTTAGGCTTTTACTCAGATGTAAACATTGATCAGTGAACATAAGCTAAAGCTCAACTGAATATGAATGACGTACAAGAACAAACCTCTTCCGGAAGTTCAAAAATGCTGCGTAACACACGAGAATGAACCTCAAAGGTTAAATAGCCACATTTAGAATCTCTTAAATAGCCAAGTTGAATGTACTTAAAAATTTAAGGTAGCATTTTTTTTAAGTGTATGAAGTAAAACATAAGCTAGTATTATAGTAAAAAATAAATCAACCCGTTATGCTGGGTTAAATAAACAACCCAATTTTCCTGGCTAAAATTGTGTTTTGTCCTATAAGATTTACCCAGCCCTTGGGATAGAAAAAAACCCAAACTGGTATAGCAATAAGAATGATTCGGTAAGATAATACAAGTTAATAAGACTATGCATGATAAGACTAAATCTATTTCTCACAAATCCATTTTCTTGTGTGTGAACATGAAAGATCATTCCAGTTGTTCAGGGTTGGTTTTTCAGGATTCAGTTCAATACAGTCCTCATCTCCACCAAAGCTATTCGGCTCACCTTTGATCCAAAACCTGATTAAAAAATGTGTCAGATTTTCAATTATTCAGAATCACAAATGTTCAATCAAGTCAGCCCCCAAAGTGTTCACTCATTCATAAACTAACAAATGAGGAACATCGCAAACAACTCATGAATCAACAATCCTCAAAGTACTGCAGTCACATGTTTCAAGAGTGAACTACCGAAGCCTGAGCAGAAGTGAAAGTGCATGAAATAGAGAAAAAGAGTTTTCCTTTTTCTTTTTAGTAGATTTTCTTTTTCTTTAGATTTTCTAATGGGAAGTTGATAAATTGTGGTGGTGGTTGTGGTGAAATGACAGCGAAAAATAATTACAGTGATATCTTTGTTTTACCACTGACAAGTGCTTTATTGCTTACCCTTGTTTCAGTGGTGAATTATCCACCCATTTCATGTTGCCCTCGTTCTCAATGTCAGACAAACCAATCCACACTCTTTCCTTGAATGAAGATATGAGTCTCTGTGTGTGAATAAAAACAGGAATAAGTGTGATTCCTCTCATTCATGATCAGACACTCACACAAACTCACCTGTTTCTCTTCAGTGTTGATAATGACCAGATCAGCTCCTCGATCCCTGCAGTACTGCCTGCTCTCAGACCAGCTCTTCAAGTCACTAGATATGGAAAAAACACCTGGACCACAAAGATTTTCATAGATAAACACTTTACAAATCTGTATAAAAACTGTGAAAAATAAACTACTTAAAACAAAAACATATTTAAACTAACTTTTTTTAGAAGCCGCCTTCTTCAGTTCCTCACTCAAAGATGTGACTTTGCTTTCTAACTCCAGTTTCTTCTGTGTTAGATCAGTGTAATTGTGCTGTAAGCTGTTGATGGTCTGATTGAACTCTTCAACTGTGTTCTTGTTACTCTTGAACAGAGATTCTCTCTCTGCTGTGATAGAGATGTGCTGCAGTATGATGGAGACCAGCAGAAGAACACAAATGATCCCGAGACACACTGTCATCAACACCAAACATCTACTTCCTCCTGACATACAGGACAAAAACACACAAATATCAGTTAAGAACAATTCAGGTCCTTCTTGTTGGATTTAACATTTCAAATCAACCCTTGTTAGCAACTCAGGTCTGTCTTTAAATAACATAGGGCTTTTAGAGAGTGTATTCTGTTAAAATTACAAAATCTGGAATTGCTATACAGTAAAATATGCAAACAAGAACATATGCTGGGAAAAACAAAAAACAAAAAAAACAACTGAAAAATAATTCCATGAATTACACTTCATATAAAAGCAGAAACATTAACACGGTTTTCTTAGAAATTGTATTTAACAGTTTTCAGTTCCTTACACATTAGCGACACCAGATTTCCTTCAAACTAAACTTTCTACTTACTTTGTTTTTGAGCTTGTCCTTCATCCTGGCTGTGTATTTGAGGTCCACTTGTGTCCTTAATAACTTTTTGATTAACATTTTCATAAATGGTATCGAACTCCATTATTTACCTTCACGGGTGAGATGCGTTTTTTTAGAATGATAAGTTGTGTTTCTAAAACAGTACTAAACCTACAAAGGAAGTGATTTCATATCTCTGACAAACAGAAAAAATCATATGATGACGATGTGGTAACAGATGGTGCAATCTCAACTGACGTTCAAATTCTATCCATTTTTCTTTGAAGCATAAGGATCAGCATGCTTTATGTAAACGTATAATCCTGACAAATGAAAACCATGACAGTAAAGTTTTAACAAACCTTGGTTCCACTGCAGGTCTATCTCAGGCAAAGAGCACCAAACTCTTTAACGAGTTTTTGTGATGTTTCCTGGCCCTGTCCAAATACCCACATTTGTGGTCTGGGCCACTTGAGAGTGCATGTACACAACAGGAAGTAGCTGTACAAGAGTGTCTGAGGTCTGAAGAATGGTAAAGCGCAGTACACTTCACGCACACTAAATCAACACTATGTCTAATGCCCTGTCCCAAATGTAAACCTATAAGCCCTCGGTATCCTCTAAGTACACTATTTTGTGATGTAATGCCACTTTGACTGTCAGGTAGAAGTCTGCTGCAGAGCTCGCTTCAGTTTGGCTTGGTTAAAGTGTATATCTAGGGAGCATATTGGCTGGAGAGGGGACTCGCAGGCACCCTTTTGATACCTAAAATGACAAATAGGAAGCCCTACACTCTCGTGGACTTGGTCCCTGTGAAATCAAAACATTTTTTTTAAAAGTATGTTAGCCTTAAGGTTATCAATAAGCTGGTCTGTTCTAAACAATTACAAAATTTGCATTTAAAAGAACATAAGTGTGATCGAGACCTAATCAGATTATATCCCAAATGCTCCTGATAAAGACCCCCAAATTTACAAGCCTTCCGATAGCAGCCTTTCAACTAAATGAAAATGACAAGCAGAAACATAATTCCACAAGATCAAAAGTTTATTTATCAAAAATCACTAAAAACCCCAATAACAAAATTCAAACAAACGCCTAAACCAAATCAACTTTCAATGAAACAAAATAATACAAAAAAATACAATAAGCCTTTTATAAGCCTTATAAGATTTATAAGCCTTTTGAAAAATGGGGACATGGGGTAATTCACCCTTTCCTTGTAATACCTATGTCATACCCATGTCATTATACAAATCCGTGTCCTGATATGTCACAAACACACACACACACACACACACACACACACACAGATTTGTTTTGCTATTAAAGTGAGGACATTCCATAGGCGTAATGGTGGATAGATCCGTTTAGATCTGGTCTGACAGACAAAGTTGAGTAGAGTCATCCCTAGATGGAGCACTGGATAGAATTAGTCCAGGAAGATTTGTCTGTAAGGGTACTGTTTAAACCATAGACTGTAAAAAATATGCACTTAGTGTCCTTGACGTCACCCGTAGATTTATGAAGAGCATTTCTGAAGCGAAAATGAGGCTGCTGCCATCTTAGCAGCGCGTCACTCCCAGATAACTGAAAATGGCAAAGAGGCGGGACGTGGTTGAAACTGAGGTGCCTGATTACTGAAACCACGCCCGCCTAGATCAACGTGATCATGTTATCAGGCTAAGAACGTAATTTCCACGTAATTTGGTTATGTTGCATTTAATTAACATTATTTATTTCAGTTAACTTAGATTTATTACATAAGGTTAACTCAGTGCCATTTAGTTGAATCAGGTTAACATTCTTAATTTTGTCCAAAACCATTAAGTTTAATTATCCTAAAATTAAAACAAATGATCCAGTTTAATTGAATAGTTTATTTAGTGGATGCGTTCAAGTACAATTTTCACAGCTTTTACAAAATCTTTACTCTGTAAAGACTCTTGTTAGGTGTTAGCCAGAAGATGGTTTTATTCCATCTATGGCATGCCCAAAATAGTTGTTTTTATTATTAAAACAACTTTAATTGTTGTTAGCAGGTCCTCAACCCAAGCACATGTTCTACACTTCACCACAATGGTAACCCCAAAACTAATAACATAACAGAAACTTTTAAATACCAACATAATAGAACAGTAAACATTAAAAAGTCCCTCCATTTTCTCATGTTGCTAAAAACTGCTTAAAAAAACACTTTATTTCAACATTTACTCCCCCAGATCAGCCCCTTTGCAAAGCATGATGGGAAGTGAAAGTCCTGTTTGATTGAGTCCTGGTTGAGTTTACTTGATTGAAACATGTTATTTTAATATGAAAACATCAAGTTAAGTCAAAAAGTAATCGCTTCAAGTCAATTTAACATGAAGGAAATAAATTTGAACCAGAAACCTAATACAATGGTGTTGAATCAAAATAAGTTGTTTAAATAAAGTGAACAGCATCAAAAAATCATTTTTTTGAGTGCAGTTATTCCTCTGCGTGAGGAAGATCCATTTAGATCTGCTCTGACGGACAACAAAAAAACTCCCTGAAACTTCCTAACTCTTCCATCCAGATAGTGGTAGTCTCTGTTTTTATTGTTATTTTTATTTCTTATGCATTCCATTTTTATTCTTATGTGTTTGTTTCCTCTTTATGTAAAGTACTTTGAATTATCATTGTGTATGAAATGTGCTATACAAATAAAATTGCCTTGCCTTACCTTCTTAAAGGGGCCATCCTACTACATAAACATTCAAAACTTACAATCTCTCACTTCCGCCAATATGGATCAAGGATTTTAATGACAGCTTCTCATCAGATCTCCTGTCCAATCAAATGCTCTCTAGAATCTGAAGTCCCGCCCCCTCCTACACTATAAACAGATGCTAGAGCTACAGCTGAAATCAGTTATTTGTTCACACATATACTATTTTATATATGGTGGCTGCCACATAGTGCACTATATAGGGGATAGGGAACAATTCAGGCAGTGTAAATATGCTTTCTAATGATGCGAATAAAGTTAATTTTTGCATTAGTGTCACGTGAACCACCGCAGTGTGCACTCAGTCTGCTGCAGTCCTGAGACACAAGAGCATAGTGTGGATTATACGTGCGAGTTGGGCCAGACCACAAAATATATTGAACCCATTTAAATTCTACAAAGAATGCTATATTTTAAAGCAATTTGGAGGAAAAACAGTTAGAGGTTATGATGAAAATGTGACATTACAGAGTTCAACAGTTCAGCTGTGATATAAGCTAAATGCTATTGGCTATTTTGAAGAAAGTGGGAGAAGCTGTTCGATATGTCATGTCCTGTCTTCCTGTTTCAGTGGAGTTACATCACCACAGTGAATGGCCAGGCCAGTAGTTGGCAATGTTACATAGTAAAGAAATACTACGTGCCTATACAATGCATGACATCACCGTTTTCACAAACTCATGTTTTTGTAGTTTACACTGAGTTGATAAATGTATCATTTGCATCAACTTTGCACTTTGCAGAGTTTGACTCTCAAAATGCCAATGACATGTAAATAAACAGCAAAAACGCATACAAATTTTTCAGTTTTTTAGTTGAAAACGGTGTTGTGTAAATGATCTTAAAACACTTGCTGTCTTCACGCCCACTTGAACATTTTGGCAGAGCTGCACTTTATTTGCCACTTTAAGAGCCACCATAATGTAATCCTCCAAGGTTAAAAATAAGCGGAATCAGAAAGTGATTTAATGAGTGAAAAGAAGGGGTTAGCATGAAGGGCATTATCACTTCCTTTGAAGAAAAAGATTCCCGAACACAGTGAGGTGAGACTCAAGCTCTGAGAGTGCTCGTCCAAGGGATGCAGGGGTGCCCTACAAGTGCCACAATTGTGCCGTGTCATTTTGCACTAAACACCGCTTGAAAATTGCTCTGTTATACATGTGTAAACTCACTCAATTACTTGCCAGACAGCCACAGGGAGAGTCTATGGTTTCACCTGAGATCGCTGCTTCAGTCTGATAAACCAGCTCTCTGCTGCGCCCTGCTGGACTGGAGGAAATCTCTCCATAAACCAGGGGTGTCCAGTCTCGGTCCTGCAGAGTTTTGCTCCAACCAGCTCCAAAACACCTGCCTGGAAGTTTCTAGTTGAACTACCTAGTTAGACCTTGATTAGCTGGTTCAGGTGTGTTTAAATTCAGCAGGTCGTCTCGTGTCATCTCGTCAATAGCAAAGCGACCCTCAGACAGGCGTGGATCTGGATCTGCAAAGTGCGTTCAAAGTGTCTGATCAATGTGTCTTGCAATTCACATTGGTTCTTACAGCTAGCTGCGTTCTTCATTGATGCACCAGCTGAGTGATCCACCGCTAAGAGTTGTACACTTGAGGTTTTCGTAGGCTGACCAACAGTGACTGGAGGATGGGAAAAAACAAGTGTGTGGGGAGCAATGGACAGGCGCCCCTCCCTGGAGAGAGGGGGTCCTTGAACCCACGGTCCTCCTCCAAGGAGGCAGCCAGGCGGGTAGCTGTCTGGGGTTAAACTCTCATCCACTTTTGAGGCAGAGGAATTTGCTTTCAGTGGGGGCACACCAGGGGTCAGCCCATTGGCCTTTTTTTCTCGTTTACCCGCATACACTTTTTCAGAAGTTCTTAGAACACCGTACCATCAGAGGCATTTGCTTTTGGCGGGAGCGGACCCCCACGGGTCGGCCCGTAGGCCTTTTCACCATTTACCCAGAGGCGTTCTGGGCTCGGGGCATGCCAGACACCCCTGCCATAGTGTAAAGTGGGAAAAAAGTGCCAAGTTTACTAGATAATGATGGTATTGACCATTTTATTCAATGAGAATACAAATCAACACAAAAGCAATTTGACAGAAACTCAGTATCAGAATAATCTGGGACATTTTAGACTTATGTAGTTTACTGTGATTTTCACCTCAACACTTCAAACCAACAAATGAGATGCATGATAACAGCTAGAATAAGATCATATTGCTGCTTGAGATGGTGCATGAACACATCAGAGGTTTGGTGTCCCAGATCACCCTGATTCACGCTGTGAGAAACTGGATGCTCTGAGTTTATTACAACAGTAAGAAAATAATGGCAATTTTACTTATCCCTTCATCTAAATATCAGCTTGCAATTTTGTAATTTACAGAAAAGTTTGAAATAAAATTGATATCATGAAAGCCGTTTATATAAAATGAATGTAGCAGACTGTTTTAAAGGCAGGCACTTCTATCAGAAATTCAGCACTCACAATAAGAAATGCTTCCATAAAATAAAAGAAGTAAAACCACAACAAGACGGGATGAACCCTATTTCTCACAAATGCCTTTTCTCTTCTCAGAGCATGGCAGATCATTCCAGTTGTTCAGGTTAAAAGATGTACAAGAAGACATCATTTCAACACAGTCCTCCTTTCCATGTTCATCATTCGGCTCACCTTCGCTCCAAAACCTAAATAACACATTCGATTTTTTAATTATTCACAACCCCAAATTTTCTCAGTCATGAATACAAAATAAGCAGATTCTTTTGAATTTATTTATGAAGTATCTTTCATTGTAGTTGTTGTCATGTTTGTAGAAAATGTTTTTAGCAGTTTTCATAATGTTGCAATGGTTCAGTTTTCATAATCAGTGTACAAAAGAGCAACCAACAAAACACACAGTGATTTTCTCTTAGTGTAAGTGTTTAGCACTTACCCTTGAATCAGTGTTGAATTATCCACCCATGTTAAATTGCCCTCGTGCTCAATGTCAGACAATCCAATCCACATTCTCTCTTTGGCAAATGAATTTATGCATCTCTGTGTGTGAAAAAAAAAAACAACAAAACGAAACAGGAATAAGTGTGATTCAGCTCATTCCTTAACAGACACTCACACAAACTCACCTGTTTCTCTTCAGTGTTGATAATGACCAGATCAGCTCCTCGATCGCTGCAGTACTGCCTGCTCTCAGACCAGCTCATCTTCTTACTGGATATGAACAAACCATCTAAACTGCACAAATATCCTAATAGAAATATGCACATTTTAAAAACCATGTACATGTAAAGATAAAGAAAACTAGGGGGGGAAATGGATACTAACCTTCATTAAAAACTTTTAACTTCAGTTCATCACTCAAAGACGTGACTTTGCTTTCTAACTCCAGTTTCTTCTGACTCAAAGAATCAACGGTTCCCTGTAACTGGCTTTTCTCAGCTGTGAGATTACTGACTCTGGTCTCCAGCTCCAGTTTCTTCTGACTCAGAAAGTTGAAGTTGTTCTTCAGTTGGTCTTTTTCAGTCATTAGATCAGTGTAATTGTCCTGTAAGCTGTTGATGGTCTGATTGAACTCTTCAGCTGTGTTCTTGTTACTCTTGAACAGAGATTCTCTCTCTGCTGTGTTGGAGATGTGCTGCAGTATGATGGAGACCAGCAGAAGAGCACAAATGAGCCCGAGACACACTGTCATCAACACCAAACGTCTACTTCCTACTGACAAACAGAGAGAAAACACACAAATATCAGTGAATATACCCTTCATATTATTAGAAATTAAGTTTCATATCAACCTTTTTAGGTAATCTCTCTATGCCTATAGATGATAGAGATACCTTTTTAAATAGTATATACTTTTATAAGACATTGACATTGTTCATGTAACACAATTCTTAATATTGTACAGAACATTTCTAATTTCCTCAAACATTAGTGACACTGGTAACATTTTAGAATACTGATCCATCATTAATGAATAACTACACAGGACCAAATGAGTAATGCATTATTAACATTCTAGTAACTACTATTAACTAACAAGAAACTCTGATTAATGAATTAGTAAGTAAGAGTGCTCAGTTGATGGTGGTAGTTCACTATTAGCTAATCAGTAACTACTGTTTTTTTCATACCTCCCAGAGAACTACTAAGAACTACTATATACAGGTTCATAATTAATGTGAATGATGCATAATGTATAATTAATTCTAAAGTGAAGATCATGTTAACCCACTAATAATGACTGAAGTATTACCAAATCCTTCAGAAGGAATTACTAATTATTTGGATCAGTATTCTAAAGTGAGAAACATGATAACTCTCTAGTAACTACTGAAGTCATTGTAAACTTTTGAGGTTTCTGTACATTCTTGTACAGTTTTGTACAGTAATTCCTTCTGATGTATTTCGTAACACTTAAGTAATTACTAGTGGGTTATAATAATATTCACTTTAGAATACTGATCCAAGTAAGTAGTAGTTCCTTTGGAATTATGTAGAAGCTCTTGAGTTATTGCTATCCAATACTTTACAAAAAGTATCAAAAGTTTACAATGACTTCAGTAGTTACTAGAGAGTTATCATTTTTCTCACTTTAGAATACTGATCCAAATAATTAGTAATTCCTACTGAAGGATTTGGTAATACTTCAGTCATTACTAGTGGTTTACCATGACCTTTACTTCAGAATAAATTATATATTATGCATTATTCACATTAATTATGAACCTGTAGTTCTTAGTTCTCTGGGAGGTATAAAAACATAATAGTTACTGATTAGCTAATAGTGAACTACCACATTCAACTGAGCACTATTACTTACTAATTCATTAATCAGACTTTTTCGTTAGTTTATAGTAGTTACTAGAGTGTAAATAATGCATTACTCATTTGTTCCTGTGTAGTTATTCATTAATGAAGGATCAGTATTCTAAAGTGTTACCGTGACACTATTAGATAAATCCTCTCGTCTATAAAGTAAATTTCTGCTTACTGTGATTTTGAGCTTTCTCTTTATCCTGGTTTTTACTCCATTTTCGAGGTCCAGTTGTGTCAATATCTTCATCACTTTCATAAATGGCGTCTAATTCCATGATTTGCTCTTGTGTCTTACGGTACATCTTAACAGATGTGTTCCTCAGAATGATGAGTATAGTGTTTTTAAATTATTGCTAAACCCACATTGGGAAGTGATTTTATTTGACGCTGCATTTAATAAAAATATAGACTTCCGGTAAGAAGCTCTCCTCAGACCCAAACTATGACTGTATCTTCGAAATTTAACCACATGTACACATGTGAACTGCAAAACCATGTTGGCAGCTACAAAATCCAACAAAAGGAATCTGTGAACAATTTTACAGAACAGGTCTAAATGGACCTTTATGTTGCTGACTTTTAACTGACTGGGGTTGAATCATAATTTAAATCAACGTGGCACCGGGCATCAGAGGATGATGCCTTCATTTTTACAGATATAAAACACGGCATGGTTACACCAGGATATTCACATTTTCACAGTATATATGTAAATGTTAGTGTTCTGCCTTTTATTCGTCCATGCTTTTTGCAAATCACATGCGGGGATGCTGGTGTTATGATTCCTGCCCCATGTTCCCCATGTCTTGTGTTTAAGACATTTATGTTGAAGTGTATTTGTTCCTATTGTTCCTGTTTTCTTTATTTCCAGTGCTCTCTTGTTTGTTCCCAGTATTTACTCTAAGCTGCATCCCAATTCGCCTACTTATACTATGCCGTAAAGAATGTACTCTTCTTGTGAAGAAAAAGTACATAATTTTGTGTGTGTAGCTGAAGAGAGAAGCTTTAGTTTAGGTCACATCGATCACACCGTAAAATTGTGTTTTTAACAGTCTTTAAAATTGAAATGCTTTGGCTTCACTTTTCAGGATGTTTGTGGCCCACTTGGATTAAACATAGTACAGAAATGGTTTTTGACACCAAAATGAACTAAAATGTCCTTAAAATCAAACCATGAAGTCAATGGGGGATATGTTAAATATCACATGACCAAATGGGAAAAGTGGTCTCATCGCATACACTTGTCGGGAAAAGCGTTAACAGCAGCATAGTTCTTTTTGTTGTTGCTGTTTTATTTGATTATAATTTGTTAGTGAGAAGAATTTTTTTTTTTTTTTTTTTTTTTTTTAGATATCTGCATATGCAAGTGGCATTGGTTATACTCATATTTGGTAGTTCCTTTGAAGGTTTCTTGAGTAAGGAAATGCATACAAAGACCTGTTTTACAGAATACGGAAGTTGTGCAGAACAACTAACCTCAGCCAGAGCCTTAGATGAAATCAACTGAAGATAAAAGAAGACATTAAATCTCTCAAGATCTGATTAATTTAACACTGAGGATTTTGCTGTGTAGTGCCCCACCAGTTGAGAACCATGTCCAAAAACAGGATATTTGATATATCATGTATATAAATATTGGTATTACCCACAAGTGAACGGTTTCTGTGACTTTTACCTGATTTTTATCCACAGGACTGGTTTGAGTCGAAATAGCATGTAGCTGTTATTCATTAATGTCATTCTTTAAATCTAAAAATATCTAAAAAAAAAAAAAAATAGTGGAAAAACACTTGAGCATCTCTGGTCACTTCAGTCCTCCCTATAGGCCTAGTGAAGTCCCTGGTTACAGATACGGAGATGTTCCTTCTATTTGACTAAGCTGATTGCTCAATTAAAAATCCTTACTGGTTGTGTTTTAAAGTCATTTCAAGTTTGATATTTAAATGAGTGAGCTGTTTATTTCCTTTTTAAAGGCACAGTATGTAAGATTTTTGCAGTAAAATATCCAAAAACCACTAGAACCACTAAAGCTACAATATGTAGATTTTCCACAGTATGTAGAATATAACCACTGTTATATTTTGTTCAGCTGAGTACTTACAATATCCCAAATGTTTCCAACTATCCGCGTTACCCTCAGTTTTCGGTTTTATTTTGTAGAAACCATGGAAACACTAAAGACGCTTTAATATATTACACGTTTTATTAGACAAGGGAACAACTGTTTGGTTACATTTATAGACAGAAAACTAATTATTGTTATATAGCTCAACACATTCAGTCTTATTGTTTAAATCTAGTTTTCTTGATTTTCAGAGAGTACCATGCTTTTACCATGCCTCAGACAAAAACACTATTGTGTCAAGTAGCTAAGTAATACAGCATTTTCTCCATCATACAATACGATTTAAAATTAATTGCATGCCATTTATCAACACAAGCCACCCAGCATTTATTAATATGATATTCTAAAACTGATCTAGCTTATAGTGTGCAACAAGTGTCTCACAGTAACGTCATAAAATCATTTCCAACACAGTAACACAATGCTGTGTTACCTCACGCTTGACATGAAGAAGCGGAAGCAATGACTGCGACATAATACAAGTTCCACTGCTCTCGAGACATGTGTCACGCTCGTCTCTCATTATCAATCGCTCCAGCGGCCTCGTTCAGCTCCAACATCACTAGTCCTGCTCTGCTTCATACTACAGTAACGTTAATAATCTCATCCATTAACATGATTTCTGCCCAAGTACCATCCTGTTTCTTTTCCAACGACTGTGAGGTGAAGACGACATCTCCCAAGTCTCCGCACTCAAACTCTGCATCATCAAGCTACGCTTTTGTTTTGAATAGGCCTCTAGTGGCGAAAATCTACATATTGTAGCTTTAATTAGTCTTCCCATTAATTTATTCATTCAGACTGATGTGTGGATGGGGAACACACACAAAAAGGAGAGGTGGGAGTTATCACTTGAACAGTTTTGCTTTATTTTTGTACTGTGGATTATTTTCTAATTCTATTTTTTTTTTTTTTTTTTTGAGGAAGCATTTCCTCCTTTGCCTCCTCGAGAGAAAGTCCCTGCTGCAAAGACAACTTATACGGAATGCAGAAGCTATAGCAGAAGTGAAAGTGCAGTAAAGAAGTAGTTCTCCTGTCCTGGGGATACCCACCACTGCACATTTTTCATGTCTCCCTCATCTAACACACCTGATTTAACTCATCAGCTCAATAGTAGTGTCTGCAAGACTTAAGGCCCTGGTATACTTCATTTTCCACGTTCTGCTCCATCTCGTGCATGTGAGTCTTTCAAAGTATGCTCTTTTGGCCATGAGCGCAAAAAGATACGTACTAGTGGACTGCTGTTTTCAAGCGTGACCATCCGCGTGGTCTCAAAATCTTTATTTTTTTTAGCTCAAATGTCATGGAATGGAATATACTGCATTGTGGGATATCAAAGGCAGCAAAGGATACATCTATGCTGCCTTCAAAAATCAATCAGATTAAGGTATCTCAGGAGACGGTATGTGGAACGATCATTGGATTTGGACATGCCTTGTTACCTTCCTACCTCTGTATCCTGCCTGCGGAGACAGCATTTGTCAGTTTTTAGACACAACCTTAAATTGGGTGTGTCTGATGAGGGAGACATAACAAATGCAAGTACACAGGTGTTCGACGCATGCGCGGTTTTGAGCAATCTCTTGCCACGAGTAAATATATTTGTATTTTTTCATGCTAGAGTTGTACAAATGAGGGTACTTTCTAACCTCTTCACACAATCTGTCGTTTATATAGGCCTCCATTGCCGCTGTGTTTCTTCGAGTACCTTGTGAATCGACGCCCCCAGGGCACAATTTCCACCTGTGGATAAACTAATTACTGCAATATATAATATATAATCCGGCTATGTGTGTACAGTACTCGAGTATTCTTCTGATGACGAAATTTGCGTCATACGCACTGTACGCTGACCCTCTCGTACTTGTAAAAAGTGAAGTATACTTTGGACTTAACTCAGAGATTAGGCTCTAAATGAGTTCAGTGATTCAGGTCAAATGATGATTATGTCAAAACAAAACCAACAACACCTGATCACATTTCCTCTTTGTTTTCTTGGTTTGTCTGTCAATTACAGCAGCTACCCAAAACCATGTTAAAAAGTCAAGGGTCAAGAGCCTAACTAAATGAAACACTAATCTCCATAATGGTGACTTAAAATTGTGACTCTTTCCTTCAGTTATTCTGTTTGTTAACATCAGGTGTTTTCACTAAAAGTCAGTCATCATGTAATTATTTACATAATAATTTCATTAACTTTCATTAACACTACTTCACTGTTAATTTCAACACTCTTGAGTGTGGACTCAAATAAACTCTGAGGAGAGTTAATTTAACACTTGGGTTTTTGTGGTGTAATTGTCCTGTAAGCTGTTGATCGTCTGATTTAACTCTTTGAATGTGTTTTAGTAACTCTTTAAGGGGTCTTTCTCTGCTTTGATGGAGTATGCAAATATCAAAATTATAACAATTTACACCATATTTTTTAAAATAATGTTTTAAATAAGTCTTTGTTTAAAAACACGTTTTTCTTTGGATAAGAAACAGACGTTTAAAAAAAAAAAGAAGGTAAATTTAATAGAAAATAATTCCATATTAATACACTTCATATAAAATCAGAAACCCTGACAATATTAAAACTGTAGGCAAGTTCTCATTCCTCAAACACATCTGCTACACCATTCCTTCCTTAAAGTAATTTCAACTTTCTGTGAACAAGAATATGTAAAAAAAAAAAAAAAAAAAAAAGACTACATAGAAAAAAAAAAATATTTTTTTTTTTTAAACCGCTAACCCCAAAACAGGAAGTGGTTTAATTTCACACCGGCCTTCAACAACAATAAAGACTTGCAGTCCAACTTAAAACGAGCATGCTTTAGGGGATAAACAACAAATGACAAAGGAAAAACAGTCAACGATCTTTACTGAATATCTGAGTAGCCTATTAAGGGTTAATCTATGTTTAATGAATACAGTAAGAGTATGCAGTGCAAGTTTTGTTTTAGGCTATTAATTATTTGAATACAACTGTTAGTGCATCTTCCTGAAAACCTTAAAATCTTAAAATCTTTGTATTTTTGTTCTGTTGTATTTTCTGTAATTAATTCTTTGTTGTTATTGTATTTCATACTGTTTACTTCTGTAGTTGTTTTGAGGACATTTTAATTTACTTAGTATCTTTTAGTTTTTTAGTTTTTGCTGAAGTATTGATGGTTGTGAAAATTCACTTACTCATATTGTGACATAAGACTGCGATCATATCACATCACCACCAATAATCGTGTTAAATAATCGTGATTAACTTTTGCCGTAATCCAGCATCCCTAGGGCCTAATATGCAAAATTCACTTTTACATAGTGTTTAAATGTAAATGTGTGTCTGAGTGTGTGTAAACAAACACCCTAACTAACCTTTTTTTATATTCCCCATAATCAGAAACAGTGTCTCAAAACAAGCTGTTCCAGTTTTCAAATAAATTACACTGCAGTGGTTCTCAACCCACAGATCTGCACATTTGGCATGTCTCTTATCATTCAGTAATGGAGCTCTCTGCTAATACACTGATGATCTTAAACAGGTGCGTTAAATAAGGAAGAAATACAAAATGTGCAGAGCGGTGGGTCCCGAAGAGAACCACTGTTAAATTTCATTCATGATAAATATCCTCAAAATACAATATCTGTTCTGATATCCTTTTACACATTTTTATTAACTCACACAAAGGTTCAGGTAAAACCAGGGATGTGAAAACAATCTGAAAACATTTTTCAGCCTCTCTTCACTACAGTACTGTTTAAATGTCAATCAAGCTTTTTTAAAATAAGACTTAAAAAGTTAAACATGTATGAATGAAAAGGCATAGTTTTCATACTAAATCGAATTATAGGCTGGTGGTGCTTGAGATGTTATCAGTCATTCAGTGATTATGTGAAAAAGACCAACAATGAGGAGGTCCAAGATTAAGAAAATGTTAAAAAAAGTGATTGTATCTATTTAACAAAACAGCAACACGTGTTCTCATCAAATGCAATGAAGCTGACAGACAAGAATGAAATGTGAAATAAAAGCAAAAATGAAGTTTACTATGTCATCTTTTCATTATTGTGTCCCATCTTTTGATTATTACCGCTTCCTCTAGTAATTATGTCTTTGATTTTTAATTTTCAGCCTTTTAGGGTTAATTTTAATCTGGGACAGCTTAAACTTCTATACAATGCCACTATAAGCAATATGTGTACAAATGAAACACTTGGTAACAGATAAGATTATATTAACATAGAGCTGCTAGTGATGGATCAAGACATGAACACATCAGATGTAAAGTGTGCAGCAATTTCAGATGAAAGCAGTTAAAACATGATGAAATAAACTGACATTGTTTTAAAAGATAGGAATTGTAATAATGAATAATATGATCACAATAAGATTGATTCCATTAGATGATGCAAGTAAAAGCATGAAAAACAGGGCAAAACCCTATTTCTCACAAATCCCTTTTCTCTTGTAAGAGCAATCGAGATCACACCAATTGTTCAGAGTGTGTATTCCAGGATTCAATCCAATGCAGTCCTCATCTCCACCACGATAGTTATTCGGCTCACCCACAGCCCAAAACCTGAATAAAATGTGTCAGATATCTAATTATTGTTCAACCAAAGTTTTTATCCATTTACTAAAAGAAGAATGCAACAAAGAAAATATGCGCTGTGCAGGTAAAACCTCTCTGATCTCAAGAGGCTCACTAGAGAGGTTTTTAGTGTCATTGTTAGTGTGTGGGTTCGAGTCCCATTAAGACCAGGGCAGTAAAGACCAGAGAGGTTACACAAGCAATTCATAAATCAGTACTTGCACTTGCACAATGACAGTTTCAAGAGAAAAATTTAGCACAGTAGCTAGAGTATAAGTGAAACTGAAAAAACAAAAAACAACGAAAATAATTTAATAATTTACCAGAATTTATTTACAGGGTGTCTTTTGTGTTTTTGCTGCTTGGTTTTGTGGTCTTCAGCAATTTTCTGGAGGATCTGATGTTCTTATTTTTAAAATGAGAATCAAGAAGACTAAAACAGATGATTTTCTGAGAGTGTTTTGTCACTTACCCTTGTTTCAGTGGTGAATTATCCACCCATTTCATGTTGCCCTCGTTCTCAATGTCAGACAAACCGATCCACACATTGTCCTTGACTAATGAAGTTATGAGTCTCTGTGTGTGAATAAAAACAGGAATAAGTGTGATTCTCTCATTCATGATCAGACACTCACACAAACTCACCTGCTTCTCTTCAGTGTTGATAATGACCAGATCAGCTCCTCGATCCCTGCAGTACTGCCTGCTGTCAAACCAGCTCTTCAACTCATTGGATATGAACAAACCATCTGGACCCCACAGATATCCTAATAGAACCACAATTGTATACATGTAATAAAAAAAAAAAAAAAAAAAAAAAAAAAGTACACAAAAACTAACCTTGTTTAGAAGCACCCTGAATGTGCTGATGTATGATGGCAGCAATCAGAAGAAGACAAAGGATCCCGAGACACACTGTGATCAGCACCAAACATCGACTTCCTTCTGAGAAACATGACGAAGACACAAATATTAATGAATACACTCAATATTATCAAAAATAAAATTTCAAAAGATTTTATTTTCTTCTATAAAGGCAAACATCTGGATATACTGCTGTAAAATATGCAAACAAGAACATATACTAGAATAAGTCCAAATAAATAAAAGCTTCAAATCAGACTTTCAGCTTACTGCGATTTCTAGCTTGTCCTTCATCCCGCCAGTGTCTTTGACGTCCAGTTGTGCCATTATTTCTGCAATTATTTTCATAAATGTCCTCTATTTCCATTATTTGTTCTTGTGTCTTGCAGTACATCTTCACAGATGAGCTGTGGTTCCTATAATGATGCCTACTCTTAATAGTTCATTTTATAGTGCCAACACAGGAAGTGATTTCATTTGACACTAGCCTTCAATGTGAATACAAACTTCCAGTCTGAAACTCTCCTCAGATCCAAACTCTATAACCATATCATCTTTTACATTCAACCAGATATACAGTAGTGAGCTAAAACCTGTTTTGGCAGGAACAAAAGCCCAACAAGAGTCCGTGACCACCCAAATGACAACCTTACAGGACAGGTTTAATTAGACCTTTCTATTACTGACTCAAAGATTGTCACAGACACGCCAGGCTCCACAGTCACCCAATCACATCGCACTCCCTCTCCCGAATACTAACAAGCCTCACCTGACGCCAATCCGCACTCATCACTACTGCCACATAAAAGACACACCAGTTCACTCAGTCACTGTCCGGTCTCGTTGACACTAACCTGTGTTTACTTACCTCTTGGACTCCCTTGCTACCGACTTACCTGTCTCCAGCGTCCTCCGTGATTCCCAGTGTCTCCTCGTCTCCTGTGCTTCTCCGGTGTGTCTTCGTTCCCACGTCTCCTGGTATCCACGCTCCCTAAAGAAACATCCAGACAAGTATCAGTGCCAGCTCATCTGCTCAGCGATCCATTCATCTGCATTCTCTTACCTGCATTCTGATCACGCTCTGCATTACCTTCAATAAACCTGTTAACCCGTATCTGTGTCTCCGTCCCCTTCTGTATGTAACAGAAGACCGGACCAACACCGCCCAGGTAACAGCATGAGCACCCCGGATCCCATTCAAGAGTTGGTCACTGCACTTCGTCGCACCTTCGCCAGCACCTCCACGGCAACAACACCAGCGAACACTTCCGCATCCACCGCCGCAGCTCCTTCACCTCCCGTGGTCGCCAGTCCCATGGCCAAACCGGCGCCCTTCTCTGGTCTGGCGGAGGATTGCAACGGTTTTCTCCTGCAATGTTCGCTGGTCCTGGAGATGCAACCTGCACCTGTACCCCTGACGATCGTTCTAAGGTGGCTTTCATAATCTCTCAACTCCACGGAAAAGCACTGCGATGGGCTGAACCTCTCTGGAATTTAAACAACCCTGTAGTATCATCCTTGTCAAGTTTCACAACTCACTTCAAGGAAGTTTTTGGCAAACCCGCCTGGGACTAGGCGATTGGTGAGAGATTATGCAATTTAAAACAAGGTGCACTAACAGTGTCTGATTATGCCCTCCAGTTTCGTACCCTCGCTGCTGCAAGTGGCTGGAATGAGCAGGCTCTGATTACGACGTATCGTCAGGGCCTCGATCCACGTGTGCGGTTGCATCTCGCTGCATACGAGGATTCCATCGGGCTCGAGAAATTCATTCAACTATCCATCAGATTCGCCACTCGTATGCAGCTGTGCTTAGAAGAGCACCAGGGCCAGCCATTATTCCCCTCCTTTTCCCGCCAGCCAGAGTCCGTCAGCTCTCCAGAACCAGCTAGTGACAACATGCAAATTGAGAACTCACGTCTTTCAGCAGCTGAGCGACAGAGGAGGCTGACCCAGAATCTCTGCCTGTATTGTGGTGGTGCCGGGCATTATATCGCCGAATGCCCCCTACGTCCTGCTCGGCCTTTGGTGAGTGCCATTCTGCCTGCTCTGAATAGAATGAAACCCCTCACAATTGAAGTAACACTTACTGCCGCCGAACTTTGTTTTTCAGCCTGTGCGCTCCTCGATTCTGGGTCAGCTGGAAACTTCATCTCCGGAGCCCTCTGTCGCCAGCTGCATCTCAAAACCACTCCCACGCCGAAGATCTACCAAGTCCACGCGATAACAGGAAAACCACTACGGAAAGTGCGTTACAGCGTGGGACCCCTCCGTCTCCAGGTGGGAGTGCTCCTCACAGAAGAAATTCAGCTGCTGGTTCTGGAGGAGTCTACATCTGACGTGATCCTAGGGCACCCATGGCTTGAGCAGCACAACCCCACCATCTCCTGGAGGACAGGAGAGATCCTGAAGTGGGGTAACCACTGTTTCCAAGACTGTTTCCCTGAACTCCCCGCGTCCAGTTATCCAGATTTCCAGGAAATCCAAGTTGGGGCTACTACTGTGGAAAGCCCTCTCGAGAACCGTTCCACGGATATCCCAGCCTGTTACTCCCACTTCAGAGATGTCTTCTGTCCTAAACAAGCCTCCAAGCTGCCTCCCCATCGGCCATGGGACTGTGCCATTGACCTCATCCCAGGTGAGCCAGTGCCCAGAGGGAAAATATATTCCCTATCCGTTCCGGAGGAGAAAGCCATGGAGGAGTACATTGACGAAGCTCTCAAGCAAGGCTACATCCGTCCGTCCACTTCCCCTGCTGCTTCCAGCTTCTTCTTCGTGGCTAAAAAGGACGGAGGCTTGCGGCCCTGCATTGATTATCGAGCACTCAACCAAATTACAGTTAAATTCCGTTACCCCCTTCCTCTCGTCCCAGCGGCCCTGGAACATCTGCGCGGCGCCACTGTGTTCACCAAGCTGGACCTCCGCAGCGCGTACAACCTCATCAGAATACGTGAGGGGGACGAGTGGAAAACAGCTTTCGTGACCCCTACTGGCCATTATGAGTACCTCGTCATGCCGTATGGACTGGTCAACGCCCCCTCCGTATTCCAAGACTTCATGCATGAGGTGCTCCAGGAGTTCCTGCACCGGTCTGTCCTGGTCTACATTGATGATATTTTGATCTACTCCCGGAGCCTGGCCGAACATCGCCGACACGTTGCAGAGGTCCTCCAACGCCTACGAAGCCACCACCTCTTCCTGAAAGCCGAGAAGTGCACCTTCCATCAGCCTTCCGTGCACTTTCTCGGCTACATCATCGACCACAGTGGCGTCCGCATGGACGAGAGGAAGGTCACCGCAGTCAAAGAATGGCCCATTCCCTCCACGATTAAAGAACTTCAGAGATTCCTAGGATTTGCCAACTTCTACCGTCGTTTCATCCAGCACTATAGCTCCATCACCGGTCCACTCACCAACCTCCTCCGTGGTAAGCCCAAGTCTCTGTCCTGGACCCCAGCCGCCACCCAAGCCTTTGAGACCCTCAAGATCGCCTTCACGACCACTCCCCTCCTGGTTCACCCTGACCCAGAACTCCCCTTCATTGTTGAAGTAGACGCCTCAACCACCGGAGTGGGAGCGGTGTTATCCCAGCAGCAGGGGAATCCCAGCAAACTCCATCCATGTGCTTTCTTCTCCAGGAAACTCAACCCGGCGGAAATAAACTATGACATCGGCAACCGCGAGCTCCTTGCCATCAAACTCGCCCTAGAGGAGTGGAGGCACTGGCTTGAGGGAGCTAAACACCCCTTTACGGTCTTGACAGACCATAAAAACCTAGGATACCTACGTGATGCCAAGAGACTCAACCCCCGCCAGGCCAGATGGGCTCTCTTCTTCACCAGGTTCAATTTTACCATCTCCTACCGCCCCGGTTCTAAGAACGTAAAAGCTGATGCTCTTTCCCGTATCCATTGCCTCGAAGAGAACAACGAAGATCCAGAGCCCATCATCCCCGAACGACTCATCGTGAGTCCCATCTCCTGGTCGGAAGAAACGCTCCCCAAGACCAATGCCTCCACCAACGTTCCGCCGGGTTGTCCCCCCGGATTGAAGTATGTACCCCGGTCACGACGCACACCCCTCATCCACTCTACGCATACTTCACTGGGCACTGGCCACCCCGGGGTCAACGAAACCCTCTCGCTGTTAAAACAGCGCTTCTGGTGGCCCAGCATGCTATCCAACGTCAGGAGGTACGTACAAGGGTGCAGGGAATGTGCCATCTCCAAAAGCCCACGCCATCTTCCCTCCGGAAAACTCCTACCTCTGCCCGTTCCCACTCGCCCCTGGTCACACCTAGGAGTGGACTTCATCACCGACCTTCCTGTCTCCGATGGATGTACCTGTGTACTGGTCATTGTCGACCGCTTTTCCAAGTCCTGTCGCTTAGTTCCTCTGCCTGGACTCCCCACTGCCATGGAAACGGCAGAACTGTTATTTGACCACGTCTTTCGTTATTATGGGCTACCTGAGGACATTGTTTCGGACCGTGGTACCCAGTTCACATCCCGAGTCTGGAAAGCCTTCTTCAAGCTCCTAGGTGTGACCGTAAGCCTCTCCTCCGGTTACCATCCCCAGACAAACGGGCAGACGGAGAGGAAGATACAGGAGATTGGCCGTTTCCTACGTACCTTCTGTCACGGCCACCAGGACTCCTGGAACCAGTTCCTGGGCTGGGCCGAGTACGCCCAGAACTCCCTCTGTCAACCCACTACTGGCCTTACACCTTTCCAATGCGTACTCGGTTACCAGCCCCCACTCTTCCCCTGGGATGGGGAACCATCAGACGTTCCGGCAGTGGATTACTGGTTCCGGGAGAGCGAGAGGGTCTGGGACTCAGCACATCTGCAACTCCAGCGAGCCCTACGCAGGCGCCGGTTGACAGCCGACCTTCGACGCTCCCACGCACCCAACTACCAACCAGGGCAGAAGGTCTGGCTGTCAACCAGGGACATCAGGATGCGCCTGCCCTGTAGGAAACTGAGTCCTAGGTTCGTTGGCCCCTTCACCGTCATCCGGCAGATCAACCCCGTCACCTATCACCTGCAACTCCCCCCTGAGTATCGCATCCACCCAGTTTTCCACGTATCACTTTTAAAGCCTCACCATCCCTCTGTCCTTCCCTCCACAGAGCCTGGCGATTCCGAAGATCCCCCTCCTCCACTCATCGCAGAAGACGGAGTGGCCTATCAGGTGAAAGACATCTTGGACTCCCGGCGTCGTGGTGGGTCCCTGGAGTACCTAGTCGACTGGGAGGGATATGGTCCCGAAGAACGCTCATGGGTCCCGAGAAATAATGTTCTAGACCCCAGCCTCCTTGACGACTTCCACGCCAGACATCCCAGTAAGCCTGCCCCCCGAGGTAGAGGTCGACCACCACGACGTCGGGGTCCACGGTCCTCAGGAGCGGACCGTGGAGGGGGGGGTAATGTCACAGACACGCCAGGCTCCACAGTCACCCAATCACATCGCACTCCCTCTCCCGAATACTAACAAGCCTTACCTGACGCCAATCCACACTCATCACTACTGCCACATAAAAGACACACCAGTTCACTCAGTCACTGTCCGGTCTCGTTGACACTAACCTGTGTTTACTTACCTCTTGGACTCCCTTGCTACCGACTTACCTGTCTCCAGCGTCCTCCGTGATTCCCAGTGTCTCCTCGTCTCCTGTGCTTCTCCGGTGTGTCTTCGTTCCCACGTCTCCTGGTATCCACGCTCCCTAAAGAAACATCCAGACAAGTATCAGTGCCAGCTCATCTGCTCAGCGATCCATTCATCTGCATTCTCTTACCTGCATTCTGATCACGCTCTGCATTACCTTCAATAAACCTGTTAACCCGTATCTATGTCTCCGTCCCCTTCTGTATGTAACAAAGATAATGAAAAACATTTTTAAGCTGCACCACTGTGCCACTGAAATACTGATGACTGACCTTTAACTCTGTGCAGTGATCAGGAGCCGTATTCACAAAACATCTTAAAACTAAACGTAGCTCCTAAATCGCCGATTTAGGAGAAACTCTTTAAAATAAGCCCAAACCCAAAGTTCTCCCCATATCCCCAGCCGAGAATGAGGGACGGGGTGGCGGAGGGATGCAGAAAACTGCCAAAGTAACTCGAGTTGGCTCTTGTCTGTGTATTTATTCCTCTTCTTGTGCTGATTAGAAAGACTGTTTGAATGTGTTCCTCCCAAACTTTGTTTAGAAAACATAATTTGTCCCTTGAATTCTGCATTCTCTTGAGATGCAGACATCCAAGAGGCGGACAATGAACTATACATACTAGTTTAATTAGTGACACTTAGCCTACATTTTAAAACCTTTATTTTAATATGGAAACATGACACCTCATTCTACAATATTTCTATGATTAAATCGCTGACTCCTCCCCCATCAGCCAACTGTGTGTATACTCCATAGCAACGAGGTCAACCCCGCCCTTACTCTTATAGCTTAAGATTTCAGTCTATTCCTTAGTAAAAGTTGGTCTCAGCAGCTTTGTGAATAAGTTTTAAGAGAAAACTCTTAACTAAGAACTTTTGCTGCTATTTAGGAGAACTCTTAGTGGTAAGATAAAATGTTTTGTGAATACGGCCCCTGGTAGAATCAAACTCAGATCCTGCATTTTTTCCAGATCAGTCAAAGTCACTCATCAGTCAAAACTTCTCAGTTCCTACAGCATTTGTCAATATAGACGCTGAACCTTGTGGTGGTGGGGGATGGAGGGGTGGAGTTATGACAAGGGGGGCATGGCAAGGCTGAGGGATAGTGCACAGTCAGCAGATTATTATGCAAAACTAACCTCTGCAGGGTGATACAAGACTACAATGCGTAATTATCCTGCTTATTATGTGGCTACTTGCCAGATAAGTAAATATTTGAACATAAAATATTAATTTGAAAAATATTTTAAAATCATAAATTTTTTATTATCTCAAAATGACTTGCTGTACCCGATTGATTGGTCTGTTATCAGCTGTAGCAGTTGTTGTTGTTGTGCAATAACAGACCACTAGATGGCACAACTGCCACCAAAGGTAGGTAATGAAGCCGATCAAGTTAAGAAGCCAAGTAGGCTAGGTAAGTAGCTAGTTCTATATTAATCACAATATTTAAAATCATAATTTTGCAATCAAGGTCAAGTCAGAGTGCCTTTTTGGGTGCATGCATATTCATCAAAGAATCCCGAAAAAATAGCTTCCTCAAAAAAGGAGGACAACTGTTTTCAACATTGATAATAATCATAAATGTTTACGGACCAGAAAATCTGCATATTAGAATGATTTCTGAAGGGTCATGTGACACGGAACACTGGAGTAATGATGCTGAAAATGTAACTTTGCCATCACAGGAATACATTATATGTTAAAATATTCAAATAGAAAAAAGTTATTTTAAATTGAAATATTTAACAATAGGCATATTAATGTGCTTACTGTAATTTTAATAAATAAATGCAACCACAAAAATATATTTTTCTCTACAAAAGGGGGGCCCAGCAGAAAAAGTTTGGAAACCACTGTATTAAGCTAATATACAACAAAAACTCCAGTGTTAAATTAACTCTCCTTTGAGTCCACACTCAAGAGTGTTAAAGTAATGAGATAATTATTTGAATAATTGAGTGATGATTGACCATTAGTGAAGACATGTGCTGTTAACAAAGGAAAGAGTCACAATTTTAAGTCACCATTATGGTCATCGGTGTTTGCTATAGCTGGGCTCTTGACACTCGATTTTTAAACATTACAGGTTGGGTGTATTGAGTTACAACAGCCAAAAAAGCCAAGAAAGCAAAGAGGAAATGTGATCTGTTGTTGGTTTTGTTTTGTTTTTCATATGACCTGAATCACTGACTTCATTTAGAGCCTAATATCTGAGTTCAATTTACTTTACAGATTGAATATATCACAAATGTCACAGAGAAAAATAGGCTAAATTAAATACAACATCTGTCTATACAACTATAGGCTAAGCCAAAAATAAGAATAAATGAAAACTGTTGGCTTAGCTATACTGCAAAATGAAACCTTTTTTAACATTCACACAAGAACAGAATGTCGCTGACTGACAACAGTTTCACTAGGCTACCGAATGTCTCTCCTCCAAAATCCGACCACAAAGACTTAATGTTCTCTCTGGAGGTGAACTCATGGTCGGGATGCAAAGAACATATCTTGCCAGTCGATCAGGGCAGGGAACTGAACGACACCACTGCAGAAAGTTTTGTTCATTTCAAGTTCAAGTGCGAGTCTTTGTTCTCTAGTAATATATTAGCTTAAGAAATTGGATTGGATGTATGAGAGAAGAACCTTCTAGATTTTTATATTACTATTGTGTCACAGAATTAACAACATGTAACATAAATTACCAAATAGGAAATGAAAGTTGGAGTCCATCGATACCAAACATGCTACCCATGTGATTTTAGTTAACCATAGTATGCAATCTGAAACAATAATACCTAAAAAGTTCAAAAGAGAGAATTAATACATAGGCCAAACCAAGGAAAATATGAGATGGGAAAATTGGATACAGGTTTATACATTTCTCAAGTGGTTATATATAGAATATATAGGATTAAAAGGGTTCATTTGTCCTTCTCAGAAAGAAGCCTCTGCAAATTCTTTCTGATTATAAAAAGGTCTTCTGTCTTTCAACAATCTAATTTTATCTTAGTAAAAAAAAAAAAAAACTAAACATTCCATAGTACATTGTCTTTTAACTTTAGTTGACCTTGTGTCAAGTTTTAGTATATTATTTTGCGGGATTTTGGGTTACGTTGATTTACTAGGAAATTAACTGTCTGATATTGCTGCAAAGGAATATATCAATTTGTGTACAGTATGTCAAATCCTTCCCTCAGAAGATTCAGCTTTATGTGTCTTCTGCACAATCTTAACCATTTTCTTTACTATATTTGTTAGCTCTTAATGCAAGCAGGTGATGGTTTTACTTAGTAAACTCTATTTAAGGACATGTGTAATAAGGTCTAACCAGAAAAAGTTTTAGAATTTCTAATATCATTAATTATCATTAATGTCCCCCTGTAGTCAATTATTTTATCCCTTAATACTCATCTTTGATCACCAAATTTACATATTTAAACAGTTTTTCCTGTGGAAAAAAATTCTCCATGCCTTAAAGGGTTAGTTCGCCCAAAAATGAAAATTCTGTCATTAATTACTCACCCTCGTGCTGTTTTACACCCGTAAGACCTTCGTTGATCTTCGGAACACAAATTAAGTTATATCTGTTGCAATCCGATAGCTCTGTGAGGCCTACATAGGGAGCAATGACATTTCCTCTCTCAAGATCCATAAAGGTACTAAAAACATATTTAAATCAGTTCATGTGAGTACAGTGGTTCAATATTAATATTATAAAGCGACCAGAATATTTTTGGTGCGGCAAAAAAAACCAAAATAACGACTTATTTAGTGATGACCGATTTCAAAACACTGCTTCAGGAAGATGATTCGGATCGCGTGTTAAACCGCCAAACTGCTGAAATCACGTGACTTTGGCGCTCCGAACAGCTGATTCGACACGCTGATTCATTGTGCTCCGAAGCTTAAAATAAAGAGTTAGTTCAAAATGAAAATTCTGTCATTAATTATTCACCCTCATGTTGTTCCACACCCGTAAGACCTTCGTTCATCTTCAGAACACAAATTAAGATATTTTTGATAAAATCCGATGGCTCAGTGAGGCCTGCATTGACAACAATAACACTCCCTTTTTCAATGCCCAGAAAGCTACTAAAAACATATATTTAAAACTGTTCATGTGACTACAGTGGTTCAACTTTGATATTATAAAGCGACTAGAATACTTTTTCTGCACCAAAAATACAAAATAACGATTTTATTCAATAATATCTAGTGATGGGTGATTTCAAAACACTGCTTCATGAAGCTTCGAAGCTTAACAAATCATTTGTTTCAAATCAGTGGATCGAATCTAATGTTACTGTCTCACCCTGAGCACAGGTCTTTAGTTGACCAACACTATCACTGCCTTGATTGTGATCATATGAGCATAGAATCTTTAGCACTTCTAATTCCAGCATACATGACAAGTTGCTCATGACAAGTTATATTGACAGCTTGCTGGGAGCACTCAATCACAACAATTAAAATACTCAACAAATACAACTTTGCTTGAATCAACCATAATCACTCACTGCCCTTAACAGCCAAAAGTAAACATCATTTAAATGTGATCACCAGTTATCTTCAATAATTTTGTTAACAGAATCCAAAATTCAAATCAATTTAACATTTTATTTAATTTAGAAGCATTTGTAAGGAAAAGTATGGTGTCTGTCCTACCTTAAACTAAGTCCTTTTAGCCTGTCCAGGAATGGTCCCTCTGTCGGACAGGGATCTGCAGTCTGTCAGAATAAAGTCAACAAGGTCCTTGTCCCCGTCCACTGACAGAGGAAGATTCCAAGGACTCCCGGCTGGCTCTCCAAATTGTGGTAGATTTTCCCCTATGCACCTGTTTACCTGGGTCGTCTCCTAATCGACACCCTTAAACGTCTCCTAATCGACGCTTAAATAATTTATACTTTAGCGCATCTCCGAATCGACGTCGAATGAGCCAGTCAACGTCTTGACCCTTTTGAACACTATTACTTGGAAATAAGGTCTCTAGTGTTCCCAAACTTGCTGAGCAGCAATAACCAGACAGACTCCAGACTATGCCCTAGAATACGCTTTAATCATGGCCGGAGGACCTCATGTCAATCGAAGAGAATCCCACCAGCAAAAAGAATACAACAGTTTATATAGGATAGAAGCATGGCAAAGCATTCTAAAGCATTCAACTTGCTAAGCGAATTAGTAAATCGTGCACATGATTTAGTAAATTGAGGGAGTGAATAAGTAAATTGTGCAAAAGTACAATGTAAAAGTACATTGTAAGTTTATTTTCTTCAGAATGAAAGGTGTGCAAAAGTAAAACTGAAGTAAAAACAAATGTAATAGCGTAATCATTTTAAATAATGTAAGTATATGAAGCACTGTTTAGACGAAAGAACCCTTTTGTGCCAAAAGGGGCTCTTTCTCCTTATATAGAAACAATTATGTTTAAAATTGACAAGACCAGACAAAGGACAGAGGAAACATAAGGCTTAAATACAGGGGATGATTACTAAAATTTAACAGGTGTGTAGGATTAATTAACAAACAAGGAGCAAATCAGGCAGACACAACAGGAACAGAACACAGAAAAGGAAACCAAAATAAAGCTACACGTAACAGTTGTGAGATTATTCTTGCAATTGGGAAAATAATGATAAGTTTACATTTTCCTTTCATTCAAGTATCCACTCCTGACTTTGTATATTACAGAAAATTATCAAACAAAATTGATATCTTGAAAGTGTTCAACAAATGAAATTAGCAGTTTTAAAAGGTAGAATCCACAATCAAAAATTATTTGCTCTTATTAAAATGATTCCAAATTAGTAAAAAAAAAAAAAAAAAAAGCGAGAACAGGATGTACCCTATTTCTCACAAAGTGCTTTTTTCCAGTCTGAGCATTGGCGATCATTCCAGATGTTCAGGTCAGAAGGACTGCAATACGTGCAATACTGCATTTCAACACAGTCCTCATTTCCATGTGCATCATTCGGCTCATATGGGAAAAAAAACCTGAATAAAATGTGACAGATTTTCAGTTGTTCAGTTTCCCAAATTTTCAAGTATCCCAAAGTTTTACTTATTCAGGAAACAAATAATAATAATTACTGCAGAAACAAAAGCAGCGCTATTGAGTAAATGTTAATAATCACTCCAAACTTTAAGTTTGCTTTCATTACGGCTGTGTTCTTCTTGACAGTCATTCTGCTAAATATTGCTGAAGAACTACATTGCTTGGCAGGTGTTATTAATGAATTATAACATTTTTGTTGCTGTGGGTTTATTTTATGAAACCTTTCCAGTTACTTACCATTTTATAAAACCAATAAGCCTTGGTTTATATTTTCTGTGAGCTATTGTAGCACTTACCCTTGTTTCAGTGGTGAATTATCCACCCATTTCATGTCACCCTCATTCTCAATGTCAGACAAACCAATCCACACACTCTCCTTGATGAATGATTTTATGAACCTCTGTGTGAGAAAATAAACAGGAATAAGTGTGATTCTTCTCATTCATGAACAGACACTCACACAAACTCACCTGCTTCTCTTCAGTGTTGATAATGACCAGATCACCACCATGATCCCTGCAGTACTGCCTGCTCTCAGACCAGCTCTTCTCCTCATCAGAAATGAAGAATCTGGCATTTCCTTTCAATAAATACAAACAATTGTATTTATTGTGTTGGAAAGTGCAACTAATATATATATATATATATATATATATATATATATACATATACACCGATCATGCATAACATTATGACCACCTTCCTAATATTGTGTTCGTTCCCCTTTTGCTGCCAAAACAGCCCTGACCCATCGAGGCATGGACTCCACTGTACCCCCTATAGGTGTGCTGTGGTATCTGGCACCAAAATGTTAGCAGCAGATTTTGTAAGTTGCGAGGTGGAGCCTCCATGGATCGGACTTATTTGTTCAGCACATACCACAGATGCTCTACTGGATTGAGATCTGGGGAATTTGGAGGCCAAGACAACACCTCAAACTCGTTGTGCACCTCAAACAATTCCTGTACCATTTTTATACCACTTTGTGTCAGGGCGCATTATCCTGCTGAAAGAGGCCACAGCCACCAGGGAATACCGTTTCCATGAAAGGGTGTACATGGTCTGCAACAATGCAATAGGTGGTACGTATCAAAGTAACATCCACATGGATGGCAGAACCCAAGGTTTCCCAGCAGAACATTGCCAATAGCATCACATTGCCTCCGCCGGCTTGTCTTCTTCCCATAGTGCATCCTGGTGCCACGTGTTCCCCAGGTAAGCGACGCACCCGGTCATCCACGTGATGTAAAAGAAAACGTGATTCATCAGACCAGGCAACCTTCTTCCATTGCTCCGTGGTCCAGTCCTGATGCTCACATGCCCACTGTTGGCACTTTCGGTGGTGGACAGGGGTCAGCATGGGCACCGTGACTGGTCTGCAGCTATGCAGCCTCATATGCAACAAACTGTGATGCACTGTGTATTCTGACACCTTTCTATCAGAACCAGCATTAACTTCTTGAGCAGTTTGAGCTACAGTAGCTCGTCTGTTGGATCGGAGCCTTCGCTCCCCACGTACATCACTGAGCCTTGGCCGCCCATGACCCTGTCGCCGGTTCACCACTGTTCCTTCCTTGGACCACTTTTGATAGACGCTGACCACTGCAGACTGGGAACACCCCACAAGAGCTGCAGTTTTGGAAATGCTCTGACCCAGTTGTCTAGCCATCACAACTTGGCCCTTGTCAAACTTACTCAAATCCTTATGCTTGCCTATTTTTCCTGCTTCTAACACAAAAACTTTGAGGACAAAATGTTTCCAATGTTTACAAATGTTATTCACTTCACCTGTCAGTGGTCATAATGTTATGCCTGATCGGTGTGTATATATATATATATATATATATATATATATATATATATATGTGTGTGTGTGTGTGTGTGTGTATGTATATATAGATATATCCTTTTCTACAAACCCTGTTCAGATAACTTCCTTAGTTCAGTCTCTATCTCCAGTTTCTTCTGACCCAAAGAGTTCTGTAACTGGCTTTTCTCAGCAGTGAGATCTTTGACTCTGGTCTCCAGTTCTTGTTTCTTCTGACTCAGAGAGCTGCAGTTATTTTTTCGTTGGTCTTTTTCAGTCATTAGATCAGTGTAATTGTGCTGTAAGATGTAAATAGTCTGATTGAACTCTTCAACTGTGTTCTTGTAACTCTTGAACAGAGATTCTCTCTCTGCTGTGATGGAGATGTGCTGCAGTATGATGAAGACCAGCAGAAGAACACAAATGAGCCCAAGACACACTGTCAACATCACCAAACACCTACTTCCTCCTGACAAACAGAGAGAAAACACACAAATATCAATTAACAACAATGCACTCTATAACATCAAATAACCCTTGTAAGTAATCCAGCTTTGTTTTAATGTAACCAGGTGGTATTAGAAAATACCCAATCTAATTTTTTATCATCCTGGGGAAAATCCATGATTTGTGTGAGTGAATGTGATGGTAATCGTTTAATTTGATGTAATAGTCTGTTCATTTCATCCTGTTTATGTAACGTGTGTTTTATGGTTAGGGTTCAAGATGATCAAAGATTGTGTGCAATTGCACGTGAGGGGTGTTACGAGTTCTCGGTAAAAACAGAAGTGTTCAATGAGCATGTTATAATTGATTTTCATATATTGGTATTTCAATTAACATGATGAAAATGCTGACGGTGGGTTTTGTGTAGGGTGCCACTACCGTGTTTGTATAGCTCTAAAGTGTATTGTTTCACCCTAGATGTGTGCCCTAACATTTGTAATTTTAAAAATTCGTAAAAATTGACACTTTATTTTAGTTTGCTGAAATGTTTGTTTTAATATTCCTGTGAAATCCGAGTTTGGAGATTATACGCTGTAATAGTGACCCCGTGTGGTGAATTTGAGTATTACTATCTTTGATGTTAGTTAAGTGATACTGAATGATTACCTGTTATTTGTGAAACTATTCATTTAATATCGTTTAAGATCACAACAAAGAAACTCCAAACAACTGACTGAGTTGAACAAAATAAATTACCAAAATATAAAACGTGATTCAGTGTCTTTTTGTTAACTGGCAACATTAAGATAAATGTTTTTTTTTTTTTTTTTTTTAAAGAGTATTTTGAATTCTTATATTGTAAAATCTATAACATTTCATATAAAATCAGAAATTATTAAAATTGTACGTAAAATTTCCGTCCCCTCAAACATTAGCGACACCATCTTTGCTTAAACAAAACGCTCTGCTTACTTCGATCTTTTTCTTCATCCTGCCGACGAATCTGTGTTGGAGGTCCTGATCTGTTATTAATATTTCTGTACACATAAAAGGTCCCTGATTCCATTATTTGCTCTAACTTACAGTCTTACAGTACAGTATGTGTTCACAGAGGAGGTCTTTAGGATGTGTGTCGTGTTTTTAAACAGTTCTAAACCTACACAGGAAGTGGTTTCATTAGTGCAGATAAATCTAGATTTCCTTCTCATGCTCTCTGTCTGCTCATACTACTGTATGATTGAATATATAATGCATATTCAACCTCATAGTCAAAGCAGTGTGGAGTTTTCTCTGTGATAATGTCAGAAGCTATAGTGTCCAACATGAGGAATGTGTGATCACCCAAACTGACTCAAACACCCTAAAACATGCCTAACTGGACCTGTGTGTTGATGCCAATTAACTGGAATGGGATGATGATTTGCATCGCTGTGGTGCTCGGGGACACACCATCTGCGACACCATTTCTGCTTTAAAGTAATTCAGCTTACTGTGCTTTCGATCTTTTCCTTCATCCTGGCTTAGATTCAATGTTCAAGTTCCAGTTGTGTCCTCAGTTTTTCTGCATTCAACATTTACATAAATGTCCTCTAAATCCATTATCTGCTGTGTCTGACACGGAAAATACGTCTTCACAGATGAGGTGTGGTCCTCAGAATGATAAATAGCAAATATACAATAGTGCTAAACTCTCACAGGAAGATATATTTACTCATGCAGTATAAACACATATGGTAAAATATATGGTGTAACACATTTCTTATATTTTATGATTATTTGCATTTTACATGTTTCATATTTTCAGGTTAGTTAATAAAAGCACACCTGCATGTAGGCCAAACTGGACCGTTGTATTGATGATGCAGGAAAAGATTTAGCAATTAAATCTAATGTTTCTATTTTTCTCTGATCACTTCAGTCTGCTGCTCCCTGCTGGACTGGAGGAAAGCCACAGCTCAATAAAGCAGCAACATAATGAAATTTGAAATAAAAATAAAAATGCTATGAAAATAATGTTAATTGATCATTTTATTCAAAGAGAAAGTTTCATAGACACAGATTATCAGAAATGTTCCATGGTTCCATAAAATAATACAAGCGGAAAAATCAGTTAAAGGGATAGTTCACCCAAAAATGAAAATAACCACATGATTTACTCACCCTCAAGCCATTCTAGGTGTATATGACTATCTTCTTTCAGACAAACACAATCAGAGATATATTTAAAAAATATCCTTAGTCCTCCAAGGTTTATAACGGTTGTGAATGGTAGGCCAAATTCTTAAGACAGAAAAAATGCATCCATCCGTGAAAAAAAGTTATCCATATAACTCAGGAGTGTTAATAAAGGCCTTTTAAAGTGAAGGGATGTGTTTTTGTAAGAAAAATATCCATATTTAAAACTTTATAAATTCAAATAACTAGCTTCCGGCGGACGACCGTACACATACTGCGCACGTCAATTTGGGCGGAAGAGCAACCTTTGACCTGACACGATGACGCAATGACAAACGCAGAGGCGCAGAGGAGAGAGCTAAACAAAACACTGGTCACGAATTAGAAGTTTAAAATGAGAAATTTTAAAGAGAAATGTCAGAGGATTTCGATATAAGAGAAGAGGAGCTTGAGTTTGTTGCCCAGCTGTATTTGTTTGAACCGCGAGAGGCGTCTAAGCTTACGATACTCCTACATCCTGCATCATATGTCGCGTCAGAGGATTACTCATTTGGCGCAAGTCGACTTGCGCATTCTGCGTGCGGTCGTTCGCCGGAAGCTAGTTGTCTGAATATATAAAGTTTTAATTATAAATATTTTTCTTACAAAAACGCATCCCTTCGCTTCAAAAAGGCCTTTATTAACCCTTGGGAGTCGTATGGATTTTTTTTTTTTTTTGTGAATGAATGCATTATTTTTGGCTTCAAAACATGGCCCCCCATTCACAACCATTATAAACCTTGGAGGACTAAGGATATTTTTAAATATTTCTCTGATTTTGTTCGTCTGAAAGAAGATAGTCATATACACCTAGGATGGCTTGAGGGTGAGTAAATCATGGGAAAATTTTATGCAGAAATTAAACTATGAAGCCCAAAAACAATTTTACAATTACTCAGGATGTCTTCAGTTATGTGTTACAGGAGTAAGAAAACAACAGTCTTATATTTTTTCTTCTTAATACTCGATATTGGAAAACACATACAATTTGAAAACAACAACAACAAAAAAAAACATTAAATCATTCATGCTTATTTTAAGAAATTAGTTTTGATTACAGGAACCTTCACTAAATATGCAATAAAAAGAAATTAAGCTTGAAAAAAATAATACAAGTCAAAGCTTTATTAAATATAATGATGAAGGAATAGATGTTAAGTTTCACAAACCCATTTTCTCGTGTCTGTGCATGAAAGATCATTCCAGTTGTTCACGTTGTCTCTTGTAGGCATCAGTTCAACACAGTCCTCGTTTGTACCATGAAAGCTATTCGGCTCACCTGTGAACCAAAACCTGAATAAAATCGGTCAAGTTCAGTTCCGGTACATAACTTAATATATAAATATTCAGAAAGCAAATACAAGACACATTTACAAACAAATGTGTAGAGAACACAGTGGTTTTTTGTGAGTGTTTTGTCACTTACCCTCGATTCAGTGGTGAATTATCCACCCATTTCCAAGTGCCCTCGTTCTCAATGTCAGTCAGACCAATCCACACAGGCTCCGTAATAAATGAAGATATGTGCCTCTGTGTGTAAAATAAATCAATCAATCGATAAATAAAAATAATAATAAGTGTGATTCCTCATTCTATTCTTTAACATAAAATGCAACTCTTGACCATAAATTTAGGTGAAGCAGATTCTGGGTGTCATTGTAGGCTATAAGCCCTTAAGTTTTACAGTCAAACGACTGAACACATGCAAAACACTTTTGTCAGAGGTCTAGTGACCTTGCGTAATTCAGCATGATGCGCTGTTGATTGGCAGGCTGTAAACCTAGGTGACCTATTCATCATTAGTTGAGTTTTTAAGCTCCACCCTTTAGATCTACAGATGAGAAGCTGAACTAGGTCAAGCTCCACCCATATGATCCATTTGGCTCTGCAGTGAGCATCACTTGACTGTTTATAGATCAGGCCAAAGCAGGAGTAGGCAACGTCTGTAACTTAGAGCCATCACCCTGCAGAGTTTAGCTCCAACCCTAATCAAACACACCTGAACAAGCTAATTGATATCTTCAGGATTACTAAGGGGCTGTTATTACGACACCGGTTTTAACTGAAAGCAGAAAACTTTTTATGTTTTGGCCATTCATTTACACGACAACAGCGTTTTGGGTGCCTGAAAACACAAACTTTTGAAAATGGGTTTCAAAATGCAAGGTTTTGAAAACGATGCCTTTACCATCTCCATGTAAACAACAAAGTTCTGAATTTGCAAAAAAGGTGACATCATGCATGTGTATTACATTTTTGCGGGGTGTTTCTTGACCAATTGCCATCGCCAACTACTGGCCTGGCATGCATAATACAGCCTTTTTAGTCGTTTTCGCAGATCCGTGTGAATGGGGATTGTTTTGAAAATGCTCTCATCTGTTTTTAGTCCATCGTTGTCATGTAATCATGCCCTAAGGCTACAGGCAGGTGAGGTTTTTTTTTCAGGGTTGGAGATAAAATCTGCAGGACAGTGGCTCTCCAGGACCCCTGGCCCAAACAGTTTGAACTGGCAAAATCCACTGGACTAAATATTGACTCCTGTTCTGGTTTTGTTTGTCACTGAACTCACCTGCTTCTCTTCAGTGTCGATAATGGCCAGATCACCACCATGATCCCTGCAGTACTGCCTGCTCTCAGACCAGCTCTTCGACACACTGGATGTGGAAAAAAAAAACTGGACCACACAGAAACACACACCTTTTAAAATGGTGTACATGAAAGACAATGAAGAAAGTGCTTAAACACAAAATCATATGTATACTAACATCGTTTAGATGCTTTTTTGTTTAATTCATTACTCAGAGACGTGACTGTGCTTTCTAACTCCAGTTTCTTCTGATTCAAAGAATCAAAACTTCCTTGTAACTGGATTTTCTCAACAGTGAGATCACTGACTCTGGTCTCCAGCTCCAGTTTCTTCTGACTCAAAAAGTCAATGTTTCCCTGTAACTGGCTTTTTTCTGTAGTGAGATTATCAACTCTGTTCTCCAGCTCCAGTTTCTTCTGAATCACAAAGTTGAAGATGTCCTGCAGTTGGTCTTTTTCAATCATTAGATCAGTGTAATTGTCCTGTAAGATGATGATAGTCTGATTGAACTCTTGGACTGTGTTCTTGTAACTCTTTATCAGGTCTCTGTCTGCTTTGATTATAAAGTATTGCACTACTGCCATAGTGCAGGCGACCAGCAGAAGAGCACAAATAATCCCGAGACACACAGTCAGCAACACCAAACATCTCCTTCCTCCTGACAACCAGGGCAAAAACACACAGATACCAAACAGTTTCTCAAACATTATTGCGGCATTATCAACACAATGTCTATTTCAGAATAAAATTTCAGCTTACTGCACATTCGAGGTTTTCTTTCATCCTGTGTTGGAGGTCCAGTTGTGCCCTCAGTATCCCTGTTTCCAGAAGTTATGTTATATCTGCCAGATTTCATAATTTCTGCTCTTACTCACAGTCTTACAATGCACTAGCCTGTGTTCACACTTCACAGATGAGCTGTGGTCTCTACATTGACTTATATTCTACCTGTTAAAATCTACCTGTTTTCAGATATTAAATACACATTGGTGACATCAAAATATTTGCATAGATATTTGCTTCAGTCCAAAATATAGCTGAAAAGGGCACAGGGGAAGATAACATACAACTGATCTTTATCAGAGGTTACCATTCAAAGCCTATCAGCTTTCAGCATTAGTTTGGTATAAGTGCATCATTAAAACAGCTTGTAAACAAGAAGAAACTTTCAAATTTAGCCAAAAAGATTAGTGAAGGATCCGAAAATAAGGATCTGAAAATAAGTATGTAAACAAAAGGAAGTTATGTAAACATGCATGTGAAAGTATTGTTATCATGACTATCTTATCTTCCCTGAGCATGAGAGATTTGCATCTGCTTCATTTGGCTCACCTTTTCAGGAATGCCGTATAGGGGCTTTTTCTTTGATCTACATGTCTTATTATAGATCAGTGGGATTTCCCAATGTGCTTCCATCAACTCACTAAAAATAAATGTATGGCAAGTTCAGAAGATGTCATATTCACTACATTATCATGTGAATGGTGTATAAACACCAACTTAAAAGTTGACTATAAGAACCCAGTCAACAAATGAGATCATACGATGATCACAGTGACATCACACCATTCTCATACTGTGACATTCACCGTGTGAGTAATATGTGAGATCATTGTGAATTCAAAATGTTGAGCAGGATGAGAGGAGGCGGTTCAAATATCGGTCACCAGGGGGATATTCTACTTCCTGTTTCCCAACACTATCACAGTGATGTCACATGGTGAGCTCACAGTATGAGTGCACACCCAAATAACAGATTTTTGTTATAAGAACATTCTCCAAATATACAACTGACTTTTAGCCACAGGCTTAGATGAAATCAACTGAAGATAAAAGAAGACATTAAATCCCTCAAAATCTCAGCAGAGGAGGATTAAACAACTCCACAAACAGCATTACCAGCTTCACTTATTACAGACCAGATTGACTTTATTTCTGTCACACGTCTATAGAAGCTCTTATTGAGAATTAACAGAGGTTTAGATGTTGATGTTTTATTGT
The DNA here is from genome assembly GCF_019924925.1 of Ctenopharyngodon idella. Lineage (NCBI taxonomy): Eukaryota > Metazoa > Chordata > Actinopteri > Cypriniformes > Xenocyprididae > Ctenopharyngodon > Ctenopharyngodon idella. The sequence continues at coordinate 43,525,150 of NC_067220.1, forward strand.
TTCATTTGATGTTACCATAATGGTGATCAGTGTTTGCTTTAGTTGGGCTCTTGACTTTTGACGTTTTAACATTACAATTTCTCTGGCTGCTGTAACTGTGTTTGTAAAACACATTTATTATGGCAAGCAAAGCCAGAGGAGAATGAGTCCAGGTGATGCTGTTTTGTTATTGATGATAACAACATAATTATCACTTACATTCAGTATACAGTCATGGTGAAGTGTTGTTAATTATAATAGCCCTGTGATTATACAGTATGAGATCCAACAGTATCATAATCATTTATGAAGGATTTTAAAAGCATGATAAGACACAAACATTTTGAACTGTTTAGACATCAAGAAACAGCTTAAGAATCTCAACAATGGTGACAGTCAAATGCTTTATGCTGCAATGCACGCTGGGTATCTAGTCTTTGTGCAGTGAGTGCACTTTGACCTCACATTGTGACCATATGAGCACACAGTGAGGGCACTGTGACCTAACATTGTGACCACATCATGAGTATCCTGGGAGCTCACTGTGAGATAAAATTGTTGACTGGGTAAGAAACTTTAATTAATGCTGTCATGTAGCAAATCTGCTTCAAAGATACAAATTAAATGAATTGCTAATTACAACATTGAAATAAAAATGTAAAGCCTGTAAAAATACTAGAAATTGTGAAAATATCCTAAATGGGAATCATGGGGAAAAAAAAGTGCACATTTCATTTATCTTTTTATCTAACTTTTATGTCGTTTTTGGTTGCTTGACTGTTTTCTTATAAAGGTCCAGAAATCATGACGTTTTTTGTCAGGTGTCTTTTTTAATTATATGATAGTTATGACAACTTGAGTGAATTTACGTTCAACCAACAAGCAACACAAACAACACAAACTTAATCATTTGTAGCATAAACACAAATTTTTAAATTGATTACTCAAAAAAATTAAGCCGCTCCAACTACCAGAGTTGTAGCCCTGGAACCAATTAATCATATCTATTTAAGTTCAAATCCACAGCTATCATAGCACATACTAACATAACTTGCTTAACATGTTTAAGTAATGAACAAGTAAAATATTACTTGTCACTGGCACAGACATTACTTATAGAGTCAATGTAGTAGAATCTCTTCAGCACAATGGTAACCACAAAAACTTCAACATTACAGAAACTCTTTTAAATGTCAAACATAACATTAAACACTAACAGGTCTTTACTAAAAACAAAGAAATTAACACTTAATTTCAACATTTATTCTCCTTATCTTATATATGCAAAGCAGGCTGGGAACTAGAAATCCACTGCCTAATTTCCAAAGTTATCCAGACAATTTCATTAAGTTACTACAACTTAATTAAAAAAAAAAAAAAAAAAAGAAGCCAATTAACGCAGAAACTTGAGTTTAAATTACAACCGATATTAAGTTGATGTAATGATCAACATTATTGTGTCAACAGAACTCTACAAAATAATGTTTACAACTTAGAAGGTTTAATTAAAACAATACATTAGAATTTTTAACTTGCAACCATGCATTTATTTCAGTTGTAGTAACATGTCCCCTGAATTACTTTTTAGAGTGTGGAACACAAGAACAAGCAGTAATCTCAGACAGTTTAATCCAGATATTTTAATCCAATCCACAAATTTATTGAAGAACCAAATTAGCCAGAGTTCAGTTATCACAATTAGAAGATCTGGCATCTGTCAAATCATCTCAGATGTATTAAAGGGGTCATGAATTGAGAAATCAAAATTTCCTTGAGCTTTTGACATATAACAGGCCATCATACTACAAGAATATCCTGTAAATTTTAGAACTGAAAACTTCCTTGATAGCCCAAAAACAGCTTTTATTGAAACCAAGCCCAGATTACAGCTGGTTGTTTAATATGTCTATTTATTACATCACAGAGAGGTGAAAGACCTCCTCTTCAGAAGAAGATTAACGCTTACTTCTACATCGTTACCTCTGTAGCCCCGCCCACTGATTTACGCATGACAAGTAGTAGGTAAATAACAGATGTGATGCTAACACTGGATCGAGCAACTCAGCAATAAACATGCCTTTGAAGAGTGCAAAATGTTGTGCAGTGCCAGGTTGTGGAAAAACACAGTAGCTGCATTGGATTTGCAGAGAGCCTGAAATTAAAAAGCGGTGTTGTGCCTTCTATATTGGATCTAACAGGAACGACGCAACACACTTATGTGAGTAAAAAAAGTTTATAAAAGTTTATAAAAACAAATAAATAAATAAAAAATTAAAGAGTATGTTCTTTTATAATGATAAACATCTCTTAAATATGGAACATTTCATATAAAATCAGAAAAAATGACACATTTCTTCCCAGAAAACAATGATTGAAATGTTATGTAACATTTCCCATCTCCTCAAACACCATCTTCAAACGAAACTTTCTGCTTACTTTGCTTTCGATCTTCTCCTTCATCCTGTTGGCGAATCTGTGTTCGAGGTCCTGATCTGTTATTAAAGGGTTAGTTCACCCAAAAATGAAAATTATGTCATTAATTACTCACCTGCATGTCGTTCCACACCCGTAAGACCTTCGTTAATCTTCGGAACACAAATTAAGATATTTTTGTTGAAATCCGATGGCTCAGTGAGGCCTCCATAGCCAGCAATGACTTTTCCTCTCTCAAGATCCATTAATGTACTAAAAACATATTTAAATCAGTTCATGTGAGTACAGTGGTTCAATATTAATATTATAAAGCGACGAGAATATTTTTGGTGCACCAAAAAACCCAAAATAACGACTTATATAGTGATGGCCGATTTCAAAACACTGCTTCAGGAAGCTTCGGAGTGTTATGAATCAGCGCATCGAATCATGATTCGGATCGCGTGTCAAACTGCCAAACTGCTGAAATCATGTGACTTTGGCGCTCAGAACCACTGATTCGACATGCTGATTCATAACGCTCCGAAGCTTCATGAAGCAGTGTTTTGAAATCGGCCATCACTATATAAGTCGTTATTTTGTTTTTTTTTTGGCGCACCAAAAATATTCTCGTTGCTTTATAATATTAATATTGAACCACTGTACTCACATGAACTGATTTAAATATGTTTTTAGTACATTAATGGATCTTGAGAGAGGAAATGTCATTGCTGGCTATGGAGGCCTCACTGAGCCATCGGACTTCAACAAAAATATCTTAATTTGTGTTCCGAAGATTAACAAAGGTCTTATGGGTATGGAACGACATGAGGGTGAGTAATAAATGACATTATTTTCATTTTTGGGTGAACTAACCCTTTAATATTTCTGCACACATAATAGGTTCCTGGTTCCATTATTTGCTCTAACTTAGTCTTACAGTACAGTATGTGTTCACAGAGGAGGTCTTAAGGGTGTGTGCCGTGTTTTTAAACAGTGCTAAACCTACACAGGAAGTGGTTTCATTAGTTCAGACACAGATAAATCTAGATTTCATTCCCACATTAAAGCTCTCTGCAGACTCACAATATAACTGCATGATTATTACACATTAATGTAGCCAGTGCAGATTTTATTTTTCTCCAAATTCTTTTGAAGATATTTCCATGATTATGTTTGCAGCTACAAAAGTCAACAAAAGGAATCTGTGGCCAGTCAAAAATACTCAAACACCCTAAAACAGGCCTAACTGGAGCTTTGTATTACCTGACAATTACCTGGAAGGGGGCATCACTGTGACACTCAGGGACAGAGAGAAAAATAGAAGAAAACAGAAACTGGAATGATGCCTTCATTGTAAAACCTAACAGTGAAATTAATTAAATAAACTTCCACGGCTCTCGGCCCGCTCCACTTTTCACAAAAATGTAAAGCTCTACTAACTTAAGTTAGTTTTTGCTTAGTCTTATGTAACTTAATTACTTTGAGTTTGATGAACTTAAACCATTTAAGCAGCTATATAGTTGTTAAGGACTTAGTTAGATTTGTTACCCAAATTCAAATTGAATGAGCTGGAATAAACTTAAAATATTTGAGTTGAATTTACTCTAATGATTGACTAACCCGACACTAAAATATAAGTGAATTTAACTTAATGTATATGAGTTTACAGTACTCATACTTATTGGTTTTAAAACTTAAAAAAAAAAATGGTTTGAGTTACAGTAACTTATTAGGTTTTACAGTGTACTAAACTTGAGTGGGTAACAATTTAAGATACTTATAGGCAATATGTAGGTTTTAGCAATTTGTTCACTAAGATCGAATAAATAAATTAACACCCCTTTAACTCTGAGTTTAGATCTGAAAGATAGAAGCTTTGAAAAGTGCAGAAAAGATAGAATAAAGAGTTTTTTTTTTTTTTTTTCCTTTCTACAGAACTAGAAATGTCTTTGGTTGTGGTGCTTGTGTTTGTGAAATAGCTGAGTCTTTTGCTAAAGGTTGTGATGGTCTAATTTTTTAATAAGAATAAAGCAGTAAAACAAATAAATACACATGCAGTGATTTTTAGCATTACCCTTGTTTCAGAGGTTCATTCATGAACAGACACTCACACAAACTCACCTGCTTCACTTCAGTGTTGATAATGACCAGATCAGCTCCTCGATCCCTGCAGTACTTCCTGCTCTCAGACCAGCTCTTCGACTCATTGACTCATTGGATATGGAAAAAAACCCTGGACCACACAGAGTTTTGTACATAAACACTTTAAAAAAAATTGCATTTTTAAAAAATGTGGTACTTACACAAAATAAAGATTTATACTAACTACGTTTAGATGCTGCTTTCAGTTCCTCACTCAAAGACGTGACTCTGGTCTCTAACTCTAACTCTGGTCTTATTCTTCTGTTGGTCTTTTTCAGTCATTAGATCAGTGTAATTGTCCTGTAAGATGTTGATAGACTGATTGAACTCTTCAGCTGTGTTCTTGTAACTCTTGAACAGAGATTCTCTCTCTGCTGTGATGGAGATGTACTGCAGTATGATGGAGACCAGCAGAAGAGCACAAATGAGCCCGAGACACACTGTCAACATCACCAAACACCTACTTCCTCCTGACAAACAGAGAGAAAACACACAAATATCAGTTAACCATTCACGCCATATTATTAGATATAACATTTGAAATTTCGTCTAACTGGACATTTGTATTCATGACAGTTAACTGGAAGGGAATGAATAGTGTTTTTTAATTGCACTGCTGTGGTGCTCATGACAGAGAGGATGATGATCACAAGAACTGATACACTGAATTGATGCCTTCATGTTTACATCTATTAAACACATACTGTAGATAAGAAAGCAATAACCTGCAAGAGAGGGATCCATTTGGATTAATTAATGTAAACACGGTCAGTTTTGTCCTAAGTGAATGTAACCAGTCACTGAAAAGTCTGGTGTGATTTTAACATCGTCAAATTTAGTTGTAAAAAATCCCCTCATCATTAAAGGGTTAGTTCACCCAAAAATGAAAATAATGTCATTTATTACTCACCCTCATGTCGTTCTACACTCGTAAGACCTTCATTAATCTTCAGAACACAAATTAAGATATTTTTGTTGAAATCCGATGGCTCAGTGAGGCCTCCATAGCCAGCAATGACATTTCCTATCTCAAGATCCATTAATGTACTAAAAACATATTTAAGTGAGTACAGTGGTTCAATATTAATATTATAAAGCGACGAGAATATTTTTGGAGCGCCAAAAAAAAACAAAATAAGGACTTATATAGTGATGGCCGATTTCAAACTTATATCAAACTACAACAAAAAAATTTAACACCCCAAAAAATTTGCCAATAAAAGAACCAACAAATTACTGGCAATTCCTTTACTGCTCATAACACTTTCAAATTACAAGACACTAATTAATTTAACCAGGAAGTCTGTGCCAACTCAACTCCATAACATTTACCATTTCTTCTTTGGCATCTGTAAACACATCTACTATTAAACCCATTTATTGCCTACGAAAATATTTGAACTTTAAATATTGCTAATGCAAGACAAAAATGTATCACAACAGAACAAAACAACATGAATTATTCTCTTTATAGTCTACGTAAACTAGAAATCTCCCACCATCTTGGTTTCAAAGGAACAGCCTGTGTCACATGCTCATAAATGGTAAATGTATTTCTTTGAAGTGAGCATGTACCCTTCGTGGTTATGTTGCTCACTTTCACTTTCATTTGGAACCACCATTATTCAAGTGGCGTCGCCGTCCCACGGGGAGCCTATTAAAGGTGCGCAGATGCCATTTGGAATTCACCATTAGTTTGTAATCGATCACGCAATTCTCTGAAAACTGTAAACTACAGTTATTGTTTAAAAATAGAACTATATTATTGTCAAAGACACTTTCTTAAGTGTAAGTAGAAGTGCTTGAACTTTAAACTTTAAACAACAAAATGTTGGATCTGATGTTTCTCTTCCTCTCTGATGATCACTTCAGTAGAATAAATGGCTCTTTGCTGCACTCCGCTGGACTGGAGGAAATCTCTCGCCATAATCATGCATCAAGTACAACGAAGTAGATGTAAGAATGAAATATGAAATAAAAAAGAGCTTTGGTAATAATGGTTATTGACCATTTTATTGTATTTAAAGAGAAAGCAATTCAACTCAAAAGTTTCAAAGACAGTCAGTATCAGCACAATAGGATGAATTATTGCATTCTGGGACACTTTAGACTTCTGTAATTTACTGGCTCATTATAACAGCTAGAAGAAGGTCATATTGACATAGAGCTGCTTATGATGGAGCAAGACATGAACACATCAGAGGTTTGGTGTCCCAGATTACCCAATTCACCCCGCTTATAAGTTTATTAAAGCAATACATTTTTTTGACAGTTTTACATTTTTCTTTTATGAATTTCAATTTGTGATTTTGTATGTTAAATAAAATTGTAAAATTAAATTGTTGCCAGTTTAAATAAAATTAAGAGATAGGAACCTCAATCAGAAATTGTATGATCACAATAAGATTGATTCCATAAAATAATACAGTTAACAACAAAACAATACGGGATTAACCCTATTTCTCACAAATCCCTTTTCTCTTTTCAGAGCATGGGAGATCATTCCAGTTATTGATGGTGTTTAAAGGCATCAGTTCGACACAGTCCTCATCTCCACCTGCATTATTTGGCTCACCTCCATACCAAAACCTGAATAACCTGTGGCAAGAGTAAACAGTACAGAGCAAGAGCAAAAGTGACAGTGCCAAAACTTAATGGAGAGAAGAGTTTTTTTTTTTTTTTTTTTGCTAAAAATCTTTGGTTGTGGTGTTTGTGGATGAGTTGTTTCTTTAGCTATTTTTAGAGGTTGTGATGGTGTCATGCTTAAAATACATTTGCACTGGTGTTCTGTGAGTGTTTTGTCACTTACCCTTGTTTCAGTGTTGAATTATCCACCCATGTCATGTTGCCCTCGTTCTCAATGTCAGACAAACCAATCCACACTCTCTCCTTGATGAATGAAGATATGGACCTCTATGTGAATAAAAACAGGAATAAGAGTACATTTATACTCCAACGATGTACTAAAAATGAAAAAGTTTTTCCTTTGCGTTTTTCGCATGCAGGCAACAACATTGTCAAAACGATTCCTGTTAATATTGATCCACAAAAACAACTAAAATCACAATATTCTGCTGCCAGGCCAGTAGTTGGCGGTCACTTTGTAAAGAAACACTATGTGCCTTACTGAACATGTAATGCGCATAACATCACCATTTTCATAAATTCACGTTTTTATAGTTTACTCGAAGACGATTTTTCAAAAACTTGCACTTTGAAACCCGTTTTCAAAATTTAGCATTTTCAGGCCCCCCAAAATAAATAAACACCCAAAACAAATAAAAAGTTTCCCCTTTTTAGTTGAAAATGGTGTGTTGTGTAAAACCCTCCTAAGTGTGATTCCTCTCATTCCTTAGCAGACACTCACACAAACTCACCTGCTTCTCTTCAGTGTTGATAATGACCAGATCAGCTCCTCGATCCCTGCAGTACTGCCTGCTCTCAGACCAGCTCTTCGACTCATTGGATTTGAACAAACAAACAGGACCACACAGATTTCCTGACAGAAACTTCATTTTTTAAAAATGGATAAAGATAACGAAAATTATGAGAAAAGAATCTACTTAAAAAACAGATTTGTACTCACCTTTAGATTTTTCCTTCTCTAGCTCTTCACTTAAAGACGTGGTTTTAGTTTCTAATTCCAGCTTCTTCTGACCCAAAGAATCAACGCTTTTCTGTAACTGGCTTTTCTCAGCAGTAAGATTACTGACTCTGGTCTCCAGCTCCAATTTCTTCTGACTCAAAGAGTTGAAGTTGTTCTTCAGTTGGTCTTTTTCAGTCATTAGATCAGTGTAATTGTGCTGTAATCTGTTGATGGTCTGATTTAACTCTTCAACTGTGTTCTTGTAACTCTTGAACAGAGATTCTCTCTCTGCTGTGATGGAGATGTGCTGCAGTATGATGGAGACCAGCAGAAGAACACAAATGAGCCCGAGACACACTGTCATCAACACCAAACACCTACTTCCTCCTGACATACAGAGAGAAAACACACAAATATCAGTTAACAACCATTCACGCCATATTATAAGATATAACACTTCAAATAAACTTTTGTAAGTAATACAGCATTGTTTTTAGATAAATTATTTTTAAAGAGCATTGCCAAAAAATAAATAAATAAATTAAAGAGTATGTTCTTTTATAATGACAAACATAGCTAAAATATGGAACATTTAATATAAAATCAGAAACTATGACACATTTTTTCCCAGAACACGATTGAAACGTTTACGTAACTTTTCCCATCCCCGCAAACATTAGCGACACCATCTTCAAACGAAACTTTCTGCTTACTTTGCTTTCGATTTTTTCCTTCATCCTGGAGGTGAATCTGTGTTCGAGTTCCTGATCTGTTATAATTATTTCTGCACACGTAAAAGGTCCCTGATTCCATTATTTGCTCTAACTTAGTCTTACAGTACAGTAAGTGTTCACAGAGGAGGTCTTAAGGGTGTGTGCCGTGTTTTTAAACAGTGCTAAACCTACACAGGAAGTGGTTTCATTAGTTCAGACACAGATAAATTTAGATTTCATTTTCATTCTAAAACTCTCTTTAGACTCATACTACTCTATGACTGTATATATGTTACATATTCATACACAACTCATATAATAAAGTGGAGTTTTCCTTATGATCAAGTTAGCAGCTACAATGGCTAACAAGAGGAATCTGTGATCGCCCAAACTGACTCAAACACCCTAAAACAGGCCTAACTTGACCTGTGTGTTGATGGCAATAAACTGGAAGGGGATGATGATTTGCATCGCTGTGGTGCTGAGGGACAAAGAGGATGATGGTAGGAAATAGAGATTGTGGGATGATCACTTCCTGTTTGCAGTTAAACAAGTGGATGATAACAGGATATTCAAGTTCAAGTTTATTTATAAAGCGCATTTAAAATAACAAACGTTGAACCAAAGTGCTGTACAATTAGGAAAATAAAAGAAACAGGAAAAAAACTGAATTTGTTAAAAATGAACAGAGTAAGATAGCAACAGAAGAAAAGAACTTAAAATAAACAAACACAATTACAAATTAGACTCATTCAACCAAAACCCATTTACATCTCAAACAATACCATGGGCTAAGGAGAAAAGATGTGTCTTCAACCTAGATTTGAATGTGGACAATGTGGTAGCCCAGATGATAAAAATTGTTAGTGGTTGTGAGATAAAGCCTCAGGAAGCATTGAAGCTTTTCAGCCAAGTGCTTCAAAAAAAGGGTTCATTTCTCAAGGCCTAATTTTCCTCACAATACCACCTGGTGGTCAAAGAGTGTAAAACAAGCAGCTACATGACAGATGACCTGATGTGATCTGATACACTGTATTTTGCACCAATTAAGGCTTAGAAATAATGGTGAAGAAAAAAAATCAATTTCCACATAGACTATTCTATTTATGAATGAATATAATGTGTATTTTCTGGTGATATATAATGATTGTATAACATAACTGTGTAATAAACATATTAGCTTGAAATAAATGGGACTATCAAATGTGTGTAAATCAATTATTTGGTCATAATAGGCAAAACTCACCTATATCACAACCACATATTTTGAGGGGATCCGTGGGTTTATACTGCATATTTGTCAGGCGGAAGCGAGGCTTCGGACGTCATTGGTCTGAAGTGATACAAGTCTTGATATGCGCTTCACTGAAAGCTTCTGGGATTTCTCAACACACACTCCGAAGCCTCAGCACTGACCATAACATCATTAAATATTATATTGCCTGATCATCTTTGTTTCTGGTTTTCTTTGCAACAAATTGTGCTTTGGTAAACATTGTTACAAAGACCACAAACTCACATAAAAAGCTCAAACGGCCCAAGTAGTTGAACACTGATCACCACAATGATGACCATTTTCAATAAGACGTCAACATCTAAACCTCTGTTAATTCCAAATAAGAACTTCTGTAGACGTGTGACAGAAATAAAGTCAGTCTGGTTTGTAATAAGTGAAGCTGGTAATGCTGTTTGTGGAGTTGTTTAATCAGATCTTCAGAGATTTAATGTCTTTTATCTTCAGTTCATCTAAGGCTGTGGCTGAAGAAAGTTGTAGTTTGTGTCCTTATTTCTCTTTCTTTCAGTGCTTGTTCACAGCAGGTGTTTGAATGATTGAAAGAATGTTTCAGGAACATCACACTAACCTTTAAATAACATTCTACTAACATTAAGGAAACTGGACATTTTCATGTTCTTGGAATGTTACAAATCAATATTCCTAAAATGTTGAATTTTAAATCAAAATTAAGTTGAAAGAACATTTGAGGAACATTATACCTTATAAAAACGTCCCTCTAACGTCAAGAAAACTGGATGTTTTTAATGTTCTCAGAACAACACTGAATATTAAGAGAATGTTCTTATAACAAAATTCTGTTAGCTGGGTATATACGATCTGCCACACCTCTTCAGGTTTTTAAATACTTACTTAAGACGTATCTTTTTAAAATGGCTCATGGGCTTGAGTAATTTGGAAATAATGGTAATATTTTGGTAATAATTTTCTAATAGCTGTGTTTGAGTCCCTCAGTTGACTTCAGTGTGAAAAGATGGATCTCAAATTCATACAGTCACTGCTGTAAAGAGTTCAAATATGCAAAAAAATCCTTATAAACTGAAGAATCTGCAGGACCTGGAGGATTTTATCTGAAGAACATTGGGCAGTTTAACTGTTCAGGACAAACAAGGGACTCATGAACAACCATCACAAAACAAAAAAACAGTCGTAGATCATCCATTGACACACAGTATTAAGAATCAATGGTTCCCAAACTTTTGAACGGGGTCATTTTAATAAATTCAGCTATTTTTTCTCTTGTGGACTATATGTAAACATCTTTTATGTAAAATATCTTACTCAGAACAGTACTAAAAAAATAACATGCACTTTGTATGATCTCTCTTATTTTGTTAAAATGATTCACATTTTCTGCAAGTGGTTCCCATACTTTTTCGTTCAACTGTATAATTAATTATTCATATTTCTTTTGAATTAATTTGATACACCATTAAGCTTGAGGAAGTTTTCAGACAACCACAATTTTACTTCTTCTAGGCAGAAGATGAGATTATTTATGTAGCTACCATCGTTGGATTTGACAGGGAGATGAAGTTGTGTATCGCCCACATAACAGTGATAAGAGACACCATACTTCTGAAAAAGTCACTGTTCTGCTATTTTCTCTGTGATGTGTGATGGTCTCAATCAATCAAATAAACTCAGAAGATCCTACATTTTTCCCAGAACAGTTGTCAGGAGTGAAAACTTCTCTGTCACTGGCATTTTACAAAAGTTAAAATTATTCAATCTGCCCTCTAAACTCTGTTTTCTGTAGACTGAAAGAGCAGAAGCTGGTCTGCACCTGATATTTTTACCAATTAGATCACTATAACTGGCCTGCACTCAGCTTTAAAAGCCAACAAGAGGAATCTGTGATCCCTCAAATGGACTCACACACCCTTAAACAGGCCAAACTGGACCTTTGTATTGATGATGCAGGAAACAGCAGCAAGTGCCCTGAATCTGATGTTTCTGTTCCTCAGTAGGATAAACCTGCTCTCTGCTGCACCCTGCTGGACTGGAGGAAATCTATCCAAAGTGCAATAAATAGATACAGGAGAATGAAATATGAAATAAAAAACAAAAAAGCTGAGATAAGTCAAATTACCATTTTATTAAAAGAGAAAGCAATTCAACTCAAAAGCAGGTTTAAAATACTCTGAATAACAGCCTATGAGAAACAGGATATTGTGAGTTATTGTACATCAGATGGCAGTGATTTAAAGACAGAAACATCCATCAGAAATTATGCATTTGCAGTTAAAATGAGTAAATAAAACAATAAATGCAAAACAAGACTTGATAAAACCTATTTCTATGACAGCTCTCGGAAGATTGTTAGCATGGTAATGGATATGACAATGTTAATGTATTTGGTCTAGGCGTAATAGATCTGCTACACTGCTGCTGATTATTGCTGCTGCTGTAGATTATTGCTGCTGCTGCTGCAAAGCAAGTACAGGAACTTGCTACTGCCAATACATACGCCGATATGCTGCTGTGAGTAACCCATAGCAGATCTATACAGGTGGAGCTGGGGAAACTGCTACAGAGCTGCAAACTGCTACAGTGAATGTAACCAGCCATTTAAATGTGTGAGCAACAAGCTCACTGGCTGCAGATGTGACATGGACCAATCAGCTTGTGCCAAGTAGTTAATGTTGTAATTATCATCAGCTTGCGTTTAGACCCATCAGCCTGCGCCATCTGGAGTTTCATGACTGAACTATGTATTTCTCACAAATCCCCTTTCTCTTCACAGAGCATGGCAGATCATTCCAGTTGTTCAGGACGGGATTTTCAGGCATCAGTTCAATACAGTCCTCACTTCCACCTTCGTCATTTGGTTCACCGCTGAGCCAAAACCTGAATAATATGTATCAAATTTTACTAGGACCCCATATTCATATTGTAACAGCCCCAAAGTTTTATTCAGCAACTAAGCAATAAGAATAATTATTATTATTAACATTTATTATTTAGGCAGAAAGGAATTCAGAAATGAAAAGCATAAGACCAGCTTTTTCAGGATTAATTTCAATAAAGTCCTCATTTCCTGCATTATTCAGCTCACCTGTGAACCAAAACCTGAAAAAACATGTTTTTAGATTTTTTTTTTTTTTTAGATTTTTAGTTTGTACCAGATTTCCATATATAAATATAATGACTCGGATCAGATTGGATGCACAAAAAATGGGACATCCCTTATATATAATAAAGGAGCCAACAATATTCACGACACCACAATGGCAGATTAGTTCAATGCAGAAGTTAAAGTGCAGAAAATAAAGGAGAGAAGTGTTTATCAATAGCATTTATTTTTTTATGGAAAGTATTTTTCATTGAGGTTGTTGTTATGATTGTGTTTGTTGAACAGCTGTGTTTGATTTATGAAGGTTGTTATGATCTAATTTTTAACTGAGAATAAAAAGGAATTTATAAATGCATCTGCAGTGATTTTCTGTGAGTGTTTTATCACTTACCCTTGTTTCAGTGGTGAATTATCCACCCATTTCATGTTGCCCTCGTTCTCAATGTCAGTCAAACCAATCCACACTCTCTCCTTAAAGAATGATGTTAGGTGCCTCTGTGTGTGAATAAAAACAGGAATAAGTGTGATTCTCTCATTCATGAACAGACACTCACACAAACTCACCTGTTTCTCTTCAGTGTTGATAATGACCAGATCAGCTCCTCGATCCCTGCAGTACTGCCTGCTCTCAGACCAGCTCTTCAACTCACTGGATATGAAAAAAACCCCTGGACCACAAATTTTCAGACATAAACACTTTTCAAAACTGTATACATACAGTAAAGATAAAGAAAACTAGGAAAAAAGAAACTACTTACACAAAACAGATTCATGCTTACCTTGTTTAGACACTTCTCTGTTCAGTTCATCACTCAAAGACATGGTTTTATATTCTAACTCCAGTTTCTTCTGACTTAAAGATTCAACGGTTCCCTGTAACTGGCTTTTATCAGCAGTGAGATTTTTAACTCTGGTCTCCAGCTCCAGTTTCTTCTGACTCAAAGAGTTGAAACTGTTCTTCAGTTGGTCTTTTTCAGTCATTAGATCAGTGTAATTGTGCTGTAATCTGTTGATGGTCTGATTGAACTCTTCAGCTGTGTTCTTGTAACTCTTGAACAGAGATTCTCTCTCTGCTGTGATGGAGATGTGCTGCAGTATGATGAAGACCAGCAGAAGAACACAAATGATCCCGAGACACACTGTCATCAACACCAAACACCTACTTCCTCCTGACATACAGAGAGAAAACACACAAATATCAATTAATAACCATTCACATATTATTCACCCTTTAATCAACCTTTCTAAGTATTTGTCTTTAGATAAATAATTTCATAATGATAAATATCTGTAATTGGTGGTAAAATATGCAAACAAGAACATATGCTTATAAATTAAATAGAAAATTAATACATTTAATATAAGCGCAGAAACACTGACACATTGAAGCAATGACTGAATTTTATGTAACAGTTTTCAGTTTTTCAAACATTATTGCGCAATTACCAACTCTGTCTCAACTTTAGAATAAATTTCTGCTTACTGCACACTCGAGCTTTTCCTTCATCCTGGCAGAGACTCTGTGTTTGAGGTTCAGTTGTGCCTCCAGTAACTGTGTTTAAAGTATACCTGCCTGATTTCATTATTTGTTTTGCAGTCTTGCAATACAGTAGCCTATGTATTCACAAATGAGCTGTGATCTGTGCTGGGTTTCCTGCTAAGACAGAACTGGAAATCAAACATTGTGCTATAAAACAATAAAACGCACTAATCTGGAGAATAAGGACCGCCTTGTCCAGACTTCTCTCCTCGCCCATCTATGATGAGGGAGATCCTTTCCCCCTGACTCAAGTCACTGAAAGCTCACTAACAATGTTGATATAAAACATTTGATGTATCTTGTGAATCTATTGTTTTTTCCTGTTCATGTTTGGTATCATTTAATTGTCTCAGTGTGATTGGTAAAATGGTCTCAATTTCACCAGATATTCACCACATATTACGTGAAAGCTTTAAAAAAAATTGGGAGAATTCTGTTCTCCTTTTTGGGTGATCCTTCAAGATATCTGATAATCATTGCTCCTCTCCCCCGAAACCAGGTTCAACCCTTTGGGGCATGAGAGTTGGTCCAAGAAATCCAAAAAATATTTGTGTAATATATATTTACAACTCTTTTGTTCTGGTCTGGGTATTTAATGGAAACTGGCAGAACAGTCTTTGGGCTCAGACTTTCTGGCTCAGCTGGGACTCAAACCAGAGACCTTCTTGCTGTGAGGAGACGGTGTTTCCCACTGAGACACTTGAGCTGCTCTTAGACACAAATATAATATACACATAGAATAATTATTAAAAAAAAAAAAAGTGTGATTTACAGATTCTAAGTTGTCTAAAGGTGTGAACGCGTGTTTTACTGTCTATGGAGGGATCTGTGGCTGAGTTTTTTTGTTGTTGTTTTTTTTAACCTTGTGTGGAGGTTTCATGAACATCTGTATCAGACGTTCAGAAGATGTCAAGAAAAAACATTCTAAAAACTTTCATTCTGGCTCCTCAGTGGACGTCTTTTCAACATGGACACAACTTTGCTTAGAAGGTATCATGCATTTAAAAGTGAAATGCCCAGCAAACAACACTTGTTCACACAAATAATACTTCATAAGAGTACATACTGCAGTGATGCTGAGGCTCGTACTGTTACATCACTGATAAACATTTGGACTCATATTTGGTAATATACATGATATTATGTCCTATATTTGTTACCGTGATTGTGCTTTTTTTATAAGGCAAAATCAGCCGTTGCACCATTTTTTACACCGTATCTACTCTGTGTGAGGTTATATGCCCCGGATGCATCAAAGCAAGTGTGCAAATCATTTACAAACCACTTTAATGCTGTCTTTTGTCTGTTATTAAAACAGACATGTTGATCAGCTGTATGAATTCAGAAATGTTTTCTGAAAACACCTGCAATTGCTGATAAAGAAGCAACTCAACAAAAGTCAAGGGTCAAGAGCTCATGAGAACCCCATGATGGTGACCTCAAACAAAACATTTTCAATAAGACATCAACATCTAAACATCTGTTAATTCTCAATAAGAACTTCTGTAGACGTGTGACAGAAATAAAGTCAGTCTGGTTAGTAATAAGTGAAGCTGGTAATGCTGTTTGTGGAGTTGTTTAATCAGATCTTCAGGGATTTAATGTCTTTTATTTTCAGTTCATCTAAGGCTGTGGCTGAAGAAAGTTGTAGTTTGTGTTCTTATTTCTCTTTCTTTCAGTGCTTGTTCACAGCAGGTGTGAACAAGCACATTCTACTAACATTAAGGAAACTGAACATTTTTATGTTCCTAGAATGTTGAATTTTAGATCAAAATTAAGTTGAAAGAACATTTGAGGAACATTATACCTTATAAAAACGTTCCTCTAACGTCAAGAAAACTGGATGTTTTTTACGTTCCCAGAACCAACACTGAATATTTAGAGAATGTTCTTATAACAGAATTCTGTTAGCTGGGGTTGTGTTTGTGACATAAAACACATTTGTAAAAAAAAAAAAAAATATATATATATACAGTGGGTACGGAAAGTATTCAGACACCCTTAAATTTTCCACTCTTTGTTATATTGCATATATAATATTGTTATATATTATATTGTTATATTTGCTAAAATCATTTAAGTTCATTTTTTTCCTCATTAATGTACACACAGCACCCCATATTGAATTGTTGAACTTTTTGCAGATTTATTAAAAAAGAAAAACTGAAATATCACATGGTCCTAAGTATTCAGACCCTTTGCTCAGTATTTAGTAGAAGCACCCTTTTGATCTAATACAGCCATGAGTCTTTTTGGGAAAGATGCAACAAGTTTTTCACATCTGGATTTGGAGATCCTCTGCCATTCCTCCTTGCAGATCCTCTCCAGTTCTGTCCGGTTGGATGGTAAACGTTGGTGGACAGCCATTTTTAGGTCTCTCCAGAGATGCTCAATTGGGTTTAAGTCAGGGCTCTGGCTGGGCCATTCAAGAACAGTCACAGAGTTGTTGTGAAGCCACTCCTTCGTTATTTTAGCTGTGTGCTTAGGGTCATTGTCTTGTTGAAGGTAAACCTTCGGCCCAGTCTGAGGTCCTGAGCACTCTGGAGAAGGTTTTCGTCCAGGATATCCCTGTACTTGGCCGCATTCATCTTTCCCTCGATTGCAACCAGTCGTCCTGTCCCTGCAGCTGAAAAACACCCCCACAGCATGATGCTGCCACCACCATGCTTCACTGTTGGGACTGTATTGGATGAGCAGTGCCTGGTTTTCTCCACACATACCGCTTAGAATTAAAGCCAAAAAGTTCTATCTTGGTCTCATCAGACCAGAAAATCTTATTTCTCACCATCTTGGCAAACTCCATGAGGGCTTTCATGTGTCTTGCACTGAGGAGAGGCTTCCGTCGGGCCACTCTGCCAAAAAGCCCCGACTGGTGGAGGGCTGCAGTGATGGTTGACTTTCTACAACTTTCTCCCATCTCCCGACTGCATCTCTGGAGTTCAGCCACAGTATTCTTTGGGTTCTTCTTTACCTCTCTCACCAAGGCTCTTCTCCCGCAATAGCTCAGTTTGGCTGGACGGCCAGCTCTAGGAAGGGTTCTGGTCGTCCCAAATGTCTTCCATTTAAGGATTATGGAGGCCACTGTGCTCTTAGGAACCTTAAGTGCAGCAGAAATGTTTTTGTAACCTTGGCCAGATCTGTGCCTTGCCACAATTCTATCTCTGAGCTCTTCAGGCAGTTCCTTTGACCTCATGATTCTCATTTGCTCTGACATGCACTGTGAGCTGTAAGGTCTTATATAGACAGGTGTGTGGCTTTCCTAATCAAGTCCAATCAGTATAATCAAACACAGCTGGACTCAAATGAAGGTGTAGAACCATCTCAAGGATGATCAGAAGAAATGGACAGCACCTGAGTTAAATATATGAGTGTCACAGCAAAGGGTCTGAATACTTAGGACCATGTGATATTTCAGTTTTTCTTTTTTAATAAATCTGCAAAAATGTCAACAATTCTGTGTTTTTCTGTCAATATGGTGTGCTGTGTGTACATTAATGAGGGAAAAAAATGAACTTAAATGATTTTAGCAAATGGCTGCAATATAACAAAGAGTGAAAAATTTAAGGGGGTCTGAATACTTTCCGTACCCACTGTATATATATATATATATATATATATATATATATGTCACAGACACGCCAGGCTCTACACTCTCACAGACACAGCGCACGTCATCACCAGAGTTTTAATCACTCACACCTGCAGCCCATCAGCACCCTCATCAACAGCAGCACAAAAGACCCACGCTCTCACTCAGTCACCGTCCGGTCTCGTTTGCACATGGTTCCTACCACTCTGCTTATCTTAAGGACTCCTCCGAAGATACTTACCCATCTCCAGTGTGTTCCCTCGTCTCCTCGTGTTCTCCTCGTCTACCGTGAGTTCATCAGTGTCTGCTCAAGCCCCAAGTCTGTCATCTGTCTGCCATTCCTGCAAAACAAGACAAGTATCAGTTCTACATCTACATCTACATGGCGCACTCCCCTCATTCACGCATCTCACATGTTACTGGGCACTGGCCACCCGGGGGTCAATGAAATCCTCTCACTGCTAAAAGAGCGCTTCTGGTGGCCGAACATGGCATCGGATGTCAGAAGGTACGTGCAGGGATGCAAGGAATGCGCCATCTCAAAGAGTCCCCGACACCTTCCCTCCGGTAAACTCCAGCCTCTGCCCGTTCCCAACCGTCCTTGGTCACACCTAGGAGTGGATTTTATCACCGACCTCCCTGCCTCGGATAACTGTACCTGCATCCTAATAACTGTTGACAGATTTTCCAAATCATGTCGTCTGATTCCCTTTAGGGGACTACCCACGGCCATGGAGACTGCTGAACTTATGTTTAACCATATCTTCAGATATTATGGAATTCCAGAGGACATCGTATCAGATAGAGGGCCCCAGTTTATCTCCAGGGTCTGGAAGGCCTTCTTCACCCTCCTAGGTGTGACCGTCAGCCTCTCCTCCGGCTACCACCCCCAAACAAATGGGCAGACGGAGCGGAAGATTCAAGAGATCGGCCGCTTCCTCCGTACTTTCTGCCACGGCCACCAGGACTCTTGGAACCAGTTCCTGGGTTGGGCCGAGTATGCCCAAAACTCCCTGCGACAGCCTACCACCGGACTCACCCGTTCCAGTGCGTACTCGGCTACCAACCCCCACTGTTCCCCTGGTCAGGGGAGCCCTCGGACGTACCTGCGGTCGACTACTGGTTCCGAGAGAGCGAGAGGGTCTGGGACTCCGCGCACCATCAGCTCCAATGAGCCCTACGCAGGCGCAGGATGACAGCCAACCTTCGACGCTCCAACGCTCCCAACTACCAGCCAGGACAGAAGGTTTGTCTGTCCACAAGGGACATCAGGATGCGCCTGCCCTGTAGGAAACTGAGTCCCAGATTCATTGGCCCATTCACCATCCTGCGGCAGATCAACCCCGTCACCTACCAGCTCCAGCTCCCACCTGAGTATAAAATTCACCCCACTTTCCACGTCTCTTTGTTGAAGCCTCACCATCCCTCTGTTTCTGTTTCCACAGGTCCTGGCGCAGCCGAGGAACCCCCCCTTCCTATCATCGTGGACGATGGAGCTACTTACCTGGTGAGAGAGATCTTGGACTCCCGGCGTCGTGGTGGCCATCTTGAATACCTGGTGGACTGGGAGGGTTACAGCCCCGAGGAATGCTCATGGGTCCCCAGGAATGATATACTTGACCCCAGCCTACTTGACACCTTTCATGCTACTCACCCAGAGAGACCAGCACCCCGTGGCAGAGGCCGACCGGGGGGGTAATGTCACAAACACGCCAGGCTCTACACTCTCACAGACACAGCGCACGTCATCACCAGAGTTTTAATCACTCACACCCGCAGCCCATCAGTGCCCTCATCAACAGCAGCACAAAAGACCCACGCTCTCACTCAGTCACCATCCGGTCTCGTTTGCACATGGTTCCTACCACTCTGCTTACCTTAAGGAATCCTCCGAAGATACTTACCCATCTCCAGTGTGTTCCCTCGTCTCCTCGTGTTCTCCTCGTCTACCGTGAGCTCATCAGTGTCTGCTCAAGCCCCAAGTCTGTCATCTGTCTGCCATTCCTGCAAAACAAGACAAGTATCAATTCTACATCTACATCTGCCATCGTATCAACCTGCATCCACTTACCTGCACTCTGTCATCAATTCTGGTTGTTCAATAAACATCGTTACCATTATTCCTGTGTCGCTGTCCCCTTCTGTACATGTAACAATATATATATTAGTCAACATTTGAAGTGGATCAAAAAATTCTTCAAAGTTGTCCTAAGAAGAACCTTCTTCTTAGGACAACTTTGATGAAATGTTTTGATCCACTTCAAACATTGACTAATATATATATATATATATATATATATATATATATGTATATATATATATATAATCTCATTTTGCTTATTTGTATATTTGATTATTTTTTGTGAATCTCTTTACATTTATTTGTTAATCTCAATCTATTTATTTGGAATAATTCTGACTCCCATACTTGATCAGTTGGGATCTGCATCTCGAGCAGATGACGTCACTTGGAGGGAGGTGTGACCAGGCCTGCTGAACACGCTCCGCTTTCTTGACTCCACCCCATGTCAAAACAATGCCATGAAGTGAAACGCACAGAAAAGTGAAGCGCAAAGTGAAATCAGTATCGGGAACTCACACATGACTGAAACACAGAATAAAAGGAGTGTTGCAAATTAATCAGGTGTTTCCCTTTCCCCTGTGATTCTGCTTGTTAACAGCAAGTGTCTTTGATAATGCTCAATCATCACTTAATTAATCACTTAATCATACAATTATTATGGAATTATCATGCTGGGAACTATAAATTTACTATAACTCATTCGATCTGAGTTCTGTTTCAGTTACTGAGTTCACATAACTTTTCTATTAATGCAGATCCTGAAGCTCTTGCCTGATCATAACCCTTCTTTTTCAAGTGATATTCCTCTGAGCTTTTTTTTTTCTAATGTCTCTTAGCCATCTAAACTTATGGCTCGTTTCCACTGAGCAGTACGGTTCGGTTCAGTACAGTACGGTACGCAATTTTTTCCGTTTCCATTGTCAAAAGTTGTGAATGGTACCCTAATTCCGAACCATACCATACCACTTTTTTGGGACCCTTCCATTGGGGTACCAAGCACGATAGTATCGTACCAAAAGGGTGGAGCTACACTCTGCAGAACGTTGATTGGTTGACAGAGAATCGTCACCTGCGCGTGTTACAAGGGGAATGACAACACAAGAGGCGCCACACAAATGTGGTTCAGGCAACGCGTGCATTGATTATCTTCACTTCATGTAGGCTATATAAAAAAACAAAATATAAAACACAACCCTGCCTCTTTTCGTTTTCATTTAAAAAACATGAAACCTATTAGTGTGTGGTTCAGGCAATATGTGCATATGTACTCTGATTATATTCACTGTAGCCTACATGTAGCCTATAATAAAATGAAATAAGACAAAACAACCCTCTCTTTTTGTTAAAAGTCAGTTTTAATTATATTTAATTATAAAAGTATAAGTATAAAGTATGAGAAGCTATACAATAAGAAATAAAGACAAGCAAACAATTCAGTCAAACATACAAAGTCAGCGCAACGGTAAAGTTAAATAAATATATAAAGTTATGAAACTTCACTTTGCCCTCAGCCAAAACGATTTGCCCGGGAACAAATTATAATTTCATGAGACCAAATATTGTCTGTTATACACAAGATGAATATCTCGTTTTTAACCACTACAGAGACATCTGAGCCAGCAGCAAATGTCAGAAGGACTAGCCGAGGTACAGCTGTTCTCGGCGGGGTACATTAGCACTGAGCGCCCGGTGATCACCTGGATCCCACAACTCCGACAACGTCAGATCAAATTTTCAAATAGGCGCTATCTTTATAAATAAACCACAGATTTGAGCTTTAAACAACTACATTCTCGCCTAAAAAATGTATAAAACTACATTTAATGACACAATAAAGTAGTTTTTAAATTACGCGGGTTTTCTCCTCCGCTTCTCCGCTATTGACGCTTGTGCTGCTGCATGGACGTCTGAACTTTGCATACTTGGTATTGTGAAATGCCGAATGTTGGCATGCAGCAAGCAAAGCTTGGTTCTTCTTGTGACAGACAGCCTCAAGCCGAGAAGCAAGAACAAGATCTGCTGTATCCATTGTTGTTTACTGTGTTGTTGTCTTCTTCTTCGCGCGAGAATGACGTTGATCGCTAGTTTCCGGCTACACCATGCCCATCAAGTAAGGGTACTGTTGGCGGTGGAAACGCAAGCCTTATCAGGGTGTACCATTCCGAGCCGTACCGAACTGTACTGAACAGAACCGTACAGCTCAGTGGAAATGAGCCATTACAGTCTTTCTTAAAATCTCCCTCTTGCTCACTCTCTCTCCTCCCCCATTATGACTGGACACACCCCCATGCTGCTGATTGGCTCACTTTCTCTCCTTCCCCCGTCATGAGTGGACATGCCCCCTACTGCTGATTGGCTCACTCGCTCTCCTCCCCCCATCATGAGTGGACATGCCCCCTACTGCTGATTGGCTCACTCTCTCTCCTCCCCCATCATGAGTGGACATGCCCCCTACTGCTGATTGGCTCACTCTCTCTCCCCCCCCATCATGAGTGGACATGCCCCCTACTGCTGATTGGCTCACTCGCTCTCCTCCCCCCATCATGAGTGGACATGCCCCCTACTGCTGATTGGCTCACTCTGTCTTCTCCCCCATCATGAGTGGACATGCCCCCTACTGCTGATTGGCTCACTCTCTCTCCTCCCCCATCATGAGTGATCGCACCCCTACTGCTGATTGGCTCACTCTCTCCTCCCCCATCATGAGTGAATGCACCCCTACTGCTGATTGGTTCACTCTCTCTCCTCACCACATCATGATTGAACACGCCCCCTACTGCTGATTGGCTCACTCTATCTCCCCCCATCATGATTGAACACGCCCCCTACTGCTCACTGGCTCACTCTCTTTATCCTCCCCTATCATGAGTGAACACGCCCCCTACTGCTGATTGGCTCAGTCTCTCCTCCCCCATCATGAGTGAACACGCCCCCTACTGCTGATTGGCTCAGTCTCTCCTCCCCCATCAGGAGTGGACACGCCCCCTACTGCTGATCATGTACAAGTTTGTTGTGGTGCTCTGTCTTATACACTTTCAACAGTGTTTTTCAAAAATCGTTTACTGCACCTTATTTTATTATTATTTTTTTTAAAATAAAAATATTAAAATCTTTACTAGATTTGAAATGTTGATTACACCACAGACCGCGAAAAGGGTACATTTTCTAACAAAACTACTAAATAAATATCATGAATGGATAAACAAGAAGCATAAAATGTAACTTATTAAGCTGTTATGGATTAAGAGTTCCATTATCCTATGAAAAGATAACCTTTTCATAGTTTCTCTGAAACTAATATTCCACATTCCTTACATGCGCAAAGGAAATATATGAAGGATGTTCTGTGAATGAAGGGAAATTGCTTGGCGAGCAAAGATCTGTACAAACAGGATTCTGAGAGGGTGGAGTGTTGTGTTGTGTGTGAAGGGGTCTGTATAAACCCTGATCATTTTATAGTAAGGCTGGAGACTTAAATGAACACTTCTCTGCATGATTGTTTTCCTTCCCTTTGGCCAAAGCTCAACAGGGTTCCCATGCGTCCTGAAAAACCTAGAAATCCTGGAAAATAATGAACAACACATGAGAAATGAGAGAAAACATCAAAAGTCCTGGAAAATTATTTTGTCAAAAAAAAAAAAAAAAAAAAAAAAGCTCTTGTTCAATGAAGAACAAACAGTTTCTTTGACCCCCAAGAGTTGACACAATTCGAACACTGCGCACATCTCAAATAAAATGCGCGACAGCCATACACATTCGACTTACGTCTGTTGGTGTGTTGCTACCCTCAACAGCATATTTAAATGCTGTTCAGAAAACACAAAGTACAGCAGCTGCTTTGTTTATGGGGTTACGACTGCATTTCTTTGTTCCATCAGCACCATCTACTGTCAGAGAGTGAATGTTATGTTCATTTTCATTCAGCGCATCTCCTTTACTTGTTCCGTTGCCATGCTTCTCATCTGTGTTGGGCTTGTTTCAGAGTGGACATTCATATTCTTATTATTAAGTGTATGACTGATGAATGGCATATGTTAATGTTTCTTATCTCATCACATTGACAGTTACGAATTACAATGAATCACGTAGCCTATTTTTTCGACAAAAAATAGCAAAATTAAACAAAAGTTTATATGTTTTCATCCCTAAATATTTCTGTTGGTCGTTTAACATTTCTATTGTAAAACAGCTGACAAATATTAAATGTTGAGTTTGTTTATCTCAAACTTTATGACCGAAGCGTCTCGTTGGAATTCATGATCATCATTCAGCAGCTTCTGTGAACAAAAGCCCACCTATACTTTGATTTGATTTGTCATCCAAAACATTTTGACATAAGTGAGCAGTGTTTTGATGGCTGACAGCTCAGATTAGAATGTCGGTAATCTTGGCGTTGTGCAATATATCCGTGCAGCACCAAAGTAGAGTTAATATTAATTCACAACCTTTATTATATACACCTCAGAAAAATATTGAGGTCTGGACGCCCAAATGACAGCGATTAGTCTCTTGTCTATTAAACCTTTGAAAGGTGCAATTCAAGCTAACATTCAGATCTGCATTGGCGCTACCGCTTAGCCAGAGAGAGCAGTTGTCATAAATAGATATATCTTCACTAACAGTCTTTTAAACCACACAGTATCATTATTTCACAGAAATAATCACAGAAGTACTGGGATAAAAGTTTATAGTTGGGATATAAACACTGATGTCTATGGAAGCTGTCTAAATCACCTTTTGAAAGTAACTTGACACTTCAAATAAAGATTGTATCAATTACATTGTTACACCAGTAGGTGGCGACAAGTGACTGATAAATTTTTTTTTGTCATTGAATCATTCAAGAGATTTGATCAAAAATGCTGATTCATCCAGTAATGAAACAAGTCAAGTGTTTATGAGTGAGTCATTGAATCATTCACTCAAACCATTTTTTTTAATAATTAAATATTTTTAATTAACAATTTGTCATCCTCTAGTAAATTACATGTTATTTTGTTTAGTTGTCTATTCAGAATCGTGGGAGGATTGTGGGCTCTATTTAAAATAATAATAATAATAATAATAATAATAATAATAATAATGTGATTCTCAATTTATTCAGGAACGTGCAGATCTACTTAATCAACACAAAAGCCTTTTCTTTTATGTAAGCCTGTTTTTAATAAATAGTAGCCTATATATCTATGCATACTAAAGATCAAATACATATATTGTATATTTTGTATAAATTGTATATTGCAAAAGACACAGACTCCACTCAACCCAGCTAGAAACTATCTGAACTGTTGCCGTTCAGTTAATGCCTCAGATCACTGGGCACTAGAACATTTAGGCACAGAAAGTGTTTCTTCACACAGGCTATTTCTCTCTTGAACAGTTAAATGCCTTCCAAGTGCAATACCCCACTGTTTAGTGCAATATCTTTGTAAATCTTTGTAAAATCATGTAGTCCTATTTGTTCATATTATTATACTGAAAATAAGTTCATTATCTGTAAATGTTTGTTCTGTCTAAATCAGTGACTCTATACTTTTTTTTAAATATATATTTTATTCTTAAATGTTATTATGTGTCTTGTTATATGTGTGCACTGGTAGCTTCACTATTAGGGTAAATTCAGTGTGTGCGCAGGCACTCTTGGCAATAAAGCTCTTTCTGATTCTGATAACAAATCTGCCTTATAAACAGCTGCCAAGACCAGAGAGAAACAGAGAAAGGGAATGTCAGGCTGAGACGTTTAGCTTACAAGTAGTCATCATTCTAAGAACTACAGCTCATCTGTCAAAACGTACTGCAAGACACAAAAAGAAATAATGGAATTAGAGAACTATTATGATAATAAACTCAGAAATAATAAGAACGCAATTGGATTCCAAAGACACTGCCAGGATGAAGGAAGAGCTCAAAATCACAGTAAGCAGAGTGTTTAATTTGAAGCAGAGTTGGCATCAGGGAGGTTTCAGGAAATGAGAACGGTTAGATTTCAATCATTGTTTCCAAGACCAATATGTTAATATTTCTGCTTATATATTTTTATATGTATTAACACTTATATATTTTTATCTTTTTGCTTTTTTAGCATATGTTCTTGTTTGCATATTTTACAGGAAAAAAAAAAAAAAAAAAAAAAAACTTACAAAGTTTGATTTTAAAGTTCATATTTTAGATATATATTTTAGGTAGGTAACTTAATTTTTAAGTAAATTACCTTCTTATATTTCAAAACTCTCAGCTTTTTATACAAACAGTTATGGTATGTTTTTCTTTTTATGCCCCATTGGGCATGGAATGACATGCAAAACATACTTAAACTAGAGTTTTTTTGCACCTTTGAATAATTTTAAATGTATTTTGCAAACTGTTTTAAAAGAGTCTTGTAAGTGCTTTTCTTGACCCTGTTTTTATGAACTGTTTTGTTTGAGCACACTTTTGTCCTTGTTTTTTTGCGTGAAACTGTGTGCTGCCGTCTGGACCAAGTCTCCCTGGAAGAAGAGATTATGATATCTCATTGGGATCTTCCTGGTTAAATAAAGGATAAATAAAATAAATAAAAAATATATACTTCTAAATATATATATAGTTCTGTCATGAAACTCTAGATGGCGCAGGCTGATAGTTCAACCTGCTTGCAATCACATCATTCTCCATAGGGCACAGCTGATTGGTTGCTGCTGTATCAGTAGCCATTAAGCTTGCTTCTCAACTCTCAAAAACTTGCCTGTTGTTTGCTATAGCATTTGTAGCAGAAATTTACCATGACAGAATTGACAATATGGAGTGTATTCATTAATATTTGTGTTTTGTTCCTGTTTGGCAGGAAGTCGATGTTTGGTGCTGATCACAGTGTGTCTCGGGATCCTTTGTCTTCTTCTGATTGCTGGCATTATATATCAGTACTTTCTGGGCACTTCTAAACGGGGTTTGTTTTTGTGTACATTTCTTTTTTATTTTTTTATTTTTTTTTTATTTTATGTATACAGTTTTAAAAAGTTCAGTTTCTGTTAGGATATCTGTGGGGTCCAGATGGTTTGTTCATATCCAGTGAGGAGAAGAGCTGGTCTGACACCAGGCAGTACTGCAGGGATCGAGGAGCTGATCTGGTCATTATCATCACTGAAGAGAAACAGGTGAGTTTGTGTGAGTGTCTGCTAATGCAGAGGTTCCCAACCATGTTCCTGGAGCTCCCACAACACTGAACATTTTCCATGTCTAATTAAACAAACACTCCTGATTCTGGTCATCAGCTAATTAGTAACGAATCCAAGACCTGAAATGGTTGTGTCAGACAAAGCAGAGATTCAAAATGTGCAGTGAGGGAGGGGGGGGGGGAATCCTGCTGGAATGCAGTTTGTAACGCCTGTGTTCATGAGAGGAATCTCACTTATTCCTGTTTTTATTCACACACAGAGGCATATAGCGTCATTCCTCAAGGAGAATGTGTGGATCGGTTTGTCTGAGAATGAGGGCATCATGAAATGGGTGGATAATTCACCACTGAAACAAGGGTAAGTGCTAAAACTCTCCCAGAAAATCATGTGTATTTAAAATAAGAACATCAAATCTTCCAGAAAATTCCTGAAAACAGCTTTACCACAAAACCAAGCAGCAAAACCCAAAATACACTACCTATAAATAAATTATATTAAAAAAAAAACAATAATAATGTTTTTACTTTTCAGCAGTTTTGCTTCTGCTTGAGCTACTATACTAAATTTACTCTTGAAACTGTCATTGTGCTAGTGCAAGTACTGATGATTTATGAATTGCTTGTGACATTATTTAGTTGTTGTTTTCTGAATGGATACAAACTTTGGTTGAACATTTGTGGTTCTGAATAATTTAAAATCTGACACATTTTATTCAGGTTTTGGTTCGAAGGTGAGCCGAATAACTATTATGGTGGAAAAGAGGACTGCATTGAACTGGATCCTACAAAACACACCCTGAACAACTGGAATGATCTCAGATGC
Organism: Ctenopharyngodon idella; assembly: GCF_019924925.1. Taxonomy (NCBI): domain Eukaryota; kingdom Metazoa; phylum Chordata; class Actinopteri; order Cypriniformes; family Xenocyprididae; genus Ctenopharyngodon; species Ctenopharyngodon idella. Next base: position 43,553,540 of record NC_067220.1, read on the forward strand.
TCTGAGATGAGAAAAGGGATTTGTGAGAAATAGGGTTTCGTCATACTTATCTTTCAGTCTTATTCTGGGGGCCGTTTCACAAAATATTTTATCTTACCACTAAGAGTTATCCTAAATCAGCAAGTTAGGAGCTACTGTTAGCCTTAAGATGTTTTGTGAATATGGCCCATCATTTATCACATCACATCATTATTACATTTCCTGTCTTTTAAGACAATATCAGTTAATTTAATTGCATGAACTGCTTTCATGTGAAAGGGTGATGCTGCACACTTTACATCTGATGTGTTCATGTCTTGCTCCATCACAAGCAGCTCTATGTCAATATGTCTTATTCTAGCTGTTATCATGTCTCATTTGTTGATCTGAAGTGTTGAAGTGACAATCACAGTACTGAAGTGTAAAGTGTTTTAGATTGCCCTGATTCACCCTATTATTCAGTGTTGAGATATTGAGTGCTGTGAAACTGCTTTTGAGTTGATTTGCTTTCTCTTTGAATAAAAAACATTATTAACAATCTATCATAATACATTTCATTTTTTCATATTTTTTTATTTTATTTTATTTTTTAATTTCATGTTTTATTCTTGTGTATCTGCTTCACTGTACTTGATGCATAACAGAGATTTCTTCAGTCCAGCAGAGCACACACTGAAGTGATCAGAGATTAATATAAACTTCAGCTCCAAAACAATAGGTTACATGAATAACTTGCTGGTGGAATTCTTGCTTTAGTTTTACAGTGGTGGTAAAATAGAATCTAAGGGTATTAATAATATAACACTCATTTAATAAAGGATTAAACACTGGATATGATCAGTGAATCAAGAGACTCATCGTAACAAATGTGTTTTATAAACACTCAAGTTACAGCAAACAAAGAAAACTTAATGTTAAAAAGTCAAAAGTGAAGAGCCCAATTAATGCAAATACTGATCACCATAATGGTGACTTCAAACGAAACAATAAAACATCAACATCTTTAACCTCTGTTAATTCTCAACGAGAACTTCTATAGATGCATGACAGAAATAAAGTAAATCTGTTTATTAGTTACATTAGAGTTTAAAGCTTAGTTATAAGCTGGTAATGCTGTTTGTGGAGTTATTTAATCAGATCTTAAGAGAATCTTAATGTCTTTTATCTTCAGTTGATTTCATCTAAAGGTCCTTTCACACTAAGCGTGATGTGAAAAAGCGCCAACAAACTGACCTCTCACACTGCATGTAAAATGACTGATCACCTGCTAAATCACGCATGCATTCTAGGTTGCACTAACCAAAAATGCATTTTTCCTCATGTACACTGTTAGACCTTTCCAGGCTTTTTTACAGTACAACACTGTTGCCAGTTATTTACTGTAAACTACAGTATGTTACTGTAACAATACCATGAACTAAATTAAAACTCGTTAACTAATTTAATTTGCAGAAACCGACTGCCTTAAATTGTTCCACTGCCATTTAAATTTATAAACTAATATTTATAATATTTTAATCATGTGAGCATTTTATTGCTGTGAACTTATTCCATTAGAGTCCACAAAAAATATTCTAAACAAAAAGAGATTTTCACTGAATCAGCAACTACACAATCGTCATCTCTTAAATAAAGCAACAAACAGCATAACATCAACATTTCTTGATCTTCTCCAGAACTTAAGCACAGGCTCTACTCTTCAGCACAATGGTGACACACATAACTTAATTTTACGGTAAACTACTGGCAACAGTGTTGCCAGTAAATAACTGTTTTTTTAATGTACAGTTTGTTACTGTTAAAATACATTTTGTGGGTGTTTAACCCTTTAACCCTTTCAACACCACAGGAACATCCTCTAGTATCCACACTACAAAGAGTAAAAGTAACATTGATACTGTGTTTCAGTGAGATAATTAAGTGAATATGTAAGTGATGGTCAAGCATTAATGATAAACACCTGCTGTTAATAAGCAGAATCACTGAAGAGGAACAACGAGAACAGAAAAAAAGAGACGAAGAAGCAGAAACACAAGAACTACAACTGACTTCCAGCCATTACACATTATTACACTTATTACTGACCAGTTTCACTTTATTTCTACAGAAGATCTTATTGAGAATTAACAGAAGTTTAGATGTTGATGTTTAATTGAAAATGTTTGGTTTGATGTCACCATTAAGGAGATCAGCGTTTGCTTAAGTTGAGCTTAAGCAAACGCTGGTGTTTAAAAAAAAAAAAAAAAAAAAAATGTTTTAATTTGTTGTTGTTGGAACTCTTGCTGTAGCTTCACAGTGATGATAATGTAACACAAGAGATTAAACACAGTAGAGTTCAAGGAATCAAGAGATTATGTGATGACTCATGAGTTTTTTTTCTCTATATTTGTTTTTGTGGGGTTTAAACGGTTAAAGGTGTAAGATAAAAAGATACTGTTAAAATACATTTTGTGGGTGTAACAAACAGTAAGTTAAAAAAAAAAAAAAAACTGTTATATACTTGCAACACTGTTGCCAGTAGTTTACTGTAAAAGTGAGTTTTGTGGGTCACCATTGTGCTGAAGAGTAGAGCCTGTGCTTAAGTTCAGGAGAAGATCAAGAAACATTGATGATATGCTCCATGTTGTTTTATTTAACAGATGGCAATTGAGTAGTTGATGCAGTGAAGATCTCTGTTTAAAATGTTTTTAGTGAACTTTAATGAAATAAGTTCATAGTAACAATATGTTCATATTATTATCATATCATAAATATTAGTTTGTAAATTTAAATGGCCGTGGGACAATTTAAAGCAGTCAGTTTCTGCAAATGAAATGAGTTAACACGAGTTTTAATTTAGTGCATGGCATCTTTACAGTAACATACTGTAGATTACAGTAAATAACTGTACAATCAACAGTAAATTATTGGCAACAGTGTTGCCAGTATTTTACTGTAAAAAAGCCTGGCAAGGGTCTAACAGTGTATCTGATCAGAGGAAATGCATGAAGTGACCAGGTGTAAACAGGCCCTTTGTTGCTGCATGGGCATGATTGTGTTTGTCGAACAGCTGTATTTGATTTATGAAGGTTGTGATGATCTAATTTTTAAATGAGAATAAAAAGGACATTACAAATACATCTGCAGTTATTTTTTTCTGAAAGTGTTTTTGCACTTACCCTTGTTTCTGTGTGAATTATCTACCCATTTCATGTTTGCTGCAGTATGTTGAAGACCAGCAGAAGAACACAAATGAGCCCGAGACACACTGTCATCAACACCAAACACCTACTTCCTCCTGACAAACAGGACAAAAACACACAGATATTAGTGTATCAGAGGTGTAAATTCCAGGGGTCAGAAAGTAAAAGTCCTGCCATATTTTTTATTCCACCCACTAAAGCAATGTTAAAGTTAATGAGATAATTAAGTGATAAATTGAGTGATGATTGACCATTATTGAAGACACCTGATGTTAACAAGCAGCCTCACCAAAGGAGAAAATCGCAATTTTTAAGCCACCATCGTGGAGATGAGTGTTTGCTTTAGTTGAGCTCTTGACCCTTTTGTTTGGGCTGTTGTAACAGCCAGACAAGCAAAGAAAAAAAGATGGTCAGGTGGTGTTGGTTATGTTTTTACATAATAGTTATTTGACTCTGAGTTAAATTTGTATTATTGATTATAGCAGCACTGTGGTTCTATAGCTGAAGGTCAGCTTTATCAATATAATTCAAAGGATTTCACAAAGGTTGTTCTGAAAAATAAAAAATAAAACTTTCTTTTAGGCACACACAGACATCAGCGATCAGCGTATGAATCTCAACAACGGTGACAAGCAACATATTCTGATAAACAGATCAACTCTGAACATTAGAAAACAAGCTACTAAAAAGTCACATAAAAACAGAAAAAAAATGAATAAATAAAAATAGTGACAATAAAAGAAATTACTAAGACAATTAAGCTCATAATTTATTCATGCAGCAATGCATGATGGGAGCCATGGATGAATTTTGATTGGTGGCACCCAGAATGCACTGCAGCATGCTTTATTATTCTCACCACTGTTGAGATTCACAGGCTGATTCTTGATGTCTGTGTCTCTAAATGAATTAATTTATTTTTTTTTGGTCAGAACACCGTTTGAGAAACCCTTCGGATTGTATTGAAAAAGCTGATCTTCTGCTGTAGAATCACAGTGCTGCTGTAAATCTAACTCCGAGACTGGCCTCTAAATGAGTTCAGTGATTCAGATCAAATAATGACTATGTGAAAACATAACCAACAGCACCTGATCAGCTTTTTTTTTTTTTTTTTTCTTTGCTTGTCTGACTGTCACGACTCAGTCCAGCCCAAACAAAATCTAATACTAAAAAGTCAAGGGTCAAGAGCTCAACTAAAGCAAACACTCATCTCTATGATGGTGGCTTAAAAATTGTGATTTTCTCCTTTGGTGATTCTGCTTGTTATCATCAGGTGTCTTCAATAATGGTCAATCATCACTCAATTTATCACTTAATTATCTCATTAACTTTAACACTGCTTCAGTGGGTGGAATAAAAAATATGGCAGGACTTTTACTTTCTGACCCCTGGACTTTACACCTCTGTAGTGTATGTAGTGTAGAAATTAAGTTTCAAATCAACCTTAGGTAATCTACCTTTGTATTATAGTGTTTTTATATTCTTTATATAAACATTGGTGTATAGCAAAATATCTAAAGATAAACATATTGAAAAAGGTAATTTAAAAAAAAAAATCCATGTTAACACATTATATAAAAAAGCAGAAATAATTGTACATTGTTATTAAAAAAAAAAAATAATAAAATAAAATAAAATAAAATAAAATAAAATAAAATAAAATAGTGACACGATTAACTACACCATCTGACTCATTAGACTCTGAATGAGCTCAGTGATTCAGGCAACTACACGATGATAACGCCATCATCAATTAACAGCCAACATCACCTGACCTCATTTTCTCATGGCTATCCTTGCCATAACAAATGTGCTTTATAAACACAAAGCTACAGCAGCCAGAGAAAATCTAATATCAAAAAGCAAAGAGCCCAACTAAAGCCATTGCTGATAGAAATCCAGACTGGACAATTTTTCATGCCTATGTCTGGGATTGTCACCATATTTACATATAGTTATGGTGATATGAAATGACTTAAACTGTGATATAGGACATATTGTCCATCTCTCATCAAGTCATTCATTCCCTGTGTGACTTGCAAAGGCATGTCATTGCCCTTGCCAAGTTTTGTACTTACTTTGTACATTTTTTGTATATTTATTTATTATAGGTTTTTTTTTTTTTTTTTTTTTTTTTTTTTTTTACGTTTCTTTTTATATTTATGTGTTTTTTTTTTTTTTTTTTTTCAACAGCTTTGGCATTCCATACTGCACATGAATTAAGGAAAATTGCTTATCGAGCAAAGATCTGTACAAACAGGATTCTGTGTGGGTGGAGTGCATCCGTGTTGTGTGTGAAGGGGTCTATATAAACCCTGATATTTTTACAATAAAGCTGAAGACTTAAATGAACACTTCTCTGTATGATTGTTTTTCTTCCTTTTGGCCAAAGCTGAACTGAGAGAGATTGACTGATAGGGTGATCGATGGACGATGAATAAAATCTAACAGATAACATTATTGTGTCAAGCAGGACGAGGCTGAAGGTCGTGAGACCGCTTTTACTTTTGTTTCGTTTTTAGTTTAGGGCTGCCGCTTTTACTTTCATTTTGTGTTTGTTTATTTTATCATTAAATTTGTTGAACATTCACCGTTCCCGCCTCCTTCTTCCCTGAACAACAAACCTTGCTACGTTTATTATAAGCCAGTCGTCTCAAACTCAATTTCTGGAGGGCCACCGCTCTTCACAGTTTTGCTCCAACCCTAATCAAACACACCTGATCCAGCTAATCAAGGTCTTTAGGATTACTAGAAAACTTCCAAAGAGGTGTGAGTTCACAGTAAATTCACTGGTGTTAAATCAATACCGGTCGGTGCTCATATGGGAACCACCAGCAGGGCATTAAAAGTGACACCAAAGCAGTGTTAGAGTTAGTTAGATACTTCAGTGATTAACTGAGTGATGATTGTTTGATTATTGAAGACACCTGATGATAATGAGCAGAATCACTGAAGAAAAGAGAAACACAAGAACTACAACTGACTTCAGTCACAGCCTTAGATGAAATCAACTGAAAAGACATTAAATCTCTCTTATTACTAACCAGACTGACTTTATTTCTGTCATTCATCTACAGTTCTTTTTGAGAATTAACAGGTTTAGATGATGATGTTTTATTAAAAATGTTTTGTCACCATTATGAATGCTGGGAGTCATGAGTTTTATACTATGGTTGCTCCCAGCTGCACTGCAGAATGAAACATGTCAACATTATTGTGGTTCATTTGCTGATTCTCAATGTCTGTTTTCTTAAAAAAAAAAAAAAAAAAAAAAAAAAAAAAAAAATTATATATATATATATATATATATATATTAGTTAATTTGGAAACAAAAAATGTAAGAAACGGTGAAACATTCAGACACACAGACATCAAGAATCAGCATATGTTTTTCATCAAACTTATGCTGATTCTTGATGTCTCTGACCGTGTCTATTTTTTTTTTTTTTTTTTTTTTTTCCCACGATGTGTTTAAAACTTCAAAATGTCTGACCTGTGGCATGAAGATACTGTTTGTGAAAATAACTTAATTATATCCAGTCACTTTAACAGTCATTGACAGGCCTGAATAATCAGTTTCTTTCTTGATGGTGAAAACCATATCACCTGACTAACTTTTTTTTTAAATATTTTTAATTGATTCTTGTAAACACTGTTACAAAGACCACAAGCTTAACATAAGAACCAAGAGTATCTGACCAACTACACGAAACACTGATCACAATAACGGTGACCAAACATTTCCAATAACATAATCTAAACCTGTTAATTCTCAAAAATAACTGTGGACAAATGACAGAAATAAAGTCAGTCTGGTTTGTAATAAGAGAGATCCACAGTCCTAGATTAAATCAACTCAAAATAAAAGAAGACATTAAATCTCTCAAGACAACTCCACAAACAACATTACCAGCTTCACTTATTACACTCTTAGAAAGTATGTGTTAAAACTGACTCAGAATGTGTTAAATTCTTCCACATCAATGAGTGAGTTTAGGGACAACGCTTGTTGTGTTAATTCTGACACATTCATTGAGTCAATGATTTTAACACAGTGAATGTGTCAGAAAGGTTAACCAGAGGTGTAGTCAAGACCAGACCGTCCAAGACCGAAACCAAGACCATTCAAGAGGGAAGTTAATGAGATAATTAAGTCATTAATTAAGCACTAGTGATGAACACCTGCTGTTAACAGACAGAATCATTGAAGGGAAGAGGAAAACAATAACAACAACAACAACAAAATAAAACACCTGTGCTGCTTCTGAACATGAAGATCAAATTTGCAATGATCTCTTTGTCAAGCCCAGTCAAAAAAAGTCTTACACATCAGTGCTTGTGTTTTGGGACAACACTTGTGTTAATTTTGAAATTCACTGTGTCAAACAAAGACATTCAGAATGTGTCAAAAAGCATTTGTTAAAAAACTACTCAAATTGGCTAAATTCTTACACATCAGTGTGTGAGTTTAGGGACAACACTTGTTGTGTTAATTTTGACACATTCATTGTGTGATGATTTTAACACAGTAAATGTATCAGGAAGGTGATCTGATGTTAACAAGCAGAATCACCAAAGAAAATCAAAAATTTTTAAGTCACCATCGTGGAGATCAGGGTTTGCTTTAGTTGAGCTCTTGACCTGTGACTTTTTAATATCATATTTTGTTTGGGCTGTTGTAATTTTAATTATAACAGCTAGACAAACAAAGAGAAAAACAGTTGCCAGCTTCCTAAGCAACATCAATCCATGTAATAAGGCAGCTTTCAGACAACAGTTTGGGTACACATACTTATTAATAAGTATTGATACACACAAGTGTTTTTCATTCTTGTATTTGTCACTCTTGTTTTTTTTTTTTTTTTGGTTTTGTTTTTTCTTTCAGTGTTATAGTGTATTATTCCTGTTGTGGTCTTAATACTTTAATTTGATGTTTTAATTTTTCTCTCCGCAGTGTTTGCAGGTCATCTGGGAGGGGGTCCTCTGACGGGCTGTCATCCAGCATCAGGCATACCTGACTTGAGGTGCTTGAAAGGACATCCAAAGCAGGGGTAGCATACGGAGAACCTATGTTTAGGCTGGCCAGGTCAGGAGAATCCCCTGCGTCTTCATTATAACTGAAAGATAAATGTTGAATATTGTTGTCATTGTTTTAAGTTACCAAAAATTATTTGGGCCGCACCTTTGTGATAGAATTTCGAGCTTCATTGCCACAGGATCCAAGTATGCGCTGCACCACCTCACAAAGGGCGCTCAGTGGTTTGCCTGGGGGGCCTCCAGTTTGAATATCAGTTATAATACCGACTACAAGTAAATCAGGTAGGGCTAATGGCAAAGGACACAGGCACGCAAATGGGAAAGAAATTAACTATACCTGTGCGCAAAATGTTGGATTTGAAGGCGGCCATTTCAGTGCGGCTTTTGCTGAGAATGTTGCACCATGTCTTCACACAGTCAGATGGTGACCGAGTGCATGAGATCTGTGAAGAGTTTAAATGTCTGGAGATGTCCTCCAATGCCTTTTTCTTGTCAGCGCTGGTTAATGTTGGGCTGAACTTGCCTTTTATAACATGTTTCCGCTGTTCTACTAATTCAGCAAGCAGTAGCGCTTCTTCCTCTTGCCAATTCAGTTTTCTTTTGGACTCCATGTCATTCTGATGCTTTTGATAGACGCACCACATCTGCTAATTACATCAATCCACATTGTCACTGAAAGGCTATAACCTGTCTGAGAGTTGCCACAATGGCGAGTGATAAAAATGTATTCCAGTGCTGGAAATTTAAAAATCATTTCATCCAAAATCTGTATTTGTCCTTAGAACGATCTAAAAGTAAAAAGAGTTGCTAAAGTCTGATTTTGTGGTGTGTGTGCTTTAAAATTTAATTATTATAATCTTAATTCAAGTAATGAAGAATTTTGAAAGTCTGACAGTAATCAGTGTTGAGTACTACTGTAAGGTTAACCCTGTCTAGTTTAAATGTTTGAAAAATGATTAACAGTTAAAAACATTTGTTAGAAATTTAGAAAACTAATCAAATGTAATCAATTACATTACTTTAATAAAGTAATTGAAATAGTTACACTACTTATTACATTTTCAATGGGGTAACTTGTAATCTGGAACCTATTACATTTCCAAAATAACCTTCCCAACACTTTTTATCAATATTAATTTTATTCACTAAAATTGCCGCTATAAAAAAGGCCCCTTTCAAAGGCTGTGATGATGCGTTTTCACAGTTATCAACATCACAAAAGGAGTTTTTTTTTTTTTTTTTTTTTTTTTTAAATAATTTATAATGCTATATTTTGTGTTATATTACCTTTCCTGAAAATGAAATAAGTAAATAAATAATAAATAACACTGATGCAAGGGTGTTTCTAATCTAGCTGAGGGAGTGACAGCAAATTTGACATCTTCTCTTCTGACTGCTGTTTTCAGTCTCTCTCTATTTTTTCCCCTCTTTTGTAAAGTCATGGAAACACTACCACAAATTTTGTCTTTTGCTATTGGAGCAAATGGAAATACAAAAATTATATTTAATGTCGTCTCATTCACCACTAGAAGTTTTCCCAACTATGACGACTTCTGCTTCTGAGAACCCAAGAAATGTGAAAAGAGTCCATAGCCTGCTGAGACGACTAACCTCTGATAAACCTGCTCTCTGCTGCGCCCTGCTGGACTGAAGGAAATCTCTCCACAGTGCAGCAAAGCAGACACAAGAATGAAACATGAAATAAAAACAATAATGCTGTGGGTTTCACAGTCGTTCAGTTTCAGAATAACAGTGTGAATCAGGGAAACTAGACTTTTGTCATTTACTGTGATTGTCTAGTATTTCAGAAAAATATGAGAAACAAAATAAATCCATAATTTATTTAATTTTGCAGTAAGAAAAAAAACTTAATCTTGTCTTCTAAAAATACATCTTAATAGCTACTCTTTGTTTTCCTATGTGAGGTCATGCGATGATCACAGTAACATCACACCATTCTCATACTGTGACACGCACAATGAGAGTAATATGTGAGATCATTGTGAATTCAAAATGTTGAGCAGGTTGAGAGGAGGCGGTTCAAATATCGGTCACCAGGGGGATATTCTACTTCCTGTTTCCCAACACTATCACAGTGATGTCACAGTGGTGTCACGTGGTGAGCTCACAGTATGAGTGCACACCCAGCTAACAGATTTTTGTTATAAGAACGTTCTCCAAACATACACCTGACTTTCAGCCACAGGCTTAGATCAAATCAACTGAAATAAAAGAAGACATTAAATCTCTCAAGAGCAGAGGAGGATTAAACAACTCCACAAACAGCATTACCAGCTTCACTTATTACAGACCAGATTGGCTTTATTTCTGTCACACGTCTATAGAAGCTCTTATTGAGAATTAACAGAGGTTTAGATGTTGGTTTTACTGTTTTGTTTGATGTTACCACCATGGTGATCAGTGATCAGTGTTTGCTTTAGTTGGGCTCTTGACCCTTGACTTTTTAACGTTAAATTTTCTGTGGCTGCTGTAACTGTGTTTGTAAAACACATTTGTTATGACAAGGAAAGCCAGAAGAGAATGCATTAGGCAATGTTGGTTTGTTATTGATGATAACAACAGAATCATCTACATGATTCAGTATGCAGTCTTTGTGAGGTGTTGTTAATTGCAAATATTTAATATAACAGTCTTGTAGTTATACAATTTCAGATCCAGCAGTATCATAATCATTTATGAAGGAATTTAAAAGCATGATAAGACGCACATTTTGAACTATTGTCACTTAGACACAAAGAGACATCAAGAATCAGCGTATGAATCTCAACAATAGTGACAATCAAAAGCTTCATGCTGCAGTGCATGCTGGGTACCTAGTCTTTGTGCAGTGAGTGCACTTTGACCTCACATTGTGACCATAGTATGAACACAATGAGTTTGCTGTGAAGTTACACTTTTAGCTCACTGTGCTCACATTGTGACCACATCACAAGTATCCTGGGAGCTCATGAGATCACTGTAAGATCAAATTGTTGACCTGGTTGAAAATTACATAAAAAGATTTAAAAAAAAAAATAAATAAAATAAAAATTAAATCCTAAAGTTATTTATTAAATGCTGACAGTAACCTTCATCAGAAATCATGACTACTAATGAAGCTGGAAGATATGAGTCAAAACTATCATGAAGATGAAGGAACAGATGTTAATTTTCACAAACACATTTTCTCATCGCTAAGCATGGGATGTCATTCCAGTTGCTCAGGATGGGTTTTGCAGGATTCAGTTCAATACAGTCCTCATTTCCATCTGCGTCATTCGGCTCATTTTTTTCCCAAAACCTGAATAACATACAATCATAATAAATTTAAATAATAAATAATAAATTTAGTTCCTGAAGAGCTCTAAAAGTAATTACTCACTGGAACAGAGTATGTGGTTTTCTGTGAGTGTTTTGTCACTTACCCTTGTTTCAGTGGTGAATTATCCACCCATGTCATGTTGCCCTCGTTCTCAACGTCAGACAAACCAATCCACACAATCTCTTTGACTAAAGAAGATATGAACCTCTGTGTGTAAATATAAAAAGACTGAGAATCATAATTTGCATTTGATGTTTGTTATCATATTACTCTTTGCATTTATTTTCCAAGCAATGTTAAAACACAAGACTTTGGTGTGATGTTTTTTTTTTAATTACTGTTTGGCTGTTTGTATGTATGATTTCAGTATTTCATTCACAACAGAATTGCCGTAAACTAGATCTATTTCCCAATGAACTCACCTGTTTCTCTTCAGTGTTGATAATGACCAGATCAGCTCCTTGATCCCTGCAGTACTGCCTGCTGTCAGACCAACTCTTCAACTCACTGGATATGGAAAACCTGCCTTTGCCTTTTCAATAAACATAAAAAATTATATTGTGTTGTAAAGTGCAAATATCCATATAAATCCATTTGTACTGACATTGGTAATATAACTTCCTTAGTTCAGTCTCCAACTCCAGGATCTTCTGACTGAAGTTATTCTTCAGTTGGTCTTTTTCAGTCATTAGATCAGTGTAATTGTGCTGTAAGATTGGTCTGATTGAACTCTTCAACTGTGTTCTTGTAACTCTTGAACAGAGATTTTCTCTCTGCTGTGATGAAGATGTGCTGCAGTATGATATAGACCAGCAGAAGAACACAAATGATCCAGAGACACACTGTCATCAACACCAAACACCTACTTCCTCCTGACAAACAGAGAGAAAACACAAATATCAATTAAAAAATTCACTGCATATTTTTTTTTTTTAGAAATAAAGGCTCAAATACACCTTTATCTTTATAATACACAGGCCTTTTTAACAAAATTAATGACATTTCTATGGTAAAATATGCAAATAAGAACATATCTAGAAAAGTTAAGTAAAAATAATTCCATGTTAATGCATATAAATAGCAGAAACATGGACACATTATTCTTTGAAAAAAGACTGAAATTATGAATAATATTTTTCATTTCTGCTTCAAATGAAACTCTACTTACTGCACTTTTGATCTTTTCCTTCATCCTGGCTGTGATTCAGTGTTCGAGGTTTAGTTGTGTCCTCAATATCATCGTTTTCAGCATTTTCATAAATGTCCTCTAAATCCATTATTCGCTCTTATGTCTGACATTAAGTGTTGACAGATGATCTGTGGTTGAATGATAGGCTTGGTTTATTTTAAATAGTGCTAACCTTAAGCAGGAAGTGGCTTTATTGGTTTAGACACAGAGCAAAATACTTTCATTCCCACATTGAAACTCTCTAAAACTCTCTGTGTACCCAGATAGCATCAATGATTGAAATAACGTTGAATCAATGTTAATGTGTCAACGTTAACTGCATTGAATCAATGTCACTTTTGCACCCTCAATTAATGTTGAATCAATGTTGAAATTTCAACAAAAAATCAATGGTAATGGCATTGAATCAGGGTTACAATGTGATGTTGGTTCAACATCATGCTTACACTCTCAGAAAATGAAACACAACTACAACTGACATAAAGCTACACAGCCTGAAATCAACTGAAGATAAAAGAAGACAATACATCTCTCAAGATCTCAGCAGAAGTTCTTTTTGAGAATTAACAGAGGTTTAGATGTTGGTGTTTTATTGAAAATGTTTGGTCACCATTTTGGTGGTCAGTGTTTCCTTTAGTTAGGCCGTTTGACTCTTGGCTTTTTATGTGTTTGTGGTCTTTGTAACAGTGTTTACCAAAACACATTGTTTGTTGCAAAGAAAACCTGAAACAAAATGACAGAGTGATATAGTTTTCATCATCATAATGCAAAATTATGTACTAATTGTTTTCCTGAGCAAAAGGGCATATTTGTTTTTAGTAGGTAACATTCACCAACAATACTTTCTTGCATGCATTCCAGCATGTATTGTGGCATGAAGGATGTCACCATTGATTCAACATTAATTGAGGGTGCAAAAGTGATACTGATTCAGTGTGGTTAATGTTGACACATTAACATTGATTCAACATTATTTCAATCATTGATGTTATCTGGGTACAGACTCAAACACTTTTAAATTGCCTAACTTGTTTTTATCTAAGCTTTTATTGACACCAGGCCCAGTGAACAACTGATCCTGGAATGTACCTATCTATGATAGGTGAAACCCCGCCTCCGCAGAAGAAATCAACGCCTACTTCATCATTGCAACGTTAGCCCCTCCCACTGGCATGTTAGTGAGATGAGGAGGAGAGAAGAGCGATACAGAACTAAGAATAACATTACCTTTCAAAGGATCCTAAAGCTAGGAATATGTTTTTTTTTTTTTTTTTCAATAATGTGAATGTCTCAGTTGAGCTTTATTTATTTGTATTCGTGATTTCACTGTTGATTCTTTGGTAAATCAATCACATTTCGGCGCAGGTTTTGCAAACAGACTTTTACAATGTGGACTCGACAGTAATGCCACAACATGTAAGTAATTGAGTTAATTCTTTGTCTATGTGTCAGTAAATCAAACCAGTGATTAATCTGTCAATTTCATGTTGTTTCTCTTAGTAGGATAAAAACAATCTGTTATTTAAATAGTTATTACATTATATATAGAAAGTGATCAAAGAACACTCCCCTTTGTCAATCAAACAGCGCGAGTTTATCAGTGACCGAGTTCTAGATTTGAGCCAAAACTCCCATCTTATTCAACAAATCTCTTACTTACATTGTGTTTACATGGTTATTATGTTATGATAAAAAAGCATTCGTTAGTGTGCAGAAATTGAGTTGCAATGACGAGATCACTCCATTCATGTGCTCAACAACATGTCTGTGATCGGCTACAATGTTCATCACTGCAATCTTACATGCCACGATCTAAATATAATGCCATAGATCAATGTAATGCTATAATCAACACTTTTCACAATTAGATAACCTTGAGAGCTGTAATAGTAAAAACATGCTAAAAGTTTTTGAGAGAGTAATACTTATCTGTTTCATATGCAAAGATGTCAGCCAATCACAGCAGTGGGCGTTTACGCTTAAGTCTCACAGCAGACACGCCCCTTAAAACAGAGCGTTCAAATCAGAGGGCTAAAATCAGCGTAGTAATAATGCCTTTTATTTCTAAATTATGACAAGTTTGATGTAAAAATCATACTAACATTATAAAACAATAAAACAACACAGTTCATGACCCCTTTAAACAAGTGGGTGACAACAGGATATTAACATATGCATTTACTCAGTGTATATATAGGGGTCAGTGTTCTGCCATTTATTCATTAAGATGGTATGAATAAATATAACAGCCTCACCATATGAGAAACTGGATGTGAGTTTATTAAAGAATAATGTAATTTATTGTATAATGGCTATTTCACATTTCCCTTCTAACAAATTTCATCTGAACATCCACATTTTGTACATTACAGACAATTATAAAACAAAATTATGATAATTTATATATACAGTAAAATCAGCTGACAGTGACATCAATCAGGAATGATGTGATTACAAAAACAATGATTCCATAAAATAATACATAAAAGTGAACGTTATCAAATATCACAACAATTAGGGTTGGAACAAATCTTAGTCTCACAAATCCCTTTTTTTTCACGTGTGAGCATGGCAGATCGTTCCAGTTGTTCAGGACGGGAATTTCAGGCATCAGTTCAATACAGTCCTCACTTCCACCTTGGTTATTTGGTTCACCACTGAGCCAAAACCTGAATAATATGTATCAAATTTCCAATTATTAGGATCCCATATTTAAATTATAACAGCCTCAAAGTTTTATTCAGCAACTAAGCAATAAGAATAGTTTACATTTATTAATTTGGCAGAAACTAACAAATGAGAAACATCACAAGCAAGAGCCAAGAGCCAGCAGTACTCACATTACCACAACAGCAAGTTTCAAGAGTACGCTAAAAGGTACAGAAGTGAGCAGAAGTGAAAGAGCAGAAAATGTGTAATATTTATAGGAGGTGCATTTGTATTTGCAGTTCAAGTTAAGTGGCTGCAGAACAGGTGTGTCTTCAGCTGTGGTGGCCTCACTTTAAAAGAGAGAAAGAGAGAAGCAAAACTCAAAAACAAAGCACAAATAAAGTGTTTCAGCATGTACCCTTGATTCAGCTTTGAATTATCGACCAGTTCTCAATGTCAGGCAAACCAATCCACACTCTATCCTTTACTAATGAAGTTACGAACCTCTGTGTGTGAATAAAAACAGAAATAAGTGTGATTGCCCATTTCTTAAACACAAAATCAGAAGCAGTGCCTCCTAAGATACAATGATGAGAAATAAAAGAAAATGAGAAAATAAAAGTGTGGTGTGACTGTGATGGGGAACAGCAAAATACAAGTAAATAATCACACCGTTGAGTTTATTGTCGTTGCTATTATTTTTCGAAGTTGTAAATAAAACAAAAATTATTGGAGTATGTTTTCAAGAAGATACTATTTCATTTCTTTTACTTCAAAATTTCATTTTTAATTCAGTGTGTTACATGCCATTTTTTTGTAATTGTTTGTGAAATGTTTTAGCAATTTCTAACTTTTTTTTTTTTTTTTTTTCATTGTAAAGGGGCACATTTATTGTGATTTGCTGATTTCATTTGGTTAAAACCCTGTTCAGTGTTCAGTCTGAATGAGTGAATCAGTAAAATCAACTGGTCTAAATATCTCACTCAGTCAGACATCACCCCTTTTATTCAAGTGTATTCAAATATGTTCATTCACAAGAGAATTGCCGTAAACTAGATCTATTTCCCAATGAACTCACCTGCTTCTCTTCAGTGTTTATTATGACTAGATCAACTCCTCAATCCCTGCACTACTGCCTGCTGTCAGACCAACTCACTGGATATGAACAAACTTACCATTTCCTTTCAATAAATACAGTACAAACAAGTTTATTTATTATTTGTGTTATAAAGTGCAACTATAAATATAAATCCATTTGAACAAACCCTGTTGAGATAACTTCCTTAGTTCATTCTCCAACTCCAGCCTCATCTAGCTAACAGATAACATTTTATAAAAATAACATTTTGTTATAAGAACGTTCTCTAAATATTCAGTGGTGGTTCCGGGAACGTAAAAAATGTCCAGTTTTCTTGACGTTAGAGGAATGTTTTTAATGTTCCTCAAACGTTCTTTCAACTTAATTTTGATCTAAAATTCAACATTATAGGAACATAAAAATGTTCAGTTTCCTTAATGTTAGTAGAATGTTATTTAAAGGTTAGTATGATGTTCCTGAAACGTTCTTTCAACTTAATTTTGATTTAAAATTCAACATTCTAGGAACGTTGATTTGTAACATTCCAAGAACATGAAAATGTTCAGTTTCCTTAATGTTAGTAGAATGTTATTTAAAGGTTAGTATGATGTTCCTGAAACATTCTTTCAATCATTCAAACACCTGCTGTGAACAAACACTGAAAGAAAGAGAAATAAGGACACAAACTACAACTTTCTTCAGCCACAGCCTTAGATGAACTGAAGATAAAAGACATTAAATCTCTGAAGATCTGATTAAACAATTCCACAAACAGCATTACCAGCTTCACTTATTACTAACCAGACTGACTTTATTTCTGTCACACGTCTACAGAAGTTCTTATTGAGAATTAACAGAAAGTGGACTTTAACAAATGAAAAATGCCTTAAGTAAGTTCTATTACCTGTTCGTGATCAGTCAATAGCCACGTGTGGTGTCCAAGTTTGTAAATAAAGACTAAATGACAGCTTGTGTTTCATTCTTTAATACAAACATCTGTTGTTGGGGTTTTTCTTTTTTCTACATTCTTTCATATAAAACATTTCTTCTGTTTTTCTTACACATCATTTCCAACAAGCTATCTCTGTTATAATTTTTCTTTTATAAACAGATATCACTTATGACAGCTGTACTTCATAAACAGCTAACATCTTTTCACTGTTTACACACAAACATGTTATCAAACATGTCTCTTCCTCCAATATATCACTTTTCACAGTTTTTTTTTCATAAACAGTTATCTCTCATAACTCTTTTCCACTGTTTTCACATAAACAAGTTATCAAACATGTCTCTTCCTCCAATATATCTCTTATGACAGCTGTCCTTCATAAACAGCTATCTCTTGTTTTTCTCTATAAGTCAAACATCTGTTTTTTTTTTTTCTTTATCTTCAAATCACAGTTGTGTTGTCATTATTATTGCTTATAAATCACTTATTTCAATAAATGTTTTTTCTTCTTAAATCTCAGTTGTGTTGTCATTATTACACAGCAAAATCCCCAGTGTTAAATTAACACCCAAAGTGTACATATGAGTCCATCTTGCCGGGTGTTAAAAAGTAACTCTGAAGCAGTGTTAAAGTTAATGAGATAATTGATTGATGATTGAGTTATGATTGACAATCAGTAGTGACACCTGATGTTAATAAGCAGAATCACTGAAGAAACAACAAGAGAAAAAGAGAGAAACACGACAACTACAACTGACTTCCAGCCATTAAACCAGTGGTCTCAAACTCAATTCCTGGAGGGCCACAGCTCTGCACAGTTTTGCTCCAACCCTAATCAAACACACCTGATCCAGTTAATCAAAGTCTTCAGGATTACTAGAAATGTCCAAGCAGGTGTGAGTTGGAGCTGGTTGGAGCTAAACTGTGCAGAGCTGTGGCCCTGCTTCAGAGTTACTTTTTAACACCCGGCAAGATGGACTCATATGTACACTTTGAGTGTTAATTTAACACTGGGGATTTTGCTGTGTATTCTTTATAAGCAGAAGAGGTACAAGTAGCATAGAAAAGTTGCATTTCCTAATGAAGCAGGGTGTGGCTGATATCAACAATTCACGAGATGGACGTATGCGCATTACTTCAAGTTTGTCAGATAATCACTTTATACCTCTACCATACTTTTAACAGACTTGGATAGTTTGTGATTCTGTCTGTCATTCTTGCATTGTCTTGAGCCTTCACTTTGCCAATTATAAGCTATATTGTAGTAATCTATAATGTATTACAGTTTGGAAGTAACTTGCACAACACTGGACGTTTCTGTAAAAATCACTAAATGTTACTAAAAATCTAATTTTATCACTTCAGAAATATCAAATTATAATATAATCAAAGACATCGTCCCTCTGATAAACAGCATATTGTCAGCAGCTCTTCGTGATGTGTCTATCACACTAAATATCTGGCAGAGTGTTGGGCTCATAAATATTAATGACGTCTGCGTTCAGCGACTTGATTTGGTGATAGTTGAGTGCTAGCCAATGGCACTGCGGAGTGCTTAATAGTTCTGCCCACTGCCCTCTGTTCTGAAAGCATGTGAAGGCAGCATAAATCTCAAATTATTCCCAGGTAAGTATGCATATTTTTCTCTTTGGATAGCACAATAAAAAAAGAGGACAGGATCCAGAAATTGAAGCAATGATTTCATAAAAAGATAAAATCATAAAAAGCAGATAATTCACAGGAAATCTGTTTTAGAAACCATTTCTAAGGATGCCTTCAGTTATTACTGCAGTGAGAAATCTAGAAAATCAAGAAACTACTTTTTTATATACTGGAAGATACATAAAATAAAAAAATAAAAAAAATAAGATACATAAAAATTGAAACCAGTGAATCAGTTATAATAATTGTAAGACATTAGCTTTGCTGACAAGAACCTTTACCAAGAATGAAAATCACAATATAAATATTAAGGTGAAACAAGTATTTTTAGAATCAAATTATTATTAAAAAGTGTGAAAATTAAAGAATGAATTCTAAATCTCACAAACGCTTTTTCTCATCGCTGAGCATGGGATGTCATTCCAGTTGTTCAGGACAGTTTTTCCAGGATTCAGTTCAATACAGTCTTCCTTTCCACCTGCATCATTCGGCTCATTTTCTTCCCAAAACCTGAATAACATACAATCAGATTCAGTTCCTGAAGAGCTAAAAATATTTACTCACTCATACAAGTATAAGAAAAATTAATTTAAAAACAAACACACAGTGGCTGTATGGGAGTGTTTTAGCACATACCCTTGTTTCAGTGGTGAATTATCCACCCATTTCATGTTGCCCTCGTTCTCAATGTCAGACAAACCAATCCACACAATCTCTTTGGTGAATGAAGATATGCACCTCTGTGTGTGAGTAAATACAGGAATAAGTGTGATTCCTCTTTCTCTCCTTTATCGCACACACACACACACACACACACACACACACACACACACACACACACACACACACACACACACACACACACACACACACACACACACACACACACACACACACACACACACACACACACACACTTAGCTATCTACAACCCGAATTCCTGAAAAGTTGGGACGTTTTTTAAATTTGAATAAAATGAAAACTAAAAGACTTTCAAATCACATGATCCAATATTTTATTCACAATAGAACATAGATAACATAACAAATGTTTAAACAAAGAAATTTTACACTTTTATCCACTAAATGAGCTAATTTCAAATTTAATGCCTGCTACAGGTCTCAAAAAAGTTGGCACGGGGGCAACAAATGGCTGAAAAAGCAAGACATTTTTGAAAAGATTCAGCCGGGAGAACATCTAGCAACTAATTAAGTTAATTGATATCAGGTATGTAACATGATTAGCTATAAAAGGGATGTCTTAGAGAGGCAAAGTCTCAGAAGTAAAGATGGGCATAGACGCTCCAATCTGTGAAAGAGTGCGTAAAAAGATTGTGGAAAACAATGTTCCTCAATGTCAAATTGCAAAGGTTTTGTAAATCTCATCATCTACAGTGCATAACATCATAAAGTTGATCCAACTAAACTTTAAGTTCAAACAACATTAAATTTGTCAAGGTAAACATACTTAATATTCTACGTAAATACAGCTTAACTGAGTCAGTGCAAGAAAAGATAACTCAAAAAGTTCAGTTAGTGTATTTTTTTTTTTTTTTTTTTTTACAGTGTAGGAGAAACCTAAAACTCCCTCAAAAGTTGAACACATTCCATGCAAACTTGAGACGTGTGTGTGAATTTTGGGTTTATTACTTATTAGCTGTTAGTATGACAAACTATATTTAGAGAAATTCTCAGAATTTCTTGGCACTGGTTCTGTTTGCCAGTAAACTTACTTGCTTCTCTTCAGTGTTGATAATGACCAGATCACCACCACGATCCCTGCAGTACTTCCTGCTGTCAGACCAGCTCTTCTCCTCATTGGACGCGACAAGACAGCCAATTGCTTTCAATAAACAAACAAATACAATTAGGCTATTTTTTATTATTTGTAAAGTGCTTTTATGTACAATTCAATATTTGCAAACCTTGCTCAGATAACTTCCTTAGTTCAGTCTCTAACTCCAGTTTCTTCTGATTTAAAGAGTTGAAACTGCTCTGTAACTGGCTTTTCTCAGCAGTGAGATCATTGACTCTGGTCTCCAGCTCCAGTTTCTTCTGATTCGAAGAGTCAAAACTTTGTTGCAACAGGCTTTTCTCTGCAGTAAGATCTTTGACCCTGCTCTCCGACAGGTTTTTCTCAGCAGTAAGATCACTGACTCTGATATCCAGTTCCAGTTTCTTCTGACTCAAAGAGTCAAAATTTCTCTGTAACTGGCTTTTCTCAGCAATGAGATCTTTGACTCTGGTCTCCAGCTCCAGTTTCTTTTGACTCAAAGAGTTGAAACTGTTCTGTAACTGGTCCATTTCAGTTTGATATCTTGAACTGGTCTGTAACATGTGCGTAGCTTGTGTCTCTCTCTCTGCCGTGAGCTTGATTTGCAGTACTATAATGGTGGCCACAAGGAGAATACACATGAGGCCAAAGCATACTGTGCTCAACACAACACACTTACTTCGCCCTGTTAAACCTCCTGCCAAATAGGAAAAAATCAAGAACATATGCTATGAACAAATGACTATTATTATAGTGTATAAACATTACTGACATCACATGTCTTACTTTGGTTTTGAGCTCTTGCTTCAGTCTGGCTGAGTTTTTGGTCCTTATTAGCATAAATATCTTCATCTCTGCCCAGTCCCTGCTCATTGCCCTTGCTGCAGGTCTCGCGGTCAACATTTTTATAAATGCCCTCCAGTTCCATTTTGACTTCTGCGTCTCTTCAGTTGAGCTGTGGACTTTAGGAGGATGAGTGCAGGATGTAATATAGAGAACCTCCCCTAGAATTGACATATCGCTGACACACAAGAATTTAAACTTTGATGCACTGTACATCTTCATTAAAAATTTTTTAAAAAATGTGAACAATGTCAAACATGTTGGGTGCAGGGACTCCCCCCCCCTTAATTTCACTGAAACTACATTCCAGGGTCCAAACTCAACTGTAAATTAAGAAATTAACATAAATATGCCAACATATTCATAAATATTTCTATAAATTGTATTATTAACTGGATACTTTTTAATATATAATAATATAAAGTTGATTTTAGAGCTGTTTTGTCTTGCATAGTGACAAACAGCACAGCTCATTGTGTAACTTTCTTCAAATACTGGTGAATATTAGTAAAATATTTCTTGCCTTCAGATTTTACTCACAAAATGACTACAAACAGAACTAACACATTATTTATCTTTTATATAATACACTCTTTTGTTTTAAAAACTGCAAAGAGAATCATTAAAATGAACTTGTTGCAGCACAAGGTCCATTCTGAACTTTCTATTGAGTACAATTTGTGCTCAGTGTCACTATAGGTGATGAACTTCAGTCTGATGTGCTGTGTTAAACACAAATACACATTTCCCTCTAAAGAAACTTACTTTCATTTCATTTTACTTTGAGATCCTGCTGAGCTTGAATTATTGGAAAATTGCACTTACACAACACAAGGTTCATCAGGCAACATAAGGTTACTCTAAAGTAAAGATTATAATATAATTTTGCATCGCGACATAAATCAGTTTTGGGACAGTGAATAAGGGAATGGTCAGAACAGATGATCTTTCTAGACTTCTTTTATTATGGAAATATGCTATGCTATGTGAAGAATAGCAGTTGTAAGTAAAGAAAGGCAGTGTAAGTAAATCATGCTGGTTTACATAATTTATTCACTGAGTAACAGGATAGCTGATAAAAAAAAAAAAAAATAAAAAATCTGAGCAACAGTCAAAATTAACTCATGTTTAACATACATTTAAAGTTGAAAATTAATCTATTCTGATTTTCCTGATTTATAATATTTAATTATGTCTTCAAAAGCAGTAGTCTGGCATTAGGGCCGTTTTGACGGATTAGCCGCAGCCGAAGCGCAGATCCTGCTGGAGACTCAACATGCCGTTGTATTTTTCTTTGAGCTCATCACTTATCTTGCTCTGCTCCAAGCTGGGCCAACCCATGTCCTCTCACCCAGAGCATACTGACCTCTGAAGAGGAATCAGATGAAATACATGTTAAAGAAGGTTTTACACATACTTTCGCAGGTTGTGCTTAAGGTTAACACAGTGGTGTAGTCTAGTTTTTTGTAGTGAGTATACTGTGATTTTTCCCTCCCAACCTCATACTCACACGTCCCAGAGCAACACCCCATAAGCACCACCACACTTGCTAATGCATATAGTATGTATCTGATCTAGGCTACATGTAATTGAGAGCATTCTGAAAGACTGCTTATGCTTATGTGTCTTATCAACATGTCAGTTTATTATAAGCAACACAAGACTTTAACATCCAATGACATTTACAGCTGAAGAGACTGGACTGATTTTCTACTGTTTAGTGTCAATCACCATCTAACTCAGCCACTTAAGATCTATACATTTAGCCTTAGATGTTATATGAATATGGTCTCTGGATCATAGGTTTTATCAGCTGGCAAGTTTCAATGCACATTTAAGAGTGCAAGTTGCAACTATTATTACAAAATGCTGGGTTAAAAACAACCCAAGTTGGGTTGAAATTGGACAAACCCAGTAATTGGGTTATTTTAACCCAGCAGTTGGGTTAAA
This sequence comes from Ctenopharyngodon idella, assembly GCF_019924925.1. Taxonomy (NCBI): domain Eukaryota; kingdom Metazoa; phylum Chordata; class Actinopteri; order Cypriniformes; family Xenocyprididae; genus Ctenopharyngodon; species Ctenopharyngodon idella. The sequence goes on from NC_067220.1 coordinate 43,577,156, forward strand.
TGTTTGCCCAACGTGCTGGGTAGTTTTATTTAACCCAACCACTGTGTAAAAATGGCTGTATTGCTTGCTTAAAATGAACCCAAAATATGTTGGAAATGAACATTTATTAATATTAAATATAATAATTAAACAATAAACATTTATTAAATTGTTTATTAATAAATTATCACCTTTTGATTATTATTGTTGCTTCTAGTAATTATGTGTCTGATTTTTAATTTCCATCCTATTTTGGGTTCATTTTGGCCAGCCACAGTCATTTTTAAAAAATAGTTGAGTAAAATAAAACTTCCCAGCAGGTTGGGCAAACGTTTAACCCAAGTGCTGGGTTTGTCCATTTTCAACCCAACTTGGGTTGTTTTTAACCCAGCATTTTTTAGAGTGTAACAATAATGGAAAGATGAGGATTAACAGCATGTCACAATATCACCCCGTTTGGATTTTGTTTTCTGTTTTGCACCATTTCCTGCCAGTCTGTCATCATAGTTATGCATTTCAATTCACTAACTTGAAATTCGATTCAATATCAGTTATTTTGGATATACTGTATATCAGGTACAGTACATGGCAAATTTTCTCAAGAAAAAAAATCTCTCAACTAATACTGTAAAATATACATGGGAATCAGTTGGTACTACATTAATATTTAAGGTTAGAATGAACTGATTTGCATACAAACTTAAACTACACTTAAGAAAATTTTTGTAATAATAAAGTTATAATAGGCCTACTAACTAATTATTTCTACTCCAATTCGTTTTTTGAAATATAAACATTTAAATGGTGGCTGTCAACTTGACAGATTTATTCAAACATGCATTATATAGGCTATTGAAGAACACTATAAAAAATATAATTGATTTGTAATATGGTGCATATATTTAGCTAAATGCTCGTCTCTAGAGTTCATTTTTCTAGCTGACTAACGAGTTTATGTTCACTGTTTGTTCTGAGGTAACGTTAGCCTAAATGTGACATTACGTGACATTGTTTACAAGCTATTTTATTAACGTCTTTCCGCGGTTGAAACACTGATTACACGAATACACGAGACATGATACGGATTTCGTTAAGTTGTACTGTATCTTTTAACATACCTTCAGAAGTTCATTCATGTTTATTTCACGCTGTAACTGGTATTAAAGCAGAGGAGAGGATCAGTTCACTTGCGCTTCAAGCTGCCACTTCTCTTGAACTGATGAGGCGCTATAGCGGTCACGACACATTAAAGAGCGCCGAAATGGTATTTAGGTTTTTTTTTTTTTTATTTCGTAGTAAAATGGGCAGAATTTGAAATATGAGACTTTGTTTCATGTCAAAAGCAACAAACAACAAATCTTATTGTGATTTATTGGATGGTTACGTATCCTCGCGCTTTTTTAAGTGGGTATACGGAAATTCTTAACCTTTCCTAGTGGGTATACGGCGTATACCTGCATATCACGTAGACTACACCACTGGGTTAACATTCATCACAGGAGATGATTCCTCAAGTTCGACATTGAAACATTCGATGTTGTCAATAGCATTTTAGTTGTTTAGTTGGCAAACATATTTTGCACTGAACTGTTATATTTGTGCCCTTTTCTAATTTCCGGATGAAATGATTTTTAAATTTCCTGCACTGGAACACATTTTTATCACTCTCCAGGGTGGCAACTTTCAGACAGGCCCAGGTGAAAAAAAAGTACATTTCTACAATGTACTTAAAGTGCTCTATTTTCGTGGACTAATTTTGTACTTAACATACTAAAAATTCTTTAGTACTTCATAAGATAATCTTAAGAACATCTATACCCAGATAGCAACATTGTGTCGGCCCAGATCCGGCCCACATCTGGCACATGTGGCATGATGATCTGGCCCACATGCTGCAATGAATTACGGTCCTTGTATGGGCCGTTTCTGTTTGCCAGATCTGAGCCACAAGCAGGCCATAGCAATGCCATATGTCAGCCAAGAACAAAGAAATAAACCTAAACTGAATCTTATCTGAGCCACAAAATCTGTGTATATTAAGTATAGAGTTATCTCAGACTTAATAAGCCTGTTATCAAGCAGAATCACTGAAGGAAAGGAGAGAACAGAAAAAGAGTCGAGCAGAAACACAAGAACTACAACTGACTTCAGCCACAGCCTTAGATGAAATCAACTGAAGATGAAAGACATTAAATCTCTCAAGATCTCAACGGAGGATGATTAAACAACTCCACAAACAGCATTACCAGCTTCACTTATTACTAACCAGACTGACTTTCTTTATGTTAGACATCTACAAAAGTTGTTATTGAGAATTAACAGGGATTTAACTCTGTTTCAATTGAAGTCACCATAATGGTGATTAGTTGTTCCATTAGTTGGGCTCTTAACTCTTACAGCATGCTTGTCTTTTCTGGCTGCTGTGACAGTGTGTTTGTTAAACACATTTGCAGTAGCAAAGGACGCTAAAGCAAAATAACATCAGGTGATGATGGTTGCTTGTTTTGTTGTCATCATGAAATGGCCTGATGTCATTTGAATCTAACAATTGTGTTGTGCTATTAATACATTTGCATTATATATTTGCATTATATTATATATTGCATTGTAACCCTGCGTTACTACAGCATGAGTTCCTGCAGCAATCAGTTAGAAGATTTTAACAGACAAGAGCACTAAAAGTTAATCTTTGATAACACACAGACATCAATAATCAGCGTATGAATCCCAACAATGGTGACAATCAAAAGTGCCATGCTGCAATGCATGCTGGGTGTTTTGTACTATGCTGGTACCCAGCATGCAGACCACTTTTGATTGTCACCATTGTTGAGATTCATACGCTGATTCTTGATGTCTGTGTTATCATAGATTAACTTTTAGTGCTCATGTCTGTTCAAATCTTATGATTGCTGCAGGAACTCATGCTGTAAAAATACACAGGGCTTATAATGTAAATGTATTAATAGAACAACACAAATGTTAGATTCAAATAACATCAGACCATTTTATGATGACCACAAAACAATCAACAGACAACCATCATCATCTGATGTTGTTTTGCTTCAGCTTCCTTTGTTACTGCAAACGTGTTTAACAGACACACTGTCACAGCAGCCAGAAAAGACAAAGGTATAATAAGAGTGAAGAGCCCAACTATTGGAACCACTATTCACCATTATGGTGACTTCAAATTAAAAAGAGTTAAACCCCTGTTAATTCTCAATAACAACTTTTATAGATATCTAACATAAAGAAAGTCAGTCTGGTTAGTAATAAGTGAAGCTGGTAATGCTGTTTGTGGAGTTGTTTAATCCTCCTCTGTTGAGATCTTGAGATATTTAATGTCTTTTATCTTCAGTTGATTTCATCTAAGGCTGTGGCTGAATTCAGTTGTAGTTCTTGTGTTTCTGCTCATCTCTTTTCTGTTCTCTTCTTTCCTTCAGTGATTCTGCTTTTAAACAGGCTTATTAAGGCTCAGATGATTCCGTACTTAATATATACAGGTTTTGTGGCTCAGATAAGGTCCAGTTCTGGTTTATTTCTTTGCTCTTGGCTGACATGTGGCATTGCTGTGGCCTGTTTGTGGCCCAGATCTGGCAAACAGAAGCGGCCCACACAAGGACCGTAATTCATTGCAGCATGTAGGCCAGATCATCATGCCACACGTGCCAGATGTGGGCCGACACAATGTTGCTATCTGGGTATTTGCTGTCATTTTATTTCCCAACTATGATGACTTCTGCTTCTGAGAACCCCAGAAATGTGAAAAGGGTTCGTAGCCTGCTGAGCTCACTGAGACAACTAACCTCTGATAAACCTGCTCTCTGCTGCGCCCTGCTGGACTGAAGGAAATCTCTCCAAAGTGCATCAAAGCAGACACAAGAATGAAATATGAAATAAAAATATGGGTTTACAATGTTAATAATGTAAAAGTAAAAGTGACCATTTAATTTAAAGGGAACCAATTCAACTGCAAACACTCACAGTTTCAGTATCAGAATAACAGTGTGAATCAGGGAAACTTTAGACTTCTGTCATTTACTGTGATTGTCTAGTATTTCAGAAAAATATGAGAAATAGAACATTGTCCATTATTTAATTTTGCAGTAAGGGAAAAAATACTTAATCTTGTCTTCTAAAAAAAATACATCTTTATAGCTACTCTTTGTTTTGAAAATTACATAAAAATTGTAATCCTAAAGTTTGTTATTTTATGAAATGCTTAGAAATGATGACTACTAATCAACTAATGAAGCTGGAAGACATGAGTCAAAACTATCATGAAGATGAAGGAACAGATGTTAATTTTCACAAACACATTTTTTCATCGCTGAGCATGGGATGTCATTCCAGTTGTTCAGGACGGGTTTTGCAGGATTCAGTTCAATACAGTCCTCATTTCCACCAGCATCATTCGGCTCATTTTTTTTTTTCCCAAAATCTGATTAACATACAATCAGGTTCAGTTGAACAGCTCTAAAAGTAATTACTCACTAGAACAGAGTGTGTGGATTTCTGTGAGTGTTTTGTCACTTACCCTTGTTTCAGTGGTGAATTATCCACCCATTTCATGTTGCCCTCGTTCTCAAAGTCAGACAAACCAATCCACACAAACTCTTTGACTAAAGAAGATATGAACCTCTGCGTGTAAATATATAAAACACAAAAAAGTGAGAATCATAAGTACATTTGCAGTTTTCATCTGGTAGTTGACTGTCAGAAGGCAAGAACAGTTATAAGAAAAAAAAAAAATGTTTGTTACATTATTGTAGCATTTATTTTTCAAGCAGTGTTAAAACGTGAGACTTTGGTGTGACTGTTACTTTTAATTTCTGTGTGGATGTTTGCATTTGTGACCAAATCTATTTCAGTATGTTCGTTCACAACAGAATTGCCTTGAACTGCTTCTGTTAGCCACTGAACTCACCTGCTTCTCTTCAGTGTTGATAATGACCAGATCAGCTCCTTGATCCCTGCAGTACTGCCTGCTGTCAAACCAGCTCTTCTCCTCACTCGATATGGAAAAGCTGCCTTTGCCTTTTCAATAAACATAAAAAATTATATTGTGTTGAACATTTCTGGCATTGAGCTGAAATGTGGTATTCTGACCTCACACATGAGCTGCTTCTCATTTCTTACATTATGTATCCTTGTTTGCTTTCCTTTGCTTTTCTTCCTTTCCTTGTGTCGCAGCTCCTGGGAAACGACGTCTTGTGACACTTGAGACTTTACCTAGAAAATATTCAAAGCCTCAGAGTATCGACAGCAACGCCATCTGTTGGTTCATTAAATTTACAACAGCCATTAAAGCCTGAAAAAAAGTACCAAAGTGAACTAAAATGTCTGTTGATAAAAAGGGAGACCTCACAGAACTACTTTTACAATTCAAAACAGTTTCTTAAGTCTCTACTTGGTTTTTAATTTGAGCCAAAATAACTTTTTATTATTATTATTTTATTATTCAAAAATGTTTTGCAGGTGCACAGACGTGAACAAATCAGGCTTCAGTATTCTGAGAAAAACTGAGTTTTCCCCAGGGAACAGGGCGAATCAGGGTAAGTTAGCTAGGTATATTTATTGTAAGGTTAGAGAAAACTAATTTTGCCAGTAGTTCAAACTATGAAAAAGAACCCACAAGTAACTTCAGGGCCAGGCCAAGCCAAAATAATAAACAAAAAGTGAACTACCTTAACCCAGCAACAATATATCCTATCAGGAACAAAAGATAAGTGAAAATTCAAAGACTTCCATAACTCCTAAATTAAAACTAAGTCAAAAAATAAATGGCATTCATAATTCAAAGGCTGTTGCTCTTCCGTTCCTCTTTTAAAAGACGCTCATGCTCCCTGTCAACCACTGTGCGCTAGCATCACGTCCAATTAGGGTGGTGACCTATGAGAAATGGGAAAAAAGAGAGAACAAAAGGGAGAGACAGAGAAACACACATACATATGCACCGGCACCAATACAGCTTTGGGTGTAACAGTATACGTATTGGGCGTTTCTTCCTTACAAAAATAAAACAATACAATACTACATAATGAAATTACAAAAAAAATAAATAAATAAATAAACAAATAAATAAAAATAACAAAATCTAATGTTAAAAAGTCAAGGGTCAAGAGCCCAAGTAAAGCAAACACTCATCTCTACGATGGTGGCTTAAAAATTGTGATTTTCTCCTTTGGTGATTCTGCTTGTTATCATCAGGTGTCTTCAATAATGGTCAATCATCACTCAATTTATCACTTAATTATCTCATTAACTTTAACACTGCTTCAGTGGGTGGAATAAAAAATATGGCAGGACTTTTACTTTCTGACCCCTGGACTTTACACCTTTGCGATTAATCTACCGATTACTGGACCGATTAATTGACTAATCATCGATTATTATACTGGTTAATCAGTATGCTTTGTTCGATTATTCCACTAGCAATTGGTTAAAATACTGAGTTATACTTTAACTAATAATTAAAACAAGGTAATAACTTCAGCTTTTGAAAGTGTATTTTTAATGAATTTGTTAAAAATACTGTTAAAATGACGTACTGTGTTTTTATTATGTCTGGGAATTGTAATAACTTTTTAATAAGAGTAAAAATATGAATATGTAATATTGTGCAAAAAATTCTGAAAAACGCTCCTCTCTAGATTTCTTCTTTTTTTTTTTTTTTTTTTTTTTTTACTAACTATCGAGTTTACGGTCACTGAATGGCTTTCCTGAGGTAAATGTAACATTTTGTGACATATTTGTTTGCAAGCTGTTTTATTGCAGTCTTTCTGCGGTTGAAACTCTGATTAAGTGATTGCATTAGAGCTGGATTCATTTCAGTAAATTGTACTGTATCTTTCAACATACTTTTTAATATTCATTCATGTTTATTTCATGCTGTAATAGCAGAAAAGAGGAAGAGATAATAGGTTCACGTGCCGCTTGACCTGAGGCGCTACAGCGATCTGTCACTCCACATTAAAGAGCGCCAAAACCACATGTATTGTTTGAATCCCGTAGTAAAATTGACAGAATTTAAAAGTTAAGACTTTGTTTCATATCAAAAGTAGCCTGATCTGTCTTATCTGTCGGCGCGCTGTCTAAATGGACGTGTGGCAAACAGTGAGTTTTAATGAGAGTCGATGGCACTGCATGACAGCATTTTTTGTAGTTATGCTAAATGTTATGTTTTATGCTATGTTAAACTCCCACATTTTACGGGTTCGACTTCGTTTGCATTATGCACTCCGAAGCACCGTGTCTTCTTCTTGTGGATCCGATCCGGGAGTGCTGCATTACAGTATTGCGCTACAGTGCCCCACTGGTCAAACCGCGTTATTGCAGGCCCTTCACATAGATCATATGAGATCAAAAAACTATTTGACAACAAAAATATTTGTCGACAATTTCTTATTGTCGAAGTTGTCGATAATGTCGACTAATCGTTTCAGCCCTAGTGCTAAAAATAACTGTTAAGGGGTCAGGATTAATAGGAATTCTATAGATATTACTATAGGACTCGAAAATCTCTCTCCAGAATTCCTCCAGCCATGGACACAACCAAAACATGTGAGCTGTTGTGGCGGGTGAATGTGAGCACCTATTACATGGCACCTATTACGCTAGTTTTGAGTTAGTAAAATGAAGTCTGTGGAGTCTCTTAAATTGGACTTAGTGTAGACCATGTCTAGCACAGGGAGATGAAGAGTTTACCTGACATAGATCATCCACCCATTCTCTCTGTGTAAAGTCTATGCCCAAATCACACTGCCAGGCCTTTCAAATACCATCTAAATTGTGTGGATTTTATATATACATGAAATAAGCCCGTTGCTGTTTCGATTTAAATCAAGCAGCGTTTCAATGGGTGAGGAAGGGGGAAGCCCTGGAAAGGAGTTAAATACTTCTGATTTGCTCAAATCTGAAAAAAGGGGATCTAGGCAAAGCAAAACAACATTCAAGCTCTTCAAAAGAGTAAAAAGAGCCTGATACCATTCTCTTGCTAAATAAGGAATGCAGAATCCACATAGGGCAGAGGAAACAGGAACAGTTGTAAACAATAGGGCCCAAAATAGAGGCTGCCTGCAAACAAAAATGCTTCTTAAACTGAAACCAAATTTTTAGAGTACGTGCAACTACTCACAGTAAATTTCCCACTGTTAAAATTAACACCGCTCAGTGTTCATATGGGAACCACCAGTAGTGCGTTAAAGTAACACTGAAGCAGTGTTAAGGTGATGATACACGGGGCAACTTTTTGAGCAATGTTGCCGGGCAATGTTGCTGTCAACGGGCAACCTGATGAGACACAGGGCAACTAATTAGGCCAACGGACAGTTGGCAGCAACTAATCAGAGAGAAGCAAATCTATTGCCAATCCAGTAAATACTTTATTATAAACACTTGTTAGGCACTTTATTTCAACTTTTCAAATATTTTCTTCATTTTAATTAAAAATAAATGCTTTTCCGATCTGATTTGTGATAGGAAAAGGGAGAAGAGCGAGTTCGGCAAAAGGTGGATTCGAACCAAAAGCAACAAAAGCAACATTCATGCGCCATATGCCCTACAACCTACGCTACTGCAGACGTTAAACAAGCCCCTTCTATTTAGTATCTAACTGAAAACATTCGATGGCTTACTTACAGCTTACACGCATTACATTGGACAGTTGTTGGTATTTTAAGCATTATATGAGGTAAATTGCCTGTTTTTGGTTGATACATGACAACTTACTAGCGTAAAAAGATATAAGTTCATGCTCCTTTTCTCCGCTCCACTGCTGCTGAGAGGCCGCCATCTTGTTTGAATTTTTTCTGAAATCTCCGAACCGGTCACGTGATCGGCTGCTAACATTCTGATTGGAGGATCTCAAAAAATTGCCCATGACCGATCTAACGAATCCAGATATAAATTTGTTGCTCATTCTCAGTGGGAAAGTGCCCAAGCAACGTTGCTCTGCAACATTGCCCGGCAACATTGCTCAAAAAGTTGCCCCGTGTATCATCACCTTTAGAGTTAATTAGATACTTAAGTGATTAATTGAGTGATAATTGTTCAAATATTGAAGACACCTGATGATAACGAGCAGAATCACTGAAGGAACATAAGAACTATGTAATGTTTTGACTCTCAGCCACAGCCTTAGATATCAACTGAAAAAAACATAAAATCTCTCTCATTAGAAACCAGACTGGCTTTATTTCTGTCACTCGTCTACAGTTCATTTTGAGAATTAACAGAGGTTTAGAGGTTTATTGAAAATGCTTGGTCGCCATTATGGTGATCAACGTTTCCTTTAGTTAGGCAGTTTGACTCTTTACTTTTTATGTCAGTTTGTGTTTTTTTGTAACTTATTAAAATAGTTAGGACCACAAATAAATTTTGATAACTTGAAATTAAAGCCCGAAGAACGGGCTTTATATGCATCGTTTACATAATGAAAATATATTTCCATATATTTATGATCAATATATTAAATCGTTTAAATATACTGAAAGAAGTATATGAAATAATATATTACGTTAATATATTACAATATATTGAATAATACATAAGGAATTGCTGCTTTTCATATATTGAAAAAATGTGACAATATATTTACACTGTAAAATGTAATTTGTTGAGTGTACTTAGAAAACATGAGGGAAATGATTACCTTACATTTCTCAAGAATGTTTTACTCAAACTTGTATGTTAATACAAAGATATACAAATGAAAAAAAGTAATAAATTCAGCCATCAACACAAACTCTTGTGTAACAGTTGAGACTTACTTAGACATCAACACTCATCATTCAAACCTCAACAATGGTGACAGTAAAAAAAAAAAAAAAAAAAAAAAAAAAAAACATAAATAGTAAAAGAATTCAGCAGCATAATTTATTCATGCTGAAATGCATGCTGGGAGCCATAAATGAGTTTTGTATGCTGCCATGAAGCATGTCACCATTGTTGTGGTTCATATGCTGATTGTTGAAGTTTGTGAGTGTATAAATATTCACAACACACTTTTTTTTTTTTTCTTTCTTTTAGAAACTTTATTTTCCAAAAATGTGAAGCACTCTTCAGTGATTACATAAAAAATGTTTTGGTAATAATGGTTATTGACCATTTTATTATATTTACGTTACATTGACCATTTAAAGAGAAAGCAGTTAAAAAAAAAAAAGACACAATATCAACATAATACAGTCTAAGGCACTTTAGACTTCTGTAATTTACTGGCTCATTATAACAGCTAGAATTATAGGACATATTGTCATAGAGCTGCTTTTGATGGAGCAAGACATGAACACATCAGAGGTTTGGTGTCCCAGATTACCCAGTTCACCCCGCTGATGTTAAGTTTATTAGTTTATTGAGTTTATTAAAGCAATATCTATATATACAAATATTTTGACATTTTACATTTTCATTTTATGAATTTCCATTTGCACTTTTTTATGTTATAGAAAATTATATAATTAAATTGATAACATAAAAGCAGTTTAAATAAAGTAGGGGAGACCTCATTCAGAATTTGTCACAATAAGATTAATTCCATAAAATAATACAATTAAAAACATGACAATACCCTATTCCGAACCCTATTTCTCACAAATCCCCTTTCTCTTCTCAGAGCATGGGAGATCATTCCAGTTATGGATGGTGTCTAAAGGCATCAGTTCGACACAGTCCTCATCTCCACCTGCATTATTTGGCTGTTCATACCAAAACCTGAATAACATGGCAAGAGTAAACTTAGAACTGAAGCAAGAGCAAAAGTAATAGAGAGCAGTGTTGTGTTTTGCTAAAAAAAATCTTTGGTTTTGGTGTTTGTTGTTGTGTCTTCAGTTGTTTTTTAGAGGTTGTGATAGTCTCATGTTTAAGATACATTCGCAGTGATTTTCTGTAAGTGTTTTGTCACTTACCCTTGTTTCAGTGTTGAATTATCCACCCATATCATGTTGCCCTCATTTGCAATCTTAGACAAACCAATCCACACTCTCTCCTTGATGAATGAATATATGGACCTCTGTGTGTGAATAAAAACAGGAATAAGTGTGATCCCCTTATTTCTCCTTGAACACATAAACACATTCACACAAACTCACCTGCTTCTCTTCAGTGTTGATAATGACCAGATCACCACCATGATCCCTGCAGTACTGCCTGCTCTCAGACCAGCTCTTTGACTCATTGGATTTGAACAAACAAACAGGACCAGACAGATTTCCTAACAGAAACTACCTTTTAACAAACTCTATGTATAAAGAAAAGAAAGGTATGAAAAATAATCTACTTAAAAACATATTTGTACTGACCTCGTTTAGATTTGTCCTTCTCTAGTTCTTTACTCAAAGATGTGACTTTGCTTTCTAACTCCTGTTTCTTCTTATTCAAAGCACCAACACTTCCCTGTAACTGGCTTTTCTCAGCAGTGAGATCATTGACTCTGGTCTCCAGCTCCAGTTTCTTCTGCCTCAGAGAGTTGAAACTGTTCTGTAACTGGCTTTTCTCATCAGTGAGATCTTTGACTCTGGTCTCCAGCTCCAGATTCGTCTGACTCAAAGAGTTTGAACTGTCCTGTAACTGGCTTTTCTCAGCAGTGAGATCTTTGGCACTGGTCTGCGGTTCCCGTTTCTTCTGACTTAAAGAGTTTGAACTGTTCTTCATTTGGTCTTTTTCATTCATTAGTTCAGTGTTTTCGTCCTGTAAGCTGTTGATGGTCTGATTGAACTCTTCAACTGTGTTCTTGTAACTCTTGAACAGAGATTCTCTCTCTGCTGTGATGGAGATGTGCTTCACTATGATGAAGACCAGCAGAAGAACACAAATGAGCCCGAGACACACTGTCATCAACACCAAACACCTACTTCCTCCTGACAAACAGAGAGAAAACACACAAATATCAATTAATAACCATTCACATATTATTCACCCTTTAATCAACCTTTCTAAATATTTGTCTTTAGATAATTTCATAATGATAAATATCTGTAATTGGTGGTAAAATATGCAAACAAGAACATATGCTTATAAATTAAATAGAAAATTAATACATTTAATATAAGCGCAGAAACACTGACACATTGAAGCAATGACTGAATTTTATGTAACAGTTTTCAGTTTTTCAAACATTATTGCGCAATTACCAACTCTGTCTCAACTTTAGAATAAATTTCTGCTTACTGCACACTCGAGCTTTTCCTTCATCCTGGCAGAGAGGTTCAGTTGTGCCTCCAGTAACTGTGTTTAAAGTATACCTGCCTGATTTCATTATTTGTTTTGCAGCCTTGCAATACAGTAGCCTATGTGTTCACAAATGAGCTGTGATCTGTACTGGGTTTCCTGCTAAGACAGAACTGGAAATCAAACATTGTGCTATAAAACAATAAAACTCACTAATCTGGAGAAGACCTCAAAGAAAGAGCATAAGGACCGCCTTGTCCAGACTTCTCTCCTCGCCCATCTATGAACCGCCCTCTCCTGAGGGAGATCCTTTCCCCCTGACTCAAGTCACTGAAAGCTCACTAACAATGTTGATATAAAACATTTGATGTATCTTGTGAATCTATTGTTTTTTCCTGTTCATGTTTGGTATCATTTAATTGTCTCAGTGTGATTGGTAAAATGGTCTCAATTTCACCAGATATTCACCATATATTACGTGAAAGCTTTAAAAAAAATTGGGAGAATTCTGTTCTCCTTTTTGGGTGGTCCTTCAAGATATCTGATAATCATTGCTCCTCTCCCCCGAAACCAGGTTCAACCCTTTGGGGCATGAGAGTTGGTCCAACAAATCCAAAAAAATAATTGTGTAACATATATTTACAACTCTTTTGTTCTGGTCTGGGTATTTAAGGGAAACTGGTAGAACAGTCTTTGGGCTCAGACTTTCTGGTTCAGCTGGGACTCAAACCAGAGACCTTCTTGCTGTGAGGAGACGGTGTTTCCCACTGAGACACTTGAGCTGCTCTTAGACACAAATATAATATACACATAGAATAATTATTAAAAAAAAAAAAAGTGTGATTTACAGATTCTAAGTTGTCTATAGGTGTGAACGCGTGTTTTACTGTCTATGGAGGGATCTGTGGCTGAGTTTTTTTGTTGTTGTTTTTTTTAACCTTGTGTGGAGGTTTCATGAACATCTGTATCAGACGTTCAGAAGATGTCAAGAAAAAACATCCTAAAAGCTTTCATTCTGGCTCCTCAGTGGACGTCTTTTCAACATGGACATAACTTTGCTTAGAAGGTATCATGCATTTAAAAGTGAAATGCCCAGCAAACAACACTTGTTCACACAAATAATACTTCATAAGAGTACATACTGCAGTGATGCTGAGGCTCGTACTGTTACATCACTGATAAACATTTGGACTCATATTTGGTAATATACATGATATTATGTCCTATATTTGTTACCGTGATTGTGCTTTTTTTATAAGGCAAAATCAGCCGTTGCGCCATTTTTTACACTGTATCTACTCTGTGTGAGGTTATATACCCCGGATGCATCAAAGCAAGTATGCAAATCATTTACAAACCACTTTAATGCTGTCTTTTGTCTGTTATTAAAACAGACATGTTGATCAGCTTTATGAATTCAGAAATGTTTTCTGAAAACACCTGCAATTGCTGATAAAGAAGCAACTCAACAAAAGTCAAGGGTCAAGAGCTCATGAGAACCCCATGATGGTGACCTCAAACAAAACATTTTCAATAGATCATCAACATCTAAACCTCTGTTAATTCTCAATAAGAGCTTCTGTAGACGTGTGACAGAAATAAAGTCAGTCTGGTTAGTAATAAGTGAAGCTGGTAATGCTGTTTGTGGAGTTATTTAATCAGATCTTCAGAGATTTAATGTCTTTTATCTTCAGTTCATCTAAAGATGTGGCTGAAGAAAGTTCTAGTTTGTGTTCTTATTTCTCTTTCTTTCAGTGTTTGTTCACAGCAGGTGTTTGAATGATTGAAAGAATATTTCAGGAACATCATACTAACCTTTAAGTAACATTCTATTAACATTAAGGAAACTGGACATTTTATGTTCCTAGAATGTTGAATTTTAAATCAAAATTAAGTTGAAAGAACATTTGAGGAACATTATACCTTATAAAAACGTTCCTCTAACGCCAAGAAAACTGGACTTTTTTTACGTTCCCAAGAACCAACACTGAATATTTAGAAAACGTTCTTATAACAAAATTCTGTTAATATATGTATTTGTAAATATATATATATATATATATATATATATATGTTAGTCAACATTTGAAGTGGATCAAAAAATTCTTCAACGTTGTCCTAAGAAGAACCTTCTTCTTAGGACAACTTTGATGAAATGTTTTGATCCACTTCAAATGTTATATATATATATATATATATATATATATATATGTATTATTTGCAAATCTCATTTTGCTTATTTGTATATTTGATTATTTTTTGTGAATCTCTTTACATTTATTTGTTAATCTCAATCTATTTATTTGGAATAATTCTGACTCCCATACTTGATCAGTTGGGATCTGCATCTCGAGCAGATGAGGTCACTTGGAGGGAGGTGTGACCAGGCCTGCTGAACACGCTCCGCTTTCTTGACTCCACCCCATGTCAAAACAATGCCATGAAGTGAAACGCACAGAAAAGTGAAGCGCAAAGTGAAATCAGTATCGGGAACTCACACATGACTGAAACACAGAATAAAAGGAGTGTTGCAAATTAATTAGGTGTGACCATAAAAAAAAATATCTGTTGGAAAATCATCTCTGCAAATAAATGTGTTTCAGAGATGCGCTTCTTTTACAGCAGTCACTGATTAATTATATCTTTATTTTTGCACTACTTTATTTTTCTTTTGCAAAACTTTATTTATTTACTTTATTCTTTTGCAAATATATGTGGCATTATATTGACTCCATAGTTAGGAGGTTATCCTAACTTTTAGAAGTTATTTACAATGTTTTTTTTTTGGTTCTTCTTGTTCCCCTTTCCCCTGTGATTCTGCTTGTTAACAGCAAGTGTCTTTGATAATGCTCAATCATCACTTAATCATACAATTATTATGGAATTATCATGCTGGGAACTATAAATTTACTATAACTCATTCGATCTGAGTTCTGTTTCAGTTACTGAGTTCACATAACTTTTCTATTAATGCAGATCCTGAAGCTCTTGCCTGATCATAACCCTTCTTTTTCAAGTGATATTCCTCTGAGCTTTTTTTTTTCTAAACTTATGGCTCGTTTCCACTGAGCGGTACGGTTCGGTTCAGTACAGTACGGTACGCAATTTTTTCCGTTTCCATTGTCAAAAGTTGTGAATGGTACCCTAATTCCGAACCGTACCGTACCACTTTTTTGGGACACTTCCATTGGGGTACCAAGCACGATAGTACCGTACCAAAAGGGTGGAGCTACACTCTGCAGAACGTTGATTGGTTGACAGAGAATCGTCACCTGCGCGTGTTACAAGGGGAATGACAACACAAGAGGCGCCACACAAATGTGGTTCAGGCAACGCATGCACTGATTATCTTCACTTCATGTAGGCTATACAAAAAAGCAAAATATAAAACACAACCCTGCCTCTTTTCGTTTTCATTTAAAAAACATGAAACCTATTAATGTGTGGTTCAGGCAATATGTGCATATGTACTCTAATTATATTCACTGTATATGTAGCCTATAATAAAATGAAATAAGACAAAACAACCCTCTCTTTTTGTTAAAAGTCAGTTTTAATTATCAATAATAACCATTATAAAAGTATAAGTATAAAGTATGAGAAGCTATACAATAAGAAATAAAGACAAGCAAACAATTCAGTCAAACGTACAAAGTCAGCGCAACGGTAAAGTTAAATAAATATATAAAGTTATGAAACTTCACTTTGCCCTCAGCCAAAACGATTTGGATACAAATAAAGGATACAAATTATAATTTCATGAGACCAAAGATTGTCCGTTATACACAAGATGAATATCTCGTTTTTAACCACTACAGAGACATCTGAGCCAGCGGCAAATGTCAGAAGGACTAGCCGAGGTACAGCTGTTCTCGGCTGGGTAGATTAGCATGCCCCCTACTGCTGATTGGCTCACTCTCTCTCCTCCCCCATCATGAGTGAACGCACCCCTACTGCTGATTGGCTCACTCTCTCTCCTCCTCCATCATGAGTGAATGCACCACTACTGCTGATTGGTTCACTCTCTCTCTTCACCCCATCATGAGTGGACACGCCCCCTACTGCTGTTTGGCTAACTCTCTCTCCTCCCCCATCATGATTGAACACGCCCCCTACTGCTCACTGGCTCACTCTCTTTATCCTCCCCTATCATGAGTGAACACGCCCCCTACTGCTGATTGGCTCAGTCTCTCCTCCCCCATCATGAATGGACACGCCCCCTACTGCTGATCATGTACAAGTTTGTTGTGGTGCTCTGTCTTATACACTTTCAACAGTGTTTTTCAAAAAATAGTTTACTGCACCTTATTTTATTATTATTTTTTTTTTAAATAAAAATATTAAAATCTTTACTAGATTTGAAATGTTGATTACACCACAGACCGTGAAAAGGGTAAATTTTCTAACAAAACTACTAAATAAATATCATGAATGGATAAACAAGAAGCATAAAATGTAACTTATTAAGCTGTTATGGATTAAGAGTTCCATTATCCTATGAAAAGATAACCTTTTCATAGTTTCTCTGAAACTAATATTCCATATTCCTTACATGCACAAAGGAAATATATGAAGGATGTTCTGTAAATGAAGGGAAATTGCTTGGCGAGCAAAGATCTGTACAAACAGGATTCTGAGAGGGTGGAGTGTTGTGTTGTGTGTGAAGGGGTCTGTATAAACCCTGATCATTTTATAGTAGGGCTGGAGACTTAAATGAACACTTCTCTGTATGATTGTTTTCCTTCCCTTTGGCCAAAGCTCAACAGGGTTCCCATGCGTCCTGGAAAACCTAGAAATCCTGGAAAATAATGAACAACACATGAGAAATGAGAGAAAACATCAAAAGTCCTGGAAAATTATTTTGTCAAAAAAAAAAAAAAAAAGCTCTTGTTCAATGAAGAACAAACAGTTTCTTTGACCCCCAAGAGTTGACACAATTCGAACACTGCGCACATCTCAAATAAAATGCGCGACAGCCATGCACATTCGACTTACGTCTGTTGGTGTGTTGCTACCCTCAACAGCATATTTAAATGCTGTTCAGAAAACACAAAGTACAGCAGCTGCTTTGTTTATGGGGTTACAGCTGCATTTCTTTGTTCACTATTAGGGTCAATTCAGTGTGTGCGCAGGCACTCTTGGCAATAAAGCTCTTTCTGATTCTGATAACAAATCTGCCTTATAAACAGCTGCCAAGACCAGAGAGAAACAGAGAAGGGAATGTCAGGCTGAGACGTTTAGCTTACAAGTAGTCATCATTCTAAGAACTACAGCTCATCTGTCAAAACGTACTGCAAGACACAAAAAGAAATAATGGAATTAGAGGACTATTATGAAAATAAACTCAGAAATAATAAGAACGCAATTGGATTCCAAAGACACTGCCAGGATGAAGGAAGAGCTCAAAATCACAGTAAGCAGAGCGTTTAATTTGAAGCAGAGTTGGCATCAGGGAGGTTTCAGGAAATGAGAACTGTTAGATTTCAATCATTGTTTCCAAGACCAATATGTTAATATTTCTGCTTTTATATTTTTATATGTATTAACACATATATATTTTTTTTTTCTTTTTACTTTTTTAGCATATGTTCTTGTTTGCATATTTTACATGAAAAAAAAAAAAAACTTACAAAGTTTGATTTTAAAGTTCATATTTTAGATATATATTTTAGGTAGGTAACTTAATTTTTAGGTAAATTACCTTCTTTTATTTCAAAACTCTCAGCTTTTTATACAAACAGTTATGGTATGTTTTTCTTTTTATGCCCCATTGGGCATGGAATGACATGCAAAACATACTTAAACTAGAGTTTTTTTGCCACCTTTGAATAATTTTAAATGTATTTTGCAAACTGTTTTAAAAGAGTCTTGTAAGTGCTTTTCTTGACCCTGTTTTTATGAACTGTTTTGTTTGAGCACACTTTTGTCCTTGTTTTTTTGCGTGAAACTGTGTGCTGCCGTCTGGACCAAGTCTCCCTGGAAGAAGAGATTATGATATCTCATTGGGATCTTCCTGGTTTAATAAAGGATAAATAAAATAAATAAAAAATATATACTTCTAAATATATATATATATATATAGTTCTGTCATGAAACTCTAGATGGCGCAGGCTGATAGTTCAACCTGCTTGCAATCACATCATTCTCCATAGGGCACAGCTGATTGGTTGCTGCTGTATCAGTAGCCATTAAGCTTGCTTCTCAACTCTCAAAAACTTGCCTGTTGTTTGCTATAGCATTTGTAGCAGAAATTTACCATGACAGAACTGACAATATGGAGTGTATTCATTAATATTTGTGTTTTCATCTTGTTTCTCAGAAGGAAGTCGATGTTTGGTGCTGATCACAGTGTGTCTCGGGATCCTTTGTCTTCTTCTGATTGCTGGCATTATATATCAATACTTTTTGGGCACTTCTAAACAGGGTTTGTTTTTGTGTACATTTCTTTTTTTTCTTTTTTTTTTTTTTTCTTTTTTGTCTTATTTTATGCATACCGTTTTAAAAAGTTCAGTTTCTATTAGGATATCTGTGGGGTCCAGATGGTTTGTTCATATCCAGTGAGGTGAAGAGCTGGTCTGACAGCAGGCAGTACTGCAGGGATCGAGGAGCTGATCTGGTCATTATCGACACTGAAGAGAAGCAGGTGAGTTTGTGTGAGTGTCTGTTAATGCAGAGGTTCCCAACCCTGCTGGAATGCAGTTTGTAATGCCTGTGTTCATGAGAGGAATGTCACTTATTCCTGTTTTTATTCACACACAGAGGCATATAACGTCATTCCTCAAGGAGAGTGTGTGGATCGGTTTGTCTGACACAGAGAATGAGAGCAACATGAAATGGGTGGATAATTCACCACTGAAACAAGGGTAAGTGCTAAAACACTCCCAGAAAATCATGTGTATTTATTTGTTCTTGATTCTCGTTTTTAAAAATAAGAACATCAAATCTTCCAGAAAATTCCTGAAAACAGCTTTACCACAAAACCAAGCAGCAAAACCCAAAATACACTACCTATAAATAATAATAAAAAAAAAAATAATAATAATGTTTTTACTTTTCAGCAGTTTTGCTTCTGCTTGAGCTACTATACTAAATTTACTCTTGAAACTGTCATTGTGCTAGTGCAAGTACTGATGATTTATGAATTGCTTGTGACATTCTTTAGTTGTTATTTTCTGAATGGATAAAAACTTTGGTTGAACATTTGTGGTTCTGAATAATTTAAAATCTGACACATTTTATTCAGGTTTTGGGCTGAAGGTGAGCCGAATAACTATTATGATTGGGATGAGGACTGCATTGAACTGGATCCTACAAAACACACCCTGAACAACTGGAATGATCTCGGATGCTCTAAGATGAGAAAAGGGATTTGTGAGAAATAGGGTTTCATCATGCTTAACTTTCAGTCTTATTCGGGGGCCGTTTCACAAAACATTTTATCTTACCACTAAGAGTTCTCCTAAATCAGCAAGTTAGGAGCTACTTTTAGCTTTAAGATGTTTTGTGAATATGGCCCCTATCACATCATTTATTATTACATTTCCTGTCTTTTAAGACAATATCAGTTAATTTAACTGCATGAACTGCTTTAATGTGAAAGGTGATGCTGCACACTTTACATCTGATGTGTTCATGTCTTGCTCATCACAAGCAGCTCTATGCCAATATGTCTTATTCTAGCTGTTATCATGTCTCATTTGTTGATCTGAAGTGTTGAAATGACAATCACAGTACTGAAGTGTAAAGTGTTTTAGATTGCCCTGATTCACCCTATTATTCAGTGTTGAGATATTGAGTGCTGTGAAACTGCTTTTGAGTTGATTTGCTTTCTCTTTGAATAAAAAACATTATTAACAATTTATTATAATACATTTCATTTTTTCATATTTTTTTTATTTTTTTATTTCATGTTTTATTCTTGTGTATCTGCTTCACTGTACTTGATGCACAAAAACTGAGAGATTTCTTCAGTCCAGCAGAGCACACACTGAAGTGATCAGAGATTAATATAAACTTCAGCTCCAAAACAATAGGTTACTTGAATAACTTGCTGGTGGAAGTCTTGCTGTAGTTTTACAGTGGTGGTAAAATAGAATTTAAGGGTATTAATAATATAACACTCTTTTAATAAAGGATTAAACACTGGATGTGATCAGTGAATCTGAGACTCATCATAACAAATGTGTTTTATAAACACTCAAGTTACAGCAAACAAAGAAAACTTACTGTTAAAAAGTCAAAAGTGAAGAGCCCAATTAATGCAAACACTGATCACCATAATGGCGACTTCAAACGAAACAATAAAACATCAACATCTTTAACCTCTGTTAATTCTCAACGAGAACTTCTAAATAAAGTAAATCTGTTTATTAGTTACATTAGAGTTTAAAGCTTAGTTATAAGCTGGTAATGCTGTTTGTGGAGTTATTTAATCAGATCTTAAGAGAATCTTAATGTCTTTTATCTTCAGTTGATTTCATCTAAAGGTCCTTTCACACTAAGCGTGATGCAAAAAAGCGCCAACAAACTGACCTCTCACACTGCATGTAAAATGACTGATCACCTGCTAAATCACGCATGCATTCTAGGTTGCACCAACCAAAAATGCATTTTTCCTCATGTACACTGTTAGACCTTTCCAGGCTTTTTTACAGTACAACACTGTGGCCAGTTATTTACTGTAAACTACAGTATGTTACTGTAACGATACCATGAACTAAATTAAAACTTGTTAACTAATTTAATTTGCAGAAACCGACTGCCTTAAATTGTTCCACTGCCATTTAAATTTATAAACTAATATTTATAATATTTTAATCATGTGAGCATTTCATTGCTGTGAACTTATTCCATTAGAGTCCACAGAAAATATTTTAAACAAAAAGAGA
Source organism: Ctenopharyngodon idella (assembly GCF_019924925.1). Lineage (NCBI taxonomy): Eukaryota > Metazoa > Chordata > Actinopteri > Cypriniformes > Xenocyprididae > Ctenopharyngodon > Ctenopharyngodon idella. Next base: position 43,598,194 of record NC_067220.1, read on the forward strand.
TTATCATTGAATCAGCAACTACACAATCATCATCTCTTAAATAAAGCAACACACAGCATATCATCAACATTTCTTGATCTTCTCCTGAACTTAAGCACAGGCTCTACTCTTCAGCACAATGGTGACCCACAAAACTTAATTTTATGGTAAACTTCTGGCAACAGTGTTGCCAGTAAATAACTGTTTTTTTAATGTACAGTTTGTTACTGTTAAAATACATTTTGTGGGTGTTTAACCCTTTAACCCTTTCAACACCACAGGAACATCCTCTAGTATCCACACTACAAAGAGTAAAAGTAACATTGATACTGTGTTTCAGTGAGATAATTAAGTGAATATGTAAGTGATGGTCGAGCATTAATGATGAACACCTGCTGTTAATAAGCAGAATCACTGAAGAGGAACAACGAGAACAGAAAAAAGAGACAAAGAAGCAGAAACACAAGAACTACAACTGACTTCCAGCCATTACACATTATTACACTTATTACTGACCAGTTTCACTTTATTTCTACAGAAGATCTTATTGAGAATTAACAGAAGTTTAGATGTTGATGTTTAATTGAAAATGTTTGGTTTGATGTCACCATTAAGGAGATCAGTGTTTGCTTTAGTTGAGCTTTTGACCTTTGTTTTAACTAGCCATATTTGTTATAGCAGAAACAAATGTGAAAAAAAGTGATCATTGAGTGCTGATAGTTATGTGTTGATGAAGATACACAACCACCACACGGTCTCTTGATTCACTGAACTCATACTGTTTAATATTTTGTGTTACATTATTAATAAAATAAATTTTTATATTAGTTCTAACAACAGTCAGTTATAGTGAAGGATTTTTTTTTAAACACCATGCACAAAAAAGCTACAGTGTTTAGACACACAGATATCAAATAACAGCACATCAATCTCAACAATGGTGGCAATAAAAAAGACCATTCAGCTGCAATGAATGTTGGGAGTTTTGTACTATGCTGGCATCCAGCATGCATTCTGACCTCAAACTTTTAAATGTCACCATTGTTGAGATTCATATGCTGATTGTTGATGTCTGTGTGTGTCTAAAGAATGCAAGATCTTAAATTATTTTTTGCATCATATGATTTTAATATTCTTTCACTGGTCACCATTATGGAGACCAGTGTCTGCTTTAGTTGGGCTCTTAACTCTTTAATGTTAGCTTTCTTTAGCTGCTGTAACTGAGTGTTTATAAAACACGTTTGTTATGGCAGGAAAAAGCTAACATGAAGTTGATCAGGATTTCTGGGTGTTGTGATGATGCAGTAATCATCTTGGACTTGTCTAATTCACTGATTTCTTTGATTTAATGGCAGTTTTATGTGTATTGACTGCACTACATCTATGATTCAACAGTGTAAGAGCCAACAAAGTTCCAGCTAATTAGAAGAATAGTAGTCATATAGTGCATAAAATATTGTGAGATCCTGCATAACTTGGACAGCAGAGACTGTTTTATTTAACAGATGGCAATTGAGTAGTTGATGATGCAGTGAAGATCTCTTTGCTTAAAATGTTTTTAGTGAACTTTAATGAAATAAGTTCATAGTAACAATATGTTCACATTATTAGCATATCATAAATATTAGTTTGTAAATTTAAATGGCCGTGGGACAATTTGAAGTAGTCAGTTTCTGCAAATGAAATGAGTTAACACGAGTTTTAATTTAGTGCATGGCATCTTTACAGTAACATACTGTAGATTACAGTAAATAACTGTACAATCAACAGTAAATTACTGGCAACAGTGTTGCCAGTATTTTACTGTAAAAAAGCCTGGCAAGGTCTAACAGTGTATCTGATCAGAGGAAATGCATGAAGTGAACAGGTGTAAACAGGCCCTTTGTTGCTGCATGGGCAATGTTGTATTTGTCGAACAGCTGTATTTGATTTATGTAGGTTGTGATGATCTATCTTTTAAATTCTATCTTCAAAAAGTGTTTTTGCACTTACCCTTGTTTCTGTGTGAAATATCTACCCATTTCATGTTTGATGCAGTATGATGAAGACCAGCAGAAGAACACAAATGAGCCCGAGACACACTGTCATCAACACCAAACACCTACTTCCTCCTGACATACAGGACAAAAACACACAGATATTAGTGTATACCCTTCATTAGAAATTAAGTTTCACATCAACCTTAGGTAATCTACCTTTGTATTATAGTGTTTTTATATTCTTTATATAAACATTGCTGTATAGCAAAATATCTAAAGATAAACATATTGAAAAAGGTAATTTAAAAATAAAAAAATCCATGTTAACACATTATATAAAAAAGCAGAAATAATTGTACATTGTTATTAAAAAAAATAAATAAATAAATAAAATAGTGACACGATTAACTACACCATCTGACTCATTAGACTCTGAATGAGCTCAGTGATTCAGGCAACTACACGATGATAACGCCATCATCAATTAACAGCCAACATCACCTGACCTCATTTTCTCATGGCTATCCTTGCCATAACAAATGTGCTTTATAAACACAAAGCTACAGCAGCCAGAGAAAATCTAATATCAAAAAGCAAAGAGCCCAACTAAAGCCATTGCTGATAGAAATCCAGACTGGACAATTTTTCATGCCTATGTCTGGGATTGTCACCATATTTACATATAGTTATGGTGATATGAAATGACTTAAACTGTGATATAGGACATATTGTCCATCTCTCATCAAGTCATTCATTCCCTGTGTAACTTGCAAAGGCATGTCATTGCCCTTGCCAAGTTTTGTACTTACTTTGTACATTTTTTGTATATTTATTTATTATAGGTTTTTTTTTTTTTTTTTTTTTTTTTCAACAGCTTTGGCATTCCATACTGCACATTAATTAAGGGAAATTGCTTATCGAACAAAGATCTGTACAAACAGGATTCTGTGTGGGTGGAGTGCATCCGTGTGGGTGGAGTGCATCTGTGTTGTGTGTGAAGGGGTCTATATAAACCCTGATATTTTTACAATAAAGCTGAAGACTTAAATGAACACTTCTCTGTATGATTGTTTTTCTTCCCTTTGGCCAAAGCTGAACTGAGAGAGATTGACTGATAGATTTTATTCATCGTCCATCGATCACCCTAACAGATAACATTATTGTGTCAAGCAGGACGAGGCTGAAGGCCGTGAGACCGCTTTTACTTTTGTTTCGTTTTTACTTTAGGGCTGCCGCTTTTACTTTCATTTTGTGTTTGTTTATTTTATCATTAAATTTGTTGAACATTCACCGTTCCCGCCTAGTTCTTCCCTGAACAACAAACCTTGCTACGTTTATTATAAGCTAGTCGTCTCAAACTCAATTTCTGGAGGGCCACCACTCTTCACAGTTTTGCTCCAACCCTAATCAAACACACCTGATCCAGCTAATCAAGGTCTTTAGGATTACTAGAAAACTTCCAAAGAGGTGTGAGTTCACAGTAAATTCACTGGTGTTAAATCAATACCGGTCAGTGCTCATATGGGAGCCACCAGCAGGGCATTAAAAGTGACACCAAAGCAGTGTTAGAGTTAGTTAGATACTTCAGTGATTAACTGAGTGATGATTGTTTGATTATTGAAGACACCTGATGATAACGAGCAGAATCACTGAAGAAAAGAGAAACACAAGAACTACAACTGACTTCAGCCACAGCCTTAGATGAAATCAACTGAAAAGACATTAAATCTCTCTTATTACTAACCAGACTGACTTTATTTCTGTCATTCATCTACAGTTCTTTTTGAGAATTAACAGGTTTAGATGATGATGTTTTATTAAAAATGTTTTGTCACCATTATGAATGCTGGGAGTCATGAGTTTTATACTATGGTGACTCCCAGCTGCACTGCAGAATGAAACATGTCAACATAATTGTGGTTCATTTGCTGATTCTCAATGTCTGTTTTCTTAAAAAAAAAAAAAAAAAAAAAAGATATATATATAGTTAATTTGGAAACAAAAAATGTAAGAAACGGTGAAACATTCAGACACACAGACATCAAGAATCAGCATATGTTTTTCATCAAACTTATGCTGATTCTTGATGTCTCTGACCGTGTCTATTTTTTTTTTTTTTTTTTTTTTTCTCCACGATGTGTTTAAAACTTCAAAATGTCTGACCTGTGGCATGAAGATACTGTTTGTGAAAATAACTTAATTATATCCAGTCACTTTAACAGTCATTGACAGGCCTGAATAATCAGTTTCTTTCTTGATGGTGAAAACCATATCACCTGACTAACTTTTTTTTTTTTTTTTTTTTTTAATTGACTCTTGTAAACACTGTTACAAAGACCACAAGCTTAACATAAGAACCAAGAGTATCTGCCCAACTACACGAAACACTGATCACAATAACGGTGACCAAACATTTTCAATAACATAATCTAAACCTGTTAATTCTCAAAAATAACTGTGGACAAATGACAGAAATAAAATAATCTGGTTTGTAATAAGAGAGATCCACAGTCCTAGATTAAATCAACTCAAAATAAAAGAAGACATTAAATCTCTCAAGACAACTCCACAAACAACATTACCAGCTTCACTTATTACACTCTTAGAAAGGATGTGTTAAAACTGACTCAGAATGTGTTAAATTCTTCCACATCAATGAGTGAGTTTAGGGACAACGCTTGTTGTGTTAATTCTGACACATTCATTGAGTCAATGATTTTAACACAGTGAATGTGTCAGAAAGGTTAACTAGAGGTGTAGTCAAGACCAGACCCTCCAAGACCGAGACCGAGACCATTCAAGAGGGAAGTTAATGAGATAATTAAGTCATTAATTAAGCACTAGTGATGAACACCTGCTGTTAACAGACAGAATCATTGAAGGAAAGAGGAAAACAATAACAACAACAACAACAAAATAAAACACCTGTGCTGCTTCTGAACATGAAGATCAAATTTGCAATGGTCTCTTTGTCAAGCCCAGTCAAAAAAAGTCTTACACATCAGTGCTTGTGTTTTGGGACAACACTTGTGTTAATTTTGAAATTCACTGTGTCAAACAAAGACATTCAGAATGTGTCAAAAAGCATTTGTTAAAAAACGACTCAAATTGGCTAAATTCTTACACATCAGTGTGTGAGTTTAGAGACAACACTTGTTGTGTTAATTTTGACACATTCTTTGTGTGATGATTTTAACACAGTAAATGTATCAGGAAGGTGATCTGATGTTAACAAGCAGAATCACCAAAGAAAATCACAATTTTTTAAGTCACCATCGTGGAGATCAGGGTTTGCTTTAGTTGAGCTCTTGACCCGTGACTTTTTAATATCATATTTTGTTTGGGCTGTTCTAATTTTAATTATAACAGCTAGACAAACAAAGAGAAAAACAGTTGCCAGCTTCCTAAGCAACATCAATCCATGTAATAAGACAGCTTTCAGACAACAGTTTGGGTACACATACTTATTAATAAGTATTAATACACACAAGTGTTTTTCATTCTTGTATTTGTCACTCTTGTTTTTGTTTTTTTTTTGGTTTTGTTTTTTCTTTCAGTGTTATAGTGTAGTATTCCTGTTGTGGTCTTAATACTTTAATTTGATGTTTTAATTTTTCTCTCCGCAGTGTTTGCAGGTCATCTGGGAGGGGGTCCTCTGACGGGCTGTCATCCAGCATCAGGCATACCTGACTTGAGGTGCTTGAAAGGACATCCAAAGCAGGGGTAGCATACGGAGAACCTATGTTTAGGCTGGCCAGGTCAGGAGAATCCCCTGCGTCTTCATTATAACTGAAAGATAAATGTTGAATATTGTTGTCATTGTTTTAAGTTACCAAAAATTATTTGGGCCGCACCTTTGTGATAGAATTTCGAGCTTCATTGCCACAGGATCCAAGTATGCGCTGCACCACCTCACAAAGGGCGCTCAGTGGTTTGCCTGGGGGGCCTCCAGTTTGAATATCAGTTATAATACCGACTACAAGTAAATCAGGTAGGGCTAATGGCAAAGGACACAGGCACGCAAATGGGAAAGAAATTAACTATACCTGTGCGCAAAATGTTGGATTTGAAGGCGGCTATTTCAGTGCGGCTTTTGCTGAGAATGTTGCATCATGTCTTCACACAGTCAGATGGTGACCGAGTGCATGAGATCTGTGAAGAGTTTAAATGTCTGGAGATGTCCTCCAATGCCTTTTTCTTGTCAGCGCTGGTTAGTGTTGGGCTGAACTTGCCTTTTATAACATGTTTCCGCTGTTCTACTAATTCAGCAAGCAGTAGCGCTTCTTCCTCTTGCCAATTCAGTTTTCTTTTGGAATCCATGTCATTCTGAAGCTTTTGATAGACGCACCACATCTGCTAATTACATCAATCCACATTGCTGCTGAAAGGCTATAACCTGTCTGAGAGTTGCCACAATGGCGAGTGATAAAAATGTATTCCAGTGCTGGAAATTTAAAAATCATTTCATCCAAAATCTGTATTTGTCCTTAGAACGATCTAAAAGTAAAAAGAGTTGCTAAAGTCTGATTTTGTGGTGTGTGTGCTTTAAAATTTAATTATTATAATCTTAATTCAAGTGATGAAGAATTTTGAAAGTCTGACAGTAATCAGTGTTGAGTACTACTGTAAAGTTAACCCTGTCTAGTTTAAATGTTTGAAAAATGATTAACAGTTAAAAACATTTGTTAAAAATTTAGAAAAGTAATCAAAAAGTAATCAAATGTAATCAGTTGCATTACTTTAATAAAGTTGTAAGGAACCCCGCATCGGCCCAAAAACGGAATCTGACGGCCCGGGCGAAGGTTAACGCGTGTATGCCTTTTCAGCACATCTGTGAAGTTCACTTAATTTCACTCGTTTAATCTGACTCCAATTTTAAATGATTATTACTCTTAGGTTGTGTTCCCAATTGGAAATGAATCATTTGTTCATGTATTAATTTAGATTTTTGATTATTCTGGGTATCTCATATTTTCAATTATTCGTTCATTACGGACCCATATCACTTAGAAAAGTCACTTCGGCCGGTGAGTGCCTTTCACGATCACAAATTCGCCAGTTCTGATCTTAGTCAGAGGGTGCAGAGTTTACTAATGCATTTGAGTCGAACCGCCACATGCTTGTTCATACAAAAACACAGTTTTCTTAGTCACGATACTGCAACTTGCTAAGCCAGTTGATAGATAAAATTCAAAAAGTCCCATGATGTGCTCACATGCTCCTTTCATGGGCCTTTAGTTTGAATCTATCCTGACGCAGATTTGCGGAAATATGGACTCCAATATTCTACTGGTCATAATGATTTCAGAAGAATCCAGAATAAATCAAATATAACATTTTATTTGTCAAGTAAAAATGTATCATGTCAATTTCATAGTTGGACAATTAGAAGCCAATTCAGAAATAATAAATGCATAGCATCAATTGAAATGCACATGCACACAGTGGTGGATTAGTGTTTGAAGACACTTGTCCATCACTGTGTGGGAGTCTCTGGCTACAGAAAATCCCCCCTGACTGCTTTGCACTTTACCTTATATACAGACCAGAACAAAAGGGTTGTAAATATTTATTACACCAACACCTGTTTTGGGGGAGAGGAGTGGGTTTTTCAACACCCAAAAGGAGGACAGAATTCTCCTTAGTTTTCAATCTTTTTCATAATACCAGTGACTGCTGTGAAATTGAGACCATTTTACCAATCGCACTGAGACATTTAAAATGACACCAAACATGAAAGGAATAAACAATAGATACACCAGATACATTATACTTCTTGGAGAACTTTCAGTGACTTGAGTCAGGGGGAAAGGAAGGAGGGTGTGTGTGTGTGTGTGTGTTGGGGGGAGGGCTATTGCATCCTGTAGATGTGTGAGGGCAAGGCGTTGTCCTATGCTCTTTCTTTGAGATCTTCTCTCCAGATGAGTTTTATTACTTTATTGAAGGGTGCTTGATCTCAGTTTTTGTCCTAGCAGGAAAATCAAGCCTTACAAAGTAATTGAAATAGTTACACTACTTACTACATTTTCAATAGGGTAACTTGTAATCTGTAACCTATTACATTTCCAAAATAACCTTCCCAACACTTTTTATCAATATAAATTTTATTCACTAAAATTGCAGCTATAAAAAAGGCCCCTTTCAAAGGCTGTGATGATGCGTTTTCACAGTTATCAACATCACAAATCGAGTTTTTTTTTTTTTTTTTTTTTTTTTTTTTTTAATAATATACATTTATAATGCTATATTTTGTGTTATATTACCTTTCCTGAAAATGAAATAAGTAAATAAATAATAAATAACACTGATGCAAGGGTGTTTCTAATCTAGCTGAGGGAGTGACAGCAAATTTGACATCTTTCTCTCTTCTGACTGCTGTTTTCAGTCTCTCTCTATTTTTTCCCCTCTTTTGTAAAGTCATGGAAACACTACCACAAATTTTGTCTTTTGCTATTGGAGCAAATGGAAATACAAAAATTATATTTAATGTCGTCTCATTCACCGCTAGAAGTTTTCCCAACTATGACGACTTCTGCTTCTTAGAACCCAAGAAATGTGAAAGAGTCCATAGCCTGCTGAGACGACTAACTTCTGATAAACCTGCTCTCTGCTGCGCCCTGCTGGACTGAAGGAAATCTCTCCACAGTGCAGCAAAGCAGACACAAGAATGAAACATGAAATAAAAATATGGATTTACAATATTAATAATGTAAAAGTAACCATTTAATTTAAAGGGAACAAATTGAACTGAAAAGCAGTTTCACAGTAATCCAGTATCAGAATAACAGTGTGAATCAGGGAAGCTTTAGACTTCTGTCATTTACTGTGATTGTTTACTAAGAAAAATATGAGGAAACAGAATGTTGTCATTTATTATTCGCAGTTAGAAAAAAATACTTTTCTTTTAACAAATTACATCTTAATAGCTACTCTTTGTTTTGAAAATTATATGAAAAGATTAAAAAATGAAGTCCTAAAGTTAGTTATTTTATTAAATGAACTACTAATGAACTAATGAAGCTGGAAGATATGAGTCAAAGCTATCATGAAGATGAAGGAACAGATGTTAATTTTCACAAACCCATTTTCTTATCACTGAGCATGGGATGTCATTCCAGTTGTTCAGGGCGGGTTTTGCAGGATTTAGTTCAATACAGTCCTCATTTCCACCTGCGTCATTTGGCTCATTTCTTTCCCAAAACCTGGATAACAATCGGATTCAGTTCCTGAAGAGCTCTAAAAGCATTTACTCACTTATGCTATAAAACCAAATGCAAAAAGTATGCAGTAGTTTTCTGTGAGTGTTTTGTCACTTACCCTTGTTTCATTGTTGAAATATCCACCCATTTCATTCTGCCCTCATTCTCAATGTCAGACAAACCAATCCACACTCTCTCCTTGACAAATGAAGATATGCACCTCTGTGTGTGAATAAAACAATTAAAGAGTGAGGATTATCATAACATTTAAGATCTTTATGGTATTATTTGATGGACAGAAAACAGACAATTACCAGCATTAAAAATGAATATTCAAAAGTAAGAGTAAAGCATTTATTTTCCCAGCAGTTTTGAAACACTTTGGTGTGACTGTTTCTTTTAATTACTGTTTGGGTGTTTGTATGTCTGAATTGCTGTAAACTAGATCTATTTGAAACTGAACTCACCTGCTTCTGTTCATTGTTGATAATGACCAGATCAGCTCCTCGATCCCTGCAGTACTTCCTGCTGTCAGACCAGCTCTTCAACTCATTGGATGTGAAAAACCTGCCATTTCCTTTCAATAAACATAAACAATTGTATTTATTAACTGTGTTGTAAAATGCAAATATACATAAATTCATTTGCTCTGACCTTTGCTTTCTAACTCCAGTATCTTCTGATTGAAAGAGTCAACGCTTTTCTGTAACTTGCTTTTTTCAGCAGTGAGATCTTTGATTCTGGTCTCCAGCTCCAGTTTCAAAGAGCTGAAGTTGCTCTTCAGTTGGTCTTTTTCAGTCATTAGATCAGTGTAATTGTCTTGTAATCTGTTGATAGTCTGATTGAGCAGGTCTCTCTCTGCTTTGTTGAAGATGTGCTGCAGTATGATGAAGACCAGCAGAAGAGCACAAATGAGCCCGAGACACACTGTCATCAACACCAAACATCTGCTTCCTCCAGACAAACAGGACAAAAACACACAGATATCAGTGTATACCCTTCATATTATTAGAAATTAGGTTTCAAATCAACCTTTTTGAGTAATCTACCTTTGTCTTTAGATCAGTCCAAACCTGCTTTTGGAGGGCCACTATCCTGAAAAGTTTTGCTCCAACCCTAATTAAACACACATGAACCAGCTAATCAAGGCCTTCAGACTCACTATGCAAAAACCCCAGTGTTACATTAGGCTCGTTTGAGATGAGCAAAATCTGCACAGAATCGATCACCGGTGATCACCGCAAGATGCATGCTGGTTAGAAATGTGTCTGAGGGTGGGCCGCCTTGCTCTGATGTCATGCCAACGTGTGTCAAAAAAGTCTCGCGATGGCCAGGCGGCTTCATCGGATTCTGCAGTCGGGCGCGGTTGCTCTCCACCGACTGCGCTAACCAAAAGCACGAGGGGAAACGACTTTGCTGACAACACAGCTTAATGCTCATTGGTTTAAACAATCGTGATGTATTGATCTCTTTTAAAATGTTTGATTTTAAAACTCTAATATCATGATTTTATGTGTATAAATTATGTGTGAATATTCCCAAACTCTCTGACAGTGCGATCTCTGTGTGGGTTAAGTGATTGTTGTCATATTTATAAAAATATATAAAAACATGTCTGTAATTAAAATAAAAATGACTGATACACACGCCTTTCGAATGGAAATAAATAACAAGTACTTTGGGTGTATTGTTCATTATGTTTATTTTCATATAAAAGCAACAGAACTTAAATGACATCCAGTTTATCAGCAACACAGCGCACGAGTGTGAATCCCGCGATATACGCCTTTGATCTCGTATGTGTCTGATCCACTACAAGAACAGAAAACTGTCCGTCTTGCCTGTGTTTTTCCACTCCTCCCCTCACTGCAGCCGCCTACTCTTGGCTGAATTTCAAGGTGAATCTCAAACAAGCCTATTAACTCTCCTCTCCCAGATAGCAACATTGAGTCGGCCCAGATCTGGCCCACATGCTGCATTTAATCACGGCCTTTGTGTGGCCCACTCCTGTTTGCCAAATCTGAGCCACAAGCAGGCCATAGCAATGCCACATGTCAGCCAAGAGCAAAGAAATAAACCAGAACTGGACCTTCACTTATTACTAACCAGATTGACTTTATTTATGTCAGACGTCTACAGAAGTTCTTATTGAGAATTAACAGAGGTTTAACTCTGTTTCGTTTGAAGTCACCATAGCGGTGGATCTCATACAGTAATGCAGGGTTTGTGACTTAAATATATTAATGATACAACAAAATTGTTAGATTCAAATGACATCATCAGGTTATTTCATGATGATTTTAAAACCATCATCTCCTGATCTTAATTAATTTTAGCTTTCTTGGCTACTGCAAATGTGTTTGACGAACACACTGTCACAGCACGCAAAAAAAGACAAAAGATATAATAAGAGTTAAGAATCCAACTAATGGAAACACTAATCACCATTATGGTGACTTCAAATGAAAAACAGAGTTAAACCTCTGTTAATTCTCAATAAGAACCTCTGTAGATGTCTGACAGAAATAAAGCCAATCTGGTTAGTAATAAGTGAAGAATAACGAACGTGGCGCCAGTTCCGTTTTTTCCGTAAGTTGAATAGGGAAGGCGTAGGACATCTAGCGTAAGCTTTTTGAAGAATACGGAATCCCGTTCTGGTGGAAGCACTTGTGATGCGATCATTTGTGCCTATAAAGCATATACATTTTGATTTTTTTTAGAAAATGACCGATCGTTTCACTAGAGAAGACCCTTATTCCTCGTCTGGTATCGTTTAAAGCCCTTTGAAGCTGCACTGAAACTGTAATTTTGACCTTCAACCGTTTGGAGGCCATTGAAGTCCACTATAAGGTGAATAATCCTGGAATGTTTTCATCAAAAACCTTAATTTCTTTTGGACTGAAGAAAGAAGGACATGGACATCTTGGATGACATGGGGGTGAGTAAATTATCAGGAAATTTTTATTTGAAAGTGAACTATTCCTTTAAGATCTGCTGATCCTATGTCCTGACATAACATTGCATGAGGTGAACTACATTATATTGGGCATTCAGTGTGAACATGATTGATAAAAACAGACGCTGTAAGCAGTACATAAAGTATTGAACGAAAATGTCACTGAAGCATCTGTGTATTAGTCAAATATTGCATTTATTTCACTTCTGCTGTGATAAAGTATGCAAATACAGCGCAAGCGTCACTACTGGAAGCAGAAAGTGTACAACTTCACGTCTCCGTTTTCAGCTCCACCCCGAATGCACGCGGCTACTCTAGCCGATCGGTTGCATCCAGCCACAGCCAATGTCGAACACTGAGATGAGCACTGAGATGTCATTTGAGATGAGCAAAATCGGCGCAGAATCGTTCACCAGTGATCACCGCGAGATGCATGCCGATTAGAAACATGTCCGAGTGTGGTCCGACTTGCTCTGATGTAATGCTGACGTATGCCTATAAACTCTCGCAATAGTGAGACGGCCTCATCTGATTCTGCAGTCAGGCGCAGTTGCTCTCCACAAACTGCACTCATCAAAAGCATGATGGGAAACAGTTCTCATTTCCTTAAAACATCAATGACACCTGTAACAACACCATCTGCTACACCATTTCTACTTTAAAGTAATTTTCTACTTTAAAGTAATTTTCTGCTTACTGCGCTTTTGATCTTTTCCTTCATCCCGGCTGTGATTCAGTGTTTGAGGTCCAGTTGTGGTCTTAATATCTCTGGGTTCATCATTTTCATAAAAGTCCTCTAAATCCATTATTCACTGTGTCAGACAGTATGTCTTCAAAGATTAGTTGTGGTCCTCAGAATAAGTAGTGTTTTATTATTATTATTTTCTTGTAATAGTGCTAACCCTAAACAGGAAGTGGTTTCATTTCCAGTAAACAATTTGAACTCACAGTGATCTCACCATGTGGTCACAATGTGAGCAAAGGAACTTTGTGGAACAATGTGAGTTCAAATTGTTGACTGGAAATTGTCAAACAATCTTAAAGGACTCCAGAAAGAAAATTGTACAGGATTCTAATGAGAATCTATCATATTTTGGAACCATTCCTATAAGATTCCTATAGGACTTGTCTTATAGACATAAATATCATAATTTCTGGAAAGGTGTACAAAGGATTTGGTTCTTATTCTGTTCATTTTCTTTGCAGCATCTTGTTTACTGAGACAATGTTCACTGTTAAAAAAAAAAAAAAAATGTTAAAAAAAAAGGGTGAAATTCATGGCATTAAAGATCATTAAAAAAAAAAAAAAAAAAAAAAAAAAAAAGATAAATGACTGGCATAAGTAGCTACCAAACAACAACTGTAAAATTAAAGTAAAATATCCTAATTTCTAAAAAAAAGTTTAAAGTAAAATTTTCCTAATTTCAAAACACGCTTGTTAGAGCAAAAATTGCAAGAGAAATTCTGATCAGATGAATTTGGTTATTTAATGATGGTGGTTCAATCAGCGTGGAATGTCCTGATTCACTGATCCTCTCCAGAGTCCAAACTCTGAGTGAGTTAACTGTTAGTTTTGCATGATTTGTCTTTTTTATGACAGTCAAATGTTCAGATTTTAAAATCCATTATACAGACAGAGTTTTGAGCAGTGTCTTTTAGACTCACACAGACATTAAGAATGCCATTGAGATAAAGTGTCCCAATCAACCTGAATTCACCCTACTAATAGCTCTTCTGCTTGTCTGTATACTTTATTAATAAGGTGTGAATTAATACATTAATACAGATTGTCTTTCATTCTTAATAATTTGAGTAATGGAGCAAGAATTGCTTTATAAACTTTAATGTTAAATCAGTCATTCATGTTAATGTATGCACCATTATTGATACAGTTAATGAAAGTTACCACATGTGCACCGCAACAAATTACATATATACACATAGGTTTGTTGAAGGACATACACTTGTTAATGCTGATAGTGAGGAATAATGTACCTCAAACTGAGTAGCATATCACTGAGAAACTCATGCTCAAGTCATTCTTGAGATAGAGGTTTGGGTTGAATAACTATTTCTTCTAATGTTTCATCATTGGACTCACGCTCAGATTGATATGGTAAAATCAATGCCATCGTTACTGTCTTTACAGTGTGTACAATCACTGAGCTTTAGGAAGCATATGGAGCTGAATCAGTTATGGTAATGGGCATTTGTTTCCAACTTGCGCTGTACGTGGTAGAAAAAAAAAAAAGTTCTCAAAAAGAACTGTAGATGAATAGACAGAAATAAAGTCAGTCTGGTTTGTAATGAGAGATTTAATGTCTTTTCAGTTGATTTAATCTAAAGCCTGGGATACACTGCACGATTTGTGGTATACATCTTTTTTAATACAATCATGGTATTAATTTTGTATTTTTTTCACTAAAATTGGTGACATAAAAAATGGACCCTTTGGATGCTTGTTTATAGTTATCAACATCGCAAATCTAGTCAAGTTTTTAATATTTCCATTTAAAAAAAATAATAATAATACACATTTATGATGCTATATTTTGTGTTATATTACCTTGGCAGTAAATGACAAAAAAAACTAAACGCTGATGCAAGGGTGTTTCTAATACAGCTGAGGGAGTGACTGCAAATTTGACATCTTTCTCTCTTCTGACTGCTGTTTTCAGTCTCTCTATATTTGGTGTCTCTCTTTTGTAAAGTCATGGAAACGATTTTTGTCTATTGGAGCAAATGGAAATACAAAAATTATATTTCCTGTCGTCTCATTCACCGCTAGAAGTTTTCCTAACTATGATGACTACTGCTTCTAAGAAACCCTAGAAATGTGAAAAGGGTCACTGCTGAGCTCACTGAGACGACTAACCTCTGATAAACCTGCTCTCTGCTGCGCCCTGCTGGACTGAAGGAAATCTCTCCACAGTGCAGCAAAGCAGACACAAGAATGAAATATGAAATAAAAACAATAATGCTGTGGGTTTACAATGCTAATAATGTAAAACTAAAAGTGACCATTTAATTTAAAGGGAACCAATTCAACTGAAAACAGTTTCACAGTCGTTCAGTTTCAGAATAACAGTGTGAATCAGGGAAACTAGACTTCTGTCATTTACTGTGATTGTCTAGTATTTCAGAAAAATATGAGAAACAGAATCTTGTCTTCTAAAAATACATCTTAATAGCTACTCTTTGTTTTCCTATGTGAGGTCATGCGATGATCACAGTAACATCACACCATTCTCATACTGTGACATTCACCGTGTGAGTAATATGTGAGCTCATTGTGAATTCAAAATGTTGAGCAGGTTGAGAGGAGGCGGTTCAAATATCGGTCACCAGGGGGATATTCTACTTCCTGTTTCTCAACACTATCACAGTGATGTCACAGTGGTGTCACGTGGTGAGCTCACAGTATGAGTGCACACCCAGCTAACAGATTTTTGTTATAAGAACGTTCTCCAAACATACACCTGACTTTCAGCCACAGGCTTAGATCAAATCAACTGAAATAAAAGAAGACATTAAATCCCTCAAGAGCAGAGGAGGATTAAACAACTCCACAAACAGCATTACCAGCTTCACTTATTACAGACCAGATTGGCTTTATTTCTGTCACACGTCTATAGAAGCTCTTATTGAGAATTAACAGAGGTTTAGATGTTGATGTTTTATTGTTTTGTTTGACGTTACCATCATGGTGATCAGTGTTTGCTTTAGTTGGGCTCTTGACTTTTTAACGTTAAATTTTCTGTGGCTGCTGTAACTGTGTTTGTAAAACACATTTGTTATGACAAGGAAAGCCAGAAGAGAATGCATCAGGTGATGTTGGTTTGTTATTGATGATAACAACAGAATCATCTACATGATTCAGTATGCAGTCTTTGTGAGGTGTAGTTAATTGTGTATATTTAAAGTAGTTATACAATTTCAGATGCAACAGTATCATAATCATTTATGAAATAATTTAAAAGCATGATAAGACACACAGTTTGAACTATTGTCACTTAGACACAAAGAGACATCAAGAATCAGCGTATGAATATCAACAATGGTGACAATCAAAAGCTTCATGCTGCAGTGCATGCTGGGTACCTAGTCTTTGTCCAGTGAGTGCACATTGTGACCATAGTATGAAGCTGGAAGATATGAGTCAAAACTATCATGAAGATGAAGGAACAGAATTAATTCTCACAAACACATTTTCTCATCGCTAAGCATGGGATGTCATTCCAGTTGCTCAGGACGGGTTTTGCAGGATTCAGTTCAATACAGTTCTCATTTCCACCTGCGTCATTCGGCTCATTTTTTTCCCAAAACCTGAATAACATACAATCAGATTCAGTTCCTGAAGAGCTCTAAAAGTAATTACTCACTAGAACAGAGTATGTGGTTTTCTGTGAGTGTTTTGTCACTTACCCTTGTTTCAGTGGTGAATTATCCACCCATGTCATGTTGCCCTCGTTCTCAACGTCAGACAAACCAATCCACACAAACTCTTTGACTAAAGAAGATATGAACCTCAGTGTGTAAATATAAAAAGAGTGAGAAATATAATTTGCAGTCTTCATCTGGTATTAGTTGACTGTCAGAAGACAAGAACAGTTATATGAAAGATGTTTGTTATACTCTTTGCATTTATTTTCCAAGCAGTGTTAAAACATGAAACTTTGGTGTGATGGTTTCTTTTAATTACTGTTTGGCTGTTTGTAAGTTGTGATTTCATTATGTTCATTCACAACAGAATTGACTTGAAGTGTTTCTATTTGCCACTGAACGCTAAAATTAGTCTCTCTGTTTATCCCGAGGTTTACCGTAGTCAGCCGGATCCGGGCCGTATCCAGGTGAGATTGAGAACCCAGGTGAGATTGACACGACCACAACGCAGCCCTGAAGTGTCAGCAGAGATTGAGTCAACTAGATCATCCACTGTGAAGGCCTCATCGACACAACAGTCAAGTGGCACAGTTCATCAACAAACCGTCCATACCGGTGTGATGAATATGATCCTCAACTGGATGGAACTGGAATAAATACTTTGACTGTTGCGATCCCAATCGGACTTATGATAGCTGCCTGAATCATAATAAAGCACTGTTCGCTGTTGGCCAGAGGAGAACTGGCCCCCCGACTGAGCCTGGTTTCTCCATTTTAACACCTGTTTGCCACCTGATGTCACCTGTTGGAGTTTGGGTTCCTTGACGTTGTCGCCTTTTGGCTTGCTTAGTTAGGGACACTTGACATTTGATATTCAACAATGCGAACTGAACTGAGCTGGATGATGACATCACTGTTTACTCCAGTGCTGATATAGATAAATTAACTAAATTTATAACTATTGATTCTTACAACCGAATTAATCAATACTGAATTTACTTAAGATGGACAATGACACCATTTTCTTTAAGAGCTGCTGTGCAGCCAAAATTATACACCAGTTATCACTGTAAAGCTGCTTTGAAACAATCTGCATAGTAAAAAGCGTTATATAAATAAAGGTGACTTGACTTGAGTTGACTGAACTCACCTGCTTCTCTTCAGTGTTGATAATGACCAGATCAGCTCCTTGATCCCTGCAGTACTGCCTGCTGTCAGACCAGCTCTTCAGCCTCACTGGATATGGAAAACCTGCCTTTGCCTTTTCAATAAACATGAACAATTATATTGTGTGGTAAAGTGCAAATATACATATAAATCCATTTGTACTGACCTTGGTCATATAACTTCCTTAGTTCAGTCACTAACTCCAGTTTCTTCTGACTCAGAGAGTTGAAGTTGTTCTTCAGTTGGTCTTTTTCAGTCATTAGATCAGTATAATTGTGCTGTAATCTGTTGATGGTCTGATTGAACTCTTCAACTGTGTTCTTGTTACTCTTGAACAGAGATTCTCTCTCTGCTGTGATGGAGATGTGCTGCAGTATGATGAAGACCAGCAGAAGAACACAAATGAGCCCGAGACACACGGTCAACATCACCAAACACCTACTTCCTCCTGACAAACAGAGAGAAAACACACAAATATCAATTAAAAAAATTCACTGCATATTTTTTAGAAATAAAGGCTCAAATCCACCTTTATCTTTAGATAATACACAGGCCTTTTTAACAAAATTAATAACGATAGTGGAATTTCTAAAATTAATCTAAATTTCTAAAATCTAAAAATAATTCCATGTTAAAACATATAAAAAGCAGAAACATGGACACAATATTCTTTGAAAAAAGATTGAAATTATGAGTAATATTTTTCATTTCTGCTTCAAATGAAACTTTCTACTTACTGCACTTTTGATCTTTTCCTTCATCCTGGCTGTGATTCTGTGTTCGAGGTTTAGTTGTGTCCTCAATATCATCGTTTTCAGCATTTTCATAAATGTCCTCTAAATCCATTATTCGGTCTTATGCCTGATATCAAGTGTTGACAGATGATCTGTGGTTGAATGATGGGCAAGGTTTCTTTTAAATAGTGCTAACCTTAAACAGGAAGTGTCTTTATTAGTTTAGACAAAGAGCAAAATACTTTCATTCCCACATTGAAACTCTGAAACTCTCTGCATATAGGCTCAAACACTTTTAAACAGGTGTAACTTGGTCTTTATTGATGGAAATTAACTGGAAGGGAACAAATAACATTTTTAAGCTGCGACAGAGAGGATGATGGTACAGTAGGAAAAACAGAAATGTCGATATTTATAGATATAAACACAAGTTGGTGACAACAGGATATTAACATATGCATTTACTCAGTCAGTGTAAGTGTTCTGCCATTTATTCACTAAGATGGTATGAATAAATATAATAGCTTCACCATATGAGAAACTGGATATTGTGCGTTTATGATAGAATAATGTAATTTCTTATATGATGGCTATTTTACATTTCTCTTCTTACAAATTTCATTTGAACATCCACATTTTGTACATTACATACAATTATAAAACAAAATTGATATCATGATGGTGATTTATATACAGTGAAATCAGCTGACAGTGACATGACAGAAACCTCAATCAGGAATGATGTGATTACAACAAAAATGATTCTATAACCCAGATAGCAACTTTGTGTCGGCCCAGATCCGGCCCGCATCTGGCACATGTGGCATGATGATCTGGCCCACATGCTGCAATGAATTACGGTCCTTGTGTGGGCCGCTTCTGTTTGAACATTAAGAGTTGGAGTCTCACAAATCCCTTTTTTCATGTTTGAGCATGGCGGATCGTTCCAGTTGTTCAGGACGGGATTTTCAGGCATCAGTTCAATACAGTCCTCATTTCCACTTTGGTCATTTGGTTCACCTCTGAGCCAAAACCTGAATAATATGCATTAAATTTTCAATTATTAGGATCCCATATTTAAATAACAGCCTCGAAGTTTTATTCAGCAACTAAGCAATAAGAATAATTTACATTTATTAAATTGGCAGAAACTAACAAATGAGAAACATCACAAGCAATATTATGCAAGAGCCAGCAGTACTCACATTACCACAAGAGCAAGTTTCAAGAGTACGCTAAAAGGTACAGAAGTGAGCAGAAGTGAAAGTGCAGAAAAGTGTTATATTTATAGAAGGTGCATTTGTATTTGCAGTTCAAGTTAAGTGGCTGCAGAACAGGTGTGTCTTCAGCTGTGGTGGCCTCACTTTAAAAGAGAGAAAGAGAGAAGCAAAACTCAAAAACAAAGCACAAATAAAATGTTTCAGCATGTACCCTTGATTTATCATTGAATTATCGACCAGTTCTCAATGTCAGGCAAACCAATCCACACTCTATCCTTTATACTTCATTAACTTTAGTGAAGTTACGAACCTCTGTGTGTGAATAAAAACAGAAATAAGTGTGATTGCCCATTTCTTAAACACACAATCAGAAGCAGTGCCTCCTATGATACAATGATGAGAAATGGAAGAAAATGAGAAAATAAAAGTGTGGTGTGACTGTGATGGGGAACAGCGAAATACAAGTAAATAATCACACTGTTAAGTTTATTGTCGTTGCTATTATTCTTCGAAGTTGTAAATAAAACAAAAATTATTGGAGTATGTTTTCAAGAAGATACTATTTCATTTCTTTTACTTCGAAATTTCATTTTTAATTCAGTGTGTTACATGCCATTTTTTTGTAATTGTTTGTAAAATGTTTTAGCAATTTCTAACTTTTTTTTTTTTTTTTTTCATTGTAAAGGGGCACATTTATTGTGATTTGCTGATTTCATTTGGTTAAAACCCTGTTCAGTGTTCAGTCTGAGTGAGTGAATCAGTAAAATCAACTGGTCTAAATATCTCACTCAGTCAGACATCACCCCTTTTATTCAAGTGTATTCAAATATGTTCATTCACAAGAGAATTGCCGTAAACTAGATCTATTTCCCAATGAACTCACCTGCTTCTCTTCAGTGTTTATTATGACTAGATCAACTCCTCAATCCCTGCACTACTACCTGCTGTCAGACCAGCTCACTGGATATGAACAATTTCCTTTCAATAAATACATTTCCTTTCGATAAATACAGTACGAACAATTTTATTTATTATTTGAGTTATAACGTGCAACTATAAATATAAATCTGTTTGAAGAAACCAGATAACTTCCTTATACCAGATAGCAACATTGTGTCGGCCCAGATCCGGCCCACATCTGGCACATGTGGCATGATGATCTGGCCCACATGCTGCAATGAATTACGGTCCTTGTGTGGGCCGCTTCTGTTTGCCAGATCTGAGCCACAAGCAGGCCACAGCAATGGCACATGTCAGCCAAGAGCAAAGAAATAAACCTAAACTGGACCTTATCTGAGCCACAAAATCTGTGTATATTAACTATGGAGTCATCTCAGCCTTAATAAGCCTGTTTAAAAGCAGAATCACTGAAGGAAAGGAGAGAACAGAGAAAGAGACGAGCAGAAACACAAGAACTACAACTGACTTCAGCCACAGCCTTAGATGAAATCAACTAAAGATGAAAGACATTAAATCTCTCAAGATCTCAACAGAGGATGATTAAACAACTCCACAAACAGCATTACCAGCTTCACTTATTACTAACCAGATTGACTTTATTTATGTTAGACATCTACAAAAGTTGTTATTGAGAATTAACAGGGGTTTAACTCTAATGTTTCATTTGAAGTCATCATAATGGTAATTAGTTGTTCCATTAGTTGGGCTCTTAACTCTTATTATGTATTTGTCTTTTCTGGCTGCTGTGACAGTGTGTTTGTTAAACACATTTGCAATAGCAAAGAAAGCTAAAACAAAATTATGTCAAATGGTGATGGAAGCTTCCACACTACACAGCCCGCCAGGGCTTCCACACTACACGGCCCATCTGGGCCTTTACATTTCACAGCCCGTCAGGGCATTCAAACTACATATCAGGGCCATCAGGTAAGACTGACTATTATCTTTTTATGCAATCCGGCCTATCGTGGCCCTCTACATAATTGGCCTATTATGGCCTTTCATTGTTTTATTCACATAATTGGCATATCATGGCCTTTCACATAGCACGGCCTATCGTGGCCCTTCACATAGCACGGCCTATCGTGGCCCTTCACATAGCACGGCCTATCGGGGCCATCAGGTAAGACTGACTATTATCATTTTACGTAACCCAGTCTATCGTGGCCCTTCACATAATTGGCCTATCATGGCCTTTCATCGTTCCATTCATATAATTGGCATATTGTGCCCCTTAGCATAGCACGACCTATCAGGGCCCTTCACATAGCATGGCCTATCGTGGCCCTTTGTATAAAGCGGCCTTTCATGTAACATGACCTGTGTGGTCTCTCTGTGTTAACTGGCTTAGCATAGCCTGTCATGCTCTTAGCTTTTACAGTCATTTATCACACAGCCTATCGGGGCCATCAGGTAAGACTGATTATTGTTGTTTATGTAAACCGGCTTATTGTGGGCTTTCAAGTTACATGACCTACATGGTCTTTCTGTGTTAATCGGCCTAATGTGGCTTCTCATGCCCATAGCTTACACAGTTATTTGTTCATAAATATTTACTGTTTATTCCTTCATTTGTCACAAAATGTAATACTAATTTTTATTGTTCTTTTAGGAATTCCACTTCAGAAAAGCCTCAACTGGTGGGTATCAATTTGAATTTCTTTTTGGGGGTAGGCTCCGCCCCTGCCTTAATCTTCAGGCAGGATCAGCCGAATCTGAATACCCAAGATTTGGACTAAGGACGGGGCCTATGCCAAATAACTTTTCTATACAACTAAACATGAAACATTGTAGCTCACTATCATCTGTTAATACCTTATTGTAATTGAAACTACAGTTTGTCGAAAAGGCAACAAATACATTTCTGTCACGACAACTCTCGGGAGATTGGTATTTTTTGGGTATGAGATTGGCATGGTAATGGATGTGACAATGTTAATGTATTTGGTCTTGGCGGAATAGATCTGCTACGCTGCTGCTGCAGAGCAAGTACCAAGACTTGCTACTGCCAATACATTCACAGACATTGCTGTGAGCATGTAAGACATGCTGCTGCTGCACATGTAACATACATGAATTAACCCCCGTAGCAGATCTACACAGGTGGGGCTGGGGAAGGATGAGGGTTCTAAAAGTGCGCTGCAGACTGCTAACAGCAAACAAAGCCAAGTATTTGAATGTTTGAGCAGCAAGCTCATTGGCCGCTGATACAACAGCAAGCAATCAGCTTTGCTGTGTAGATAATAATGTGAACGCTACCAAATTAGTTAAAGACCTATCAGCCTGCACGTCTAGATTTTCATGGCAGAACTAGGTAATGTTGTAACACAAGTGGATTATATTGTAAGAAGATTGAAAGAAAATATGTAATGTAAAACGTTCTTTAACACTCAGGGGTCAGCTGGTCGCGCCAGCCATACCACCTTGCTTTTTTCAGTATGAAAGAGACTCAAAATACTCCGTCAATTTTACACATACAATTAAGAGTTATACACCATTTTAATCTGTGAAATATCTTCTTTTATTTGTGTACACTCAGAGTAAAAACAAAATGGTGTGCTTTTTGCAAAATAAAGAAAACTAACATGATGCGTGATCTTTCGTCTCCCTCTGAACAAAGTCCAATCTGATAGTTCTCAGAAAATGAACTGTAACTTAGTGAATACTAATGACACAAAAATGAGACTTATGTCTAAAGAAACGTTGAAATGTCAGGTTTTAAATCGTGTAAGTCAAATCAAAAACAAAAATTTTCTGTTTATGTAATCTGAATGAAAAGAGACACATGTCAGACGTCCGTGAGTCAGCTCATTATCCGCTAATTCGGCCACACCCACGGAGAGAGAGCTATTCAGACGCAAATTCTGAGGCAATACATGTATACATCGTCGCAATTGTGTATTTATTATCTTCAAAAGTGTTTATTTGCATGTTATAGCCATGGTTAGCGATCTCTGGAAGCCTCTGTTAGTTCCTGGAATGTCACATGGTATGCCTGTTCTTCACTGAGTCATTTGTGGAATAAATGTGCACAGAGCGCTCTCCGACTGCAAGTATGAATTGAAAACACAGTATCCAGCGCTCATAGTGATGACAATAAATATATTGAATAAATATTACTCCTCTGTATAGAAAATTGACATAAACATATGAGAATTCATCAATATTTCTCCAAATGTGCATGATTTTAAGCTAAAAGCCTTGATGGATATTGTCTTGTCAAAGGTAACGACTAGGTAACGTTTTTCATATTGATAACTCCTGACGCATAGGCTATTAACAAATTACGGTCACTTTAAGAGTAAAACAGAGGTCAAAATGTGAAGCTTGAGTCTTAGATCTTTTAAATGATGTATAGTTTGTCATCTGCACATTAACAAAGTATATTAAAATAGAAAACCATTATTTGGTTAGAGACTTGAGACTTCTTTTAAGAACATTATAATAGGAATGTGTCCATTCTTTTGACTGGTACTGTAATTTAAACTATAATAGGCCTATACAACATTTTCTTCACATGTGCAATAATACGTGCATGCATGAGATCACAAAAATCATGTTTTTTTTTGTTTGTTTTTTTTTTTTTTTTTTCAAGAGTGGACATTAATACTGTTATCAGCATGATCACAGAGGGTTTTTTCACATAGCCCACCTGACTGAAAGGGCTTATTATGCGGGTCATTATGCAGGTCATTATGCAGATCTTTGTCTTCTCAGGTGTGAATCACAGCATTATTCATGAAGATTCACGCCTGCACACATACTGTGTTTCTTGACAAAAAGTGTCTTACAAAATTTATATCAATATATTGTTTTATATGAACAAGTAGGCAGGATAATTTTTACATCATTTTGAAGCAAAAACTCTAGTCTACAACCTCCAATACCCAGAAGTCTTGTGAACACATATATAAAATATTAGTTTTGTGGCCTTATTTCAGTGACTTAAGTTTTTTGTTTTTTCAATAACCACGCATAAATGTTATTCCTTCAAAAATACAAACATGTACATACATGTTGCTCACATATTATGGTAGCCTAGTTTGTGCTGAATACAGTGTAATGACACCATTTCCATTAATACGTTTATGAACAACTGAAAAAAGCACAAATGTCAGGGCATGTCAAAACTTCTCCATGGCCCCAAAAATCCTCAGACCTCAGAGGGTTAACATGCATTTCCTCTGATTCCTCTTCAGAGGTCAGTACACTCTGGGCTAGAGGACGTGGGTCAAGTTTCAGCCCAGCTTGGAGCAGAGCAAGATAAGTGCTGAACTCAAAAAAAAAAGAATGGCACGTTGAGTCTCCAGCAGGATCTGCGATTTGGCTGCGGCTAATCAATCAAAACGGCCCTAGTGTCAGACTACCGGTTTCTTTAAATGTATGTTAAACATTAGTTAATTTTGACTGTTGCTCAGTTTTTTTTATCAGTTATCCTGTTACTCAGTGAATAAATGATATAAACCAGCATGATTCATGCTGGGTACACACTAAAAGATTTTTGAAAACTTATAAGATTTTCAAAATGTGAGAGACCACAAACATGAGGACAAAAAAAATCCTAGATGTAACCGTTTTGCTCCTATAGTGTGTGGTGTGGCGTGATGTGACAAAAAACAGCACACCTCACACGGACAGATTTTCAACCAGATTCTCGACTGTGAACATGGGAAATCTCGCAAAATACTTAGTTTGTTTGTAGTAATTTTGTGACAAATCTGTGAATGCAAGAATTATTACTATTCACCAATATTTAAAGAAAGTTACACATTGAGCTGTGCTGTTTGTCACTTTGCAAGAAAAAAACTGTCTTAAAATCAATTTAACTTTGTACCGCGCCATGACTACGTTTGTTATGCTTCCGTCTTCTGTCAGCTCACTTTCTGATTGGATATAGTTTCGTTTCACATCATAATCTCCAGAGCGTGCGTGCGTTTGTCTTCGAGGTTCCAATTTTCCAATAATTCAAGATCAGCAAGATGTCAAAGTAAAATGAAATGAAGTAAGTTTCTTTAGAGGGAAATGTGAATTTGTGTTTAACACAGCACATCAGACTGAAGTTCATTACCTCATAGTGACACTGAGCACAAATAATACTCAAAAGAAAGTTCAGAATGGACCTTGTGCCGCAAAAAGATCATTTTTAATGCATCTTTTTGTAGTTTTTAAAATAAAAGAGTGTTTAATATAAAAGATTAATAATTTTTAGTTAGTTCTGTTTGTAGTAATTTTGTGAAAAATCTGTGAAGGCAAGAATTATTATACTATTCACCAGTATTTAAAGAAAGTTACACATTGAGCTGTGCTGTTTGTCACTTTGCAAGAAAAAACTGTCTTAAAATCAATTTAACTTTGTGCCGCGCCATGACTACGTTTGTTATGCTTCCGTCTTCTGTCAGCTCACTTTCTGATTGGATATAGTTTCGTTTCACATCATAATCTCCAGAGCGTGCATGCGTTTGTCTTCGAGGTTCCCCCACACATCAGGATTTCTGATCGTAAATATTCAACATGTTGAATATTTAAAATTCGCAATCGGGGTGGCTCCGACGTTCTTCCGAACAGATTCAGTCACTCTTAACACACCTCACACCACAGGAAAATCTGATAAGATAATCTGTGGAACCATCAAGATAATTGGGACTTTACCTAGGATTGTCGGAAGGGAGAAATCGGCCCAAAATCAGCCCGATTATCTTGTGGTGTGTACCCAGCATTACTTACACTCCTATTCTTCACATACATGCTTAAGCATACTTCCATAATAAAAGAAGTCTAGCAAGATCATCTGCTCTGATCATCCCCTTATTCACTGTCCCAAAACTGATTTAATATTGATGCTGAGATGCAAATATTATATTATAATCTTTATCTTAGAGTAACCTTAGGTTTTGTGATGAACCTTGTGTTGTGTAAGTGCAATTTTCCAATAATTCAAGATCAGCAAGATGTCAAAGTAAAATGAAATGAAAGTAAGTTTCTTTAGAGGGAAATGTGAATTTGTGTTTAACACAGCACATCAGACTGAAGTTCATCACCTCATAGTGACACTGAGCACAAATAATACTCAAAAGAAAGTTCAGAATGGACCTTGTGCTGCAACAAGATCATTTTTAATGCATCTTTTTGTAGTTTTTAAAATAAAAGAGTGTATAATATAAAAGATTAATTATTTTTAGTTAGTTCTGTTTGCAGTAATTTTGTGAATTTTGTGAAAAATCTGTGAAGGCAAGAATTATTATACTATTCACCAGTATTTAAAGAAAGTTACACATTGAGCTGTGCTGTTTTTTTTTTTTTTTGTTTGTTTTTTTGGGGGGGGGGGGGGGGTGTTTAGTTATAAAAATGTACAGTGCATCAAATTTAGAATTGGGTGTCAGCGATATGTAAATTCTAGGGGAGGTTCTCTATATTACATCCTGCACTCATCCTCCTAAAGTCCACAGCTCAACTGAAGAGACGCAGAAGTCAAAATGGAACTGGAGGGCATTTATAAACATGTTGCCCGCGAGACCTGCAGCAAGGGCAATGAGCAGGGACTGGGCAGAGATGAAGATATTTATGCTAATAAGGACCAAAAACTCAGCCAGACTGAAGCAAGAGCTCAAAACCAAAGTAAGACATGTGATGTCAGTAATGTTTACACAGTATAGCAGTCATTTTTAGTGTATGTTCTTGATCTTTTCCTGTTTGGCAGGAGGAATTAAGTGTGTTGTGTTGAGCACAGTATGCTTTGGCCTCATGTGTATTCTCCTTGTGGCCGCCATTATAGTACTGCATATCAAGCTCATGGCAGAGAGAGAGACACAAGCTACGCACATGTTACAGACAGGTTCAAGTTACCAAACTGAGAAGGACCAGGTACAAAACAGCAGCTCTTTGAGTCAGAAGAATCTGGAGCTGGAGACCAG
The DNA here is from genome assembly GCF_019924925.1 of Ctenopharyngodon idella. Classification (NCBI taxonomy): domain Eukaryota; kingdom Metazoa; phylum Chordata; class Actinopteri; order Cypriniformes; family Xenocyprididae; genus Ctenopharyngodon; species Ctenopharyngodon idella. Next base: position 43,625,682 of record NC_067220.1, read on the forward strand.
AGTCAAAGATCTCACTGCTGAGAAAAGCCAGTTACAGAACAGTTTCAACTCTCTGAGCCAGAAGAAACTGGAGCTGGAGACCAGAGTCAGTGATTTCACTGCTGAGAAAGGTCAGTTACAGAGAAATTTTGACTCTTTGAGTCAGAAGAAACTGGAACTGGAGACCAGAGTCAATGATCTCACTTCTGAGAAAGGCCAGTTACAGAACAGTTTCAAATCTTTGAGTCAGAGGAAACTGGAGCTGGAGAGCAGAGTCAATAATCTCACTGCTGAGAAAGTCCAGTTACAGAGAAATTTTGACTCTTTGAGTAAAAAAAATCTGGAACTGGAGACCACAGTCAGTGATCTCAATGCTGAGAAACGCCAGTTACAGAACAGTTTCAACTCTTTGAGTCAGAAAAAACTGGAGCTGGAGACCAGAGTCAAAGATCTCACTGCCGAGGAAAGACAGTTACAGAGCAGTTTCAACTCTTTGAGTCAGAAGAAACTGGAACTGGAGACCAGAGTCATTGATCTCACTGCTGAGAATGGCCAGTTACAGAACAGTTTCAACTTTTTGAGTCAGAAAAAACTGGAGCTGGAGACCAGAGTCAAAGATCTCACTGCTGAGAAAAGCCAGTTACAGAGCAGTTTCAACTCTTTGAGTCAGAAGAAACTGGAACTGGAGACCAGAGTCAATAGTCTTGCTGCTGAGAAAGGCCAGTTACAGAACAGCTTCAACTCTTTGAGTCAGAAGAAACTGGAACTGGAGAACACAGTCAATGATCTCACTGCTGAGAATGGCCAGTTACAGAACAGTTTCAACTCTTTGAGTCAGAAGAAACTGGAGCTGGATACCAGAGTCAAAGATCTCACTGCTGCGGAAAGCCAGTTACAGAGCAGTTTCAACTCTTTGAGACAAAAGGAACTGGAACTGGAGACCAGAGTCAATGATCTCACTGCTGAGAATGGCCAGTTACAGAACAGTTTCAACTCTTTGAGTCAAACGAAACTGGAGCTTGAGAGCAGAGTGAAAGATCTCTCTGCTGAGAAAAGCCAGTTACAGAACAGTTTCAACTCTTTGAGTCAGAAGAAACTGGAACTGGAGACCAGAGTCAATGATCTCACTGCTGAGAAAAGCCAGTTACAGAGAAGTTTCAACTCTTTGAGTCAGAAGAAACAGGAGTTAGAAAGCAAAGTTGCATCTTTGAAAGATGAACTAATGAAGAAAAATACTAAACAAGGTCAGTATGATTCTGTTTTTATAGGTAGTCTTTATCTTTACTGTACAGTTTTGAAAAGTGTTTATGTATAAAAATCTGTGTGGTTCAGTTTGCTTTTTCCTATCCAATGAGTCAAAGAGCTGGTCTGACAGCAGGCAGTACTGCAGGGATCAAGGAGCTGATCTGCTCATTATCAAGAGTGAAGTGAAGCAGGTGAGTTCAGTGGAAAACAGAACCAATTCAAAGCATTTCTGTTGTAAATGAACATATTTAAATACATGCACTTAGATAAAAGTGGTGATGTCTGACTGAGGCCATTATTTTTGTTTTTACTGGTTCTCCCATTCAGCCTGAACATAGTAGGTGGACTTTAACCTATTGAAATCAACAAATCACATTGAATGTGCCTCTAAACATTAACTTAGAAATTGCTAGTAAATTTCACAACTAATTACAAAAAAAAAAAGATATTGAAATAAACATGAAATTTTAAAGTATAAAAAACTAAATAGTATCTTCTTGAAAACACACTCCAATAATTTTGAAAAATAATGTCTTACAGTATATGTGACTATCCCCCATCACATTTGTAGTAGACTGAGTACAATTCTGGCAGTTCCAGTTGTGGATGCTAGGGGGTGTATATGCTTATGTTAAGTGGGAATTTATCTGTTGAAGAAGAATGTTCTGTCCTATTGGAAAGCCAGGTCATGTTTGTCGATCCTGTAAATAAGAGCAGTTATTAGTAAACTCCTGCATTCCTCATGCTTGTGTTTTTTTTTTTTTTTTTTTTTTTTTTTTTTTTGATGTCAAGTTACCACAACATTAACGACACACTTTTATTTTCTCATTTTCTTTAATTTCTCATCATCTTAGGAGGCACTGCTTCAGAGTGCGTGTTTAAGGAGAGAAAGAGGAATCACAATTTCTGTTTTTATTCACACAGAGGTTCATATCTTCATTTGTCAAGGAGAGAGTGTGGATCGGTCTGTCTGACATTGAGAATGAGGGCAACATGAAATGGGTGGATAATTCACCACTGAATCAAGGGTAAGAGATAAAACACTTTATTTGTTCTTTATGTTTTAGTTTCCCATTTTTCCTATCTAGGATCCTAATAATTGGAAAATTGATTATTCAGGTTTTGGCTCAGAGGTGAACCAAATGACGAAGGTGGAAGTGAGGACTGTATTGAACTGATGCCTGAAAATCCCGTCCTGAACAACTGGAATGATCTGCCATGCTCTGTGAAGAGAAAGGGAATCTGTGAGACTTGAAGTTCCAACCTTAAATGATATTTGATCATTTGTTCACTTTTATGTATTATTTTATGGAATCATTGTTATTGTAATTGCAGAATTTCTGATTGAGGTTTCCGTCATGTCACTGCGAGTTTTGGAATTTGCTTCTTTATATTAACATGAATATTCTTGTCATTTGAGGTCAAACATAATGCTTATGAGTGGTTTACCTACTTGGAGGTGCTCGCCCCAGCGGAAAAACCATAGGCCTACACTGTTGCCAAATCGATTACAGAATAAACCATCTAAACGCAGCTGAGGCCAAACTAATCAACTAAATCAAATTGACCCAGTCAACACATGAGATCATGCGATGATCACAGTGACATCACATCATTCTCATACTGTGATTCTCAAAAAGGTGACCTAACTTCTAAATAAATCATTAACTAGTCTATTTTGCATGTTTATATACTGATCTTTTACAATTTTATTGCTAACACTTGTCATAAACACCTTGCAAAACTTTTAATTGGCTTGATATAATCCCTCAAAATTTGTGTCTTGCATTTCACCATGCTTGAGTCACACCCAGACTTCAACATTCATCATGCAAAACACAATGGTAACAATTGAATTTTATTGAAAGTAAATAATCAAGTAAACTCTATGTTATTTTTTAGTTACTAGAACTCTTGTGTAAGTGAACTATACTAATTAAGCATTTGTCAGTACATCATACTATTCCTATTTCACTTTACTTTACTTTTTTTTTTTTTTTTTTAAGGCAATCGGTTTGCGTGCTTTTTAAGTAAGTCTAACTAATTATATTTCCCAGTGTGTAAGCTCATAGTTTGAGCACACAGTGAGACGCTGTAAGGTTACACGTTTAGCTTGCTGTGACCTCACATTGTGACCACATCATGAGTATCCTGGGAGTTAATGGTGAGATAACTGTGAGATCAAATTGTTGACTGGGAACAAAAATGTAACTATAATTGTATAGGTTACACTTTATTTTACAGTATGTATACTTGCAGTGTAGTTACCCAAGAAAGTACTGTATAGGTAACTACATGGGTTAAGGTTAAGTTCAGGGTTATTAACTAGTTATAACCCAGTTATTATAATTGCTTTAATAAGTACATATATGTACATGTTGGAACAGGACTGTAAAATAAAGTGCTACCACTGTATGTTTTCATGTTTTTCCTTAAACAAAGCAACAAAAAGCATCGCTGCTTTTACTTTCAGATTCAAAATGCAGGAAACAACAGCAAGTGCTCCAAATCAAGTCTTATTTATACTTTCACCTGGCTCCACAGCACGAGCCCCCACTGACTGCGCGCACTCCTCCCCAAATGGATCAGGCATTTATACACTGTAAAAAAAAATCCCCGTAAAATTTACGGTAAAAAAACAGCAGCTGTGGTTTACTTTACAGTAAAAAATACGGTAACAACATTTTAGGTTTTATGGGACAGCTGTCTATTTTACAGTTCAAAACCATATAATTTAAAGGTTTATATTGTAATAATATGGTTCATAACTGTTTATTTTACACACAGTAAAAACATTCTGTTAAATCTATACTGTAAAAATTGTATTTCATTAACTGATATAATGTTAATTTACCAACCTATTGAAGTACTAATATCTGTTTTGTACCTTTGTACTACACTGACAACCACCAAACACAGTGGTGATGGGAGTCACATGATGAATCAAAGTTCATCACAAACAGCTTTTCCACAAGCAGAGAAGAACAACACTAATATATAGAAGGTGCACACAGTGTCATTCACACAAACACTAAACACCATCATGGTAACACACATGAAATTTAAAAAATGCAATAAACATTAATTTAACAACATTAGATGTAACATAAAACCCTAATGTACATAACTGATTAGAAAAAACAGAAACAGAGTTATTACAACAAAATACATAAAATGTGAAGTGTCACGCAGGGAATTATGGGAATGTCAATTTACGGTTTTTCACTGTAAATGATGCATGACTTGTTATTTTTCACTTCCAAAAACTGTAAATTTATTGGTATTTTACCGTAAAATTACATTAAATGTAATGTTAGATCTATTAGTTATTCACTGTATATAGTATGGAAACTTTCTGTAAAGTAATTAACTGTTTTTCACTGTAGCATTTTTACAGTCTTTTAAAGTTAAAATCACGGTCATTTTTAACAGTGTATCTGACGTGCCTCGCCATTGTACTATTCTTTGAAATGACAGGGGGTGACTCGGAGTAATTGCCCTCTATCCATCAGGAAGCAGCAGTGAGTAGTAAGGTACATGTGACAATGTCTGTTTTATTACACTTCACCAAACCCACGCTACGAAAGAACCAAAGAATCATGTAAAATCCAGTAAACATCGAGATTATTAATTGTGACATTAGAACAAAATATATGGATGTGATAAAACTAAATTAAAGTCCCTCTAATTTGAACCCTTAACCCTTTGATGTGTACGACAAGTGTACGTGTACGGTGTGATTAGAATGTTCAGTGTATCATGTGATCATTTGCTAAATTCAAATGTGCTTTTCACGCTGTGGCTGGCACTGAGCCAGAGACGGACACACTCATCGCTTGTCATATGTTTATTTAATGTTTATTTTTAGGTTTCAAAAGTTTAAATCAGGGGCGTGCAAGGGAGGCAGTGTCTCCTCCAAAAAAAAAAAAAACTGGATTAGAAAATAATCGTTATTACAAAAAAAGGGTCATATTAGGTCACCTTTAAAATAGTTAGGCTTTTAAGGAACATGTTCATAATTACAAGATCAAGAAGTGCACTGTTAAAAATCAAGAGCATATGCTGAAAATTACTGCTATTCATTTACATAACTAAAATCACACTTAATGTCTTACTGTGATTTTGAGCTCTTGCTTCACTCTGGCTGAGTGTTCTGTCATTATTAGCATAAATATCTTAATCTCTGTCCAGTCCCCGCTCATTGCCCTTGCTGCAGGTCTCGCGGGCAACATGTTTATAAATGCCCTCCAGTTCCATTTTGACTTCTGCGTCTCTCTGGTGTTGAGCTGTGGACTTTAGGGGTACGAGTGCAGTATTTAAGAGAACATCCCCTAGAATTTATATATCGCTGACACATAAGAATTCAAACTTTGATGCACTGGACATCTTAACAAAAAATGTGACCAATGTCAAACAAATACTTTCCCCCTTAATATCACTGTAACTCCATTTCAGCCAGGGTCCATTAATATTATTTGAATATTAATAAAATTTGTAAAAATGTACCATAAATATGCCTTACATATTCATAAATATTTTCTGCTTCTCTTGAAATTGACTGTATACCTTTTAATATATTTTGTTTCTGTAAAAATTGATTTTATAGCAGTTTTTTTTCCTTGCACAGTGACAAACTGCGCAGCTCATTGTGCAACTTTCTTTAAATACTGGTGAATATTATACAATAATTCTTGCCTTCACAGATTTTTGTGAATTTACTCACAAAATTAGTACAAGCATTAATTAATTAATCTTTTATATAATACACTTTTTTGTTTAAAAAAAAAAGAAAGCATTAAAAACACAAAGAGAAAGCATTAAAAATGAACTTATTATGGCGCAAGGTCCATTCTGAACTTTCTTTTGAGTATTATTTGTGCTCAATGTCACTATGAGGTAATGAACTTCAGACTGATGTGCTGTGTTAAACACAAATACACATTTCCCTCTAAAGAAACTTACATTCATTTAATTTTTTACATCCTGCTGAGCTTGCATTATTGTAAAATTGCACTTACATAACATACTGTAAGGTTCATCACACAACATAAGGTTACTCTTAAGTGAAGATTATAATCATTTAAATTTCAGCATCAATAGTAAATCATCTGAAAGCTTCTTGTTTTGGGACAATGAATAAGGGGACGATCAGAATTGATGATCTTGATAGATTTCTTTTATTATAGGAATTTGCTTAACATATATGCGTCACAACACTGCCTTAAGAATGGCAGTCTAAGTCAAGCTGGTATACATTATTTAATTTGCTGAGAAACAGGATAATTACTAAAAAAAAATTAACTCTTGTTTAACTCATTGAAAGTTGAAAATTAAGCTATCCTGAGTTTTGTAATATTTACTATTTTGTCATCAAAAGCATTAGGGCCGTTTTGACGGATTAGCCGCAGCCGAAGCGCAGATCCTGCTGGAGACTCAACATGCCGTTGTATTTTTCTTTGAGTTCAGCACTTATCTTGCTCTGCTCCAAGCTGGGCCAAAACTCCACCCACGTCCTCTCGCCCAGAGCGTACTGACCTCTGAAGAAGAATCAGAGGAAACGCATGTTAAAGAAGGTCTAACATGACAAACTAAACAAATGAATTAAATCCTTTGTTTTTGTTTATTCTTAAAAATCAAAAAGTTTAACATTTCTTTCACTCTTCTTACAGTAGAATCCACTTGTGTTACAAATAATTTTTGATAAACTGTTTTGATTACAGTCAAAAGCTTGTGTTCTCCCAAACTTGCACATTTTAGATATTCACGTGCATTCAATAACTGCTACGATGAACAATAACAAAGCTACAATGAAATATACAACATCAGTAAGAAATATACAACATCAAATGTCAATTAACAAATTATGATAATAAATATAACTAGAGAAAAAAGTTCAAGACAAACTTTGATATTATCTTGAGAAAGCATGACCAGAAAGTTTGAAGATGTTTTAAAAGTGTTTTAACATGCTGCTATGTTTTAGCACATTGCTAGCATGTTTTAACAAGTTGCTAGCATGATTTAGCATAGTTGTTTGCATTTTTATAACATGATTCTAGCATAAATTAACATACTGTGAAACAAGTACTACAGCAATGCAAACGGTGCTTTAAAAAAATAACAAGCAGGCACAATTAAGTCCCCTAATAATATTTAATTGTAGTTATTGTTGTCAAAAAATGTGAAGTGCTTCATATTTCACACTCTCTCATGAATACAGAGGCATTTTCACAGATCAGGACAAACACACACTGGATCACAGGTCAAGTGTACTTACTTTCTACCTTCCAGTTGGACATCCTCAGACTGGCCCATGATCAGATAGCTCTCACCCTGCTTCAGATCCAAAGCTTCTTTGCAAGAGATTTGTAAAGTGAAAAGGCGCTGTGTCCCCTCAACATCGATTTCCGGCCCTATACAAATACGTAACATTTAAATACTGTACGTAACAATACATTGTATCACACAGACACAAGTATGGTGACATGTTTGAATTTCTCTCCCCTCCTCTGAGGCATTGATTTGTACTGTGGCACAACACAACTAAAAAATCTAGACGTGAGTATCTTATTTCCAGTGGGTTAAACTTAAACAAGATATCAGCAGAACAACTGTATATAACTTTACATCTTACTGCTGAAATAAGTGGGAAAACTTAAATTGACAGAATTTACAAACATAGACAGTAGTTGAAGTGAGGAATTATACCTTTTTTGAGGGCAATTTCAATCCTCATATTGTAATAAATGGTTGAAGCATCCTCAATTTGACTCACCAGAACAGCCTTAAAAACTGTAAAACAATAAGTTTGATGCAACATCTTAGTGATCAACTCATTAACTAATAATTCTACATATAAAAAGTATATGCTGATAACATTCTCATTAGCTGCAGTGCATTATCTCTCTCTACACACACACACACACACACACATGAAAAGCACAAAATATGCAGACACACATAATAAATTACCGTAATTTATTTTCGATTCACATGCTTTCTTATTACGCTGAGCCTCGTGAATTTTCTCCTTCCTTTGAAGACTGCAGTTTTCTGTATCAGCAATAGACAGAGAAATGAGCCTGCTGCAGATACCCAGCTAACAGAATTTTGGGTAACACTTTATTTCGATGGTCCCTTTTGAACATTCTGTTGACTATAAGTAACTTTGCAACTACATGTCAACTAACTGTCATTAGAGTATAATTAGGCTGTCTGCTTAATATCTGCTAACTCTTTATTGTGAATGCCACCCAACAGACATTCTACTGACTAATAAAAAGAAGTAACTTTGTAAGTTCTTCTTCTAACCTTAACCCTACCAGTCTAGTAATACTCTACTAACACTCTAATGAGAGTTAGTAGACATGTAGGTTCAGCGTTACTTATAGTCAACAGAATGTGTTAAAGGGACCGTAACAATAATGTGAAACCAAATTTTGTTATAAGAACGTTATCCAAATATTTAGTGTTGGTTCTGGGAATATAAAAAATGTCCAGTTTTTTTTTTATGTTCCCAGAACCAACACTGAATATTTGGAGAACGTTCTTATAACAAAATGCTGTTAGCTGGGTTAATGGCATAACTTTTTATCTCTTACTTAAACTTTCTTACATGAAAACAAATTGCACATTACCTTCGGCACACTGACAGACATCTTGCTTACAGATTTTTTGAAGAGCTCCTTCCTTTCTGGTCGGATGATAAAACTTCACACATCGATTTTCTAAACATGGAGGAATCATGACATCACATGGGTCACGCAGGTACTGTATACAGTGTTCATTGTGTTGTAGCATCAGAGATATAGCAGTCAGCCATGAAAATAATCTCCAAATAAGTCATAAATAGGTCAAATAATCAATAAACAGATACAACATATTTTACAGTAATCATGATTTGAATGGGGAATCTAACATGCAGAGTTAATCATAATTTAAAGATAGTCATTGCCATTTAGAGGAGGATTACAGTTACAGACAGAGATATTTGATGTATTATGACACATTCATATATTTTGATATATTCATATACATTTTCTTTATATACTGTTGTAATGCAAAGATGTATTGTCCCATTTATGGTTGCGTCTGGTAAACAAGGCTTTGTTTCCTGATATACTGATAAAATCTTTTTGCAATTTATGTCAGGTTAATGGAGTGTTTGCATGCACATCAGTTTCATACCTATAGAGTAGTATTCATATACAGTGACTCCTGCTGGTTGAATAAAGCCTCCATTCATAATTCTGTGCAGCCTGAAGGTGATCCTATCTTTCCTGTTATGAGAAATCTGCAAGTATAAGTGCAAATAGCAGACACTTTAGAGTATCGATGCGGGAGGGACTTTTTAAGTTTATTTTTTAGTTTAAATAAATAATAATAATAATAATAAAAAGTGTGTTTGCGCTACCCAAAATTGTTTTGAAATCATTGTTAGTATTCTGTTTGGAGTATTTAAAATGTATTGTTGTTGTATTGTGTTGTTGTCACAGCATAAGTGTAATCACTTATTAAAATATTTTTAATCTATTCACTCTTATAGTAATTATAGTAGTATTTATTATATAAAATAGTATTTATTAGTAATAGTAATTATTATTTATAGTAGTCGGTCAATTTAGGGAGTAATTTAGGAGTAATTTAGGACTGTGGGTCATATTCAGTTGATGACAGTCTCACTTAGCATTTAGCAATGATGGGATTTTTTTATTTATTTATTTATTTTTTTACATTACAACACCTTTATATCAGTGTTTTTAGAGTAAAACTGACACAGAGACCTTGTCCAGGTAGATGATGAGGGATCCTCGCTCTGAAAGCTGCTTGTCCATCTCAAATTTCTGAATCAGCCTGTCGTGTCCAGTTGACAGCTACAAACAGGGATAGATCATTAGACAGCTTTTCTCCTTATGCTTATTTATGAACTTTAATGCAAATTTCATCCGCATTTAGCCTCAGTGGTCACCACAACTTTCAGTGCAGCACAGTGTATGGAAATTGTGAGAAAATTAGGCATAAACTCTTAGAAAGGATATGTTAAAACCAACTCAAACTCATATAAGCAGAGTCAACACTGTGTTAACACAGTGAATGTGTCAGGAAGGTTATCTGCTGTTAACGAGCAGAATCACTGAAGGAAATATACAACAACAACATAAAAAAGAGAAACACAAGACCCTAACCCTAACTGACTTCAACCACAGCCTTAGATGAAATCAACTGAAGATAAAAGAAGACATTAAATCTCTTAAGATCTCAGCAGAGGATGATTAACAACATTACCCGTTTCTATTATTACTAACCAGTTTGACTTTATATCTGTCATATGTCTACAGAAGCTCTAACTGAGAATTAACAGAGCTTTAGATGTTGATCTTTTATTAGTTAAAAAATTATGCCACCATTATGGTTGTCAGTGTTTGCTTTAGTTGCTTGTTAACAGCAGGTGTTCATCAATAATGCACAATCATCAATCGTTTAATTAATTATCTCATTAACTGTACACTTGAATGGTCTTGTTTTGGTCTTAGAGGGTCTGGTCTTGACCACACCTCTGGTCTTGAATGGTCATGGTCTTGGAGGACTGGTCTTCACTACATCTCTAAGATTAACACATGATGTGTAAATGTGTAATATTAGCACATTATAGGTGTTCTTGGCTACACAGATTGTGTTGGATGCTGTGAACAAATACACAGGTTGTGTTCATTTTAAAACTACACATAACTATGTGTAAAACAACTGAATTCTTCCAACACAGTTTTATTTAATGTTGACACAAAAGTTGTAAACTAGAGTGCTACACATTTTTTTTTTTTTTTTTTTTTTTTAAACATTTCTTCTAAGGGTGTAAAATTAAATCATGGAAATATTCCACAACAGGACAAAGCAATATTGGTAAGATCCACCTTCACATAAGGTATGTTTTAATATAATATACTAAAATACTTACTATTACTTACTATTAAAATGCTTACTATAGTTAATAATATATACACTATTATAATTAGTTGTTATTGAAAGTTATTAGAAATATAACAGAAAGAGTTTGCTACTACCACAGTTTGCTGTGGGACAATGCCATACCGGAAACTCATGCAGCACTGAAATTGTAGCGGAAATATGTAGGCAGCTGACATACGTAGAGTCCATGCATCTTTTTTCGTAGTGGAAAAAAAGTTTGTTGGGACTAACACTATGTGCACATTTAATGTTTATTCACTTTTGGCAATTGCAAATGTGATAATAATGAAAAAGTGATCCATACCGCCTTCAGATCATTCTCATCCACAGCAAATCCTGTCAGTAATGATATGTCCAGTATAGACATGGTGGCATCCCTGTCAGCGGACAGATACCTGTGGAGTCAAAGAAAAAGTGAGCTGTCTATAGCACTAAAATAAGAGGTTCAGACAATTTTCTCCAACTCTCCTCTACATGTGAAGATGGAGCAAGAGAGAATATATTAACATCAAAAAACCTACACACATCAGCTTTATCATAATAGAATAAATGTCATGATAAAGTACTGTAATTATTGCCCAAACCTTGGACTGTCCACGATGTGAGTTAAACTAAACTTAGTAATTCATTTTATCATTGACTGAAATTTGAAAGTTTATAGTTTGATATTCACTTGATTAAAACAGAAACATTGTGATGAAAATGACACAGATTTGCACACCTGGTATTGATAGTGAGTTTGTAACTTTCAGTTGCTCCTTGATATGTTACTAAAAAGAAAGAAACAAAGAAACAAAATGTGATTTTCCTCATTTGTAGGTCACTTTGTATAAAAGTACCTGTCAAATGTAAACGTACACTAGACAGTAATGGGTGAATATCACAAAACGTGGGGCACATTTCACCCAAAATACAAAAGCAAACCTTTGTTTTATTATATTTTATTTTAATCTCATTACATATTACTTTCATGACAATTAAACAGTTTTCTTTAAATAAAATTGTATTTAATTTTGGTTACAATACAAAATATTGTAATTCATTTTTACATAAGCACCAGATGACACCTGTGAGCACGATCATACATTTTTTACATTTGAAATATATCGTATTCATGATCATGTCTCCCTCTGAAATTTGAAGACACAAAATGTTGACAAAATCTAACCTTGATCATCCCTTTCAAAAGTCAAATCAAGCTCAAAGTTCTTGCAGGTGCCACTCCTCTCTTTTGGTGTTGCATAGTACTCAGTCACAACCTGCAGAAGAGAAAACAGACAGTATTCAAGGTCTGATGTATTGGTAAATTTTCAGCTGTTAGCTTTGATTATTGCTTTCTTCAGTCACTTACAGTTACAGAGGCCTCTCCAGAACCTTTGGCACTGATGGTGATCTGCCTGTTAGATGGAAGCTGTTGATGTAAAAAAAATAATAAATAAATACCGTAAATTAACGAATTTTGATAAAAGATATCAAAAGTAGCTGATAGGGTTAGTATAAGACTTACAAGGTTAGAGGTTTCACCTTAAACCAGGTGTGCATCCATGACAGTTGCTTATACGATATACATCATAGGACTTTATTAACATAATTAACTCATCCCTCAAATGACATTAAAATGATACCACACAAAAACCATGTGTTTTTCGCTTTCGGCTTAAACTCACCTTCGTTGTTTGTGCGAGATGAGAGTCGTCTTTGCTGAACTTCCACACAACCGGCTTCTGGCTGCCTTCCACTCGGATCGTCATCTCCAGGTCTAACTGCTTTATGTCTTTCACTTGAATCCTGTATTCAGCAACAGCCTGGAACACCATGATGGTGGCCTGGGAGGGAGGAGACATGTTTGAACTGTATTTCTTGTGTAGGTATCACCCTTTTGGTCTTAAGGTGTATAGTCTGTATCTTACAGTTTTTTTGTTTTGTTTTGTTTTTTTGTTTAACTATCACTAAGACTACTTTCTTAATACTTAGGACACTTTTTCAAAACTATCCAACTGTTTTGTCAGGTCATTGTTTATGAGTGACACTGTGTTTGTTGGGTGAAAAACTTTGCTAGTTTTATGGAAGAATGAATTGATCCGAGATTATTTTGGAAGTTTTAGTGCATTTTTAATGTGAAATTAATTGCTGTGCGAAAGTGAAAGCTGGTAATGAGAACTGTGTGAAGAGTTTTGAAAAATTGAGAAATGTGTATTGAGAAATGTGTCCTAGCTATTGTAAAATAACTGTAAATGTTGCATATTAAACATGCTGTATGGACAGACAAACAATGTTTAATGTACACTACACACCTGAGTTGTGCCATATCCTCCATTGTACTGCCTCTGGCTGTTGAGCCAGTTTACGATGGGAGCTGCGCTCTGAAAGTCTTCAGCTTTTACAAGAGCCAGAAGCGCATAGGCCGAAGCCTCCAAAGTAAAGCTACTGCTTCCAGGGACGGGCCAGTGACTTCCATCTGTATAGGAGTAATTCTGATCAATTTTATTTGTATAGCACTTTTCACCATACAGATTGTTGCAAAGCAGATTTGTTGTTGAAATAGGGTAGATAAAAAATACAAGACACCAAGTACATTTTATACTTCTTGACTTTTAGTTTTATATTGTATCATCATTGTTGTTTTGTTCATGTGAATTTTATGTTTATTTTCATTATCATTATACACTACCGGTCAAAAAGATTTTTGAGAGTTTTTGTCTTCATCGATTTGAACCAATGTTATATGTTGCTCTGCATCTTAATCATTTTGCTTTGATACCTAGGCTGGTAAAACAAGAAATGTTAATACTGATAGGATGAAATGTGAGCAGCGTTGACGCCTGAACATTTCATGCACAAATAAACATACAGAAAAGGCTGTATCTTTACCTGCAGCGGCTTTTCTCAACAGGGCTTGTTTGTCAAGTGCCTTTCCATTGGCTAGAGCATAAGATGTCATAGCCACTGAGTATGGATTCGTCAGACCATATAACTTAGGTCTAAGGTACGCAACGGCTTTATAAATGCTACCGTCCAGACTCTAAAGAGGAATAAAAACAAGAAAATTGCAGAGAATAAATTACACGTGTGACAGATAATAAATTAACATTGCTGATATTTAGTTAAATGAAGCTAGAAACATATTAACTCAAAGCAGGACTCACTGAGATTTGGCCAGCGCAACGGCTTTTCCCCTCCTGCAGGGCAATGAGCACAAATGCCGTCATGGATGCTTCGGTGTCTGTCCCACGTACATTCCCCTATGTCACAGTGATGGCTTAGTGATGTCAAAAATGATACATAAATAAAGGTGTGGTCACATTTACCATTGCTGTGTGAAATTCAGTCATTTAAATGTGAACTGGCGCAATGAAGAAGAAAGAAAAAGAAATTCTCTCAACACAACACAGCATTGTTGAGCTTGGTTTATATTCGGCAGTGACTTCTGTGTGGGCAGAGACTCATAACATAGCAACAAAGCAAAATAAATGAACCACAATGTACAAGCTGCATCTACTCCGCCATTTTTGTACATTAAATATTATGATATAAATATATTATATTGATAAAAGGGAATGTTTTTAAAGAAATTCATTAGGGTTGGTCTGTTTGATAGCTGGTAAAATTATCCTTGGATGTTTATTATGTCATTATTCTTGTATTTCATTCAAGGTATTCTGTCGCATCATGTGCCACTTTCTTTCACCTGCAAAATTTCGCTGAGCGATGGTAACCACACCTTAAAACTGAAGATAAATCAGGTATTTTGGTAGTGAATTAAATGCTTGCAGGTTAACGCTGCTGTTTAATGTTTTCAATGTTAAAATACTTTCTCCATATTCCAGCTTAATCAGCTGAGAAAACACTCGCTCTGTTTGTTTGGAATGCCAAAGGCAGTGTTGGAAAAATCAGTTGTTGTTTTTGCAATTTTTTCCAATTGCATTGTAGACCATATTCGATATATTAAGGTCAAAGTTGCTGCATAATTTGTCAGTTACGTCAGTTAAAGGGTTAGTTCACCCAAAAATGAAAATAATGTCATTTATTACTCACCCTCATGTCGTTCTACACCCGTAAGACTCATTCATCTTCGGAACACAAATTAAGATATGTTTGATGAAATCTGATGGCTCAGTGAGGCCTGCATTCAAAGCAATGACATTTCCTCTCTCAAGATCCATAAAGGTACTAAAAACATATGTAAAACAGTTCATGCGAGTTCAGTAGTTCTACCTTAATATTATAAAGCGACGAGAATACTTTTTGTGTGCCAAAAAAACAAACTAACAACTTTACAACAATATAGTGATGGGCCAATTTCAAAACACTGCTTCGGAGCTTTACGAATCGAATCAGTGACTCGGATCTCCTATCAAACGGCTAAAGTGCTGAAATCATGTGACTTTGGCGCTCCGAGTCACTGATTCGATTTGCAAAGCTCCGAAGCAGTGTTTTAAAATCGGCCCATCAATATATTTTTGAAAAGTCGTTATTTTGTTTTTTTGGCGCACAAAAATATTCTCGTCGCTTTATAATATTAAGGTAGAACTACTGAACTACTTTAGTACCTTTATGGATCTTGAGAGAGGAAATGTCATTGCTGTGAATGCAGGCCTCACTGAGCCATCGGATTTCATCAAACATATCTTAATTTGTGTTCCGAAGATGAATGAAGGGCTTACGGGTGTGGAACGACATGAGGGTGAATAATAAGTGACATTATTTTCATTTTTGGGTGAACTAGCCCTTTAATGTCAGTGACAAACCACAATTGGTTTTGGTGTCTCATATGTGCTACGTTTGAATATGTGGAAGCACAAATGATAAGTTATGGAAGATGACATTTTCAGTAAATAACAACTTGAATTTTGTTCTGTTCCTTAAATCTATTATAAGCTTCATATGGATTACTGTTTGGCACTTTTGGAGTATGACTTGAATTTTTCAGTTTATGAAAGAAATAAAGAAAGCCATACATGCTGGGAACAACATGAAGGTGAGTAAAAGATGAACAAATTTTCATTTTTGGGTGAACTATCCCTTAAGTGTTATAGTGTTTGAAACAGGTCGCACTCACAATCATCTCTCCATGAATTACAGGAGCATCTTCTTTGAAAGCACCATCAGGTAATTGCTTATTCAGTATGAGCCACTTGAGAGCAGAGCAGATCACATTCTGGTCTATGTTTATGATGTTACTGGCCATGGCAAATACTTTAGCAACATATGCTGTCAACCTTTAGGAGAAAGAAAACACTCTTAATCATGGTGAGACGCCTGATTAATAATTCTTACCAAACAAGCAGAACTATTGAGAAATATATCAGGTACCAGGTGCTGCTTGGCCGATTAATCCACGCTGCGTAGGACCCGTCGGATTTACGATACGCCAGCTGTTGATTGTAACCTGAACATCAACACAATAAGATGGACAGGCTCTATACAAGAATGTGAAACAAAAGTTTAGGAGCAGAATAGTTTGCATTCCAGTCTTAAGTTCAGTTTACCTTTTGTAATGTAGAAAACAGCTGTCTGCCTAAGCCCAGCGTTCACAGTGTGCCACTGATTGGTTTGGTCCAGGTAATGCGTTGCAATGACAGGCATCGTTAGGCCAATCATGTTCTGCTCTCCGCAGCCACCAGGCTGGACAACCAGGGAACCCATGGCCTGACCACTAATAGCCGCCTCTATTGTTATGCTGATTGTATCTCCTGTGCACAAAGAGATCAACATACTGGTAAAAACAAGGCATATTTTTGTTTTACTTGCAGCATATGATAGAATAATCACCTATCGCTGATACATATGTGCTCGCAGGTGTGTTAGGTGCCTGGTCCTTCAGTATAAGGCTCCTGACAACCTCCACATGTTCACCACCTGTTTTAGAAAAATGGGAACTGTACAGTCATGCTTCACTCTGATTTGTACATACAGGACAGGAAATTGAATGACTAGTGTGGCCTAGAAATTATCCAGGGCTTAAGACAAAAATCATAAAACATGAATGTGAAGAAAACACTCCCAATAACTCATGAAATACCCATATAAAAGTAAAAAAATACCCTTGACAATCAGTTCCAGAGGCTACAAATTCAGGGATTAGTCCACCCAAAAATTCTGCCATCAAAACATTGAGTGACAAAGGTCTCTTTGAGGGTATTTCTGTTTTGTTGGAATCATCTTACCTTTCTTATAAGGACTGAATTGTAGATTTTCAGTAAGTTTGGTCAAAACGCCTTCAGACTAAGGAAATAATATGAAGAGTGAGTAAGTGAGAGAGAGAACAAATGCTGTGTATAAAAAAAAAGTGCACAAAAAATCAAACAGTACATATTTCCGACTAACATATTTTACAGTCTTTAAAACTTGAGGAAAGCTGTGGGGAATCGATGCCAGTCCATTTCTTTATGTCCCTGTATGAAATCTGTTTCAGCATCTGTTGTGTTCTCTTCACAATTTGTTAAACCTACACTCTGCAATGATATACTGTCTTTTTGTTTTCTGATCAAGATGGTTTCTCTTTCTTACCACCACTAGGAGATCTTTCTTCACGCCATCGCTCCCACGTCCCGAGGCAGATGCCTTCACCTCAATGGCGTGGCGTCCCAAAGCAATTGGGACGATGACAAAAGGTGCTGAATATGATGATTTAGCATCTACTGTCACTACAGTTTGGAATTTCCCTCTATTACTGGCCGGGCTGCAGATGTCCTTGGTTTCCATTAGTTCCACACGCACCTACAACAGGAAATGAAAATAACATACTCCTTAAGAAGAAAGGAAGGCTGGTTATAGCCAAACCATATGAGCATCTGTCCGATAAGATTTGCCATAGTAAATCATTCTGACCTTTACTTTTCTGCTGTACAAGTTGTGGATAATGGCCTTGATTTCAATTTGCTCATTGCGCACAGCTGAATATGGAATCTTTAGGTCAATAAAGAAGTTCTTCATCACTGTCATCTCATGGACATCTGCCACACAGATACCTTTGTAGAGAAAAAAGAGAGCCAGCTGTCACAGAAACCATGAGATGTACTGAAGGCCTAGTTAATTTTCACCCCACTGTGAGATCGAACAGGACATAGAAAACGGAGCGATGCATTGACATTAAAAAGATGTCTGGGGTAATCAACAGCATGCCACAAATGCAATGCATAAAAATGGAAAATTCCCAGAAATATTTCTTTAATAATGATAAGTGGCTTTTGTGTTTACATCAACAGTCTGTACCATGAGTCTTGGACAAGCTGATGGCTGTGATTTCCCAAGTAGTTATGGAGTCTTTCAAACGGAGGCCGTCCCTGGGTACGGTGGTTGTTTGACTAGAAGAGAGATCATCTTTTACTAAAACAGGGACATCACTGGCTGAGCACCGACTGATGGAAACTGCAAGTCACACTCACCACTGGCGGTTATTTGACGGACAGCTGGGCAACACCACTTCCTCCCACAGCCAACTCTCAGGGAAGAGCGTACGTGACACAATGTCATCTGAGTTCACAAACTCTTCGGTTTCACCTGTAAGTGAAAGAGTGTTAGATTTATTTTCACAAAACAGAAGCAACTCTTAAACTAGGTAATTTTCCAATTGCAATTACAGAACCACAACTGGTAACAGCTCTGGGGTTAAAATATCCTGCTCAAAACCCACCTGAAGCAGGATCTGACACCAGGTGAATTCGCTGGAGTGTTTAAATTGAACTATGTATTCTATTATTGAGAATGCTCTTACTGCGGGCTAGAGTCCCTTCGCCTTGTTCATCCGACTCTTTGTTGCGGGTGGTCATCTCACTGCAGCAGTGCAGGAAAGCCCGTCTGCACTCCTCTCCATCCTGGATTAATCCTGCCCGATACTCACAAGTGTATTTCAGTTCAACCATATTCTTCATTCCATCCAGACAGCATTCCTTCTCAAGGCCAGAGTACTTGTTCACTAGAAGTGGATCATGTAAAAGATGAGAAATGGACAGCGACTGATAAAAAATTATGTTGCAAATGCAAGATTTCATAAAATTTGGTTAGACTTTTTGGTTTTGACTTCTCTTTTATATCTACTGATTACAAATGTCTATTCATTTAGGGGCCAGCACCAAGGGTGCGGAAGCACCTCTTGTTTCTGAGTCCATGGACTGTATGCCCTTACGCAAAGAAAATATATTTCTCTATATATAAACGATTGATGTATTAAATGATTTAACGGTATATTTGAAATTATACAGAATAATATATTGTGTAAATATATTACAATATATTGAATAATACATACGGAATTTTCACTTTTCATGTACTGAAAAATATGTGACAATATATATCATAATGTATGTATTTTTATATTCAGTAATACATTTCATAATATATAGATGTATATGTGATCAGATATGGTACTGAATGTGCAATATATTGCAGATATATTTACTCATGCAGTATAAACACACATATATAGTGAAATATACAAATATAATACAACATAAAAAATATACAGTATAACGCAAAATATTTCTTATATTTTATAATTATTTACATTATAAATGTTTCATATTTTCAAGATCGTAAACAAATGCACAAGCATGTACTACAGTATTTATCAAAGAGACTCTCACTGTGCTGAAGAGCACACCGCCATTAGTTTTTAAATAAAGTAAATATAGTCTTAATGTTGTTCGGCCGATCATCAACCTAACCACAGGCTCTACTCTTGACCCCAAAAATTCACACATACCAGAAAACCTTTTAAATTCCAAAATAATAGAAAATTAAACATTAACAGATCTCCCCCTATATTGATATTGAGCAAAGCACATGAAATAACACTTAATTTTAACATGTACTTTCCTTTAACAGTCAGAAGCAAAGCAGGCTGGGAACTAGAAGTCTGTTGTAACTCATTCTGTGAATGTGTGTATATATTAAATGGGAACACATATGTGCAATATATATGAAATTACATGTAATGCTATTTATGTCTTCATTTCTAAATATTTTACATGTATCAATATATAGCCATACATGGTCAATGCATATATTGCAGTATATTGAAAAATATAAGCACTTGTTTTCTATATATGGAAATGTATTATGAAATTTATCACATTATATTTTGCAGTATATTCACATATATTTTTGTTCCGTAAGAGTGAACCCCTAGAACTGTATGGTAAAAAAGTTGTGATAAATGGCACACTAATTGTTGGGAGTTCCAAAGTTTTTCAGGCCAGATTTGAGGTCTCTCTCTTAAATTATCTGGTGCCATCAGTAGCTCAAAGTTGAACTTGAAATTCTACTTATAGTACTTATTTGAACTGTGAGGTCAAGAAATTCCTTTCCCTCTCATTTCTTAGGTCATGCCAAATTTGAATGTCAAATATGTACTTTCTCAAACTCATCCGAAAGCTTTCATTGTACCATCCTAAAATTTGTGTCAAGTACAAATTTCTTAATATAGTGCTGGTCAAATGCTACTCAAATATATACCAAACCATTCAACTATGTTGCATGAACAGCAGTTTATTGGCAATTATATTGACTCAAGTGAAACGTAGTACCTAACCTTGGGATCATTCCCTGAGTGTGAAATTTGAGGTTTGCTATTTGTGATGCAGCTTTCTAACCTAGAGTCTCGATGACATGAAATATGGTTCGTGCTTGTCGTTTCCTTCGAGATGAAGAAAGGCATGCGGCATCTGGAACAGACCAGTTTTAAAAAACAGAATTAGTAAGATTCATTCATTTACTGGTCATAGTAGTGAAGTTTGTACATGGGTCATTTTGAATAGGCCTAAAAAATCATGCAAGTACTTGTTCTGATGCTAGTTCCTCCAGCGGAGCTGGACTCAAACAGCAGGCCGGCATCACTGAAAACTTGCATACTGTCTTTTCCACTTCCTGCTGTGCAGCCAGTGTCATGTGACTCAACAACATCCCAGATCTGTTGGAGGAATTAATGACAAAGAGGATGAAATCAGTATGTTTAGTGTAGTTTAGTGTAAGTTTAGTGTAACTTTATTGTCTGGACAGATTTCCTGAACAGAAATTCATCTTTGACACTAGCATAGAAAATACATCCTAACAGACAATACTATACATTCACATATCACATAACAAAACGCATAGAACACACACACACACACACACAAAAACACAATATATATATATATATATATATATATATATATGTATGCCAACAAATGCATACACAAAGCAGTAGTGAAGGAGTGAAGAGGATGAGTTTGGTCTGAATATACTGTGATCGCCTTTTTTCCATAAAGTGTATTTCTGTTTCTGGCCGGTGATCTTATTTGCTTCATTAATTACTCGTGTTAATTTATTTTTCTGTCTCATTGTTAAATTACCATACCACAATACAATATTTTATTTTAAAATACAATCATCAATCTATAAACAATGGTTAGGACCCTCCCATCTATCCTAAAATTCCTTAGTTTCCTGAGTACCTAAATGCTGTCTTGCTTTCTTGTATATATGGTCCACATTTTCCTGAAATGAGAATTTATCATCAATGGTTGTACCTAAATATTTAAAATTTGAAACTTGCTCTACCTTTACACCTTTTATAATAATTTGTTCATATGAGACACCAGCCGTACCCATCCTATATTTGTTCCCAAAACATAGTTCCTTTGTCTTTTCAATGTTTAATTGTAGGTGACTATCATCAAACCACTGTACAAGACTTTCAATATACTCAAAATAAGTTAAACTATTCGTATCCAATATAAGAAAATGTTGCTTCTTTCCAGTTACAATGGAAAGATTCAGTTCTGATCTACTAACCTTTGTTTGAGTTAGTCTGTTCTTGTTGTTGAGAACATAAACGCCTTTATCAACAGCAACCAATCCAACCTTGGCCCCAGGGTCTCCTGTTACTCTCAGGCCAAACTTTTCACCAGGCTCATAGACATTTACTGGATCGTGAACTTCCACTTTAAGCTGGGAGAGCAAAGAACATAGATCAGAAAACAAATGATGATCGGTCCATAGTGTTGTATGACCAGGGCCAAATTACCGTTCCCATGCACGTGTCCTTCACGTCCACCCAGACTGAATCAGACACCACCTCAGACGAGCCCACATGGTAATAAGCCACGAAGCGGAAGGACGGCACCATGTCTTTGGTTACAGGTAGAGACAGAGTCACTAGAGCTTGTCCCCTCCTCTTAAACCTGTCTGCATGAATGATCTGACCTTTACTCAAGATCTGAAAATGAGACAGATGAAAGGCACTGAATACATTTATGAAAACATTTTTTCTGTTTGAATCATGACATGACTGTCTCTCACCATGTAGGTGAAATCCTGATCTCTGACTCCTGGACTTCTTCCCATGTTCAGATTGACTTTCATTTGATCACCGATCTGAAGCTCTGCAGTATCAATGCCGATGTGCAAGTAGTTGTTGGACCCGCCTTTGGGAACATATGCCTGAGCCGTCATCTTCTTCACTGCCTGCTGTTCATTGCTTAATTGTGGATCTTTGGTCTTTGCCTGGAAAGAATCAATACATTGTTTTCTGATGTGCTGCGTACAATATACTCCATCGATTTTTCAGCATCTGTTAATCTGACTAAGCATCTGTGCAGTTGAGATGGCGGGTCTTACAGTAATCTCCAGTGCAGAAGATCCTCCCGGAGTGTTTATGGTAACCTTCGCAATGCCATTGGCTCTTGTTTGACCTCTGACCCCTCCAGGATTGACCTCCACTTCCACATTTTTAGCAGGCGTCTCGTCAGGATTTGTTACATAGACCTTTACACAAAACCCAGAACAAAAAAAAAAAAAAAAAAAAAAAAAAAAAATCAGGAACACAGTAATATTTGCTTAAAAGGTTAGTTCACCCAAAAATGAAAATTCTGTCATTTATTATTCACCCTCATGTCGTTCTACACCCGTAAGATCTTCGTTGATCTTCGGAACACAAATT
The DNA here is from genome assembly GCF_019924925.1 of Ctenopharyngodon idella. Taxonomy (NCBI): domain Eukaryota; kingdom Metazoa; phylum Chordata; class Actinopteri; order Cypriniformes; family Xenocyprididae; genus Ctenopharyngodon; species Ctenopharyngodon idella. The sequence continues at coordinate 43,648,795 of NC_067220.1, forward strand.
AAGATATTTTTGTTGAAATCCGATGGCTCAGTGAGGCCTGCATAGCCAGCAATGACATTTCCTCTCTCAAGATCCATTAATGTACCAAAAACATATTTAAATCAGTTCATATGAGTACAGTGGTTCAATATTAATATTATAAAGCGACGAGAATATGCACATGAACTGATTTAAATATGTTTTTAGTACATTAATGGATCTTGAGAGAGGAAATGTCATTGCTGGCTATGCAGGACTCACTGAGCCATCGGATTTCAACAAAAATATCTTAATTTGTGTTCCGAAGATGAACGAAGGTCTTACAGGTGTGAGGGTGAGTAATTAATGACAGAATTTTCATTTTTTGGGTGAACTAATCCTTTAAACACTGCTCTTAAGGTTTTTTTGCTTCTAGTCTATGCTTTATACCGAAACATCGAAGGGCATCCCAGGTTTAAAGAACTGTGGGGTTCTTTTGAAGTGGATGGTGTACGGTGACGTCACAATCTGAATGCCTTTCTTGTGAGCTTCCACCATTTCACTGCCTGAAACACACACACACACATATATAATAATAAATAAACACATGCACATCACATAATGTTTCTCAGGCCTGAAAATGTCCAAGGTATGCCAGACATTGTGTAGTTCTTACCAGACTCGGTCAGCAGACTCACTGTAATGTACAGTGATTGGCCAACAAGCTGCATGATGTTTGGGAAGGTCCCTAGGATGTGTCTTCTGCTCAGTTCTGCTCTTCCACTTCCATCCCAGATCTGACATTCAACACAGAAACAAGAAAATTTGAATTGATCAGATCTGTGGAATTTCTGGTGTATTACTCAACTTTTTCTCCATATATGGACTCATTATACTTTGTGTGTGTCTGCATATATTTAAGTAAAATTTATGAACACATAAGGCACAAGTTTTTCATTCATGAGGGAGGCCTTTTTAATTTAAAAAGCAACAGAAATGATTCATATATGGAGCAAATAATCCTAAAATCTAAGCTTATACAAATATCTGATGTCAATCTGATATTTTCACAAATATATGCATGTGTGTGTTTGTGTGTAGTACCTTCACTCTCTGTAAGGAGCCTGGTAAACTTATTTTCCCATTATCTTCAGTAATCATACCAAATACAACAAACCCATGGCCATTGACTGTCTCCCCAAACAAATACCTTTAGAATACACAAACACATACTTATATACATTAATAACTACTGTATTCTAAAATATTGCTACTGTATTTATATTTGCCAGCTATTAAAAAAAAATGCACATAATACTCAGTACAAAAAAAAGCACTGTACTTGGCTTCAATATCGACTACTAGACTGTCATCGTTCACATAGAAGAAGGCTTTCTGTGGTCTCAAAGAAACCTCGAAGCTGGGCAGGACTGCAAGAAGAAAAGGAAGAACCTGAGTTGATAACACTGGATTGCAAATATCATGGTTGTATTGTGTAATGTTGTTTCGTAATAGCTCGCAAAGACCCAACCATATTCACCTACCGTATTCCTTGACTTCAAACTCACTGGAGAAGTTCGTCTGTGGGCTGTTCTGGTGCCACGCCATAACTTTCCATATCCCTGGGCTGATTAAAGTTTAAATGTCATTATTTGTCATTTCACAATCTTATTAACTCTAAGGTATCTGGTACTTTCCACAAAAAGGGTACAAAATGTTTTAAAAAAAAAAAAAAAAAGGTCAGTGAAAAGGTGCCTACTCTTCAGAAATTTGTATTATCATATGATATGATATTATATTTATTTATTTTATATTTTAAATGAGGTTTGAAATTTATTTTGTCTACCTTCAAAATAAATATTCAACACACTGTACAGTCTTCATTCTAAAGGACATGAGATTTGTGGCTTTATTGCTTTAAAATGAAAGCAAAAAGATGGGACTCCAATTTGTACAGTACTCTATTTTTTTTTGAAAAGTGCCAACAAATGGACTTGGCAAAATTAGGTTTTAATTTTAAGTATCTACAATAGTTTTAAAGTACTCAAATAGGAGGCTCACACATACTCACCTGGCCGGATCAGTCAGGCTGAATGTTCCTGACACCATTCCTCCATCGGGATAAACAGATTTGCTCTGAAGGCTGATGCCATCAGGTGTCTGTCAACATTGAAGATTAATAATTATTCTCTTGTTGCATCAAAACTGTTACACGAACAAATATAAACATTTGTGTTTAGCAAATTTGAACTCACATGCACAAACAAACGACTATACTTTAAAACACACAAATACACAGATGGTGGGCACATTTACCAAGATCTCCACTCGGACTCCAGTTTCTACAGGCCGTGTCATGCCTGAACTCAGTGAAAACACCCTGTAATAAACTAGAAGGAGAAGACAAGCATCTGTGCCATTGCATCTAAGATCTCAAGTATTAAGAGACAAAACAGGTTCAATAACAATCAAATGTAGAACAGCAAATATTTCCACCTGTGCTGTCTGGAGTGTAGATGGTCTTGTCAGTCTGTAAAACTATGTGCCCAGATTGAAAAATCACCATGACCTGTTTCTCCAGCAGATTCTGTGGAAACTGAGCTTGCAGGATCACATATTGCTGGATTCCCTTCTCAAAGGAATACGCATTACCGGGTACCTACAGGCACAAGATACACTGACAACTGAGAATAAACACGCTGAAAAACAGTGTTCACCCAGAGCCCAAAAGAGAAAACAACCATCCACAGTTTAAATCCACTGTAAAACATCCTCTCTGATATGCATTAACATTTGGACATTTTTGACACATAGACAAAATTTTCTCAAACCACATTTTATGTGAGTGGATCACCTCACCTCTATCTCAACCAGATCCTGGTAGTTCTTGTCAGATGTCAGAGAAACTGATGTACTCGTCACTTCACGCTTATCTTTAGAGTTTCTCACTGAGATTTTAACATTCAGACTGGCTCCAGAATAGTCCTGCGCCTCCACAAACACTTTCTCTGTGGACCCGACTCTCAGCAGGTTCGGGGCCGTGAGAATGTAGCTGAACAATACAGGTTCATTTAGGACGAGCAGGTAGGAATAGTCTCACTTCACACAGCACTTTTACAAAGGATACAGCACTAAATCATTTATTATTTACTTAAAATTAGGGCTGCCAAAGTTATCTTATGAGATTAATTAAATACAGTGCTGTATGTTTAACACCATTTACCAGTTAAATTTACACATTTACCTATCTCATTCTGTTCTGAGTGGTTTGGTTCTGTAGCTGGGCTCTAATTGCTTAAAGGGATAGTTCACCCAAAAAAGAAAATACTGTCATCATTTACTCACCCTCAAGTAGTTCCAAACCTGTATGAGTTTCTTTCTTCTTTTGAATACAAAAGAAGATATTTAATAACAGTTGTGGGGCACCATTGACTTCCATAGTATGGAAAACAAAAATACTCAATGGGGCCCATTAACTGTTTGGTTACCAACATTCTTCAAAATATCTTCTTTTGTGTTCAGCAGAAGAAAGAAATTTATACAGGTTTGGAACAACTTGAGGCTGAGTAAATGATGACAGAATTTTCATTTTTGGGGTTTCAACTATCCCTTTAATGATAGAGAAAGACCGTAACAGCTATTTTTTTTTTTTTTTTTTTTAAATCCAGTTCATTGTTATCACAACTCAGCAAGTATCACTTGTGTGTGTTATACTCACAGGGGGTCGCAGAGGGAGAGGAGCGGTAATGAGACGACTACAGCCGCCAGCCACACAGAGTCCACACGCATCGTGCCTGTCTGTATCCGACTGTCTCTGAACTATCAGATGCTCATTCACAATATATTCAACCTCGCTTGAGTCCCTCCCTCAGTAAAGATAGCATCATCACCATCATCATCATCATCATCCTCGATGTCAGTTATTGGGTAACACGGGTGGAGGGACCTGCACTATGATTCAGCGGTAGACTATATTGTGTAAGTAAGTTGTGACACTTTGCTTTCCTCTCCTCTGGTTCAGACCATCACTGCAGCATCATGCTGTCATGGAATTATGTGCCTTGAAATAGATCAATCAATCAATCAATCAAGTTCATATTATGTAATTTGTGTCCAATATCCTCTAACAAACATCCAGCGCCCAATTTATCTGTTGTTATCTGCCTACATACTGTATGCAAACTCATGATTAAAAATAAAAACCACAATTGCTCAACAGGTCGAGTTACTGTCATGTGTTTGTAACACCGTAGCTCTATGTTTTATCTATATTACGGCTCTAAAGGCCTCATGTGTCTTTCACCATCAACCTGAAGTAAATTATGATTAATACAGAACTGAGTTGTTTGATCACATATCATTATTGTGATGTATTAAATGCTTACAGTTTTGCATTTGAGACAATTGAGATTCCATAGTAGTAGTGCTAGGAATGTTGGGAATTGTTTGGGTGCGAGTTTGGCGGAAGTTAAAAAAAGAAGTAAAGTCGTTGCTAGAAGAAAGATGTGCCATCTCATGTGTATTCTTTTAAATGGATACATTGCAATTATTTTCACATTTTAAGGGTTTGAAAGTTCAGAAGTTGATGCAGACATTCAGTCTAGGTCGGATCTTAGTTTTGTAGAGGAGACTGGGGCAAGTTGTCACTTGGGATTACATCTCAGTAACTGAGGTTTTGAGTCAAATGTGCCATTACACAAATTTGTGTTTAGGGTGTATGTCGAACATCACATGACTAAACCGGAAAACTGGTCTCATCTCATCCACTTGTCGGAGAAAGTGTTAACAGCAGTATGAACTGATGGCGATATCTATGGACTTTTAAGGTAACCAGCTAACCTACCTAGTTCTTTTTGTTGTTGGCATTTTATTCAATATAAATATCTACAAATTAGTGAGAAGATGAAAAATAAAAACTTTTAGATTTCAATCTGCATATGTGAGAGACATCGGTTATGCTCCTTTGAAGGCATATTGAGTAATATGGTTTTATATTTGACAAAGCACATACAAAAGACCTGAACCGACAGCGATGTGATCTGTTTTACAGAATATGGAAGTGAAGTTGCGCATAACCCCCATTGTGTGTTGGTTTCAAACTTAACTGTATTTAATAATTCATCTTAATTCTTTACACTTGCTCTTCTTTTGACGCATATTGTCAAAAAAGGTCAATGAGTTTTAAATTAAGCGTGTTATATGTTTGGCAACGGTTCTTTTAACCCTAAAAGATGGAGTGTGTAGCTTTTCATTTCTTAAACAACCATGTATTAAGATGTTTAATGGCCATATTCCAGGATGACAATGTCAAGATTCATCAGGCTCAAACTGTGAAAGAATTGTTGGGAGGGAGCATGAAGAATCATTTTCACACATGATTTGGCACTGACCTTAACCGCAGTGTAAGTCTTTGGGATGTGCTGGAGGAGACTTTACAGAGTGCTCACCTCTTGCATTGTCAATACAAGATCTTGCCTAAAAAATGATGCACCTCTCGATGGAAATAAATGTTGTGATGTTATTTCCATCAAAAGGTGCATCAATTTTTGGTCAAGATCTTGTATTGACAATGCAAAAGGTGAGCACTCTAAAGTCTACTCCAGCACATCCCAAATACTTTCAATGAAATTAAGGTCTAGACTCAGAGGTGCCAATTCATGTGTGAAAATGATTCTTCATGCTCTCTGAACCATTCTTTCACAATTTTAACCCCGCTGAATCTTGACATTGTCATCCTGGAATATGGCCATGATGTGTCAACATGGTTGTTTAAGAAATGAAAAGCTACACACTCCATCTTTAAGGGTTAAAAGAGCCTTTGCCAAACATATAACATGCTAGAAATATACTAATCACTGTAATAATGATCCATTCATAGATTCTTAAGTATTTGCCTATTAAAATCCAAACAGTGACTTTTTTATTTTTTTGGCTGGGCAGTGTAGAATCTCCCCTGTCTAATGAAAGTATTGTTAAGTTCCAAGTCTAATGAGTTAAAACAGCTCAAACATGCATTTTAGTCTGGGACTAGCTTAAGCTTTGTGAAACCTGGGGTAAGAGTTTTAAGTATATTTTTGTTTGATGTTCATAAGCTTTATGTTACCATTGAGTTAACTGTAAATATAACTGAAATTCAGAAATATATAAAAAAAAAAAATCAACTAGGCCTACTCTAAACATATCAAATCATACGTTTGTTGTTTTTGGGTTACTGAAAATGATCAGAACAGTCCTTTGATCAAGTTAGATTTTTTTATTATGGAAATCTGATTAATCATGTGACATTTATTTTAGAATGACATTGCAATCAAGTAATGCTTATTATAGAGTAACATGATATTTACTGAAAAACTAGGGATGCACCGATACCTTTACCAGTATCGGTATCGGCCGATACCAAACTCATGTACTTGTACTCGAAAAAAAATACCCCAGATACCAAAGACCGATACCTAACGTGACGTAACTGACATAATCTTCCGTGCACAGAGACACCCGTGGCAGCAGCAGAAACAATGTCAGCCTCAGGGGTGTGGAAATACTTCAAAATTAATGATGACAACACACACATTGCGACCTGCATGCTTTCAATCACAATTAGTGATCGATTAGTGAAGGCGGGATAGACGGAATCGCGCTGAATGACACACACCAGAAGCGCTCTCTCTCGCGCGCGCACTCTCTCTATTTCTTTCTTTCTTGCGCGCAATCCCAGTTCTCTCACAGCACGCAATCAGTTCTCCTTGCGCCTGAATGGTCAAATGTATTGTGTGGAGTATCTCACATAATACAGTCGGTTATGGGTTAAAGGATTAGTCCACTTTTAAATAAACTTTTCCTGATAATTTAGTCACCCCCCATGTCATCCAAGATGTTCATGTTTTTCTTTCTTCAGTCGAAAAGAAATGAAGGTTTTTGACGAAAACATTCCAGGATTTTTCTCCTTATAGTGAACTTCAATGGCCTCTAAACGGTTGAAGGTCAAAATGACAGTTTCAGTGCAGCTTCAAAGGGCTTTAAACGATACCAGATGAGGAATAAGGGTCTTATCTAGCGAAACGATCGGTCATTTTCAAAAAAAATGTAAATGTATATGCTTTATATAAACAAATGTTCGCCTTCTAAGTGCTTCCGCCAAAACCGCATTTCCGTATTCTCCAAACATTTAAGCTGTATGTCCTACGTCTTCCCTATTGTCTCATAAAATAAATTTATGAGACAGTTGTTGTTATATTTGATTGGTGACTACAAATATGAAATTTAATTGAAAGCTTGGCAAACAGCTTTGGAGAATTTGATGTTTCCCCATTCAAAGAGATAGGAGTTGCATGCCCGAGAGGCGTTTCAAAGACGGCCGCCGAGTGAAATGACTTGTCTTAAAGGGTCTTTGGTAATAATAAAGAAGCTGTCCTACATTCATTAGTCTCACTGTGTTGTGCTTGGAAAACTGCAACATCACCAAAAATAAAAATAAAAAAAGTATAGGCATCGGTATCGTTATCGGCGTGTACCAGAAAAAAGTATCGGTACTCGTACTTGGTCCTTAAAAATGGTATCGGTGCATCCCTAGAAAAAAGTAACAGTTGCATTTATGCAATTATGTTTAACAGTTATAAGCAAGCTATACTAACTTTTCTGAATTGTGATATATTTAATTATGTCATTGAGCATCTCAAAGCAGTAGTCTGGCATTAGGGCCGTTTTGACTGATTAGCCGCAGCCGAAGCGCAGATCCTGCTGGAGACTCAACATGCCGTTGTATTTTTCTTTGAGTTCAGCACTTATCTTGCTCTGCTCCAAGCTGGGCCAAAACTCCACCCACGTCCTCTCACCCAGAGCGTACTGAATTCTGAAGATTAATCAGAGGATGGACATTTCTAAGTAAGTGTACAAAGTCCTAATAAGAGAAACATTGGCAAATTCTATAAACAGTTGCACCACTTTGAGTGTTACTTCAGTGCAAAACCCTGCATTTTACACACTTCATTTTCGGTGTAAATGTGGCCCAGATCCGGCCCACATCTGGTACATGTGGATTACATGCGGACCAGATGTGGGCCAGATCTGGGCCGACACTATGTTGCTGTCAGGGATAGAATGCAGCATTTTGACAAAAGTCAGTGCTATTTGATTGGTGAAATTATTTTTGCACTAATGCGTTCCACGTAAGAATGCTTTAAACAATTTTATTTAAAAGAGATATTTGAGTAATTTTTCAGTTTGCATACTTCCTTCAGTGAATTAGACACAAAAACAATGCAGACAGTGCAAACAAATAACAGACACTATCAGCAGATACACATACAGTATCTCACACTCTCTCATGAATACAGAGGCATTTTCACAGATCAGGACACACACACAGACATACACACACACTTCGGATCACAGGTCAAGTGCCCTTACTTTGCACCTTCCAGTTGGACATCCCCAGACTGGCCCATGATCAGATAGCTCTCACCCTGCTTCAGATCCAAAGCTTCTTTGCAAGAGATTTGTAAAGTGAAAGTGCGCCGCTTCCCCTCCACATTATCTTCCGGCCCTACACAAATATGCAACATTTAAATACTGTATGTAACACAATACACTGTATCACACTGAACACAAATCACAAACACACAAGTATGGTGACATGTCTGAATGTCTCTCTGAGGTATTGAGTTTGTACTGGCACAACACAACAAAAATAATATTTGTTTCTCCCAAAACACTGTAAAGACCATTAAAGGGATAGTTCACCCAAAAAAGAAAATTCTGTCATCATTTGCTCACCCTCAATTTGTTCCAAACCTGTATGAGTTTCTTTCTTCTGTTGAACTAAAAAGAAGATATTTTGAAGAATGTTGGTAATCAAACAGTTGACGGTAGCCATTGACTTCCATAGTATTTTTTTCCTACAGTGGAAGTCAATTACTACCGTCAACTGTCTGGTTACCCATATTCTTTAAAATATCTTCTTTTTAGTTCAACAGAAGAAAGAAACTCATACAGGTTTGGAACAACTTGAAAGTGAGTAAATGATGACAAATTTTCATTTTTGGGTGAACTATCCCTGTAAGACCAGACGTGGGTAGCTTATTGTTTGTGGGTTAAAATTAAACAAGATATCAGCAGAACATCTGTAATCACTTAGTGCTGAAATAAGTGGGAAACTTAATCTTTCAATTGACAGAATTTATACATGGTGGTTGGAGTGAACAATTATACCTGTTTTGAGGGCACTTTCAATCCTCATATTGTAATAAACTGTTGAAGCGTCGTCATCTTCCCTCATCAGAACAGCCTTATAAACTGTAAAAATTGAAAAGTTTGATGTAGCATCTTACTGATCACCTCATTAATGAATAATTTTACATATATAAATAAAAGTACATGCTGAGGACATTCTCATTAGCTGCAGTGGATTCTCTTTACACACACATGCACACAAAAAAACAAAACAAGATTGCACAAAATATGCAGACACACATGATAATTTACCGTAATTTATTTTTGGTTCACATGCTTTCTTATTACGCTGAGCCTCATGAATTTTCTCCTTCCTTTGAAGACTGCAGTTTTCTATATCAGCAATAGACAGAGAAATGAACCTATTGTAGATTAACAGCATACAACTCTTACTTAAACTTTCTTACATGAAAACAAATTGCACATTACCTTCGGCACACTGACAGACATCTTGCTTACAGATTTTTTGAAGAGCTCCTTCCCTCCTGGTGGGATGATAAAACTTCACACAGCGATTTTCTAAACATGGAGGAATCATGACATCACATGGGTCACGCAGGTACTGTATACAGTGTTCATTGTGTTGTAGCATCAGAGATATAGCAGTCAGCCATTAAAATAATCTCCAAATAAGTCATAAATAGATCAAATATTCAATTAACGTATACAACATCTTTTACAGTAATCATGATGTTTATTTTGAATGACATATATGATGTTGTTATACTATGTTAAGCTCAAAGTTAGCGCAAATCTCAACTAAATTCTTCATTTGTTAGATCTGTGTCAGTGGAACCCTGAGAAATTTATTTTTGAGTATGTAATAAGAATTTAACTTTAAGATAAACTGTATTAATGATGATTCAATAGATATATGTTTAATAGCTTTAATTAGAAGCTCAACACGCTGCAAATGGAAAAAACACCAGCAAATTAAGAAAACATCAAAAGTCCTCTACAACATAGAAGTTAAAAGATATCAATTTCTGAAGGAAGCTGCTGACAGAGAAGTAGGAAAAACGGGTGAACTGAAAAAGCTCATTAAATAACTTATTTGCTCTAGCTTGTTTCCTTCTAATAAACCTGGCATTATATACTAAATATTGTTGGCTCTGTGACAAATTGCTTGTTATGTTCCTAGATTTGTCCATGCTGATGACCAGCAGAGTTGGAGCAGACCTCCTGTCTGAAAACATCTCCAAGGCACTATGAACCATATAGTAAGTAAAATCTCAAGCATACACTACCGTTCAAAAGTTTGGGGTTGATATGATTCTTATGTTCTTGAAAGAAGTCTCTTATGCTCATCAAGACTGCATTTATTTGATTAAAAATACAGTAAAACAGTAATAATTTAAAATAGTTTTTTTTTTCTATGTGAATATATTGTAAAATGTAATTTATTCCTGTGATCAAAGCTGAACTTTCAGCATAATTTCTCCAGTCTTCAGTGTCACATGATCCTTCAGAAATCATTCTATTGATAATAATCATAAATGTTTCTTGAGCATCAAATCAGCATATTAGAATGATTTCTGAAGGATCATGTGACACTAAAGACTCGAGTAATGATGCTGAAAATTCAGCTTTGATCGGTTTAAATTCAGAAATTTTATTTCATGATAATGATATATATCACGATATAGCTATTCTTATTTCATTTTTATTAATAAAAATAAGAACAAAGAAGCAAATTACAAACAATAGAACAATTACAATAGAGCAAAGATACAAATCAAATAAACTTTACATTTGTCAGCTACAATAGGTTTATTTAACATGTAGTAAAAAATACTACAGAAATTGATCAAGTATATAATTAAAACACTGAATAGTCTTCACTGAATGAATCAAATATGAACCGATTCTTATTAAAGATACAAGTGATTAGTCAAGAGCAGTGAGTGATTTTCTGTTTGTCTTTTGTTGTTGATTAACATGAATGAGACAGACAGCATTTTATTAGGATGCTGTCCCTTTAAGACCAAATGCATGGATCCGATATATTGACACACATCTGGTGTGTTTACGTTAATTTAAGACATAACCGACTATGTTTACGTGAATACTCCACATAGCGCGCATTTTGACATGATAGTACGTCTATCTGACCATTCAAGCGCAATAAGATGCGAAAGCGGTCTGAATTTGCGATCGTATGCGGTATCAGAGAGGAAACTTTTTGTGCACGCTTCAGCTATGTGTCAGTCAGTGCGAGCACCAACCGCATGGAGTTATTTTCAACAGCTTATTGCACTTAATAACTTTATTAAACATAATACATGTTCCAAATTAGTGATTGCATGCTGTCTGAGAGAGGTGGCTTTTGTGCGCAAGCTTCAGCTGTTTGTCAGTCGGCCTGGGCACCAACTGCATTGAGCTCTTTTTCACAGCTTACTGCTCTTAATAACTCTCAACGTCCCACTCTTTATTTTCTCATTCATGCATGTTTGTTTTTTTTTTCACTCTTATGTGTATAACTTTAAGTAGTACTGTGCTTCGCGGATAAATTTACATACCGCGAAATAAACAATATTTGTAAAATATCAAACGATAGACACTTTATACCCTGGTCACAATATATACCGCCCAGCCCTAAATCACAGGGAAAAAAAATACATTTTAAAAAATTTATTCACAGTTATTTTAAATTGTAATGTTACAGTTGTAACATTACAATTTACACAATGTTACACAATGTTACTGTTTTACTGTACCGTGGTGAGCATAAGATACTTATTTTAAAGACATTTAAAATCTCACTGACCCCAAACTTTTGAATGGTAGTGTAAATTGCAGTTATGATGACCTATGTTCCTTCCACTTAAATGATACTATATGTCCATTCCATAGAGACTCCGATTAAACTGATTGCGATTAAACCAGATAATAGCAAAATAAGCAAAATATAGTCACAAAACTCTGGACTATTGATATAAATGTTAGTATTTGTCCAAGTATCTGATGCTATGCTTGAAGTATAATAAATAAATAAATAAATAAATAAATAAATGAATGAATGAGTGAAGAATAAAATAACATTGTTTTCTAATGTTCTAAATGAGTGCACTTCACTGAGGCAAGTAGAGTATCTGCAGTAGGCTCCACTTTGTGAAGTCTGTATGACATTAGTCAAAGACAGCTTATTCAGAAGCATTTATGGTTGGGTCTGGTAAACACAGATTTGTTTCCTGATGGACTGATAAAATTGTGTGCAATTTATGTCAGGTTAATGGAGTGTTTGCATGAACATCAGTTTCATACCTATAGAGTAGTATTCATATACAGTGACTCCTGCTGGTTGAATAAAGCCTCCATTCATAATTCTGTGCAGCCTGAAGGTGATCCTATCTTTCCTGTTATGAGAAATCTGCAAGTGTAAGTGCAAATAGCAGACACTTTAGAGTAGGGAATCAAACTGCCTTGTGTAACCCTAACCCCAACCTTAAAACTAATATATATATATATATATATATATATATACACACACACATTATCTCACAGAAGTGAGTACACCCCTCACATTTTTGTAAATATTTTATTATATCTTTCCATGTGACAACACTGAAGAAATGACACTTTGCTACAATGTAAAGTAGTGAGTGTACAGCTTGTATAACAGTGTAAATTTGCTGTCCCTTCAAAATAACTCAACACACAGCCATTAATGTCTAAACCGCTGGCCACAAAAGTGAGTACACCCCTAAGTGAAAATGTCCAAATTGGGCCCAAAGTGTCAATATTTTGTGTGGCCATCATTATTTTCCAGCACTGCCTTAACCCTCTTGGGCATGGAGTTCACCAGAGCTTCACAGGTTGCCACTGGAGTCCTCTTCCACTCCTCCATGACGACATCACGGAGCTGGTGGATGTTAGAGACCTTGCGCTCCTCCACCTTCCGTTTGAGGATGCCCCACAGATGCTCAATAGGGTTTAGGTACCCTCAGCTTCTTTAGCAAGGCAGTGGTCGTCTTGGAGGTGTGTTTGGGTTCGTTATCATGTTGGAATACTGCCCTGCGGCCCAGTCTCCGAAGGGAGAGGATCATGCTCTGCTCATTCATGGTTCCCTCAATGAACTGTAGCTCCCCAGTGCTGGCAGCACTCATGCAGCCCCAGACCATGACACTCCCACCACCATGCTTGACTGTAGGCAAGACACACTTGTCTTTGTACTCCTCACCTGGTTGCCGCCACACACGCTTAACACCATCTGAACCAATTAAGTTTATCATGGTCTTATTAGACCACAGGGCATGGTTCCAGTAATCCATGTCCTTAGTCTGCTTGTCTTCAGCAAACTGTTTGCGGGCTTTCCTGTGCATCATCTTTGAAAGAGGCTTTCTTCTGGGACGACAGCCATGCAGACCAATTTGATGCAGTGTGCGGCGTATGGTCTGAGCACTGACAGGCTGACCCCCCACCCCTTCAATCTCTGCAGCAATGCTGGCAGCACTCATACGTCTATTTCCCAAACACAACCTCTGGATATGACACTGAGCATGTGCACTCAACTTCTTTGGTCGACCATGGCGAGGCCTGTTCTGAGTGGAGCCTGTCCTGTTAAACCGCTGTATGGTCTTGGCCGCCGTGCTGCAGCTCAGTTTCACGGTCTTGGCAATCTTCTTATAGCCTACATCATCTTTATGTAGAGCAACAATTCTTTTTTTCAGGTCCTCTTTGCCATGAGGTGCCATGTTGAACTTCCAGTGACCAGTATGAGAAAGCGAGAGCGATAACACCAAATTTAACACACCTGCTCCCCATTCACACCTGAGACCTTGTAACACTACAGAGTCACATGACACCGGGGAGAGAGAATGGTTAATTGTGTGAATAATTTTCCTCAGCCAAACCCCATTCCACAGCCATACCTGTCACACACCCAGTCTGAGCAGTTTTTTTTCTTCTTGTAATTAGGAGTATAGTGAGTATATGTTTTACCTATGTAAGGCAGTGTATTGTGTTGTCCACAAGATGTAGCTATAACACTGTTGTGTTAAGACAGATTCAAGTACCTTAGAACTGTTTGAGCCTTTTGATGTACCATAGTGTTGATACTTTTCTTCAGTTCATGTTATCAACTCTAGAGGTAAGCCATGTTAACGGTAGTGGAAATTGCAATGTAAAATATCTTTGTTGTTATTGCACTAAAGTTCAGTTTATTGAGATATTTTGTGTTTTAAACCTGCTAAAGACCTAAATGCAGAGTAATATGGAGAGTTAAAATGTTTTGTTCTTTCTTTTAAATGTGATTAATGCGTGGTGGCTAATGAAAAGCTATATGATATTATAAGCAGCGAGAGCTTGCTATTGAATTGCGTGTGCATTGAAATGTACTTTGCTAGTTTAAAACATAAGTTTTCAACTTAAACTTAGTTTTAAACTAAAGTTTAAACCCCCCAGTAATATTTAAGTAATAAAATTAATATTACTGTGCGACTAGTTGACTAATGGCTTAAATGAATGACTACTAGTCGACTAGAAAAAATCTTTAGTTTGGGACAGCCCTAGTTTTCAGAGTAAAATTGACACAGAGACCTTGTCCAGGTAGATGATGAGGGATCCTCGCTCTGAAAGCTGCTTGTTCATCTCAAATTTCTCAATCAGCCTGTCATGTCCAGTTGACAGCTACAAACAGGAACAGAAAGTTATTATTATTTGAGAGTTTGACAGCTTTTCTCCTTATGAACTACTACCACAGTTTGCTGTTGGAGAATACCATACCAGATGCTTGTGTAACACTGAAATTGTAGCGGAAATATGTAGGCAGTTGCCATACATGGATAGAGTCCATATAACTTTTTAATGGTGGAAAAAAACAAAATGATTGGTCGGGACTATATGCACATTTCAATTAAGTCCCTGGAAAAGCTGATACTTACCACTTTCAGATCATTCTCATCCACAACAAATCCTGTCAGTAATGTAATGTCCAGTATAGACATGGTGGCATCCCTGTCAGCGGACAGATACCTGTGGAATCATCAATCCAAAAGTGAGCTTTCTATAGCACTGTCCCTGCATTAAGAGAATTGCAAAAGTGTCTCAAACTCTCCCTCAACACAGCAGCTTTAAGAGAATAGAATAAAGGTCATGATAAAGTACAAAGGTGCAACACTCACTCTTCAAAGTTCAAGTTTTATTAATTAAAACAACATGTGAGTGTTGCACCTTTGTTCAGCTCATATATTTTTTTTTATAATTGTCAAGGATTATTCACTGTACTGAGATACTGTTTAGTAGAACTGAAATTTGAAAGTTCTACTAAATACTTTGATATTTAGAACAGAAACATTGTGAAGAAAAATGGCACTTATTCACACACCTGGTATTGATAGTGAGTCTATAACTCTCGATTGCACCGCGATATGTTACTAAAATGAAAGAAAGAGAAAATAAGCCAGTAATGGGTGAATCTCAAAAAAAAAAAAAAAAAACTGTCAAGAACATGTCTAGGTCACATTTCACCCGAAAACCAAAATAAAACTATTTTACTCAATTTTATTAAGTCTGTTGTTGGACCATTACGTTTTTTACCTTGTGAAATTACAATGACAAATGCAAACAATCTCTCATTATGCAATATATTTTGACATGTCACTCTCCACCATATGACACCATTGAAATTTTACATATCTTGCATTTATGATCATATCTCCCTTTCAGAATATAAGACACAAAACAGTAGACTAAATTTTACCTTGATTGTCCCTCTCAAATGTCAGATCAAGCTCAAAATTCTTGCAGGTGCCACTCCTCTCTTTTGGTTTTGCATAGTACTCAGTCACAACCTGCAGAGGAGAAAATAATTTCTTGAATGCAGACTAAATACAAGAAGGCTGGATTCATGTCTGTTATTCTTTAGGAGTAAGAGCTAGCGTAGATGCTCATTTGCTTTCAGTCGAAATTGTGTCAACTAGTCAACTCAGTGGTGATGTATCTGAGCATTCTCACAGGCAGCATCTAAAGTCTGTGATCTAAGTTCATATGCTAAACTAGATTTTTACAAAGGTTTTGTTAGTTTTCTGTTTTGATTATTGCTTTCTTCAGTTACTCACAGTTACAGAGGCCTCTCCAGCACCCTTGGCACTGACAGTGATCTCCCTATTAGATGGAATCTGTTGATGAAAATAATAATAATAATAAAATGTACATTTTTAATATAAAATACTCATCTTGATAAAATGTATCAATATCAGACTGAGAACTAAATAGTTATTTCATCTTAAGCCAGGTATACATCCACAATTGTTGCTCATACAGTACGACCAGAGTGACTAGCAAATATAGACTGTATGACTTCAGCAGTTATGTATGTCAGACTGTATTTCAGCAATTCAGATTGTTGACTGGGCCATCAGTTGTGTCACTGTATCCTGACTGACACATAACATGGTACCGCACAAACCCATGTTTTCTAAATCAGCACAAACTCACCTTTGCTGTTTGTGCGAGGTGAGCGTTGTCTTTGTTGAACTTCCACACAATCGGCTGCCGGCTGCCTTCCACTCGGATCGTCATCTCCAGGTCTAACTGCTTCATGTCTTTCACTTGAATCCTGTATTCAGCAACAGCCTGGAACACCATGATGGTGGTCTGGGAGGGAGGAGACGAGGATTTAACTGCTTTTCAAAGCCATATTTTGGTTTCCCAGATATTGCATATTTAACACGTGGACAGATATGCAAAGCAGATGTGCATGTTTAATGTTCACTACAAACCTGAGTCGTGCCATATCCTCCTCCGTTCCTCCTCTGGTTGTTGAGCCAGTTCACAATGGGTGCTGCAGCCTGGAAGTCTTTAGCTTTAACAAGGGCCAGGAGTGCATAGGCTGAAGCCTCAATAGTATAGTAATTGCTTTCAGGGACAGGCCAGTGACTTCCATCTGTATGGAATCAGTTCAGTTCAGTTTTATTGGTATTTTATTTTTACCATACAAAGTGTTCCAAAACAGCTTTACAGTGAATTGTTTTGTTTTAAAGTAGTTTACTGAATGAAAAGTAGATATGAAATTCAAAGACAAACATCCACGTGCTATCTCAGGGTTTCTCAAACATTTTTGAACTCCTTTCACAACCCCAGACTTTACATAGATTTTTATACCAATAAAATATAAATAATGCAGGATAGATATTACACGATTTCTGAGGTTGTTAAGTGATAGTATATGCATCATTATAGGGGTGGGTGATATGACCAAAATCTTATTTGATGATATTAGACATTTTATTTCACAATAACGATATATGGGCCATTCTACAGAATTGGTCAGATTTGGAAACGTCTTGAAAAAAAATGTGCCTTTTTCCACAAATTTTGTATGTATGCAAATTGTATAATATCCAAGGTACACATTTCTAGTAATTGTGCAGTTAATTCTCTTGTATTTTCATAAAGTTTTGGAATATTTTTCTTCTCCCCAAATTTGACATTACCGAAACACAATAATAAGTAATTTAATAAGAAGGCTTACATTGACCTATTAACATTTTGTTTATATCTACCTTGTAAATATATTTTTTTGCTATTTTTTTTTTTTTTTTAAATGTTCACAGGTAATTCAATAACAATTACAAATTTTTGGTAGTGACAGTAATGTTTTGGTAGCGACCTCATAACATTACAGAATATTAACTCACATACTAAAACACTAATGATTTGCATAATAAAACATACTAAAATTCTAATGATTTGCATAACTGTATTAAAATTTTGTTTAAAAAATGTTTGTGTTCCCCTTTGTCACTACCAAAATAATGATGTCACTACTGAAACATGTGGTGAAGTTTCAGTTGTGATAATTTTAGATACTTTTGAGCCTAGCTCAAAGATGCTAATCAGCACATGGTTAGCTAGCACACTTCTGAACAGTTGTACACACAAAAACTAAATTTTATCGAATAACTCCCAAAAAACAATGATGTCACAACTGAAACTTCACCCTGTTTCGGTAGTGACTGTTTAGTTAGTGACAATTTTAGATAATTTTGATCATTTTTAATCAGCACATGGTTAGCTAGCACAGTTCTGAATAGTTATACACACATAAAAACTAAAATTTATGGAATAACACCCGAACAAGTTTGCTTAATTGTAGAAAAAGGGTGTTTGGTAGTGACGTTCCTTAAAGTTACACACAGATTTTCAGACTTTTGAACACATTTAACTCAAAATGATGGTAGCCTACCTATCTACTATAAAAGAGAGGCTATAAGAGGGAGCGACACAGGAATATTTCCTGATCAAAAATATAGAAGTGCGGTTAAAATCAGTGTCAGCCAATGTTTTGGCTCAGCTTTATGTTTTTTTTTTTTTTTAACATAAAGTTTCATGATTTAAAAATAAAATATAAAATAAGTATATATTTTTTAACTTCACTTTAAAAAAAAAAAAAAATCAAAAAGATACTTTTAAAAACAAGAATGGCAAAAATGGCAAAAATTATTTCAACATCATTTTCACAAGTTAAGGGGTTTAGGGGTTTGGGTTTGGGACAGTCAGCTCCCAATTGAAAGTACACAATAAATGATGATTTTATATATATATATATATATATATATAGATAGATAGATAGATAGATAGATAACAAAAGGATCTTAGTAAACATCTAAAATTTTAATAATTAAATGCTTTTTAAATGTGTTTTTTGGTTGTGGGACAGCAGTTTGCACCAATTCTGTAGAATGGCCCATACACAATATAGTTATTTTGTGTTATTTTATCTCATTTCTGTTATTAAAAATTACAAACAATAGGACAATATAATAAAATACAATATAACACAGATATGAAACAATTTTTTTTTTTTTCAGATATAATAGGATTGTTTAACATGTAAAAGCGCATGTAAAAATAAAATATTGCATCGTCTTCACTGTGTGAATTAAATATAAATGTATTCTTATTAAAGCTGAAAAAAAAAAGTTCAATCAATTCAGCCAAAGCAGTAAGTTAGATATATTAGGCTGCTGTCACTTTAAGACCAAACGCATGGATCCATTATACTGTTACATTATACCGGACATTATACTGTCTGGTTTATACCCAACTGTTTACCTCCACTTGAGAAATAGCCGGCTGTGTTTACACGAATACTCCACACAATGGGCATTTTGACATAATTGCATGTGTATTCGACCGTTCAAGCACAATAAGATGTGAGGGAGAACTGAATTTGCGATCAAATGCTGAGAGACGCTGCTTTCTGTTTGCACGCTTACATTGTGTGTCAGTCAGCGTGTGCACCGCATTGAGTTCTTTATCACTGTTTAGTGTGCTTAGTACTTTTTAACATCAAGCATGTGTCAAATTCGCAATCGCCCTCTGAGAGAGGCAGCTTTCCGTGGCAGTGTGCCAATCAACACAAGCACTGTATATTTCAGGATATACGGTACTACGCTTATAACTCTTATTAACATCAAGAATATCCCACTCTTCATATTCTCATTGATGCATTTCATCGCTCTGAAGTGTCAATAGTGCTATATATTTACATAACATGATACACACAATATAGCAAAATCCCTAATAATTAACATTTTATATCATGGTAATGATATATATCGTCATATCGCCCAGTCCTACGTCTTTAGAAGGATAAATCTGTATGATTCACGTCATTAAAAAAAATAAATAAATAAAACTGGTCGCCTAATTCACACTACCAGCAATCCTGAAGACAGCTCCACCAATTAAAGTTGCTACTACCATGGAAATAGGGATTGCCCTGACAGTGATCACACACTTTTTATAAACCCTTGCAAATTACATAATGAAATCAGTTTTCTTTTGCACTCATCTGCTTTTTATACATACAAAAACTGGAGGTTTTATGTATATATTTACAAATATATTTAATAATGAACTTAAATCACATTTCATGCTTTTCTTTCTTTCTATATTATGGTTTCATTTTCATTTACTTTATAGTTTTATATGTCGTCATTGTTGATTTGCTTACATTAATGGCTGTTCATTCATTCCATTATAAGTGTGTGTTCATTTACATTTATGCATGTGGCAGTTGCTTTTATCCACTGCATTCAAGTTACGTGTTTGATAAGTGCGTTCCCTAGGAATTGAACCCATGAACTTGGCGTTGCTAGCACCATGCTCTACTGTTTGAGCTACAGGAATACAGCACTGAACATTTAAGAACAAATAAAGAGACAACAATTTCAGTGTTAACAGCCAGAAATGCATGATTTACAGCTGAACAGGTCAAATTAATTATTCTCACAGATTCATCAGAAAAGGCTGTATCTTTACCTGCAGAGGTTTTTCTCAACAGGGCTTGCTTGTCAAGTGCATTTCCATTGGCTAGAGCATAAGATGTCATAGCCACTGAGTATGGATTCGTCAGACCATGTAACCGAGATCTAAGGTACGCGATGGCTCTATATATGCTGCTGTCAAGACTCTAAAGAGGAATAAAAACATGAACACAGTTGATTGAAGTGAGTAATAGAGTGAGAGGAAAGATACTTGTAAACATTGCTGATTTTTAGATCAATGAAGCTAGAAACACATTTACACAGTAGCAGGACTCACTAAGATTTGGCCAGCACAACGGTTTCTCCCCTCCTGAAGGGCAATGAGCACAAATGCTGTCATCGAGGCTTCTGTGTCTGTCCCATGTACGTTCCCCTGTGTCACAGTTATATCAGAATTAATGCACAAATAAGACTGTGAAGATAAAGAATCGTGTTTTGTGTATTTGTGTAGTGAAGTAAATGCTTAGGTTCTCGATTTTGAAGTGGCTTTCTATTCAATACATGCGCAAATTTGATTCTAAACTTTGAATTCTATTATTTTAACTAAAATTAAAATAAAGACAATGGAATGATTAATTGACACACATAAAGGACTATTTCAACCAAATATTAAGAAAATGCGCAGTAGTGTACACGTGTCCTCTACTTGGGTCCTTATTCACAGAAACGAGTGCTTTAAATATAATATGAAGAAAAAATATAATACCCGCTGTTGCTGATTTTCCTCATTTTATTCACAATATTTAGTGATTTAACCTCAAATGTGGGATAGTTTCACTCGCTGTTGCAAGCAGATGTTGTATGTTATCATGCCAACCGCTTGCACATCTGCAGAGAACACGCTTCATATGTATGAAAAGAAACTGTACACATGAGAGGCGACGAGAAAGCTTGTCATGTATTGGTATTATACATTATTTAAAGTTATTCTATTCATTAGAATCTTGATAAAAATGTTTTGAGTTTCAGGGCTGAGATAGAATGTTATATCTGTAACAGATTTTAATCTTTGAATCAGTTAAGTTGTGGTATAACCCTAGGTGTCTTTGCACTCATTGTGTATGGAGAATGTGAAGCTAAAAATGAAATATTCACATTCTTCATGCTATCGTTTGCAGGGAAGAGAAGCTATTTTCCCAGCTAATGGAATGTTCTCATAACTTTGGCCAACATTCTGGCAAGGTTCTCTCAAAGTTATGAACAAACTTTCTTCCAGTAAAAAGGTTCTCAAAAGTTTAGCACAAAACATATTTATACATTGTTTGTAAAAGTTTTTTTTAAATGTCAAAATCCCCTCTGCTCAGTGTTCATCTGTGTCCACACTACAGAGTGTTAAAATAACACAGAAGGAGTGCTGGAGTTAACTAGATAATTAAGTGATGATTGAGCATTAGTGATGACACACTGAAGGAAAGAGGAACAAACATTTGAAGTCACCATTGTGGTGATCAGTGTTTCATGTAGTTGTAGTTAACTTTTTTCTGGCTAGTTTAACAGTGTGTTCAGAAAAAAAACACTTGCAGTACCAGAAGCTGTAATTTAATGTCATCGTCACTGATCACATGTGAAGTCTAATCACTGAAGAGTGTTTTGTTATTAATTTGTGTAAATATTGTGCTACTGACCATGTGATACTGTGGTGACAATCAGATCAGATCAATCAGAAACATTGTGGGCAGTAAGTTAATATCTACAGACATCAGCAATCAGAATATGAAACACAACAATGGTGAAATGCTTCATGCCAGCATACAAAACTCATTCATGGCTCTCAGCATGCACTGCAGCATGATTAAATTATGCAGTTGGATTATTTTTCTATTTATATTTGAATATTTTTTGATTGTAAACATTGTTGAGGTTTGTGTGATGGGTGCTGATGTCCGAAACGCTGCGTCCGAAACCGAAAACTACTCTACTATATAGTATGCGAAAAACAGTATGCGAACAGAGTAGTATGTCTGAATTCATAATATTCGAAAAACAGTAGGCAAAAAGTACCCGGATGACTTTCTACTTCCGGCGAGATTCTGAAGTGCGCATACGATGGACACTTTACTAACCCATGAGGCCATGGGAGAGGATTTGTAAATGGAGTTGAAGGGACGTAACTGACGCTGGTAGATCATGTGACAGTAAAAACATAGCAGATGTAGTAGGTCCGAATTCATTCATACTACACGCATTCATACTATATAGAACATACTTTTTCGACGGTCATGAAGTTTAAATTCAAATGTAGTACCTACTTAACAGTAGGCGATTTCGGACGCAGCCTAAGTATGCCTCAACATTTACACAAGTGTTTGTAGCACTTTTTGGAAGATCTCTTCAGTGTTACAAGTCTATCACAACGGCTAAGTTTATTACTTTTTTTAGTTCATTAATTCTTCAACTTGACAACTATTTAAACCAGTCATGAAACTACAGTAAAAGCAGCCATTTGACTGTCTTTAAAGCAGACATGTTGATCTGCTTTTTCATCTTTTTCTTTCTTGGTCAAAGCACAAACGTTCGCTGAAAACACTTGCAATTGCTGAAAGAGAAATAAGATACCAAAAGTCAAGGGTCAAGAGCCCAACTCTGACCACCAAAATAGTGTTATTTTCATCGAACACCAACATCTAAACCTGTTAATCTCAATAAGAACTTTTGTGCATGTATGAAAGAAATAAAGACAAACTGGACTGTAATAAGTGAAGATGTAATGCTGTGAGTTGTGTAATCATCCTCTGCTTATATCTTGAGAGATTTAGGGCACGTTTGCACGACGACAATGCACTAAAAACGGAAAACGTTTTTCCTTAGTGTTTTTTTTTTTTGCATACAGATGACAACGTTATCAAAAGATTCCCATTTACACGGATCTGTGAAAACGACTAAAAGCGCTGTATTCTGCCACCAGGCTACTACAGTATATGATGTTACTTTGTAAAGAAACACTACGCGCCTATAGACTGAACATGTAATACACGTTACCGTTATTAACAAATTCACATTTTTGTTGTTTACACAGAAACAATAACGTCATTGTTTTCAAAAACTTGCACTTTAAAACCCTTCTGCAAAAGTTTGCATTTCTGGCCCCCAAAATGCCATTGTCGTGTAAATTAACGGCCAAAACACATAAAACGTTTTCCGTCTGTAGTTAAAAACAATGTTGTGTAAACGGCCCCCAAAAGTCATCTTCTTTGTTTGTTTTTTTTTTTTGTTTTTTTGCAGTTGATTTCATCGAATGCTGTGGCTGGAAGTCAGTTGTAGTATCTGTTCTTGCTATTTATCTTTCCTTCAGTGACTCTGCTTGTTAACAGCAGGTGTTTAAGTGTGAAAGAATGTTTCAGGAACATCATACTTACGTTTAAATGATGTTCTGTTAACATTGAGGAAACTGGACATTTTTATGTTTTTTGGATGTTACAAATCAATGTTCCTGTAATGATTTAAAAAATGAAAAGTGACATGACGTGTGGCCAAGTATGGTGTTCCATACTCGTAATTTGTGCTCTAATATGTATCGTTACATATTATATGGTTATAATACAATGTATTATATTTTGTGCAAGGAATTAGCTTATTTTTTTTTTAAATAAAAAAAATCCTGACAATGTCACTGCTAAATATCTATATTTGTGGTGTTCCACCACGTTTCTCACTGACACGTCCCCAACTTGTAAAGATCGGGGCTTAAAGAAAAAGAAAATCCTGAGTTTCCCACACATTTCTATGACTTTGTGGTGGCATTCATGTGCATTCAACTCATAAATACGATCTTTTCAACATGACTTGAATGCACCATTAGCTTCTACATTAAAACAAATCACGCAAGGCTTGACAACATGCATTTTTTGAAAACATACTAAGAACGTAGTGCTGATGAATAAGTGATAATATAATTTTAATTTTTGTGTAAACTAACCCTTTAATGTTACAGTGTTTGAAACAGGTCTCACTCACAGTCATTGATCCAGACATTACAGGAGCATCTTCTTTAAAAACGCCATTAGGTAACTGCTTGTTCAGTATGAGCCACTTGAGAGCAGAGCAGATCACATTCTGGTCTATGTTTATGATGTTACTGGCCATGGCAAATACTTTAGCAACATATGCTGTCAACCTTTAGGAGAAAGAAAACAAAAATTCTTAAAGGGTTAGCTCACCCAAAAATGAAAACTCTGTCATTAATTGCTCATGTCATTCCAAACCCATAAGACCAATTTGTGCTGATACAGTGTTAGAATAATGCTAATGTGTATTCTTGAATGTATTTTGTATGTAGAGTGATTTTGGTAATTTTGTAGTAATCTTTGGGGTTTTATCTTATGGGGTAGGGCTGTCCCTATTGGCCGTTACGTGTGTGTGGGTGAGGGTGTTGCGTCTGTATTTTCACAGATGATTGGCTGATTGTTGCGTGAGTGGAAACACTGACGCGCTGGTTTCCCTCTCTACAAAAACAGCCTTTTCCTCTTGGTGGGGGCCTCTGTTCCTGTGTTGGACTTTGCGACTACTCAGTCTTTGTGTCCATACCTTTTGGCTCAAGTCAAATTTAATATTGATAAATTTTGAGAATGTTTGTCAAATAAAAGTTCGGATGCTTCTGACATATTGCACTCGTCCTCTCCTTATTTGTGGTGATCCTTTGGGATTGCAACATTCACATATAAAGATTGATCAGCGAACAGAAACTGCTTGACATGCGAGAACAAACCTCTTGCAGAAGCTCAAACATGCTGTGTAACACATGAGAATGAACCTCATTTGTTCTTGCAGAAGCTCAAACGTGCTGCGTAACACACGAGAATTAACCTCCTTGGTTCTTGAGGAAGCTCAAATGTGCTGCATAACACACGAGAATGAACCTCATTGGTTCTCGTACATCAAGCAAGCAAGCATGATTGAGCTTCCGTTTACTACAACAAAACTCTTATGGGTTTGGAACGACATGAGGGTGAGTAATTAATTACAAAATGTTTATTTTTTGGTGAACTATCCCTTTAATCTTAAGTCTTCTGGTCAGATGCCTGATGGACTATGGAGAGGCAAAAAAAAACAGAACCATGAAGAAATACATCAGTTACCAGGTGCTGCTTTGCCGACTGATATATGCCGCATATGAGCCATCAGTTTTACGATACGCCAGCTCTTTATTGTAACCTGTTGATTAACATAAAAAAGGTGAGCAGACTCTATACAAGACAAGTCTATGAAACAAAATGCCTGAAGTCTAGGAGCAGAAGAGTGTCATTTCCAGTCTTAAGTTCAGTTTACCTCTCGTGATATAGTAAACAGCTGTCTGCCTAAGGCCAGCGTTCACAGTGTGCCACTGATTGGTTTGGTCCAGGTAATGCGTTGCAATGACAGGCATCGTTAGGCCAGCCATGTTCTGCTCCCCGCAGCCACCAGGCTCGAAAATCAGGGACCCCATGGCCTGACCACTAATAGCCGCCTCTATTGTTATACTAATTGTATCTCCTGTGCACAAAGAGATATATTAGTAAATACTATACTAGTATACTAGTAAAGAGTCATACTATTAAAATAACATCTCACATAGTATTATGTTACAAACTTATATTATGTTAGAAGAGTCACCTATTGCAGATATATACGTGCTGGCTGGTGTGTTGGGTGCCTGGTCCCTCATTATAAGGCTCTTGATCACCTGCACATGTTGACCACCTGTTCCGAAAAGACCGCATCTGTTCAGTCATGCTTTACTTTTCTTTTGTGTGTGTGTGTGTGTGTGTGTGTGTGTGTGTGTGTGTGTGTGTGTGTGTGTGTGTGCGCATGCAGGACAGAAATTTGAATTACTAGTGAAGGTCACAAATTAACAGGACTTAGGACAAAAATCATAAAATAGATTGTGATAGATTTTAAAGATTGTGGATTTTTGTACATTTTTACTAAACCCATCTCAGATGTAGTGTACACAGCAAAATCCCCAGTGTTAAATTAACACCAGTGTTCATATGTGTCTACACTACAGTGTTAAAATAACACTGAAGCAGTGTTGAAGTTAATTAGAAAATTAAGTGATTAATTAAGTGATGATTGAGCATTAGTGATGAGCACCTGCTGTAAACAAGCAGACTGAATGAAAAAGGAACAACAAGCACAGAAAAAGAGAAGAGATGAGCAGAAACACAAGAACTACAACTGACTTCGAGCCAATACACATTATTGGACTTATTACTAACCAGTTTGACTTTATTTCTGTCATACATCTACAAAAGTTCTTATTGACAATTAACAGAGATTTAGATATGGATGTTTTATTGAATGTTTTGTTTAATGTCACCATTATGGTGATCAGTGTCTGCTTTAGTTGGGCTTTTGACCCTTGACTTTTTAACTTTAGCTTTTTCTTTGGCTGCTGCAACTTTGTATTTATAAAACACATTTGTTATGGCAAATGAAACTATGACCTGGTCATGATGGTTAGATTTTGATAATGAAGATTTCAAAGATTTGTAAAGCTCTGATTATATGCTTGATGTGTAATTTTAATTAACCTGTAATTCAACAGTGTTCTAGAGAGATTCTATAGCTTGAGATCCAGCAGCGATAAACTGAACTGTTTCATAAATACATTGTGCATGGAAACTACTGCATTATATAGATACACACAGACATCAAGAATCAGCATATGAATTGCAACAATGTGACAATAAACAAAATATTCTGATAATCTGATCAGCTCTGAACACAAAACAAGCTACTAAATTCGCAACAAAACAACAGCAAAATAAAAGCAAATATTAAGAATTAATGAAAATAATAGAACAATTCAGCTGCATAATTTATTTGTGCCGCAGTGAATGCTGGGAGCCATGGGTAAGTTTTTATTGATAGCTCCCATCATGCATTGCAACATGAAGCACTTTTTTTGGATTGTCACCATTGTTAAAGGGGTGGTTCATTGTGATTCCACCTTTTTAACTTTAGTTTGTGTGTAATTTTGCTGCTTGAGAATAAACAGTATCTGCAAAGTTATAGCACTGAAAGTTCAATGCAAATGGAGATATTGTCTTTTAAAGTTATGGCAGTTTAATGCCTACAAAAATGACTGGTTTGGACTACAACAAGCTTCTTCCCGGGTTGGTGACATCATAAACCCTGCAATTAACATAAACACTGCCCCAGGGAACACGCATAAAAGTGGGCGAGGCCATGTCGCGTCCATACAAGTCTTCTTCCTAGGGAGGGACACTGGACTTCGGGAACAATGTTTAAAATTTATGTTTAATTCTGTTCCTGACAATTATAATGCTAATTTAGCTGTCTGTGCTGCACATTTTACAGAAGACAGCTTCCAGAATCTACACGAGTTCAATGCTTGATTTGCACCAAGGCTATTACTGAAAGATGGAGCAGTTCCCACTTTAAAAGCAGAAGCTGCTGTTTATAGGCCCCAACCTGTAAGTATGTTTTATTGTTTTATAAAGTTATATAGTTTCTGGGATGTAAACAAAGACCAACACGGTTTGGCTTCACTAGCCAGTTAGCTAAATTCTATTGCATACTTCTCAGACAAATGCCAACAAACACCAATAAACTTCTATGTAATCACACCAGCAAACTTCTGTTGGTGTTTGTTGGCGTTTCTTGACTTTCATGCTATAAATTAAACAATACCTTTACAAAAATGCTACCACTCAGTCATGTATTCAGCTACAGTAAAGCTTTAAACACATGCGACGTTTGCCCGTAATGGTAAGGGGCGTGGCATTTCCGGACAACGTGAATCGTAACAACGTATTCTGGACAGCGAATCACAATACACAGGGCCAGCTAACCAATCTCAGTCCATTGCGTATTTCTGAGGGAGGGGCTTCATAGAACCAGGAACTCAACAGTGTTTTTAGGAGAAGGGAAACAGCAGTGTAGAATAAAGGTTAAATATATGAAAAATACGGCTTTAAAAAAAAAACAAAAAAACAAAAAAAAAAACGTGAACCACCCCTTTAAGTTTCAAATGCTGATGATGTTCCGTGTTTAAAAAATTATTCAGATTTATAACAGAACTGCTGTAACATCACAGAACTACTATAATGAAAAATGTATGAGGATGAGATCAATAAATCAGACTACTATACATGATGACTATAACAATTTCTTGTGTCTATGCCTGTTTTGTTGGAATCCTCTTACCTCTTTTAGAAGGACTCAATTGCAGATTTTCATTAAGTTTGTTCAAAACACCTTCAGACTACCAGGTGGAGAAACATGAAAAGAAGAGAGAGAAATCAAAGTTTGTGTTCAGTAAAAACCTGTCAAATTAGTTTAGTTAGTTATTCATTTTTTAAGTAATATTTTCTTTTAAAATGAATGGTTCATATTTGTATGATAAATCCTTCTTGGAAATCTTGCTGTACTCAGTTGATGTTGCTAGAGTTTAAACTTTGAGGAATTCTGTGGAAAATGTATCCCATTTTATTTATATACGTCACTACATAGAAATCTAAATGTTTTGGTATCTGATGAGTTCCCTTTCGAAAGGGAACTCACGCTGCATCCCCTAGGGGTTGCTATGGGGAATTGCCAGTGTCTCATGAGTCTAAACACGACAATGAACTTGACATTGGCAGGCAGCAGCCGATGCCATCATCACCAGTGCGACCGTGAGTATAAAAGCATCTCTTTCTTGTCTTCAGGATACCTGTTTGCTTGAATGTGTGTCTAAACAAGGTGATTTCGGCTAGCACAGGTGCTAAGTCTTTCAGGCAGTGTGTTCCTCCGTGTCAGCGTTATCTGACACCCGATGACACACATGATATATGTGTTTGGTATATATATGTGGGGTGTTGCTAGGTCTCCCCTCAATTTAGAGAGTTGTTACGTTGGGGCCTCCGTTCCTAGAGCTCGGATATGTTTGATAAATAGTTAGGACTGTGAACGTCGGCCATCCTCCTCTTGCTACAGAGAGTTATTTTCTTGAGGCTTCCGCTCTCTTGAGCTCCGTTAGGTTAGTGATTGCGGGCAGTAGGCTGGGTGAGCCTCCTTGCAAGATATCCTGAGCGTGGGGTGTTGTGAGGTCTCCTGTCAATTCAGAGAGTCGTCATACTGAGGCCTCAACTCCCAGAGCTCAGTCAGGTATGCTGAGTATCTAGGCTCACTGTGAGCCTCATTGGCTACTGCAAGCATTGTCAGGCCTCATCTCGCTAGAGAGAGTTATTTTCTTGAGGTTTCTGCTCCTTTGAGCTCTGCTGGGATAGCGATTGTGAGTTGTAGGTTCTCTGTGAGCCTCCTTGAAAGCTGTCCTGAGTGTGGAACTTAGTTAGGTCTCCTCTCGATTTAGAGAGTCATCATATTGAGGCCTCTTCTCCCAGAGCTCGGCTAGGCGGTAAGGTAGTATGCTGGGTTGTTAGGATCTCTGGGAGCCTCCCTAACTATTGAACTTAAGTGTGGAGTGTTGCCAGGCCTCCTCTCATTTTGAGAGTTGTTGTATTGAGGCCTCCGCTCTGTGGAGTTTTGCGACCAGTATATTGAGAAAGCTTAGCTTTTTGAACTTTCTCTGTATTGCCTTGTGTTGCCCAGGCCTCTCTTTTGAGGCCTCCACTTTTCAGGGAGATTTTAACACAAGTTCTGAGTGTTAGGCTCTCTGTGAGCCTCCTTGGATACTGGCCTGAATTTGAACATAGTTAGGCTTCCTCTCTTGATCCTATTGCAGCCTCCATTCTTGAGAAGCTCTGGTCTATGATCATTGCTGGTGCACCTTAGGGATGAGGACTTATCCCTTTAGCATGGCAGCATGGGTATTTCGGTCCCCATAGTGACTCCAAGGGGATGCAGCACGAGTTCTCTTTTGAAAGGGAACACCTTAGTTTACGCATGTAACCATAGTTCCCTGAGAATAGGGAATGAGACCCTTTCGTGCCATGCTTCCAGCATTCCTGCACAAGAAGTGGATGATGTATTTCACAGGCGCCATTTTATACTCATGGTCACACCGGTGATGACGTCATAGGCTGCCGCCTGCCAACATCAAGTTCATTGTCTTGTTTAGACTCATGCTTCAGACACTGGTAATGCCGGAGGCATTCCCCATAGCAACCCCTAGGGGATGTAGCATCTCGCTCCCTATTCTCAGGGAACCATGGTTACATGTGTAACCTGAGACTTTTTTTTTTTTTTTACCATATGTTAAACTTACACTTTGTTTGTCATGGTTTCTTGTTCTTACCACCACTAGGAGATCTTTCTTCACGCCATCGCTCCCACGTCCCGAGGCAGATGCCTTCACCTCAATGGCGTGACGTCCCAAAGCCATTGGGATGATGACAAAAGGTACAGAAAGAGATGATTTAGCATCTACTGTCACTACAGTTTGGAATTTCCTTCTATTACTGGCCGGGCTGCAGATGTCCTTGGTTTCCTTCAGTTCCACGCGCACCTACAACAAGAAATGTAAATCACATACTTCTTATGAAGAAAGGAAAGCTGATAATATCCAAAGCAGATTCTGTCATGCTGAGCGCCTGTCCGATAAGGTTTGCCATAGTAAATCATTCTTCCAATCTAACCTTTACTTTTCTGCTGTAGAAGTTGTGGATAATGGCCTTGATTTCAATTTGCTCATTGCGCACAGCTGAATATGGAATCTTTAGGTCAATAAAGAAGTTCTTCATCACTGTCATCTCATGGACATCTGCCACACAGATACCTTTGTAGAGAAAAAAGAGAGCAAGCTGTCACAAAAAAAACATGAGATGTACTGCAGGCCTACACAGCAAAAACTCTCAGAGTTTATTTAAGTCCACACTCAAGAGTGTTAAAGTGTTAAAATAAGAGTGTTAAATTAACACTGAATAAGTGTTAAAGTTAATGAGATAATTAAGTGATTGAGTGGTGATTGACCATTATTGAAGACACCTGTTAACAAGCAGAATCACCAAAGGAGAAAAGCACAATTTTTAAGTCACCATCATGGATATCAGGATTTGCTTTAGTTGGGCTCTTGTCTCTTGACTTTTTAATATTAGGTTTTGTTTTGCTGTTGTAACTGAGTTATAACAGTCAGACAAGCAAACAGAAAAGATGATTAGGTGGTGTTGGTTATGTTTTCATATAATCATCATTGGACCTGAATCACTGAACTCATTTAGAGCCCAATCTCTGAGTTAGATTTACGTTATTGATTACAGCAGCACTGTGATTCTACAGCAGAAGATCAACTTTTTTATATATAATCCAAAGGATTTCTTAAAAGTTGTTCTGATAATGATGATGATAATAATAATAATAATAATAATAAAAAAGTCTTTTTTTTTAATGTCTTTTAGGCACCCACAGACATTAAGAATCATCGTATGAATCTCAACAACGGAGAAGAGCAACATATTCTGATAAACAGATCAACTCTGAACATTAGAAAACAAGCTTCTAAAAAGTCACATAAAACAGCAAAAAATAAAATAGTGAGAATAAAGGAAATTACTAAGACAATTCAGCTCATAATTTATTCATGCAGCAACGCATGATGGGAGCCATGGATGAATTTTGATTGGTGGCTCCCAGAATGCACTGCAACACGCTTTATTATTCTCACCACTGTTGAGATTCACAGGCTGATTCTTGATGCCTCTGTGAACCTAAAAGAAACTCAGAACCTAACAGAAAATCAGAACAACTTTTAAGAAATCCTTTGGATTATACTGAAAAAGCTGGATCTTCTGCTGTAGAATCACAGTGCTGCTGTAATCAATAATGTAAATCTAACTCAGAGATTGGGTTCTAAATGAGTTCAGTGATTCAGGTCAAATAATGATTATGTGAAAACATAACCAATACCAACTGATCATCTTTTCTCTTTGCTTGTCTGGCAGTTACAACTTACAAACAAAACAGCAGCCAAACAAAATCTAATATTAAAAAGTCAAGGGTCAAAAACTCAACTAAAGCAAACCCTGATCTCCATGATGGTGACAAAATTGTGGTATTCTCCTTTGATGATTCTGCTTCTTAACATCAGGTGTCTTCAATAATGGTCAATCATCACTCAATCACTTAATTATCTCATGAACTTTAACAGTGTTTCAGTGTTCATTTAACACTCATAAGTGTGGAGTCAAATAAACTCCCAGGAGAGTTAATTTAACACTGGAGTTTTTGCTGTGTATAACATTGTCACCCCTCTGTAAGACCGAACAGAACATAGAAAAAGGAGAAATGCTTTGAAATTATTGTCTGTGGTAATCAGCATGCCACAAATGCAATGCATAAGGATGGAAAATTCCCCAGGATATTCCTTTAATATGGATAAGTGACTTGTGTGTTTACATCAACAGTCTGTACCATGAGTCTTGGACAAGCTGATGGCTGTGATTTCCCAGGTAGTTATGGAGTCTTTCAAATGGAAGCCGTCCCTGGGTACGGTGGTTGTTTGACTAGAAGAGAGATCATCTTTTACTAAAACAGGGACATCACTGGCTGAGCACCGACTGATGGAAACTGCAAGTCACACTCACCACTGGCGGTTATTTGACGGACAGTTGGGCAACACCACTTCCTCCCACAGCCAACTCTCAGGGAAGAGCGTACGTGACACAATATCATCTGAGTTCACAAACTCTTCGCTTTCACCTGTGAGTGAAAGAGTGTTTGATTTATTTTCACAAAACAGAAGCAACCCTTAAACTAGGTAATTTTCCCAATTGCAATTACAGAACCACAACTGGTAACAGCTCTGGGGTTAAAATATCCTGCTCAAGACACACCTGAAGCAGGATCTGACACCAGGTGAATTCGCTGGAGTGTTTAAATTGAACTATGTATTCTATTATTGAGAATGCTCTTACTGCGGGCTAGAGTCCCTTCGCCTTGTTCATCCGACTCTTTGTTGCGGGTGGTCATCTCACTGCAGCAGTGCAGGAAAGCCCGTCTGCACTCCTCTCCATCCTGGATTAATCCTGCCCGATACTCACAAGTGTATTTCAGTTCAACCATATTCTTCATTCCATCCAGACAGCATTCCTTCTCAAGGCCAGAGTACTTGTTCACTAGAAGTGGATCATGTAAAAATGAGAAACGGACAGAGACTGATAACAAATTATGTTGCAAACCCAAGATTACATAAAATTTTGTTAGTCTTTTTTTGTTTTGACATCTTTTTCATCTATTGATTACAAATGTCAATTCAATTGGGGGCAAGCACCAAGGGTGCGTAAGCACATATTGTTTCTGTTAGTTTTCTGGCCGTCGTCTTCATTTCTGGCTCGGAGTCCATGCCCTGCAAATAAGCCTGCACTGGCCCTTTACAGGCCCACTTAGGCCTGCCAGCGCAGGGCACCTGAGAATTTCCTCATTGGCAAAACCTTGGCCCCTTAGCGCTGGCTCTGCACTGTTTTATTGAAAATAATAAAGTTTGAAGTCACCATTATGGAGGTAAGCGCTTGCTTTAGTTGGGCTCTTGACCCTTGACTTCGTTACTTTAATGTTTCTCTGGCTGCTGTAATTGTGTATTTCTGAAACACATTTGTTATAGCAAAAATTGCAGAAGAAAAACTGATCTGATGATTCAGTTATCATATAGTGGTCTGATCTATGAGGACATTATTTTGATTTAATAATTTCACTTTGCAGTAGTCTTAGAATACCACTACATGAAAAATTTGTCCTGCTTTAATATTTTGAGTGCTTTTTAAGTCATTACGCAGAAATTATTCAGACAGGAACATGTAGACTCACACAGACATCAAGAGTCAGCGTATGAACCTTAACAATGGTGACAATCAACAAAATATTCAGATGAACTCTGAACATCACAAAACAAGCTACTAAAGTCACACACAAAAAAAAGCTTATTGTTGATTGTCACCATTGTTGAGGTTCATATGCCGACTCTTGATGACTATGTGAGTCTACTTGATCCTGTCTGAATAATTTCTACATAATGACTTAAAAACATTCAAGATATTAAAGCAGGACCATATTTCATGCACTGATATTCTAAGGCTACTATAATGTGAAATTATTAAATCTAAATAATGTGATCAGAGAGTCAGGCCACTACATGATGACTGAATCATCAGATCAGTTTTACTTCTCACAACTTTTGCTATGACAAATGTGTTTCAGAAACACACAGTTATAGCAGCCAGAAAAACATTAAAGTAAAGTAGTCAAGGGTCAAGAGCCCAACTAAAGCAAGTGCTTACCTCCATAGCGCTGACTTCAAACTTTATTATTTTCAATAAAACAGCGCTAAGGCTTCCTGGAGGCTAAGTGAGGGCTGCCTGTGCAAGGCCAGCGCTAAGAGGCCAATGTTTTGCCAAAGAGCAAATTCTCAGGGGCCCTGCACTGGCAGCCCTAAGTGCAGGCTTGTTTGCAGGGTGAACTGTATGAACCCCTAGAACTGTATGGTAAAAAGTTGTCATAAATGGCATACTAATTGTGGGGAGTTCCAAAGATTTTCAGGCCAAATTTGAGGTCTCTGTCTCAAATTCTCTGGTGCCATCAGTAGCTCAAAGTTGAACTTGCAATTATACTTATAATATTTGAACTGTGAAGTTAGAAATTCCTTCCCCTCCGATTCCTTAGGTCATGCCAAAATTGAATGCCAAATATGTAGTTTCTCAAACTCATCCTAGACCATTCTTCGTGCCATCTTCGTCACTAGTGTGAAATTTGAGGTTTGCTTTTTATGCATCAAAATTTGTAAATGGAGGGATGTAGCTTTCTAACCTAAAGTCTCTCTGAAATGTGTTATGGTTACTTCTCGTTTTTTCCTTCGAGATGAAGAAAGGCATGCAGCATCTGGAACAGACCAATTTTAAAAATGGAATTGGTAAGATGCAATCATTGATAGTAGTGAAGTTTGTACATGGGTCATTTTGAATAGGTCAAAAAAAAAAAAAAAAAATCATGCAAGTACTTGTTCTGATGCTAGTTCCTCCAGCGGAGCTGGACTCAAACAGCAGGCCGGCATCACTGAAAACTTGCATACTGTCTTTTCCACTTCCTGCTGTGCAGCCAGTGTCATGTGACTCAACAACATCCCAGATCTATTTGAGGAATCAATGACAAAGTGGATGAAGTCAATATGTTCAGTTAAGAAAAATGTTGCTTCTTTCCAGTTACAATGGAAAGATTCAGTTCTGATCTACCAACCTTTGTTTGAGTTAGTCTGTTCTTGTTGTTGAGAACATAAACGCCTTTATCAACAGCAACCAATCCAACCTTGGCCCCAGGGTCTCCTGTTACTCTCAGGCCAAACTCTTCACCAGGCTCATAGACATTTACTGGATCGTGAACTTCCACTTTAAGCTGGGAGAGAAAAGAACATAGATCAGAAAACAAATGATGATCGGTTCATAGTGTTGTATGACCAGGGCCAAATTACCGTTCCCATGCACGTGTCCTTCACATCAACCCAGACTGAATCAGACACCACCTCAGACGAGCCCACATGGTAATAAGCCACGAAGCGGAAGGACGGCACCATGACTTTGGTTACAGGTAGAGACAGAGTCACTAGAGCTTGTCCCCTCCTCTTAAACCTGTCTGCATGAATGATCTGACCTTTACTCAAGATCTGAAAATGAGACAGATGAAAGACACTGAATACATTTATGAAAAAAAAAAAATTCTGTTTGAATCATGACATGACTGTCTCTCACCATGTAGGTGAAATCCTGATCTCTGACTCCTGGACTTCTTCCCATGTTCAGATTGACTTTCATTTGATCACCGATCTGAAGCTCTGCAGTGTCAATGCCGATGTGCAAGTAGTTCCTGGAGCCACCTTTGGGAACATATGCCTGAGCCGTCATCTTCTTCACTGCCTGCTGTTCATTGCTTAATTGTGGATCTTTGGTCTTTGCCTGAAAAGAAACAATACATTGTTTTCTGATGTGCTGCGTACAATATACTCCATCGATTTTTCAATCTGACTGAACATCAGTGCAGTTGAGATGGCGGGTCTTACAGTGATCTCCAGTGCAGAAGATCCTCCCGGAGTGTTTATGGTAACCTTTGCAATGCCATTGGCTCTTGTTTGACCTCTGACCCCTCCAGGATTGACCTCCACTTCCACATTTTTAGCAGGTGTCTGGTCAGGATTTGTTACATAGACCTTTACAAAAAACCCAGAACAAAAAATAAGGAACAGTAATATTTACTAAAAGATTGCTCTTAAGATTATTAAGTTAGTTTTTTTGCTTCTAGTCTATGCTTTATACCGAGACATCGAAGGGCATCCCAGGTTTGAAGAATTGTGGTGTTTTTTTGAAGTGGATGGTGTACGGTGACGTCACAATCTGAATGCCTTTCTTGTGAGCTTCCACCATTTCACTGCCTGACACACACGTACGATAATAATGGGAAATAAACATATGCACATTACATAATGTTTTTGAGGCCAGAAAATGTCCTTATTGTTTCTTACCAGACTCGGTCAGCAGACTCACTGTAATGTACAGTGATTGGCCAACAAGCTGCATGATGTTTGGGAAGGTCTCTAGGATGTGTCTCCTTCTCAGTTCTGCTCTTCCACTTCCATCCCAGATCTGACATTCAACACAGAAACAAGAGAATTAGAACTTTTCAGATCAGTGTAATTCCTGGTGTATTTGTGAACTTTTTCTCCATATATGGACTCATTATACTTTGTGTGTGTCTGCATATATTTAAGTAAAAATTATGAACACATAAGACGCGTGTTTCTGAGCTTACGACATTCATGAGGAAGGCCTTTTTTATATATAAAAAAACAACAGAAATGATTCATATATGGAGCAAATAATCCTAGAATCTAAGTTTAATACAAATTCAATAGGGTATTTTTAAAACATATGCATGTGTGTGTTTGTGTGTAGTACCTTCACTCTCTGTAAGGAGCCTGGTAAACTTATTTTCCCATTATCTTCAGTAATCACACCAAATACAACAAATCCATGACCATTGACTGTCTCCCCAAACAAATACCTTTAGAATACACAAACACACACTTATATACATTAATAACTACTGTATTCTAAAATATTGCTACTGTATTTATATTTGCTAGCTATTAAATAAAATGCATATGGCCATAATACTCAGTACAAAAAAAAGCACTGTACTTGGCTTCAATATCGACTACTAGACTGTCATCGTTCACATAGAAGAAGGCTTTCTGTGGTCTCAAAGAAACCTCGAAGCTGGGCAGGACTGCAAGAAGAAAAGGAAGAACCTGAGTTGATAACACTGGATTGCAAATATCATGGTTGTATTGTGTAATGTTGTTTCGTAATAGCTCGCAAAGACCCAACCATATTCACCTACCGTATTCCTTGACTTCAAACTCACTGGAGAAGTTCGTCTGTGGGCTGTTCTGGTGCCACGCCATAAGTTTCCATATCCCTGGGCTGATTAAAGTTTAAATGTCATCATTTCACAATCTTATTCACATAAGGTACTTTCCATAAAAAGAGAACAAAAGTTTTCAAAAAGTGGTCAGTGAAAAAGGTGTCTTCAGAAAATTATATTACCATATAATATCATATTATATTTATTTAAATGAGGTTTGCATTTTATTTAGCCTACCTTCAAAATAAATATTCAACATATTGAACAGTCTTCATTCTAAAGGACATGAGATTTGTACCTTTACTGCTTTAAAATAAAGGCACAAAGATGGAACACCAATTTGTACAGTACTCTATTTTTTGAAAAGTGCCAACAAACTGACTCAGGTATTAATCTTAAATATCTTCAATACTTTCGAAGTACTCAAATAGGAGGCTCACAGATACTCACCTGGCCGGATCAGTCAGGCTAAATGTTCCTGACACCATTCCTCCATCGGGATAAACAGATTTGCTCTGAAGGCTGATGCCATCAGGTGTCTGTCAATATTGAAGATTAATAATTATTCTCTTGTTGCATCAAAACTGTTAGATGAACAAATATAAACATTTGTGTGTAGCAAATTTGAACTCACATGCACAAACAAACGACTATACTTTAAAACACACAAATACACAGATGGTGGGCACATTTACCAAGATCTCCACTCGGACTCCAGTTTCTACAGGCCGTGTCATGCCTGAACTCAGTGAAAACACCCTGTAATAAACTAGAAGGAGAAGACAAGCATCTGTGCCATTGCATCTAAGATCTCAAGTATTAAGAGACAAAACTGGTTGAATAACAAACAAATGTAGAACAGCAAATATTTCCACCTGTGCTGTCTGGAGTGTAGATGGTCTTGTCAGTCTGTAAAACTATGTGCCCAGATTGAAAAATCACCATGACCTGTTTCTCCAGAAGATTCTGTGGAAACTGAGCTTGCAGGATCACATATTGCTGGATTCCCTTCTCAAAGGAATACGCATTACTGGGTACCTACAGGCACAAGATACACTGACAACTGAGAATGAACACGCTGAAAAACAGTGTTCACCCAGAGCCCAACAGAGAAAACAACCATCCACAGTTTAAATCCACTGTAAAACATCCTCTCTGATATGCATTAACATTGGACATTTTTGTCACATAGACAACATTCTCTCCACATTTCATCTGAGATTTTCACCTCACCTCTATCTCAACCAGATCCTGGTAGTTCTTGGCAGATGTCAGGGAAACTGATCTACTCGTCACTTCACGCTTATCTTTAGAGTTTCTCACTGAGATTTTAACATTCAGACTGGCTCCAGAATAGTCCTGCGCCTCCACAAACACTTTCTCTGGGGACCCGACTCTCAGCAGGTTCGGGGCCGTGAGAATGTAGCTGAACAATACAGGTTCATTTAGGACGAGCAGGTAGGAATAGTCTCATTTCACACAGCACTTTTACAAAGGATACAGCACTAAATCATTTATTATTTACCGAAAATTAGGGCTGCCAAAGTTATCTTATGAGATTAATTAAATACAGTGCTGTATGTTTAACACCATTTACCAGTTAAATTTAAACATTTACCTACAACTATCTCATTCTGTTCTGAGTGATTTAGTTGGACTAATCAGAACTTCTTTGCAAAAGCAGATAAACAAGAAGCACAGCAATCCTGTAGCTGGGCTCTAATTGCTTAAAGGGAAAGTTCACCCAAAAATGAAAATTCCTCAGGTTCTTCTGCTGAATACAAAAGAAGATATTTTGAAGAATAACAGTTGTGGGTACCACTGACGTCCATAGTATGGAAAACAAAAATACTATGGAAGTCAATGGGGCCCATTAACTGCTTGGTTACCAACATTCTTCTTTTGTGTTCAGCAGAAGAAAGAAATTTATACAGGTTTGGAACAACTTGAGGCTGAGTAAATGATGACAGAATTTTCATTTTTGGGGTTTAACTATCCCTTGAATGATAGAGAAAGATGTAAAAGCTATTTTTTATTTTTTTTAACCAGTTAATTATTATCACAACTCAGCAAGTATCACTTGTGTGTGTTATACTCACAGGGGGTCACAGAGGGAGAGGAGCGGTAATGAGACGACTACAGCCGCCAGCCACACAGAGTCCACACGCATCGTGCCTGTCTGTATCCAACTGTCTCTGAACTATCAGACGCTCATATACACAATATATTCAACCTCGCTTGAGTCCCTCCCTCAGTAAAAACAGCTTCATCACCATCATCATCATCCTATTGGGTAACATGGGTGGAGGGACCTGCACTATGATTCAGCGGAATACTATCAAGTGCGATTAAAGTTATGACACCTTTGATTTCCTCTCCTCTGGTTCAGACCATCACTGCAGCATCATGCTGTCATGGAATGATGTGCCTTTAAATAGACTGATCAATCAATCAATCAAAGTTTATATTATATAAAGAAAGCAGGTTTGTGTCCAGTAGCCTCTATCAAACATCCAGCACCCAGTTTATTGGCTGTTATCAGCCTGCATATGCAAACTCATAGTGAGCATGAAATGAAAACCACAATTGCTCAACAGGTCAAGTTGTGTTTAGTGTTTGTAATGCTGTAGCTTTAAATTGTATCTATATCATATCTCTAAAGGCCTCATGTGTCTTTCAAAGATCTGAAAGTTCAGAAGTCGATGGAGACATTTTTCATCATGCATGTCTGTCTTTCATAGCCACTCCATTTTGCTGTTGCGTGTGTGTAGGTCAAAACATAAGGTCTGGTTTTGCAACCAGAGATGAAAACTGAGAACATATTAATTTTATTTGGCTAATTTGTTCAAAGCTCAATTAACTTCAAAAAGTACAAATGGTACAAGTTGTCACATGAGGAAAGCAGATTAAAACATTAAGACATTTGTCAATACAATAATTCATGTGAATTCAGTGCACATACCCTGCCATTGGAGCATGCTGTCACAAAAGGAAAATGTGTTAAATTAACTTTTTTCTTCAAGGTAAGACTTTTCTAATTGTTTTTTTTTTTTTTTGTAGTCGACTTTCAAGAATTAAACCCACCCTGAGAAATATTCACTGCAGTGAAATCTGTGACAACTGCCTTAGTTTTCCCTATTACAGAAAGGCTGATGTCAGTACATTGACCGTTTCTTTCAGTGAATCTGGAGAAGAAATAAAAGATAAAGCAAAGTTTACAGATTTCACACATGATGAGGATCTTTATGTTGCGCATCCAAAGTTGACCAGCTCATCAGCGAGTGCAGCGATGCCAATGTACTTGTCTTTGTATTTTTCGGTTTGGGCCTCCTTTTGTGTCGGCCAGTATTCAATCCAGGTCTGCTCACCCAGGTTGTACCTCAGTCTAAAAAAACCCACATAAACACGTCAAGATCAATCCATACTGTGTGTGTTAACTCAAAACTCATAGAGGTAGTCTCATAGATGATGTAGTTTGGAGCGTCTGAAACTAAACTCGAGTTCAGACCAAACAACTGTATGTAAGTAAGAGAGATCATTCTGGTAATGTTCATAAAGCTCCTACCTTCCACCAATCCTAGGAAGTGATGTGGTTTGGCCCATGATCAGGTAGGTTTCGCCTTCTTCAAATTCAAGAAACTCTCTACAGTAAGGATGAGCCAAGAAAGACCTGGTCTGCCCTTCCACAGCTGGATCAGTACCTGAAAACCAAACAGTCTTAAATGTGTTGTAGATTTACTTTATAGTAACTTATAGCACATAACAAGCAAATAATGTGTCAGAGTTTAAATATGAGACTGTTTGCTTCCTGCAATGCATTCATTAAGCCTTACATTCAATTACTTTTTCATAAGAGAATCTATGTTAATCCATTGTTATCAACGATCAGTATCATAATGCTATTTCACCTCTGCTACCCTTTTAACCCTTTAAGACCTTCTGCTTCATGAAGATTTCCCACATACAAGCCAGCTGCTTTGAAATCATTGACACTGACATAATTCATTCATCATACCAGCCTACACTATAAAAAATTCAGTGTTAATAAAATTAAATACAATTATAAAATTAATTTGCCACAAATCAATTTTTTTCTAAATTGTTACAATTAAAATTAAGTGTAGATTAAGTGACTCTATGAACATTTCTGAGTTGTGCCATCTTAAAAAAAATAATAATAATAAATTCTGTGCAAACTGTTCCCTTTATGTTTTTACATGCCAAACCATTTTCCATTCTGTTCTATAATTATAAAATTATAGAAGTTGATGGCAACAGTGGCTGAATCAATAAAATTACTAATAAAAATATATGAGAAATATTTAAAGGGAACCTATGCATTACAAGTCTCTGGTGTCCCCAGAATGTGTCTGTGAAGTTTCAGCTCAAAATACCCCACAGATCATTTATTATAGCTTGTCAAATTTGCCCCTATTTGGGTGTGAGCAAAAACACATCGTTTTTGTGCGTGTCCCTTTAAATGCAAATGAGCCGCTGCTCCCGACCCCCTTTCCAGAAGAGGGCGGAGCTTTAACAGCTCACTCTTCGGTTGCTCAACAACAACAAAGCTGGAGAATCTCACGCAGCCAAAATGAGAATTGTCAGTAACGGTGTTCAGCCTTACATTGTTCAACTGGACGTTTCTGAATGGTTAGTGGATAAATTTATGTAGCTGCTGCGGAGTTGATTCAACTCATCGACTAGCATGTGCCGTTAATCTGTAATGACCCTCATTTGTGAAGCAGTCCGGTGTAAAATGACGGCATGGCAACAACACTCTACTACAACAACTCTTCCTCTTCTCTAAAGCAGCCCAACATGGCCTCACCCCCTTTGTTGTGTGCTCTCGGGAAGGGTTTATGTAAATTTTAGGGTTAGTGATGTCACTAACCCGGGAAGAAGCTCATTGTAGTCCCTACCAGCTGTTTGTTGTAGTCCTTAAACAGAGAATTCTTTAAAAGAAAATATCTCCCTTTGCATTGAACTTTGAGCGTCATAACTTTGCAGATGTTGTTTATGCTCAAACAGCAACATTACACACTAACTAAAGTTAAAAAAGTGAAATCATAACCACCCCTTTAAAAAGCTGATGCATTATTTACAAATTCATGCATATTCATTTGTCATATCATACTTTCAGAACTGAAACTGTATTTCCAGTCACCCATAAAGGTTGATTATTTGATATAGCGACTTGTTTTCTGCAGATTACAGTGCACGTTTGGATGGTTGTGCAAGAAGTCATCATACCTTCCTTCAGCACTTGTTCAATGGTCATGTTGTAGATGTCTGCTTGCAGAGAAAGCTCCTTTCCCACCACCCTGGTTTTATAAACTACAAAAGAAGAGAGATACAGCATATAAATTCCAGCTCTTCACACAGATAAACACATTTACAAAAGCAGAAAGCCGTGTGTGCTTACCGTATTCAACTCCATGTGCACAGGCCTTTTCAGCACGCTGAGAATCTTTAATTTGATGCTTCTTTTGGAGACTGCAGTTCTCTGTAAACACAGACAAGTTTATCAAATGTGCCCACAGACACACACACACACCAGCCACACAAAATAACAGTATGCATTCAGTTCATAGATACACGTACCTTCTGCACACTGGCACAGGTCTTCATGGCAGAGTCTGTTCAGCGCTCCGTCTCTCTTATGAGGATGGTAGAACTTCACACACCGATCATCTGTGTGTTAGATTAAAGTCACGATGAAATTGACAATTCTTGTTTTTATA
Organism: Ctenopharyngodon idella; assembly: GCF_019924925.1. NCBI lineage: Eukaryota > Metazoa > Chordata > Actinopteri > Cypriniformes > Xenocyprididae > Ctenopharyngodon > Ctenopharyngodon idella. Next base: position 43,692,278 of record NC_067220.1, read on the forward strand.
TGGATATTGCAGTATTTATTATAATGAAATGAAATTATCTGTACATATTTTTTAAAGGTGACCTATTATGCCCATTTACAAAGCCTTGATTTTGTTTTTGGGCTGAACTAGAATAGATTTTCATGCTTGAATGTTCAAAAAAACATTTTTTTTTTTTCCCATATTCTTCATTGTAGCAGCTCCTCTCTTCCCAGTCTGTCAGTAACGCTCTGTTTAGTTCCTGTCTCTATGAAGCCCCTCCTTCTGAAAAGCATTATGTGCTCTGATTGGTCGACTGGACAAGTGTGTTGTGATTGGTCAAACGCTTCAAGCGTGTTTGGAAAATGTCCCGCCCCTTACCATGACCACCAGTTTCAACACACTACTAACTCAACCAGGCCCGCCTATTTTTGGCTATACATTGGGCGGGAATTACGTAAATGTTTAAATGATAAATTTTAAATTTAAGTTTGTTCCCAGAAGAAAACTCTTACAATTGAGGCATTTCAGGGAGTTCAGATACAGCGACACTGATATAGAGAATAACTCCCACTGGAGGGATTTGTAACTTTGCAGAGCTTTTTCATGCTCAAGCAGCAACATTGCACTCTAAAGAAAATGTAAAAAAGGACGCCTTCAAATCTAGGTGCCTCATAATCTTCACTCAAAATAACTTCCCCTCCCTCTTGCAGCAACATATCTTCTCTTCTCTGATGACGAGGGCGGGACCTGTCACTCACATGAGATTCACCAATAGCAAACCACAACCATCCAATCAATTTCCTATGGACAAAATCAAGCCCCGTCCTACATTTGATCTTGTTTGAGACGCCACTTTGTTCAGATACATGTCACAATAGTGAAGAAAAAGATTTTTTTCTGTTCTTAGCATGAATACATCTTACCTTTTCGACTTTCTTACACTATTTTCACTGTACACTGTGTAATGTGTGTGAGTGTCCATGTGACATCATGCACCTGGAGAGCTGTACTCGTACACAGTGACTCCGGCAGGCTGCAGCATTCCCACTTCATTGATCTTGTGCATTCTGAAGGCAATCCTTTCCCTTTCTTTATGAGAAATCTAATGAGAGACATGCGCTTGTGACACAAATTGCTTTTAAAGTTATGCAATCCAAGTATTTCCAAACATAGGTAATAACTTTTTTTGTCAGCCATCATTTTAAAGAAATTCATGCAGGTCGTACTGTACCTCCATACCGGTAAATGTTATCAAGAAAATCTCACAAAATTGAAGATTGTCTATAAATTCAATGCACATAATTATGTTTATGTCACAGTGTTATGTTATTTATGGAATCATACAGATCATAACATCATATCACATTAAATTAGAAAGCAGTTTTACTAGATGTTCACTTGTTTGGTGGTGTGAGTCTCTTATTGGTGTTAAAGGTTTAGTTATCAGTACCTTATTCAAGAAGATGACTAGCGATCCACGTTCTGAAAGCTCCATGTTCATCTCAAATCTCTCAATGTACTTCTCTTTTCCTTTAGACAACTAATGGAATTAAATCAGAAAGTTCAAACACTGAGTAAATAATTCATTATGGTAACCACATCTATAATATTACCAGTCAAAAACGAGAATTATATATATATATATATATATATATATATATATATATATATATATATTATATATAAAGGTGTGGATGAATGACATTTGTTTGTGGCTCACTGAGTTTCAGGTAGCACACAGCTAACAAAAAGATGTTCTAAGAACATTTTGCTAATGTTCATTAAGGGGGCGTTTACACGACACCGTTTTCAACTAAAAACGGGAAACTTTTTTTGTGTTTTGGCCATTCATTTATACAACATAGGTATTTTGTGGGCCTGAAAACAAAAACTTTTGAAAACAATACTTTTATCCTCTCTGTGTAAACTACAAAAACATGAATTTGTGTAAACGGTGATGTCATACGCATGTGTATCACGGGTTCAGTCTATAGGAGTGTAGTGTTTTTTTATAAAGTGACATCGCCAACTACTGGCCTGGCAGCAGAATGCAGCATTTTTAATCATTTTCGTGGATCCGTGTGAACGGGGATCGTTTTGACGTTTTCGTCTGTACGCGAAAAACACAAAAAGGAAAAACATTTGTTTTTAAAATGTTTTAAAGGGATAGTTCACCCAAAAATAAAAATTCTGTCATGAGGAAGATATTTGGAAAAATGTCAGTAACCAAACAGATCTCGCCCCCCATTTACTACCAGAGTAGGAAAATAAATACTATGGTAGTCAATGGGGGGTGAGATCTGCTTAGTTACAAACATTCTTCCAAATATCTTCTTTTGTGTTCAGCAGAAGAAAGAAATTCATACAGGTTTGGAACAACTTGAGGGTGAGTAAATGATGACAGACAGAACTTACATTTTTTTTTCTTGTTTATACGAACATTAAGGAAACATTCCATTTTATCATTGTACAAACATTCTGAGTTTCTGAGAACTATCCCTGTTAGCTGGACAGATGTATGATTTATTTACTTGCTGTTTTGCAACAGTTATGGAGTTCTTATTATATGGTATTATTCAATTTCTGAATCATTTTTACCTTTGAAAGATCAGTATCATCTACTTTAAATCCTGTTAACAGGCCAACATCCAAAACAGACATGGCAGCATCTCTCTCTGGGTTTTTGAAACTGCACAGATGGATAAAAACAACGCATGTGATGCAGAATGATCCAACATTCCATCAATTCATGCTCACATTCAGCTGAAGATGCAAATCTAAGTCATGTCTTACAGCTGGCATACGGATGGACGGAAATGATCAGCATCTGCTTATACTTTACATTAGCTTTTACTCACTAGGTTTCAATGGTGAGCAGGTAACTTTCAATGGCTCCTGGATGTGACACTGGAAACAGAGCAGATTGAGAAGATAAAACACTGTTAAACGTCACCAGGGCTCAACGCTAAGGATTTTTTCTACTGGCCCGGTCGGGCCAGTGGTTCAAATTTTTACTTGCCCCGCCAAAATTTTCACTTGCCCCACAACAAAAAATTAATAAAGTAAAAGAAAAGAAAATGAGCCTATAAAAAAAGCCTAGTTATTGTTTTTGTTGTTTTTGATACATGTAACCTTAATAAATAGGGTTATGACACCAAAAGCTACTAGATTAACTCACTTAAATTTTAAATATTGTTAGACAAATAAACAATAAGTAATAAAATAATAACAAATAATCAAATTATGAGTAATAGCAAAAATAAATACAACAGAACAAACATATAAATTAAATAAACGGTGCTTTTTTCAAGTTTTTCATGTAGGTTTAAACAGGAGATTTTCAGGTATAGATTGTAAACTAATGTATAGCTAACTATATAACTATAGATTAAATATTAAATAAACATTTATTAAAGTTAATGAGTCAAGAGCAGTTACAGATGCATAAATAATGTTTTGAAATGTTGAAAATATAAAACGTTAAATACTGTTATTTGAAATTATTTTAAAAATGAAAAGACACTTTAAACGTGAGATTAAACCCGCCAGGAGGTGGCAGCAAGTCCCTGTTAATGAGCGAGTCATTGAGATTTAACCGATTCATTCAAACGGCTGATTCATTCAGGAAGTGTTGCTCAGAGACGCAAAACAATTCTGTATGGACTTTGGAACTATTTTCTTAGGCGAAATAGAGCGAAACAGGCGATTTGGTGTCTAAAATGTAAGTCACTTGATATTAAGTTCTTGTTCATTAAACTGTACATTGTATAAAATCATTATCACTTTTGCAATCGTGCCGATATTTGGAGAAAAACGGCGCTCTTTGTTTAATATTGGTCAACTATATTAAATTATATAAATATAAAAGATATACAGGGTCATTTTTGCCCCTTATCTTGAATTCTGATGAATTCTAAATTCATTTTAATAGACTAAATCACGCAGTGAAAGCACACACTCTAAATATGCACGTGCACTAGTCTAACCTAGACTACGTCACGTAGTGCATGCATGCACTCAATGGGTGTGTTTTTATTTGTTTTTTGTAAAGTGAGCGACCTACTCGATAATTTCAGGTCATTAAATCAACAATTACGATATCATAGACGATATATATCGCACACCCTACAGCACTGGCCCAATCGGGCAAGTGACAGTTCCATCTACTGTCCCGAGCGTCGTTCACACTCGCCCTGGGCCATCGGGCAGTCCTTATTGTCGAGCCCTGCGTCACTAATAAGTGAGGTCTTTGAGAACAAATGTATTCACTGAAGACATAAATACAGATGAACGCATGGTGAATCCTACCGTCAAGCTGTTTCTCCATCTTCACACTGAGATCAAACACATTGCAGTCATTTTCTCTCTCTTCAGGCAGAGCATAATACAGAGAATACACCTGAGAGAAGACAGATACAGTCTCTTTAAAGCTGTAATTTGTTTCCATGGTATTGTAAATAACACGTAACTGAAGTCGTGAGCGTTTCACGAATACTCACCGACAGGGTGGCCATCCCGTTCCCATGAGCAGTGATGTTGAATTTCTGTGTCAGTTTGACCTGTTGTGAGAACACAGAAACATTTGGCATAGTTATGTTGTATGATCTGAAATCAGAGAAATGCACAATTAATAAAAATTAAACATATAAAGAGGGCAAAGACGAACTGTGTATGTCTGTTCACTCATATAGTAATTAACTAACAATTAACTCACCTTGTCTGATCGCGTCACGTGCGTGTTGGATCGAGTGAAAGTCCATCTGTTATGCGTTTTTCTTCCCTCCACAGAGAGTTCAATGTTCAGATTCACATCCTGCTTCTTTGCTTCCCTGCGATATTCAGCCACGGCCTGGAAAACGATGATGCTCGCCTAATAGACAAGGCATAAAAATATACAGCATTCCTTTATTTATGAAGCAAATGTTAATAAAGTTAATAAAAAGTTAATAGAGTTAATAAAAATTAACTAATATTAATTTACAATAACAGATTGTTTTAATTTTAATAGTTTATTAATAAATATAATAAATATAGAAATTAACATAATATAAAATTAATAAATGCTTTAAAAGTGTTTTTCATTGTTAGTTAATTTTAACTACTATAGTTACTAACTCTTAACAAATGGATCCTTAGGCCGTGTGTCCACCAAAGCGTTTTTTTTTTCTTTTTTTTTTCCCAGTGGTTAGCATACTTTTCCAATTGTTTTCAATGTTTTTTAAACGCCAGGAGCGTAACGAGGTTGCCTCAAGTTGAAGAATGTTCAAACACTGCGCTTATCACTGTCACTTTTTAGCCTCCAATCACAGTGGAGAAGGGGCGGGACAAATACAACACCGACCAACTGTCACAACATTCTTGCTGTACAACGACATCAACAAGCAGAGAACGTAACAAAATGGATGAGAAATTAATATTGCTGGTCTCCGAACCTACATACCAAGTACTCTACATTGTGTTGTAAATATTTTTCAGATGATATTGCAGGGGCATTTCCTCCGAGGAGGCAAGGGAGGCAGTGCCTCCTCAAAAAAAACTGGATGAGAAAATAATCGATATTACAAAAATAAAACAACGCAAATGTTACAAAATTTGACATTAAAAAGGGTAAAAGTCACTAGTTTTTCTAAAGAAACACTGTCAAACAGCGACACCCGCAGGTGAAGTTACAGCGGGGATTGCGCATCTCTGTGCTTCCCTTCAGCTCATAGAAACAAAGCAGAGCCCCAAAGTGTGCAGTGGGTTTAGTGGGGGGTAATTGAGAATGAATGGGGGAAAGTCACGTGAGAGGAGGCAATGCCTCCATCGCGCTATGATTGGATATGATCGGTTACGATTAGACATGATTGGTTCGTGCGATAAATCCCGCCTCTTGTTTACGTGCGCGTTCTCGTCGAATCGGCCTGAATGAATACAATGATGGCATTAATGGGAAGACTAATTAAAAAGTAAGTAAACAACTGTCACTTACATATCACCACTTTATTTCATGTCAAAATCAAACTCAAAATGGCCTGAAAACATGATGACTGCGGGGGTTTTTAGTGAGCAATCAGCATGGTGAAATTAAAGGTACATCTTCGTGTCTGAGTGAGTGACCAGTGTGTACAAGTTTGATGGCTGCTGAAAATAAATTGACTATTAAAAAGAAAAGCTGAATATTAGTTTATAAATAATATATATTGTTTAAATTGTTACTTTAGTTATTATTTTGGAATACATGTAAAAATGCGTAAAAACACTAACTTGATGAAATTTATACTTGGGTTTAATACATAGAATATTACATAGTGTAAAAATACAAAACAGAGTTGTATTTGGTCTCTCTTTTTATGTAATGTTAACTTAACCAGGACAATTGTGTAATAGGGACATAAATGAGGACATTGCCTCCTCATTTTAAAACACCACCGCACACCACTGTGATATTGTATACATTTTTAACATGTAACACATTAAGGAAAGGGGTTCCTCACAAAGGCAACATCATATTTAAGGATCAGTGGCATCGAAAAGTTTGAAAACCCATGTTTAAGTCCAATGAACCAATGAACTGGCCATTAAAATGGCACACTGTTTATTAAAGCTTGTCAGCAGGGTTTATTTTCACACAGTAATGATTTGTGTACCTGTGTGGTTCCACTGCCTCCATACTGAGCTCTCTGTGCTCTCAGCCAGCGTACGGCCGCTCCGGCTCTCTCGAAATCCTTCGCCTTCACCAGGGCAAGAAGTGCATAACCTGTGGCCTCCAGAGAGTGCTGACGCACTCCAGGAACTTGCCAAAATGTACCGACTGTTTAGAAGACACAAACGGAAAAGCTTGACATGGGTTATTACAGTTGCAAAATTTTTTTTTTTTTTTTTTAGTAATTTGTAATTTTATCAGTTAGTAATTTGATTGTCATTTCAGTTTAGTTTTAGCACGTTTTATTTGTTAAAGGTGCAATATGTAAGATTTTTGCAGTAAAATATCCAAAAACCACTAGGCCAGTGTTATATATTTTGTTCACTTGAGTACTTACAATATCCCAAATAACATCATTTTCAACACACTCAAAAGTATCTAATATGATAAACAGAGCAGTTTTACCTCATACTCATGACCGGAAAAGCGGAAGCGGCGCCGGCGACTGTGGCATAATAAAAGTTCCGCTGCTCGTGAGGCATGTGTTGCGCAATTGCTCCAGCGGCCTCGTTCAGCTCCCACAACACTCGGTCCTGCTCTGCTTCATACTACAGTAACGTTAATAATCACATCCATGAACATGATTTCTTCCTGAGTCCTATCCTGATTGTTTCCACCGGCTGTGATGTGAAGACCACAAGTCTCAAGATTCCGTGCTCAAACTTGGCGTCATCAAGCTATGCCTTTGTTTTGAATAGGCCCCTAGCAACCTCTAGCAGACAGAAATCCTACATATTGCACCTTTAAAGTCACCATGAAATCAAAATTGACATCACTGATTTTTTATGGAATACTACCATATTTATTTTAAATGATTTATCTGTGGACAACATTATTTTTTTCAAAAATTCACATGCCGTTATAATCGTTAATCAAAATAACTTCCCCTTCCCTCTTGCAGCGATAATTCTCTTCTCTGATGACGAGGGCGGGGCAAGCTGTCACTCACATGAGATCCACCACCCTCCAGTCAATTCCCCATGGACAAAATCAAGCTCCGCCCTACATTTGTTCTTGTTTGAGAAGCCATTTCTCTCAGATATACGTCACAATAGTGAAGAAAAGACTAATCACAACTTCCGTTTCATGCCGATTTTAATGATAGTTTTTATTTTGATTGTATCTTTTATCTGATTTTATCTTGTATATTTTTAGTATCGATTTTAGTTTTTCCTCCCTTATAACTCAAACCACAAACTGTTCCATCGGGTTATAACAACACAACTTACACTTCATCAGAAAATGCAGGAAGTGAACAGTGGCTGGTTGTTTTACATGTCAGTCTGACAGCTGATTGGTCCTTTCTGTAATACACTGATAGTCTAAAGGCTTGGGAGGTTAACTGAAAATATAAAAAGTCTTTAACTTAGTAATATTATTAGTTTTTTTTTTGTTTTTTATTTGTAATTTATTGTTTATTCATTAATCCATCCATCCTCCAAACCGCTTGTCCTATGTAGGGTCGTGGCTCGTGGGGTAATTTATTTTCTTAGTTTTCTTAATTTATTTTCAACATTCCTACATTTCATGCTTACAGTTGCTGAAGTTGAGCTGCTGATTTGTCTATAATGTTACTGACCTTCATTCTGGGTGGAATGACTCATCAGGATGTCTTTATTGAGTTTTTCAGCATGGGCCAAAGCGTAAGAAGTCATAGCGACAGCATAACTGCTTGTCAGACTCCGAACTCTCAGCGTCAGGTAATTAATCGCTCTGTTTATACTGTTCTGAAGACTCTAGTATTGAGAGAGAGACTCAGTGAGACCGATGTGATGTATTGTAGCGCTGTTTGTTTCTAAGAATCACACTTACTTGGACAGATCCAGCACAGATCTCACTGCCCTCTTGCATGGCAATCAGGACGAATGCAGTTAGTGAGGCATCGCCGTCTTTTCCCTGTACGTCACCCTGGAATTAACAGGCACTCAAATAAACGAGATCCCAAACAATTGTAAGGAACAACTCGAACATTAGTTTGCCTACTGCAGCATATTGATGACTTCCTTTAGAGCTTTTTTTGATCCAAATTATTTAAAAATTATTATATATTCAAATTAATCTTTTGACACGTCCGGCCTTTTGGACACACTATTCACTTTCTCACTAGTTTATTCAATTTTTATACTAATAATGTCCTGCAATGGACATACAAACATCACAGGAGAAGTAATTTTTGTAATTTTTTTTCTGAAACATCATAAACATTTCAACACAATTTCAAGTGCTGTATTGTGTTTGACAGCATTCTCTGGTGGAAATTACATTAGTAATATTTTTGGGATAAAACGACTTCTTTTTCTAGCATTTTATATATCAAAAAAAAAAAAAATCAAATTAGAAATTATTATAAAATATATTATTATTATTACTGTTTCTTTATTGTTTAATAATAATAATAATAATAATAATAGCAATGAATTAGACATTATACTTTTTTTTTTTTTTTTTTTTTAAATAAATTCAAAATATGTTTTTGAAAATGGCTCCATACTAGTATGGAGGAGATCAAAATTAAACTGAGATAAAACAGTATTATTAATAGCAAAACGTTGTCATTACATAATATACATTTGTTTCCTTAATCAAAAAGTAACTTACAAGCATCTCTTCATGTATAATGGGGGCGTCTTCTTTAAATTTGCCATCTGGCAGCTGTTTTTTTGTGGCCAGCCACTTGAGGGCGCTGCAGATCACATTTTCCTCTATGACGATCAGATCGCTGGACATCGTGAACACTTTCGCCACATATGCTGTCAGCCTGTAATGACCAGAGAAAACAAAACCACAAGCAAGAGGTTAGAAATGACATATTAAGTAATTGAGCAGGTAAATATGGCAGGAATGTTCATCTCACCATGTGCTGCTCGTCGTGCTCAGCATGGCAGCAAAGGACCCGTCTGGTTTCCGGAAAGTTAGCTCTCGTTGATAGCCTTGACAAGAATGGTAGAGTAAATAACTTATGACTTAATAGCTTTTGTCAGCATAATAGAGAATATTCTGTTTCTGAGGGATCTATTAAAGGGATTCAAAATTGAATTTTAGATGGTTTTTGAACATAAATGTGTGTTGGCAGTTTGTTTACACAACCACCCTATAACGCTAAAAATCACACCACAAAAAAAAATCATGCTTTTGTAAATCAAGTTGAAATTACGACAGTCATTATGGCACAAAAAGTCGACATTATGACATACCAAGTCTTAATTATCAACTTTAGTACTAACTATAGTTAAAATTATTACATTGAAAAGGCAAAACTGACGACATTATGACAGAAAGTTTCTCAATTTTGACTTTTTAATGTCATAATTATGACTTAGTATGTAATAAAATTTCAACTTTTTATGTCATAATTTTGGCTTAGTATGTCAGAATTATGACTTTTTGTCATAATTAAGATTAAGCTGCTAATTTACCAAAATTAAGCTGTGTGATTTGTTTTTTTCTGTGGTGGAATTGGGCTTCCATAGGATAAACCTATGCCCTGCCCTTCATTTTCACTCATTAAATATCATGTATCTCTCATAAATGCATCAGATTAAAAGTGATGTGTTTATATAGGTGAGAGTGGTCAGCTGACCTGTGTTGATATGGTGAATGGCTTCACTACGGCGGTTCATGCCAACAGCTTCCCACTGATTGTTGCTGTCCAGATAATGAGTGGCAATGACAGGTAGAGTCATGTAGATCATGGTCTGCTCTCCATCACCACTGGGCTTGACAATAAACTGACCCATGAAGTCTCCACTGATAGCCTGCTCGATCATCTTACTGAACTCCTGACCTTGAGTAACAGACAGCGGTCAGGACGGGACAAGCAGATGGACAAGCAGAATAAACAAGCGTAAAGATTTCTCCTTACTCTTCACTGTGATGTATGTGTTAGCAGGTGTGTTGGGAACCTGAGTGTCTGGTTTGAGACTCCTGACAGATACTTGTTGTACTCCACCTGTCGCACAGGTTCAGTTTGAAAGAAGAAAAAGGCGAACAAGAGGTTTGAGGTCATAGGAGGGGCAATTTTTTGTTATTTTGGAGGAAAGACTCCAATAACTCACCCATCTTAGCAGGATTGAGCTCGACATTTTTCTCCTGTATCATAGTGAGCACACCCTCAGACTGAAACAAAGAGATTTGATCTGTTTAGAGTGTTTGAATCACATTATGAAATCAAACTTCTATAATGACAGTAAATGAATGGTTAAGTTTATTAATTGGTTAAGTTTATTCAACATTCAGAAATAACGCTTTCCATTTTTCAAAGTCCATTTTTTGGGTCTTAAGTATAAATTATAGCAATATAAAGTAGGACTGTTATTGTTGTTTTGAATGTTGGAATTTTGCATAATCACAGGATGCCAAAAAAAGAGCTCTGAACTGTGAATTAACTTTACTCACCACCACCTTCAGGATCTTCCTCACTCCATCACTGTAGACAGAGTCATACACTGCTGCCTTCACATCAATCCAGTGATTGCCCAACTCCAGGGGTATAATCACATACGGGACGGGCCTGGAGGACATGGACTCGACCTCCACTTCTATTTGGTAGGAGCCCTTTTTGCTGGCGGAGCTGCAAATATGTTCAGTCTCCATGAACTCAAGCCGTGCCTGAAGGAGAAGTCAACAGTTGAACAAATGTACCAATTAACTGATGTGTTACTGTGTTGTGTTTGAAAATGTTTTGAATGTGTGCGCTTTGTGTGACATTTACCATTTGTTCAAAAATTAAGAAGGTGCAATAGGCATTTGTGCTTAAAGATACCTTGTTTACTTGTCACTTAAAAAAAAAACTAAAAAAAAAAAAAAAAAAACTAATTTTTTTTTTTTTAATTTAGCACCAATTTCTAGTCCTTGCTGTACTAGCCTGGTTACTTCCAGAGGTAATGCATGATTAAAACAAATCTAATTTGGCGTTGTGACGTTAAAAAAGTATCTGACACCACATTAGGTGATTATCGAGGACCAAAATGTCTGTGTGACCGTTTACCCTAATTTTCTTGTTGGTGTAGTTGTGAAGGATGGCCCTGATTTGTAGTTGTTCATTGCGCACAGCTGAGAACGGCACCTTCAGGTCAATGAAGAACCTCTTATAAACTATCATCTCATATGGATCTGCCACACAGATGCCTTTTGGGGACAAAAAAAAAAAAAAAAACAGTTACAGAGTATTAGCATGATGCTACAGGTCTAAAGCAAGGTGAAAAAAAAAAAGTGTACTATATAAGTGTACTTCATCCTAACATAAAATGTTTTTACCGTGAGTTTTTGACAGGCTGACAGCAAAGATTTGCCAAGTAGTGATAGATTCTTTCAGGTAGATTCTGTTTCTTGTGACTGATGTTGTTTTACTGGGACAGGAGGAAATAGGAAAGGGTTAAAACAGCTAAATACCCACAAAATATATATGTATAAAATCAGTCAATGTTCTACCTGCCACCATGAACAAAAGTTTGAACAGAAAAGCTACACAGGTGCATTCAAACTGAAGGAGCATGTCTATGTCTATATGCAATATAAGTAGAGTTTCCATTTTACCTAAGTAGACCTATGGAGAAATAAAACAAACAAATGCTTTCTTTTAAAAACTAAAACCTGAATGTTTATTGTACTGAAATCCTACTGATATGTCACTTGCATAATAATTTGGAACACAGTGTAACCATTTCTTTTTAACTCAATTCTATGTGCATTTACTTCATAAGGTTGGCAGTGCTAAAAAACATTTCTCATAACTTCTGCTCATTTAAAATCACTCAAACTCTAAAATATTTGTGTCATACTCACCATAACTTGTTATTAGCTGGGCAGAATGGCAGAATCTCCTCTGTCCAAAGCCAGCTCTCTGGGAACTGTGTACGTGATGTGATTTCATCAAAACTCTCATAATAGTCGCTATCCTCACCTGTCCAAGATAACAGAAAAAAAAAAAATTATTGATCTGGTCAGTTAATTATTAAAAATTAACAACAGGTGCACTAGATGGGCAACAATGAGACGACCCCCAAAACAGGAATGGTTTTACAGGTGGAGGCCACTGACAGTTTATTCCCTACTCATATTTTCTGATTGTTTTTCACTAGTTTTGCATTTGGCTAGTGTCAGTGTCACTACTGGTAGCATGAGGCGATACCTAGACCCAGAACCCTACAAAATGACCTCCAGCACTGCTGTGATGTCTCTGACCAAACAATCAGAAACAGACTTCACGAGGGTGGCCTGAGGGCCCGACGTCCTCTAGTGGGCCCTGTATGTCAATTTGCCATTGAACACCAGAATCAGCAGGTCCGCCACTGGCGCCCTGTGCTTTTCAGATGAGAGCAGGGTCTGGAGAAGCCGTGGAGAACGTTATGCTGCCTGTAACATTGTTCAGCATGACCGGTTTGGTGGTGGGTCAGTGATGGTCTAGGGAGACATATCCATGGAGGGACGCACAGACCTCTACAGGCTAGACAATGGCACCCTGACTGCTATTAGATATCAGGATGAAATCCTTGGACCTATTGTCAGACCCTACGCTGGTGTAGTGGGTCCTGGGTTCCTCCTCGTGCACGACAATGCCCGGCCTCATGTGGCGAGAGTATGCAGGCAGCTCCTGGAGGATGAAGGAATTAATACCATTGAATGGCCCCCACGCTCGCCTGACCTAAATCCAATAGAACATCTATATATATATATATATATATATATATATATATATATATATATATATGTGTGTGTTGTGATTTCATCAAAACTCACATAATAGTCACCCTAATATATATATATATATATATATATATATATATATATATATTGTGAGCACCTAGGAATTCACTTCACTCATTTACTCATCCATCATCAATCCTGGTGTTTTTTTCGAAAATCTGTAAGCTCAAATGAACAGTAATTCCAGTCTTACTTCCTGCTGAACCTACAGCCTATGGTCTTCTTTGGCTGCTCGTGAAGAATGTCTACTTTTATCCTCAAACACTGTAGTCTGGAAGACTGGAATTTGATTCGTGTTGTCGACATGTCAAGAGGACGCTATTTTGTGCTTCCAAAGCAAATCCACTTTGATGCACTTCCAAAGGATGAGATAGATATGGTAAAATGGCGGCATCGTTACTGTTTATATCACTGTGTATCAAGTGCTGATGGCTGTTTGGTTTCCGACACATACTGTAAGCGGTCAACCAATCACATTAGCCTGGGCCATCTGACCAATCAGAGAAGAGTAGACCAATCACAACAGACTGGGCCGTCTGACCAATCAGAGCAGAGTAGTCTCCTGGAAAGGAGGGGTTTATAGAGATCGAAGACTTGCAGTGTTTTATTCAAAGTAATTATTTTATTATTAACCATTTTATTGGCATCTTATATCTTATAAAGAAAATGGGGTTGTTAGCCTGTGGAAACATGACACATGGTGATAAGCTCATGAGTATGATAATCAGCAGAACAATATTTAGATACGTACTCCGAGCCAGAATCATCTCCTCCTCTCCAGCTTCCATACTATGAGCCACCACGTCATTGCAGCAGTGCAGGAAGGCCCGGACACACTCCTCTCCATCTACAATGTACGTGGCTCGCCGTTCACATGTGTAGCCGAGTTTAATATCCCTCATGCCGTCCACACAGCACTTCCTCAGATCACCAGAGTACTGACCAGCTGAGAAGACAATATTGGACAATCAGAAGGAGAAGAACTGCTGAAGAACAAGCACTGGAGCTATTCATTCATCCTCTCTCTCCGTATGATTTCCTTTCATCCTTCACTGTCTGTCAAGTAAAAGAAGCTCCAGCTTCTCACCCAGTATAGTGGTGATCCGCTGAACACTCTCAGCTCTTCTTCTTCTCTTTGAAGGGATGGGACACTCTGGCACTAGAGGATGTTTAAATAACAGGCTAAGACACTTCATACAGCTTGAGAAAACTGAAAGAACATTATTTATATATACCAGTTCTGGTGTTTGTTCCTCCTGCAGTGTGTGAGTCAAACATCAGACCTGCATCACTGAAAACCCCCATACTGTCCCTTCCACCTCCTGCCGTACAGCCGGTGTCATGTTTCTCTACGATGTCCCAAATCTAAAGCAACATACAGACCATTTATAAGCCAATTCCAAGTGTTCACTCCCTGTTGAGGTGTTGAAGGACCTTCACCTTCGCCTGAGTGAGTCTGTTCTGGTTCAGTCCATGCACAGCTTTATCCACCGCCACCAGACCAACTTTAGCTCCAGGATCTCCAGTTATCTGCAAGCTGAACTCTTCTCCTGGCTCGTAGATCGGTCGAGGCTCCTTCACCTGAACCTTCAGCTGTGAAACACAAGAAATACTAAGAGGATCTACTGGATCCTAATAGTATCTATTCCTGCTGATCATGCATTAATATAATTGAACTTCTGATGCCACCAATTTCCAAATGAGCCATTTTTGCAGCTTAGTTTCAGTTCTTGATATCTAAAAGATGAATAATAATACATGATTGACCCACCGTTCCCATGCACGTGTCCTTCACGTCCACCCAGACTGAATCAGACACCACCTCAGACGAGCCCACATGGTAATAAGCCACGAAGCGGAAGGACGGCACCATGTCTTTGGTTACAGGTAGAGACAGAGTCACTAGAGATTGTCCTCTCCTCTTAAATCTGTCTACGTGAATGATCTGACCTTTACTCAAGATCTGAAAATAAGAGGGAAATTTGTCATTTAAACTTGACAATCATGCAATAGGTTTTATTCTTCTAGTAAACCAGTATTTATTAATTATTTGATTAATCAACGACTATTGAATGGGCATTACAGAAAGTGATTTTACAAGTCGATGTATTGTTTGTATATTGTAATTCAGTCTGACTTTGGCACCTGTTCAATCTGTGCTATTTTTGGATTGTTGGTATACCGTATATGTACAGTATTTAAATGCTATAGTAACTCACTTTTCCATACGATGGCACTTTTCAGAAAAAAAATCATGCTCTATTTGTTGTGACTGTTTTTTGTGATTTTTTAATGATGCTAGATAATTTCAATTAGGCCACAGACTAAAACATTACTGTCTCTCACCATGTAGGTGAAATCTTGATCTCTGACTCCTGGACTTCTGCCCAGGTTCAGATTGACTTTCATTTGTTCACCGATCTCAAACACTGCAGTATCAATGCCGATGTGCAGGTAGTTGTTGGAGCCGCCTTTGGTCTTGTAGGCCTGAGCCGTCATCTTCTTCACTGCCTGCTGGTCGTCTTCTAATTTCCGATCTTTGGTTTGTACCTGGAAGTAAAGAGCCATTTTAAGCAATTTAGAAATCCAGGCCCTATGTTAAAGACCAGCTTAAAGCAGTCAACACCAGTTTGGCCAAACTATGAGGCAAGCTAGACTATCTTAAACCACTTAAGACTGGCAAGCAATCTTAGGCTGGTTTTGGAAGAGTTTTTTTTTTTTTTTTTTTTTTTTTTTCCAGTAAGCCTGAGACACATCAAACTCAGTAGTTCAGTAGTAAATCCGACAGCAGGTCTTACAGTGATTTCTAGTGAGGAAGATCCTTCGTGAGAATTGACAGTAAGCTTTGCAATGCCATTGGCTCTCGTTTGACCTCTGACCACTCCAGGATTGACCTCTACTTCCACATTTTCAGCAGGCATCTGGTCAGGGTCTGTTATATAAACCTGTGAAAACATCAATTATGTTTTTGCTAGAACTGATTAACTGTTTCTTAATGCCATTTAATGGTGTGTTCAAGTCATGTTGGATAGACAGTATTTATAAGTTGGAAGCACATAAATGGCACCACAAAATCTTAAAGGATTAGTCCACTTTCAAATAAAAATTTCCTGATAATTTACTAACCCCCATGTCATCCAAGATGTCCATGTCCTTCTTTCTTCAGTCGAAAACAATTAAGGTTTTTGATGAAAACATTCCAGGATTATTCTCCTTATAGTGGACTTCAGTTGGCCCAAACGGTTGAAGGTCAAAATTACAGTTTCAGTGCAGCTTCAAAGGGCTTTAAACACTACCAGACGAAGAAAAAGGGTCCAGACGAGGAATAACGATCAGTCATTTTCTAAAAAAAATTAAAAATTATATACGTTTTAACCAAAGACGCTCGTCTTGAACTAGCGGTGCGTTCCAAGTGGGATATATCACCCTCCGAAGGGCACTTCGGAGTGAAAACAATCATGGCCACCATATTGAAGGGTCATTCCAAACCGAAATGCTCAAAACTGGCCACTTCAAAGGGCCCTTCGGAATTAAGGATTTTGAAGGGTACAACTGATGGACACTTCGGGCCCCCATGATCCTTTGCAAAGGGAAGTTGTTTGATGTCACAGAATGGGTACAGGAGGCTCGGAGTTTGATTTTTACCTATAAATGTATGTATAGTATTTTTCTATACTACTGTAATATTTATATGAATTAGATTTGGTACATTATTATGGTCAAAATGACACTTCAACAAAAATACTTTACAGCTCCCTTTATCAGTCCATTCAAATGTTTCAAATACATAGACACAATATATATTATATCTAACGTAAAACACCAGCAGATTATAATGTTACTACAGTAAATGAATGCGCATTAATACAAAGAGTACACCAGGGGGAAAAGACGAAGGTGCCTCCTTGATTGTCACGTTAAGATGACGCAGAAGTGCATTCCAAAAAAAAAAGAGTTTTTTTGACCCCTACACCCTTCATCCCTTCGAAGCTCTCACTCGGGAGGGTAAACCCTTTGAAGGGATTAGGGCATAGGGATGAGCCCTTCCAAATGGAACGCAGGGCATCTCTCTTCTTCTTCTTCTCTATTAGAATTCCGGCAGTGTAGATGCTGGTAAATGTATTACTGCCCTCCACAGGTCAAAGTTTGAACTAAATTGTCATATACAATATGCTAGTGCAAGTATATAACAATTAGTTCAAACTTTGACCTGTGGAGGGCAGTAATACACTTACCAGCGTCTACACTGCCAGAATTCTAATAGAGAAGAAGAAGAAGACACTAGTTCAAGACAAGTGTCTATGGTTAAAACGTATATAATTTTAAATTTTTTTTAGAAAATGACCGATCGTTTCGCTAGATAAGACCCTTATTCCTCATCTGGTATCGTTTAAAGCCCTTTGAAGCTGACCTGAAACTGTAATTTTGACCTTCAACCGTTTAGAGGCCATTGAAGTCCACTATAAGGAGAAAAATCCTGGAATGTTTTCATCAAAAACCTTAATTTCTTTTCGACTGAAGAAAGAAGGACATGGACATCTTGGATGACATGGGTGGGTGAGTAAATTATCAGGAAATTTTCATTTGAAAGTGGACTAATCCTTTAATAACAAGTGGGGAAATTCAGTCAAGATTTTCTTTGAGCCCCGAGTTTCTGAGCTGGAGGTGTGACAATGAAAAAACATGGCAGACAATGGATGCTGTGCATGTAGATGCTTGACCTCATAATTGCGGATTACAGAAACAGCAGGCCAAATAGGGTATTTTCACCAAGTGTTTTATGAATATAGACTGCTTATTTCTTTTTGCAAGAACTGAAATATTTTATACCGAGACACTGAAGGGCATCCCAGGTTTGAAGAATTGTGGAGTTTTTTTGAAGTGGATGGTGTACGGTGACATCACAATCTGAATGCCTTTCCTTTGAGCTTCCACCATTTCACTGCCTGAAACACACACCAAATTGTGACTAAAATTGTATATAATATAATATAATGCAATATTTAAAATTAATATAAAACACAAAATTATATTTTTTTAAAAATGTATATTATTATTTTATTAGATTTTTAAAACATAATAGTTTGTCAGTTGGAGTTGTTTTTCAGCATCTCAAGCCATTAGTGCTGCATTTTTTTAAGACTTTCTTTTTTTTTTCTTTTTTTTTTCTCGGTATAAAATTAAAAATAGTAGCAGTAGTTCTGAAAAATGCATATTGAAATCCTTGCGTTCTGGTGTGCACCATTCAGAAATTTTTTCAGTCACATTTGTTGTGACATGGTTCAGAAGTGCATGACTTACTGTAGTTTGGCACTGCACATTTAATTACAAAAGTCTCTTACCAGTATCTGTTAAAACACTGGCTGAAATGTAGATTGATCGTCCAACCAGTTGGCCGATGTCTGGGAAGGTCTTAAGTATCATCTCCTTTGTCAGCTTGGCAGTACCTTCTCCATCTAATATCTGTGGTTTATGTAAATGCTGACATCAGTCTGCATCATTTCAATACCTCAGGTTTGTTCTCGTCTGTGAAGCTCACCTGAACTCTTTGAAGAGAGGAAGGAATACTCGTTTTCCTCTCAACTTCCATCACACCAAACACCACAAACGCATGTCCATTCACATTGTTTCCATGCAGGTACCTAGAAAAACAGACTTCATCTGTGACTTCAGGATTGAAGTGCTTTGGTAGTCATACAGCTTTATGGTGTAAACACAGCAAATGTGAGAGAATATGAAATGAAACACATATCAATACTTGGAGAGAATAATAAAACATACTGAAGTAGATCAAGTGACAAAACAATTGCCTTACCTGGCTTCAATGCTAACTGTCAAATTAGCATCTTTCACAGAGAAGAACGACTGACTGGGTGATAATGCGACTTCATAAGTGGGAAGCACTATAACAATAAACCCACATAACAATAATGAACACTACATAGACGATCCAACGTATGCTGTCGGTTCCAAAAGTCAAATGTCATACTGCAAAATCTGACATTCGTAAATCATTTACGTAAAAGGAATAAGAAATATCTGGAAACATTCATGTCCGTTCCATTGTTTTTGTTAACTAAAACTATTAAAGCATTTTCGGTAACTGAAATGAAGCTGAAATAAAATAAAAAATTTTGAAGAAAAACTTGAAGTTTAAAACTAAAACTAAAAGAAAAACAAAGCAAAGTAAAACAATGGCAAAAGCACATAACATTACTAAAACTTAACCTACTGTAAAATTAAATATAAAAATAAAAGCTAAAATATTAATAAATACTACAATAGTATATAAATACTTCTAAAATAACACTGATCAGTTCAAGTGCTGCTGTCATTAAAGCAAAAGAGACACTAGTCTTGCCAAAAAGACATTCTCAAATGATCTATTAAATATAAAAAAAAAAAAAAAAAAAACGAAACGCGAAAGAAATGTCTCATATGTACAGTATATATGCAATATGCCATTTGTTCTATACAATAAAGATGTAATAAATATAGATAAAGCTTCTACCATATTCTTTGACTTCGAAGTCAGCAGTGTAATTCTTTTGTGGCGTGTTTGTGAATCTTGTGACCACCTTCCAGATCCCAGGGCTACAAATATAAGCAGATCAAAAACAGACGATCACAACATGAATATCCTTCTCCTCTCAACAGATAAACCAAGTGATAATCCAGTCAATTAACTCATGTCTAGATACGTCAGGTCTCAGTTTTCAACATGAATGCACCTGGCAGGGTGAGGTACGGCATATTTTCCTGATCTAATCCCTTGCTGTGGAAATATGCTTTCTCTCATAGTTGTGATGCCTTGAGGATCCTTCATGGAAGAAAGAAAGAAAGAAAAATTAACTAATTATTAATAATTTTATAGTCAATGATTTTAATTATAATATTTGTTTGTTTAATTATTGTCATATAGCTAATTATCAACACCCAGAAATGAAAAAAAAAAGACTGTACAAAGTAAAAACAAAACAAAAATAGCAGCTGTGGTTGCCAGAACTTTACCGCAAAAAAATACAGTAGCAACAATTTAGGTGAAAGACTGTAAAATGCTATGATAAAAACCTCTTAATATGTTAATACGTTATGTACATTAGAGTTTTATGTTGCATCTTATGTTGTTACGATGACTTTTTACAGTGCATGCAGCATTTTGAGGAAAGTTTTAGTGCAGTTTTCTTTTAAGAGTACCATGATTTCCACTGATATTCCAGCATGTTCAAGTGGTTTCAGACCAGGCGTCAGCGAGAATATCCTGTACTGAACTGCAGAATGGATAAAGGATATTTTATCTTTTTTTTTTTTTTTTTTTACAGAAATTGTTTATTTTGTGCTTTGCATCATGACATTTAAGGAGGCATCTAATGTTGAAGCTTTAAGTCATTGCATACTTTTTCTTACCTGTGCTACCAGGCGTGTAGATGGGCTTGTCTGTCTGTACAAATATATATCCAGACTGGAATGAGACCATGACCACTTTCTCCAGAGTGTTGGATGGAAATTGAGCTTGTAGATACACATACTGCTTCTCCAGAGGATCATCAGAGAAGTAGTCTCTATCGCTGGGAACCTGAACAACAGCAAATAATGATCTACAACATGCATAAAAACAAACTAACTGTAAATGAAGTAGCAGATTGTACAAGTCTGAAGTTTGACCTCTGATTAATGACACACACATGCTTACATAAGGACAAAGTCAGAGTGGCATCACCTTTATATCAGTAAGGATCTGGTAATTGTTGTCTGCAGTCAGTGTTACTGTTTTGGACAGTATTTCCAGGTTCTTCTTTGGGTGGTTCTTTACTACAATCCTTACGTTCAGGTTTCCTCCAGAGTAATCCTGAGCCTCCACAAACACGTTCTCTGAGGAACCCACTCTCAGCAAATTAGGAGCTGACAGAACATATCTGAGGAAATCAAATCAAAAAGCTGTAAATCCTGAACATAGGCTATGTAAAGGATTCTGGGGCTAGTTGTCACTTTTTATTCCAGTGAATATTTTGCATGGTAGGTTTATTTTTGAAAGTCACTCTCTGTGGGGTACCTTAAAATTTCACTGCTATGCAGAAAAAGAAAATACAATGAACACATGTTGATGTTGTGACAACATGCCCCAATAGCATGGCACAGAGCTGTCTCACTATATGGGGCAAGTTGTCACAGCGAAATCTGCCCGCCAAAAAGGATATTTATTCAATATTTAAACAATCGAATGAAATATAGGCACTTTACATTAATGAATCTATAGCCCCGGTCTCACCTAAAAATAAGTAACCTATTTAAAAACAGTGTGTTTAATACTCACAGCGGGTCACACAGTGTGAGGAGGGGTGAGGAGAGAAGAACAACAGTCAGACACAGCAGCTTCACGTCCATCCTGTCTGTCTGTGTCCGTGTGTGTGTCTGTTCATGTATGTGCAGCTCTGGTGTAAAACTCCTCCCATAACAACCCGCGAAAACACTTGGGCGCTCTACATTACAGTGTTTATGAAAGTAATTATTCACGTAATACATGCAACGTACTGTACAGAGCGATTTTTTTCTTTTACTTTAAAACTGTTTTATAGCTCTTTAAAACTTACAGATGGGGCAGATTTAAAAAAAAAAAAAAAAAAAATCTTCAACAAAATGACTCTAAAATCACACTAAGAACGATAACTATAAACACAACCAAAGGTTTCAAACTTCGTGTCATGCCACAGGCAGCTGATAGAAATGGTAAAAACACTGACAGCCAATCAAAATCCTCCCTCCTTTAAAGCGCGCGCCGCTGACGCTGAGGTAACTTTTTGAATCAATATTTATTGTCTTTTGTTGGTGTGGATGCTAATAGAGTAATCGTAAAGTCATGGTTACAGTTTTCGTTTTTGGTGTGAACGAACCTTAAATTAAAACTTGAGCTCGTTGTCAATCTAACGGGTTACTTCAGAAAAGAGATTCTTACGGAGCTTTATGGGGTGAAAACAGAGTTCACTGCAGTGAGATTTCCCGTAAATGACCTACACAAACCTGTTGTGCAAATTCAACCTTTGGTAAGTCTGCTGCTCATCTATTGATCAGTCCGGGTTGGAAAACATCCCAGTATTTACAGTTATAACGTTATTTTGGGGTTTTCAGAAATCAGATGTTTAATTGTCGGTGTTGAAATACATATTAGCAGGTATGCTGTGATTTGCTTTTACAGCCAAGATTCAAAACTAGTAGAAAATACAAAACCAAAACAGATTCTGCTGAAAAAAAACTCTTTTCAGGAAAAGTTACAATTTCTCTAGCAACAGTTCAGCATCTTTTAGTGACAAACAAATGTTCTTTCCATTTTTTTTTTTTTTTTTTTTTTTTTCTCAAAAACTGAAGTATGTGTATGAAGACAACTCCTGAGGAAAATGCTTTTAGACTTCCAAGGTACCATAACACCTAATGATCTAGAATGTGGACTTCTAGAATGATCTAGAAGTCCAAATAAGCTTAAAATAAAACCAGAAAATATTTAGTGACTGTAACTTGAAATAAATGAACAACTGCCTTCAGAAATCAACCAGATGAAAGCAGTAAACAATTTGCTCTCAGATGTGTGTTTGTAGGTTCTCTCAAATGTCACAAGAGGTTTCTGTCCCCTCGCTATTCAGTAGCCCCTCACTGCAGAACACGAGATCCAGGGGGCGAAGACGGGTAGGTTTAGGGATATGTAAAGTGGGAGGAGTTGGATCCAGATCCAGGGGGTGGAGATGGGTAGGTTTAGATCCAGGGGCGGAGACAGGGAGGTTTAAAGATATGTAAAGTGGGAGGATTTTGATCCAGATCCAGGGGGTGGAGATGGGTAGGTTTAGATCCAGGGGGCGGAGATGGGTAGGTTTAGGGATATGTAAAGTGGGAGGAGTTGGATCTGGATCCAACCTCACCCCCTGGATCTCGTGTTCTGCAGTGAAGACCATCTCTCGCTATTGGGTATTTTGTTGCCATTTACTTTGATCCATCTATTCATTATTATAGTGCATCATTAACCTGTTAAAAACATGTAGGCCTACTGTCTATTTATAGTCGCAAAATACTGTGAAATATCACTGTAGTAATGTGCTTTGGTTTCCTTGCCTCCTCACATATAATCCTCTGATTGGGTTTTAGAAATTAACTGTTTTTCATTGCCATTGGTTTGGTATTTACTAATTAGCCGTTATTAAATTAAATAAATAGCTGTGCTCTTACTTGCAGATTTTTCTTATAATGCAATACAACTTTATTGTCAGTTTACACTAAAATTCACTTCACTTTTATGTGCAAATTTTGCAAAGAAATGAATACAGACTGTTGTATGTTTGTAAATTTTATTTGACAAATGGCTTTAAATGATTATATTTTAGTTGATAGACATTATGTTGAACTAATTTAATTGAGCATACTGCATGAACTTTCAAACAAAAAGGCTGTAAATGCTTGTAAATCTGGAAATATAGCCCTACTAGAATTAAAAGCTTGTTAAGTTGTGGCTGTAAGGCTGTTTTAGAATAGTAAATGAATTTCAGCTCATGAAAATGCTTATGTGGAGCATCCAAATTGGCTGAGCTTGTGGGCGAGCGAGGTGATGCCAATATACTTTTCTCGATGTTCTTTCGTCTGGCCTTCCTTGTCTGACGGCCAGTATTCAATCCAAGTGTCTTCACCCAAGTGGTACCGCAACCTGAGATGAGTGAGAACATTTTTCATTAGGAGCATCCATACAGCAGATACAAGCCATAATAAGATTTCTGCTCAAAATGCAAATGCGTCATTGTCAAACATCTCATAACTGGAGCGTCAAGAACAGTATCAGTCAATTTCCACATAAACCAAATCGAAATCATCCTCCAAATGTCATACTTTCCACCAATCTTTGGAAGGGTCTTGGTTTGGCCCATGATCAGGTACGTTTTGCCTTTTTCAAATTTCAGAAAGTCTCTACAGTAAGGATGAGCCAAGAACGACCTCATATTCCCTTCCGCATCTGGATCAGTGCCTGAAAACAGACACGCATGGAGACTGTTTGACCTGCCATGATCTAAAGTCATGAAACACAACTGATATTTTTCATGTCCAGTTTGTCACTGACACAGTAAATCAGAAAGAAACTGTACAAGAAAATGGCAAACCATACCTTCCTTCAGCACTTGTTCAACTGTCATGTTATAGATGTCTGCGTGCAGTGAGAAGCTCATTTGCAACAGCCTGGTTTTATAAACTACAAGACAAATATGTGTTACATGATCATCTACAAAACAGAACATTTGAACTGAACATTTTTTGTTTTTTATAAAAGCTCTGTTTACCGTATTCCACTTCATGTTCACAGGCCTTTTCTTCACGGTTCTCCTCATCAATGTGTTCATTCTTTTGCAAACTGCAGTTCTCTGTCAGAATATTTCATACGTTTACCACATTTACTCTCTTCCTCATGGAGACTTCATGAAATTATATTTTTAAAGCATGTTGTATGTTCATCTTGCGTTTAACGAATGAAAGTGTACATACCTTCCGCACACTGGCACAGCTCCTCACTGCAGAGTCTGTTCAATGCACCGTCTCTCTTATGAGGATGGTAGAACTTCACACAACGCTTATCTGTTGAAATATTAAAGTGAAGAAGTAAGATTAAAGTGCAGCATATCGTCACTGTCAAGCGGAAACCTTGTATGTCCAAAACCGCTACTTTTCAGGAAAAAAAAACACTATTTTTTTTTAAATAAACACTGGGTTGTCAAAGTTGATATTGTGGGTCAGACACTTGCATGTGTCATCATATTACACTGCTCAAAAAAATTAAAGGAACACTTTTTAATCAGAGAATAGCATCAAGTCAGTTAAACTCCTGGGATATTGATCTGGTCAGTTAAGTAGCAGAGGGGGTTGTTAATCAGTTTCAGCTGCTTTGGTGTTAATGAAATTAACAACAGGTGCACTAGATGGGCAACAATGAGACGACCCCCAAAACAGGAATGGTTTTACAGATGGAGGCCACTGACATTTTTTTTTTTTTCCTACTCGCGTTTTCTGACTGTTTTTCACTAGTTTTGCATTTGGCTAGGGTCAGTGTCACTACTGGTAGCATGAGGCGATACCTGGACCCTACAGAGGTTGCACAGGCAGTCCAACTCCTCCAGGATGGCACATCAATACGTGCCATTGCCAGAAGGTTTGCTGTGTCTCCCAACACAGTCTCAGGAGCATGGAGGAGATCCCAGGAGACAGGCAGTTACTCTAGGAGAGCTGGACAGGGTCGTAGAAGGTCCTTAACCCATCAGCAGGACTGGTATCTGCTCCTTGTGCAAGGAGGAACAGAGCCCTACAAAATGACCTCCAGCAGGCCACTGGTGTGATGTCTCTGACCAAACAATCAGAAACAGACTTCATGAGGGTGGCCTGAGGGCCCGACGTCCTCTAGTGGGCCCTGTGCTCACTGCCTGGCACCGTGGAGCTCGATTGGCACCAGAACTGACAGGTCCGCCACTGGTGCCCTGTGCTTTTCAGATGAGAGCAGTTTCACCCTGAGCACATGTGACAGACGTGAAAGGGTCTGGAGAAGCCGTGGAGAATGTTATGCTGCCTGTAACATCATTCAGCATGACCGGTTTGGTGGTGGGCCAGTGATGGTCTGGGGAGGCATATCCATGGAGGGATATACAGAGGTCTACAGGCTAGACAATGGCACCCTGACTGCCATTAGGTATCAGGATGAAATCCTTGGACCCATTGTCAGACCCTACGCTGGTGCAGTGGGTCCTGGGTTCCTCCTGATGCATGACAATGCCCGGCCTCATGTGGCGAGAGTATGCAGGCAGTTCCTGGAGGATGAAGGAATTGATACCATTGAATTGCCCCCACGCTCGCCTGACCTAAATCCAATAGAACACCTCTGGGACATTATGTCCAGATCTGGGAGGAAATACCCCAGGACACCATCCGTCATCTCATTAGGAGCAATGCCCCGACGTTGTCAGGTGTGCATACAAGGACGTGGGGGCCATACAAACTACTGAGTACCATTTTGAATTGCTGCAATGAAATTTCAGCAAAATGGACTAGCTTGCTACATCCTTTTCTCACTTTGATTTTCGGGATGTCTTTGAATTCAGTTCTCTGTATTTTGATAATTTTCATTTCCATTAAACGATGTGGCATCCTTTTGTTCCTAACACATTACCCACTCCACATCAGTATAGATATCCAGCATATTTTTCCCCATTGAGATCTGATGTGTTTTCAAAGTGTTCCTTTAATTTTTTTGAGCAGTGTATTAACATTTGACCAAAATCATGCTCAAATGAAGTTACACAGATTTTGACCAGCGAACATACAGTCAACTCCAGAATTATTGGCACCCTTGTTAAATATGATCAAATGTGGCTTTGAAAATAAAGCTACATTCTTTATCCTTTTGATCTTTCATTCAAAAAAGTCTTACCTATCATTGAAGTAAAACAGTAGAAAGTGGGGGAGGGGGGGTATCTCATTATATATTTTTTTCTCTAGTTCACGTTGGCCACAATTATTGGCACCCAATTATTGCAACATCTTTTCCCCAAGATAACAGCTCTGAGTCTTCTTCTATAATGCCTGATAAGTTTGGAGAACATCTACCAATAGATCAGAGACCATTCCTTCATGCATAATCTCTCCAGATCCTTCAGATTCTCAGCTCCATGTTGGTGCTTCTTCTCTTCAGTTCACCCTACTCATTTTCTATAGGGTTCAGGTCAGGGAACTGGGACGGCCATGGCAGAAGCTTCATTTTCATTTTCAGTGACACATTTTTGTGTTGATTTTGATGTTTGTTTTGGATAATTGTCCCGATGGAAGATCCAACCACAGCCCATTATAAGATTTCTAGCAGAAGCAGTCAGGCTTTTAATTTTTTTTTTTTTTTTTTTAATCTGTTGGTATTTGCTAGAATTCATGATACCATGTATCTGAACAAGATGTCCAGGACCTCCAGCAAAAAAAAAAAAAAAGGCCCACAACATTAAATATCCTGTATATTTAAGTGTGGGAATGGGGTATTTTTTTTTTTTTTTTTTAAGTTTCATCTGACCATAGAACCAGGTCCTTTTTGAAGTTCCAGTTGTGTCTGACAACTGAATATTCTGGAGTTTGTTTTTGGATGAGCGAGGAAGATTTTTCTTGAAACCCTCCCGAACAACTTGTGGGGATGTAGGTGCTGTTTTATTTTTTTACGCTTTCTGACCCCAAGACTCAACTAATCTCTGCAATACTCCAGCTGTGATCCTTGGAGAGTCTTTGGCCACTCAAACTCTCCTCCTCATCGGGCATTAGGACCATGTTCTCTTCCAGGCAGATTTGTAACATCTTTAGTTGATTGGAACTTCTTAATTATTGCCCTGATTGTGGATTGCCCTGATTTTCAATGCTTAGGCTATTTTCTTACAGACACTTTCTATTCTCTGAAGCACAACAATCTTTTGCTGCACATCAGAACTATATTCATCAAACTAGATCAAAAGGATAAACAATGCCGATTTACTTTTACAGCCGCCTTTGCTCATATTTACCAAGGGTGCCAATAGTTCTGTAGTTGACTGTACATGATTTGTCCATCAATAGAATGGCCACATCTGAGGCAGTAAGTGTATCCCATTATGTTTTTATCAACTTCAGGTTATAAAGTTTACAGTAGCTATGTGGGCACTCAGTTTTTTATCTATGATTTGGCCACAATCTCATGTTATAAAAGATAAAGTGCTTCGCACAGGCTATTTAAGACAGTACTGGCTGTGACTCAATGACAAATGCTAGACTAAGACACTCTTCTCTGCTCCTCAAGTACATAAAACATTAGCCTTTATATAGTGTTTCTTGAGTAAAGAAAATGCTGTACTTATTCAAACAACCAGTTCTTTATTTATCCTTGCATTGCAAACAAGCAGAAACAGCCCAAACTGTGTGTGGCACTTCCTTCACGATATAGGCAGGGCAGAGTTATGAGGTTTGACTGACAGTCTGAGGAGGCATTGGAGTCAAGAGGTTTAGTCACCAGCTCTTTTTAATACTTTTTTCATTGGTTAAATATTTGCAAAACCCACAGACAGACATAAAGGGTGACCAATAGTAATGATTTATGAGAACACTTGAAATGGCCAATCAAATGGAATTATGAGTATTAAGTTAAATATAACAGTGTGGTGGATGCAAGTAGTAGTGAAAGCCATTGGCTGTTTTATTTTTCTGTTTTGTGTAGAAGATTGTGTTGCCATTTGCATAAGGTCCAATGTTCCTATCGGTGTAATTTACTTTTTTATTTCCATAGAATACAAGCTCAATTTTGATAAATGTGCGTATTCTTGAGTTTTTCAGGTGTGAGCACTGATGTGACTGTCATTTAGTTGAATCATACAAAATATTTGGGAAGAGAATACAGATTGTACAGATTGATTGAAGGGAATGTGCCCCCATAAACCTAAATTCATTTATGTCTGCGTGAATCATTTTACTTTGTGAACCATGGTCAATACAAAGGGACAACAGAAAACAGGTTTTGCTAGAAAGTTGTTCCTCAAGGAGGAATCAGTACCAACTTATTGTGATCCAGCTTATAGTCTCCAGAGCGATACTAGTTACGGCAGTAATGAAGGGGAGAGCACATACTTTCTTTCAGCTCTTAAGGTGGTTTTCTGGAGTAAAAACAGATGCTTCATCTTTAGTGTGATGTACAATTAACTTCATAAAACTCATCAGTGAAGTTTTGGCCATCATTCGGACGGGTTCCGCTACAACAGGCTTGTACTAATAGCGGATAAAAGCAAGATGACAACATAAGTTATAAACATAATTAAACTAAACTATACCATGCCATGCAGCATATATTCTCTGGCTCTGTAGGCATCATTGTCTGACTCCGTTTCGAACATACAAGGTTGAACACCACTACTGACAGTTTCTGACAATTTCAGTGTGTGAGATTGTCCTGTTTTGTTGTTGCATGAGCTCTTGAAGCTCCACACTCTGGGGACATCAGAGACTTATTTTACATCTTGAAAAAAGGGGCATAATAGGACCCCTTTAATATTGTCCAAACAACATTTAAAGGGTTAGATCAACAAAAAATGAAAATGATGTCATTTATTACTCACCCTCATGTCGTTCTACACCCATAAGACCTTTGTTCATCTTCGGAACACAAATTAAGATATTGTTGATGAAATCCGATGGCTCAGTGAGGCCTCTATTGAGAGCAAAGCCATTGAAACTCAAGATCCATAAAGGTACTAAAAAACAGGTCAGTTTGAAACAGTTCATGTGAGTTCAGTGGTTCTATCTTAATATTATAAAGCGACAAGAATACTTTTTCTGTGCCAAAAAAAACAAAAACAAATAACGACTTTACAACAATATATAGTGATGGGCCGATTTCAAACACTACTTCAAAGCTTTACGAATCGAATCAGTGGATCGGAGCACCAAAGTCACGTGATTTCAGCAGTTTAGCCATTTGATAGGAGATCCGAATCACTAATTCGAAACAAAAGATTCATAAAGCTCAGAAGCTTCATGAAGCAGTGTTTTGAAATCGGCCCATCACTAGATATTGTTGAAAAGTCATTATTTTGTTTTTTTTGGCGCACAAAAAGTATTCTTGTCGCTTTATAATATTAAGATAGAAGCACTGAACTCACATGAACTGTTTCAAATATGTTTTTATGGATCTTGAGAGTTTCAATGGCTTTGCTCTCAATAGAGGCCTCACTGAGCCATCGGATTTCATCAACAATATCTTAATTCTTGTTCCGAAGATGAACGAAGGTCTTACGGGTGTAGAACGACATGAGGGTGAGTAATAAATGACATTATTTTAATTTTTGGGTGAACTAACCCTTTAATTTGAATGTCCACTTAATCTTTAATATTGGCCACTTCTTTATGATAGAAATGCTACAGCCACTGTAATTTCTTGAACATGAACGTTTACATCAAAACATGCAAACTCAGTTTGAGGGTTATTCTCCCGTGTTGGCGTATGTATACAAATGATTGCGTTACAAGTCTGGTGAAATGGCACATATTGCGTACCCAGATTAACATTATCATCCCAAACTCACAGCATATGCAGAGATGGAGTTTGTTTAATGTGCCACTGGGGCAGTGCAACAACACATATATTTATTTGAACCGCAGCGTTTGTGATTTCACAATAATGCTATGCCTTATTTATTTTAAAATGGTCTTAATATCTGTATATCATACAGCCTTACAGTCTAATAATATGTGGAATGCACCACTTCTGGTATTTTACAGGTGTCTTGACGTAAAATGCTATCTATAAATGTCACTTCAGTTCTACTTTCTTGTATGAATAATCATAAGCAGTAAAACACACAAACTCAACTCCGAAAGGCTGATATCACGAGACAGCTTTTCAAAATTTTAATATCGCGAGATCTTGCAGCACAAGATCTTGCCACACCCCTAGCTAGATGCTTTCTGTTCTAGTCCTCTTGACACAGATGTTGGTATGCGGGAAGTGTACAACTATGTAATGTACCTGGAGCGTTGTACTCGTACACAGTGACACCGGCAGGCTGCAGCATTCCTACTTCATTGATCTTGTGAACTCTGAAAACAATTCTTTCCGTCTCTTTATGAGAAATCTAAAAAGACATTAAGTAGAAAGTAAAATGAATTATTAGAGCATTACCTATGCCAAACAGAAATTTACCAAATTGCTCACAAAGGAGAAATAAATCACAAAAAGAGAAATGCAACACATTATAGTGGTGTTGTACCTTATCTATGTAGATGATAAGAGATCCTCGCTCTGACAGCTCCTTGTTCAACTCAAAGCTCTGAATGTACTTATCTTTACCAGAAGATAACTGATGAAAAAAAAAGGGGTGTGATATCAAATTTTAAGTATAAAATATCGAATATATGAATTTGATAGCATTTATAACAATATTACCATGGAAGAATTCAATATGTTGGACTCGTAAATATTCTGTGTTTATATGATTTCAACTTTCATAATCCTTGACACTATTTATTTACCTTTGAAAGATCACGTTCATCCACTTTAAACCCTGTCAGCAGGCCAATGTCCAAAATAGACATGGTTGAGCTTCTTAACGGGTCCTTGAAACTGCAAAGGAGGCAAACGTGATGCAGACTGATTGATGACATTGGCGCTAACCATCAGTGTCACTTTCTATTTGCTGCTTTTGCAGCTTCCGCTTGTGCAAAATGATCACATGTAAAGCCTCATTTAACATTGCTTCGCCCTTTTTTATAGAAGTATTACAAAGTTTGATGCCACAACGTTCTTGATAAATTTGGACATGTTATTTCTGGTCTTTCTGTACATTTCAGAAAAGAAGAAGAGAAATTAAATGGGACAAATGGTCTGTGAATCTTGTCTAAAGTTAGGATATTTGTATACTCACATGTATTCAATGGTAAGTCGATAACTTTCAGTGGCTCCATCATAGGACACTTCATATAGAGAGAAAGCATCATAATCCAACTTTATTTTACAACACAGCAGTTCAAATTAGTCATGTCACATTCTCACGATGAATACTACCGTCATGCTGTTTTTCCATGTTCACACTGAGATCAAACGCATTACAGTCATCGTCTTTCTCTTCAGGCAGAGCATAATACAGAGAAAACACCTGCGAGGAAATGACAAAAGCTTTTAACACAAAACAATTTTCTGGTGAAGATTTCATGAGTGTGTTCGTGCAAACTTACCGAGAGCATGGCCACCCCAGTCCCTTGAGCGGTGATGTTGAAGCTCTTCGTAATGTCAAACTGTGGCATTCAGTCCATAAAATAGACCGATAAAGAAAACACACTTTTAGGTGAATGGGTTAACACAATCAACATGTAAATCAGACTTTTGTATGCATTTTATTTCTATTTCTCAACAATACTATTGATTGCTAACTGAGTGCTGTTTTTAAGCACAAACATTAGTTCAATCAGTCATATTTCCAGACCTTGTCCGAGCGTGCAAGATTTAAGTTGGACTGTCTTATAGCGATCCTCTTGTTATTTGATCTCTCCTGCACAGCAAGCTCCAGGTCCAAATTAATGTCTACCTTCTTAACCTGGATGCGATACTCAGCCACGGCTTGGAACACCATGACTGTTGCCTAAACAGATGGGTAATTAGACAAAACAAAAAAAAACAAAAAAATGTTTTGGGGTATCAAATTAAAAGACCTGGCCAATTAACATAATAATACATAGCACTTAATTTAGGCATGTTTGTATTTTATTTTATTTTATTTTATTTTATTTATCATAAAGTTCCCTAATAGACACTAGGAAGTGTCATTCCAGTTAATTTTATCCTCCACTACCAAGTAGTTTCTCTGTTGTATTAGAGCTGCACAATTAATCGTGATCTTGATTCAAACACCAAGCTATCTCATTACTAAATGACAGCGATTCAGCTGTCTGTTGATCATACCGGAACATTCAAATTTGTGTTTTGTGTGCTTTTCAACCACACAGTATCGTTATTTCTGCGTTACAAATGTTCAAATTATCACGGAAGTACTGGGATGAAAGTTTATAGTTATATAAACACTTATGTCTATGGCAGCGATTAAAATAGAGTAAAGCAGCTTTTGAAAGTAATTTTGCGCCTCAAATAGCGATTGCATTGATTACATCGTTAAGCCAGTAGGTGGCGACAAGTGACTTAAAAAATGTGTCATTGAATCATTCATTCAAGAGATTCGTTCAAACACAGATTCCTCCAGTAATGGATGAGTGAGTCATTGAATCATTCATTCAAACCAATTCAAATTAAATAAACATTTATTTATTAATATAACTCTAATTGTGTTCCTCTGAAAGAAGAAAGTCATATACACCTAGGATGGCTTGAGGGTGAGTAAAGCTTGGGGTGATTTTCATTTTAAAGCGAACTAATCCTTTAAATAGACTACATCAATTAACATTTTGTCAGAACCTCTAGTAAATTACATATTTTGTTTAGTTGTCTGTTCAGAATCATGATCTCTATTTGAAAAAAAAAAAATCACAATTCTCAATTTATCCACAATCGCGCAATGTTGTAGTATTCAACTCCCATTACTGAACTTTTAGCATTAAAATGAAAATTCTGTCATCTTTTGAAACCTGCTTTTTTTTTTTTACACAAACATTTCTTCCAAACATTGAAAGTGGGCACTAAAATCTCACAATTTCGCACTCGTTCAGACATTCAAAACTTCTGGAGCATTTCTCAGTCTGGGTGAAAATGTGGGTGTGCGTAGCTATAAGTGACGTTTCCTTGGTATATCGATAAAATGCACTATTCTTTTAAATAAAATAACTCCTAGGGGTGAACAAATGTGAAGAAATCCAGACAAAAAAGAACAAAATGAAGAGGACAATGTAAATTGTAAACTATAAAAATCAGTCAGTCCAAAAAACCATTCATTTGTTTGTCACTTGATGAAATACCTGTGTGGTGCCATAACCTCCGTAGCGGGTTTGTTGCTTTCCCAGCCAACGCACTGCCTTTCCGGCTCTCTCAAAATCCTTCGCTATCACCAGGGCAAGAACTGCATAACCTGTGGCCTCTAGAGAGTGATGGTGCTGCCCAGGAACTTGCCAATATATGCCATCTAAACAAATTGTAATATCACAGTATTTTCCGTTTACTTTGTCATTTTAGTTTTTAATTTTAATTTATTTTTTAGCAATTTTGTTGTTGACATTTTTATTAGTTTCTGTTTTTGGCCCTTTTTTTTTATTAATTTTTCTTTCAGTTTTAGTTTTAGGTATTTTAGTACAAGTTAAACTAAATTAAAATGAGTAACGCTTCCTTGGCAAATAGCTTTCATTTAAAAATAAATTAAATTAAAACTTATTTTAGTTGTTCAAGTAACAAAAGGTTTAGTTTTAGTTAACTATATTAATCCTGGTATAACCATCTTGGAGAACACAAATTAGTAAGCTTTTGCCATGGAGATGTTTTTTTGACAGACTGTAACATTACTTACCTTTGCTTTCGGTGGAATGACTCATCAGGATGTCTATATTGAGTTTTCCAGCATGGGCCAAAGCGTAAGAAGTCATAGCGACAGCATAAGTGCTGGTCAGACTGTGAACTCTCAGCTCCAGGTAATTAACGGCTCTGTTTATACTGTTCTGAAGACTCTAGTATTGAGAAAGAGAGACTCAGTGAGACTCAGGGTGCTTTCATACTTGCCTGGTCCGAATCAGAGTTCAATTGTATTGCATGTACTGCAAATGTTCTAAAGAACACGGGAGTATATATTCTCTCTGCTTGCAGTGCATCAGTCAGTCACACTTGTCAGGAAAGTGAGTGAGACACACTTAATTTTTTTTTAATTATACGTCTTCAATAGTGGTTCACTTCTGCAATTTAGTATTGCTGGTTTCATATCAGCAGCAAACTGTACTGGACTTTACATGAACCAGACTAAACGAACAGAGCTCTTGACGTCCATCGAACCTGGGTATGCAGTGTGAAAGCACCCTCAGTGAGGCTGATGTGACATATTGTAGTGCTGTTTGTTTCTAGGAATCACACTTACTTCGACAGATTTAGCACAGATCTTGTGCCCCTCTTGCATGGCAATAAGGACAAATGCAGTTAGTGAGGCATCAGCGTCTTTTCCCCGTACATCACCCTGGAATTAACATACACTCAAATAATAAGATGTTGTATACTGATATAATAAGAATGTTGGCATTCTTCTGAAGTGCAGAGGTTTAGGTGCTACACACAGCCAGGAGCAGCCCACAGTTTGGCTGAATTTCACACATTGTACTTGTTAGTTCTTATAATGTTCGGGAATAAATTTATGGGCTCCAACTGTTATTTTGAAGAGGAATTTTGTGAAAAAATTCACAAACTTACAACCATCTCGCTGTGAATCACAGGGGCGTCTTCTTTAAACGTGCCGTCTGCCAGCTGTTTGTTTGTGGTCAGCCACTTGAGGGCGCTGCAGATCACATTCTCCTCTATGACGATCAGATCGCTGGCCATCGCGAACATTTTCACCACATATGCTGTCAGCCTGTAAATGGACACAAGATTAAGTATAATACAAGAAACGCAATTATTATCGCTCAATATTTGAACTGTAGAGCTGCTTTAAAGTCAAAATAGAAGTTGTTTAATCAGTGCTGAATTTTGCAAACACTGAAATATTATTTTCACTGTTATTTATTAGCATTATTTCACCATGTGCTGCTCGGCCGGTGTAACCAGGCAGCATAGGACCCGTCAGATTTACGGAAGGTCAACTCCAGCTGATAACCTTCACAAGAACAAAAAAATTGATGACAAAGTGGCATGTGCTCAGCACTTTAACTTAATTTAACAATTGGGAGCACATTGAAGTTAATATTGAGGCTGACCTGTGTTGATATGGTTAACGGCTTCACTACGGCGCTCCATGCCAACAGCCTCCCACTGCTTGGTGCTGTCCAGATAATGAGTGGCAATGAGAGGGAGAGTCATAAAGATCATGGTCTGCTCTCCACATCCACGGGGCTGGACAATGAGCTGACCCATAAATTGTCCACTGATGGCCTCCTCGACTGTGCGCGTTATCTCTTCACCTGCGAGCATGGAAGGTAAATTACTGTGATTGGCTTTTGAAAGTCATATTTGCACCATATTGGCATGCATGAACTGATATATCTAGTGGCCTCTGGTTTCTGCAATGTGGATAATGCAGATGGAATCCAGTAATTCATTATTTTTGCATTTTTTTGAGCATTTTCATGTCTTCCAGGTTGAGAAACAAAGTCGCAGAAATGTCGGGGATTCTGATGTAGATGCCTCCGGAGTGTGCGATTGGCTGCCGGGGCTAGATGTGCATTTTGGTTACTAAAATTTAACCCTTAAAACAGAATCTAGAAAAATTAAGATGGAAGAAAACTATTTTGAGAAAAAATAAAACAGAATTTTGGGGGAAAAATTTTCATAGGACTCTAAAATGTGTTTTTGTTAAACTTTTGATAAAATGATATTAAATTTTACACTATCATAATTTTTGATTGTTAGACATGCTTTTTCATTACTAAAATTGAACCATTAAAACGGAATCCAGAAAAATTCAAATGAAAAAAAAAAGGAATCCAGAAAAATTTAAACTGCAAACAATTTTTTGGCAAAAAATAAAAAAATTTAGGGGGAAAAAACAGAATTCATAGGGCCATAAAATGTCATTTTTATTAAACTTTTGATAAATTGATGTTAAATTCTATACTATCATGGTTTTTTAATTGGTAACACTTTACAATAAGGTTCATTATTTAACGTTAGTTAACTATATTAGTTAACATGAACTAATAATGAACTGCACTTATACAGCAGTTATTAATCATTGTTAATGTTAATTTCAACATTTACTAATACATTATTAAAATCTTGTTAACATTAGTTAATGCACTGTGAACTAACATGAACAAACAATGAACAACTGTATTTTCATTTACTAATGTTAACGAAGATTAGTAAATACAGTGACAAATGTTTTGCTCATGGTTATTTCATGTTAGTTATTACATTAATATTTAACTAATGAATCTTTTTGTAAAGTGTTACCTTTTAATTATTAGTCATGCTTTTTGTCACTAAAATTTAACCATTAAAAAGAATTTAGAAAAAAATAAAATGGATTTCATAGGTCCCTATAAACCTCAGAGAACGAAATTGCAATAAGATTTTCACCTATCACTGTGATCAGTGTGGAAGCAGGAGTGTTGGGAACCTTTCGACGTGGGATGTCACTCCTCATCGCCACGACCTGCACGCCACCTGTTCGATAAAGATGGTATAGGGTGTTTGAAGAGAATTTCAACCATCATTTTCATTGCATATTCAGCATGTATTTCTAAAGAACCTGCACCTGGGTGCTCGGAGGGGTTGATCTCCACAACTCGCTCTTCCACTTCGGTTAACACACCTTCAGACTGAAAGAAAATCAGACGCAACTTGGTGGACGCATTGAAAATCTTGAAATAAAGTAATTGAGGACAAATTCCTGCAGAAATCACCAGAGCTTTCCTCTAAATGTTGACATGGCAGACTCACCACCACCTTCAGATTCTTTCTAATCGCGTCATTGCGATTTGAGCTGTATGCTTCAGCTTCAATCCATTGGTCATGGATATCCATGGGGATGATGATGAGAGGAACGGCTATGGAGGACATGGGGCCAACGGCAACTGTTATCTTATTGTTCTGCTTCTTTCTGGCGCTGCTGCAAATACCCTCCGACGTCTTGAATTTGATACGCACTGACTGGTAAGACAAAACGAGATCTTCAGTACGGGGAGAAACAACTGGACAATTTAACATCATAAAGCCGGACATATGAAATAATATTCAGATATATACTCAGCAAAAATATGCAATTTGTAGCAGATGCTGATATTTATGGACAAAAATTCTGATGATTGTAATCTAAAATCAATTTTAACAGTATAGCGGATACTTATATATTAAATCATATAAATATTAGTTGTCACTCTATATCTGCCAATAACATGTCTAAGATAATATTTAAATGCTTAATTTTATGATCAAAGCTCTGTAATTTTAAAACATACAGTATAATGCAATGCAATACAACTGATGATTGAGAGATGAACAAATAAACGTTCCTCAAAGCCTGATGATCATATTTGATACTCACATTTTTCTAAAAAAAAAAAAATTTATGGATAATCACATAAATCTAAGATTCTTCAGTCCAGTATGTGTTCTTCTTGAAATATTACTAACAATATCAAAGTTATTCTTACGTTAACTTGAAATCAGTAAAGCTTTCACAGCAAAAAGACACATGAACCACGAGCTGAAGGTGGACGTTTGTATTTTATAAGCAAGCCTTTTACTTGCTAAAAAAGTATAAACTATCAGTCAGATGTCAGAAGGCAAGTTTTGATCATTTAGAGGCCTTAGAAATTTGCGTATCAAATATGATACAGTAGGCTTTAAAGAGTTAATACAATGTACAATGTTAGTAAACTGCACATACTTTAATCTTCTGATTGCTGTAATTGTGAACAATAGCCTTTATTTCCACTTGTTCATTCCGCACCACTGAATAAGGCATCCTTAGATCAATAAAAAAATCCTTCTTAACGGTGATCTCATAAGGATTTGCCACACATATTCCTGCAGATAAAATGAGGGAGTGTCAAAAAACAGCAAATGATAAACAGAATAACAAATGAACAAGATCTGTGCTTTTTACCGAGGGTCTTGGACAGGCTGATGGCTGTGATCTGCCAGGTTGTGATGGAGTCTTTCAGATATATTCCAGTCCTTAAGGCAGACGTTTCATCACTAGACACAAACGAAGAGACTGTCGTGGTCAGATCTTTTCAACATCTATAGCCTGTCAGGAGTATGCTTGTTTCATTGTGTTCTGATTTGGTTCTGTTCTGTTCCTGTTTACCTGTGTTCCCTGCTTGTTTGTTTCCATGGTTTCTGATTAGTTACGCACCTGTTTCTGTTTCAGTTAATTATTTTACCCTGTGTATTTAAGCACTTAGTGCAGTCTCATTTCAGTTTACATGGTTGTAGATAGATATCTATGTCCTGTGTGTTCCTGGTTTTGATTTATGATTAAAGACTGTCTTTGTATGCTACTCCATAGTGGTGAGATTCATTACAGCCACCAACACATTGTAACAGTCTGGCTGTGTAGATGCATCGCACGACGAAGGAGAATAAACAGAACTATTAAATCCACTTAAGAAGACCTCAGATGACCAACACTTTTGAAGAGACGGCGCCCACTCCTGCGAGGACTTCAGAAGACGCAACATCTGGATCAACACGCATATTCCCAAATTTCTATATATCCTAATTATTGTTAATATGTAATTCATTTTTCCAGGAGCTCTTTGCTTCTACCTTCAATTAAATTGCTAACAGTGATTGTAAATTAATTGCTTAAATTAATACATTATTAGCTAACTGCATTCTCTAAATTGTAATGTTGACATGCATTCTCTGTAAAGCTGCTTTGAAACGATATGTATTGTGAAAAGCGCTATACAAATAAATGTGAATTGAAATTGAATTGAATTGAATAAACATAGATGATGACCGACAACACAAGGAACATGAGGGAACTAAACGGGAACAGCTGGACGAGGATTAACTGATTAGTAACCATACAGACTAACGAGAGCTAATACAGGAACGAACCAAACAGAACATAATCGTTACACACGTTACATAGCCAGTCCCTTCAGGATTTTGCAAACTAATCTCCCACATTATTTGCTCACTGTCACTTTAGTTTTCATTTTAATATTTACCTTAGAAATTGTAAGATAATAAAAGTGTGTCCAGCATAGCCTCTTTTTTTGGAAGAACAGTGTTTCGTTCCGACAAAATGTTTTCAAGTCAAGTTAAATTTATTTGTTAACTAGCTATATAATCTTTCGCTCACCATAACTGGTTTGAAGGACAGGTAGGTAGAGTGATCTCCTCCCAGAGCCAGGTTTCAGGAAACTGTGTACGTACCAACACGTCATCTGGTTCATCATCAAAATCATCTTCCTCACCTGAACAAACAAACAAACTAGTGTACACTACCATTCAAAGACTTGGGACCATTCAGCAAGAACGCATTAAATTGATCAAAAATGACAGTAAAGACATTTATAATGTTACAAAAGATTTCTATTTCAATTAAATGTTTAATTATTTATTTAAATGAAAATTATTTTATCAAAAAATTCTAAAAAAGTATTTTAGTTTCCACAAAAATATGAAGAAGCAGAGCTGTTTTCAACATGATAATAGTGAGAAATGTTCCAAATGCATATTAGAGTGACTTCTGAAGGATCACGTGACACTGAAAACTGGAGTAATGATGCTGAAAATTCAACTTTGAATGGAGGAATAAATTACATTTTAAAATATAATACAATAGAATTTTTTTTTTTTTTGATTGCAATAATTTTTTCACAATATTACTGTTTTTACTGTATATTTGATCAAATAAATGCAGTCTTGGTGAGCAGAAGAGACTTCTTTCAAAAACAAAAACAAACAAAAATCTTACTGATCTTTTAAATGGTAGTGTATTTATATAATTACTTCAAATTTAAGCTACAAAAAAGTATTAGATGCGAGTCTAATATTGGAGCAAAATTATAATGATTAAAGCAATTCATCTATAAATCACACTCATGATAAGTTTATTCTCTGGTGGATTGTAATAAAATGAGAATTTGTGATCATAATATTGTAGATGACTAACAGCTATAATTAACCCCACATGCATTCTCAAAGTGTACAAATGTTTCTACATATTATAATAATGCGTATATGAAATTTAGGACAAAAAAAATCAAGAAAGAAGCATTTGAGAGTTGCACAAGTGGATAATTCTCTTGCTGAAATCACCGCATGCTTGAGAGTTGAGAGAACGCATTTGCAAATGAGGCTAAAATCTCACTGCGGGCCAGATATGTCTCCTCCTCGCCGGAGTACTTCGTCCAGTGGTTTGTGATCTCTCTGCAGCAGTGCAAGAAGGCCTGGATACAGTCCTCTTCGTCTACGATGAACATGGTTCGCCGTTCACATGTGTAGCCAAGTGTATTTTCTTGCATGCCATCCACGCAGCACTTCTTCAGTTCCCCAGAGTATTTGCCAGCTGAGAAGACAATGTTAGTATCAAACAGATGGAGAGCAGACAATGAGAGCAGAAGGAGAGAAACTACATAAAATTATCTTCAATAAAACAGAGGGCTGCACGAATTGGGGAAAGATCTAACTGCAAATTTTCTGATAAAAACTGCAATTGTGATTTAAAATGCAAATGTAAAAAAAGTCCAGGTTTGCTGTGCTTGTTTGTAGGGCTGCACAATTTGGCCAAAATTTGTTATTGTTATGACTATAAAAAATGGCCAAAAATAATATGGCTATAAATTAATAATATTAATAGTTATTATTATTAAATAAAAAAATAAATATTTCAGTGTTGTAAAATACAAAAATAAAGTATTTAATAAAATAATAATATAACAATTATTATTACTACTAAATAAGAAATATTTCACTGTAAAACACAACCAATTGAGTATTTAAGAAAAATTAACAAAAAATAATAACATAAACAAAAATAAATGCAATTCCAAGAGGGTCCTCGCTCCCTAATAATAATATTTTACATTACAACTGTAAAATTGCAATACTAATATTTATGGCTGGCTTAATTTCTTCATTTTTTTAAACGTTAAACCATTGAACATTTATTTTGATGGAAAAACACAGGGAGCCCTTAAAGCTTCTCTTTTGTTGATTCTCATTAGCATTTCACATTACAAGTAAAGCACATGCAAACACCGGTGGATCGTGAGCTGCTTGTGTGTAAAAGAACACAGTGCCACACTTCACTCTGAAACATGCAGCACATACATTTAAATAAATCGCAGCCTTATCATAACTTTGGTTTTATTTAAATTTTTCATCCAGCTCTAATAACAAGATTCTTTACCCAAAGTAGTGGTCAACTGCAGAAGACTCTCGGCGCGCGGTTTTCTCTTAGGCGGGACGTACTCCATCCAGTAGTTTGTAATCGCTCTGCAGCAGTGCAAGAAGGCCTGGATACAGTTCTCTTCGTCTAAGATGAACCTGGTTCGCCGTTCACATGTGTAGCCAAGTGTATTTTCTTGCATGCCATCCACGCAGCACTTCTTCAGTTCCCCAGAGTATTTGCCAGCTGAGAAGGCAATGTTAGTATCAAACAGATGGAGAGCAGACAATGAGAGCAGAAGGAGAGAAACTACATAAAATTATCTTCAATAAAACAGAGGGCTGCACGAAATGGGGAAAAATCTAACTGCAAATTTTCTGATAAAAACTGCAATTGTGATTTAAAATGCAAATGTAAAAAAAGTCCAGGTTTGCTGTGCTTGTTTGTAGGGCTGCACAATTTGGCCAAAATTTGTTATTGTTATGACTATAAAAAATGGCCAAAAATAATATGGCTATACACACTTCACTCTGAAACACGCAGCACATACATTTAAATAAATCGCAGCCTTATCATAACTTTGGTTTTATTTAAATTTATCATCCAGCCCTAATAACAAGATTCTTTACCCAAAGTAGTGGTTAACTGCAGAAGACTCTTGTCTCGCCGTTTTCTCTTAGACGGGACAGTACACTCATTATCTACAAGAACATCAGAGATTTATAAAACAAATATATAAAACAAAACCGTTCAGTTCCAACTAAAGGAATCAATCAATTAATACTTGTTCTGGTGTTTGTTCCTCCTGCAGTGTGTGACTCAAACATC
The DNA here is from genome assembly GCF_019924925.1 of Ctenopharyngodon idella. NCBI lineage: Eukaryota > Metazoa > Chordata > Actinopteri > Cypriniformes > Xenocyprididae > Ctenopharyngodon > Ctenopharyngodon idella. Next base: position 43,734,947 of record NC_067220.1, read on the forward strand.
AGACCTGCATCACTGAAAACCCCCATACTGTCCCTTCCACTTCCTGCCGTACACCCGGTGTCATGTTTCTCTATGATGTCCCAGATCTAAAGCAGGAAAAAGATCAGGTCATTTTAAGCCTGAAAATGCTGAAGTTATTGTACATGAGGTTAATTACCTTAGTCTGAGTGAGTCTGTTCTTGTCATTAAGGACATATACACCCTTATCTACAGCGACCAGCCCAACTTTAGCTCCAGGGTCTCCTGTTATTTTCAGGCTGAGCTGATCTCCAGGGCCATATTGCGCCTGGTCCTTCACCTCGACTTTGAGCTGCGATTAAAAACAGTAAAGTGATACTCAGAAATGTTGATGGTAGTGAGAGAACTTTTCCTGGTCATGGTTTCTCGGTTCACCCACCGTTCCCATGCACGTGTCCTTCACGTCGACCCAGACTGAATCAGACACCACCTCAGACGAGCCCACATGGTAATAAGCCACGAAGCGGAAGGATGGCACCATGTCTTTGGTTACAGGTAGAGACAGAGTCACTAGAGCTTGTCCTTTCCTCTTAAACCTGTCTGCTTGAACAATTTGACCTTTACTCAAGATCTGTGGGAATAAAGATAAATATAGCCAGCATAAATTACATAGATTTTTACGAACACATCTGATGTGATCATTTATTTGAAAAATCAGAGTGGCATTATAAACATATATATAAATGAATAAAATTGTGATAAATGGTTAACACATCCACAGGAAGATGTTATTTAAGTAAATATTTATTCCACAAAACATTCCATGCAAATTGTATCAAGTAGTGTCACTATGTTAAAGGGATAGTTCACCCAAAAATGAATATTATTCCGTGATTTACTCACCCTCAAGCCATCCTAGGTGTATATGACTATCTTCTTTCAGACAAACACAATCCGAGATATATTTAAAAATATCCTTAGTCCTCCATGGTTTATAATTGTTGTGAATGGTAAGCCAAATTCTGAAGACAGAAAAAATGCATCCATCCATAAAAAAATGAATCCATACAACTCCAGAGGGTTAATAAAGGCCTTTTGAAGCGAAGGGATTTGTTTTTGTAAGAAAAATATTCATATTTAAAACTTTTTGTATTCAAACAACTAGTTTCCGGTGAACGACCGCACGCAGAATGCGCAAGTCGACTTGCGCCAAATGAGTAATCCTCTGATGTGATGTATGATGCAGGATGTAAGAGTATCGTAAGCTTAGACACCTCTCGCGGTTCAAACAAATACGGCTAGGCAACAAACTCAAGCCCCTCTTCTCTTATATCGAAATCCTCTGACATTTCTCTTTAAAATTCCTCGTTTTAAACTTCTAATATGTGACCAGTGTTTTGTTTAGCTCTCTCCTCTGCACCTCTGCGTTTGTCAGGTCAAAGGTTGCTCTTCCGCCCAAATTGACGTGCGCAGCATGTGTACAGTCGTCCCCCGGAAGCTAGTTATTTGAATTTATAAAGTTTTAAATATGGATATTTTTCTTACAAAAACGCATCCTTTCACTTCAAAAGGCTTTATTAACCCTCTGGAGTCGTATGGATTCATTTTTTTTATGGATGGATGCATTTTTTTCTGTCTTCAGAATTTGGCCTACCATTCACAACCGTTATAAACCTTGGAGGACTAAGGATATTTTTTAAATATATCTCTGATTGTGTTTGTCTGAAAGAAGATAGTCATATACACCTAGGATGGCTTGAGGGAGAGTAAATCATGGAATAATTTTCATTTTTGGGTAAACTATCCCTTTAAGTCACTTACACTCCAGCAATGATGTAGGTTTTCAAAAACAAAACAAAAAAAGAAAGAAAGAAAAAATTGTAATACATTCACATGTATGAATATAATTTGCATAGTAACTCACTCCTAAATAGATGTAAAAATATTGATATGAAACATCTAGGATATACAAATTAGTGTATGAGCACCAATTGCATCATGTGATCCTCACCATAAAGGTGAAATCCTGGTTTATCACTCCAGGGCTGTTTCCCAGATTCAAATTGACTTTTATTTGATCACCGATCTGAAGCTCTGCAGCATCAATGCCGATGTGCAGGTAGTTGTTGGAGCCGGCTTTGGGCTTGTATGCCTGAGCCGTCATCTTTTTTGTTGCCTGCTGATCGTCGCTTAATTGTGGATCTTTGGTCTTTGCCTGGAAATAAACAATCATTTTGCAGGTTTGCAAAATTTGAAAAGTCATTGAGACTTTGAGTTTTTTCACTCAAGCTCAGATCTTACAGTGATCTCCAGTGTGGAAGATCCTCCCTGACTATTGATGGTAACTTTCGCTATGCCATTGGCTCTAGTTTTGCCTCTGACACCTCCAGGATTGACCTCCACTTCCACATTTTTAGCAGGCGTCTGGTCAGGATTTGTTACATACACCTTAATAAGAAATAAAAAGAAACATTAAATAATAGCATCATGTATCTGAGGCCAGCAGAGGCTAGTATGATCCCGTTCTTAAATTTTTTCATGGTTTTATACCGAGACATCAAAGGACATCCCAGGTTTGAAGAATTGTGGGGTTCTTTTGAAGTGGATGGTGTATGGTGACGTCACAATCGGAATGCCTCTCCTGTGAGCTTCCACCATTTCACTGCCTGAAACACACACACACACACACACACACACAGTCATCAGTCATTTTTCAAGTTGAAGTCAACAATGGAAAAGTCACCTTTGTGCTGCTACTCTCAAACAAAAATCCAAAGTTTGCAGCCTCTCAGTTTAATTTTCTTACCAGTTTCTGTTAAAACACTGGCTGAAATGTAAAGTGACTTCCCAACTAGCTGGAGGATGTCTGGGAAGTTTTCCTTGATCATTGGTCTTGTCAGCTCTGCCTGTCCTTCTCCATCAAATATCTACAGAGAGACAAATAGCGACATCAACTCCCTATACAGTAGTTTTTTTGTTGTTGTTGTTTTTATAAAAGGTTTACTATTTTATAAAATTAGATTTTTTTTTTTTTTTTTTACTATTTTATAGAGCTATAATGTGTATACTGTCACAGTCGGTTACAGTGAAGAAGAGTTCTTGAGGCTCAGGATCAGGATCTAATCGCACCAGTCACTATTATTAACAATAGCACATGATAACACAGGAGTAACACAACCAAACTAAATATCGACAAGAACAGACAAATTTCAACTGAAAATGAAGGCTAAACATGAACTAACACAGGAAAAACTAGGAAGTACAAACTATATATATATATATATATATATATATATATATATATATACTCACAAACCCAGTTTTGCAATTACATTAGGATTGTGATATGAATTGTACATCTCATATTTCTGTTGCTTAATCATTACCCTAAAAGAAAAAGGCATATTCATACTGAAACTGTAGTTATGGTGAACTACAAACATACTGTACAAGTAATGCCTTTTTGTCTCCAAATTAAGATGTTTGTGTTATGTTTGATGTATAAGTATGACTCACCTGAACCCTTTGCAGTGAGGCAGCGATGCTGATTTTTTTCTCGTTGTCTATCACACCAAACACCACAAAAGCACTTCCTCTAACCTTATTACCAAACAGGTACCTAACAAAACAAATATAATGTCAAACATTTGAGTACATCCCTTGTGAAAAATCTTGAAACAACTTATGTCACAGAAATTAAAAATACACATTGATTATAAACTACTACTGAAGAGTACTAGATTAGATTTTTGCACAGTGAAACAGTAAAATAAACAACTAAACTCCCGTCATACTTAGCTGATATGTCTACTGTCAGAGAGTGCTCATTCACATAGAAGAAGGGTTTTTTTGGATATAAGGTCACTTCAAAGCTCGGCAACACTACAAAAATGAAACAAAAGTTAAACAAAACGATTATTCAATATTTCATACAGCTTTAACAATAGAATAATTTGTTCTCTAGATGAGGCAGTAAACATACCATATTCCATAACTTCAAACTCAGTAGTGAAGTTCTTTTGTGGTGTATTTGTGTACTTTGCAATCAACTTCCAAACCCCAGGACTTCAAAACAAAACCAGCAGAAAACACAAGAGTCTTAATAACAGACATTGTCTACACTATGATAATTGATAATTCACTGATCAAACTTTACCGAGTAATGCAACAAACCTGGCAATTTCAGGCAAAGGAAAGTTTTCAGTCCTGATGCCTCCCCTTGGTAGGAATTTATCTCTGTCGAGTGTGATGCCTTGAGGATTCTTGTTAAACAGTAAAAATGCAACACAAATTTAACTATGATGTCAAGTCGAAGCAATGATAAGACAATATAGGTGCTTGTTATGGTTCAGTTATTTCATCTATGCATGTAAAGTATTAAACTGAGTACCATGATATCGACTGAGACAGAAACTCCATCAAATGGATGTTGATCAGGAGTTAAGGAGAAGACCCTGTAATTTACTGGAAAATAAATTGTCAAATATTACTTCATAAGCTTCATTTTATGTAAAATTGAATGTTCCTTTATTCAGAATGTCTGATCTGTGGCAAGAAAGTATTGTTAATGAATATAATCTATTAATAACAAATTACCACTTTTGGTCAGGGATAAGATTAGCAAATTATTATATTTTATGATGATGGAAACTATATAATCTGATCATCTTTGTTTCTGACTTTCTTTGCAACAAATTATGTTTTGGTAAACACAGTTACAAAGACCACAAACTCACATGAAAAGCCAAGAGTCAAACTGCCCAACTAAATGAAACACTAATCACCATAATGGTGACCAGTAATTTTTACATTATTGTCTGAGGTCATACACATTTTCAATAAAACATCAACATCTAAACCCATGTTAATTCTCAAAAAGAACTTCTGCTGAGATCTTGAGAGATTTATTGTCTTCTTTTATCTTCAGTTGTTTTCAGGCTGTGTGGCTTTAAAGGTGCAATATGTAAGAATTTTGCAGTAAAATATCCAAAAACCACTAGGCCAGTGTTATATATTTTGTTCACTTGAGTATTAACAATATCCCAAATGTTTCCAACTATTTGTAATTCATGAGAAAATTGCAATTTTAACCAAGGCTCCGGGACGTGTGAGGAGTCGCCTGTCAATTGCGTCAAACCCGCATTACCCTCGGTTTCCGGTTTTATTTTGTAGAAACCATGGAAACACCAAAGACGCTTTAATATATTACACGTTTTAATAGACAAGGGAACGACTGTTTTGATATATTTATAGACAGAAAACTAATTGTTGTTATATAGCTCAACACGTTTAGTCTTATTGTTTAAATCTAATTTTCTTGATTTTTTGTGAGTACCATGCTTTTACCATGCCTCAGAGAAAAACACTATTTTGTCAAGTAGCTAACATAGCATAATCAGATGCAGCTTTATTTTTAGTAATAGTAATACATAATTTTCTCCATCATACAATACGTTTTAAAATTAATTGCATGCCATTTATCAACACAAGCCATCCAGCATTTAATACGATATATTAAAATCGATCTAGCTTACTGCAGTGTGTAACAAGTGTCTCACAGCAGCCGCCGAGCGAACGCACAGGGTAATGTTATAACATTTCCAACACACTCAAGTTTATCTAATATGATAAACAGCGCTGTGTTACCTCATACTCATGACCGGAAAAGCGGAAGCAGGCGCCGGCGACGGCGGCATGATAAAAGTTCCGCTGCTCGTGAGGCGTGTGTTGCGCAATCGCTCCAGCGGCCTCGTTCAGCTCCCACAACACTCGGTCCTGCTCTGCTTCATACTACAATAACGTTAATAATCGCATCCGCGAACATGATTTCTTTCCGAGTCCTATTCCTATTCTTTTGCAGGTGAGGTGAAGACCACATGTCCCAAGATTCCGCACTCAAAAGTGGTGTCATCAAGCTACGCCTTTGTTTTGAATAGGCCTCTAGCGACCTCTAGCGGACAGAATTCTTACATACTGCACCTTTAAGTCAGTTGTAGTTGTTGTTTTATTTTCTGAGAGTGCAAGCATGATGTTGAACCAACATCACATTGTAACATTGAGTCAATGCCATGTTTTTTTTTTTTTTGTTGTTGTTTTTATTTCAATTTTTTTTAAAACATTAATTGCGGGTGCAAAAGTGATGTGATTCAATGAAGTTAACATTGACACAACATTGATTTAACATAATTTCAATGGTTGCTTGCTATCTGGGTTGTGACCACCCATAAAATAAACCTAAATCTTACCTGTGCTACCAGGCGTGTAGATGGGCTTGTCTGTCTGTACAAATATATATCCAGTCTGGAATGAGACCATGACCACTTTCTCCAGAGTGTTGGATGGAAATTGAGCTTGCAGATACACATACTGCTTCTCCAGAGGATCATCAGAGAAGAAGTTCTGATCATCAGGGATCTGAATAACAGATAATCATTCAACCTGAATTACATCTGTTAATAAAATAATGAGAATGAGGCATTACTGCATTGTTATTACAGAGCTCTAACCTTTATATCAGTAAGGATCTGGTAGTTGTTGTCTGCAGTCAGTGTCACTGTTTTGGACAGTATTTCCAGGTTCTTCTTTGGGTGGTTCTTTACTATGATCCTTACGTTCAGGTTTCCTCCAGTGTGATCCTGAGCCTCCACAAACACATTCTCTGAGGAACCCACTCTCAGCAAATTAGGAGCTGACAGAACATATCTGAGGAAGTGAAAGTTAAGATTTATAATTGTCTATCACAAGAAATAATCAATTGTTTTGAACATTTCGAAAATTAATGTACTTACAGTGGGTCACATAATGTGAGCAAAGGGAAGCACAGAACGATGGCAGTCAGTGTCACTACGTCTACATGCATCATGTTCACCTGCTCCTTTGTCTCTGTTAGTGACTAAATTGAGAGCATTGTTTCAACTTTTATCATTCATCTACATCCCTCCTCATTTCAAGATATCATCACTGTCCTCAGAGCTAACTGTTGAGTAACTGAAGTATGATCAAGCAGAAGAGCATTGGCGTGCATTTGTGTTGTGCAACTCTGTTCAAAAGAAAGCGTTTAAGACAACTGTTGCATTCTTGGTTGCCTAAAACCCAGTTTCACAACAAAGGTTGCTTGTGTCTATAATCATCAGACAGATAAGGATGACAAACCAAATCCAGCAATGACAAAGATAATGTTTGCTTCAATTGTTTATTTGCACTTTCCTTTCTTTGCTGGAGGACAAAGGTGCAAGGAAGCATCGGTTTAGATATTGAGAAGCACCCAACAAAAACTTGTTATGCTTTTGTTATGTTATAAGAGCATGTCTAAAATACATTCAACATGCAACTACAAGTTATTTACTAGTTTTTTCCAACTGGCTTCTTGAATATCTGTAATTTAAAAATAAATGAAAGATGTTGATGTTAGCCACACAAACTTAGGTTGCAAACTTAGGTTCTAACTTGCAGGTTAGAATTAGCTGACTTCCTGATTTCTCCACCCAGTTATTTCACAAAAGCGCTTCTACCTTCAAATGCAAACTCATAGAAAATTTGAAATTAGAGACCACAATTGCTTAATATAAAAAAGAATGCAAATATGCAATATCCGTTCATGTTAAAGGAGCTCTCCAACATTTGAGAGAAAAAGTACTTTTTTAGCTTGGTTGACTTCTTGACATGCAAAATGAAATTAGTGAAATCATCCTCCAGTATTTCACTTGCTATTTTTTTACTAACACTGTTTATTTAAACGATCTTGGACTGAGAATATTATATGACGCTTTCTATCTGTAAACGTCTCATGAAAATTGAAAGCAAGTTTCTGTTTTACTGTATTTAAGGCCTAGATTACTAAACAAATTTAAGCTCATGAAAACATTTAGATGGGAATCGATTTGGTGAGTTAGGTGATGCTAAAACACAAGAACCTGTATCACATCCAGAATGATGTCCTTATCCAAGAGGTACATCAACCTGTGAACATGAATACAGAATAGTGTTGAACACTATTTACAGCATCCATACAGCACAGACAAGCAGTAACAATTACAGTATGAGTTTTAAAAATCACTAGAAAATACATTTAGGAACTTATATGAGTGTTGGTCCACCTTTACAAAAGTTTCAAAGTGAACCAATAAATTCATACTGGGGAAAAACCTGGTCATACTGTTGAAAGAGTTTCACCTGATTATTTAGGTTCCCTGACAGGGTTCATACTGGAGTGAAACACACCACTGTCCTGAACTGAACATGTTCAGTTCTCTCTCTCTCTCTCTCTCTCTCAATAATTTGGTTGAACTCGGTCAAACACGTCTAGCCATCTAGCCAATTTACATAGACAAGTAATGGATCTTTAACAGACCACTTTTTTCTTCTCTTATAAGATAACCAAATTGCATTAAATAAAACGTATTTCTTCACTTTTTCCAGCAATTTTTTAAAAAAAAATATTTCGTTTTCTCAACATTTATCACCTGTTCAGTGAGACTTATTCTGAACTTGTTATCCTGAGTGAACTGAACTCTCACATTTTCCGTGCCACTGGGTGGGTGGGTTGCCTTTAGAATGACGTCATGGACTATGGGCCAGATTTACTAAAGAGGGCAAGTTAGTCTGAGAGCGCAATTCCAAAAAAGTGCCAGTGGGAGTGGAAAGTTCTGCGGGTGATCTACTGACGACGTGCAAATTAAAGAACACAGACGCAGCCGGATCATTTTCATAATGACCAACGCAATTTACCAAGAGCAGCGCAAATTAGCATCTGGTTTAATAAATAATGGCGCAAATACCAGTAAATTAACTAGCGCAAACATTAGTAAATCACCTTGCATGATTCATTTAAATATTCTCCTCCCATAAATTTTGCGTCTGAAGAGAAACTCTTACAAATGCATATGCAATAAGGTCAGCCGCAAAAATAAATGTGTCCATGCCTTTTCAGCTCTAATTTTTCACTGCGTGTCTTTAGTAAATCCTGACAGTAATTTTGTAATGCCAAAAGAGTGTTTGCGCTGGCGCAGACAGTTAGTAAATCCAGCCCTAAGTCTAATCTGATTGGTCTTCTGGCATCTGCAGTGTAATTTTTATGTTTGATTGGATGATTTATTACTGCAGTACTTCAGCACAGTTAAATTAGAATAATATTGCCATAGAGCTAATTTGTGTTTTTCTTCTTTTACCTTGGAATAATTTAGCCTTTATTTGCACAGATGTCTTCCAGATTCACAACCTGCATGATGATTCTTTCAGGGCTTGGGGGTATATATCCCTTATAAATCTCTTCCTCTTTAGTACTAGTTGCAGCACAAAATAAGCATGAATGAACATCAGATGGTATGTTGAAAGATACAGTACAAGTTACCGAAATATCACGTTATCTGACACCAGATGACACACACGTTCTGTGTGTTCTCTGGGGGAAGAGCATGCACGGGAGCTTCCTGTGTGAATTGTGAGCATTTTCCCCTGAAAACGCTCTGGTCTCATCTGGCTCTCTTCTCGAGGGAAGAGAGTTCGGCATCTGGACCTGGCGGCTCTGGTCCTGCTTGTGCTGAGGCAGAGCGGAGACTAAGGTCGTGGGGTTCCCAGATGGGAATTGGCAGACATTGAGGGATTGGCAGATTATGGGTAAGTGTTGATGCCACCGATTGATGAGACGTTCGCAAACTATCTCATATCGGTGCAGACATGGACACTGAAGGCTCCAACCCTGCCATCTAGACCACTTAAAGTGACATCACGTCTTAATGGCAGGGCATACGTGGCAGCAGGCCAGGCTGGTGCTGCTATGCACACAATGGCTGTGCTGCAGGCGTATCACGCGGACCTGCTGAGGGACTTAGACCAGAGGGCGGGGCTGTCTCCTGAAGCGGTTGTAGAGCTGCGCCGCACCGTGGATATTGCACTCCGGGCCACCAAACAGACCACGGCCTCGGTCAGGTCGATTGATGGTGGCAATGGCGGCCACAGGGTGCCATATGTGGCTGAACTTGGAGGAGAAAGGATTTCTCTTTTTAGAGAAGAAAACCGATGCCACGGTTTCGCCCTCTGAGCTTTTTGGGACCTATGTCGAGGCGGTGGTTGGAAAGTTCAGAGAGGTGAAGGCACGCTCTGCAGCTTTTAGAACCTGTATACCGCTGAGGTCTGAGTCCTCGCCCAGACAGGCTGCTGGCCCGTCCCGACCCGAGGGTCGCAGACAGGGCCAGAAACAATGTATTGCCTCCTGTGTGCCCCCTCCATGGCGGAGTAGGTCGCAGAGGAGGCGAGATTCAAGAAGAAGGATTTGAGGGAGGTGATTCAACAGAAATGCGTTAAGCGTCACTGATGGATCTCCTCTCTCTGAGGTGTAGCAAATTAGCTCAAAGGAAATATGAATAATTGACTATAACAAATTATAACTGATTATAAATATTTAGTTTCAGACTGTAGCAGAATTAATTTTAAGATTATTTAATCAGCTCGTCCAAGCAAACAGACAGCATAATCAGTTATCAGTTTTAGGAAACAAATTATCTTCCTGGCCAAGAAAGAATACCTTTTTCCAACAATATAAAGTACTAGCAGGATAATAGCATGTAGCTAGATCAAAATGTTTAAGAGACTTTGATTTGTGAGCATCAACACAGAGACAATAAGCATGGATATAATGGTTTAATAAACGAAACTATGTTAGGCTACACACACAACTAAACTAAGCAAAGATTATATAGAGAATAAAGAAAGTGAAGGAAAGTAAAGAAAGAGAGAGAGAGAGAGAGAAGAGAATGGCAAGATTACAACAGTTAACCACAACCTGCAAGAAACATCAAAGAATCAAGGTCACCTTAAAAGGGGCACAATAACTTGGAAACTCGTCTAAAGGCTGCAAACAGGTACTTGCATTGACTTTGGTTGCTGAATAAGTCCAGATGTGGTAGATTCTGGAGATTCTTGATGATTTTGCCAGGAGTGCGCTGAAGTGTTCGCTTGGGTTCTTCTGGGTGGTCCACGTTGAATCCAACAAAGTTAACTTGAAGATAAAGTTGCTGGAAGGAGACGGAAAACGATGGTCTCAAAAGAGACTGAGCAAAGGTGTACCTGATCTGAGGACTCTTAAAGGCCCTATCAGTTCACATCCATTTCAGGTGAGGTGACCAATCAAAACTGACCAAGAGAAAGTCTTTGTTCTATCTTGTGTTTATGTTGGTCTGGAGAATTTGTGCAGTTTTACACAAAAGCATGGTAAAAATATTCGGTAGCGCTTTAGATTACAGCCTGGGAAGTACTACGTAATTACAACGAATTTACAGAGTAACTTTCGATTATTATAGTGTACCTATAAAGTAAGTACGTGTAAGTATAGGGGAACAATATGTTAAGTCTTGGGAATGAAGGGGTAACAACCAGGAAAATAACAAATTATTTATACTGTAAGTATTTTAGAACTAAGGGGTACTTATACTATTATGATAGACAACAATCTTAGCAATTTAGTGAGAACATACACTGAATAAGTTGTTTCAAGGCAAGTAGAAAGAACTATTGCAATACATGGGGAAATATACTTTTGTTTCATGTAGTTACAGGGTAAGTATGACATTGCGGGCCGTAAATAAAGTGGTGCTTGTTACACTCTTGTTTCATGTAGTTACAGGTTAAGTAATTAAAAAAAACGCAAACAGTCTGTTATCACTCGGAAACCTTTATTTGAAAAACAACTTATTTCAAAACAGATTTAAAGTTACAGCACTTCTTATTCGTTTCTCTTGCTTGGCTTCCTCCTCCTCTTGTTCCTCTTCTTCTTTTTCTTTCTTTCCACTGATGAATCTTAAGAGGGAATCCCATGTCATTTGCTATTCTGTATTAAAAGAAAATACAGTACACCCGGAAATGTGCTCACCGTTTACTCATCTTTTACCCTCATGCCATCTGAGATGTATACGACTTTCCTTTTTAAGATGAACACAAACAAAGGTTTTAAGAAAAATAAATCATATTTGGGAACGCTTTATAATGCAAGCTCATGTGTTCCTAAAAGTCGAAGCATCAAATAGCACATACAGCAATAACTACAGTAATCCATATGACCCCAATGGATGAATCAATGTATTCTGAAGTGAAACGATACGTATTTGTAAGAAAAATACCAAATATTTTAAAATTTTAAACTTTCAACCAACTGTCACCTGCGCGTGCATGAGAGGGTTGAAGCGTGACGTAAGCCTGCCGAGAAACTCATGCGAAAAGTCACGCGGATGTCGGATGCCGTCAGTTTTTTTTTTTTTTTTTTATTTATTAATGCTCACAACAAAATACACAGAATAAGAGATAATGATAATGAGAAACAAACAAGACAGAATAACAGACGGCAGTTCTCCCGCGAGTTTCACATGAATCTCCCGCGAGAACGTCATGAAAGCTTCACGTTCCTCATTACAATATGCTTCGTCAAATGCCAAGTCGACTCTCATGCAGGCACTGGTGACAGTTGGTCGGAAGTGAAAAGATGAATAGCCTAAACCATGAGAAAATTTCTGGGTGTACTTTATTTTCTTTTAATGGGATTTCTTCTTAAGATTCATCAGTTGAGAAACAAGAGGAGGAGGAAGCCAATCAAGAGAAACAACAACAACAACAACCAAAAAAGGACAAAACGTGTTACTTTCTGTCAGGACTTTAGATTTTGAAATGAAAATTTGATTTAAAAAAAATGAATAAATGAATAATAAGTGTTGTAGACCTGTTTTTAATTAAGTTGTTTTTCAAATAAATGTTTCAGAGTCAGTGATATCAGATTGTTTGCGTTTTTTTGTTTGTTTTTTATTACTTACCCTGTAACTACATGAAATAAGAGTGTAACAAGCACCAGCTTAATTTACGGCCCGCATTGTCATACTTACCCTGTAACTACATGAAACAAAAGCATATTTCCCCATGTATTAAAAAAGATTGCAATAGTTCTTTCTACTTGCCTAGAAACAACTTAATCAGTGCATTTTCTCGCTAAATTGCTCCCAAACGTAAGATTGTTGTCTTTCATAATAGCATAAGTACCCCTTAGTTCTAAAATACTTACAGTATAAATAATTTGTTATTTTCCTGGTTGTTACCCCTTTATTCCCAAGACTTTACATATTGTTTCCCTATACTTACACGTACTTACTTTATAGGTACACTATAATTATCGAAAGTTACGCTGTAAATTCATTGTAATTATGCAGTACTTTCCGGGCTGTAATCTAAAGCGTTACCAAATATTCTGATGCATTTTGTCACAGCATACTATACACCGTTACTTATGAAATGAAAAGAGGATTCTTTTGATATCAAGAAAGATGGGGATTCAAAGACATTGAAGCAATAATACATACACCTGGATTTGGGCATTTGAAGTTACCCTGACATAACTAAAGAATTATAATTAGGTCAATATAGCATATGGACATACATGAAACACAGGGAAAATGTTATATACAGTTAGGACAGTTTGATTGTGGGTAGAAATGGAGTCAATGTCCTTTTTCCAAAGTGTATTGGAAGTTTGTCTGTAGTCTGTGGACCAAATGGCTGGCACTGTTTGTTGATGGAGGATGCAGAGAGGGGATCACCTCCTGCCTTTGAAGCTTGCAGAGAGCTCCAGACACCGTCTCTACTAAGGTCGTTCATGGGAGCCTAGGTGATAACGAACCTTTGAAGAGAACTGGTTTTGCGACTCTTTGGAGCTGATGACTTAGTTTGAACAACAGGAGAGAAAATGAAGGATTTTCCATGATGTGGCCGCAGGCGGAACTGCGCTCAGGTCTTTTAAAGCTTTTATAATACTAATGTATTTTCTGTAGACCTCAGTTCCCTGTGTAGGAGATTTTTGGGCATTCAAAATTTGTATTTTGTAATTGGCAATTTATTTGTGTATACAGATATATATGGAAAAGTAATATTTGGGCCCTGAAGTTTCCTGTTGGTTGGCTAGAACAGTTTTAGAAGAGGAATACCATTAATTTGGTCTTCTTAAGTGAGTGTGTTGGTTTTGCTTATGTTCTCTGGTGAGACCACTGCTCTCTTTTTCTGGCCTCTTCCCACTTGAGAGTGGTTTTGAGGCTGTTATTCGATTGCAGGCTGGCCTTTTGCAGGCCGCCTTGATAGCCACCTCAGGTTAGGGTAGTTGTCTCTTCAACTCACGTTTTGGAGAATTGTATGTATCAAAGAGACAAGCCCTTTTGCTTCAGATAGATTTATATCCAGCGTCGGCCCACTGGGCCACCTGACATGCTTACCTGGTTTATGTCACTCATTTTAAACGAGTTTAAGACTTTTTATTGTATTTCTTAGCCACCTTTAGCGGTGTTATTTGAGTGTGTTTTGCCTCCTCTCAGTTGAGAGTTTTGCTTAGAGGCCGCTGCTCTGAGGAGCGCCAGGTAGATCTGTGTGCTATGGGCTGGCCCTCACCCGGGCCACCCTGATAGCTGACTCAGGCTAGTATTAGAGATAGTGAAGGTGGTCTGTTGTACATTCCTGTCTCTGACCTCTCATTAGCGAGTGTAGGTTCCCTTTTTTATCTCTAGTGCTGGCCTCCTCTCATTGAGAGTCGTGTGGCCAAGGCCCGACCCCCTTCTGCATTTTACAGATTGGTGTGGAGGCAGAATAGACTGTTCCCTTTCTATTTGATTAGTAATGCTTGCTGCGGCCTGCATTTTGGAAGCTGAGCTAAATAGGCCCTCGCTAGGCTCCTCTTAAGCCCGCTGGACTAGCATTCAGGCATTGGGTTGAGTGTGGGTGGTTTTTCAAAGCCCCTATTCCCCTGGGGCTGAGTACAGATATTATTTCTGTCATGATGGAATCTTTGTGGTTGGCCTCCACCCTGTAGTTTCTCAGGGTTAGGCGGATAGTACTCACTTGTAAACAAGGTGTTTTCTGAGTGCTTCGCTTATAGCTCTGTTGTTATATGCCCTGCACCATTGTGGCTCAGGTCAAGCAGTACTTGACCTTCACTGCGGGCTGGTCATTTAGTACGCTCCCTTGTAGCTCAGCATTGCCACGAGTGGACGCTCATGTTCATCTGAAGTAGTAGGCCCATGTGGGCCTCCTCCAGGGCATGATGGCGTATGTTTGTACTCCCCTTGCTTAAAGGGTAAAAAGTGCTTTTACTCAGTACATCGCTCGTTGGCGATGTGATAAGGATATCACCAGGCGTTTTTTGAATAGTAAACTACTTCTGCTACTAGACTCGCTATAGGGTAGTAGGCCCTAACAGGCCTCCTCTCACAGTGAGTTCTCACCATGTTGGCCCCCTAGCAGCCAGCTAACTTTGAACTGGCTACCAGGCAGCTGGCCCTGATGGGCTGCCCTGGAGGCTAGCCCCTGGCAGTAGTGGACTTGCTTCAGATTGCAGGCCTTAGCAGGCCTCTTTGAGGTTGAGTCCCCAGCAGTGTGGGCGTCTGGCATCCAGCTGTTGCTTGTTTTCAGTTTGTTGGCCTTAGCAGGCCGCTCTGGAAGACAGCAGGCCTCCCTGTGGGTGAGCCCAAGGTTGTAGGCTTTGGACAGCTAGCTAGCTATTTGCTATCAGGCTGCTGGCCTTAGCAGCAAGTTTTCAGGCAGCAGGCCTTAACAGGCCTCTCTGAGAGCCAGCCACTAATAAGTAGGTGTATGGCAGCTAGCGATGGCCACAGTCAGCCAGTGAACGTTTGCCATTGAGATTCATGGCCGTAGTAGGCCCCATTTTGAAGCGAATTTCCCACAGTATGGTTACTTCTCTGCCAGTCTAGACTTAATACCAGGTGGTTGGCCATAGTAAGCCTCCCTGATGTGAGTTCTCAGCGGTTGGGTATTGGTCAGAAGGTTCTTGTTAGCAGGTGGTTGGCCTCCCTGAGATCGCACGCTGCTGCGTGTTGCTGGCGTGGCTAGCCTCTCTCACCTTTGTTTCTAGTTTATTGCCTGGTCAACCTGATAGGTCGAGCTGGTATTCTCTTCACTCTGAGAGTGGGCTTGAGTACTTCTCTCAAAGCCTCCCAGTTAGATCAGCTCTTAGGCTGTGAGCATTCCACTTGCGATGGTTCCTTTTTAGAGTGCACGGCCTCCTTAGCGCCTTAAAACATAGGTGCTTTGTAGATCCTAGGTTCGAGCAGAGTAACTCCCCTCACTTGCAAGGGTTGATAGCACTTCACTCCCAGCTAACAGAATTTTGTTATAAGAACGTTCTCTGAATATTCAGTGTTGGTTCTGGGAATGTAAAAAACATCCAGTTTTCTTGACGTTAGAGGAACGTTTTTTATAAGGTATAATGTTCCTCAAACGTTCTTTCAACTTAATTTTGATCTAAAATTCAGCATTCTAGGAACGTTGATTTGCAACATTCCAAGAACATAAAAATGTCCAGTTTTCTTAATGTTAGTAGAATGTTATTTAAAGGTTATTATGATGTTCCTGAAACATTCTTTCAATCATTCAAACACCTGCTGTGAACAAGCACTGAAAGAAAGAGAAATAAGAACACAAACTACAACTTTCTTCAGCCACAGCCTTAGATGAACTGAAGATAAAAGACATTAAATCTCTGAAGATCTGATTAAACAACTCCACAAACAGCATTACCAGCTTCACTTATTACTAACCAGACTGACTTTATTTCTGTCACACGTCTACAGAAGTTCTTATTGGGAATTAACGGAGGTTTAGATGTTGACGTCTTATTGAAAATCAACGTTCCTAGAATGTTGAATTTTAGATCAAAATTAAGTTGAAAGAACATTTGAGACTATGTTATACCTTATAAAAACGTTCCTCTAACGTCAAGAAAACTGGATGTTTTTTATGTTCCCAGAACCAACACTGAATATTTAAAGAACGTTCTTATAACAAAATTCTGTTAGCTGGGCTGAGTCCTGCTCTCCAGGATGACTGTCTTTAAGATCCGGTCTGAGTTGGTCTACTGCCCTTTCAGCAGCCCCTCTTTCTGGATGTCTCTTTGCGAGACTTCTGTGTCTAGAGACTCTGTTTCTGGGGAAACAGAGAGGTTGTTGGCAGACTAGCCTACTAGTTCAGCTAGAAGCCAGGTCAGCCTCCCTGGTGGTATTCGGGGTTGATTTTGTTCCCCTGAGAAGTGACTGGCTGAGGGTCCTTCTGGCCCCCTAGCCACGCTCCCTTAAAGGGACCCCTTTCCTTTGAAGTGGTTGGTTCCAGGCCTTTGTGCGGCCTTAGCAGGCCTTCATGTGTAAGATATGGAGACTGCTTTGAGGCTTGTAGCTCAGGCTTTGACCGCTGGGAGCGCTGTCACTGACAGTTCATTTGTGACCAGTAGGGTGAGTGGGTCTGGTATTTCTTTGGAACTTGCCAGATTCTGACAGTTGCCACTGCCATGCAGGGCATGCACTCCTCTCAGCATGGCGGCGTGGTTATATCGTTCCACTAGCATGTTTACGCAGCGTCGAGTTCCCATTTGAAAAGGAACGTCTCAGGTTACGCATGTAACCATGGCTCCCTAAGAACAGGGAATGAGACGCTACGTCTCTTAGCCATCCCTCAGGGCCTGCCTGCTTACAGTCCCTTCAGACGATAAGCAAATGACAATATTTGGGTGCTCCTTATATACATGTAGGTCGCATTGTTATGATGTCATGGGCTGTCGCCGGTCAATATGATATTGCAGCGATTGTATGTGTTTCAGACACTGGTTCCCGTGGAGGCGGTTCCGCTAGCATGTTTACGCAGCGTCTCGTTCCGTTCTCAGGGAACCATGGTTACATGCGTAACTTGAGACATTTTTCAACCACGGAAAGATGTCAGTGACAGCTTGTAATAATCAGATAATATTACATTTACCTCAGAAAAGCCATTCAATGACCATTAGCCATTAAAATGCTCTGTAGTAAGGAGCATGCACTATATTACATAATCATAATTTTACTTAACCCACTTTAATGTATGTTTGAATAAATCAGTCATAAATACATGTTATGACAGCCACCAATGTTTATATTTCAAAAAATGAATTGGAGTAGAGACATAGATATGTCATTAAAAAGTTATTATTATAACACTATTATGATAAAAACTGACTTACATGCATTTACCATGAAATTTGTCAATGCCCGGTTCTATAAGTACTGTAATGTCTTTTATGATTATTACGCTGAGACACAGTTTTAAAATATCACACAAAACAAGTGATAGTTTTGGATTTGTAATTCAGAATGACAAAAGAATAATGGATGTTTTGCCAGGCACTGTATATCATACAATGAATAACTGGAGTCACAAACAATTTTTTTTTTTTATTCAGTAAGTGTGTTCTTTATAAAATTACAACAAGTATTTTGGACAAAACGATATTATGAAGATTTACTGAAAGTTTGCAAGGGATGTTTAATTTTCTGTAATCAACAAATGTTTATATAATTATGTAGCACATCCTTCTTTGAGGAGGCTATTCTCAAGTTCAGTGATGCCGATGTATTGATCCCTGTATTTTTTCATTTGGCTTTCCTCTCTTGTGGGCCAGTATTCAACCCAGGTCTTCTCTCCCAAGATGTACTGCAGACTAAAACAACAGAAAAGTGAAGACATAAAAGATTTGGCTATACATGAATAATTTCCAGTATAAGGGTCAATGACAAATAAGGATGTCCAAGGTGGTAAAAAACATTGTATTAATGTTGGTTTCATACATTTCTGAAAAATATTTTTACCATTTTATAAAAAAAAATTTTCTCAGAATGACTAAATTTGCATAAATTCTTTATATCTTTTCACGAGGGTTGAATGGGTTTCCCGCACGATGGTTATGCCATAAAAATTCCATAAAAAGAATTTCAGCTTTTTTCTTCAATTTCTAGACAGTTACACCACATAAGACAATTTTTGACTCTAAGCCTCACAAAAATCATTAAGTTAATTAGAAAATTTGTTCATTATAGATGTGTATTCAAACAATTTTTTGTATGAACTATATTTCTTAATGCATCTTTTAAATAACTGAATACATTTGGACAAAATTGGAGCATCACTGAGCAAATAACAATGTTGTACATACTTTAAATACAAAAAGCTCAGGTAAATGCTGTTATTTACAGACACACAGTGGACACTTACCTTCCTCCTAGCTTTGGCAGGTCAGTGGATTTGCCCATGATGAGGTACGACTTCCCTTTTACCAATCCCAAATCCTCCCTGCAACTGGGACGAGCCAAAAATAGTCTGACTCTCCCCTCAACATCCTCATCAGTGCCTACAAGACAGAACAGTGTTTATGAAACACTTTCACTGCAATGCAGTGTAGCCTCATGCTGAACATGTATTTGAGAGGGGAAACATCATTTAACTGGAATCAGACACATTTCAAATGCATTTCATGATCAGTGGAGAAACATGGAGAGAATATTGAACCGTACCTTCTTTCAGCACCTGGTCCACCTTCAAGTGATAGATGTCAGAGTCATGTGCCAGATCCATCCCCACCACTGTGACTTTATAAACTGTCAAATATACATGTTATATTGTTATCTACATGTAGAGCTGTAAGGCTCAGGTCAAACTGCATTTACACACTCCCTGTTCACTGTTCACTGCTCACTGTTCAGTAATGTGCCATTTTTGGAGATAAAAGGGATATTTTACCTAAAAAAATGTTGTTATCACTTACTCACCCTCAAGTTGTTCAAACCTGTATGAGTTTCTTTCTTTTGTTGAGCACAAAAGAAGATATTTTGAAGAATGTTGGTAATCAAATAGTTGACAGAAGTCACTGACTTCCATAGTAGAGAAAAAAAAAAAAAACTATGGAAATCAATGGCTACCATCATCTGTTTGATTACCAACATTCTTTAAAATATCTTCTTTTGTGTTCAACAGAGAAAAAAAAAAAAAAACTGGAACAACATGTGGATGAGTAAATGATTACAAAATTATCTACTACTAAAACTATCCCTTTAAAAGACATGGACATTATAAAAAAGGCATCAGATAACATTGCATTAAATATGATTTTACACTGCTGATAGATTATATAATTCAATGCTTAAACACAAAGCAGCGCTGCACTTATAAACAGGCATTATACGGAGGTTAAGAGGAAAATATAAATGCCATCAAAACTTCTCTGAAGACAGTCAGTCCCCTTTAGAGAGACATTCATATAAACCCCCACCCCCAATTCAATATTTATATTTTTCTTCTTATATTTCGAGCATCGCGAACAGAGGGCTTGCTGTCTGATACAGTATTTTTTCTGCTGGCAAGTCTCTGTTCTCCTCTTCGTGTCCGTCTTCAGCGTGTTCTGTCTCTGGCCTGTTTTAATGTCCTGTTTACAGACTTCGTAATATTTCCACACAAATTACATTTTGGGAAATTATTGCAATGCAGTTTGTGTGCAAGTCTGGAATAGATTTTCTCCAAAATAACACGAAAAATTGGTCAGTTGTCGATTGTGTGTTTGGAGCAAAAACCAGCCAGTTCCGATTTATGGCCGGTCGACTGGTGCATCTCTAGCTTTAAATGTTTCCTATGATTTACATTTTTGGCTGTGCACCTGATCTTAGTTATTTGTTGATTGTGAAAACTTTCTACATTTATTCACTATGATAAGAGCAGTGTCGAGAACTTTCTTTTTGCTTTCTGCGAAAACAATTCTGAGACAACATGAGAGTGTGTAAATAATGAATCTTAATTTCTTGAAGTATGACAGTCATGAGCATGAATTAACACAGAGAACTGAATGCATTTACCATAATCCATGCCAGCTTCACAGGCTTTAACCAAACGCTCCTCATCTTGGACATCGTCTTTCTTCTGTAAACTGCATTTTTCTGTGTTAAGAGAAGTTAACAGTTCGTACAGTTGTTTTTTTTTTCCCCCTCAATCACATTAAACAGTAAATCATAACTGGATGTTTAACTCTTTTCCCGAAGGTTAAATCTAGATGTGAAGGAGATGATTTCAGTCCAACCTCAAGAGTCTGTTCAGCACATTAAAGGCCGGAATGTTAGTACTAAATTTAGTACTAAATCTGACACTTTGACTAACATTATAAGTGGACAGGGATTAAAATAAAATGCTACAATGCTTCAGGATATGACCTCTTTACACTGTTCCTGTAGTGTTCTTATGTGTGTGTGATAATACCTTCTGCACACTGACACAGGTCTCCCTTACATAGTCTGTATATAGCGGCGTCTTTCCGTTTAGGGTGGAAGAACTTAGTACAGCGTGCATCTAGAAAAGAAAAAACATACGTAGGTTTAATTCATTTCATGATATGCAAATGCAATTTTGACCCTGTGTGACTTATTTTCTGGAAGACCCAGTAGGTGAACGTGATTTCACCAAGTACAACATGTTCCTGGATCAACATCTTTGTTGATCCTGGAACAACATTCCAAACAACCAATCAGATTTGAGGGACAAGTTTACCATTTATGTCAAGTTTAGGCTTACAACCTTGGTTAGGTGCTTCCACAACAGTGTTATTCAACTATCATTTCCCTCTGATTTTAGGGATAATTTATGGGTAGGGTTAGGTTTAGGGGTTGGGAAAAGGTTAGGGCTAAATTTTCGGATAGGAATGTTGTTCAAGGATCAACAAAATATGTTGATCCAGGAACATGTCTTACTTGGCAAAATCATGGTGACCAATACGGTAATAGGTTACAATATTTGCTGAGAAAAGCGCCCACATGAAGATTATTCAAAAGAATTATTGTGGCAGATGACTAAATCATTGGACGGACTTTGTGCAGGATTTAAAAACTGAGAAATTAAGTTAATTTGAGAGCTTCAGTTTAATTAAACAGAAGTGTGTGTATGTGTTTATGCACATGCACCAAAAACTTACTGGGTGAGTAATATTCATATATTGTGACTGCAGCAGGTTGAAGCAGACCCACATCAAGCATCTTGTGCATCCTGAAGGAAATTCTTTGTGGTTCTGTGCGCAAAACCTAAAAATACAGAAATCAAATCAAATTTATGATTACATATCATATTGTACACTGGAAGCTGTGCACAATATTTGGGTTACATAGTGTTAACATGAACAAATTAATATGAATGTGATTAATATTTGTCAGTTATACACAAATGAAACGGGTAAGATTTATGTAATAGTGCACAGCACAATGCCCATGTTAAATTAACACTGCCTAGTGTTCATGTCGGTGCGCACTACAGAGAGTGTAAGCAGTGAAAAAGAACCATGTGATCATGCAGTTACTGGATATTAAAGAGCACTTTGGAACATCTGTCAGCCAATCAGAATCAAGAATTCAACAATACTTTATAGAAATATAAAGCAAAGCACATGGTTTCCAGGTCAAAAGAAAATGAGATGAAATGATCAGGCAACTCAGTCTGTTGAAATACCTTATCTAAGTAGAGGATGAGGGATCCTCGCTCTGACAGCAATTTGTCCATCTCAAATTTCTGAATGTATCTCTCCTTCCCTGTGGACAACTGAGGATACGAAAATGGGAGATAAAAATCAGTATATGATATGATCAAAATGCTTCATATCCTGTCTGTAGATGTTTATTAGATTCCTCTTCTATTTACATTTATGCTACTAGAACTAAGACGCTTGTGAGTTTTTGTTTCTACTAGAATGGAATAATTTATTCATTTCTATATACTGTAGATGTGAGGCAACACTGCATCAGTTTATCATCATGATACCTCTTCAAGATCTTTGCCTTCCACCCTAAATCCCGTCGGTATGCCAATGTCCAGAATAGTCATGGTGGCATCGGTTTTATCGCTTTTGTAGCTGTGAAGATGGACAGATCAAGAGCAAGTTTTATTAACAGGTTTCGTAGGTCTTCAGGTTTGCTTCATCTACTGATTCTGCGTTCAAGGCTGTTTTCACACTAGAGCTTTTGGTGCAAACCTGAGTCCGTTTGATATCAGAATTATTATATTGTAGTATAACGTAGAGCTGCTCGTCTCTGAATTATCTGTCTTTGAAGAGCAAGTTGCATCCGCATTGTGGGAAAAAGTAGCGCAGGATCAAACTCCGACGAAGCAAACAAGCCAAGTGTGAA
The DNA here is from genome assembly GCF_019924925.1 of Ctenopharyngodon idella. Taxonomy (NCBI): domain Eukaryota; kingdom Metazoa; phylum Chordata; class Actinopteri; order Cypriniformes; family Xenocyprididae; genus Ctenopharyngodon; species Ctenopharyngodon idella. Next base: position 43,757,893 of record NC_067220.1, read on the forward strand.
AACAGCCTAAATGAGCACATGCTGATTAATTACAAAAAAAAAAAACATATTAGAAAATCTGGTTACACTTTATTTTAAGTTGTCTTTGTTACACTGTAATTATAAATGTAAGTACTGAGTAATATTAATTAACTACATGAACTTACTATAGGGTTAGGTGTAGGGTTTGGTTTAGGGTTAGCTGCATGTAATTATGCATAATTTATAGTTATTAATATAGTAACTACATGTAACACATGTAACAATAACACTGTAAAATAAAGTGTTACTGGAAATTTGTTCAACGTACAAGAAATCCATAGTGAGCTTGTAAGTTTCAAGGGCTCCTTCTTGTTTTGCTAAAGTGAAAAAAAGATAATTAAAATAAAAAAAACAACACATTTGGGTATTTTGGAGATTTCATTTTAGCTCTGAATGTATGGAAAGTGCATGAACTCTTGTCAATCATACTTTCAGGGTCTTCTTCCATTTTAACAGTCAGATCAAAGAATGTACAGTCAGACTTCTTCTCAATAGGTCTGGCGTAGTACAGCGTCAAAACCTGAAAACAGCAGATTAGATGTTTATACCCTTGTTTTAATCTCGCTGTTGACCGTATAAACGCTCATGAACACTCACAGAGAGAGTGGCTGTTCCAGTTCCTCTAGCCGTCACATTGAAGTCCTTGTTGATCTCCACCTGTTGAGTGAATATCATCAGAATAATCAAATCAATGATGTAACAGAGATACCTGAAGACTTTATTGGAGAGGCTGCTCACTGCAGAGTTCCCCCTCTCTGAACATAATGAGTGAAGGTCCATCCACACTCTAACTCTAAATTTACTCTATCCCTAAACCTAATTAGGTTAAGCTCTACTCATTAGGTTCACATAGGTGGAGCTGGACTAGGTGAAGCTCCACCCATTATGTTGATAGAGCTCAAGCTGGACATCATTTGGCTCTGCAGTGAGCACCACTTGTTTTACTGACCAAACAACACTATTGACAGAATCCCAAAATTCCTCACTTATTATGATACAACAAAATCATCCAACTGACATGAGCAGCACACAATTTGAAGCAGGTAGATGAGTTATTCCTCACCTTGTCTGATCGTGTAAGATGCGCAGTATCTTTTTTAATGGTCCATCTGACAGGATTGCTTCTTCCTGCCACTGCCAGCTCCACGTCCAGATTGAAGTTTTGTTGGTCCTTCACCTGCGTGCGATACTCTGCCACGGCCTGGAACACTATGATGGTCGCCTAGAAAGCACAGAAAAGCTTTCAAAGACAAGTTCTACACCTGTTTACCACAGTCAAATGATGAGGTGTTAGTGTACCTGTGTGGTGCCAGAACCGCCATAATGAGACTGTTGTCTGCCCAGCCAGTGCACTGCCTCTCCTGCTTTATCGAAGTCTCTGGCCTTCACAAGTGCCAGCACAGCATAGGCCGTCGCCTCTCGTGAGTGATGAGGCTGTCCAGCGACATTCCAAAACCTACCGGCTGATTCAAACACAAATCAGGAATAGAAACAGGAGTGTTTTCGTTCCATTACTGTTATTGACACCAACAGGCAGCTATTATTACACCACAAAACTTTGATAATTCTTCCATTATTTACACTTGGGTTTGGGTTAGAATTGTTCCATCTTGTATAAAGCACAACACTTTTTGATGACTTGTCACTGACCTTCTCCTTGGGTGGAATGTTTCATCAAGATGTCTTTATTGAGTTTTTCAGAATTGGCCAGGGCGTAGGACGTCATCGCAACAGCGTAAGGATTGGTCAGTCGTGGAAGTCGACCTTCTAAGAAGTCAACAGCCTTCTTGATACTTTCATGCAGACTCTATAAAAGTGTGTGTGAGAGGTTAAACCCAAGAGAAAAAGCAAAAAAGCTGTTCATTTATAGTTTAATGTTTTTGATGAACAAAACAGTGGAAGAGGTGTACTTACACCAACTGCTCCAGCACAGATCTCTCTGCCCTCTTGCATGGCAATCACAACAAAGGCCGTCAGAGAGGCATCTGCATCTTTTCCTCGTACATCACCCTGGAAAAAAAACACAAACAACATCACAAAAATGAGTTTTGTCTTATTAAAGGGAAGTTTACACAACATTTTCAACTAAAAACGAATAACATTTTATGCATTTTGGCCGTTCATTTACACGCCAATGACATTTTGGGGAACTGAAAACACTGGGGAACTTTGCATTCACTCTAAAAACTATTGTAATTGAAATAATGAGGTGTGGAGGAAAGGCTATATTAATTTTACAGTGATTTTGCGAGCGAATGCAAAGCTTCTCGGGGGAAAGCAGTAGTCTTGTGAAAGAACACAAAAGTTTTGTGAGTGAATGCAAAAGCACTGAAATATGATTTTCCCTCCCATCTCATATTTTTTCATCACCATGTTCCCTTAGGGACGTCACCTGCCTGTAGCTTTCTAGTAATCCCGAAGACATTGATTAGCTTGTTCAGCTTGTGTGTTTTTAACTAAAAGTGGATCTCGAGGGCCAGAGTTGCTCACCTCTGCCGTAGGGTCTCCATTTATTACAGATTGTGCAAAAAGTATGTAAACGTATTAATTGCATTTTACACATTAATTGTAGTTAAGTCAATAAGTCATTTTAATGTTTGGTATCATTTGAATTTTAGCAATTCCAGTTCTGATTTTGCTTATTGTTTCCGATTCTTAACGATTCCCAGTTTCGATTCCAATATGGTTAAAAAAAGTCAAACATTTAGATATCAAACTATCAAAATATTATTCTGTCTTTTTGCAAAACATTCTGTTGCAGCTGAATACCATGAACAAAAACAGCAACCTAAAGAACAACTAATTAATAAACTAGACAAAAATATAAATTTCAAACATTAGTAAAGACAAGTATACAGTCAGTGATACAATAAGAACAAATAAATAATTTTGCAATGGCACAAATAAATACAACTGAACAAAGTTTAGAAATCGAAATCGAATGTAAAATAACACTGCATAGATTTCTTTTTACAAATAAAATATAGATTAATCCTTAAAGTTAAAAAAAAAAGTTATTCAATCGATATCAGTGAGTGATTTTCATTTTCTTTTGTTCATTATTGACACAGATCGCAGCAGGTTTATTACTGCTGTCACTTTAAGATCAAATGCACAGATCCAATATACTATTACATATGCGTTTTCTTTCTCAACTGTTTACATTCACTTAAGACATAACTGATTGTGTTTATGAAGATATTTTGACATAATTTTGTGCATTTGTCCATTCAAGCACAAGACGACACGAAAGAGAATTCAATTCAGTATTTGTGCCCTATATGAGAGGCAGCTTTTTGTGTGCGTGCTCTGGATGTGCCCAGCAACCAAATGTGTGAGTGCCGCATTGAGTTCTCTTTCGCGTCTTCTTTCACTTGAATGGTTTAAAACCACATTACATTTTTTCTGAAACGATTTGACACATTTCTCCAAAGTAATGTAACTGCTCTCAAAACAGTTCAAGAGTTAGTTCACCCAAAAATGAAAATTCTGTCATTGATTACATTAATTACTTACTGAACTAACCATTTAACACAGTGATCTAAACATACTCTTACCTTAACCAAATAATTCAACTTTACTGCAAAATAAAGCACTGCATTTTGTTGTAGTAATGCATTTATTAAAAGTAAATAAAACATCTCGGTTACGTATGTAACCCTCGTTCCCTGAAGGAGGGAACCAAGACGTACGTCAGAACTGACAGACGAATTGGGGATCGCTTTGAGAGACCAATCTACTTCGAGTGCAAGAAAAATGAGCTAATGCACATTGGCATGCGATAATTGCAACAGCTGCTCCGCGCTGCAGCGCAAGTATTTAATGAGCAGCAGGTGCATCGCATATTTGCTTTTCCACTGAGGAGCCGAGCTAGTGACTCGGCCGTACAGCGGAGGTACAACAACTGTGGCGACGGGACATACATCCTTCAGGGAACGAGGGTTATATACGTAACCGAGACATTCCCTTTCGGGGAACTGGGAATTGGGGATATCTAACAACATGTCACTGTCGCTGGCCTTTCCAGCACTTAGCTTGAGACTCCTGGTCCACCCCCAACTGTTGGAGTGGAAGTTGGGGCTCTAAGCAGAGAAGGTCAGTCACTGCTGTTCTGCAAGACCCACTCAGTGTGATTATTGGATAACGCTGGGAAAGCATGCCCTTGAAGGGAAGGGGATGGTGCGGAGGCCACATCCTGCCCGTAGGAAGGTGAAATGCTTGGAGACAGCCTTTCCCTTCTGCTGGCCTCCGTAACAGAAAAAGAGCTGATCTGAGGTCCTGAAGCTTTGCGTTCTGTCCACGTACAGGACAGAGAAAAGCCAGGGCTGGGTCTGCCTCCTCCGAGGGCAGCGCTTGCAGGGTTCACTACCTGGTCCCTGAAGGGGGTGGTGGGAACCTTGGGCACATATCCAGGCCGGGGTCTTAGGACAATGTGAGAGTTGGCCGACCCGAATTCTAGGCACAGTTCGTTGACCAAAAATGCTTGCAGGTCCCCTACCCTCTTGATGGAAGCCAATTCAGTCAGGAAAACTGTCTTTAGTGACAGAATTTTCAACTCAGCTGACTGCAAAGGTGGGGGAAACGCATACTTGCAAAGGTCCCGGGGACAGCTGTGCGCCAGTGCATCTGTGCCGAGGGTGCCCTCGGTCAGGGAATAAAACAACTGTCGAGTCTGGAGAGGCAAACAGGCCTACCTGTGCAGCTCTGAAGGGGTCCCAAATCAGCTGGACCACCTGGGGATGGAGTCACAACTCTCCCGGAAGCTTGTCAGCTGCACGATTGAGCATGCCAGGGATGTGAATGGCCCGAAGCGACCTCAGATGTGACCAGAGGAGGAGATGGCGGGCGAGTTGCCACATGCGGCAGGAGCGTAGACCAACCTGGTGGTTGATGTACGCAATGGTCACAGTATTGTCCGTACAGACCAGCACGTGCTTGCCATGTAGCAGCCCTTTGAGGTGGCCCAGCGCAAGACTCTGGTACTGCTAGCAACTCGAGGCAGTTGATGTGCCAATGCAGTTGAGGCCCCGTCCACAGACCCGACACTGCATGCCCGTTGTACGTGGCCCCCCAGCCCGTGGCAGAGGCATCCGTGAATACCACAGCATGCCTGGACACTTGTTCTAGGGGGACTACTTCCCGTAGAAACGAAGGGTCTGACCACGGGGGGAAGGTTTGGTGACAGTACGGGGTGATGGACATCTGGTGCATGCCGCCACGCCCATCTTGGTACTCGGCCGTGAAGCCAGTGCTGAAGCGGCCTCATATGAAGCAACCCGAGCGGCGTTACTGCGGCTGTGGATGCCGTATGCCCCAGGAGCAAGTTTCAGTGGGGCCGCTGTCCTACCTCTGAACGAATTCAAGCAGTTCAACACTGACTGGACGCGCTGTTCTGTGAGTCGTGCTGTCCGGTTGACCGAGTCCAACTCCATACCGAGAAAAGAGATCCTCTGCACAGGGGAGAGTTTGCTCTTTTCCCAGTTGGGCAGCAGTGTGTGGTTTGAGGATGCCACCAGGCCTTCTCACACACCCTCTGCCCCACCCTTGAACCAGGTAAGTGTTGCACAGGGCACTCAGACTCCACTTCGTGCCACCTCAGTGCCTCCCTGCGGTGGCACTGCACAAGCTCCCGTTCAAGATGTTAATGCAGAAACGCATTTTCGAGTGCATCCGTGCTGAATCCAAAATCCCCCCCATACCCTGCTTATTCCACTATACCAATGTCCTCCACTATACTATAGCTCTTCTCCTCTCCTCCTTTCTCCTGTCCTCATATGATCTCCCTCTATATGTTCCACTCTTCCTTTCCTTCTCATTACACCCCTTCCTCTACCCACACCACCACCTTTACACTTACCTCTTTATTCTTATTCATATTCTTATTCTTTTCTTGCTATATGTATACTTTCCCTTTCATACTTTCCCTGTTACATTATGCAATTGTCAAGTCAAGTCATCTTCATTTATATAGCGCTTTTCACAATACATATTGTTTCAAAGCAGTTTCACAGTGACAATAGGAAAATTATTATCGAGCTAAAGTTGGTTTTTGATTGAATCACTTCCGTTGTAAAAATTGTTTTAAATGTGTAAACAGATAGGAAAACTGGATTTCTTGTGTTGTGTCTATTATTAACCAAGCAGTTATAATTTTGGGGCCAATTTAAAACATACCAAGTCAAGTCAAGTCAAGTTTGGAGAAATGGGTCAAATCAATTCACAGAAAAACTGTAAATTGCGCACACAGGAATCGATAAGCGGAAGTGAAATTTTCATTTTATCACAAGTATCCGATTACTGACCTTAGGTATTCTGGAATCGATTTTCAATTCCCAACCCTAGTCATAGTGATGTTCAACTTACCACCATCTCTCCATGAACGACAGCTGAATCCTCTTTAAAGGAGCCGTCTGGCAGTTGTTTGTTGAGAACCAACCACTTGAGGGCGCTGCAGATCACGTTCTCCTCTATAGCAACAAAGTTACTGGCCATGGCGAAGACTTTGGCCACATACGCTGTCAGCCTTTAATAGACAGAAACAAATGCAAATTGGTAGCAAATAATAATTTGTTACTAATAATCATAAAAACATAAAATAATTTTAAAAAAATGACAGGAGAAACGGCATGAAAATAAATAAAAAACAAATTAAATTGATTGAAATGAAAATACCATGTGCTGCTTGGCCTGTCTATCCAGGCAGCGTAGGATCCCTCTGTTTTACGGTAGCTCAGCTGCCGTTGATAACCTTAATGCAAAAAAAGATAAATAAAAAAAAAATATTTATTTGTTTATCTATTTTTTCTTTTATTTCAAACCATAGTCAAATTCTTTATATCTGTTGTATCCTGCTGACCTGTGTTGATATGGTTAATGGCTTCACTACGGCGCTCCATGCCAACAGCCTCCCACTGATTGGTGCTGTCCAGATAATGAGTGGCAATGAGAGGTAGAGTCATAAAGATCATGTTCTGCTCTCCACATCCATGGGGCTGGACAATAAGGCGACCCATGAAGTCTCCACTGATGGCCTGCTCGACTGTCTGAGAGATCTCTTCACCTGGAAGGTTAAAAGAGGAAATTTAGTCTGAGATTTTTTTTTTTTTTTTTTTTTTTTTCAGTTTTTGTTATCTTTGTTATGATGAGCTGAATTGACTGCATCACGTGCTTCCTAGCGCCACCCAATGGGCAGCGCGGCGCGAGCTAATCTCACCAGCGCAGCGCGGACGTGTTTTCTAGCGCCACCCAATGGGCAGCGCGGCGCGGTCCAGTTTAAACAGCGCAGCGCAGACCATACATACACTCAAATGTACTATAAAGCAACCCCTCATTCCTTACAAACATTGGTTCTCTGCTGAAGTTTAGGAAGACAAAGGAAATCAGGATGAAACTCATACATTTATTTTGTTTATTATCTTTAATAGTGTTACAAGTAAACAGTAGTGTTGTGCGTCGATACTTTGAAGAACTGCACATATGTATAGAGGCTACGGAAAGAGCTGTACAAAGCAGAAACTTCAATGACTTTCAATATCGTAGTCGTCTTGAGAAGCACGCCAACCTCCTGGTAATTATATCGGACAGTTTACATGTTCAGGTAATTTATTACTTTATAAAGTATTTATTTATAGACTTTAAGGTTTTTATATCTGAATTTCATAATTAAAATGATCATCTGCATTTGTTGACACTTTTTTGCCATTGAGATGAATTGGAAAAAGTCTCCCAATCAACCTGAATTCATACACGCACACACGTTTGTTTTGCTATCTTACTGGGGACATTCCATAGTTCTATCCCCCTACACTACCCCTAAACCTACCCATCACAGGAAACGTTCTGCATCAAAAAAAAAAAAAAAAAAAAACATAATTTAGTATGTTCATTAATCCATGTAAAATGTAAACGACTGGCGCCAAATAAACTTGTATCAGTTTAAATTGGTTAGCGCCGCGCTGGTGAGATTAGCTCGCGCCGCGCTGCCCATTGGGTGGCGCTAGAAAATACGTCCGCGCTGCGCTGTTAATGTTAATCAGAGTTTTGTCCTAATCAGCTTCTGCAGGGATTCTAATTTTGAATGGTTTCTATAGCCGTCGTTGCGCTGCGGTTACGCAATCGGCTTTCGGATGCGGCCTTCGAAGGATGCAGCCTCTAAATTGGGACGCAGCTCATGTGAGGGAGAGCTAGCTAAAATATATTTCTAAATATTGTATGCTACATTACCGAATAGCCTTTTTAAACTGATTATTGACCAATCAATTCTGTAAAGGATAATAAAGAAGTTCAGCGCAATGTGAGGCAGAGCTGTGAGGGCGCGATAAAGCACGACGCCTCCGTTAATACTCCATATTTTTAAATATTGTATTACTGATTCACCATTTTAAACTGTTGTCCAAAACAAACAATTGAAGTCATTTCAAGATCGGCGTATATCAATCGGCAGGACATGTAATAAATACAAAAAGAAATAGAAAGGAAACGTTTTAATCAGAGGTTGCGTCACTAGCCAAATTTAAGAATTAAAAAAAAAAAAAAAACCTGACATTTAATTTAAAATGTTTTTAATCATTTTCAAATAACTAATGTAAAACCCTACTTTAAAACCAAGTCCCACAGTAAAATGTGCTAATGGGGATTAGAAGTGAAAGTTGACAGAAAGCAGCTTGAATTAAGCTAATTATACATAAAACGCACCACTGCAGCTTTTTGCTTATTTGCTTAACGACATCATCCAATTTTATGAGACATCGCATCCACAAAGGTTAGTCACATTAACTCACACAGCTAGCTGTATACTGTGGTGTAGCTGCATGGCTCATTTGGATTGCCAGTCTGTTAAAATATGAAAAAAAAAAAACCTACTTAAAAAACTAGCACTATGTTTTCTAATCTTTTCGTATTATGTGCAGCTTTTCTCTTTCTTAATGTGTGTCCATAAGAGAGAGATAGAAAGAGATGTTAATCCATTTATTATTTAAAGCTCATATTTTAACGTATCGCAATCAGCATGTGAGTTTTCTATTTACATTCTTAAACATCCCGAGGTTTGATATTTTCTGATAATGACTGTAGTCAATAACAACGAAGCTGTATAACAAACTGCTGTATAACAAACCGTGACTCACTGGCGCCATCTTGCGTCCACTTAGCGACTGTATTGAAAATGACTACTCGTGTCGCCAGGACGATTGTTTTGTACATTGTAATGGATTATAAAGTAACAAGCTGGATGTACATTATCCTTTACACCATAGGACCTTAATTTCAAATAAAACAGATGATATATCAAGATCATATTATTTTGTCTATATAAATACAACTAGGATAAAAAATAGGATTTAATTATGAGTATTTTTTTTTTTTAATGACTCGAGACTCGGACTCGTGACAAAAGACTCCAGACTTGACTCAGACTCCAGCTTAAAGACTTAAGACTGGACTCGGACTCCAGATAAAAGACTCGTGAACATCTCTGGCATGGAGACTGAAGATCGAAGTACCGTTCGTTTTGCAGAGAAGCATTTATGTAAGTGAAACATGCAAACTCAAATGAATGAGGCACATGCAGTGACCGAGTGAAAAAAGCTTGATTACAGTTATTACAAACCTCAGCATGACGTACTGCGATAAAATCTTCATACAACAAGTAATACAAAATTTGTTGTGGACATTGAGGAATAGACAGATGTACCCAAATGATTGTAGATACAAGGTTTCAATTCTAGTTACACAAAACATGCAAACAACTTTTAAGAAATAATCATTAAACAGTCATGAAAACGTCTTTTTCCTTACCAACAATTGTGATGAACGTGTTAGCAGGTGTGTCTGGAACCCGATCAGCTGGTGTATCAGATTTAACGACTATAGTTTTTTCCCCTGTTTCATTTGGGATGAGAAACAGAGAAGAAGAGGAAGATGAGGGAAGAGTAATGGGTCATGTGCTGATCAGATTTTGCACACTTTTGGTGAGTATTGAGCAAGAAGAAGAGCAGATGATTGTGATCTTGATTGGCTGAAACTATAATGATATTTGTAGATGTTTTTGTCTTGACTAGATAGAAGTAAACTGACATTAAATCAATGATTTTATGATGAAGTATAAAGTTTCCATGGTTCACAGTAAATCTCACCATTCTTAACAGGATTGAGCTCCACGTTTTGGGTTTGTCTTTGAACTAGCACACCCTCCGACTGAGAGAGAGAAAGAGAGAGAGTAAGTTAACTACCCATAGTGCTCTAGTTTATCTATTCAAAATATGACAATCACTTATTGATCATTATTTGTAACAAATGACCAAATCAATTGAAACAGAATTCCCATCAGACGTACCACCACCTTCAGGCTCTTTCTCACTCCATCAGTGTAGACAGAATCAAATGCTGCAGCTTTCACCTCAATCATGTGATTTCCCAGTGTCATGGGAATAATCACATATGAAACTGCTATGCTGGAGTCTTTGTCAACGCTTACTGTTGTTCTGTGTTTGCCTTTCTTACTGGCAAAGCTGCAAACATCTGGTGCCTCCATAAACTCCACTCGCACCTGGAGAAAACAGGAGAGTGAGACACAAATCACTTCAATATCTAGAGGAAACCTCCTCCAAAGTAAATCAAATATGAAAAGTGTGATGAAGGACATTTCTGCTTTAGCAATGATTAGTATCCTACACTTTTTTCAGTTTGAGTCACATGCAGCTTAAAAACTAAAATGACTCTTAGAATCCTTATGCTGTCATTAGTAAATTATGTGACTCAAGCTGAAATGGTTATTACGATGCACAAGGTTTTTATATATAACCATAAATCTGACTGTATTTTTTAATATCAAATCGGATCTACCTTCTGCTTCTTTGGTGTATAGTTGTGAATAATGGCCTTGATTTCCAGTTGTTCACCGCGCACAGCTGAATAAGGCATCTTGAGGTCAATGAAAAGGTGTTTAAAAACGACTATCTCCTCAGGTTCTGCCACACAGATGCCTTTGAGGAGAAACACAGACACACAGAATGTTTAAATCAGCAGCTCCAGGGTGATCATAATGATAATGATGTTTTTCAGACCATGTATTCTGCGTTTGCAGCTTCTTGGTAACACCTTACCAAGTGTTGGTGACAGACTGACAGCCAAGATCTGCCATGTAGTAATAGAGTCTTTCAGGTAGAGCACTTTATCTTTGACTGGTGCTGGACTGGAATATGAGAAAATATATTAAAAAATTAGAAATTTTGAAGTACTCTTCTAATGGTTGTTTACCATCTAAATCCATATCAGGCTAAAAAGCTTCATAAGCCGGGCAACCTAAAAGAATTACTGCATGTCTTACCAGGAGGACAAGATTCAGGTGTTTTTGAAATAAAGTCAGCACATTAAATATTGTTGTCTTAAAAAAAAAAGAAAAAAAGAATTTGTATTCTGCACTCATTTTCATTATTTTGAAACTGTCTCCAGTTCTAATATTTAGTCAGTCTCAAAACTCCTCACTGGTCTAAAAATTCCCATGGTTTTCTATTAACATTTATAACACTAGTGGATGTAATTTCATGTTGTTGACTTTGAATCAGTTTCCTTGCAACTAACACTAAAGATTCTAGTGGGGATCAGTGCATAAAAATATGAAAAGTGTGATGTGATAATTGAGAAACAATGTTTGTTCTTTGTTTTGTAAACGAGGCTTAATTTACAGCTTTTGTCCAAAAAGCTCTAAAAATACTCACCAATTCTCGCATAGATCAATTTCCTCCCAAAGCCAACTCTCGGGGAACTGTGTACGTGAAACAATCTCATCCGAGTCTGTATAATAGTCATCATCATCATCACCTGTTGTAATAGATAAAAACAATAACACATCAGAAAATGATAATCAAATAAATTTCATCAATATTAACTGACGCGACACCAGTTTACACTTTGTTCGTAAGTTGAATACGGAAGGCGGTCTGGCTTTATGATGGATGGATGTGGATGGAGGCACCTTCTTCAGCTCATACTCGTTGATCCTCGCTCACTGCCATTATAAAGCTCGGATGCGTCAGATATATTTATTAATATATCTCTGATTGTTTTCATCAGAAAGAAGATAGTCATATACACCTAGGATGGCTTGAGGTTGAGTAAAGCTTGGGGTAATTCTCATTTGAAAGTGAACTAGTCCTTTAAGTCATTTCAAAACTGATGAACTTTGCACTTATTTTCCTGTTTATTACTGTGAAGCTGCTTTGAAACAGTCTTTATTGTATAAAGCACTACTGAATTGACTTGGAAAAATGGACATGGCAGTTGTAAAAGTGCCACTTACAGTTGAGGTAAACATCATGGAAACACTGTAAAAAAACTTCACATTTTGACACAGAGCACTGCACGAGATGGTGGAGCTATCCAGCAGCTTAAGATATTGGAACAACCTTAATTAGTTACTTACTGCGAGCCAGAATCATCTCCTCCTCTTCTGTCTTCATGTTTTTGCGGGTTTTTATCTCATTGCAGCAGTGCAGGAAGACTTTGGCGCACTCTTGCCCGTCTACAATGTAGGTGGCTCTTCGTTCACAGGTGTAGCCGAGTTTATTCTCTCTCATCCCGTCAATGCAGCACTGCTTCAGTTCACCGGAGTATTTACCAACTGAAAAGACAATGTTACTGTAGAACAATGAGGGAAGTAGGAGAACTACTAGGGGAAAGACGAAATTCCCTAAAACATAAACCGTGAACTAAACGAGAAGGGCTCTGGATCTTTAACACAGTAATAAAGCCCAGAAGATACTTTCTGATTTGAATGGCAAGAGTAAAATCTCACCCAGTGTACTTGTGATCTGCAGGAGACTCTCAGCTCTTCGTTTTCTCTTTGCAGGGACGGGACACACAGACGCTAGAGGACATTGAATGACTTGGTATATTGACTTGGTATATAAATGATGTTAAAGAACCCAAGAGCAGCAAGAACTATTTATTAAATCTAATCAAGTATGGATATTCCAAAAACAGGGAACCAAGACACAATGAACAAACAACTCAAGAGGAAATTCATAGTACAACATTCAAGATCAGACCAATGACAGGAACCCTCATGAATCTGTTTGTTCAGTAAATGAAACTGTAGAATAAGAAATGGAAAAAAAATAGATACATGTTCTGGTGTTTGTTCCTCCTGCGGTGTGCGACTCAAACATTAGACCTGCATCACTGAAAACCCCCATACTGTCACTTCCACCTCCTGCCGTACAACCAGTGTCATGTTGCTCTATTCTGTCCCAGATCTAGAGGTGCAAAAAAGACACTAGTTACATGCGTTTTAAATCAGAGCTGATTGTGCCATTATGTCTGAGGAACATACTTCACCTGAGCTTGAGTGAGTCTGTTCTTGTTAAGGACATGCACAGCCTTGTCAACCACCACCAGACCAACTCTAGCTCCAGGATCTCCAGTTATCTGAAGCTTGACTTCATCTCCTGTGCTATAGATATTCATCTTGTTCTTCACTTGAAGCTTAAGCTGTTAAAATAAAAGACACTGAATCAGACCTAGTTGATTGGCACGTCAACCATTTCTTGTGATAGTTGACCCACCGTTCCCATGCACGTGTCCTTCACGTCGACCCAGACTGAATCGGACACCACTTCAGACGGGCCCACATGGTAATAAGCCACGAAGCGGAAGGACGGCACCATGTCTTTGGTTACAGGTAGAGACAGAGTCACTAGAGCTTGTCCTTTCCTCTTAAACCTGTCTGCATGAACGATCTGACCTTTACTCAAGATCTGAAAATGAGAGAAGTAAAAAAGACTTCAACACTTATGTGTTGTTGGGGATGTTTTTGAGTCTTAATTTGGCCACTGTGTTTCAGTAAATGGAATGATTTTTGGTGATAAATCTTATTTTGATACATATTTTGGGAAAATGCTTTGAAAATTTTTAAAACCTCAAAAATACACTGTGGGCAAATTTACTACCCTTTCATTATGTTCGGGATGAAAACATCCACTAAATTAAACTGCTGTAAAAATGTATCAGATAAATATTTTTTTCAAATTTTTTTGCATAAATCTGTTAATCAACCTCAGTCCTGATTAAAACTATTAAATGTTTAAAAAAAAAAATCCAGGATTTTTACTCTTTGCCAAGTTCATAAATGATGTCACTGATTTGGAGGAAAAAAACCCACAGAAAATGACTTATTTTCAATATAAAAAGTGATTGTGGACTGGATATTTTTTTTACCTTTTATCACAGTCTTGGGCATGTCAAAGATTAGTAACAACATCGGCTTTGATGCATTGTTAGTTTTTGTGCAGCATCAGATTTTAATTTTTTCGCCCTCATTTACTGTTCGTGGCTGTTTTTGCCCCATTGACTTACATTATAACGACATTTTTTGATTGCAAAGCCATGACACCATATAATCATGCATTCTTGATTGTTGGTGGTTTTCCCTGTTGGGAAGAGGTAAAATTTGTAATTTTTACTGTTGATCACCAGGTGGCACCATTAACGCTTTAGATAGGCCTGTGCAAAAAAAAAAAAAAAAAAGCTTAGTTTCTGGCTTTTATATGGAGTTATATGGAGCATAACAGCATATTATAGTGTGTGTGTGTGTGTGTGAGAGAGAGAGAGAGAGAGAGAGAGAGAGAGAGAGAGAGAGAGAGAGAGAGAAGAGAGAGAGAGAGTGTGAGAGACCTTACGCCAACTTACCATGATGTATCTGAGAAAATCAAAATATGCACCTCAGCTCTCAGAACTACATGGAGTAAACAAAAACAAAGTAAGTGTATTTATACACCTGCTGCCTTTTGATGGTGAGAAGTACAGACTAAACAAAAACAAGGTAAGTGGATTTAAACACTTGCATGCCATCCTGCTGGTCATTTGATGGTGAGAAGAGCAGCAAGCAACATGAGAAAGGGATTGACTTGTACTGAAGTTTTAGAAATGATTATGCAGCCTGACCCCTCCAGCAAGCTGCAGGATGTATTGTCTTCTCCCTCTGACACCACAGACTCAGGAGAGTCAGATCCTGATTTTGTTGTGGCACCCTCATCATCCTCTCCAGCTTCCACTGAAGGCGAGGAGGATTCAGAGGATCCTGGATCTGGGTGGATTGGGAGAAACGGCGAAGTGTGGTTTTCCACCAACGTGGAGACAACTCCCTTTCTTCAGCCTGTCAGAGGCGTGACTCCAGGGCCGACGCGTTAAGGCAGGATCACACCAAGCCGTCGCCGATGAACTAGTGGGTCCAAAGTTGCCCTGACACACCAAACCGACGGCCAAGTAGCAAGTCTGTTCCGTGCCTGCGTAAGATGAAATGCCTTTCCGTACCAGCAGGTGGCAGTAGTTGAACAGCCAATCAGAATGATCAGATGGCCCAACGGACGACAAGCTCTGACGCTGATTCAATTATGTCAATCATGTCAAATCGGCCGAAAAAAAGCTGACGAGGACCAACTTCAGCCGACAGTGCAGAACACACTGAGAAAACTCAGTCGGCCGACGAACAAAAACGGCCCGACCGTCGGCTTGGTGTGTTCCTGCCTTTATGCCATCGCAAGGGTCCAGATTTTTTACAGAAAAAATGGAAAAGTGTATCACTGAAGGATTTTAAGGTTTTAAACTGGCTTTACCATCAAGAAAAGACAAGCATTTCACACATAGGCCGTCCGTACTTCTCACCATCAAAAGGCAGCAGGTGCATAAATACACTTACTTTGTTTTTGTTTACTCCATGTAGTGCTGAGAGCTGAGGTGCATATTTTGATTTTCTCAGACGCATCAAGGTAAGTGCGCAAAGGTCTCTCTCTCACTCTCTCTCACACACACACACGCACACACACACACACAAACACACACACACACACACACACACTATAATATGCTGTTATACTCCATATAACTCCATATAAAAGCCAGAAACTAAGCTTTTTTTTTTTTTGCACAGGCCTATCTAAATTGTTAATGGTGCCACCTGGTGATCAACTGTAAAAATTACAAATTTTACCTCTTCCCAGCAGGGAAAACCACCCACAATCAAGAATGCATGATTATATGGTGTCATGGCTTTGCAATCAAAAAATGTCGTTATAATGTAAGTCAATGGGGCAAAAACAGCCACGAACAGTAAATGAGGGAGAAAAAATTAAAATCTGATGCTGCACAAAAACTAACAATGCATCAAAGCCAATGTTGTTACTAATCTTTCACATGTCCAAGACTGTGATAAAAGGTAAAAAAATATCCAGTCCACAATCATTTTGTGTGTGTTTTTCCCCACATCAGTGACATCATTTATAAACTTGGCAATAAAAAAGTAAAAATCCTGGATTTTTTTTAAACATTTAGTAGTTTTGATCAGGACTGAGGTTGATTAACAGATTTATGCAAAAAAAATTTGAAAAAAATATTTATCTGATACATTTTTACAGCAGTTTAATTTAGTGGATGTTTTCATCCCAAACATAATGAAAGGGTAGTGAATTTGAACAATACACAAAGGTTAAGCACTTTGTTCGGCTTCAAACACAAGCTGTTGTAAAAAAAATAAATACTGATGTAATTGATGCATTGGTGGTATAAATGAATAACAAATAACCATAATCTTTACCATGTATGTATAATCTTGATCTTTAACTCCTGGACTTTGTCCAGTGTTCAGATTGACTTTCATTTGATCACCGATCTGAAGCTCTGCTGCATCAATGCCGATGTGGAAGTAATTCTTGGAGTCGCCTTTGGAAACGTAGGCCTGAGCCGTCATTGTCTTCACTGCCTGCCGTTCAGCTATTAATTGTGGATCTTTGGTTTTAGCCTGAAATCAATAAATAAATATTCCTGCTGATTCACAGCAACTACAAGTAACTGTAAACAAATAGCTTGTTCTACATCATGTATTCTATGTCTTACAGTGATCTCCAGCCTGGAAGATCCTCCTTGAGTGTTGACGGTTACTTTTGCAATGCCATTGGCTTTTGTATTACCATTGACTGTTCCAGGATTGACCTCCACTTCCACATCTTCAGCAGGGGTCTGGTCAGGATTTGTTACATAGACCTTTTATAAAACCAAGACCAAGAAAAAAAACATTAGCCATCATCATGTCTACTAATATATTGGTAAAATTGTTCCTCAGTTCAGGTTCGTAAAGTCAATGTCTTTTACCGAGATATCGAAGGGCATTCCAGGTTTGAAGAATTGTGGTGTTTTTTTGAAGTGGATGGTGTACGGTGACGTCACAATCTGAATGCCTCTCCTTTCTGCTTCCACCATTTCACTGCCTGAAACACAGAGAGAGAGAGAGAGAGAGAGAGATACGATTAGCCTCTCATTTATAATACGCATGCATGTAAACATACAGATGTACAGTATCTGTTGATTCTTACCACTTTCTGTTAAAAGACTGACTGAAACATAGATTGATTGTCCAACCAGCTGGTTAATGTTTGGAAAGGTCTTAGTGATCATCTCCCTGGTCAGTTCTGCAGTACCTTCTCCTTTTATTATCTATCCATATGTGAGAAAGACATGAATATCAGTCTACAAGACGCAGAAAAAAAGCTTTTTAATGTTTTATTTACGTCATCATCTAGGTGAAGAGAAATTAGATTGATCCCAACTTGTAAAGTGTTCAATATCTCTCACCTGAACTTTTTGAAGAGATGCAGGAATACTTGTTTTCGTCTCACCGTCCATCACACCAAACATCACAAAAGCATTTCCTTCTACCTTCTGTCCAAACAGGTACCTATAAAAGCACATACAATTTCTGCTGTAAAAACTGAATGGTGATGACGACTGTGCTTGATCCACATCCAGTTTCAACACAATTCATTTCAAAGTTAACACAGGTTATGCATTCTGGATAATATATTACTATATACTATAGCAGTATACTGTAGTGCATTTAAATATTAAAATTAAACAAGATTAATAAATACTGTAAAAAATATTGTTTTGTTAGTTCATAATACAATAATTATCTGAAATGTAACCCCATATTTTATAGTGCAGATCTACTGGGATATGACTGACACAACTTAAACACTAATACTAAGTAAAAGACTACTTAATACTACCAGTAAATTAGAGAATAACCACAACTAAAAAAAAAAAAAAAACAACAACATGCCTTTAGGATGAATGTCTTAGTTCTCATTGTAGTGCTCATTGTACATAATTTTAAGTTTATATACAAATCTATTTTAAATAAGTGTGTTTACACATCATAGATTTATTTTCCAAACAGTGAAGCAGAGCATATGTTGTCTTACTTGGCTTCTATGTCAACTGTCAGACTCTGATCATCCACATAGTAGAATGACCTACTGGGTTTTAATTTCACTTCAAATGTTGGAAGCACTAAAACCAAGACAGACACACAAATATATAAATACATTACTTTAGTTATCACATTTTTACACAACATTAAGTTTTCTGATACACATCTTACTGTCATGTCTTGTTTTGGTGTTTTGGTTCATGTTTCATGTTTTATTGCTATTTTTGTTACGTTTGCCACGTGCTTCCTATTGTCATGTGCTTCCCTTGCTCCTCATATGATCCTGCCATGTGCTCCCCTTGTGAATAGACTTGTTCGAGATGAACTACACTAGCCTGCCACCGGCTGGTGAGATCTGCCTGTTGCAGGCAGGAGTGGAGTACAGAGACGACCGTCAGTTCGGACACTTCGTGCTCTCCATAGTGTGCTGAACCAACGTCATTCATGGCAGACCACGTGATTTTTGCGTTGATTGTACCCGAAGAATTGGATGCGATTGAAATTCCCATTTTTTGAATATCAGATATTCAATATCAAGATTGGTTAAATACAGGAACACACGCAACACACGTCGTCCTTGTCATCACAGAATCTGACCAATGAGAATAAAGTGTGTCGTCATCAAGGCTTTCGCAGCTGATTTTGAAGGCTTGTTCAACTTTTTGAGGCTCCGAAAGCCTTGATGACGACACATGGGAATTTTAATCGCATCCACTTCTTCGGCTACAATAGGCGGCTGGTCTCGTTTTGCTTTTGTGGTACTTTGATGGTACATGTGATCGTAAGGCGGCTGCAGCACAGATCAAAGTCAGACAAATTTTCTAACCAGAATGCATTGCTTTTGTCAGGCAGCAGCTGATCTTTGCATGAAGTCGAACAACCTAATGTGTCATGTTGTCATTGGTTGATTTAGTCATGTGGTTTATTAGTTCTGTTTTTGTGATAGGGTCATTGTCTTGATTGTTCACAGGTGTTCCTTGTTTGTCATTAGTCCTTGTATATAGATATCCCTCATTGTTATCTCTCTTGTCTAGCTCTGTTCCCTGTAACTTGCTGGTTGAGTGCTAAGTTCATGTTTCAAGTCATCAAGTCAAGCCAAGTCTTTGTTTGTTTGGTATTTTGTTTATGTTTGAATTC
The DNA here is from genome assembly GCF_019924925.1 of Ctenopharyngodon idella. Taxonomy (NCBI): domain Eukaryota; kingdom Metazoa; phylum Chordata; class Actinopteri; order Cypriniformes; family Xenocyprididae; genus Ctenopharyngodon; species Ctenopharyngodon idella. The sequence goes on from NC_067220.1 coordinate 43,777,310, forward strand.
ATGTCGGTAATGTAAATAAACTGCACTTGGGTTCTTCAAGCTCGCCTCCAGTGGGACGTTGTTACAGAAAGCTAGACCCTAAAAAATCTTCTGCGACTACACCAGCGGAATCGTCCCCTGGAGAATTACATTCAGGACTTTTGTGAATTGTCTCATTTGGTGGACTTTATTGATACAGACCTCAAGGGTATTGTACATTAGTCCTTGTATATAGATAGCTCTCATGTCTTACTGTTCTCGTCTAGCCTTGTTTGTGTAACCTGCTGTTCAGTGAGTGTTAGTTTACATCGAGTCAAGCCACATCTTTGTTTTTGTATTTTGTTCATGTTTTGGATTATAATAAACTGCACTTGGGTTCTCACTACGCTCGCCTCCAGTGGACTACGTTACACTTACCATATTCTTTGACCTCAAAGTCAGCAGTAAACTGCTTCTGAGGAGTGTTTGCGAACCATGTGACCACCTTCCAGATCCCAAGACTGAAAAATACAAAACACATTCAGGAACATACACGTCTGAATTCATGACATCAAAACAGATGATAATAGACCATGAACAGGGTTTTGCTGCTGTTTATTAATAAATTAGTAGGTAATGTCCTGAAGTACACACCATAAACCAGGGTTCCTCAATTAGTTTTTACCAAGGGCCAAATACTTTCAACAATACATAGCCAAGGGCCACGAACCTCAATGTTATTAAATGCCATTTGATGTTTTACAGTCACGGTAACAACATAAACAACACATTGGCTTTATGTTGTGGTAGTCAGGCAAGTTAAAACAAAACTGTACAGTCCATCCACTTTTGAATTGTCTATTTTTAGTGTCTACTTTTATTTTCTTAACACTTGCAATGTTTTCACTGTCAGACTAAAGGCCCATTCAAACCAAGAACAAAAACTATTAAGATGAGTATAAAGGAGATGTGGCAGAACCTAGGTTACATTTGTAACCTGAGACACTCCCTTTCGAATCGGAACTCACACTGCACCTGAGCAAGACGCTATGAGGAACAAATACCCACTCCGCCATGCTGAGTGGAATGCATGACCTATCGGCTGTGACTAAGCACTCAAAAAGCTGACTCTCCTGACCTCATTGTCAGAGTCATATTTACCAAAGGTTTGACCAGCAAGCTGTCAGTGACACTATCCCCTAAGGCCACTGGCCAAGCTACATACCCTAAATGAGGAAAGTCCCCAAGCGGTAGGGCTTGGCCCAAGGGTAGAGCTCAAAGGCTTGGAATCATTTACCTAATGAAAAGATTCCTTTAAGGAAATATGGCCAGGCACAAAAGAGACTCTGGCCTGTCACTTCAGGGGGACATATGAGCATCAATCCCTAGAATCACCAGGGAGGCCTACTTCCGCTATTCTAGCAGAAGTAGCCTACAACCTGTCTGCCTAAACAGAATCTCTAGATTCAGCACTTTCACAGAGACCTCTAATGAGAAGGTATTGCAACATCATACCGAATTCCAGAGACTGAATTCCTCGAAAGCAGAGACTCAGCATATCCAAATGAAGGGAGTAACTCAGCCTGAAAAAGGGTTCTCCAGGACCTGCAGGAGTGGAGGCCTCAGCGGAATGACTTTCAACAAACAAGACTCTACCCTGAGGACAGTGGCCAAGGACACTCATAAAGAGTCTTAGTGCTACTGTCTAGAAGGAAGAGCTCAATAGGATAACTCTTTAAAATGAGAAGAGGCTTAACTACACCATTTTACAAAAAAGGCAGCCCTACCAATGAGGCTCACTGAGAGCTGTACCACTTGGCAACATGATCTAGGCGGAACTCTATGGAGTTTTTCAGTTTTATCAAGGAGGTTCACAGAGAGCCTTGGCACCAGACACTGCTAACCCCCAGGGCTCAGAGGAGTGAAAGCCTCAACAGGACAACTCTCCAGGATAAAAGGAGGCCCAGTACCACTCCTATTTAAAGGCAGCAGCTATGACTTTAGCTTTTCTTATCAGGAGCCCTGTGACTTAGAGTTCCTCCTTCTAGATAGGGGCACTATCAAGCAGGAGCCTCAGCAGAATGACTCTCTAAAACAAGAGGGGGCCTGATTAAGAAACCATGGTACCTTACCATGTCGAACTCTGGGGAGCAGAGGCCTCAGCAGGATGGCTGTCTCAACAAGAGGAGACCTAACGATACTCTTTGTCAAGGAGGCTCACCTGGAGCCATTCCACTTGACACTAAAGCTAAACAGAGCTCTAAAGAGTGAAGTACTCAGCATGACGACCCTCCGAAGAGAGGGGAGTACTGGCAACATTTAAACAATGTAGGTTTTTCAGGAGGTTCATTGAGAGCTATACAACTTTACTAGTTTACTGAACTTGTCAAGGAGACTCATAAAGCCATTCAGCTCGACTCTAACAAAGAAAGGAGCTCTTAAGGACCGGAGTAGTCAACTATAACCCTCCAAAACGAGGGGAGTACTACCAATGCTCAACTAGAATAAAGTGGGTCAATGAGGCTTAGAGAAAGCCATTCAACTTCACTCTCACAAAGAAGGGAGCTCTAATGAGCGGGGTACTCAGCATAATGACCCTCTAAAGCAAAGGGAGTACTATAAATGCCTGAACATTCTGTCAAGGAGGTCTACAGAGGGCCATTTAACCTGACAATAAGACCTGAGCTAACCATCAGAAGGCAGATCTTATTTTACCTTAGCCAAAAACATTGTTGGTCCAGCCCTATGGAGTTCACAGCATATCAACACTCTAAAAATGAGGGGAGTACTAACAAAACTCAACCATAATGAAACTTTTCAAGGAGGCTTATAGAAAGCCAATCAGCTTGACACAAACAATAAACAGAGCTCTTAGGGAGCGAAGTACTCTGCATGATGACCCTCAAAATGAGGGGAGTACTAACAATGCTCAACCATAACTAAGCTTGTCAAGGAGGCTCACAGAAAGCCATTCAACTTGACTCTAACAATAAATGAAACTCTTAGGGAGGGAGTACTCAACATGCTAAACATGCTCAGCCAAATATCAACTTCTCAAGGAGGCTCACCGAGAGCCATTCAACTTGACACTAATGTTTAAATGGCTCGTAGAGCGAAAAGCACACTCGTGTGTTTACTCACATATACCCATTTAATGATTTTTTTACTCACAGCTCCGATAAGCATCCATAAACACTCAGTTTCACTGGTTGTGTGCTTTGGCACAGATAGCTAGATCTGCTCCAGGAGATAGTATAACCTTTACCTGTTTATGGGCAGCAGAGGGGGCGGATTTATTAATAACTTCTGCCTCATCTAACACTGCATCTAATTCCACAGATTTAGACATTCCACCTTAATCAGAGCTAGCAGGAAGAGTCCAAAAAAGAAAGGACTTCCCATCAGACTCCTCCCATGCTTTACCAGCAACACCCCGGATCAATCCCATATGAGGCTACAGTGACCACGAACCACAGGTTGCAGGAACTCAACTGTCACTAGAGAGTCTAACATAGCGACCACACCAAACAGCATAACTCCCTCAGGAGCTGTGCGCTCTGTTCACTCTAGATTCTTATCTCTGTAACAAGTCTATTGCCATGAATGCATTGCTACAAGCATTTTTCAACTCGCTCGAAAGCCATAAGAGCTCATAAAAATGCTCAAGGGTTTAACTTCCTTGAGAGCCGAACGCACTCATGCAAACGTTGACTACTATCCCTCAAGAGAGAATAAAAGAAGCACAAAGCTTCTTACCAGTCTCTTTCAGTAGTCATTGGAATGCATCAAATGAGCATATCCAGCTTGCTGGATGAGTCAAACGTGCTCCATCCATGGTGTTTCTGTCTTACATGCTCCTAAAGATGAAGAAGAGGATGACGTGTGTTACAGGTTGCTTGCGCAGGAAACACACGACGAAGGAGATAGGAGATAAGATAAGTCTTTACTAGATAAATCCAACAGGTACAGGAAGGCACACAACACAACTCATGAAAAACTAGACCGGACAATGAACATAGGAGCAACAGGAACTTAAATACATGGAGCAACTAACCAAAATGACAAACAGCCATCCATGGTGTTTCTGTCTTACATGCTCCTAAAGATGAAGAAGAGGATGACGTGTGTTACAGGTTGCTTGCGCAGGAAACACACGACGAAGGAGATAGGAGATAAGATAAGTCTTTACTAGATAAATCCAACAGGTACAGGAAGGCACACAACACAACTCATGAAAAACGAGACCGGACAATGAACATAGGAGCAACAGGAACTTAAATACATGGAGCAACTAACCAAAATGACAAACAGCTGTGACAATCAAGTTAGTGTCCATGGTGACTGATGATGGCGGGAAAACAGAACAAAGGAGATCATGTGACAAATGACAACAAACAGAACGTGACTGAATATGTAACAACGTGTTCCTCAAGTGCCCTTTTATTCTTACGGTCATACTGGTAGTGACATCATAGGTTGTCGTCGGCCAATACAATTGTTGCGTTTAGACATGATGTTCAGACACGGGTAATGCTGAGGCATTTCCCATAGTGTCTTGTTCAGACACACCAACGTACAATAACATTCTGTTTATTGTAAGCGCACACTACAATAATGTTATCTGCCACTTTAAATGATCGAGATCTTTAAAGCAGGGTGGATTCTGATTGGTTGACGGATGGATGATCACGGGAACTATCCATTTTAAAAATCGATCTTTTAGTCTATGCTGTTTTCAGCTGATGAATGAGCAGAACTTTATAGTGCGCCTCTCATCCAATAAATCACATTAAGCTTTGTGCTTTATTTTTTTTTTTATATAAAACAAAGTCTCAGCTGTCAAATTCTGTCCTTTTTATTATGGAATTTAAACAATAAATACCGTTTTGGTGCTCTTTAATGTGGTTTAATGTGGAGATTACAGTTGCCTCCTCAGATCAAATGAAACGGCAGCATGGAACACTGTAATGCCACACCAGCAGAGGGAGCCCTCACCTGAATTCTGACTGTGTGCTACTCCCTCTGCTCACTCTACAGTCAGTTCCTGTTTGGCAGCCATTTTAAGCATGGCATGACCAAACAGGCCTTGCGAAGTATTGCCAGTTCTACTGCCTTACCGAGCGTTTTGTATCTACAGTCTGTTTACCTTGTGTATGACCATTTGCCTGCTTTCTCTGATTACTGATTATTGGATTTCCATTTTTGACTTGGCTGCCTGTTTGGATCGCTTTTGTGTTTGACCATCTTGCCTGCCTTTTTGACACCTGCCTTTGTATTACCCCTTGACCTGTTTGCCTGTTGGACTGTTTTTGTGGTTTTGACCCTTTGCCTGGCTTCACGCTCCTTTTGGACTGTTCCTAATAAATTTCAGCACATGGATTTCAACACGGCTTCCGCCTCCTCATTACAGAATACTTCGCCAACGATGAATCCAGCAGAAGTTTCTGAGCTTCAAGCGGCGTTTGCTTATCAAAGTGAAGTGCTTAAAGGTTACCAGGAACAGCTCGACAAGCTCCAGTCTGCCAACGAATACCTGACCCACTACATTCGATCGCTTCCTCCACCCACGCCGCAAACGGTAAGCGTTGCTATGCCTGATAAGTTTGACGGTTCTGCTGAACAGTGCAGAGGGTTTATTCGCCAGGTGGAGATTTTTTTTGATAACCAGAAGGACAAGTTTAATTATGATGGGAAAAAATGTGCTTTTCTGATGACACTACTCTCTGGGAAAGCGATCGATTGGGCTGCAGCGGTTTGGGAGGCTGATTTGATGTTTAGAACTTCCTATGATTACTTTATTCATCAGCTACGAGATGTGTTTGAATATCCCGCTGGGGGCAGGGATATATCAGCACAACTACTTCAAATGTCTCAGGGTAACCGTACCGCTGCAGAGTATGCCATTGAATTCAAAACGCTCGCAGCTCAGAGTAGGTGGAACGATGTTCCATTGAAGGCTGTGTTTCAACAAAGTCTCAATGCTGATCTACAAACTGAACTGGCCTGCAAGGGTGAGAATTCTATATTTTCTGAGTATGTGACACTTGCAATCAGAATTGATAACTTAATGAGAAATGCTCCCAAGAGGAGATCGGCTCGATGATCACCGTCAAGCACTCCTACCACACATCAGCTTAACCATGTTCCTCAGCTCACTTCACTACCTGAATCAAGGCCAAGTCAGGAACCTATGCAACTGGGGTTCTCCAGGCTCTCTGAGGAGGAGAGAATTTGATGGCGACAGCGCAACCTCTGCTATTACTGCGGTGAAGCAGGACACCACAGCATGGAATGCCCTCACAAGGCCCGGAAAACCAACAAGAATACTACCTGGGTAAATATTGAACAATTTTCTCTCCTCCCTATCAAGTCACTTACCTTTCCTGTTCGGCTGACTACTGAAAATATTTCTATTGATTCAACAGCACTGATCAATTCTGGAGCAGCCCTGAACCTTATTCATAAAGACCTCATCACTAAATTCAACATTCCGACTCAACCGTGCACACCACCTATCAAGATCAGCGCTGTTAACGACGCACCCATAGGAGATGGAATCACCCAACAGACACAACCCCTTACACTTCATATCGGATTGTTCCATCAAGAGGCCATATCTCTCTGTCATTGACTCACCCAGACATGAAATCATCCTTGGCTTTCCCTGGTTATCTATCTATGATCCAGTTATCTCCTGGCATTATGGTGAACTGACTCATTGGTCTGAATTTTGCCTAGCCCATTGCATGCACTCCACCGTAACCCAACCATGTCTCACTACAAGCATTGAAAGCCTAGATACCAAGCAAACCACGAAGATTCCAGCCTGTTATAATGACCTGACCGAAGTGTTTAGTAAAGCTAAAGCCACACAACTTCCACCTCATCGACCATGGGACTGCACCATTGACCTGTTGCCCAATGCCATGCCCCCTAAAAGTAAAGTGTATCCTCTATCACGTAGTGAAACCCAGGCTATGGAGGAGTATATAGAAGAGGCCATGGACAATGGGTCTATCCGCCCCTCGACATCTCCAGCTGCTGCAGGGTTTTTCTTTGTAGAAAAGAAGGATGGAGGCTTACGCCCATGTATTGACTACAGAGGACTGAATAATGTCACAGTCAAGTTCCGTTACCCCCTTCCACTGGTTCCTGCACCCCTAGAACAGCTACGTGAAGCCAAGATCTATACAAAACTTGATCTCAGAAGTGCTTACAACTTGATCAGAATTCGTGAAGGGGATGAATGGAAGACTGCCTTCCTCACCACTAGGGGGCACTATGAGTATCTGGTCATGCTCTATGGACTGGCTAACGCACCTGCAGTCTTTCAGTCCTTCATCAATGAAATTTTTCGTGATCTCTTGAACCAGTATGTAGTGGCCTACATAGATGACATTCTAATATATTCCAAGTCAGAAGCCGACCACATTAGTCATGTCAAGACAGTGCTCACCCGTCTTCTGGAGAACCGGCTGTATGTCAAGGCTGAAAAGTGTGAGTTCCATGTGAAACAAACAACCTTCTTGGGATATAAAATCAGCCATCAAGGTGTTAAGATGGATGAATCCAAGGTTCAAGCAGTCACTGAATGGCCCCAACCTACTACGATAAAGGAATTAGAGGTTCCTAGGCTTCACAAACTTCTACAGACGCTTCATTAGAAACTACAGTCAGATTGCTTCTCCATTGACATCACTTTTAAAAGGAAAACCTGCTAATTATCGTATCTCTCCGTCCTTCCATGTCTCACTCCTTAAACCCGTCCACCCGGATGCTGACCCCAATGCCGAGAACCAAGAGCCACCACCACCACCACTGGATGTAGATGGTTCACCAGCTTACAAGGTGAACGAGTTGCTGTATTCAAGACGTAGAGGGGGTCAGCTCCAATACTTGGTGGACTGGGAAGGTTATGGACCTGAGGAGAGATCATAGGTAGCTGCCCACGACATCCTGAACCCGTCTCTCATTGAGGACTTTTATCGAGCCAGTCCCGATCGACCAGCACCACGACCACGGGGACGTCCACGTAGAGCGCCAGGAGGCGCTCCTAGAGGGAGGGGTTCTGTAATGCCACACCAGCAGAGGGAGCCCTCACCTGAATTCTGACTGTGTGCTACTCCCTCTGCTCACTCTACAGTCAGTTCCTGTTTGGCAGCCATTTTAAGCATGGCATGACCAAACAGGCCTTGCGAAGTATTGCCAGTTCTACTGCCTTACCGAGCGTTTTGTATTTCCATTTTTGACTTGGCTGCCTGTTTGGATTGCTTTTGTGTTTGACCATCTTGCCTGCCTTTTTGACACCTGCCTTTGGATTACCCCTTGACCTGTTTGCCTGTTGGACTGTTTTTGTGGTTTTGACCCTTTGCCTGGCTTCACACTCCTTTTGGACTGTTCCTAATAAACTTCAGCACATGGATTCCAACACGGCTTCCGCCTCCTCATTACAAACGCACATGAAAGGATCATCTCTTCCGCTTTACTACTAGTTACAGTGCGAAATAAACATGAATTAACATCAGAAGGTATGTTAAAAGATAATGTAACCTTGAATATTAGTAATGTAACGCCAACTGACTCCCTGTATAGTTTACAGCATTAGCTGAGAGTTTTTTTTCCCTTGAGAACATTTGCTATGTACTGTACCTGATATTCATCCAAATTAATCAAATCTCGAATTTAAATTTGTCACCAGGTGCAAGCGTTGTCGGCTTTCTACATGGGAGGCATCAAAACAAACTAGCGAATAGCACAAGCATGTTGAGTACATCAGAAATAGAATGGGGTATTTGTTTACACATCCAATGTAGACAGCGTCACTGATTTTAGTTTGTTATATTTGCTTTTGACCCATCGTGTAGTGCCGTCCGCATCCTGTGTGCACAGTGCAAGTTGTCAATGATGCTGCTTAAAAATTATCAGTGATTTCGTACAAGCAACATGATTACAGTAACGTTACATTGACAGAAACATTTGACTTCAGCACAGGCCCTCGGACCAAACATTTGTCCCTCGTGGGTCACCTATTGAGGAACCCTACCATAGACAGATAAAAATGTTTGATCTGTACACTCAGGTGTACAGTTACACCTGAGTTAATACACCTATCAGTGTTTTACACACCTGGAAACCTCAGGAATGGCGTATTTTCCGGACTTAATCCCTTTCACTGGATAAATCTTTTCTGATGAAACTGTGATGCCTTGTGGATTCTTAAGAAACACAGAAATCAGCATTACCAATGTGTCTACTGAGATCAGTGCAATGATGCTTATTACAGCTGTCACGAATGAATATATGTATGAATCAATGAATCAATAAATGAATGTATGTATGTGTATGTGTGTGTGTGCACTTATATAAATGTTTACCATGATTTCCACCGTGACTCCAGACTGACTGAGTGGTTTCAGGTTGGGCGTCAGAGAGAAAATCCTGTACTGAACTGCAAAAAAGGTCAAAGCAAAAACTGAAATACTTTGTTTGAAAGTTTTAACTGATTGTTTTATTTATACATATTTGAGACACTTGCCATTCAATGTGTTAAAAAAATGACACCATAAACGACTATTTTACTAAGCGTTACTAGTGTTTTACTATAGCTATGATAGCAACAAAAATCCAAAATTGCTTGTAACGGCTTTATGATGACATGGCTTATATTCCAACATATACACATGCTTTTTTTAATTTAGCTTGAGATGTCATGAGGCAAATGCAATTTATTCTATGAACTCTTGTGAAGTTCTATTAGTGATAATAATAATAATAAAAAACTTCAAAAAAGCAAATGCAGCCATTTCGTGGAGCAAACCAGAGGCCATTCACACTCCATCTCTCCTATATTTAATTGCTAGTATATGTTCAAAAGTACAGAATATTTATGATGTCATGCTGATGTAACATTTAAAATTCACTTTGTGCTTTAATGCGCTTTATATTTGCCATGTTTTCACTGAATCATACCTGTGCTAGCAGGCGTGTAGATGGGCTTGTCTGTCTGTACAAATATATATCCAGACTGGAATGAGACCATGACCACTTTCTCCAGAGTTTTGGATGGAAACTGAGCTTGTAGATACACATACTGCTTCTCCAGAGGATCATCAGAGAAGAAGTTCTTATCATCAGCAATCTAAATAACAGAAAATGAATTATTAATAATAATAATAATAATTTTACCATTTACAAACTAAATTGTACACGTTTAGATGATGAATCACACAGATGAGCTCACACAAGCAAAAAAAAAACTATGGCATCACCGTTATATCTGTAAGGATCTGATAATTGTTGTCTGCCGTCAGTGTCACTGTTTTGGACAGTATCTCCTTGTCTTTCTTTGGGTGGTTCTGCACTATGATCTTTACTTCAAAAGCACCTCCGGTGTAATCCTGAGCCTCCACAAACACGTTCTCTGAGGAACCCACTCGCAGCAAATTAGGAGCTGACAGAACATATCTGAGGAGATCAAATCAGAGCGTTTGAAATCTCAAAAACAGATCTATAAGAAACTCCATGAGCAAACGGTGTGTTTAATACTCACAGCGGGTCACACAGTGTGAGGAGGGGTGAGGAGAGAAGAACAACAGTCAGCCACAGCAGCTTCACGTCCATCCTGTCTGTCTGTGTGTCTCTTCCTGTGAGCGTCTGTGAACCTGCAGCAGCTCAGATTTATACCTGCCTCCGTGACCCTCAGAGTCCAAACTGCTCTCTCTCTCTGACACCCCATGGTGATTAGGCAACACATTTGGGAAGGGGAGGATCTTGGAAAGATTTTTTTGCAGGATTTCCAAAATTACAAAAGAAGCTCCAATAATTGCACTTAAAAAATTGTTTATTAGTAACATTAGTAAAAATTGTGTGCCTCAATATCATGTGCATTTGTCACCTTCCATTATTTATTTTTTAAACATGTTTAAATTCATCCCCTGCAAACTCAAACCAGAAACGATGTACCAAAGAAACGATGTACCCAGACTAATATGGTTGCCATTCATGAACCCTCTAACTATATACATAATGGTAACACTTTACAATAAGTTTCATTAGTTAACATTAGTTAACTACATTAGTTAACATGAAGTAATAATGAACTGCACTTATACAGCATTTAAAAATCTTTGTTAATGTTAATTTCAACATTTACTAATACATTATTAAATTCTTGTTAACATTATTTAATGCACTGTGAACTAACATGAACAAACAATGAACAGCTGGATTTTCATTAACTAATGTTAACGAAGATTAGTAAATACAGTAACAAATGTATTGCTCATGGTTAGTTCATGTTAGTTAATACATTATCTAATGTTTAACTAATGAACATTATTGTAAAGTGTACATTTCAAAAGTCCCAAATAAAAATATTTATTAGGCAAAGTGTCAACTATATGACATTATGTGTTCATGAGTCTGAAAATGCACTTTACTCATGTAACTACTGTGAAAAAAAACATGTTTCCCTGTGCCCTTTCCTTTCCGCATAGAAAACTGTTGTGGAACTGAATGAAATTTTGTGCATCAGACAGGAGACTTATAAGGAGCTAGAAGATTTTTCAGCAGCGCATTTCAGATTTCCCGTAAATCATTGTGCTTGTCCTGTAAATACAACCTTTGGTAAACTGGCAGCTGCTCTATTGATCTTTTCGTGGTCGAGAGAACTATTGAACTGTTTACTTTCATGCAAATGTGCCAAAGTCGTAAGATGCACTGGAATGAGATTTGTTGATTTATATGTTTTGCTCAACATTTAACTTTTGTAACACTGGCAGGAACAAAACAGATGACAGGTGTAGAATGGATGTGCAGGGTTTATTATAACAAACAAACAAAACATAAAGAACTAAGGAACACAAAGAGCTAGGGAAGATACTGAACAAAAGAATGCAGTCCATCTAAATGTAACAACAGGTGAAGGTTAACTAAGGAACGAGTTTAACTATAGAAATTGCTAAGGCAGGCAATTAAACAAAGGAAACAAGAGCTAAACAGAATAAATCAGAATACAGGAACAATGCGAACAAAACTATACAGTACTTCAAAATAAGAGTCCACAACACAAGACAGTAATCATGACAACTTTACATTAACTAGCAACATTATCTTTCCCCAGAAATTAATACACCTATATTCTTTGTATTACTACATGAAAATAAACGTTAATGATATTTTCGAATGTGTCTGGTTGCTCCAGGGAGTAAAATAGAAGTTGAGGTGTTGTAACGCTATTACACCCTAGTAGCTCATTTCTGTTATCACCAGTTAAAAATGGGCTACAGTAATAAATGGATACACTATAAAAGTCATAAGACTGTGTTAAAAAAAAAAAGGATTTACAGAACAATTCTGAAGAATGAAAGTAAAATTTCTCATCTGTTATATATGTTCATGAGGGTTAAATGACTAAAAGTTTTTCATCTAAATTAGTATCTTGTTTAATTTGATATTTTCTATCTTCTAACCCAAACCTTACCCCTGAACCAACCCTTGTAGAAACCTGAACACATGATTAGATTTAAAGAGAAACATTATATGGACATTTTATGTCAATTTTCATGATATTTCACTATTATTAATGAGCTGGTGCTCACAGGTACAGTCAAACCTGTACACACAGACACTCTGTTAGGGTAATGTAAAGTTAACCATCGTTATCACAAAATAAACAAAAAGGTAAATAAAAATAAATAAAAGGTGCAGGGTTTGTATCGTCCTTAAGAAATGTATCTTGTAATGATAATAAAAATATTGCCATATTAGAACCTTTTTAAAGGGTATAGGGTTCAACAGGGCTAAAGGCGCCGCGGGTCAAAAGGCACCTTTGATTTTATTTTCCTGTAAACCACTAGATGGCACAAAAACTTGCCGCAGCAATTTCCTAAACATTCGCTTTTTAAGATGCACGTGCAAATTTGTCTGATCCTTGATGTGATCGCGGGCAGCAGCGCAAGTTGATTTTGCGCTTATATTTGATGTTTTTTTTTTTATGTTGTTGATTTAAGTAGCAAATGAGAATCAATTAAATTAATGTTTATATTTTCAAACAAAGGTCTTCTTAATGATTTTCAGTTTTGTTCAAGGTAATTCAAGTAACAGTTTTTCAGTAATGGAAGAATGTAAAAGTATGGTATTTGGGGTAAAAAGCGCCTATGCTGTTGGGGCAAAAGACACAATAATTAACATGATAATAAACAGCTGCTGACTTTTCCATTTGTTGACATGACATGGTTAGATTCAGATGGTAAATATCATATATCAAATTGGGTGTCCACCTTAGAGATAATACCCATATTTATAATGAAACAATCATATTTAAAAATATGATATTAATCATATCATATAATAAACTATAATTTATTGTTACTACTGTAAATCTATATTTAATATTACGGGATCTCATTCAATGCTTTCAGAATCTTTACTTTTTAAAATAATTTTGTTTCCGTATTTTAAAAATATATTTTTATATTAACATATTTTAATGACAGTATATTTATTGAACAAAAATGAATTCTTTTATTCATCAAAATAAACAGAAAATAGTACAAACTTTGCTAAAGTGATTCTTTTGAACAAGTATTAACTTAGACATTATTAAAAACATATTATTTTAGCTAAAGTATTTGTATCAATACTGTGTGCATTTTACCCCATGCTGGGGAGCCTTTTACTCCATGTGTCTGTAGGGTAAAAGGCCCCCCTCACCACCTCATACATTTATAGTATTTTTAAACAAAATTAACCACTTTTATGAATTATCACAAAATCTGTTGCTCCATCAATGTTCAAAGATATATTATTTTCTGCAATCATACACTTTGAGAGTAGTGAAAAGCACATTTTTTCTTAAGGTGTGCCTTTAGCCCCATTGTACCATCCCAGTGACAACTTTTGTACCTTTTCATCAGCGATGTTTTCGTTCTTTGAATTGAACACTCCTGAGCATGTTTTATAATTTTATGTTTACCATAAGAGTATGTAATCTTCCAATGCCATTTTTACTAAAAATCCTTTAACAACAGATGGCATCAATGACTCTGAAAAAGACAGAGCGAGACTGTGAAGAGATACAAAGACATGGAAGTAGAACAGGTAAGTATAGGAAATCAGCAAAGCCCCAGTGAGCCCCATACGTTTCCGAAATTCTGGTCACATTTACTATCATTCCCTCTTCACTAATCTTCAACAGTCCTTCCCTTCGATATTAATTTTGGAATTGACTATATTCTGAATTTAAAAAATGTACGGACAATATGTGACAGTTAATTTTTACTGGGCTGTTGTATCCGCAAATGCCAATGTCCCTTGTAAAACTCAACAAAATAATTTAATTTAATAAAATGTTTTGTATTTGTGAAACATTTTTGATTCAAATTAAATGTGATATGGCGATGGCATAATAATTATGTTTAAGTAACAAAATAATGAGAAAAAAGTTTGTTTTCTATTAATATTAGGCCTACAATCTGTCCTGGAGTGGAACTCATAGTGACATTCATTTTGGCAGTGGATGAGTTTGTGCGAGCGCGCGCTTTTGAAAAAAAAGGCACGTTGAGATAGTGAGTTTCGTGAGTGGAACAGGTGGCCTGCAGCAAGTTTACATGCTTCTAGACGCAGGTGAGAGAATCGCCGTCATGAACGTGTGGATTAAACAAGGCTGCAGCGCGCTCTTCGCTTGGACGGTGAGGTCGTGATAGTTTTGGATTAATAATAATAATAATAATAATAATAATAACAACAACAATTCCTCTGTGGATGTCACAACATTTTCTCAGGTGAGTTTAGTTTCTCTTTCAATTGGGTGGTTATTACTCTCAGGGTGTTTTGAGAGCAGCTCCTCAAACTGGCTGCGCCACCGACATTCCGTGACTGACTGACTGACCATCTTATCATGAGGGGATAAAGCTCGTTTATCCTCAGTCCTGTTTGCTTAATAATACATTATCTCCAGAAAATAGTAATCCTTACACTTGAAATCTCTTTTTAATGAGTTGAATAATTTGTAAAGATAATCAGTAAGACCCTTAACATCAGTTCCCTTTCGATACTACACTCGTACTGCATTTATGTTTAGCTAGACGCTATGGGAAAACTCCTTTTTCTCCGATTTCTGAAGCCTTTTTCAATCATCCAGTGAAACTGCACGGCCATTGGTTCGGGCAGTTATAATGAAACGAACCAATGACGGTGCGATCTGGGGGAATCCCACGCGGAAGCCACGCTCACTGAGATGAGCCTCTCTGCGCTCGCGGATTGCTTAGACACCGAGCTCCTCCGTGTGCTATCGAAGGCTGTCGAGGAGCTCGGTTTGGAGTGGTCTTCTCCTGAAGAGCCCATTTGCAGCCTGCTTAGAAGAGTGGTTCCTGCCGGGATGCCGCCAGGCCCCTCCTATCTGCGCCCTTATTCCCGGAGGTCCATGATGAGCTGACAAAATCGTGGCACGCCCCATACTCAGCTCATCTTTGCACTTCCGCTTCACCTGCCCTCACTTCAGTCGACGGCGCCGAACAGAAGGGCTACGAGAAGCTGCTTCCCCTAGATGAGGCGTGGGCCGTGCACCTCTGCCCTCCCACTGTCATCGGATGGAAGGCAAAAGTCGGATGGAAGGCAAAGGCCCATCCATCTAAGCCCTGCCAAATGACTTCAGCCCTCGCTGGTCATGCTTACACCTCGGCAGGGCCAGGCTGCGTCTGCGTTACACTCTATGGCCATTCTCCAGGTGTACCAGGCGAAGCTCCTCTGTGCTATGGATGAGGCTGGACCCGATCCATCCCGAAGCGTCAGGGACCCTGACCCAAGATAGTGCTGGATCCTTTCCCTTAGAAGTCGTCCTGGTCCCTCAGACAGGAAGAGGAGAAGGCTAAGTCTCGCTGTGGCTGGACCACCCCCCAAACAGCCTCTTTAGCACTTTCTTGACACCCTGTTCAGTTCCGGGTGCTGAAAACAATATGTTGGTTGCATGCACTGGGCCCGTTCAAGCACCCATGCAACTAACCGCTGTGATAGCGGACAAAATAAAAAACAAACATACTAAACAAAACAAATTTCCTCTCCATCCCTCACGAGCATTGTGCACCGCTCAGAGCGTTTCAGAGAATGCTAGGCCTCATGACCTCTGCATCAACAGTACTACAGCTGGGTCTGCTTCACATGCGACCCCTACAGTTCTGGCTGAAACCCCGAATTCCATCCCACACCTGGCGCCTCAGGCATTTCTGCATCAGGGTGAACCAGCCCTGGCCTCCTGGAAGGACCCCTGCTGGTACGAGCAGGGCATGGCTCTGGGGATAGTGTACAGGAGAAAAGTCATCTTCACAGATGCTTCTAAAACAGGCTGGGGAGCCCTGTGCGAGGGCAGACCAGCCTCTGGAACTTGGTCAAGTGAGGAAAGCGGGCTACACATCAACTGCCTGGAAATGCTGGCGGTCTGTCGAGCCCTTAAGACCTTCCTGCCGCTCCTGGTGGGGCACCACGTCTTGGTCCGCTCGGACAGTATGGCAGTCCTGTCCTACATAAATCACCAGGGCGGGCTATCCTCACAACGCCTCTACACTCTAGTAAAGAGTCTCCTGGAGTGAGCACGTTGCAATCTACTTTTGCGGAAAGCAACACATGTGCGGGGCATATTGAACAGAGGGGCGGACATACTGTCACAGAGCAATGTCTCCTCAGAGGAGTGGATGCTCCACCCCCAAACAGTTCTGAAAATTTAGAAAACCTTCGGGAGGGCAGAGGTCGACCTCTTTGCCTCCAAAGACAATTGTCATTGCCCAACTTATTTTTTGAGAGACAGGGATGCGCTGGCCCAGCCTTTTCCTTTGTGCCTTTCCCCCGATCGCTCTGATCCCCCAATTCTTCAGGCGAGTCAGGGAACACAGACACAAAGTCCTCCTAGTGGCCCCACTCTGGAGGAACCAACATTGGCTCTCGGAGCTTTCTCAGCTACTCATAGCGGTGCCGTGGCCGATCCCCCTGAGACGGGACCTCCTCTCTCAGGCGAACGGAACGATTTGGCACCCCCAGCCCAAGCTGTGGGTTCTGCATCTATGGGCTCTAGATGGGAGCCTGTAAACCTCCCTGAGAATGTCCTTCACACTATTTCACATCTACAAGACACCTCTACGCCCTTAAATGGTCAGTCTTCTCCGCTTGGTGCACAGCCCACAATGAAGACCTGTCTGCATGTGACATATCCTTGATATTGTCCTTCCTTCAAGAGTTGTTGGATAAGGGTTGTACACCCTCCACTCCTAAGGTCTATGTTGCAGCTATAGCAGCCTTTCATGCTCCTGTAGCCGGACGGTCAGTGGGCAGGAACAACCTTGTTGTCCGTTTCTTGAAGGGATCTAGGAGGCTAAACCCACCTCGCCCCTTCATTGTTACTTGTCGATTTTGGGCATTGCCGAATCCCCTGCACGCTCTCGGTCCTCCTTGGAGTACCTAGGCTGTGCGAGGTTTGTTGAACGATTGTTTTGGCCACTTATAAGAACACCGTCGTAGATCTGGGTCGCTAGCTTGGTCTTACTTCTGTACTTGGTCCTTGGCCCTTAAGTGCTTAAGATTAAGTTACTTATGAGTCGTTCCTCTACCACAGCACGGCGTGATTGTACTGGTTCCCCATAGCGTCTAGCTAAACACGCAATACGAGTGTAGCATCCAAAGGGAACGTACTCAGTTACTAACGTAACATCAGTTCCCTTAGATACGGAACAAGCACTGCGTTCCTGGCTGTGCTATTTCACTGCATGACTGTGTTGTCGCTTCAGTCAAAATAAACCAGAAATCCTATGCGAGACGCCTCTTATATAGCCAGATGCCCCGCCCATTTTGGCAGGCTCTGGCGGGCTTCTTCGCCATAAGCTCGTGCAGCCCGTCGTGCCGTCATTGGTTTGTTTTATTATAACTGCCTAAACCAATGGCCGTGCAGTTTCATTGCATGATTGAAAAGGCTTCAGAAATCTGAGAAAAAGGAGTTTTTCCATAGCGTCTAGCTAAACACAGTACTCGTTCCATATCTAAGGGAACCGAGGTTACGTTAGTAACCGAGTACATTTTGTAGGCTATATAAATGGTACCTGAGTATAAATCTGCCAGGATCACTTCATAAAGTCGGTTGAGCTCTGAAATGGTATTTACATAATTCAATGCCCAGTCCAAAAAATACTGTAATGTCTTTTATGATTATTATGCTGAGACATAATTTTAAAATATCACACAAAACAAGTGATAGTTTTGGATTTGTAATTCAGAGTGACAAAAGAATAATGGATGTTTTTTGCCAGGCACTGTATATCACACAATGAATAATCGGAGTCCAAAACAAACTTTTTTTTTTTTTTTTTTTTTTTTTTTTTCAGTTTTTATTCAGTCAGTGTGTTCTTTATAAAATTACAACAAGTATTTTGGACAAAACAATATTATGAAGATTTATTGAAAGTTTGCAAGGGATGTTTAATTTTTTGTAATCAACAAATGTATGATTATGTAGCACATCCTTCTTTGAGGAGGCTATTCTCGAGTTCAGTGATGCCGATGTATTGATCCCTGTATTTTTTAATTTGGCTTTCCTCTCTTGTGGGCCAGTATTCAACCCAGGTCTGCTCTCCAAAGATGTACTGCAGACTAAAACAACAGAAAAGTGAAGACATAAAAGACTTGGCTATACGTGAATAATTTCCAGTATAAGGGTCAATGACAAATAAGGATGTCCAAGGTGGTAAAAAAACATTGTATTAATGTTGGTTTCATACATTTCTGAAAAACATTTTTACCATTTTATAACAAATATTTTTCTCAGAATGACTAATAATAATAATAATTTTTGTTTATATTGCGCCTTTCCAGGGCTCAAGGACGCTTTACAATGTACATTTAACAAGGAAGAGATAATACGAGTAGACAATGATGAAAAACAATAGTTTGATGATACAGTAAAGGAACATTATATGGACAGGGAAGCATACAGAAGAATAGAGTCAAGCACAGTAAAATACAAAACAGGACTTAAGAGACATAACATTCAAAGAAATATCAGTTAATTAAGCAGAGCAGTCAATCCATCAAATCAGAGGTATAACATTCAGAAAACAAGTGAGTGAGTAATGATTTAAATTCAGAAATATTATTAGCACAACAGAGTGAGCGGGGGAGAGAATTCCAGAGTCTGGGTGCGATAACACTGAATGATCTGCCCCCCATTGAGGAGAGGCGATGCCGAAGGACAACGAGAAGGCCAGAGTCAGAGGAACGTAGTGAGCGAGTCGGGGAGTAGGGGACAAGCATGTTACAAAGATAAGGGGGAGCCAAGCCATGCAAAGATTTAAAAGCGAGCAGAAGAATTCTGAATTTAATACGGTAGGCAACTGGAAGACAGTGGAGATCATACAAAATTGGTGCGATATGAGCAGAACGCTTGGTATGGGTGAGTATTCTAGCAGCAGAGTTTTGAATGTATAGTAATCTGGAAATGGAGCTGGCAGGTAGACCAATGAAAAGGGCATTACAGTAATCAAGGCGTGATGAGACAAATGCATGGATGACAGTTTCAGCGTCTTTGGTACTGATGAAGGGATGGAGTTGGGCAATGCGACGTAGATGAATGAATGCAGATTTTGTAATAGAGGTAATATGAGACTGAAAGGAAAGGGTGGAGTCGAAGATTACACCTAAATTTTTAACAGTATTAGATGATTTGATTTGAGAACCAGCAATCTCACAGGTGAAATTGGTAGAAATATTGCTGGTAAGTGAGGGAGTTCCAATGAAAATAATCTCAGTTTTGTCCATGTTAAGTTTTAGAAAATTTGAATTAAACCAATCTTTTATGTCTTTCACACAAGCAGAGATTTTGTCTGTTTGGGCAGGTAGAGCAGGTGTGCAGATAGAGTATAATTGAATGTCATCAGCGTAAAAGTGATAGTTAAGACCATGACTTTGTAAAATCTGACCAAGTGGTATTATGTAAATTATGAATAATAAAGGCCCAAGAACGGATCCCTGGGGAACACCTCGCTTCAGGGGGACAGTAGGTGATCAAAAATCCTTAACTGAGATGTAGAATTGTCTGTCAGAGAGAAAACCAAGAAAGAGCAGTACCAGAAATACCCAAATCAGAGAGAAGAGAAACAAGTAATTCATGGGAGACGGTATCGAAGGCAGGGCTGAGGTCAAGTAGCAGAAGTATAGACAGAGAACCAGAGTCACCAGAAAGCAGTAGATCATTCACTACCTTTACTAAATTTGCATAAACATTTTCAGTGTCGAATGGGTTTCCTGCACGATGGTTATGCCATTAAAATTCCATACAAAGTATTTCAGCTTTTTTCTTTAGTTTCTAGACAGTTACAAAAAGCTCAGGTAAATGCTGTTATTTACAGACACACAGTGGACACTTACCTTCCTCCTAGCTTTGGCAGGTCAGTGGATTTGCCCATGATGAGGTACGACTTCCCTTCTACCAATCCCAAATCCTCCCTGCAACTGGGACGAGCCAAAAATAGTCGGACTCTCCCCTCAACATCCTCATCAGTGCCTACAAGACAGAACAGTGTTTAGGAAACACTTTCACTACAGTGCAATGTAGAATCATCCTGAACATGTATTTCAGAGGACAAACAATATTTAAGTGGAATCAGACACATTTCAAATGCATTTCATGATCAGTGGAGAAACATGGAGAGAATATTGAACCGTACCTTCTTTCAGCACCTGGATCACCTTCAAGTGATAGATGTGAGAGTCATGTGCCAGATCCATGTCCACCACTGTGACTTTATAAACTGTCAAATATACATGTTATATTGTTATCTACATGTAGAGCTGTAAGTCTCAGGTCAAACTTTTTAAAACTGCATTTATACGCCCCCTGTTCACTGTTCACTGACTATTCAGTTACAGAGGTTCTTGAATTATCAGCTCAGAGGAAGGTAGTATATTCAGTGAATAACAACATAGATTTGTGTCTGTTCTTCACACAGGAGACTTGGAATACAGTAAACTAAATCCATAGAAGGAAAAAAATACTATGGAAATCAATGGCTACCGTCACCTGTTTGATTACCAACATTCTTCAAAATATCTTCTTTTGTGTTCAACAGAAGAAAGAAACTCATTCAGGCTTAGAACAACATGAGAGTGTGTAAATAATGAATCTTAATTTCTTGAAGTATGACAGTCATGAGCATGAATTAACACAGAGAACTGAATGCATTTACCATAATCCATGCCAGCTTCACAGGCTTTAACCAAACGCTCCTCATCTTGGACGCCGTTTTTCCTCTGGAAACTGCAGTTTTCTGTGTTAAGAGAAGTTGACAGTTCATACAGTTGTTGTTTTTCCGAGGGTTAAATCTAGATGTGAAGGAGAAGATTTCAGTCCAACCTCAAGAGTCTGTTCAGTGCCTGTTCAGCCTGTTTTAAGTACTAAATTTAGTACTAAATCTGACACTTTGACTAACATTACAAGTGGACAGGGATTAAAATAAAATGCTACAATGCTTCAGGATATGACCTCTTTACACTGTTCCTGTAGTGTTCTTATGTGTGTGTGATAATACCTTCTGCACACTGACACAGGTCTCCCTTACATAGTCTGTATATAACGGCGTCTTTCCGTTCAGGGTGGAAGAACTTAGTACAGCGTGCATCTAGAAAAGAAAAAAAAAACATACATGGTTTTAATTAATTTCATGATATGCAAATGCAAATTTTAAGCCGGTGCGACATATTTTCTGGGAAATACAGTAATAGGTTACAATATTTGCTGAGAAAAGCGCCCAAATGAAGATTATTCAAAAGAATTATTGTGGCAGATGACTAAATTATTGGACGGACTTTGTGCAGGATTTGGAACTGAGAAATTAAGTTAATTTGAGAGCTTCAGTTTAATTAAACAGAAGTGTGTGTATGTGTTTATGCACATGCACCAAAAACTTACTGGGTGAGTAATATTCATATATTGTGACTGCAGTAGGTTGAAGCAGACCCACATTAAACATCTTGTGCATCCTGAAGACAATTCTTTGTGATTCTGTACGCAAAACCTGAAAAATACAGAAACCAAAGCAAATTTATGATTACATATCATATTGCACACTAAAGCTGTGTACAATATTTGGGTTACATAGTTTTAACATAAACAAATGAATAAACTGAATGTGATTAATATTTGTCAGTTATACACAAATGAAACAGGTAAGATTTATGTAATAGTGCACAGCAAAATGTCCATGTTAAATTAACACTGCCTAGTGTTCATGTCGGTGCGCACTACAGAGTTAATGAGATAATTAATTGAGCAGTGTTAATTTATCATGGGCATTTTGCTGTGCACTATTACTTAAATCTTACCTGTCAGAATCAAGAATTCAACATTACCTTACTGAAATATAAAGAAAGACACATGGTTTCCAGGTCAAAAGAAAATGAGATGAAATGATCAGGCAACTGTTGAAATACCTTATCTAAGTAGAGGATGAGGGATCCTCGCTCTGACAGCAATTTGTCCATCTCAAATTTCTGAATGTATCTCTCCTTCCCTGTGGACAACTGAGGATAAGAAAACAAGAAGTAAAAATCAATACATGATATGATCAAAATGTCCTGTCTGTAGATGTTTATTAGATTCCTCTTCTATTTACATTTATGCTACTAGAACTGAGATGCTCCACAAGGCTTGTGGGTTTTTGTTTCTAGAATGGAATAATTTATTCATTTCTATATACTGTAGATGTGAGGCAACACTGCATCAGTTTATTATCATGATACCTCTTCAAGATCTTTGCCTTCCACCCTAAATCCCGTCGGTATGCCAATGTCCAGAATAGTCATGGTGGCATGGGTTATATCACTTTTGAAGCTGTGAAGATGGACAGATCAAGAGCAAGTTTTATTAACAGGTTTCGTAGGTCTTCAGGTTTGCTTCATCAACTGATTCTGCATTTAAGGCTGTTTTCACACTAGAGCTTTGGTGCAAACCTGAGTCCGTTTGATATCAGAATTATTATATTGTAGTATAACGTAGAGCTGCTCATCTCTGAATTATCTGTCTTTGAAGAGCAAGTTGCATCCGCATTGTGGGAAAAAGTAGCGCAGGATCGAACTCCAACGAAGCAAACAAGCCAAGTGTGAAAACAGCATAAATAAGCACATGCTGATTAATTACAAATAAAAATGGTTTCTTGACAAAGAAATAAACATATTAGGAAATTTGGTTACACTTTATTTTAAGGTGTCTTTGTTACACTGTAATTATAAATTTAAGTACTGAGTAATATTAATTAACTACATGAACTTACTTTAGGGTTAGGTGTAGGGTTTATTTTGATTTGGTTTGGTTTAGGGTTAAGGCTGATTTAGCCGTAGGCTATGCATCTGTTTTCATCAGAGGTGTCAAAAATGTTACTCAAGTGAAAGTACAAGTACTGAGTGAAAATTTCAGAATCATACTTGAGTAAAAGTAAAAAAGTACCACATTAAAATTGTACTTGAGTATTAAAAAAGTAAAAGTAACAACAAGAATGAAAACTATTCTTGTTTAAGCTTTTAATCTCTAAAAACATGAAGTAAATGAACCACATACAAGGTTTTATCCTGCTTTAGAACTGTTTGTATTTAATTGTATTTAATTATCAAATTATAAGACTACTACCTAATGCCAGTATGCAACATGCTACTCAAAGTTGTAAAAGCTCGGATTTAACTTAAGCAGAAGCTGATTTTCAAAATTGTGAGTGTCAAGCCTAGCTCTTTTGGGGCTGAAAAGCAATCCTGCAGTGCTGAAAAGCCTCTCACAGGCAGCCGATGCAGGAAGAGGTGTATTAGTCTTGATAGAGAGGCTGCAAATAGCAGAGAATGTGAGCAGAGACTCCCTGTGTCTGAAACACAGGCCAGATATCCATCCAACTCTTTGCTGGCTTCATGTGTTGACGGTTTCAAAGAAGTGAAAAAATCTTCATCATCAGATGAACTGTTGGCCATGGGTGCTCTTGATCCTGTGGCTGATTTTGGACTGTGTTCGCAGCTGAATCACGTTCTTCCTCCATTTTCTTCCACTGATTGACTGTTATAACAAAGTCACTGGAAGGCAAGCCTGCAACCTTTAGCCAAAAAAACATAACGGCTAATGCTAACGCCCCGCTTCTGGCGGTACGCAGGGAAGGAGAGCAGAGGCTGTTTTTTGAGTGGATGTCAATGGATGAGAGGCTTCACTATGCTGATTAAAAAGCTTTTGTGAGGAAATAGCTAATCATTTAATTAATCAACAGCCTGTTTGCTAATCTTCAGCATGTTTTACACTAAACAATACTTTCGTTGGGAACTATATGTAGATTTTAGCTTGATAAAAATGTATTTTTTCAAGAGAAGACAGACTAGGGAATGTTGCGACTGATGTCACTGCCATTACACGATAGGCTGAGAGGTGCTGCACGTGATTAAGTTAGCCGTTAAGCTTTCTCCAATGGTAAGAGATACAGACCCTCTCATCTCCCTATAATATACAATTTCTGTTTATAATTTCTCTAATTTCCAGGTCAAGGTGCTGTGCATTGTGGTAATTGATGCGACATGACTTCACTTCCAAAGGACCAATGAACATGTCTGACCAATTTCATGGAATGTGAAAACGAATCTCATTGGCAGAATAAATAACATTTAAATTAAACTGGGCATCAGCCCAATTCAATTGGTTTGGTAATAGCAAGGGAAAATAGAATGAAGTGATCTCCAAAAAAGAAGTACTTTTTGACTTGTAAGGAGTAAAAAGTACTTTTTTTCTTAAAAAATGTAATTAAGTAAAAGTAAAAGTATTGATTTTCAATTGTATTTAAGTAAAGTAAAAATCCCCCAAAAATACTGAAGTACAGTAATCAAGTAAAATTACTCAAGTACTTTACACCTCTGGTTCGTGCATGCAGACCACTAGTAGGCAGTGTCCGCGGTCATGTTGAGTAGCAAGACAAAAGCCGAAGAAGAAGCAGCTTGTCATGTATGTTGTCAGAGAAGCTTATAAATAGAAGCGGCAAATAGGTAACTACTTTTGTTGCAGTATGACTGCATGAAACAGAGCATTTTTTCATTCCTATGGAAGTTGAAAACGCTTGCTCTTCTCCGATTGCTCCGCGCCAGTTTTTTTTAACCTGAGGGAGGTGTTGTAGCAGACCAATCACAGCGCTTGCGGTCTGCGTAGAATTGACACGTTGTTACATTTTTTAAAAGAGGTGCACGTCAGGCTACATCGTAGGATATGCGTGCTACACACAGCCTACGCCATAGCTACGGCGTACACTCGACGCAGAAGTATAAATCAGCCTTTAGTTGCATGTAATTATGCATAATTTATAGTTATTAATATAGTAACTTCATGTAACACATGTAACAATGATACTGTAAAATAAAGTGTTGCCAGAAATTGGTTCACGTACAAGAAATCCATAGTGAGTCTGTAAGTTTCAAGGGCTCCTTCTTGTTTTGCTAAAGTGAAAAAAAGATAATATTAAAATAAAAAAAACAACAACACACATTTGGGTATTTTGGAGATTTCATTTAAGCTCTGAATGTATGGAAAGTGCATGAACTCTTGTCAATCTTACTTTCAATGTCTTTTTCCATTTTAACAGTCAGATCAAAGAATGTACAGTCAGACTTCTTCTCAACAGGTCTGGCGTAGTACAACGTCAAAACCTGAAAATGACAAAGTATTTTGCTTACTACAAAAGCCAGAAGTGTTTTGAGGCCTTATGGCCTATGTGACTGTGATTACATGGGTCAGAAGTTAGCTTGGCCACTAAGCATATTTTGCTGGTACTTTTCCACCAAACAACAGGTGGCTGTGAAATGAATAAGATCATTATTAAGGGTGCCAGGTAAAGGCTTCTTGCCTCCGGGGAGTGTTGATTGTTTTTGATACAATGTTTCATTTTGCCTGTGAGAAAGGTTTGACCATCAATTGATAGAATTCCACCATGAGAGATTAAGTCAAAAGATGTAGACTAGTTGGCAGTCGACCACCCTTATAAAGATAATTATTTCTTGCGTAAGCGACACCTGCAGTTTAATTAATAAAGTGACTGTGGGGAAAATGTTGGGGAGTACTTGGGAGATTCCAGGAAGAGAAAGGGAGAAGAGCACCTGTAAATGAGATCATGGAAAGAACTGAAGGGGTGGATCTTACCAGAGAATTATTATACTACTTTGTTGTGTTTTAACAAATAAGAAAAATGTATAACAACTGTGCCCTGGCTAGATTCAGATGTGCAGGAGGCATCTCACTTTGTTGCTTGTCAATAAATTTAAACTCCTGGGACCTGGAAATTTGACTCTGAGAGTTTTCTTTGAGACCAGAACTGAAGGAACATCGAATTTGCCACAACATAATCAGCAGATTAGATGTTTATACCCTTGTTTTAATCTCGCTGTTGACCGTATAAACGCTCATGAACACTCACAGAGAGAGTGGCTCTTCCAGTTCCTCTAGCCGTCACATTGAAGTCCTTGTTGATCTCCACCTGTTGAGTGAATATCATCAGAATAATCAAATCAATGATGTAACAGAGATACCTGAAGACTTTATTGGAGAGGCTGCTCACTGCAGAGTTCCCCCTCTCTGAACATAATGGGTGAAGGTCCGTCCACACCCTAACTCTAAATTTACTCTATCCCTAAACCTAATTAGGTTAAGCTCTACTCATTAGGTTCACATAGGTGGAGCTGGACTAGGTGAAGCTCCACCCATTATGTTGATAGAGCTCAAGCTGGACATCATTTGGCTCTGCAGTGAGCACCACTTGTTTTACTGACCAAACAACACTATTGACAGAATCCCAAAATTCCTCACTTATTATGATACAACAAAATCACCCAACTGACATAAGCAGCACACAATTTGAAGCAGGTAGATGAGTTATTCCTCACCTTGTCTGATCGTGTAAGATGCGCAGTATCTTTTTTAATGGTCCATCTGACAGGTTTGCTTCTTCCTGCCACTGCCAGCTCCACGTCCAGATTGAAGTTTTGTTGGTCCTTCACCTGCGTGCGATACTCTGCCACGGCCTGGAACACCATGATGGTCGCCTAGAAAGCACAGAAAAGCTTTCAAAGACAAGTTCTACACCTGTTTACCACAGTAAAATGATGAGGTGTTAGTGTACCTGTGTGGTGTCAGAACTGCCATAATGAGACTGTTGTCTGCCCAGCCAGTGCACTGCCTCTCCTGCTTTATCAAAGTCTTCCGCCTTCACAAGTGCCAGCACAGCATAGGCCGTCGCCTCTAGTGAGTGATGACGCTGTCCAGCGACAGTCCAAAACCTACCGGCTGATTTAAACACAAATCAGGATTAGAAACAGAAGTGCGTTGCTGCTGCGTCTCTATTCGTTCCATTACTGTTATTGACACCAACAGGCAGCTATCATTACACCACAAAACTTTGATAATTCTTCCATTATTTACACTTGAGTTTGGGTTAGAATTGTTCCATCTTGTATAAAGCACAACACTTTTTGATGACTTGTCACTGACCTTCTCCTTGGGTGGAATGTTTCATCAAGATGTCTTTATTGAGTTTTTCAGCATTGGCCAGGGCGTAGGACGTCATCGCAACAGCGTAAGGATTGGACAGTTGTGGAAGTCGACCTTCTAAGAAGTCAACAGCCATCCTGATACTTTCATGCAGACTCTATAAAAGTGTGTGTGAGAGGTTAAACCCAAGAGACAAAAAAAAAAAAATCTACTTTTAAATCTTTTTGATGAACAAAACTGTGGAAGAGGTGTACTTACACCAACTGCTCCGGCACAGATCTCTCTGCCCTCTTGCATGGCAATCACAACAAAGGCCGTCAGAGAGGCATCTGCATCTTTTCCTCGTACGCCACCCTGGAATAAAGCACAAACAACATCACAAAAATGTGTTTTTTCTTATTACACAACATTTTCAACTAAAAACAGAAAACATGTTATGCATTTTGGCCGTTCATTTACACGCCAATGACATTTTGGGGGACTGAAAATGTGTATTACGTGCTCAGTCTATAGGTGCGAAGTGTTTCTTTACAAAGTGACATCTCCAACTACTGGCCTGGCAGCAGAATACAGCGCTTTTAGTCGTTTTCGCACATCCGTGTGAACAGGGATCATTTTGACAACATTGTCATCTAAAAAAAAAAATGCAAAGGAAATACTTTTCCATTTTTAGTACACTGTTGTCATGTAAATTACCTTGAATCAGCAAATGTAGTCTGCTAAAATATTTTGTACTAGGCCTATCAACCAAACAGTGGACAACAATTGAATCCATGAAGAAATTTAACAAACTGTGACAGTATTAGGCATTTCAAATGTATCTTGCTTTGGTTCATAATTCATAAGTGTATTACACAAGCACAGATTTATAATAAATAATAATATTTAATATCATTTTTAATGGGTGTTATAAGGACCCGAGCGCTCACCAGGAGAATCACACCAGGATGAAAAACATGGGTCAAAGTTGACATCCAAAAAGATGTTTATTATCAGCAGTGTTAGCAATGTGCAAAAATGTGCAAATAAATATGGTTAAGAGAAATAAAACATGTTATCAATAAAAATAGTCTAAAAACTAGAACTCCTATGTACTAAAACAGTACAAACTCTCCTCATCAACTAATGTGTGCTCAAGCAGCACTTCAATAACCTTGTTCAATATCTCAAAAACCATGATCCATCCTCCAATGGTCTAGTGACGGCTGCCTTATATACACACATTTTCCTGCTTGATAATTGGAACATTCCAGTTTTTAATTAACTCTTGCCTCACCATATGATTAATGAATAGATACACAAGATGATTA
The DNA here is from genome assembly GCF_019924925.1 of Ctenopharyngodon idella. Classification (NCBI taxonomy): domain Eukaryota; kingdom Metazoa; phylum Chordata; class Actinopteri; order Cypriniformes; family Xenocyprididae; genus Ctenopharyngodon; species Ctenopharyngodon idella. The sequence continues at coordinate 43,806,101 of NC_067220.1, forward strand.
AGAACGAGTTAAGAACAAATCAATAAATACAATAAATAGGACGCATAAAACCAACACATACATTTGCACAAACATTTCCATAAATAGCTAAAATGAGCGCTCACCTATAGTCTATGCTTTCTTTAAGGCCCCGCCCACTCAGCTAAAACAGGAAATATAAAACAGCAAACCCCATGTAACTATTCTAAAATGCATAGGAACAGTATGAAGAGAGTAAAAAGGTCACTATCACAGTGGGGTTGGATGCAACAACATTTTTCTCCATGTCATTTCTGCTCTTTTCCAAACAATGAAAATCACAGGCTGGGCAATTTTACTTGGTAAACATGTCCTTTGAAATATCTTATTCAGGGAAGTACTCAATTAAAAAAAAAAAAACTTTTGAGTTCCCCCAAGAAACTTTGCATTCACTCAAAACTTTTGTAATTGAAATAATGAGGTGTGGAGGAAAGGCATTATTAATTTTATAATGATTTTGCGAGCGAATGCAAAGCTTCTCGGGGGAAAGCAGTAGTCTTGCAAGAGAACACAAAAGTTTTGTGAGTGAACGCAAAAGCACTGAAATATGATTTTCCCTCCCATCTCATATTTTTTTCATCACCATGTTCCCTTAGGGACGTCACCTGCCTGTAGCTTTCTAGTAATCCCAAAGACATTGATTAGCTTGTTCAGCTTGTGTGTTTTTAACTAAAAGTGGATCTCGAGGGCCAGAGTTGCTCACCTCTGCCGTAGGGGCTCCATTTATTACAGATTGTGCAAGCAATATGTAAACTTATTAACTGCATTTTACACATTAATTATAGTTAAGTCAATAAGTCATAGTTAGGGTTTGGTATTTGAATTTTAGCGATTCCAGTTCTGATTTTGCTTATTGTTTCTGATTCTTAACGATTCCCAGTTTCGATTCCAATATGGTTAAAAAAAAGTCAAACATTTAGATATCAAACATAATATTATTCTGTCTTTTTTGCAAAACATTCTGTTGCAGCTGAATACCATGAACAAAAACAGCAACCTAAAGAACAACTAACTAATAAACTAGACTAAAATATAAATTTCAAACATTAGTAAAGACAAGTATACAGTCAGTGATACAATAAGAACAAATAAATAATTTTGCAATGGCACAAATAAATACAACTGAACAAAGTTTAGAAATTGAAATCGAATGTAAAATAACACTGCATAGATTTCTTTTCACGAATAAAATATAGATTAATCCTTAAAGTTAAAAAAAGTTATTCAGTCAAGATCAGTGAGTGATTTTCTTTTTCTTTTGTTCATTATTGACACAGATCGCAGCAGGTTTATTACTGCTGTCACTTTAAGATCAAATGCACAGATCCAATATACTATTACATATGCGTTTTCTTTCTCAACTGTTTACATTCACTTAAGACATAACTGATTGTGTTTACAAGGATATTTTGACATAATTTTGTGCATTTGTCCATTCAAGCGCAAGAAGATATGAAAGAGAATTCAATTCGGTATTTGTGCCCTATATGAGCGGCAGCTTTTTGTTTGTGTGCTCTGGATGTGCCCAGCAAAGGAAAAAACGTGTGAGCGCTGCATTGAGTTCTCTTTCTACTACAGGCATATTGTCTATTGATTTTATAACATTTTTAGCTGTGGATGTACAAAATACACTAACGGAAATACACGTTTATTGTAATGTTTTTCCAACAGGTTTTGTTATATGGGTCATTGAGCAAATAAAGCTTCAAAAATTAAAAAAAAAAAAATCCTTTCATAACTGATGTAATGCATAATTTTATTTTGAGTCTTGAACAATGTGTTTAAACAAGTTTCAGTTGTTCATTTTAAGACTTTTTTTTTTTTTAGTACAACCAAATATTTGTAAATATATAATATCATTGTACCACCTGACATGGAAAGTGTACCAACCTACCTATACTTGAAATTAGCAGTTTTTAATCAGTATTTGAGAGAGATCTACAAACATTTTCACTTTACCACAATAATCTATTGATTTCCTCTGGATGTTGCATTATCGGGCTTAAGGTTATTACCTTGTCAATTCATATAAAACAGACATATTTGCAGTTGTGCCACCCTGATATTTGAGAATATACAAATTGCTGTGTGAAAGTCTTCAATTATCTCAACTGCTTTAAAACTGATATTTATAAAATTTGTTAATAAGTATATCAACAAAAGTTCTTATTGAGAATTAACAGATGTTTAAATGTTAATGTTTTAATGAAAGTTTAGTTTGAAGTCACCATGATGGTGAAAAGCATTTCCTTTAGTTGGGCTCTTGACTCATTATTTATTAACGTTAATTTTTTTCTGGCTGCTCCAATTTTTTGTTTGTAAAGCACATTTGTTAAAGCCATAGAAACTATGATCTGGGCTGTTTTTCCCAAAAGTGTTGTAAGCCAAAGTTGATCAATTTAGGCTTACAAAGCTTTGGGAAGCACAGTCCAGGTCATGATGGTTGTGCTTTGATGATGACATTTTCATTGTGAAATGGCCTGATTCACTGGTGACATCCAGTATTGTTAACCGGTCATATAGATGTTCTATTATTTCTTTATAGTAAATCTGTTACCGATTGAGAACCAGTAGAGCTTCTACAATCTGACGTTTTTTAAAAAAAAAAAAAAAAAAAACACAGACAGACATCAAGAATCAGCATATGAACCTCAACAATGGTGACAATCAAACAAAGTGCTGCATGCTGAGAGCCAATCAAAACTCATCCATGGCTCCCATCATGTTTTGCTGCATGAATAAATTATGCAGCTGAATTGTCCTGTAATTTTTGTAGATTGTTCGTGTTTGCTTTTATTTTGCTGTTGTTTGTTGTGACAGTAGCTTGTTTTGTGATGTTCAGAGTTGATCTGTTTGTCAGTATTTTGTATTTATTTATTGTCACCGTTCTTGAGAATCATATGCTGATTCTTGATGTCTGTGTGTGTCTGAACACAGACATCAAGAACACTGTCTGTGTCTTTTTTTTTTTTTTTTTTTTTTTTTAAATTGTTTGTATTGCAGTTGGTTCTCAATCTGTAAAATCACAGGACTACAATCACAAATACTAAAGTTATATATAAAACATTGTCAGAGATTTAGACTCTAAATGACATCAAACCATTGCATGGTGATAATGTCATCATCAAAACATATTTTCTCTTTCCATAACAAATGTGCCTTACAAACACAAAGTTGGAAAATCCAGCGAAAAACTAATAACAAAAGGTAAAGAGACAACTAAAGCAAACGCTGACCTCTATCATGGTGACTTGAAATGAAACATTCCATAAAACATTAATTAACACCTTTTTTCTCTCTTTCCTTCAATGATTCTGCTTATTAACATCAGGTGTCACCACTAATTGTCAATCATCACTCAATCATCAATCAATTATCTCATTAACTTTAACACTGCTTCAGTGTTACTTTAACACCCGGTAAGATGGACTCATATGTTTACTTTGGGGTGTTAATTTAACACTGGGGATTTTGCTGTGTACTTTCCATATTACAGTATGCAATTGTGATAAATGTGATAAACAGATAGGAAAACTTTGTTTGTCTTTTATTAACCAAGCAGTTATAATTTTGGGGCCAATTGAAAACATACCAAGTGCATTTGATAATATGACAAATTCCAGAGTTTTGTTTATTGCACAGCAAAATCCCCAGAGTTAAATCAACTCTGCTCAGAGTACATATGGTCCCTCTCTAAATAGTGTTAAAGTAACACTGAAGCAGAGTTGAAGTTAAATGACATAATTAAGCAATTAATTAAGTGATGATTGAGCATTAGTGATAAACACCTGCTGTTAACAAACAGAATCAGTGAAGGAAAGAGAAACACAAGAGCTACAACTGACTTCAGCCACATCCTTAAATGAAATCAGCTGAAGATAAAAGACATTAAAACTCTCAAGATCTAATTAAACAACTCCACAAACAGCATTACCAGCTTCACTTATTATTAATCAGATTGACTTTATTTCTGTCACACATCTACATTACTTCTTATTGAGAATTAACAGAGGTATAGATGTTGATGTTTTTTTTGGTCAAAAAAAATGATGCCACCATCATGGTGGTCAGTGTTTGGTTTAGTTAGACCCTTGACTTTCTATGTTAGATTTTTGTTTGCAACAACTCATGTGATGTTGTAAAGCAGTGAGCAGATATTATCTGCTTTTATATGATGAGAAAGTCATTGTAAGATGGCCTGATTATATCCAAAGCAGCAAATCATGTGTTTTGTCATTTATTTTTTTGCCTTACCAATCCTGTGAAACTAAGGCATGAAAAGAAAGTGTTGCAGAAAACAGTTATCTTGAATGATTTTAAAACGGTGTAGTGCATAGAATTTTTGTCAAGAAACCAAAAAGAAAGAGAGAGACCTCTTTGCGATGTTTATTTGAAATGGCTTTCAAGCAGAAAACTCAAGCTTATCTGTGTCTTCGGTCTTTTGATTCAGTGTAAATGTTTGCTGTGAAACACTATTGCAATTGATTAAAAGCAGATTATTTTAAAAACTTTAAAGGGTTAAAGCAAACACTGACCACCATGATGGTGGCATCATTTGTTGACCAATAAAACATCAACATGTAAACCTCTGTTAATTCTCAATAAAAGCTTATGTAGATATCTGACAGAAATCTGTTAGTAATAAGGAAAGCTGGTAATGCTGTTTATGGAGTTGTTTAATCAGATCTTGAGAGATTTAATGTATTTTATCTTCAGCTGATTTCATCTAAGGCTGTGGCTGAAGTCAGTCTCTTTTCTTCAGTGATTCTGCTTGTTAACAGCAGGTGTTCATCACTAATCCTCAATCATCACTTAATTAATCGCTTAATTATCTCATTAACTTTAACTCTGCTTCAGTGTTACTTTAACACTATATAGAGAGGGACCAAAAGTTATCTGAGCAGAGTTGATTTAACTCTGGGGATTTTGCTGTGTGTGTTTGGACAAATGGTATATAAATGTTTGTGAATTGTATAAAGCAAATAAAAAAAGCTGTGATCATTTTTTCCTGATTTATTCAGAGGTGTAAAGTCCAGGGGTCAGAAAGTAAAAGTCCTGCCATATTTTTTATTCCACCCACTGAAGCGGTGTTAAAATTAATGAGATAATTAAGTGACAAATTGAGTGATGATTGACCATTATTGAAGATACCTGATGATAACAAGCAGAATCACCATAGGAGAAAATCAAAATTTTTAAGTCACCATTGTGGAGATGAGTGTTTGCTTTAGTTGGGCTCTTGACCCTTGATTTTTTAGTATTAGATTTTGTTTGGGCTGTTGTAACTAAGTTGTAACAGCCAGACAAACAAAGTGAAAAGATGATCAGGTGGTGTTGGTTATGTTTTTACATAATCGTTATTTGACCTGAATCACTGAACTCATTTAGAGCCCAATCTCTGAGTTAGATTTACATTATTGATTACAGCGGCACTGTGATTCTACAGCAGAAGATCAGCTTTTTCAATATAATCCAAAGGATTTCACAAAGGTTGTTCTGAATAAAAAAAAAATAAAAAAAAAAACTTTCTTTTAGGCACACACAGACATCAAGAATCAGCGTATGAATCTCAACAAAGGCGACAAGCAACATATTCTGATAAACAGATCAACTCTGAACATTAGAAAACAAGCTACTAAAAAGTCACATAACAAGCTCATAATTTATTCATGCAGAAATGCATGATGGGAGCCTTGGATGAATTTTGATTGGTGGCTCCCAGAATGCACTGCAACATGCTTTATTATTCTCACCACTGTTGAGATTCACAGGCTGATTCTTGATGTCTGTGTCTCTAAATGAATGACTTTTTTTTTTTGGTCAGAACACCTTCTGAGAAATCCTTTGGATTATATTGAAAAAGCAGATCTTCTGCTGTAGAATCACAGTGCTGCTGTAATCAATAATGTAAATCTAACTCAGAGATTGGGCTCTAAATGAGTTCAGTGATTCAGGTCAAAAATTGATAATGTGAAAACATAACCAACAACACCTGATCATCTTTTCTCTTTGCTTGTCTGGCTGTTACAACTCAGTCCAGCCCAAACAAAATCTAATGTTAAAAAATCAAGGGTCAAGAGCTCAACTAAAGCAAACACTCATCTCCACGATGGTGACTTGAAAATTGTGATTTTCTCCTTTGGTGATTCTGCTTGTTATCATCAGGTGTCTGCAATAATGGTCAATCATCACTCAATTTATCACTTAATTATCTCATTAACTTTAACACTGCTTCAGTGGGTGGAATAAAAAAATATGGCAGGACTTTTACTTTCTGACCCCTGGACTTTACACCTCTGGATTTATTAAAGTTTTGGTTGGATGTATTAACTATTATGAAAACATTTGAGAACTTTGTGCGTAGTGTTTTGAGAAAATTATTCACATGATTTGCAATTTGAAAAGAATGAAAACGTACAATCTGTTTAGGACAATTACAAAGTGTTCAGATCACTGTGTTAACTGTTTTGAGAACAGTGATCTGAGTTTGAAGAAATGTGTCAAATCAATTTACAGAAAAACTGTAAATTGCGCACACAGGAATCGATAAGCGGAATTGAAATTTTCATTTGATCACAAGTATCGGATTCCTGACCTTAGGTATTCTGGAATCGATTTTCAATTCCCAGCTCTAGTCATAGTGATGTTCAACTTACCACCATCTCACTTTGATGTACAGCTGAATCCTCTCTAAAGGAGCCGTCTGGCAGTTGTTTGTTGAGAACCAACCACTTGAGGGCGCTGCAGATCACGTTCTCCTCTATAGCAACAAAGTTACTGGCCATGGCGAAGACTTTGGCCACATATGCTGTCAGCCTTTAATAGACAGAAACAAATGCAAATTGGTAGCAAATAATAATTTGTTACTAATAATCATAAAAACATAAAATAATAAAATATGACAAGAGAAACTGGGCATGAAAATAAATAAAAACAAATGAAATTGATTGAAATGAAAATACCATGTGCTGCTTGGCGTCTTTATCCAGATAGCGTAGGATCCATCTGGTTTACGGTACTTCAGCTGCGTTTGATAACCTTAATACAAAAAAAAGATAAAGAAAAAATGTATTTATTTGTTTGTCTATTTTTTCTTTTATTTCAAATCATAGTCAAATTCTTTAAATCTGTTATCCTGCTGACCTGTGTTGATATGGTTAATGGCTTCAATACGGCGCTCCATGCCAACAGCCTCCCACTGATTGGTGTTGTCCAGATAATGAGTGGCAATGAGAGGTAGAGTCATACGGATCATGTTCTGCTCTCCACATCCACTGGGCTGGACAATAAAGCGACCCATGAAGTCTCCACTGATGGCCTGCTCGACTGTCTGAGAGATCTCTTCACCTGGAATGATGAAAGAGGAAATTTAGGCTGAGATTTTTTTTTTTTTTCAGTTTTTGTTATCTTTGTTATGATGAGCTGAATTGACTGCATCATTGTGGTTTGCTATTGGTCGATCTCATGTGAGTGACAGGTTGTCCTGCCCTCGTGCCAGTAAAACTTCATCAGAGATGTCATTGCAAGAGGGATGCAATTTAATTTGATTAAAGATCACGAGGGCATATTAATTTAAATCAATAATGATCAGCACAGATAAATAATTTACAATAAATACTGCAATATTCCATAAAAGAAAACTGACAGAACTGTCAACAGTCAAGAATTGTCCATTTTAATTTAATGGTAACTTTAAAGTCCCCTATAAATAGTGGATCTGGAAATTCTTTACGTGTAATACATTTCTAGTGTGTTTCATTAAAAAATTCATAGTTTTTATTTACTTTCATAAACTATTCTCAAAGTCGGGAAGTCCAATTTTTAAAATTCTGTCATATTTCCTGGTTTTATTTCAGTAGTGGCCACGCCCACGCTGTGGTTCGAACTAGAGTGAGGAATAGGCAGTGCTCGTCCTGAGAGATCAGAAGACTCACAACATGTCCTAACCAGACCCATCTTTTCCATGTCAATCAGAGTTTTGTCCTAATCAGCTTCTGCAGGGATTCTATTTTTGAATGGTTTCTATAGCCGTCGTAATACGCAATCGGCTTTCGGATGCGGCCTTCGAAGGAGGCATCCTCTGAACTGGGACGCAGCTCATGTGGGGGAGAGCCAGCTAAAATATATTTATAAATATTGTATGCTACATTACCAAATAGCCTTTTTAAACTGATTATTGACCAATCGATCCTTTGAAGAACGTTAAGAAGTGCAGCGCAATGTGAGGCAGAGCTGTGAGGGTGCGAGCACAACGTCTCCATTAATACTCCATATTTTTAAATATTGTATTACTGAATCACCATTTTAAACTGTTGTCCAAAACAAACGACTGAAGTCATATTTCAAGTTTGACGCATACACTTTAAGAAGAAATGTGTAGAAAAATGACACATATTATGTGTAGCACTCTAGTTTACACATTTTGTGTCAATATTGCATAAAAATGTGTATGTCCCTTGACTTTTATTAGATTTAATATTAGATTTTGTTTGGCTGCTGTAACTGAGTCATAACAACCAGACACGCAAAGAGATGATCAGGTGTTGTTGGTCATGTTATCACATAATCAATATTTGACCTGAATCTCTGAGTTAGATTTACATTATTGATTACAGCAGCACTGTGATTCTACAAGAGAAGATACAGCTTTTTCAATATAATCTGAAGGATTTCTCAAAAGATGTTCTGATCTCTGATCTGTGGGCCAGATCATCATGCCACATGTGCCAGATGTGGGCCGGATCTGGGCCGACACAATGTTGCTATCTGGGAATGAATGATATATAAAATGCACCACTGCAGCTTTTTGCTTATTTTCTTTGAATTTCCTTATAGCATGAAGACTGAAGATGTTGTTTTGTGTAGACGCATTTATGTAAATGGAACATGCAAACTCAAATGAATGAGGCACATGCAGTAACCGAGTGACAAAAGCTTGATTACAATTATTACAAACCTCAGCATGATGTACTGCGATAAAATCTTCATACAACAAGTAATACAAAATTTGTTGTGGACATTGAGGAATAGACAGATGTACCCAAATGAATGTAGATACAAGGTTAAACATAATTCTAGTTAAGCAAAACATGCAAACAACTTTTAAGAAATAATCATTAAACATTCATGAAAACGTCTTTTTCCTTACCAATAATTGAGATGAACATGTTAGCAGGTGTGTCTGGAACCCGATCAGGTGGTATTTCAGCTTTAATGACTATAGGTTTTTCCCCTGTTTCATTTGGGATGAGAAACAGAGAAGAAGAGGAAGATGAGAGAAGAGTCATGGGTCATGTGCTGATCAGATTTTGCACGATTTTGGTGAGTATTGAGCAAGAAGAAGAGCAGATGATTGTGATCTCGATTGGCTGGAACTATAATGATATTCGTAGATGTTTTTGTCTTGACTAGATAGAAGTAAACTGACATTAAATCAATGATTTTATGATGAAGTATAAAGTTTCCATGGTTCACAGTAAATCTCACCATTTTTAACAGGATTGAGCTCCACGTTTTGGGTATGTAATGGAACTAGCACACCCTCCGACTGAGAGAGAGAAAGAGAGAGAGTAAGTTAACTACCCATAGTGCTCTAGTTTATCTATTCAAAATATAACAATCACCTATTGATCATTATTTGTAACAAATGACCAAATCAATTGAAACAGAATTCCCATCAGACGTACCACCACCTTCAGGCTCTTTCTCACTCCATCAGTGTGGACAGAATCATATGCTGCAGCTTTCACCTCAATCATGTGATTTCCCAGTGTCATGGGAATAATCACATATGAAACTGCTATGCTGGAGTCTTTGTCAACGCTGATTGTTGTTCTGTGTTTGCCTTTCTTACTGGCAAAGCTGCAAACATCTGGTGCCTCCATAAACTCCACTCGTACCTGGAGAAAACAGGAGAGTGAGACACAAATCACTTCAATATCTAGAGGAAACCTCCTCCAAAGTAAATCAAATATGAAAAGTGTGATGAAGGACATTTCTGTTTTAGCGATGATTAGTATCCTACACTTTTTTCAGTTTGAGTCACATGCAGCTTAAAAACTAAAATGACTCTTAGAATCCATATGCTGTCATTAGTAAATTATGTGAATCAGGCTGAAATTGTTATTACGATGCACAAGGTTTTAATATATACCATAAATCTGACTGTATTTTTTAATATCAAATCGGATCTACCTTCTGCTTCTTTGGTGTGTAGTTGTGAATAATGGCCTTGATTTCCAGTTGTTCACCGCGCACAGCTGAATAAGGCATCTTGAGGTCAATGAAAAGGTGTTTAAAAACGACTATCTCCTCAGGTTCTGCCACACAGATGCCTTTGAGGAGAAACACAGACACACAGAATGTTTTAAAGCAACAGCTCCAGGGTGATCATAATGATAATGATGTTTTTCAGACCATGTATTCTGCGTTTGCAGCTTCTTGGTAACACCTTACCAAGTGTTGGTGACAGACTGACAGCCAAGATCTGCCATGTAGTAATAGAGTCTTTCAGGTAGAGCACTTTATCTTTGACTGGTGCTGGACTGGAATATGAGAAAATTATATTAAAAAATTAGAAATTTTGAAGTACTCTTCTAATGGTTGTTTACCATCTAAATCCGTATCAGGCTAAAAAGCTTCATAAGCCGGGCAACCTAAAAGAATTACTGAATGTCTTACCAGGAGGACAAGATTCAGGTGTTTTCGAAATAAAGTAAGCACATTAAATACTGTTGTCTTAAAAAAAAAAAAAGAATTTGTATTCTGCACTCATTTTCATTATTTTGAAACTGTCTCCAGAGGGCTGTTTCATAAAAGACGCTAAGAAAAGTGAGGATTAAACTCCAACACCTGACTTGAATGAACCTAACAAATAAGTTGGGGCTAAAGCGGTTTTATAAAAAGTAACTGAAGTTCACGCAGTCCCGCTAATTTGATCCAGGTTTACCTAGTCAAGATAATTGCGCATGCACCTTTTCTTAAGCAGCCCTAGAGGTTGATCATTAATCAAATCGATCCACCATAGGATACAGTATACATTTTGTGCTATTTTATGCGTTTGAGACAAAGTGTTTTCCTCAGTGCATAACTTACATTTCACAAGTTTATTCTCCATCTATAAATGTTAGAAAGTCATGCAAATATTTCCATTTTGCTGCTAAACTTCACAGTGAACAAACGCTGCTGCGCGCATGCGTGCTAAACAGACGGAATGCAATAGGAGCTTAATAAAATATACATTTTGCTAAAATATTTGATGTTGGACATTAAATGTGCCATATGTACAATTTTTAACCTACAAGTAAGTGTATTTTTATGATAGCAGTAACTGTAAATGGACTATTGTAATGGGGTAAATCAAGGCTTATATACTGTAGGCCAATTATTGAGTTTAGATTCATCTTACCAATTAAAATTTAGTCTGTGCATATTTATTTTAATTTTTAATTTTGTGATTTTAACTTCTGCTCTTCTAATAACCATAAAATGTACTACAGCTGCCAAACAAAACCAGAGAGAAATGTATTCATATATTTTAAAACAATCTAATTAAATCTTGGGGTCTAATTAAATTCCCAGAGGTCTATATTTTAGTAAATATGGGCCTTGGAAAAGGCTAGCTGAATTTATTGTGCTTTGACTACAGTAGGTAGGCGTAATTTTAGTGTGAACAACAACCATGCATGTCACTTCTGCAGGCTGCATCTTACTGTCACTCTTTTCATAGCCAGAGTAACTGAGTTTTAACTAATTTAAGTTTGCTTTATGAAACAGAATTCCCTGACAATAAGTCTGACTAAAATAAGCCTGGCTTGTATTCTAATCTTGTTTTATGAAACAGCCCTCAGCTCTAATATTTAGTCAGACTCAAAACTCCTCACTGGTCTAGAAGTTCTCATTACTGGTTTTCTATTAACACGACACTAGTGGATGTAATTTCATGTTGTTGATGTTGAATCAGTTTCCTTGCAGCTAAAAATAAACCTTCTAGTGGGGATCAGTGCATAAAATGCGTAATATCAAGAATAATTGAGAAACAATGTATGTTCTTTGTTTTGTGAATGAGGCTTAATTTACAGCTTTTGTCCAAAAGTCTCTTACAATACTCACCAGTTCTCGCATAGATCAATTTCCTCCCAAAGCCAACTCTCAGGAAACTGTGATCGTGAAACAATCTCATCCGAGTCTGTATAATAGTCATCATCATCATCACCTGTTGTATAGATAAAAACAATAACACATCAGATAATGATAATCAAATAAATTTCATCAATATTCTGTCTGATGACTATCCACTTTCAGTGTTATCCACAATTCCTACTTTCCAAAGTAGCCAAGATTCAAAATACCAGTATCAATCACTGCCACTGGAGTCATGCAAGTTCGAGTTGAGAATGGCTTCATTCTGTGCTTATTCAAGTAAGTCAGCTTTATCATAATGAATCCAGAGAAATAAAAGCTCACAGATTATCCTCTGCAGAGACCAGACATTGTAGTTTTTAACAAATTTAAATGTGTAATCAATGAAAAAACACAGATGGATAATTATATTATTGTCTTCTGTACATCTGCTTTATAGCTGATATTTAAAGGATTAGTTCACTTTCAAATGAAAATTAGCCCAAGCTTTACTCAACCTCAAGCCATCCTAGGTGTATATGACTTTCTTCTTTCTGATGAACACAGTCGGAAGATATATTAATAAATATCCTGACGCATCCAAGCTTTATAATGCCAGTAAGCAAGACCAATGAGTATGAAGCTGAAGAAAGTGCCTCCATCCACATCCATCCATCATAAACGTACTCCACACAGCTCCGGGGGGTTAATAAAGGCCTTCTGAAGCGAAGCGATGCGTTTGTGTAAAAAAAGTTATTAAGTAAAATATCTAGCTTCCGCCAGACCGCCTTCCGCATTCAACTTACAAAGAAAGTGTAAAACTCTCACAGTTCAAAAACCTTACGCTACTTCCTATACCTTCCCTATTCAACTTACAGAAAAAGCTTAACAGACGCGAGGCCAGTTTACACTTTCTTCGTAAGTGACGGAAGGCGGTCTGGCTTTATGATGGATGGATGTGGATGGAAGCACTTTCTTCAGCTCATACTCGCTGGTCTCGCTCACTGCCATTATAAAGCTCGGATGCGTCAGGATATTTATTGATATATCTCCGTTTGTGTTTATCAGAAAGAAGATAGTCATATACACCTAGGATGGCTTGAGGGTGAGTAAAGCTTGGGCTAATTTTCATTTGAAAGTGAACTAGTCCTTTAAGTCGTTTCAAAACTGATGAACTTTGTACTTATTTTCCTGTTTATTACTGTGAAGCTGCTTTGAAACAGTCTTTATTGTATAAAGCACTACTGAATTGACTTAAATGTGGAAAAATGGACATGGCATTTTTAAAAGTGCCACTTACAGTTGATGTAAACATCATGGAAACACTGTAAAACCTTCACATTTTGACACGGAGCACTGCACGAGATGGTGGAGCTATCCAGATTAATCAGTTAATACTTACTTCGAGCCAGAATCAACTCCTTCTCTTCTGTCTTCATGTTTTTGTGGGTTTTCATCTCAATGCAGCAGTGCAGGAAGACTTTGGCACACTCTTGCCCGTCTACAATGTAGGTGGCTCTTCGTTCACAGGTATAGCCGAGTTTATTCTCTCTCATCCCATCAATGCAGCACTGCTTCAGTTCACCAGAGTATTTACCAACTGAAAAGACAATGTCAGTGTAGAACAATGAGGGAAGTAGGGGAACTACTGGGGAAAAAAAAAAATTCCCTAAAACATAAACCATGAACTAAACGAGAAGGGCTCTGGATCTTTAACACAGTAATAAAAAGCCCAGAAGATACTTTCTGATTTGAATGTAAAATCTCACCTAGTGTACTAGTGATCTGCAGGATACTCTCAGCTCTTCGTTTTCTCTTTGCAGGGACGGGACACTCAGGCACTAGAATACAATTCATTTTAATGAATTAGTATATTGTAAAAAATTATGTTAAAGAACCCAAGAGCAGCAAGAACTATTTATTAAATCTAATCAAGTATGGATATTCCAAAAAACAGGGAACCAAGACACAAGGAACCAAGGAAAGGATATCCATAGTACAACATTCAAGATCAGACCAACGACAGGAACCCTCAAACCCTCATCTGTTTGTTTAGTAAATAAAACCGTAGAATAAGAAATGGGGAAAAAAATAGATACATGTTCTGGTGTTTGTTCCTCCTGCGGTGTGCGACTCAAACATTAGACCTGCATCACTGAAAACCCCCATACTGTCACTTCCACCTCCTGCCGTACAGCCGGTGTCATGTTGCTCTATTCTGTCCCAGATCTAGAGGTGCAAAAAAGACACTAGTTACATGCGTTTTAAATCAGAGCTGATTGTGCCATTATGTCTGAGGAACATACTTCACCTGAGCTTGAGTGAGTCTGTTCTTGTTAAGGACATGCACAGCCTTGTCAACCACCACCAGACCAACTCTAGCTCCAGGATCTCCAGTTATCTGAAGCTTGACTTCATCTCCTGTGCTATAGGTATTCATCTTGTTCTTCACCTGAAGCTTGAGCTGTTAAAATGAAAGACACTGAATCAGACCTAGTTGATTGGCACGTCAACCATTTCTTGTGATAGTTGACCCACCGTTCCCATGCACGTGTCCTTCACATCAACCCAGACTGAATCAGACACCACCTCAGATGAGCCCACATGGTAATAAGCCACAAAGCGGAAGGACGGCACCATGTCTTTAGTTACAGGTAGAGACAGAGTCACTAGAGATTGTCCTCTCCTCTTAAACCTGTCTGCATGAACGATCTGACCTTTACTCAAGATCTGAAAATGAGAGAAGTAAAAAAGACTTCAACACTTTGTTCGGCTTCAAACACAAGCTGTTGTAGAAAATAAATACTGATGTAATTGATGCATTAATGGTATAAATGAATAACAAATAACCATAATCTTTACCATGTATGTATAATCTTGATCTTTAACTCCTGGACTTTGTCCAGTGTTCAGATTGACTTTCATTTGATCACCGATCTGAAGCTCTGCTGCATCAATGCCGATGTGGAAGTAATTCTTGGAGTCGCCTTTGGGAACATAAGCCTGAGCCGTCATCGTCTTCACTGCCTGCTGTTCATCACTTAATTGTGGATCTTTGGTTTTAGCCTGAAATAAATAAATATTCCTGCTGATTCACAGCAACTACAAATAACTGTAAACAAATAGCTTGTTCTACATCATGTATTCTATGTCTTACAGTGATCTCCAGCCTGGAAGATCCTCCTGGAGTGTTGACGGTTACTTTTGCAATGCCATTGGCTTTTGTATTACCATTGACTGTTCCAGGATTGACCTCCACTTCCACATCTTCAGCAGGGGTCTGGTCAGGATTTGTTACATAGACCTTTTATAAAACCAAGACCAAGAAAAAAAACATTAGCCATCATCATGTCTACTAATATATTGGTAAAATTGTTCCTCAGTTCAGGTTCGTAAAGTCAATGTCTTTTACTGAGATATCGAAGGGCATTCCAGGTTTGAAGAATTGTGGTGTTTTTTTGAAGTGGATGGTGTACGGTGACGTCACAATCTGAATGCCTCTCCTTTCTGCTTCCACCATTTCACTGCCTGAAACACACACATGATCAGCCTCTCATACACACTCACATATATGCATGTAAATGTGTATACAGATGTACAGTATCTGTTGAGTCTTACCACTTTCTGTTAAAAGACTGACTGAAACATAGATTGATTGTCCAACCAGCTGGTTAATGTTTGGAAAGGTCTTAGTGATCATCTCCCTGGTCAGTTCTGCAGTACCTTCTCCTTTTATTATCTATCCATATGTGAGAAAGACAACATCAGTCTACAAGACGCAGTAAAAAGCTTTTTAATGTTTTATTTACATCATCATCTAGGTGAAGAGAAATTAGATTGATCCCAACTTGTAAAGTGTTCAATTTCTCTCACCTGAACTCTTTGAAGAGATGCAGGAATACTTGTTTTCTTCTCATCGACCATCACGCCAAACATCACAAATGCATTTCCTTCTACCTTCTGTCCAAACAGGTACCTATAAAAGCACATACAATTTCTGTTGTAAAAACTGAATGGTGATGACGACTGTGCTTGATCCACATCGTTTCAACACAATACATTTCAAAGTTAACACAGGTTATGCATTCTGGATAATATATTACTATATACTATAGCACTATATGATTGTATTTAATTATTAAAATTAAGCAAGATTAATAAATACTGTAAAAATATTTTTTGTTAGTTCATAATACCTAATGCAATAATTATCTGAAATGTCATCCCATATTTTATAGCGCAGATCTACTTGGATATGACTGACACAACTGACACAATATTAATACTATCAGTAAAATAGAGAATCACCACAACTCGAGAAAAAAAAAAAAACAACAAAAAAAAGCATGCCTTTTGAGACTAAGATAAATGTCTTAGTTACTTTAATAATAATAATAATAATAATTTTTATTTATATAGCGCCTTTCAACACCCAAGGTCGCTTTACAGAGATAGGTTAAGGAATAGGACAAGATAATCATCAACATAAAAGCACAACACACAGTCACTTACAAGGGTAGAGTAAAGATAAAAAAAAACTATAACTTTGGAAGTTATACTACCTCAAACACACTGGAATGGCAGGACCAAGTTTTGGTTGCTCATTGAACATTATTTCAGTTTATATACAAATCCATTTTAAATCAGTGTGTTCACACATCATAGATTTATTTTCCAAACAGTGAAGCAGAGCATATGTTGTCTTACTTGGCTTCAATGTCAACTGTCAGACTCTGATCATCCACATAGTAGAATGACCTACTGGGTTTTAATTTCACTTCAAATGTTGGAAGCACTAAAACCAAGACAGACACACAAATATATAAATACATAATTTTTTTTTTTCCAAACATTCAGTTTTCTGATACACATCTTACTGTCATGTCTTGTTTTGGTTCATGTTCTTTCATGTTTTATTTTGATGTTAATGCTTCATGTTTCATTGCTATGTTTGTTTTGTTTGCCATGTGCTTCCTGTTGTCATGTGATTTCCTTGCTCCTCATGTGATCTTGCCATGTGCTCCCCTTGTGAATAGGTGTGTTCGACAACAGGCTTGTTCGACTTCATGCAGCATCGCACAGAACGATCGGCGGCCGACTTGTAGCAGTGCATGCCGATAAGTAATTTTGTCTGACTTGAGGCAGCGGTGACGCCATGTGGCTGTGACGTATGGCATCAAAGTACCGTGAGAATGATTCGAGAACAGCCGCCTGAGTCAGCCAGTGCAGTTTCTCAAGAGGAGCTGCACGAGCTCTGATGACGACACAGCTGTTTCATGATTGGCCGGATTCACCGCATGACAATGATCATATGTGTTTCGTGACTAATATTTGACTAATACACAGATGTTTCTGAGACATTTTCATTCAATACTTTATGTACTGCTAACAGCGTCTGTTTGTACAAGAATAAGGTTCAACATAAGCATATATTATTTAAATACAAATGTAGTAGGGGTCTACGTTTTTTATCAGTTTTATTTTGATAAACATGACACAACATAACATCCCGACTACATTAAAAAAAAAAAGAGCTTTAACTGTTATAAAAATACAGATTTGTGAGCATTAGTGGAACTGAAGGCGTGACAATAAAAACGAAACACACGTGATCATAGTCATGTGGTGAATCCGGCGTGCAGCTCCTCTTGATAAACTGCGCTGGCTGACTCAGGCGGCTGATCTCGAATCGCTCTTGCAGGTACTTTGATGCCACAAATCACAGTCACACGGCGTTGGCGCTACCTCAAGTCTGACAAAATTTCTTACCGGCATGCAGTGCTTAAAGACAGCCGCCGATCGGTCTGTGCGGCACTGCATCATGCCGAACAAGCCTATTGTGTCATGTTGTCATTGGTTGATTTAGTCAAGTGGTTTATCAGTTCTGTTTTGTGATTGGGTCATTGTCTTGGTTGTTCAGGGGTGTTCATTGTTTGCCATTAGTCCTATATAGATAACCCTCATGTTTCATTGTTTTCTTGTTTAGCTTTGTTTGTGTAACCTGCTGTTCGGTGAGTGTTAGTTTACGTCAAGTCAAACCATGTCTTTGTTTTTGTATTCTGTTCATGTTTTGGATTATAATAAACTGCACTTGGGTTCTCACTATGCTCTCCTCCAGTGGACTATGTTACACTTACCATATTCTTTGACCTCAAAGTCAGCAGTAAACTGCTTCTGAGGAGTGTTTGCGAACCGTGTGACCACCTTCCAGATCCCAAGACTGAAAAATACAAAACACATTCAGGAACATACACGTCTGAATTCATGACGTCAAAACAGATGATAATAGACCATGAACAGGGTTTTGCTGCTGTTTATTAATAAATTAGTAGGTAATGTCCTGAAGTACACACCATAAACCAGGGTTCCTCAATTAGTTTTTACCAAGGGCCAAATTCTTTCAGCATTACATAGCCAAGGGCCACAAACCTCAATGTTATGAAATGCCATTTGATGTTATCAGTTTTACAGTCATGGTCTGCCTGCATAAACAACACATTGGCTTTATGTTGTGGTGGCCAAGCAAGATAAAACAAAATTGTACAGTCCATCCACTTTTGAATTGTCTATTTTTAGTGTCTACGTTTTTTTTTCTTCACACTTGCAATGCTTTCGCTGTCAGACTAAAGGCCCGTTCAAACCAAGAACAAAAACTATTAGGATGACTATAAAGGAGATGTGGCAGGCATCCCAGAAGCATGGCAACAAGATGCAGTGTCTCGTTCCCCTTCCCAGGAAACCTAGGTTACATTTGTAAACCGAGACATTCCCTTTTGAAATGGGAACTCACACTGAACAAATACCCACTCCGCCATGCTAAGTGGAATGCATGCCTTATTGGCTGTGACTAAGCACTCAAAAAGCTGACTCTACTGACCTCACTGTCAGAGTCTTATTTCCCAAAGGTATGCACCAGCAAGCTGGCCACTGGCCAAGCTACATACCGTAAACGAGGAAAGTCCCCAAGTGGTAGAGCTTGGCCCAAGGGCTGAGCGCAAAGGCTGGGAATCATTTATCTATTGAAAAGATTCCTTTAAGGGAATATGGTCAGGCACAAGAGAGACAATGGCCTGTCACCTCAGGGGGACATAAGAGCATCAACCCCTAGAATCACCAGAGAGGCTGACTTCTGCTATCCTTGCAGAAGAAGCCAACAATCTGTCTGCCTAAGCAGAATCTCTAGATTCAGCACTTTCACAGAGACCTCCTATGAGAAGGTACTGCAACAGGCAATAAGCACTTCATACAGAATTCCAGAGACGGAAGTCCTAGAAAGCAGAGACTCAGCATATCAACCCTCCAAATGTGGGGAGTAACTCAGCCTGATAAAGGGTTCTCCAGGACCTGCAGAGCACTAAACATAGCTCTGGGGGAGAGGAATACTCTACATAATGACTAACCAACTCACTGTAGTAAGTTTATCAAGGAGGCCCACAGAGAGTCCTTCAACTTGATACTAAAGTGTGTTTCATAAAGGAGGCTCAAGAAGGCCTACCTAGCCCTGGGGAGCGAAGCATTCAGCACACCGGCCCCTTTCAAATAAGGGGAGTATTGCACAGGCTTGCGCACAAAGACAGCTTATCCAGGAGGCTTAAATCCAATCACTTGATAATATTGCTGTAAGGGCTCTAGGGAGCAAGGCATTCTGCATACTGACCCTCTAAACTCAAACCTACAGTTGTATGTCAAGGAGGCTCACCGAAAGCCTAACGTAGGATACTGTAGACTGCGCAATACTCTGCATAATGACCCCATAATCATGAGGAATACTAACCAACTCGCTAGACTTATCAAGGAGGCTTGCAAAGAGCCTTACTAGATACAAAAGTACACCAAATTTTAGGGAGCTGAGTACTCAGTGTAATGACCCTCTTAAGCAAGGGGAGTTTAAATCATGCTAGACCTAAAGAGAGCTCAACTAGAAAGGGAATCTAAACTCTTCAGGAGATAGTCTAACCTTCACCTGTGTATGGACAGCAGAGGGGGTGGATTTATTAATAACATCTGCCTCATCTCACTCTGCATCCAATTCCACAGAATTAGCCATTCCACCTTAATCAGAGCAGGAAGAGTCCAAAAAAGAAAGGAGGGTGGATTCTGATTGGCCGTCAACCAATCAGAATCAAGCATGGGAACTATGCCTTTTACAATCAATCTTTTAGTCTATGCTGTTTTCAGCTGATGAATGAGCAGAACTTTATAGTGCGCCTCTCATCCAATGAATCAAATTAAGCTTTGTGCTTTATTATTTTTGATAGAAACAAAGTCTCAGCTGTCAAATTCTGTCCTTTTTATTATGAAATTTAAACAATAAATACCTTTTTGGTGCTCTTTAATTTGGTTTAATGTGGAGATCAAAGTTGCCTCCTCAGATCAAGTGAAACGGTAGCGCGTAACGCACGCAAAAGGATCATTTCTTCCGCTTTACTACTAGTTACAGTACGAAAATAAACATGAATTAACATCAGTAGGTATGTTAAAAGATACAGTACAACTTACCGAAATCCATATCATGTCTCATGTAATCACTCAATCAGTGTTTTAACCACGAAAAGACATCAATAAAAAAGTACAATATGTTTACTTTTACCTCAGAAAAGCCATTCAGTGACCATAAACTCAACAATCAGCTAGAAAAATTAACTTTAGAGTGGTGCATTTTGCTAAATATGCACTATATTACAGTCATTACATTTTTTACTGTTCAGTATTTAATGTATGTTTGAATAAATCTGTCAAGTTTTTATGAAAGCCCCATTTAAATGTTTATTTACAAAAAATGAATTAGAGTAGAAACATAATTATGTAATTATTATAACTTTATTATTATAAAAAAAACTTCCTTGCGTGTAAGTTGTTAATTTATCAGTTAATTTTAACCTTCATTAGTAGCACCGACTCCCTGTATAGTTTACAGCATTAGCTGAGAGATTTTTTTTTCCTTGAGAACATTTGCCATGTACTGTACCTGATATTCATCAAAATTAATCAAATCGAATCTCGAATTGAAATTTGTCACCAGGCGCAACCGTTGTCAGCTTTCTACACTGGAGGCATAAAAACAAACTAACGAAGTAGCCCAAACGTGTTGAGTACGTCAGAAATAGAACAGGGTATTTGTTTACTCTTGGCAACTTGTCACATCACGCTGTGCCACATCCAATGTAGAGTGCGTCACTGCCACATCCAATGTAGAGAGCATCACTAATTTAGTTTGTTATATTTGCTTTTGATGCATTATCATGTAGTGCTGTTCGCATCCGGTGTAGACACGGTGCAAGTTGTCAAAGATTTATCAGCGATTTCACACAAGCAACATGATTACAGTAACGGTACATTGACAGAAACATTTGACTTCAGTACAGGCCCTCAGACCAAACATTTGTCTCTCGTGGGTCGCCTATTGAGGAACCCTACCATAGACAGATAAAAATGATTGATCTATACACTCAGGTTTAATACACCTATCAGTGTTTTACACACCTGGAAACCTCAGGAATGGCGTATTTTCCGGACTTCATCCCTTTCGCTGGATAAATCTTTTCTGATGTAACTGTGATGCCTTGTGGATTCTTAAGAAACACAGAAATCAGCGTTACCAATGTGTCTACTGAGATCAGTGCAATGATGCTCATTACAGCGGTCACGAATGAATGAATGAATTGAATGAATGAATGAATGAATGAACACTAAAAAATTCCTGTAAAAAAAAAGGGCCAAATTTCGACAGTAACATGCTGCTTTCCATTAAAACAGTAATATACTGTAGAAAACAATGCATTCTGTGTAATATTTGACATTTTAGAGTAAGTAGCCTACTGCAAGACACTGTGAATGAATTTCCTCAGAATTTGCATCTGAATAGCGCGCCCGCTCCGTGGGTGTGGCCACATTAGCAGATAATGAGCTGATCTGCTGACATGTCTCTCTTTTCATACAGATTACATAAACAGAGAATATTTGTTTTTGATTTGACTTACATGATTTAAAACTTGACATTTCAACGTTTTTTTAGACATATGTCTCATTTTTGTGTCATTAGTATTCACTAAGTTGCAGTTCATTTTCTGAGAAGTATCAGATTGGACTTCATTCAGAGAGAGACTGCGGCTCGCGCATCATGTTAGTTTTCTTTATTTTGCAAAAAGCGCAACATTTTGTTTTTACTCTTAGTGTACACAAATAAAAGAGGACATTTCACAGATTAGAATGGTATATAACTCTTAATTGATATGTCCAAAATTGATAGAGTATTTTTAGTCTCTTTCACACTGGTAAGAAAAAAAACGAGGTGGTATCGCCGGCCATACCGCCGACTCCAAGGGGTTAACAGTTCTCAAAGTCGACACTCCGAGGCTGTGTTCCAAATCACACCCTATACCCTCGTTCACTATTCCCTACATTAGTTCACTAATATAGTCCACTTGACAGAGTGAATAAAAACAGGTGTGTGAATTCAGACACTGATGAACACCTGCTGTTAACAAGCAGAATCAATGAAGGAAAGAGAAACAACAAGAAAAGAAAAAAAAAGATTAAATCAAAGAAAGTTAAAATAAAATATTAAATGTCTCAAGATCTGATTAAACAACTCCACAAACAGCATTACCAGCTTCACTTATTACTAACCAGATTAACTTTATTTCTGTGATTTGTTCACAGAAGTTCTTATTAAAAAGTTACAGAGGTTTAGATGTTGATGATTTATTGTTTCGTTTTACGTTACCATGTTGGAGATCAGTGTTTGCTTTAGTTGGGTTCTTGACCCTTGACTTTAGAACACTGGTTTTTCTTTTGCTGCTGTAATTGTGTTCGTAAAAATACATTCCTACCTTTTGACTCTCCTTGCTACAGTTTTGGAGTTATGAGTCTTTACTTTTGTGTATGTCGCTCAGAAGAAAAAAAAAAAAACTCTAAAAAAGCCTTCAGTTCTTAAAGGGTTAAATGAAACAAGTTAATTTCACTGAAGTATTAGTGAAAGTTAATACAACTCAATAATTGATCAGTAGAGTAAATGTTAAATTAAAGTGGTATTTTATGTGTTTTTGCACAATATGTTGGCGTTTAATGTTCTGTTGGTATTTAAGGGTTTCTGTTGTCTGAGTTTTGTGGGTCACCATTGTGCTGGAGAGTAGAGCCTGTGCTTCAGTCAATGATGAGCTGAGAAACACTGATGTTATGCTGCATGTTGCTTTATTTAAAGGCAGTAACTGTGTAGTTGCTGATGCAGAGACAATCTCTTAGCTAATTTTAATTGCACATGTGCTGTTGTTAGCTAGCAGTTATCTGCAGGAGATTTAAGCTGACTTGATGTTTCTAGTTTTAATTATTTTGTTTAATTTGGTTATTTTTATTTTAGCAATATTGTTTTTAGTGGACTCAAATGAAATAAGTTCAAGTGAATAATATGCTCATATAGTTATAAATATTAGTTTATGAATTTAAATGGCAGTCAGCCAATTTAAGGCAGTTGATTTCTGCAAATGAAATTAGTTGACTCGAGTTTTAATTGAGTGCATGGTAATTTTTACAGAAACATACTATAATGTAGATTATGGTAAAGAACTGTAAAATTAACAGTAAATTATTGGCAACTTTTTTTGCCAGTATTTTACTGTAAATTCACAGGACAATTTTTTACAGTGAATGAATGTATGTGTATGTGTGCGTGTGCACTTATATAAATGTTTACCATGATTTCCACCGTGACTCCAGACTGACTGAGTGGTTTCAGGTTGGGCGTCAGAGAGAAAATCCTGTACTGAACTGCAAAAAAGTTCAAAGAAAAACTGAAATACTTTGTTTGAAAGTTTTAACTGATTGTTTTATTTATACGTATACGACACTTGCCATTCAATGTGTTAAAAAAATGACACCATAAACAACTTTTTTACTAAGCATTACTAGCATTTTACTATAGCTATGATAGCAACAAAATCCAATTGGCTTGTAACGGCTTTATGACGACATGGCTTATATTCCAACATATACACATGCTTTTTTAATTTAGCTTGAGATGTCTTGAGGCAAAATGCAATTTATTATCACTTGTTTGACAACTTCAGACAAGTGATAATAATAATAACAAAAAAAAACCCTTCCAAAAATCAAATACAGTCATTTCGTGGAACGAACCAGAGGCCATTCACACTCCATCTCTCCTATATTTAATTGCTAGTATATGTTCAAAAGTACAGAATATTTATGATGTCATGCTGATGTAACATTTAAATTTCACTTTGTGCTTTAATGCACTTTATATTTGCCATGTTTTCACTGAATCATACCTGTGCTAGCAGGCGTGTAGATGGGCTTGTCTGTCTGTACAAATATATATCCAGACTGGAATGAGACCAGGACCACTTTCTCCAGAGTTTTGGTTGGAAATTGAGCTTGTAGATACACATACTGCTTCTCCAGAGGATCATCAGAGAAGAAGTTCTTATCATCAGCAATCTAAATAACAGAAAATTAATTATTAATAATAATAATAATTTTACCATTTACAAACTAAATTGTACACGTTTAGATGATGAATCACACAGATGAGCTCACACAAGCAAAAAAAAAAAACTATGGCATCACCGTTATATCTGTAAGGATCTGATAATTGTTGTCTGCCGTCAGTGTCACTGTTTTGGACAGTATCTCCTTGTCTTTCTTTGGGTGGTTCTGCACTATGATCTTTACTTCAAAAGCACCTCCGGTGTAATCCTGAGCCTCCACAAACACGTTCTCTGAGGAACCCACTCGCAGCAAATTAGGAGCTGACAGAACATATCTGAGGAGATCAAATCAGAGCGTTTGAAATCTCAAAAACAGATCTATAAGAAACTCCATGAGCAAACGGTGTGTTTAATACTCACAGCGGGTCACACAGTGTGAGGAGGGGTGAGGAGAGAAGAACAACAGTCAGCCACAGCAGCTTCACGTCCATCCTGTCTGTCTGTGTGTCTCTTCCTGTGAGCGTCTGTGAACCTGCAGCAGCTCAGATTTATACCCGCCTCCGTGACCCTCAGAGTCCAAACTGCTCTCTCTCTCTGACACCCCATGGTGATTAGGCAACACATTTGGGAAGGGGAGGATCTTGGAAAGATTTTTTCGCAGGATTTGCAAAATTACAAAAGAAGCTCCAATAATTGCTCTTAAAAAATTGTTTATTAGTATTTGTGTGTGAGGAAAATGTATTAAAAAATATTATGATGAAGCTGTGTGCCTCAATATCATGTGCATTTGTCACCTACCATTATTTATTTTTTAAACATGTTTACATTCATCCCCTGCAAACTCAAACCAAAGAAACAATGTACCCAGACTAATATGGTTGCAATTCATGAACCCTCTAACTATAGACATAATTGTCTCCCTTAAAAAAAGATACTTGGTAGACTACATTCCAAAAGTCCCAAATAAAAATATTTATTAGGCAAAGTGTCAACTACATGACATTATGTGTTCATGAGTCTGAAAATGCACTTTACTCATGTAACTACTGTGAAAAAAAACATGTTTCCCTGTGCTCTTTCCTTTCCGCATAGAAAACTGTTGTGGAACTGAGTGAAGTTTTCTGCATCAGACAGGAGACTTAAAAAGAGTTTGAAGATTTCTCAGTGGCGCATTTCAGATTTCCCATAAATTATTGTGCTTGTCGTGTAAATACAACCTTTGGTAAACTGGCAGCTGCTCTATTGATCTTTTAACATTTAACTTTTGTAACACTGGCAGGAACAAAACAGATGACGTGTAGAATGGATGCACAGGGTTTACTATAACGAACAAAAAAAAAAAACATAAAGAACTAAGGAACACAAAGAGCTAGGGAAGATACGGAACAAAAGAACGCAGACTATCTAAATGTAACAACAAACAATGACTTACAAAGTAACAAGAAACACAAGGGCTATTTATACACAAGCTAACAAGGGACAGGTGAAGGTCATTAGTTGCTATGGCAACAAACAAGGTTAACTATAGAAATTGATAAGGCAGGCAATGAAACAAAGGAAACAGGAACTAAACACAGGAAGTCAGAATACGGGAACAATGCGAACAAAACTACACAGTACTTCAAAATAAGAGACCACAACACAAGACAGTAATCATGACAACTTTACATTAACTAGCAACATTATCTTTCCCCCAGTATTCATACACCTATATTCTTTGTATTACTACATGAAAATAAACGTTAATGATATTTTCGAATGTGTCTGGTTGCTCCAGGGCGTAAAATAGAAGTTGAGGTGTTGTAACGCTATTACACCCTAGTAGCTCATTTCTGTTATCACCAGTTAAAAATGGGCTACAGTAATAAATGGGTACACTATAAAAGTCATAAGACTGTGTTAAAAAAAAAAAAAAGGATTTACAGAACAATTCTGAAGAATGAAAGTACAATTTCTCATCTGTTATATATGTTCATGAGGGTTAAATGACTGAAAGTTGTTCATCTAAATCAGTATCTTGTTTAACTTGATATTTTCTATCTTCTAACCCAAACCTTACCCCTGAACCAACCCTTGTAGAAATTTCACTATTATTAATGAGCTGGTGCTCACAGGTACAGTCAAACCTGTACACACAGACACTCTGTTAGGGTAATGTAAAGTTAACCATCGTTATCACAAAATAAACAAAAAGGTAAATAAAAATAATTAAAAGGTGCAGGGTTTGTATCGTCCTTAAGAAATGTATCTTGTAAGGATAATAAAAATATTGCCATTAATTTTATATTAGCCTAATTACTTATCACTTGGATTAGTTAATGATTCTGCTAAGAATAAAATAAACATAGAAATAATTGACATAACAAATAGACGAACACTGCAAGAAATTAAGAATATAATAATTAATTTATAGGCCGTATTATTATTATTATTATTATTAATCTGCAATCTCAGTAGGCCCATGTCTTTCTAAATTTTGAGTTCTCTCTCATTGAGCTTGTGTCCCTTACCAGATCGTTGTTCTTCCAACACTCTCAGAAAAAAAGGTACAAAAGCTGTCACTGGGGCCATAGCTTTCAAAAAGTACACCTTTGTGCCTAAAGAGTGCATACTAGTGCCTCGAAGGTACATACTGGTACCAAAAGTGCATATTAGTACCTTAACGGTACATATTAGAACCTTTTTAAAGGGTATAGGGTTCAACAGGGCTAAAGGCGCCGCGGGTCAAAAGGCACCTTTGATTTTATTTTCCTGTAAACCACTAGATGGCACAAAAACTTGCCGCAGCAATTTCCTAAACATTCGCTTTTTAAGATGCACGTGCAAATTTGTCTGATCCTTGACGTGATCGAGGGCAGATTTTGCGCTTATATTTGATGTTTTTTTTTTTTTTTTTTTTTTCTTTTTAAATGTTGTTGATTTAAGTAGCAAATGAGAATCAATTAAATTAATGTTTATATTTTCAAACAAAGGTCTTCTTAATAATTTTCAGTTTTGTTCAAGGTAATTCAAGTAACAGTTTTTCAATAATGGAAGAATGTAAAAGTATGGTATTTGGGGTAAAAAGCGCCTATGCTGTTGGGGCAAAAGACACAATAATTAACATGATAATAAACAGCTGCTGACTTTTCCATTTGCTTCTGTATTTTTAAAATATATTTTATATTAACACATTTTAATGACAGTATATTTATTGAACAAAAATTAATTCTTTTATTTATCAAAATAAACAGAAAATAGTGCAAACTTTGATATTAACCTAGTATTAGCTAAGTATTAACCTAGACATTATTAAAAACATATTATTTTAGCTAAAGTATTTGTATCAATACTGTGTGCATTTTACCCCATGCTGGGCAGCCTTTTATCGGTTGCTCCATCAATGTTCAAAGATATATTATTTTCTGCAATCATACACTTTGAGAGTAGTGAAAAGCACATTTTTTTTCTTAAGGTGTGCCTTTAGCCCCATTGCACCATCCCAGTGACAGCTTTTGTACCTTTTCATCAGCGATGCTTTCGTTCTTTTAACTGAACACTCCTGAGCATGTTTTATCATTTTATGTTTACCATAAGAGTATTTAATTGCGGAGAGATACAAAGACATGGAAGTAGACCAGATAAGTATAGGAAATCAGCAAAGCCCCATGAGCCCCATTCGTTTCTGAAATTCTGGTATTAATTTCGGAACTGACTACATTTTGAATTAAAAAATGTACAGATAAATTGTGACAATTAATTTTACCGGGCTACTGTATCCGCAAACGCCAATGACCCTTGTAAATAAAATGATTTGTATTTGTTACAGTCCCCCTGTAGTCAATAATTTTATCCCTTAAAACTCATGACACAATGACACATTTAAACATTTTTTTAAAAAATTCTTCATGTGTTAAAATAGCTTTAATGTAACTCTTCTCCAAGTGCCTCATTTATTATAAGCAGATATATGAATATGCTAATTAGCCCCGCCTCCACTCACTTGCACGAGCTCAAGAGATCCACTTGGTCAACTTACTAAAACAGGTAAACGCTGCACAATGGTATCGCTTTTTACAACGCCAGACACATAACGGAAATGAATATGATTAGCCTTTTGATTGACTACATTATCAACCAGCTAATGTGTTGCTAATGTTACACAAACCATGTTCCTGTTAGCGAGTCAGACAGCTGTCTTCTAAAAATCAGAATCCCTAGAAACGCTTTGAACACCTTAACGTCAGCGGAGAAAGGCATATAGTTCATCATAACATCGTTACACATCATATACCCGCTATTGCTAAATCTACCCGATTTTTTTTATATCAACAGAAAAATATACTGGGATATTCTCTGACTCTCCTGCTTCAGAGCGGTCATGCATGGTTAATGATATGCTAAAGCCCGCCGGAACGTTGACATGATTGGTTACAGGGTAGCTTATGACGTCAGAAACACCAGCGATTTCAAACCGCAGCGTTTTCTTTTTTTTTCACTGCAGTTTTAAATAGAAAATACTCTGATGAATTTGCACATGGTCTGTCTTAAAGCATATTAAAAACACCATATAGACATATAAACAACATTAAAAACTTGATTTTCACCACAGGGGGACTTTAACCATTTTTTGATGGAAGAATAATTATTTTTAAGTAACAAAATAATGAGAAAAAAAAAGTTTCGTATTAATAGTACAGTCTGTCCGATATTTACGGAGCCCCTGAAGGGACGTGGTGGTGGGGGAAAAAAAATTGGGAAGGGAGGATATTTGACGTGCTGGTGGAAAAAAATGTGGGATGGGAGGAATTTTTTTTTTTTTTTTTTTTTTTCAAAACTTTTGCGTTCCCACGCAAAGATATTATCGTTCCCTTGCTGTGAGCTCGGACAAACACTTCCTCTTTAATGTCCCGCTGGCTGGCAGTAGTGTTTCAGTCAGCTCCATACGTTAATAATGCACACAAATAATGCGCGACTCATAGAGTTTGAACTTGTTGGACTCAAATATAAAGAAATGCAGTCAGTGCTTATGTCAAGCAGTTCAGTAAAGTTGGCAAAATATTCAGAGATTCGAGATTCCCGGATCAATAACTCGTGGGCTAAACGTTGTTAAAACACAAATGCAGCTACTTCCATTCATGGTAACCTAGACAACGAGCTACAACAACCCAATTTTCCTCAAATGTGCTTTTATAATAAATTGAACAGGCGGCGGAGAGACAAGTCTGAAGGGACCGTCTGAAAAGTGCAAAACCCAAAACCCTTTTGCTCATTTTATATTATGAAAAATACTCAATAACTTCACTGTAATACACTGTACTATCACCAAATTCAGTTCATACATCACTCCTCTCCTGCTGGTTATACTGGAACACTTAGAACACTTAAAAAATGCATAACTTTTATGATTATTAATTATTAAATAAAATCAATAACTTCACTATTATTAGTAAAAATATTAAATAAATTGTAATGCCATCAAATTCAGTAATCAATTATCATGCAAAAGCTGTTGTAAGTATGTAAGCTGACATCATTTGTGTAAAGAAAGCCTTTATGTGCTACTAGCCAAACTAGTACCTATAACCAGCAGGAGAGCAGTGATGTATGAACTGAATTTGGTGACAGTACAGTGTGTTACAGTGAAGTTATTGAGTATTTTCCACAATACAAAATGAGAAAAAGGGTTTTGGGTTTTGCACTTTTCAGACGGTCCCTTCAGACTCGTCTCTCCACCGCCTGCTCATAGAGACCAATTTATATATTATAAAGCACATTTGAGGAAAATTGGGTTGTTGTAGCTCGTTGTCTAGGTTACTGTGATTGGAAATAGCTGCATTTGTGTTTTAACAACGTGCTGACGAGTTATTGATCCGGGAATCTCGAATCTGTGAATATATTGCCAACTTTACTGAACTGCTTGACTTAAGCACTGACTGCATTTCTTTATATTTGAGTCCAACAAGTTCAAACTCTATGAGTCGCGCATTATTTGTGTGCATTATTAACGTATGGAGCTGACTGAAACACTACTGCCAGCGGGACATAAAAGAGGAAGTGTTTGTCCGAGCTCACAGAAAGGGAACGATAATATCTTTGCGAGGGAACGCAAAAGTTTTGCTAGGGAACGCAAAAGATTTGAAAATAAATAAATAATAATAATAATAAATTTCCTCCCATCCCAATTTTTTTTCCACCACCACGTCCCTTCAGGGGCTCCGTAGATAGTGGAACTCATAGTGACATTCGTTTTGGCAGTGGATGAGTTTGTGTGAGTGCGCGCTTTTGAAAAAAAAAGGGGGGGGGGGGGGGGGGGGGCGTTGAGATAGTGAGTTTCGTGAGTGGAACAGGTACAGCGAGTTTACGCGCTTCCGGACGCAGGTGAGAGATTTGCCGTCATGAACGCGCGGATTAAACAAGGCTGCAGCGCGCTCTTCGCTTGGACGCTGAGGTCGTGATCGTTTTGGATTAATAATAATAATAATAACAACAACAACAACAATTCCTCCGCGGATGTCACAACATTTTCTCAGGTGAGTTTAGTTTCTCTTTCAATCGGATGGTTATTCCTCTCTGGCTGTTTGAGAACAGCTCGTCAAACTGGCTGCGCCACCTACATTCCGTGACTGACTGACTGACCATCTTATCATGAGGAGATAAAGCTCATTTATCCTCAATCCTGTTTGCTTAATAATACATTATCTCCAGAAAATAGTAGGCCTAATCCTTACTCTTGAAATCTCTTTTTAATGAGTTGAATAATTTGTAAAGATAATCAGTAAGACCCTTACCATCAGTTTTGTAGGCTATATAAATGGTACCCGAGTAGCCTATATAAATCTGCCAGGATCACTTCATAAAGTCGGTTGAGCTCTGATAGTTTTGATGACGTTCTAAAATATGAGGGGAAAAACTATTTAAAAATATAAATATTACAATCATGGTAGTGACCAAAAAGTGTTATGAAAGCCTACATTTTATGGTACTTTTTAAGGCGTGTTCATCCAAACTGCAAATTTTGTAATTTTGCTCATCCTCATGTCATTTCCAAACCCAAAAGTCTTTCTTTCTTCCATGGAAGGAAGAATTTTAGCCTATTGGTGACAATGAATGGGCTCTGAAGCTCCATAAGGATGCAAAAACACCATAACAGCAGTCCATACAACTCATTTGCTGTATTCCAAGTCTTCTGAAGTCATAGTTTTGCTTGAGGAACAGACAAAAGTTTGAGTCATTTACTGAAACTCATATGGCTTTGGAACGACATGAGGGTTTTTGAGTATGTCCTTGTAATTGTAGGTCAGTGTTGTTCTCCCAGACTAATAATTAACCCCATCAGTCCACAACCGAACAGTGGACCCTTTTTACATTATCTTCTCATCTGTGAATGTGTTTGTGTATTGTAGGTATTCACGTCTTGCCTCTATCTCGCTCTTCCACTAGGTTAAAGTCCCCTTCCAAAATGACCACGGTGTAGTCACTATCAACCAGGTACTTTGCCTCTCACACGCACACGGATGCTCACGTCTTGTGTCTTCTTGAACAGACACACCCTTAGAAAACAAAAGTACATATGTCTCAGTCTGTGTTTGTTTCTGCATGTGCGAGTGTGGAGCATCATGAGTTCGGCGAGCGTGTCGGGCCTGTTCATGCCGGTGTTTTTCCTGCTGGCTCTGGCCGTGGTTCTGTTCTCGTGCGTGCTTCGTAAAAGGAGGCAGATGGAGGGATCGTACCAGCCCAGTGCGGAAGAGCGGAAACAAACCAAGAACCATGGAGTCGAGAAACCCGGTCTCGCTCTCCCACTGCCCAAAGAGGAGAGACTGATCTGAACGCAGCCCTCAGAAAAGATGTAGAGATTTAACCACAACCAGATAAACCTAAACTGAACGCTCATTATAATGTACCATTGCTGTTAATACGGAGTCCACTCGCCATGCCACACTCACATGTGTGCAGTCCCTAACAAACAAGGAACATTGGAAGTGGTGGTGGGTATTTATTCAGCGTTTTTGACTGAGATGCGAGAATGCTTTCACACTCCATTGCACTGTTATAGGTGATAAATGAATTCAAGTATGCCTTTAAGAGGTTTTGCTAACACTTTTGGTGTCTGAAGATATGAGCAAGTGCATTTATCAAAAGAAGCCAGATGATTTACATGGACAGCCAAACCAGTTTGTCTTTTTTGTTTACTTTATTTGTACTTAAGGTTTACTCACCTGCGAGTCTACGTGAAGGAGACACACGGCAGCTTTACCTCTAAAATAGTTCAGCGTTACTGTATTAAATGCTTTAAATGTCCACAAAGGAACATTATGCTGCAGCTCTTTCAAAGGTAGAGAGAAAAATCTGTATATTGCACTTTGCCAAATAACGTTTTGTGTTATGTTTGCCTTTTTGTAACGTCTGTAACATATCAATATTAGGATGATGTTGATCATAACAATGTGATGAAGTGAATATGTAATTGTGGTTGATTCAGTAAAATGCATCTTTGGGTTAAAAACCTTGTCCTTAGTTTATGTGCACGATGTCATCTGAGGTTGTGGTTTTTTGTCAATGTTTGCTTTATGTCAGCTGCCGGTGTTTTGCCTTCTCTGATAAGCCTTTTATAAATGATTAAAGATATTTGGGTAAAAGGGGTTGGACTTGCTTTATTTGTCAGAATTGGCATTGAGGACAGTTTACTTTTTTAAAGTTGACATTTAAAAATCAAAATGGGTCCAATTTAATGCATGTTTCTGGTCTTATTGTGAACGATTTATCACTGTACATTATTCCAAAGGGGGGGGAAAAAGCCCTTCACCAAAAATGTATTGATTGATTTCAAAGCTCAAGTTTCAACCAACAGGTACATGAGGCATATCATGAGGCGAGTGTCCTTCCACAACCTCAAAGTCTAGTCATAGAATGCCAACTTTTCACAATCCAATCCAAACCCAGTGGATAAAATCAGTTTTATCTTGTTTGACTCGGTTGCTTTACAAAAATCTAAATTTTTTTGCAAGTGTCGTTTCAGGTTGACTTGTAATCTTGACAATCTGACAAAGTCATTTTAAGTATTGTTTTACTCCAATATGCTTGATTTATGATGCTCTAATGTTCAAATCTCTTCTTCAGCTCGGAAACCTTAATGGGAGCCTGGTCTTGCTCTTCTGGAGTTGATGTAATGGGCGATTTTGTACTTTGTTCTTCTATCTGCACACCTGTTTTTGACCCCACATTGATTTTGAAGGTTCTGATGGGACTTCTCAGGGGGTTTTCTTTTCCTTGGGAACCAGGGGAGTCAGTCAAGGACCTGGACTTGAACAGAGCTACGGTAGATGAGACTTTCGGAGACAAAGGTTCAGCACTTTTCTCCTCTGGCTCCTCTATCTCTACATTGAGGGTGACAGTGGAGGCGATTCCTCCATTTGCAGATCCATTTGACCCAGTGTCATTGGCCACCTTGTGCTCTTTCTGATGTTCTTCTTCTTTGTCAGGTTGTGTCTCTGTCCTCTCTTCAACTATCGTCTCTGTATCCAAGCTTTCCTCCATTGTTCCATTCATTTGTCCATCTTTTTTCGACCATTGATCCTCTTGCACCTCTTGAGAACCCACTTCGGGAACCAGAGAAGCATCTTCTAAACTCTGTAGATCTGAACACAGGCTTTCCCCTAACTCGTTCAAGTCTTTCTCTAATTCATTAAGCTCATTTTCTGGCCTGTCAGTCAGGGCATCAGACTCCTCCCTCTCCCTGCCAGGCCCCTCCTCTAGCTCCTCCTCCCAGCTCATAAGACTTCCGCTGTTTCCAAAAGATTGACTCAGACTCTCCTGACTTGGGGTGGCGAAACCCTTCTGAAAGAGAAATGAAATGGTGAGAGTGTGTGGACAAGTGCATGTGCTTCTGCTTTTCCACAGACAGGTACCCAGTGCTGGAGCGGACGGCCCTGTTCAACTATTTCAAGTTTTAAAGAACAGCAGTCGGGTAAGACTGACACAACATTAAATCTTGCTGAAGTGCTCCATAAATTGCCCTAATTAAACATTTAAACTTTTTTTTTTTTTTCAATAAGATAATTAAATGTTGCTGTTAACTGTTGCATGTCCTAATTTTGCGGAGTTAGATACATTCCTGGGTCAACGTATTTTGTTGATCTTGGAACAACGTTTCTGACTGAAAACTGAATCATAGCCATATCTCTACCCCTAAACCTAACCCTACCCATAACTTATGCCTAAAATCAGAGGGAAATGATAGTTGAATAACACTGATGTAAAAGCACCTAACCCTGGTTGTAAGCCTAAACTTGACAAACTGTAAACTTGTCCATCAAATCTGATCGGTTGACTGGAATGTTGTTCCAGGATCAACAAAGATGTCGATCCAGGAAAATGTTGCACTTGGTGAAATGAGGTTCTGCGTTAACTGTTCCAGTGTTATTTTAGTATCATTGGTATACTATAGTTTTCCATTTATTTTAATTTTAAAGTTTTAGTAATTATTTTTTAAAATGTCTTTTATTAATTTTCATTTCAGTTTTAGTTGTTTTAATACTTCAAATTAAACTAAATGAAAATGAGAAATGGTGCCTTGGCAACTAGCTGCAAAAAACTAAGTTTAGATTTTTAAAATATTTTGTATTATTTCATTAATGTTAATTTTAAGTAACAAAATGTTTTTTGCATGGTTTCAGTTTTAGTTAGATAACCCTATATTTAACGAACAGTAGTAAAAAAAAAAAAAAAAGGTAAAAATATGAATTTCAGCACAATGTATCACAATGGAACACATTTTCACATTGGGATTTTATTATAGTTATTATAATCATTACATTTAATAATTTATTTGAAAGTGTTTACCATAGTACGTATGTATGTATTTATGTATTTATTTATTTCTATTTATTTTTATATTTCTATTTTTATTTCTATTTTATTTATATTTACTTATATTTATTTACATTTATTTATATTTATATGTACTGTATTTTTATATTTATATTTATTTTATTTATTTATTTTGGGGGGGGGGTAAATGCAATTTTAACACATTTATGATTTGTATTTTTAGACAAAATGAACAACAGGAAGAGTGATCAGTGAGAAGAGTGTTTTGTTTTTTCTTTTAGGAGTAATATTGAGGAGCACATGATAGTGGTTCACTCAATTATAGTTTGTTGGAGATCAAAGTATAAAAATGCATCAATTAAAGAAATATTAAATGAAGCAGAAATGGATCATTTTTAAAGAAAAAAAAAAACACAATGGGAAATGACAACACTTTTGATATCCCTTTCTCATGACAACAATTCCCTATTCCTTTACAGATTTTGTTATAACTATTTTGTCAAAAATCACTTGGGAAAAAATATTCCACTGTTAGAGAACACATAATGCATAACATATAGGGTTAAATACCTTCTAATTGTTTGGTTATGGGACAAAAACTGTAAAATTTGCTCTCATAAACAACAAAGACTAATGTGGCATGTTTGTTGCAGGTGGTGTAGTTGACAGATGCCCCCTCCAGCACCGTTTAGATGTGTGAGACAAGAGTGAACGAATCCAGGCCTTACATGAGAGATGAAGTCGGTGCTGTCGGAGCTGAAGAGGTCGAGGCTGCGCGTCCCGTACAGTAAGCCCGGCTCTCTGGAGCTCTGAGCGCTCAGGGTGTCGAAGATCTCCCCGAGCAGGTCCATCTCCTCCGGGTCAGCCAAGAGAGAAAGATCTTCGTCTTCCTGTATGTCGCTGGTGCCAGAACACTGCTCAGGACTTTCTGTTACACTGCAAAGGGAGATGTGTTTTAAAGAGACACATTAAACGGCAAAGCTTCCATGCATCTGTTCCCTCTCCTCTTACCTGTCCTCATAGGTGTTGTTGTCGTCCTGTGTCTGTTGCTCCGTGTCCGGATGGCTGGGGTGTTTGCGCGCCGGCCGCCGTGGTCGAGACTGAAAAACAAAGCAGCATAGAAAGTGTAGAAAAAAAACAAAGCATATTTAGAAAGTAAAGTGCATATGCTATACTGTGGTTGAACACAAGGTGGAGCCAAACTGCTACAATTTTCACACTTAGGTGGACTGGATGATTTGTTTTTTGTTTTTGTTTTTTTAGGTCTTTTGAAAGAAAAAAATGGACATTTTCCCAAGTTGCTACCTTTTAATGCAATAAAATATTAAAAATATGCATTTTTTTTAATATAATATGTATATATTTGGATGCCTTCAGGTGTCACTCACCCTGCCAAAGTGCTGTGTGATTGGTAGACGGTTCTGAAGGCAATCTGATTGGATGAGGCGATACGTGTGCGTCCCACACACAGACCCGCCCCTCTGTAGCATGTGAGATTGTGTCTGATCCTGAGAGGGAAAATCCAAAGGTTGAATGTAAATTCACAGAGATGTGAATTAACTCGCTTATTTTGTACACAAAGAGGAACCACATATAATTTATAGAATATAAACTCACCTTTGATGACAGGAGGTTTTTCAGCCCAAATTTGCTGTGATATTTCGTCTAAATGAGATATTAACAGATTTATGTCATTTTGGTTAGTAAATTTATTTATTTTTTAAAGAAATAATTTTATTCAGCAAGGCATTTATAAAGTTACTAATGTTTCTATTTCAAATAAATTCAGTTCTTTTGAACTTTCTATTCGCAAAAGAAACCTGTGAAGCAGCACAACTGTTTTCAATATTGATAATCATAAATGTTCCTTGAGCATCAAATCATCATATTAGAATAATTTCTAAAGGATCATGTGACACTAAAGACTAGAGTAATGATACAGTAATCAACATTTGAAGTGGATCAAAACCTTTCATCAAAGTTGTCCTAAAAACTTTGATGAACTTTTTTGATCCACTTCAAATGTTGAATACTATATTTCAGAATATTACTGTGTACTGTATTTTTCATTAAATAAATGAAGAGAATAAGAGACTTCTTGAGAATAAGAGACTTCTTTCAAAAACATTAAAAATCTTACCAACCCTAAACTTTTGAATAGTAGTGTACATATAGTATATACTCACTGCTTTGTTAGCTGTAGACTTCCATGTCACGATCAGGGCTCCTCCCCCTTTCTGTAGTGGAAAAAAAAAAACAAAAAAACCTGAAAATTCCCATAGTGTACATATAGTGAGAGTAGTATGGTAGTCTGCCAGAGTTGCATCCTGTTTTTAGTTTCTGTCTGAGTAAAACGTACCTTTAAATTTCCCACCCATTGCCGACACAGTTTAGAGCCACCTGAGAGGAAACGCGAGCAGAAGAGATGTTAAAACGAGCACCAAAATAAACTAATCTGATTCTGTGATGAACGTAAATACGCACCTGATGAAGCTCCGCACTGCAGCACCTCTTCCTCAAACGCATCATCCGGCTCTTTGCCCTGGTTCAGCATTTCCAGCCGTCCGTCAATAAACTGAGAACAAAATGTGATCATAATGGAAGATAATATGCAGTCATGTCATAGTTACGCATTTAAGTTTTATAATCTTTTATAATCTTGCCCTCTATTGTAAAGCTCAAATGTCATTTGCTCTTGTGAATTAGAAGAATGACACCAAATGCCCATTGGTTGTTGCATACTTTGTAACCGATCACATCAAGTTAGAATATGATGATGCACAAGTTGCCAAGCTATTGTATGACTTCAGAAAACTGTAAATATAGCACATTTGGCTACGTTTGAAGTTTTATCAATGTAAAAGAGCAGCTTGAACATTCTTCAAAACGTCCCCATTTGTGCTCCACAGAAGAAAGTGGGTTTGGATCGGCATTAAGGGTGAGTGAACGATTCTTGGTTGACTTATTCCTTTTATGGCATTTTAACTAATATATAATATTAGATATAGACTAATTGATAAATTGTTAACTAGATATCTCCATACTTCCCCAGTTTATATATATATATATATATAAAGTAAAGTAGTTCTCAAATTTGATCATTGCATGAAAAAACAATGGTTTTGCCTGTAGTGTCTTTCCTTCAGATAATTACTGACATTGTGGATGCGTGTGTTTGCAGTTACCTCTTTGAAACACTGCAGGTGAACCGCACTCTCCAAAAACTCCCGCATGCTTTGAGACTTATGACTCAGAAACAACTCATTACAGAACACAACCGGCCCTTCCTTCAGAGTGAGAGAGAGGAACACTGAAGTGAGAATTTATAAAATTGAGGCTAATGTTTTTGTAAATGTTCGTCACTCACAGCAGGCACTTGTAAGGCGTCTCTGTATCCTCCGAACAGCAGAGCCTGCGCTCGGAGGAAAGCGTGAGCGACCCCTGACCCAGCTGACGCCGCTTGTCTCTTCAGCCTGACCTTTAGTCCCGCCACCTGCAGAAACAGTGTTTGCCGTAAATCTTCAACCGTTGTGTGTCAGAGACCTGCGAGCAGTAAACGAGTCTCACCACGTCGGCCGGGATCTTTTTCAGGTCCTCGTGGGGTGACTCCAGTGTGTTGGTGTCTACGTTTAGTATAACCACGTCCTCCAGAGCTCGACTCTTGACTCTCTGTCGCACCGAAACACACAGAAGGAACTATAATGTGAGTGTTTATGCGACAAAAAAAACTCAGAAAGAAAACGATGAGATGAGGAAATCGTCGTACCTCCGCCAGGCTGGAGTGGATTCCAATGAGGTACGGCATTGGTGCACTAAAAAAATGAGTGTGGGTAGAATTAGGTAGCATTAACCGAGGACATGAGGCAAAATATTAGTAAACCATCCTGAGGCCCCCTGGTTGACAAACACTGCTTATTTTTTTCTAAAATGTGCAGCACTTTGGGTCAAATTCTGTATCTTTTAAATGTGCTATATAAATAGATTTTGATTTGATTTGACCTTGTGTTTTTGTGGTGTGTGTGTGTGTCTCATACCAGCAGTAGTCCAGCAGATGAGGTGGCAGCACTGGAATGAAGATGTGTTGCCAGTACATGGGGAAGAGCATCCCGTTACACGCGTGTACGCAGGCCGTGAGCTGAACACACACAAAACACTGTTAGCTGCTATTTGGTGCATGTTTAATGAAGCCGTGTCCTGACTATGCAGCACAGTTCTAGTATCAAGTGACTTTTCCGTCTTCGCTGAAAGAAATAACAAATTCTCAGACAATCTGAAGATGTTTAATTGGTTTTTGAAATATAAATAGAAACCAAACAATATGCTGCATCTGGTTGGGAGAAAAACTGAGATTTTTTGCATGTAGATTTTTTGTGTCATGCCTGGTTAGGTGTTAAGGCGTTTTCGCACTGGGGTTTCTGATGAGGAACCAAGTCCATTTGACCATTTCACAGTTTGTTGGGTTGATGTAGAAAGCTGCACCAAAGTGCACCTGAAAATCAGGCACACATGGTTCGTATGCGATTTCCAAATGGTAATCGAGCAATCTGACATAATTTGTGGAAGATTACTTTTCATTATAGCATATTGACCTTGTTGCTATGGATGATGTCTTCATGCTTACTAACTATAAACCTCATGCGCCAGAGAAACGTGCGCACAGCCATCTTTAGAGTTTTGTCTTTGAACTTCCGTTTTTGCAGTAGCCCTGTATATTTCTGTGGCATCACTGTCAAATAATAATTAGCTGGTGTTTAAAGCAAATGTCTTAACAAATGTCCGTAGACTGGGAAGATTTTAATTAATATTATATGTAATTATTATTATTATTTATTCATAAATATGTAAGATCAGTGTGGAAATTCAAACCGGAAGTCAAAAGACAACGAGCGCAACGCTGAAAAGGGGCGGGGCTACATAAGGCTTATACCCGCAATGATTGGCTGATGGGGGAGGAGTCTCTGTCAGTGATTATTCATAGAAATTTTGTAGAACGAGTTATCATGTTGCCATATTCAAACAAAGATTTTAAAATGCGTCACTAATTAAACAAGTACATGTTCAGCTAATTATTTTACATGTTTGCATCTCGAGATTGCAGAATTCAAGAGACAAATTATGTTTTGTAAACAAATTTCAGGAGGAGTACGTTTGAATGGTCTATTTAATCAGCTCGAGAGGAAGCATATGTATACAGCCGACACACCTTGTCACCTCGACAGTTTTCTGCATCCCTCCACCACACCGACTCCTCACTCTTGGCTGGTTCCTATTCCCAGGATATGGGGGAGTACTATTTTGGGCTAAATTCCGAGCTTGGAGCTCGGAAATATACTTATTTTACTCTTATACACTATTGGATCATTTGTAAGTGTGAACTTGTGAAAACAACTGACACATGTAACCTGACATTATTTTCTTTCTTCTTTATTTTCAAAGGTTTATTTTTGGCATTTTGCCTTTTTATTATGATAGACAGAAAGCCAAGTGGAAGAGGTCCACGATCCGGAAAGTGAACTAAGGTCATGTGAGCTGCCCACAAGGTTATCTGCGCTTATTTTCAACTTGACCGCAATGTTTTTTTCTCCATCATGCAATACATTTTGCCAGTATATAAATGAACCTTTATGTTATGTCATCGCAGTCTATAAATAAATTATTTATTAGTCAAATCTATAAATTAATTATTTATTGTATTTATGAAGAAAAGGTTCAGCACTCAAGGCTCTATCTCCTATCGCCTCAATGGTGTACAGTGTCTTCGGGCAGATTGCTGAGGCAGATTGCCGGCAACAACCATTTTAGGATTGTTTGTGATTTGGTCTTAGTGACTTAGAAGTCCTCTTGACTACTCCTAACTTTTCACAGCTTTAGGAGCTAGTTTTAACACTAAAATGCTTTGTCAAATACTCTTAGAGCAAAAATTTAGGAGTCCTAAATTTAGGACTGACATTATTTTTAAGAGTTAGGAGCTACTTTTAGCCTTAAGATGTTTTGTGAATACAGCCCTTGATAACTTTGAATGAATGTTCTATTAACATTACTGGAAGAACATTTGTTCATAACTTTGATAAAACCTTGCCAGAACGTTATCCAAAGTTCTGAGAATGTTCCCTGTTAGCTGGGGATATGGATTGAAACAACATGCTGGTGAAAGATGTTTTAAGTTTCAC
The DNA here is from genome assembly GCF_019924925.1 of Ctenopharyngodon idella. Taxonomy (NCBI): domain Eukaryota; kingdom Metazoa; phylum Chordata; class Actinopteri; order Cypriniformes; family Xenocyprididae; genus Ctenopharyngodon; species Ctenopharyngodon idella. Next base: position 43,847,664 of record NC_067220.1, read on the forward strand.
ATTAATATTCATGCATTTTGGTAGATGATTTTATCCAAAGCGAATTACATTGCCGTCAAGGTATGCAGTTCAGTACATGCATTCCCTGGGAACTGAATTGAACTCATGACCTTGGTGTTACTAGCACCATTCTCTACTGTTTTCATTTAAGTTTTAGTCGCCGAAGCGAATCAAGACACTGAACTCACCGTGCTGAGTTTGCTGCAGTAAATGAGGATCCGTCTCTCGAACAACATGCTGGCGTAGAGCTGCAGCAGGTTCCCCACGTCCACGGCCACCACCAGCTCTGTCAGGTTCCTCTGAAACACATAAGAACCGAGAAATGACCAGACAGATCAAATCCACACATTATTGAAATCATAGATTAGAAACGACAGGAAAAACTCACACTCTCTGGAATAGAGGGCAAGGCCTTGGGATCTGGCGCGATAAAGTACGGGATCTGATGAAGAGAAACATTGTTTCACAAAAGTGCCAAACTAAATTGCACCATTGGATTGCAGCTACCACATGAAAGAAGTTAGGCCTTCGAGTTAGTCTGCCTCAAGGATTTTAGCCTAGATCAACAAAGGTTTTGTGATTATTTTTTCGAGAAGAATCAAGTTAGTTAGTGTTTTAGTTAAGCGTTGATTAAGGTCCTTTTTTGTGGTTAGTTTCACATGCTGGATTAGGTCAATCCCATATTGCGGCTTGTATTAGGATTTATTAGATGCTGGAGTGAAGGTTTAGTCCGGCCGGCTCATTCTAAAGCAGGTCAGGGACTCACCCCTGTTGATTCCTCCCCTTTAGGGGCCTGTCCAAAGATGCCAGGCATCTCAGTTCGGATCATAAGCTTTCCTCCCTCAGTGAAAAACAAATGACCCTGAATGTGATGTCACACTTGAAGTCATAAACGCAACTTCCACCAGCCAGTCAGCACTTACCATCTGTAGCGTGATGGAGCCGTTCGCCGGAGGGACGGGGTGCTTGTAGAGAACCGAGAGCAGCTCTTTCATCTCATTGGTCTGCCAGGGTGTTCAAATAAAGAAAATGGCATTAGGTACATTAACGGTCAAAAGTTTGGAAAATTTTTTAGGTTGGCTGCATTTATTTGATGAAAAATAAAAACAGTAATATCATGAAATATCATTACTATTTAAAAATCTCATTTTAAAATGTAATTTAATTCTGTGGAAGCAAAGCTGAATTTTCCACAGAAAAAAAAACTTTTTTCAACATTGATACCATTATTAATTATTCAGAACCAATAATAATTGAGCAGCAAATCAGCATATTATTACTGAAGGATCATGTGACACTGAAGACTGGAGAAATGATGCTTAAAATTTAGCTTTGATCACAGGAATAAATGACAATTTACAATATATTAAAATAGAAAACAGATATTTAAAAATTGTAATAATATTTCACAATATTACTGTTTTACTGTAGTTCTGATCAAATAAATGCAGTCTTGTTGAGCAGAAGAGACTTTATCAAGATCTACTTTAACTAGATCTTAATTATTCTGGTAGTGTAAGTGTATAAATAGCTTTTTAAATGTGGATCATCAATGGAGCTTTAAAGCCTTACCTGTCCTTTCGTTGCGTAGTCAGCTAGGTTATTCAGAAGTTTATAGAAGACTTCAAACCATGGCAAATAACTGAAAGTGAAAGAACTTTAGTCAGGTCAAATGACTGCTAAGTCTGTTTATTTATGTACTTACAATTAAGTTAAAACTAAGAACTTAAAAGCAGATCATAACTCTAACATTAATTTAGAGTTTATTCTAATGGTTTATTACATGAAAGCTGGCCTAAGTGAGTGTGGTTAGCCAACAGTCATGAGAAGTAGACTGTTAATAATTAAAAGGGGTCATCAATCATGTACATTGAGAATGAAACTGAGGTGTTTTTATGTGTGTTTTGCGTGTTTGAGACCTGAGTATGCACAAGCAGGTCTGAGAGCTGGATGTGAGTCTGCAGAAACCGAAGCGCTGACATCCCTCCAGATCGGTCAAGACGAATGTGAAGTGCTGCACGGCAACAGTGTCCTTCGCCCTGTCAATCGACCGACCGACCGATCGGTTAATCAGTCATTAAAGGTAAAAAGACTGGAGTGTGCATTACCATATTTAATATTAATAATGAATGATTATCACCTCTCTATGTCATAAGGGAAGCAGAAGCGAGGCAAGGACTGCAGAGACTCCTGTGTGAGAACAGCAGACATATTATCAATCAATGTCTGCGCAAAAATTCCTTTGCATTCGAAGTCGCAACCTATTGTACATGCATAATGTCAGAAATTTCTGAGTTCAACAGGAAGAATCTGTAGTCGATCATGAAAACTGGGTGTTTGATACCAGAAAGTGAGTTTGCAGTGGATATTGCTTGATCTGAGGAGACTTTTTGACCCAGACATGGAGGTTGAAGGTCAAATTTACCCGGTAAGGCCTCTTTTGTTCAAAATCTACCCTCACTTTTTTTCAGCGTTGAATATAGTTTAGAAAGGCTAAAACAAACAAGAACAAGTTATCATAGTTTGAGGAAAAATTTATTAAATAAATTTTCTTTAAACGTCAGCTGAATCATGAAAAATAAGACTAGGATGTTTTAAGAAGTACATAGGGTCAATTCTGATTACATGTTGACTATAACTGTACTATATAAATTTATTTATAAACAGTATAATATATAAACTTTACATATCCATGCATTTATTTATTTATGCAGTATTTTTATTTATTAACATTTCCCTAATTCTTAACACTTTTCAGCTATTACATACATGATGACTGGTGGCTCAAAATAAAATACTACTTAAACAGTTATATCAATATAAATAAGGTTATTAATTAATAAAAAATAAATGGTAACGGTAACACTTTATAATAACTGCACAGTATAAAGCATTTGTTAAGCATTAGTAAATAATCAATTCATCATTTATAAAGCATTAATAGACATTAATAAGCAGTTTATAAATACAGCTGTAAATGCTTTGTTCTTGATTTATAGGCATATCTATAACGTTTAATATTTTCTTAAACTTTTTTAATGATCAATTCATCATTTCTAAATTAAGTATTACATTATTTACAAACTAGTTATTTAGAAGTTTTCAGTTGTTCATAATCATTAAGAAAGTGCAAGTAAATGATTAATAAACTATTTAAATGTACATTAATACTTCTTATTATTTAGACATATATGACAAGATGAAAAAAAATGAAACTACACTTGATATAACATGAAAAATAAACCCCTGCAATAAAAACTAAAAAAAAAACTAAACAAGCAACAAAATGATCAAAAAAGAACAAAATAAGAAAGCAAGTGAATATAAATAAAAAAAAAATGCAACAAAATGAACAAAAAAAGAACAAAATAAGCAAGAACAAATTATTTTCTATGACATTGCAGAGGTGTATTTTTCATGTTATATCGAGTGTACAGTTGTACATTTTAATTTTTTGCATCTTGAAATAAGTATTTCTATGTTCTGTATGTGTTGTGTTTGTTAAGATAACTGAGCCTTTAAATCTCCTTTATAAAAGCTTTACGAGGCATAAATAGTCCTCACTTTAGATGAGATGGTAACACTTTATTTTAGGGTCTTTTAACTAGTTGCTTATTAGCATGCATATTACTAGAATATTGGCTGTTTATTAGTAATTATTAAGTACATATTAATGCCATATTCTGCATGAACTTATTCGACATTACTAATCCTACCCAATATCTAAACTTAACAACTAACTTACTAACTATTAATAAGCAGTAAATTAGGCGTTTATTGAAGGAAAAGTCGTAATTTATAGTGAATACATGTTCCCCATACTAAAGTGTTACCAATTACATCACAAAAATAGTTAACTGATAACTACTAAATGTTTTATAACTACCTGAATTAATCATTAATTACAATAGGAATACATGTTAATAAAGCATTTATTAACACATTGAGTAACTATTACTATATGTCTAAATAAAAAGATATATAAATGTACATTTAAATAGTTTATTAATCATTTACTTACACTTTCTAAATGACCACTGTCAACTCGTAAATAACTGGTTTGTAAAAAATGTAATACTTGATTTAGAAAATGATAAATTGATCATTAATAAAGAATGAAAATACAATTATTAAACACATTATAGATATGCTTATAAATCAAGAACAAAGCATTTACAGCTGTATTTATAAACTGCTTATTAATGTCTATTAATGCTTTATAAATGATGAATTGACTATTTACTAATGCTTAACTAATGCTTCACAGTGTGAGTTATTAAGTGTTACCAGTAACACACTAGTTTAGGGTCCAATTCTCATCAGTAACTAGTTGCTTGTTAGCATGCATATTAGGATGTTGGCTTTTTATTAGTACTTATAAAGCAGATATTAATAATGCCTTTTTTTGCATGACCATATTCTACATCCCTTCATCCTACCCAATAACAACTACCTTACAAACTGGTAATAAGCAGTAATTAGGAGTTTATTGAGGCAAAAGTCATAGTCAGTAGTGAGAATTGGACTCTAAAGTGTGACCAAATAAATAAATAAAAAACAGAAGGAAAGAACCACAATAATCCCGAGGACTAACCTCATCATTAAAGTCTTCAGGGAACTGAAACAGCACACCAGGATCTACTCAAATAGAAAGAAAACACACACCCGGGTCAGGCACATCAGCTCATTTCTCAACTAGAGGATGTGGTTAAAGTCAGGTCAGAGTTATCCACATAGTTCAGCCTGGTTCTTACAGGTCCAACCCCATCTCTCTTTATACTGTCAGTGTTTCCTATCACCACCCTGTTGATAGCAGATGACAGCATACTAACTAGTTCCCCTGCCTTTTCTCTTTCTGATGAGCGTGTCAGCCCTGCTGTGTGGTTTTTCTGGTTCTGTCATGTGACAGGAAGAGCCATTCTCAGAAAACACAGGCTTGTGCGTGCATGTGTGTTTATTAGATCAGTTAGTCAGTGTGTATGTGTGTGGTACCCACCTTTATCTCTGGCGATTGGACATGAGGCTTGAAAGAACCAGTAGAAGGTTTTATCAGGGTTTTCTCTGAGAACAACAAAACAACGAGCAAAATAGTCATCATAACAAAACAATCATTGAAATAACACCACAAAAACATTAGACACATCTGATGTGAAACGTAAACGCTATCAGAATGACCGGCGACTCTGAATGGGATCAGCAATGAATCATTTATCTTCTGTTCTTCTCAGCTTCTTAATACAGCGCTTCATGCGTGAAGCAGGATGTGGTCGACTGCTAAATTAGTAGAAGCACATCAACAGAAAATACTTTTCGGCCGGTCTTAATTACATTGCAAATGTAATGATCCTAACAGCATGTTTGTGGCAGGAAAAGTTGCATAAATGACAGAATATCAGTCATTTGCTCTTGAGAGAATTTGATGAGAAATGTTCAGTTTCATATTGAGATCTATGACTTTTAATGGCAGATCAGAACACAATTTGAGAAAGATCGGAGTCTCCATTTGCGATATAAGAGATGTTATTCATGATTTTTCCTTCCTAAGTAATGACAGATAGTGCTGAAGATGTTAATAGCTAATGTGAATTTCTACACCTGTGTGAACTTAATGCATCAACTAAGTGCAAAAACACCTACGGATTTCCGACACAATGCGACTTCAACGATGAAGAAAAGTGACGTGCATCCTGCAGCATTTCATTGCGTAGACAGACACTTTTTATTTTGTCTAATGCGATGACATTCAGACAGATTTTAGTGTGACTTTAAGCACTTTTGAAGCCGTTGTGCATTTTCACAAGGCAGCTTGAAAGGAAGGACGGAGAGGTGATGCTTCTGCATGAACATCTGCTCTCCTCGCATCTCACTGGAAATCTGTCCAAACTCTCCATCTGCAGATCTCAACTCGGCACTTTCCAAACGTTGCTGCTTTGGTGTTCGAGTTCATTCGCTGAATCGTGACATGATAGAAAAGCCTCACGTCCGAGAACGACAGAGCGAGGAAGAGGAAGTAAGCAGGAGACCACAATGTGAGCAAACAGAGAAATCAAGAGACAAACGGAGATAATCTTACTTTATCCTGGAGCCCATGATGCACTTGTATGTTGGGGCCCATTCGGGGGTGTTCGGGGCGTCAGCGGACCAAAGTCATTAGATCCTTTATTAACATGCTTCGACACACACACTTCTGCACACACACATCCTCACATCAAACAGCCAATTCCGCCGACTAGCACACAACTTAAGACAGCACTTCCTGATCTGTGTGTGTGTGTGTGTGTGTGTGTGTGTGTGTGTGTGTGAGAGAGAGAGAGAGAGAGAGACCTACATGACGTTTGCCAGTCTATTGATGCTATAATATCCACTTCATAATCCCATATTCTCAATGAGAACTAGAGTATTTTGCCCTCTGGTAGATCGAGTCTCATCTTTAGGTTGAATCACTTCAGAAACTCTTAATTAGACTATTTTAAAATGCTCACTTATTATTATATGAATCATTTTATGCACTTTTATTATGTTAAAAGTTGAAAGGGTTTATTTTATAGTGTTGTTGTTTTACCTTTATAATATTTTTAACTGGCCTGAATGTGTGTTCATTCATATGTAGGATAAACTCACACTTTCACCTAGTGATGGTTGAAAACATAAACACATGGAAGAGGAAATACAGGAACTGACTTCCTCTATTGTATCACTGCTGTTTTTTATGCTCTCATCATTCCTCGTGTTTGCTCTCTCTCTTTCTCTCTCTCTCTCACTAACACTAAAACATGGATGTGCTAATAACAGGTAACTTTGTCCTATTTACACAGACGTACACTTCCTCAGACACACAAACACACACTATTCTGACAACTCCTTTGACTAATATTGTCATTGCTTTGAAAGTACATCCAAGTTAGTGGTACCAATTGTTTTGTGCAAACTGGTTCCCTCTAGTGTTCAGTGGAGGATCAGCATGAAAATGGAGGAAACCGTGAAGATGTCCAGTTTTCTGAACGCGAGTAAAATGTTTTTTAACGGTTAGAGTAATATTCCCAAGGACGTTTTCAACTTAATTTGTCAACTTTCTACGGAAGCCCGTTTCAAGCCCGTCACAAAGGTAATTGTGACTTTATCGCTAATTTGTTACTCACAATTGTGACTGTCTCATTATTACTCAAAATTGTGACTTAATTTCTCATAATTGTGACTGTATATCTTATGTTCACAATAACCTGCCATATTAAGTTTGTGGAAACGAGAAATCATAAAATCTAACATGCTGAAATGACGCGTCAAAACGGCTAAATTTGACCAAAAATTTTTAATACTTTTCATGGGTATTGCCGTCAGTCATTTAACATTTCTGTCGTAAAACAGAAGTTGTTTGAACAGATGTGTAGCTACATCTTACCTCGGTCGTCTCGCACTCTTTGACCGTTAATTGATCGCGCTTAAAATTCGCACACATCAAACCTCCAACAAATCATTCCCACCTCTGGCATTAAAGACCTTTTTTTATTATTATTTATTTATTTATTTTCAGATTTATAAACAAATTTTATTCTCAACTCTGTAACGGACAAAATGGAGTTGGTTTAAAAAGGATTCTACACAAAACTTGTTTTAAAACAAACATTTAGGCCTACCTACTGCTCAAGTGTCCCTCCTAACAATTTGTTAATTTTTAAATTTTTATGGGACTTAAGTTAAAAATAGACAAATTGAGTGTCCATGGTCTCTTTATTCTTGTAAAAAAAAATGTTTTCAGTTTAGATGTTTAACTAAAACCACAATTTTATTGTGTTAGTCCTTCATGTCAGGTGGTAATCAGCAAGAAATGCCTTTATTTTTTTCAAAAATATTAATGTGACAAGGTTGAGAATATTGTGACTGGTTGAAGACTGTAACAGGTTTGAAGGGAGACATTGCCTTCCATTTATATTCAGGGATGCAAACTCATCAGGGGCGAAAAAGGTGACAAAGATGTGAGACCACCTCGCCCAGGCAAGGAACATATTAAACGTGCAAGTATCACTTAGATGCCCAATATATTATTCTTTTTGTGGACACTACATCAAATATTCTATTTATAACAAAATTATGAGTTGTCATGATTTTGGTAAGCATATCTTTACTGAAACCATGACTAATACATACACACACACACACATATATATATATATATATATATATATATATATATACATATATATATATATAATTAAAATTATTCCTAAATGAAGTGAAAAACTGAACCCTGTCACAAGTTTACAACCCTGAAACAATGTCATATATACAAATATGTGACAGGGTTGAGTTTTTTTGCTCAAAATGGCCACTGCTCCTCATGTAGTGTAGGATAGACCATCTATGGCAGCAATGAAGTAAGTACATTGTATATACAATGTTTCAAATAAAATAAATAATACATTAAAATAAAATTTTGAAAAATAATAATTTTCCATCTTAACTTTATGTGATGGGATTGATTTGTTAAGCTTGACAGCAGTACACTCCCCGACTATAACACGCCTGAAAAATATGAATAAAAAGTATGAAAATACTTATCTTTTGCACCACTGTTAGAGACCTGAATGATGTAATTTCTGGCAAATGATGGCACATATTAGTGGAGCCTAAATTATTGGTGTGGTGGGCGTGACAGGGTTGAGTTCAGACCGAGGGACATAACTTCAGTCCGTTTTTTATAAAATATCTTACTTTTTTTTTTCCTAAGTATAACACAAATACAATATTGCCAAAAATTATAGACACTGTGAACATTTTGTGAAATATTTTCTAAGTACAAATTTAGTGAAGTGCCTCTGGGACATGGCAAAATGCTTAACGATGGAAATAACATTATTTTATGATAAAAATGCAATAATTTTTATTCTTTATAAATGGACATACCAAAGAATTGTGAAAAGCTTTTAACATTTTAATTTTGGTGAACCACCACTTTAAAAAAGTCTGGGGGACTAAAGTATTACCAAATCCCAGGAATGACCTACTAATATAATCATAAAACCAGTTAAACTTAAATTTTAACATTTATTTCAAGAAGGTTTATTCTATAAGTCACACAGCACAACTTTTTTCAGTTTTGTCATGTCTTTATTCAGTGAATCCATGGTCATTTTAACAAAACGAGGAAAGGGCTAGAATCACAGAAGAATTAGAATCACACTAAAATTTGAAAGGATTGTCCCTGTTTAACAGAACAGGACTGGGATATTTAATATTCAACAATATTTTTGATCTGACTGCTCTGATGCTGTTGTATGAGAACTTAACTGAGCTGGACGATGCCAACATTTTTTGCAGAACTGCTTTATAGATGAAATGAACTAATTTATTATTTAATTATCTTTACAATGGAACTGAATCAACACTGAACTGACTTCAGCTGCCCAACAGCCGAAATGCATAATTTTCCTGTTATCAATTTAACCTGCTTTTAAACAATCTGTATTGTATAAAGCACTATAAATTAAATAAATAAAGGTGACTTGACTTGACTTGAGAGGAGATGGAGATGAATCAGAAGATGGTGGATGAGATGGCAATCAGGCGGCCTCCTCTTCACCCTCCTCCTCGAACTCTCCCTCCTCGGCGGTGGCTTCCTGGTACTGCTGGTACTCGGACACCAGGTCGTTCATGTTGCTCTCTGCCTCCGTGAACTCCATCTCGTCCATGCCCTCTCCGGTGTACCAGTGCAGGAAGGCCTTGCGGCGGAACATGGCAGTGAACTGCTCTGAAATACGCTTGAAGAGCTCCTGGATGGCAGTGCTGTTGCCGATGAAGGTTCCAGACATCTTGAGCCCGCGGGGCGGGATGTCGCAAACAGCGGTCTTCACATTGTTTGGGATCCACTCCACAAAGTAGCTGCTGTTCTTGTTCTGGATGTTCAGCATCTGCTCGTCTACCTCCTTCATGGACATGCGTCCACGGAAAACAACAGCCACGGTCAGGTAGCGTCCATGGCGCGGGTCGCACGCGGCCATCATGTTCTTGGCATCGAACATCTGCTGGGTGAGCTCAGGAACTGAGAGGGCGCGGTACTGCTGGCTCCCCCTGCTGGTGAGAGGAGCAAAGCCAGGCATGAAGAAGTGCAGACGAGGGAAGGGCACCATGTTGACTGCCAGTTTGCGAAGATCAGCGTTCAACTGTCCAGGGAACCTCAGGCAGGTGGTGACGCCGCTCATGGTGGCCGAGACGAGGTGGTTGAGGTCACCATACGTGGGCGTGGTGAGTTTGAGTGTGCGGAAGCAGATATCGTACAGCGCCTCGTTGTCGATGCAGTAGGTCTCGTCTGTGTTCTCCACCAGCTGATGGACGGACAGCGTGGCGTTGTAGGGCTCCACGACCGTGTCCGACACTTTAGGAGATGGCACCACGCTGAAGGTGTTCATGATGCGGTCTGGATACTCCTCACGGATCTTGCTGATGAGAAGTGTTCCCATGCCTGAACCGGTTCCTCCTCCCAGCGAGTGCGTGAGCTGGAAGCCCTGCAGGCAGTCACAGCTCTCAGCTTCCTTGCGAACCACGTCCATCACTGAGTCCACCAGTTCGGCACCCTCTGTGTAATGACCCTTAGCCCAGTTATTACCTGCTCCACTCTGACCTACAGTACAAGCAGGACACAAAATCCATTAGCGCTTCATGATGCAAAGTTATTAAAGGGTTAGTTCACCCAAAAATGAAAATCTGTCATTAATTACTTGCCCTTATGCCGTTCCAAACCCTTAAGACTTTTGTTTATCTTCGGAACACAAATGAAGATATTTTAATGAAATCTAAAAGAGATTTCTGTCCCTCCATTGGTTCTTGCTGAAGCTCAAACGTGCTGCGTAACACACAAGCATGAGCCTCATTGGTTGAAGCTCAAACGTGCTGCGTAACACAAAAATGAACCTCATTGGTTCTTGCGGAAGCTCAAACGTGCTGCGTAACACGAGAATGAACCTCATTGGTTCCTGCTGAAGCTCAAACATGTTGCATAACACACAAGAACGAACTTCATTGGTTCTTGCTGAATCTCAAACGTGCTGCATAACACACGAGAACGAACCTCATTGGTTGTTGCGGAAGCTCAAACGTGCTGCATAACACGAGAACGAACCTCATTGGTTCTTGAGGAAGCTCAAATGTGCTGCATAACACACGAGAACGAACCTCATTGGTTGTTGCGGAAGCTCAAACGTGCTGCATAACACGAGAACGAACCTCATTGGTTCTTGAGGAAGCTCAAATGTGCTGCATAACACACGAGAACGAACCTCATTGGTTGTTGCGGAAGCTCAAACGTGCTGCATAACACGAGAACGAACCTCATTGGTTGTTGCGGAAGCTCAAACGTGCTGCATAACACGAGAACGAACCTCATTGGTTCTTGAGGAAGCTCAAATGTGCTGCATAACACACGAGAACGAACCTCATTGGTTGTTGCGGAAGCTCAAACGTGCTGCATAACACGAGAACGAACCTCATTGGTTCTTGAGGAAGCTCAAATGTGCTGCATAACACACAAGAACGAACCTCATTGGTTGTTGCGGAAGCTCAAACGTGCTGCATAACACGAGAACGAACCTCATTGGTTGTTGCGGAAGCTCAAACGTGCTGCGTAACACGAGAATGAACCTCATTGGTTCTTGAGGAAGCTCAAATGTGCTGCGTAACACGAGAATGAACCTCATTGGTTGTTGCGGAAGCTCAAACGTGCTGCGTAACACAAGAATGAACCTTATTGGTTCTTGAGGAAGCTCAAATGTGCTGCGTAACACACAAGAATGAACCTCATTGGTTCTTATGTGAAGCTCAAACGTGTTGCGTAACACACAAGAATGAACCTCATTGGTTCTTATGTGAAGCTCAAACGTGTTGCGTAACACACAAGAATGAACCTCATTGGTTCCTGCTGAAGCTCAAACGTGTTGCGTAACACGAGAATGAACCTCATTGGTTCCTGCTGAAGCTCAAACGTGTTGCGTAACACGAGAATGAACCTCATTGGTTCCTGCTGAAGCTTAAACGTATTGCGTAACATGAGAATGAACCTCATTGGTTCCTGCTGAAGCTCAAACGTTCTGAGTAACACACATGAATGAACCTAATTGGTTCTTGCGGAAGCTCAAATGTGCTGCGTAACACAAGAATGAACCTCATTGGTTCCTGCTGAAGCTCAAACGTGTTGCGTAACACGAGAATGAACCTCATTGGTTCCTGCTGAAGCTCAAACGTTCTGAGTAACACACATGAATGAACCTAATTGGTTCTTGCGGAAGCTCAAATGTGCTGCGTAACACAAGAATGAACCTCATTGGTTCTTTCGGAAGCTCAAATGTGCTGCATAACACAAGAATGAACCTCATTGGTTCTCGCATGTCAAGCAAACATGCTTGAACCAGAGATTGTATTATTATAGGGAGATGAGAGGATCAGTATCTCTTACCATTGGAGAAAGCGTAACTGCTAATTTAATCACATGCGACACCTCTCAACCTATTGTGTAATGGCCTCTGGTCTCCTTTCCTGCGTACTGGCAGTCTTTACCACAGCTGCAGCGTTAGCATTAGCCGTTACGCTTTTTTGGCTAATGGTTGCAGGCTTGTCATTTAGTGGCTTTGCTTGAGCTTCCATTTACCACAACTGATGTGTGAGCTGATGAATGTTTATATGTGAACAAAAGCCTAAATTAAATCTGTTCATCATATAAAGTGATTGTGTCTCTTTAGAAAATTTAGACTAAACCGCTCAATTCATATGGATTAGTTTTACGATCTCTTTATGAACTTCTTGAAGTGTCAAAGTGGTAGTCATGTAGCTGTCTATGGAGGGACAGAAAGCTCTCAGATTTCATTAAAAAGATCTTCATTTGTGTTCTGAAGATGAACAAAAGTCTTACGGGTTTGGAACGTCATGAGGGTGAGAAATTAATGACAGAATTAAAATTTTTGGATGAACTAACCCTTTAAAATGAAAACTAAAATACTACATATTTCAAAACCACATCATGCTAGTGAAATCCAGTGGTTAGGAGCAGTGGAATCATTAAAAAAAAAAAAAAAAAACAGGTCTCAAAGTCAGTGAACAGAAAATGCTAAAAGCTTACTCAGGATTCACAACAGGTAATTTTATTCTAATGTTGATGAATCTAAATTATTCAAAATTAGCCCATCTGCGGGTACTAATTAGCATAATACCAATGAGCTTTTCTTGTCATTTTTATTGTAGTTTATAAATTTCTAACAATTAATCAAATAAAACATTTTCATTTTTAATGCCACTAGGAGTCTGTGATTTATCTTTAATTTAAAACAAATTAAAAGGGATACTACACTTAAAGATGAAAATGCTGCCATCATTTGTTCACCCTCATGTTGTTCCAAACCTGTATGACATTCTTTCTTGTGCTGAACATGTAAGAAGATATTTTGGGGTACAAAATAATGCTGGACCCCACTGACTTTTATTGTATTTTTCAAAATCTTCATGAGTGTTTCACTTAAGGAAAAAATCATAAATAATTAAGTAAAGGTAATAATATAATTTTCATTTTCTGGCTATGCCTTTAATTTCACTATAAAAATGTCTGAACACAGGTTTCATTCAAAAATATGAGATCAGTATCAGAGATATCTTCAACATTCAGAACTTTCCTAGCTGTATCAAACACAGATATTTGCATGCAATGAGATACAAGTGGAGGATGTTTATATACCAAAAACAAAGTTGTCAGGTCTGAATATCTGTCCAAAAGGCCCTGAGCGGACGGAGTCCATGGTTCCTGGCTCTAGATCCACAAGGATGGCACGAGGGACATACTTTCCCCCTGGGAAAACAGACAACCAGAGAATGTTTGTATGGAGATTGTGTGTAAATTAGGGTTAATTTATAATCGTAATAAAAAGAAAAAAAAAAAAAAAGAAAAAAAAAACACTTAGTATAGGGTGGGAGTGTGTCTGTGATATGCAAGAGTCCTTCAGTTGGTCAATCCAGGAATCGGACATTTGATGTTCCCTGTGTTAAACTGTGGTGATGTGCCTACCAGAAGCTTCGTTGTAGTAAACACTGATCCGGTCCAGCTGCAGGTCACTGTCTCCATGGTAGCTGCCGGTGGGGTCAATGCCATGCTCGTCACTGATCACCTCCCAGAACTGAGTGAAACAAAAAATAAAAGCCATAAAATCTCACTGATGCTGTGTAATAGGGCCAGGGCTAGTTATATCACATAAGGTATTTGAGTCAAAAGTTGAACAAATGCATGTTGTCTGTATACAGCATGTTGGTTACAAACACCTAGTTCAAAAACCTCTCGAAAATGGAACATAATATTTGTCTAAAAAAAAAAGTATTTTTTACAATAACTGTTGTGAACACTATATTATGAAGGTACATTTTTAACAGAAAGCTTAAACTGTGTACTTAGGACAATGTTATTAATAGATGCTAGGTTGTCACTTCTTTTAAACCATTATAAATGCATACAATTTATTATATTTGCTGGACAAAACAATGGGTTGATAAGTTTTGTACATTATCTTTTACATTTTTGTTCATTCATTAGTTGTTTTCTTACATAATTGCTTTACTGTTTAAATTTAATAAAAATTAAAATTAAAAAAAAAAAAAAATTCTGTAGAGTAATAGTTACTCTGTTGATTTTTTTTGTCGTCGACATTTTAAAATAAATTAAGAAAAAATAATTAATAAATAAATAATTGTTCGCCATGAACATGGGCAAATGTCTGGCGTCGTCTACTACGCCATTGCAGTGCACAATGAAAGAGAACAAGACGAAAATAGACGCTAAGGTTTTGTATTAAACGTCTCGTTATAATTAAAATGCTTATTTTATAACAATCTTCTTGAAATATTTTGGATGATTGTAATGCGATTGTAATGCTATTGTAATGCGATTAAAGCGCGAGCCAGCCGCCACACCCCTCTCAGACAGCCGGCGCAAGATACGCATCAAAAAATACGACGCAGGATCATGAGGAACTCACCAAGCGTTTCGCGATACTTACAGTTTAAAAAGCCATCGAATTCCGTAACATTCAGAAAACTGCTAAAAGGAACAATTTCAAAAACTGTACATGAAATGGTTTATTATGCAATAGTAACAGCGCAAAGCAATACAATATTTTGATGATATGATTAGGCCTATTATAAAACATCGAAGCAAATGGAAGCGTTTATTTTTGCTGTTCTACCTTAGCTCCGATCTGATTCCCGCACTGGCCCGCCTGAAGGTGCACTATCTCACGCATGTTGACTTCAAAGAGGCGAAAATAAGATGAAAATCTGTAGAATCTCGACAGCTCGTTCTCACAACCTCTCCGGATTACTGTCTCGCCCAGACTACTGCGTAGTGCGCGCTCCCGTCAACCTGCTTCCAACAGTCAGTGTTGCCAGATTGGGTGGACGATTTCCATCCCAAAGCTCATCAAATCCCGCCCACTCCAAAAAAACGGCCAAAACGTTAACTGCCAAAATAATGCGATAGAATTTTATTGTCATGTCATTCAAGGTTCCCAGGTAAAAAAAAAAAAAAAAAAAATACTATAGTAATTATAGTGTTTTTGAACCATACTATAGTAGAGTACTTGAATTCATTTATTGTGGTAATTCTATAGTAATATAAACAAATTAATTTACCCAATACTCTACTAAGTTTTCTACAACTATAGGGTATATTATGTTACAAATAAAATATTTAAATAATTTTAAAAAATTATTCTACTTTTAAAGTGCCTCATGATCATTCTCGCCTTGTTGCTGTTGCACATTCAGCAGAAAGAGAACAAAAACTACAGTATTATATTCTGCTGATGAAACACTGCAAAAATATCTTTCCAAGAAATTTCAGTTGAAATTCAGACTCTCGACAATATGAGCTGTGTAAAATTATAAGTGATCTAGGAGCTTTATACAGCGTTTTACAGCAGATGCCTTTGAAAACAGTCACAGCCTCGCCTTCATACCTGTCATGGCGCTGGTCTGAATAATGTTGGGCGGGAACCCGCCCAATCTGGCAACACAGCCAACAGTGCTGCTATGATGTAATCATCTCCATGACAACAGAGGTCCAGCTTTCCCTCATCTTTCTCTTGAGAGGTGCATGTTGAGTCTTAGCTGAGTCATTCCTGGGATTCAGTGCCTTTTGTGTCCCCAGTAAAATCATGATCTTACTGCCTTAAAATATTGAACAGTATAATTTTTAAAGCTGTCTTTATCTCAAATAACACCATTTGAACTGTGACCATATTGCAGTTGTTTAAAAAAAAAATAATAATAATAATCCCCAGGCCTGTGTATCTCAATTTCATAATAAATACAACATTTACTATAAGCCCACATGATTTTTTTCCCTAAAAGTTTAATATCAGTGAAGATTCTCTCTAATTATAAAATTTATTTTAACAATTATAATTAAAGTTTTTAGCTTGTCCCTCAAGCTATTGTCACCTCTCATATCATAAAGACGTCAGTAACCTCAGTATGGGGGAAATATGAAGACAAAAATAATTTTGAAAATTACAGTGCAGGCTAATTTAATAACCTATGTTAGCTTCTTTTTGCTCAGACAGCTGATTTTAGGTCAGAATGTTCACTCTGTTAAATGAGAAGACCTAACAGAGTGGACTCTGATAGTGTACATAGTGATTGTGTAAGTAATTTATGTTTAAAGTTGAAGTAGTAGTGTATTTAAAGTTCTTTGGAAATGTTTTACATATTATTTCCTATCAAAATCCACTTCAAACAGAAGTAATATTGTAACTGGTTGTATGTGAGAGATAGGAAATCATCCATCCATCCAATCTTTATACCACTTGCCCACTCTGTCTGATTGGTGCTTCACTCCCCTGAACTCAAGAGGCGCTCTAGCCTCTTTGTTAGAGCGCCCACCTCCCATGCGGATGGGCCCGGGTTTGCGTCCCGCTTGGAGTGGGCAGGTGCGAACTGGAGGGGCTACATTGGTGCTGTGACCTGGATGGGAGTGAGGTTTGGGGGGGGGGGTGAGTGTAACGGACATAAGCTGGTAAGTGCTGTGTGTGTAAACCTCACTCCCCTGATCTCAAGAGATGCTCTAGCAACTGATGCTAGAGGTTGTAGCCTTTAGCCTCCTTGTTAGAGCGTCCGACTCCCATGCGGATGGGCCGGGGTTCGCGTCCCACTTAGAGCGGGCAGGTGCGAATTGGAGGGGCTACATAAGCAGTATTTTTTTTTTTTTTTTTTTTTACAATAAATTCATCAAATCAGCAAAAAAAAAACAAAAAAACAAACAAACTAATAATTCAGTGACAATGAAAATCCAGGAGTCCTTTAAAAAGGAAACAAAAACGCATTTTTTGGCATTCGTATCTGAAAAAAAAATGTAAAATGATGTGTTTGTGAGAAAGTAAGTACAATTATATTCACTATAAAAAAAAAAAAAAGGTGAGCTTACTTAAATAAGGCAACCTATCATATTCAACTCTTTAAGTTAAAGGATTAGTCCACTTTCAAATACATTTTTCCTGATAATTTACTCACCCCCATGTCATCCAAGATGTCCATGTCCTTCTTTCTTCAGTTGAAAAGAAATTAAGGCTTTTGATGAAAACATTCCAGGATTATTCTCCTTATAGTGGACTTTAATGGACTCCACTGTTGAAGGTCAAAATTACAGTTTTAGTGCAGCTTCAAAGGGCTTTAAACGATACCAGACGAGGAATAAGGGTCTTATCTAGTGAAACGATCGGTCATTTTCTAAAAAAAAAATACACGGTGCTTTGCACCATTCTGCCTTCCGTATTCTTCAAAAAGCTTACTCTGTATGTCCTACGCCTTCCCTGTTCAACTTACGGAAAAAATGGAACTGGCGCCACGTTCGTTACGTAAGTTGAATAAGGAAGGCGTATAAAAAAAATAAAATAAAAAAAAAAGCATATTGGCTTTATCAATAACAAAACATTGCAAAAAAAAAACTGAATGGAAACTTGGCTACTGACATCAAGAATCAGCGTATGAATCTCGGCAATGGTGACAATCAACAAAAAGCTTCATGCTGCAGTGCATTCTGGGTGCACCAATCACAACTCACCCATGGCTCCCAGCATGCATTGCGGCATGAATTTTAGTAGTTGTTTTGTCACCATTGTTGAGGTTTGTATGATGAGTGTTGATGTCTAAAGCCCGGGATACACTGCATGATTTTTGGCTGTCCCAGACAAAAGATTGCCATCGTGAAACAATTGTGGCAATTTCTATGATTTCTGGCTCTTAATCGGTGGTCTTATGTTGTACAATGAGAAAGGTTCAAAGACAGCCGTTTTCCCGGTCTTGTGATTAAAGATAGCTTACGATAGTTTTCTGACAGTGTCAGAAATTTAGCATAATCAACGCACAGTGTGTTTGCTGCTACGACATACGTCTGCTGACCAGCCAATAAAAATGTACTAAAACTCCAAACTTCTTGCTTCAAGCTCTTTTCCCTTCTTCTTTCGCCACTTCCTTTTTATTTTCAGCACACATAAAATCTACAACTGCCAAAGTGTGATTCACCATGGTGTTTTGTTAACCGCTAGCACATTCTGATGACGTTTTATTCTTCTATAGAAACTTGCATCATAGCCTACGAGTCAATAGGTGTCATGATCGTACAGTCTACATGCATGTCGTACCCAAGTTTAATAGCTCCATGTCGCAGAGTGTGATAAAGTAATGATCTTATAGGATTGCTAAAATCGTGCAGTGTATCCAGGGCTTTAGTGTGTCTAAATGCCCAGCTTGAAAAAATAAGTTTACTTTACTTTCGTAAAGTTATTCCAACTAAACTTTATAAGTTCAAATAACTACATTTGTCAAGTTGAAAGTACTTAAAATTCTAAGTAAATACAATTTAACTGAGTCAATGTAAAAAGATAACTCAAAAAGGTAAGTTAGAAATTTTCTGTTTTTTTTTTTTGTTTGTTTTGTTTTTTTTTAATTTTAGGTTTGTCACTAGGATTTGAAAAAAAAGTCTCTAAAGGGGTGGGGAAGTCATTAGATCTAGCAACAACATCGCCAAATTGGCAGCACTGTACTGTACTGCTATACTGATACTGATTGTAGATTGGTGAACTGAAGTTTCAGTTTATTTATAAAACACATGCAAACAAATAGATAGAGAGAGCAGTTTGGACTCTGAGGGTCACGGAGGCGGGTATAAATCTGAGCTGTTGCAGGTTCACAGACGCTCACAGGAAGAGACACACAGACAGACAGGATGGACGTGAAGCTGCTGTGTCTGACTGTTGTTCTTCTTTCCTCACCCCTCCTCACACTGTGTGACCCGCTGTGAGTATTAAACACACCGTTTGCTCATAGAGTTTCTAATGTGTTTTAATGTGTGAACTGTTTTTGAGATTTCAAACGCTCTGTCTTTATCTCCTCAGGTTTGTTCTGTCAGCTCCTAATTTGCTGAGAGTGGGTTCCTCAGAGAACGTGTTTGTGGAGGCTCAGGATTATTCTGGAGGAAACCTGAACGTAAGGATCATAGTAAAGAAGTTTCCAAAGAAAGACAAGGAAATACTGTCCAAATCAGTGACACTGACTGCAGACAACAATTACCAGATCCTTACAGATATAAAGGTGAGAGCTCCATAATTACAGTGCAGTTATGTCTCATTCTCATTAGTTTATTATGAGATACACTTCAGGTTGACTGATTGTTCTTTAGATCCCTGATAATCAGAAAATCTTTGATGATCCTCTGGAGAAGCAGTATGTGTATCTACAAGCTCAATTTCCAACCAACACTCTGGAGAAAGTGGTCATGGTCTCATTCCAGACTGGATATATATTTGTACAGACAGACAAGCCCATCTACACTCCTGCTAGCACAGGTAAGATTCAGTGCTAAAACATGGCAAATATTGAGTGAATTATTGCGCAATGTGAACTTTAAACCTGTTACATCAGCATGACATCATCCTGTTTATTATTAAACTGAATGCTGCTTTTATCAGGGTTTGAATCTGCAGAAAACAAAACAATCAGAACTCATATTTCACTTTTTGCTTTGATTTCTTTTGCAGTTCGATACAGGATTTTCTGTCTGACCCCCAACATGAAACCACTCAGTCAGTCTGGAATCATGGTGGAAGTGATGGTACACAATGTTATTTAACACGCACACAGACTCATTCATGACATTCCAGCTGTAATGAGCATCATTGCACTGACGATGTCAGCAAACACAGTGTTAATACTGATTTCTGTGTTTCTTAAGAATCCACAAGGCATCACAGTTTCATCAGAGAAGATATATCCAGTGAAAGGGATGGCGTACGGATTCTACGCCATTCCTGAGGTTTCCAGGTGTGTTTTTATGTGAAACACTGTGAAGATTGAACCTGCTTTCAATGATCCATTATGTCTACCTCAGGATATCTTGAATTTGTCTATGATAATTTGTTTAAATGTTTTGAAATGTTTTTGTTTCAGTACTGGGATGTGGAAGGTGGTCACTCGGCACACAAACACTCCTCAGAAGACGTTTACCACAGACTTTGAGGTCAAAGAATATGGTAAGACCTGTGTCATCTGTTTTTCCCTAAGATGACAATAACAACTTAAAAACTGATAAAATGGCTTTATTATTATATTTTTGTTTGTCCTTTCTCTGGATTGATTTATAGTGCTTCCAACATTTGAAGTGAAATTAATACCCAGTAAGTCATTCTACTATGTGGATGATCAGAGTCTGGCAGTCGACATTGAAGCCAAGTAAGACAACGTATTTTCAGCTTCTTTGATCTTCTTTGATCTTTAATGAGTGAACACACTGATTAAAATTGTATGTAAAACCACAAAATCCTTTTTATGAACAATCAAAACTTTCCCCAAGTAATTCCTCTTCTCTTGACGTTTCTGTGATTTTGAAACTAAATCAGAAGATTTTGTAGTATCAGCGAGTCTCATTCATGCATAAAACCCATGAGTGAATTGTTTCCAGTGAATGAATGAATGAACTAATCAGTTTAATTGAAAGTGAATTTTGAACAGTGGCTTTGAACAAATTGGATGAGTGAATTATTCAATGACTCACTCATAATAACAGTTGTTTAGTTCTTGAATTAAATAAATTGAAAGAATGATTCAACGACTCACTCATAACAGTCACTTATTACCTACTGGGATAACAATGTAACAGAATGAATCAGTTTAATATACAGACAAGAAAACAAGTAGGTTGAGTCCCTGAATCCACATTTTTCGCCATCACTGATTGTTAACATTCTAACTGAAGTTATAGTCCCATTTGTGCAAAGCGTCATGTTGTAGAAAGCATGGGAAAAGAAGGGTAAACAGTAATCAAATCCCCATCACTAATACACAGACCAGGAACCTGTCTGGACTGTGCATAAAGTTGGTCAATTTGAAAAATGCTAATCAAAAGTATTTAGAGGTTGTATGTTTGTTTTAGGTACCTGATTGGACAGAAGGTGGATGGAAATGCGATTGTGGTGTTTGGTGTGATAGATGGTGAGAAGAAAACAAGTATTGCTACCTCTCTTCAAAAAGTTCAGGTGAGAGAAATTAAACAGTTTACAAGTTGGGATCAATCTCTTTTCTCCTCAACTAGAGAACAACTTAAATAAAAAGTTAATAGCTTTTCACTGCATCTTGTAGACTGATGTTGCTGTCAATGTCACATATGAATAGATAATGAAAGGAAAGGGCACTGTAGAGCTGACCAATCAGATGATCCTTCAAACCTTTTCAGACTTTAACCAATTGGATGGAAAGTCAATCTATGTTTCAGTCAGTCTTTTAACGCAAACTGGTAAGACCCAACAGACACTATACATCTGTATGCATGTTTATGTTCATATTTGTGTGTTTGTGCACCATTTGGAACTGAATTTTGTTTCAGAATATTGTTGGATCATATAATATTGTTCCTTATGTTTAAGTCCCTTTGGATAAAAGTGTCTGCTAAACACCAGCCCGTGGGTGGGCCCAGTGTGACGTCATAACATTTGCACTTAATTTTTTAACACTTTTTGCCTTAATATAATTCCATATATGGTACCATTTGAAAGTTTATAATCTTTGCTTTACATAGAATATAATGATTATTGTTTTTATGTTACACAAAGTAATAAAATAAGGCTTAAATAGACAGTCGTCCCAAATCGCCCATTGGGGGTATTGGGAGACTGTGAATATGTATTTTATAAGCTTTTCACAAAACAGACAAGTCAAAAGAAAACTCTCATTCTCAGCTATGTAGTTATTTTAAGTTGTTATTTTAAAGTTTTAACATCGTAGTTCATCTTCAAAAGAATCACGCAGTGTAATATGATCATTGTATAAAAAACGAACACTAACCTCACATTTCTACTCTGATCACTGATTGTGTACATTAAAATTAGCCACAAAGTCTATATCATATTTTACTTTCTAATTAGCTTACTTTTATGTTTCTGTGAGCTTTTGTTGATGAATAATCCACTGTTGTGTCACGGATGTCTGCAACAAACAAATCCACACAAATCCACTCGAATGGAGAAACATCTGATCTCCACACCATCGTCAAAATGTGCCTGCTGTTGATATACATATCAAGCACGTCTACAAAGCTGAGATTCTCAGCATTCCAATGACGTGTCAGTCAAGTTCCAAGGGTTGGGTTAGAAAATATCATTGCCCTGATATAAAATCAATGGAAGTCTATGTAATGTCCTCACTAATATACAAACCTGTGTGTGTGTGTGTGTGTTTCAGACAGTGAAATGGTGGAAGCAGAAAGGAGAGGCATTCAGATTGTGACGTCACCGTACACCATCCACTTCAAAAAAACGCCTCAATTCTTCAAACCTGGGATACCCTTCGATGTCTCGGTATAAAAAGTACAAAAACAACAATGTTGAGCTGAGATAAAGTACATGACACCATTGTTTAATGCTTCTCCTTTTTATGTCTCATTTTTGGTCTGGGTTTTATAAAAGGTATTTGTAACAAATCCTGACCAGATGCCTGCTAAAAATATAGAAGTGGAGGTCAATCCTGGAGCGGTCAGAGGCCGAACAAGATCCAATGGCATTGCAAAGGTTACCATCAACACTCTGGGAGGATATTCCGTACTCGAGATCACTGTAAGATCTGCAAACTCAACTGCACTGATGCCCAGTCAGTTTCGCTGGTGAACTAGTGGAGGACCATTCAAATCAGATCTGAGTTTGAGACAGAAATTTATTGAATGCATTGCTATGGAAATCATAGGGCCCTACAAGTAATAGAGCTACAGAAATTGGTCGCTTAGCTTTTTCTTCAAGAGCTGTTCATATCTAGAATACATCACCAATTAACAACACACAGTGTCCTACTCATATGAAGTTTAAGATATAATTAAAAATATAGCTAAAGAAGAGCCAAATATGTAATATCTATATCATATTTTTTTCAGTTGTTATAGCAGTTTTTGTTGTGTAATGTGCAGTATTTGGATTAATAGTTGCACAGTAAATTCCCCAGTGTTACATCAACACCGCTCGGTGTTCATATGGGATCCACCAGCAGGGTATTAAAGTAACACTGAAGCAGTGTTAGAGTTAATTAGGTACATAAGTGGTTAATTGAGTGATGATTGTTTGATTATTGAAGACACCTGATAATAACGAGCAGAATCACTGAAGGAAAGAGAAAAACAAGAACTACAACTGACTTCAGCCACAGCCTTGTTTCCTTTAGTTGGGCAGTTACTCTTGGTTTTTATGTTAAGTTTGTGGTCTTTCTAACGGTGTTTACAGAGACCCATCATTTGTTAGAAAGAAGACCATAAACAAAAGCAGTCCAGTGAAGACAACTGATTATTTAGCCTTGTCAATAGCTGCTGAAGCGATTGTTCATTATTGTTATTTTCACCCACAGAACCTTCATGCCACAGATCAGACATTTGAAGACTTTTTAGACATACCCCCCGACATCAAGAATCAGCATATGTTTCTCATCTATGGTAACATGCTTTATGCTACGATGCATGCTGGGAGTCGTGTGTTTTACATTATGGTGGCTCCCAACATGCATTGCAGCATGAAACATTTCACCATTATTGTGATTCAAATGCCAATTTTTGATGTTTGTTTTATTTAATAAATTAAATAATTTGAAAACTAAATGTAAGAAATGGTGGAGCCTTCAGACACAGACATCAAGAATCAGCATATGTTTCTCATCAATGGTGACATGCTGCAATGCATGCTGGGAGCCACCATAGTGTAAAACTCATGACTCCCAGAATTCATTGCAGCGTGTGTGAATGTTTCATCTGTGGCATGAGGATAATGTTTGTGAAAATAACTTACAATGAACAATCACTTCAGCAGTCATTTACAGGACTAAATAATCAGTTTTCGTCTTGATGGTGTAAACTATATCACCTGTTTGCTTTTGTTTATGGTTTTTGTTGTAACAAATTATGCACTTTTGTAAACACTGTTACAAAGACCACAAACTTATCATAAAAACCAAGGGTAACTGCCCAACTAAAGGAAACACTGATCACCATAATAGTGACCATACATTTTCAATAAAACATCAATATCTAAACCTGTTAATTCTCAAAAAGAACTGTAGAGAAATGACAGAAATAAAGTCAGTCTGGTTTGTAATAAGAGAGATTTAATGTCTTTTCAGTTGATTTCATCTAAGGCTGTGGCTGAAGTCAGTTGTAGTTCTTGTGTTTCTCTTTCCTTCAGTGATTCTGCTCGTTATCATCAGGTGTCTTCAATAATCGAACAATCATCACTTAATTAACCACTTAAGTATCTAATTAACTCTAACACTGCTTCAGTGTTACTTTAACACCCTGCTGGTGGATCCCATATGAACACAGACCAGTGTTGATTTAACACCGGGGAATTTACTGTGTTTATTTTCTAATTATTAAGTTTGTCTTATGTATGTATGTTACGACATGTTAAATTTGACCATGTAAACCTTTTTTTCTTTGTGCCCAGGGACAGCAGATGTAATTTATCTCTGAAGCTAATTCTGGGCAGTCATGTACTGTCCATTGTCCCTGTTAATTTTTTAAAATAAAAATGAAATAAACTAATGTCGAAAAAAAACATGTTTATTTCTTTTTCCAGGCAAAGACCAAAGATCCACAATTGAGAGATGAACAGCAGGCAGTGAAGACGATGACGGCTTTGGCCTACATTCCCAAAGATGACTCCAACAACTACCTGCACATCAGCATTGATGCAGAAGAGCTTCAGATCGGTGATCATATGAAAGTCTATCTGAACACTGGACAAAGTCCAGGCGTCAACGATCAAGATTATACATACATGGTAAAGATTATGGCTATTTCTTATTCAGCACCACAAATGTATTCATTTATTATATCAATATTTCATTAACTACTAGAGCTTGTGTTCAAAATCGTATGAATGTCATAAATACTGTTAACTTGTCTGCCTTATTTTCAGATCTTGAGTAAAGGTCAGATCGTTCAAGCAGACAGGTTTAAGAGGAAAGAAGAACAATCTCTAGTGACTCTGTCTCTACCTGTAACTAAAGACATGGTGCCGTCCTTCCGCTTCGTGGCTTATTACCATGTGGGCTCGTCTGAGGTGGTGTCTGATTCAGTCTGGGTCGACGTGAAGGACACGTGCATGGGAATGGTGTGTGAACCGACAAACCAAGACCAGGAAAACTTCACCCACTACCATCAACATTTATCAGTATATTTTACTGTTTTTAATCGCAGCTCAAAGTAGAGGTGAAGGACCAAGCACAATTTGGCCCAGTAGATATGTTCAGCTTGAAAATAACAGGAGACCCCGGAGCTAAAGTTGGGCTGGTCGCTGTAGATAAGGGTGTATATGTCCTTAATGACAAGAACAGACTCACTCAGACTAAGGTAATTAACCTCATGTACAATAACTTCAGCATTTTCAGGCTTAAAATGACCTGATCTTTTTCCTGCTTTAGATCTGGGACATCATAGAGAAACATGACACCGGCTGTACGGCAGGAAGTGGAAGGGACAGTATGGGGGTTTTCAGTGATGCAGGACTGATGTTTGAGTCCAGCACTGCAGGAGGAACCAACACCAGAACAAGTATTTATTTCCATTTCTTTATGCAATGAACCATAAACATAACTGTAGATGCATTAGAAATTATTTTCTATAGCTGTATCATTCGAAGCATGATTGTATCATTTATGCTAAATTAATTCTAATGAATTGTCCTCCAGGGAGGGAGTGTCTTGCCCTTTCAAAGAGAAGAAGGAGATCAGGTACAAAAGTAAATAGGAAATGTATGGAAAAAAATGGGTAAAATGTCCAGGGATGATGTACAGCAACAACCATCTTCTGGCACCAGGAACATGGCTGACTATTAACATTAGATGCAGCTCTTCACGTGCTGTCAACTGTGATTGTTACGACAATGCTATCTCTAACCCCTATCTCTTACAATTAGAGTTCTTGTATCGATGGAAGTAAATTTTCAGCCCGAATTGTTAGCATGGACTGAGACAATGCATCAATATGAGCCACTTTTTTGAAGGTTAGGTCAATTTTTCAAACTGTCCAAACTGTGTATCACCTCATATTTATTTTGTTGAACAGAAGACTATGACAACTCTTATACCGACTCTGATGAGATTGTGTCACGTACACAGTTCCCTGAGAGTTGGCTTTGGGAGGAAGTTCATCTACCCTCTTGCACTAACTGGTGAGTACTGTATGGAGATTGATCTTTCAGACAAATGCTGTGAATGTTTTCAGTAAGCAGACATGTTAAATGGTGAGGAGTTAGCAAATCAATCAATCAACAGAATGACATTCAGATTATAAATGATATGTGTTTCTTAAGACAACAGTATTGAACATGTTAATATCACGTATAATTCCTGCAGTTAGTCAGTTCCTGAATCATGTCAGCCTTTTCTGGTGAGATGAAGCTCATCTGTGCACTTCCATTTGACTCTTCCCCATATTCCAGTGAAACAACATCTATCACAAATAAACTGAACTTCCTGAGACAGTCTATTACTACTTGGCAGATCTTGGCTGTCAGCCTGTCACCAACACTTGGTAAGGTGAAGCAGAAATGCATGCTTCATGGTCTAAAACACATCATCATCATCATCCTGGAGCTGTTGCTTTAAAACATTCTGTATGTCTGTGTTCCTCTTCAAAGGCATCTGTGTGGCAGAACCTGAGGAGATAGTCGTTTTTAAGAGCTTTTTCATTGACCTCAAGATGCCTTATTCAGCTGTGCGCGGAGAACAACTGGAAATCAAGGCCATTATTCACAACTACACACCAAAGAAGCAGAAGGTAGATCTGGGAATATCAGATTTTATTTATATGTATAAAAAATTAGGGCTGTCAGTAGATTCATTTTTTTTAATCGTGATTAATCGCACACTAATTGTAAAATTAAGCATACACCATTTATCTTGTTTAACACGTCCATTTTGCCATCATTGCCTATATCCAGCAAAGTAAACCATCAGATTGAAGTGTGATTTTCACAAAACTGTATTTTTCATCTTTTTTCAAGGTAAATTTAGATGTCTTTCCAAAAAAGGACACCAAATAATCAAATGATATGATTTCATATAATGCATACATTTATGTATACCAAAGCACCCATCACACCATCACAAAAAAAAAAGTCACAGCAAAAAATGTTTCAGAATTCACAGTGTATAGTATGTGCAACAGCAAAGAGCTTATTTACATTTTAGACAAGTCAAGTTGTGATACTGAACAGGACCACATGGAGATGCCAAAAAAAACCTAAACCAACCGTCTTGACCTGCATATATACTAAAGTACACAGCAACATACACAGGACAAATCCAAACATTATCCTGAATGTGTCTGAAAACAACGTGAATGTACTAAAATGTGTCTGTGCATAAATACAATGTGCGATCAGTGCGTTGAGAGCGTGCTCATACATGATTTGTTTGCGCATCAATATAACTGACTCACGTGTGCTTAATGTATGACTCCTGTACGTCACCGCAATCGTCTACTTTGATTGCAATCCTCATCCATCAAAACTTTCATAGCAAGAAGCTGGTTTGCTTTATCCAGCCGAGAAACATAGTTTTCATATCATCTGGCCATACAGCGGTGATGTTTCGACGTTCCGTTCGGACAGGAACAGCACGATACGGGAGGGCTCGCGCTCTTCAGATACAATGACAGAATATGACAGAGAGTTTGTGTTTTAAAGCGAAACAGACACTGGAATGAATTCTCTTTGCCATCTCTGATATAATCAGCATGGACTTTTAAGATCGTCTAACTGCGTGACATAAATTACGTTATGACGCAATTTCACATGCTTCTGTATTTTTTTTGCGTTAAATGCGTTCAATTTTTTTAGCGCATTAAGGATTTTGAATTAATCGCATACGTTAACGCATTAAATGTGACAGCCCTAATAAAAATACATTCAAATGTAGGGAATATAGAGTACGTCAAGCTTTCAAGTTTGTCAAGTTTGTTTCAAGCTTTTCAAGTTTGTTTCGAAACTGTCAGACATATACAAACCAACTTTTTTTGGCAAATTCTGTTAACTATGGCAAAAATGGTTGTTATGGTGTATGTAATTCAAATTCCCAAGATCAGCCAGTAATCTTGAAAAATGCAGTCAGAAATGAATTAGACTGGTCATTATTTGTAACATTAATTAATTTTACACTTCCGTGATGTTTTCTGCATTAAATAAAAGACTGTATGAAAGTGCATTTGGGCAGTTTTCAATAACACTAGATCCAATTTAGGCAATTTAGAAGCATGATAAGTATTAAATAACATGACATGCAGCCAAATTTAACTTTATTATAAAAAAACACAATACACACACACACATACAAAATATTTATCTCTGTTTGCATAATCAAGGCGTCCATTTTCATGATTCTCCTTGTAATTTCACTAATTTCTTATCTGCTACGCTGTTATATTTAGTGTTTCAACATAACTTGACACAAAAGCTTGTGCTTTCTGATTTTTGAGTGTTTATAAACTATGATAAACTGAGTTTTAAGTATTTTTTTCCAAAATCATCAGATATATCAGCGAGCGAGCTGACTCGCGTTGTTGTTTTGCGTTGATCTCCTCTTGAAAAATGGTGGACATGGTTATGTTGTAAGGCCAGTAATGAAATGACTTTTCCACCTTTTTGCTGAGAAATACTGTATAATGTAACTATTAAGTAGTGAAACTATTTCATTGGTAATTTTGAGGGGCAATGTTAAGAAGATTGTGTGTTTGCAGGCTGTGCATGAATTTAGACTGGTGATTTAAAATGCTTAGAACCACTTGTGCATTTAATGTTTTTATCAGTCAATTAATTTACTAATGACAAGAGACATGGATCCTGAGACTTTTGTGTCTCACTCTCCTGTTTTCTCCAGGTGCGAGTGGAGTTTATAGAGACAGAAGATGTTTGCAGCTCCGCCAGTAAGAAAGGCAAACACAGAACAACAGTAAACGTTGACAAAGACTCCAGCATAGCGGTTTCATATGTGATTATTCCCATGACACTGGGAAATCACAGGATTGAGGTGAAAGCTGCAACAAATGATTCTGTCCACACTGATGGAGTGAGAAAGAGCCTGAAGGTGGTGGTATGTCTGATGGGATTCACACTAACATACAGAGGCCTACTGTAGCTTTAAGGGAGGATTTGGTGGGATTCTGTGGAAATAGGGAGGTGTTCAGAATTTCAAGTATTGTAAGAACCCAAATTATATCTGAAGCACCATGTGTCAGGATATCCTTATGATCTCACAGGGTACTTTATCTCTGGGATGGTAATGTTTTAATCCACTGATGATGAGCCAAAGTAGAGAACCCAAGTTCAGTTTTATTGATAAACAATCATGAACCAGATACAAAACAACCAAAACCATGACAAACTAAAGCAGATTTGAACATGAGAACTTGACTTGAACATAAACTTGACAAAACTCACCAACAGCAGGTTACAACAACATAGCTAGACCAGAGATAAAGAAAACATGAGGGCTATACAGACCATGAGGTAACCATCATCATAATACCCAGCTAACAATTTTTTGTTACAAGAACATTTCCCAAACATTATTTTTTTATTTTGGAAACATTAAAATGTCCAGTTTTCTTGATGTTACTGGAATGTTTTTTAACTTAAGTATGATATTTCTGAGACATTCTTTCAACTCCAACTCAACATTATGGAAACATTGGTTTGTAACACTCCAAGAACATAAAAATGTCCAGTTTTCTTAATGTTAATTGAACATCATTTAAAGATTAATACAATGTTCCTAAAACATTCGAACACCTGTTGTTAATAAGCAGAAACGGTGACAATCAAAAAATATTCAAATCTAAATAGTAAAAATTCAGCTGCAAAATGTATTCATGCCGCAATGCATGCTGGGAGCCATGAATGAGTTTTGTATGCTGGCATAAAGCATGTCACCATTGTTCAGTTTCATATGCTGATTGTTGATGTCTGTGAGAGTCTAAACAACATAAAGTTCTTAACTTCATGCCGACAATATGGTTTCATAATTTTTCAGAATTTGTAGTATTACTGACCAGTGATTAGACTTCAGATGTGATTAGTGAATCAAAACGCTTCACTATGAAATTTATTAACAGTCAACATAAAGAGCCCAACTATAGAAAACACTGATCACCATAATGGTGACTTCAAATGTTTCTCTTTCCTTCAGTGTGTCATCACTAATGGTCACTTAATTATCTAATAAACGCCAGCACTGCTTCAGTGTTATTTTAACACTCTGTAGTGTGGACACATATGAACACTGAGTGCTGTTCATGAAACACAATATTTTGCTGTGTAGCATCCCACCATTTTATTAGCCAAAAAGTTTAGTGATCCTTAATATTTAAAGGACAATTGAAGAATGTTGTTCCAAGAATGTTTTTTCCCATCACTATGAGGGCATTTAAAAAATCTTCTACAAACAATGTATAAATAAAGGTTTTGTGCTACCCATTTGAGAACATTATTGAAGAACAGATAACTTTGAACAAACACTCTATTAATGTTACAGGAAGAACATTTGTTCATAACTTTGAGAGAACCTTACCAGAACGTTAGCCAAATTTATGAGAATGTTCCCTGTTAGCTGGGTGGCTGTTAACTCTCTCTCTCTCTCTCTCTCTTCTCTCTCTCTCTCCATCTCTCTCTCTCTCTCATTGGCTATTTTAGTCTGAACGTGTGCTGGTTCAGTTAGTGAAGAATGTGAAGCTGAATCCTGCTAAGATGGGTGAGATTTTTTGTGAACAAGTGTGATAATGATTACACCTGCAGTGAATCAAGGAAAAAATCTATAATACGTTAACAATTAAATTTTATTTAAAGTAAATTATCAAGTACTCTCTACAATTATTTTTAGTTACTAGAACTCTTATGAAAGTGAACTATACTAACTAATCATTTGTCAGTACAACTTACTATTCCTATTTCATTTTACTCAGATTTTTTTAAGGTAATCGGTTTGCATGCTTTTTAAGCAAGTCTAACTAATTATATTTTACAGTGTGTAACTCACAGTTTGAGCACACAGTGAGTGCGCTGTGAGGTTACACTTTTAGCCACCTCACATTGTGGTCACATCACGAGTATCCTGGGAGCTCATGGTGAGATCACTGTGAGATCAAATTGTTGACTGGGTTGCTTTTGTTTTTCTTTTCACTGCCCTGTGTCTCACGTTTTTAAATGCAAAATTGCGTTCTGTGTGACTGGCCCCTTGAAAGTACTGTGTGGCGCTGAGTGTGTCCTAGGCAAAACTGTTGACAGTTTAGATTGTTTATGTTTACATAACACTATCTGTTGAAGTGTTTGTTTGGTATGATTTGATATAAAATATAAAATCAAGCACTTTAGTACCAGTCGGGAATATTATTTGTATTAACCTATGCATAAAAACACTATTCTGCTTTATTTATAATTGTTAATGTAATTTATGAAATGATATTAGTTTTATGAACATTTAAAACATTATGCATTTTTTAAACAGTCAGTCATACCATATTACTTTCAGTAGCTATGTTTCCTTCCAAAGTAGCAAATTTAACTTGTGCGCAAGTTTGGAATATCGCATCAAACATTTGCGAATAAAGCACTGTTTCCATCCAGTGTTTCCACTGGTGTTTGTGAACGCAATTATGTGAGGGGCTTCTGGAAAGGGAATTATACCGAACCATTTTAATGACAGACTTTGCTCAGGCATTACAGAATGACCAAAACAGCATTTCAGATGCTGTGAAACAAGATCATTCAGCTGGTTAGTCCAGTTATGCTGTTACAATGCAAAGTCACATGTCTTTTTTGATGCAAATCAAGGAATTTATTGGGTAAAAGTTTTTCCATGCGCATATTTACATATTGCATAAAAAATGTATCCGACTCATTTGAGCGCATACGTTTTTTTATGCCTATTTTTAGAATGTATGCGCATCTTGGCATTTCCATCCAGAGTTTTTTATGCAATATCCCAAAATGCACATAAAAAATAAGTGGATGGAAACATAGCTATTGATTTGAAGAAGAAAAAAGATCCAAATGTTTTGATATATATTTGCTTATTGCACCCTCATGTAGAGAATTTGTCATTAAAACTCGAATATAATTGAAATATTTGTAATATTTAAGTAAAAATGTGAATTTTGTTTGACAGCCCTATTTAATTGTGTGTTGCATTTCAATAGGTTTTGCATATACAAATGTCAGTGTCAGAGCTGTTAATGTAGCCTATTTATATGAAGCCGAGATGCAACAATGTGGACCATACTTTATGGTTGGAGTCAGCAGTCTGGTTATGCGAAACAGACTTATGGGCTGGACAGAACTCAGTTATCAGCTCCATTTCTAATCCTTTTTATATTAATTACACCTGCAGTGCGTGTGATCAACTCTGAGATGAACTTGCCAAAGCAATCCAGGATTATGGTCACTAAAACACTAACTAACCATCTCATGATGAATATATAACTCATCACATTTCTTGTTGATCCCATCTGGAGCAGGAGGTGGAGAACAGCATGTGTTTGTAAGAGCTGAGATACCAAGTAATCAGATAATTCCAGACAGCCCAGCTTTCAAGTACATCACAGTGTCTGGTAAGGGGGAAAAAATAATTAACTCTATGTGATTTGTATTTTTTTTGAAGTTTGTTTATAAGGAGTCATGAAACCTACATCTCCAATCATCCGATTACATCCATTTATTCCTCCATGATATATTTTTTTAATATTTGTACAAAGATAAAAAAACTGATTTCTCAAACTGCATTTCCTCTTTCCAGGTGAAGGGATCTCTCAGACAGTTGAACAGGCCATCAGTGGAGACTTCATGGGGCGTCTTATTATCAAGCCTAAGGCTGATGGAGAGTCGAACATGATCTTTATGACTCTACCTCTCATTGCCACTCATTATCTGGACAGCACCAATCAGTGGGAGGCTGTTGGCATGGAGCGCCGTAGTGAAGCCATTAGCCATATCAACAC
This sequence comes from Ctenopharyngodon idella, assembly GCF_019924925.1. Classification (NCBI taxonomy): domain Eukaryota; kingdom Metazoa; phylum Chordata; class Actinopteri; order Cypriniformes; family Xenocyprididae; genus Ctenopharyngodon; species Ctenopharyngodon idella. The sequence goes on from NC_067220.1 coordinate 43,881,193, forward strand.
AGGTCAGCAGGATACAACAGAAATAACGAATCTGACTAGGATTTAAAATAAAATCCAAAAAGTACTCTCAAAAATACATCTACAGAAATACAGATATACTTTTTTCTTTTTAATTTATTTATTTTTATTAAGGTTATCAGCGGCAGCTGATCTACCGTAAGTCAGATGGATCATACGCTGCCTGGATATCCAGACCGAGCAGCACATGGTAAAGTCATTTTGATTATATTATTTTCGGTGAAATAAACCTTTTTGTTTATTTCATGACCTGTTTATCGTTTCTTAAATATTTAAATATTTAATATTATTCTAATAACAATTATATAATATATAATAATGTATTATTCTAATTATAATTATAACTTGCTATTAATTTGATTTATTTGTATCCTTCTGTTTGTCTTAAAGGCTGACCGCATATGTGGCTAAAGTCTTCATCCTGGCCATTGAATACATCGCTCTAGAGGAGAATGTGATCTGCAGCGCCCTCAAGTGGTTGGTTCTCAACAAACAACTGGCAGACGGCTCCTTTAAAGAGGATTCAGCTGTACTTCATAAGGAGATGGTGGTAAGTTTGCTAAAAGTCTCTTTGACTAACTGTTTGAATTACTAGGTGACCTACAGTACAAACAAACAGAATATAACAATGTGCCTCCATTATGGTTAGTTGTAAAGGCTTTTTTTTTTTTTTTTTTTTGGTTAAACATTTCTCGAGAGGAAGTGATCCCGCTTATTTTTCTCAGGCAATGGACCGTTTTTACAGATGGTGATGATGCGTTTCCAGTTATCAACATCGCAAATCTAGTTTTTGCAAAGGTTTTTTGTAAAATCTAGTTTTTTTTTTTTTTTGTTTGTTTTTTAATTAATACACATTTATACTGCTATACTTTTTGTTGCATTACCCTAGCAGTAAATGACAAAAAAAAAATAAAATAAATAAATAAAAACAAATTAACGCTGATCCAAGGGTGTTTCTAATATGGCTGAGGGAGTGATGGCAAATTTGACATCTTTCTCTCTTCTGGCTGCTGTAATCAATCTCTATATTTTCCCCCACTTGTGGAAAATCACAGAAATGCTATGATGGAACATTTTTCTTTTGATGTTGGAGCAAATGGGAATACAAAAATTATATTTGCTGTCATCTCCCATTCACCGCTATAGAATTTTACCTAACCTAACTATGACGACTTCTGCTTCTGAGAACCCTAGAAATGTGAAAAGGGTCCATATTTGTGTTACACATAAACAATATTCACACTATGATTTTCTAAAACCGGCACACTGGCACATTGTAAGTTGTTATTGTAGGAATTCCTACGCTATATTCTGTACACTGTGAGAAAATAGTTTTGGAATCAGCTCCTTTACGGACTACATTTGTTTGAGTAAAACACACATAATCTGTTTGATATAGTCTGTTTATTTGTGCTTTATTCCAGGGTGACGTACGAGGCAAAGATGCAGATGCTTCTCTGACGGCCTTTGTTGTGATTGCCATGCAAGAGGGCAGAGAGATCTGTGCTGGAGCAGCTGGTGTAAGATCAGTTACAGCAACATGAGCACAACCCAATTAATATTCATGCATTTATATTCAGATTTTCCTCCCTTTTCTCTTGGGTTTAACCTCTTACACACATTTTTATAGAGTCTGAATGAAAGTATAAGGAAGGCTGTTGCCTTTCTGGAACGTCGACTTCCACACCTGACCAATCCTTATGCTGTTGCGATGACGTCCTACGCCCTGGCCAATTCCGACAAACTCAATAAAGACATCTTGATGAAACATTCCACCCAAGGAGAAGGTCAGTAACAAGGCATCAAAATATACTTAAGTAATATCACTCCAGCAAGAGTGCTTCCGCCTTGAATGTGGTTGGGACACAGGTAATCATAACCATGATGATATTCAGAACCACAGCATGACTGTGAGTGTGATATTGCTTTAATACAACAGTTCAGTAAACAAAAGGCGGTAACACTTTAGAATAATGGTCCGCCATTAATAAGTAACTATGCAGCAAGTAATGCAGGACTAATGAGTAGTACTACATTAACACTTCAGCTACTACTATTAACTAATATAGAAACAAGCGTAACTAATCAGTAAGTATTATCAAATTTAGGACTAAGATAGTTCCTTATTAGCTAATCAATAATTAGAGAATGAGATTGGCATCATTAAGAACTAATAGGTAACTATGACAAATTATGAAGAATTAATTTCTAATCACAACATTAAAGTGTCTGAGATGTGAGCAATTCAACTCTCAACGTGGTCATAAAATGCATCACTAATTACTCAAGTACCTAGTCATTCTTCAAGAACTACTAGTGATCTGGACCATTATTTTAAAGTGAAAAAGATGTTTTTCACTTTAAAATAATGGTCCTGATCACTAGTAGTTCCTGCACAGTGACTAGATAACACTTGAGTAATTAATGATGCATTTTATGACTATATTCAGAGTAAAAATGACTGATTACGTCTCAGACACACGATAATGTTCTTTACAATTTGTCCATTAGTTAATAGTTATTAATGATGGTAATCTCAATAGGTAATTATTGATTAGCTAACAAGGAACTATCTTCTAAATTTGATATTACATACTGATTAGTTAAGCTTGTTTCTATATTAGTTAATGGTAGTAGCTGAAGTGTTAATGTAGTACTTACTCATTAGTCCTGCATTACTTCCTGCATAGTTACTTATTAATGATGGACCATTATTCTGAAGTGTTACCCAAAAGGTTAATACTGAATAACTTCTGTGTAACTTTTATTGTTGTTGATGATGTGCAAAATTTACATACTGAGTGATTAAATCATGAATCTATCTTCCAAACCATGTTTTTGTCTAATCCCAGCAGGCACAGAACGTTTAATGTCAAGCTCCAACGTCAGACAGACGTCAAATTTTAGTTGGAATAAGCACCGCACTGTAAAAAAAAAGGGTGAAATGCATGGCAGTACATTAAATCTCTAAAGATCTCAGCAGAGGAGGATTAAACAACTCCACAAACAGCATTACCAGCTTCACTTATTACTAACCAGTCTGACTTTATTTCTGTCATACATCTACAGAAGTTCTTATTAAGAATTAACAGATGTTTAGATATTGATGTTTGGTTGAAAATGTTTAGTTTGAAGTCACCATAATGGAGATGAATATTTGCTTTAGTTGGGCTGTTTAACTCTTGGCTGCTGCAATAGTGTTTATTATGGCAAGAAAAAAAAAACTAGCAGTGTTTTAATGATTTTCTTTAAAGTTGTTGAACATTTTGAACTCCAACATCTATTAGACTCACTCAGACATCAATAATCAGCATATGAATCTCAGTAACATGTTTAATGCCGCAATGCATTCTGGGAGCCATAGATGAGTTATGTATGATGCACCCAGAACGCGTTGCAACAAGAAGCATATCACCGTTATTAAGATTCATACATTGACTCTTTGAAGTCTGTGTGTATCTTTAAAACTTTTAGGTACATAAACCCCCAGAAATCAAACTGCTGTACAGCTATCACAGGACTATAATTATCAATATTGTGAAATTAATAACATAACATCTATATAATCAAAGAATAGACACTGAATATGATCAGTGAATCAAACACTACATAGTGATTATATATTTATCATCATCTGATCATCTGATTTTCTTATGCTGTTCTTGCCAAAACAAACACTATAACACAGTTCCAGCAGCCAGAGAAAAACTAATATTAAAAAGTCAAGAGTGAAACTGGCCATCTAAAGCAAACACTGATCACCATGATGGTGACTTCAAACTAAATATTTTCAACCAAACATCAACATCTAAACCTCTGTTAATTCTCAAGAACTGCTATAGACGTGTGACAGAAATAAAGTCAGACTGGTTAGTAATAAGTGTAGCTGGTAATGCTGTTTGTGGAGTTGTTTAGTCCTCCTCTACTGAGATCTTGAGAGATTTAATGTCTTCTTTTATTTCTGTTGATTTTCATCTAAGCCTTTGGCTGAAGTCAGTTGTAACAGTCTTAGTTTAATGTACCCCCCACTATGGTACACCTATAAAAAGTGTTTATATTCTGACTAGTAGCCCAGTACCTCCATTTATGTATTGAGAAGTAGCTCCGGCTACAATGTTCTTCCACAAGATTCATGCAGTTTTGTTTATTAACTGCTAAAGCACCAAAAGTTACATGGTGTATCTTTCATTTCATACAATACAGTTTGTATTTTTTTTCTCCGCCAATGAAAATCAAGCATCGTGACAGCCAGTCTGTCAAGAGTCTGTAAGTCACTCCCGTTTTTATTCCTGATTTGTGTTTGAATCAGCCGGTAGGTTTTGGACTGTCCCTGATCAGCGTTACCACTCACTAGAGGCGACTGCCTATGCTGTGCTGGCACTCATGAAAGCCAAAGACTTTGATAAAGCAGGAGAGGCAGTGCACTGGCTGGGCAGACAACAGTCTCATTATGGTGGTTCTGGCACCACACAGGTACACTAATAACACTATTAATATTTAATGTGAAATGATGAAAGAATAAGTAAATAAACAGAAGTTGAAGGAACAGTTTACCAAAAATTCTGTCATCATTAACTCACCCACATGTTATTATAAACCAGTATAAACATTATATTTTGAATAATTGTACTGGCTGTTTTCCAGTCACTTCAATTACAGTATTGGGGACTGAAGCTTTCAGGCTTCAAAAAGGATGCAAAAGCTCTTGTGTGGCATTCAAACACATTCTTTAAAGAAGTAGCGATTTTTTTTGATACATTAATAGTGTTTTTAAACTTTGAAAGTTTCAGTCTATTAATTGTACTTGCATAGAAAAGAAAAAAAGTTGTGTTCAACAGAAAACAGAGTCAGGCAGGTGAGTAAATGAGGACAGGATGTTTATGTTTAGCTGCTGGAAACCTTCAGTTGGAAAAAAAGTCACTTTCCACACCGGTCTGTTCTAGGCGACCATCATGGTGTTCCAGGCTGTGGCTGAATATCACACAAAGATGAAGAACTCTCAAAACTTCACTCTGGACATGGAGCTGTCAGTGGCAGGAAGAAGACCTGTCAGATGGACTTTCACAAGAGACAATGTGCATGTTACACAATCATACAAGGTATAACACGTAATGCAGGTGTTTAAATTGGATGACAAATTGACACATTATATCTGACATTGGTTTGTTCAAGGTGAAGTGAACACTGTGCAGTTCAACTGCTCCATGAATACAAGAGAGAAAAAACTGTGTTTGATCAATGAAATTGTTGGGCATCCCCTGAATTGGACCTCTTCATTATTCATGTGATTATTCTGCTGACTCGAGTATTTCTGCATTCACTCAACAGGTGGACATAAACAAGGACTTCAATGTGACGGCTAGAGGAACTGGAACAGCCACTCTCTCAGTGAGTATTCATGAGCGTTTACACGGTCAACAGCGAGATTAAAAGTGCTCATATAATGAGTCAAATTTAGCTTCATCTGACAACATATTGGGACTCTCAGAATGTCGGCACCAGTCCAATAATAGCGTTAATTGAGGGTAAGCTGCAAAAACAACTTGTTCTGAACTTCTGCAGCTGCAGAGATCACTAACACTTGACCGTCCACATTCACGTCAGTGATGACAATGGGGTGTTCAGAAACTTGGGCTGCTCAGCCACTGTTGGGTAATAAACTGTAGAGGAATTAAGAAGAATAAAATGTGGTGAAGTGCATCAAAGTCAGCAAAAAAAAAAAAAAAAAAAGAAAGAAAAGTCAGTCAGAGAAAGTGTAGGACTGGTCATCCAATACTAATTCTAAAATATAGCCACATGCAGCAATTATCGTGGTCCAAGCACAAATGATTTGACGTTCCAAGCACAAATTACCACGACGCACAAACCATAAGGCGAAACCTAGCATGTTTGGTATCGTTGGACTCGGCAAGGATTCAGGAGTCTAAGATGATGACTCCCATGAAAATAAGTCAACCACAAAGTTATAAGCATATGAATACTTTTTTTCTCCACTAGGTGGCGCTGGTCCAAAACTTCTCAGGCTCCTTCAGGGCATCGTGCTGATGACCCAAACCGAGTTTTGTAATGATACACTAATGCGTTCATAAAATACAGCATTTTAGCACAAAATTCAAAATGGCCGATATGGAAAAATTGGATATCATTCGACTCGGCATGATGCCCCGAATCTAACGAGACCACATTTGATTTTTGGACAAAATTATCAGAAGTTATTAAGCAAAAATAGCCATTTTTTTGTATCTCCGGACCAGTAGGTGGAACTGCGCCAAAACGCTGAATGTTGCCTCTGGTCATGCTTGTGATGACATGTATCAAGTTTGGTCTGAATACGATAAAGTGTTCTGGAGATATAGCCTCAAATCTGATTTGGCGAGCTTTTTGTCAAATGAATTTGTGCGGTTTTCGAGAATGGATGTTTCTATCAAAAAAGTAGGAAAAAAGAATTTTGTTTCTAGCCCTTAAGGTTCAAAAGTTATTAGCATAAACATGAGTGAAATTTTGGACAGGTGGTGGCACTAGAGGGATTGAGTTAGAGACTCCAAATTTGCTATGGACACAGTTGAGACTAGCCTCTATCAGTGTACCAAATTTCACAACTTTTTAGCAATATTTTATAAAAATAAAATCTTTACAAATAAAATTGGGGTTCCAGCATCTTCGGTGCTCTGACACCTAATTATAACTGTTATTGGCAAATTATAAGTGCATCAGGGAGAAAATGTAAACCCTTGAAATCATATAAATGAAAATGTTTCTTGGTTTTTGACCTTTTTCAGGTGTTCACAGAGTATTATGCCAAACCTGTTGAGAAATCTGACTGTAAACTCTTTGATTTTAAAATGGAACGAGAACGAAACGGTAAGATTGACGATTGTTTTATTTTTTTGTAACTATAAAACAAAGCCAATTTTGTTGTTCATTTCAGTATTTATATATATTTTTATTTTCAGTACATTACCCTGGAGCCACTGAAAGCTACAAGTTCACTGTGGAAATCTTGTAAGTGAAAATATTATTTATGTTTTTTTAGAATGTTTTATTTTGTCATTTTGTCTCTCAAAACTTCTACAAAAATGTATTTGTACATTTAAAACAGGCATGGACTGAGTTTTATACCTGTGCATCAAATTTAAAATTGATTTATTCATCTTTACAGAAACAAAAGTAACACAGCTGATGCTACCATAAGCATTCTGGATATCGGCTTACTGACAGGATTTATAGTGAATGAGCAAGATTTTATAGAGGTAATGTGATGATAAACGGATGCATGACACAGTAAATTCCCCGGTGTTCAATCAACATCGGTTGGTGTTCATATGTGAACCACCAGCAGGGTGTTAAAAGTAACACTGAAGCAGTGTTAGAGTTAATTAGATACTTAAGTGGTTAATTGAGTGATGTTTGTTTGATTATTGAAAACACCTGATGATAACGAGCAGAATCACTGAAGGAAAGAGAAACACAAGAACTACAACTGACTTCAGCCACAGCCTTAGATGAAATCAACTGAAAAGACATTAAATCTCTCTTGTTACTAACCAGACTGACTTTATTTCTGTCATTCGTCTACAGTTCTTTTTGAGAATTAACTGGTTTAGATGTTAATGTTTTATTGAAGGTGTGATTACCATTATGGTGATCAGTGTTTCATTTAGTTGGGCAATTACTGTCTTTTTTTTTTTTTTGTTAAGTTTCTGGTTTGTAACAGTGTTTATGGAAACATATAATTTGATATAAAGGAAACCATAAACAAGAACAATCAGGTGATATGCAATATATCATCAAGAAGAAAACTGTGTGTCTAGCTCCATTGCTGACCAAAAATGGTTATTTTTTAGTAAGTCATTTTCACCAACAGTACCTTCCTGTCACAGATCAGAAAGTTTGAACACATTGTGGGGGAAAAAAAAAAAAAAAAATTAAAAAAATAAACACACCGACAGACATCAAGAACCAGCATACGTTCCTCATCAATGGTGACATGCTTCATGCTGCAATGCATGCTGGGAGTCATGCGTTTTATACTATGGTGGCTCCCAGCATCCATTGCGGTATGAAGCATGTTACCATTGATGAGAAACATATGCTGGTTCTTGATGTCTGTCGGTGTGTCTGTATTTTTTTTTCTCTAGCAATGTGTTTAAAGTTTAAATTCAAAATGCCTGATCTGTTGCATGGAAGTACTGTTGTGAAAATAACTTAATGAATGAACAACCACTTTCAGTCAGTGATGGGATTAGACAATCAGTTTATTTTTTTAGGGTCTAAACCATGTCACCTGACTGCTCTTATTTGTGGTTTTATTTGTAACAAATTATCTGTTTCTGTAAACACTGTTATAAAGTGTTTTACATAAACTTAACATTGAAACCAAGAGCAACTGCCTAACTAAAGGAAGCACTGATTGCCATAATGGTAACCAAATATTTTCAGTAAAACATCAAGGTCTAAACCTGTTAATTCTCAAAAAGAACTTAACTGTTAATAATAATAATAATAATAATAATTATAATAATAATAATAATATCCTTAGAAATACATTTGGGTTCAAACACCTTCAGAGTCAGTCACATGCTCTGTTTAATCTACAATTACTACTATCCTTAACATTTTTCTACTTGTTTTAGACTTATCATGCATGCAGTTTTTATTTTAATTAAGAGACCACACCAAAAATTTGCTTAAAATCATGTCACAGCGCAGGACTATTCAACTGAGCTACAAAAAAGCTAGCTTATATGTATATAAGAGGAATCTAATAAACATATGCAGGACATAAAACATTTTACAGTATTGACTTTTTTTCCCCTTATCACCCTCAGCTGTCTACAGAGAAGGAGAGATACATTCAGAAATTTGAGATGAATAAAGTGCTCTCAAAGCAAAGATCCCTCATCCTGTACTTAGAAAAGGTATTTCAGCAGACTGTGTATTCAAAGGCAAAGTTATTGTCATTTTTTTTTACATTGTACATTTAAGAAAATAAGTCAATTTAATAATTTTGAGTAAAGAAGGAACTTAAAAAGGACTGCTGCCCTGCTGACTGTTCTGAACTGGAATAAAGTGCACATGCTATATGGAATTTATTTAAAGGGGTCATGTATTGAGAAATCAATACTGGAAGAAGATTCTTATTAAGTGGGGGTCTTTTTTTTAGGATTTTTTACCTAACCTAAGTCTCTGACACCTTGCACTTCTGGAGACTCCAGGTTGGTTGCAGTTCTGGAAAATGGTGGCGCTGGAGACTAAAGGGTTCCTGATGGTTTTACACTTAATTCTTCACCTTAATTCTTAAATCTTTTGCAGTTAACATGTGTCTTTTCTTTTCCACCTGTTTTTGTCTGACCCTGCTGACCCAATGAGCATTTCACTGTCCAATGGTCATGCCTTAACTGCAGTTTCTAGTATTGCATCCTTCTCATGGGCATTTAATAATTTTTGACTTTTGAGTCTGAGTTAAATCTCTTTTTTTGGCTCATTTTATCTGTAAAAGAAAACGCACCTAATAATTATGCACACCTGAATATAAGGTGTTTTTCATTTCCAGCCTTGATGAACAATTATCACTTATAAATGATTAAATACAAAATGAATAGTAGTTATTAAGATTGATCTGGTTTGGAATTGGTAAAATGTGCTTGGAAAAAAAAAATAGAATAGAAAATCAATTTGCCTAATAATTCTTCGCACGGTGTATAAGCGCACCGCAGGAAACATTATAAAACAATAAAACAACGCAGTTCATGACCCCTTTAATGTGAAATAGAAGGGCTTCTATGTCAAATCTGTATTAGTGACTGTTACAGTAATAATGCTTTGATTTTTGTCTCATTAGGTTTCTCATAAAGAGAAACAAATCATTTCCTTCAAAATGCACAAGATGTATAATGTGGATTCACTTCAACCTGCTGCAGTCACAATATATCAATATAACTCACCAGGTGAGCTGCACAAACACACACAAACACACTCATGTTCATACATGTACACTCACAATGAATCACTTAGCTGACACTTTAATCCCAGAATGAGTCACAAATATGAGGAAGCAATTAATCCAAACCTGATTGTAGGATGAGAGATTGCTGACATGACGCCTCTTTGACTGAAGGCCAGGTGCACTGCTGTGCTCTGGATCATCTGTAGATGTATAAGATTGTGCCAACTAGATGGCATGTAAAGTTTTATTAAACGTGTGTTGTTTTTTTCAGAGGCACGCTGTACAAAGTTCTACCACCCTGATAGGAAGGATGGTGCTCTATACAGACTGCGTCTCGGAGAACAATGCTGGCGCGCAGAAGGTACTGCCATCCAGAATCAAGGATGCTCCCCTAACTAAAAATTCTGTCATAATTTATTCACCCTCATATTGTTCCTCTCACCACACCTCACATTCCTCTTGTATCCTTCACCCATGTGAGGTTTTATTCACTATTTATGAATATGCCTAATGACTTTGACATGGGCTGTTATGAAAATGTGTGTGTGAGTGTGTTTGTGGGTATAAACCTTAGAAAGCCAAAATGTTTCTTCACAGGAAACTGCAGTTTCCAGAAGAAACATTGGGTCAGAAATCATGAACGTTTGGATAAAGCCTGTGAAGATGACAAGGGTTACGGTAAAATGGTTATAGTTCTCAGCACAAAAGAAAGCAGGGCCTGAATTTCAACATGGGATTGTGGGTTTTGTGCTTAATTTTATTAATTCCCACAAGTTCTGCTTTTATCAGTTCACCTAAATACTGGTGTGACAAATGCATTTGTCACAAAGGGCACTGCAGACAACAGAAATAAAAGGCAGGATATAAAGGATTAGTTCACTTTCAAATGAAAATTAGCCCAAGCTTTACTCACCCTCAAGCCATCCTAGGTGTATATGACTTTCTTCTTTCTGATGAACACAATCTGAGATATATTAATAAATAACCTGATGCATCCAAGCTTTATAATGGCAGTGAACAGGGGTCAAGAGTATGAGCTGTAAGTGCTTCCATCCACATCCATCCATAATAAACATAATTTGGGGGGTTAATAAAGGCCTTCTGAAGTGAAGCGATGTGTTTGTGTAAAAATAAAATCCATATTTTACAAGTTATGAAGTAAAATATCTAGCTTCCGCCAGACCGTGTCCATATTCAAATTACAGAAAAAGGGTAAAACTCTCGCAGTTCAAAAAGCTTACGCTACGTCCTGCATCTTCCCTATTCAACATACAGAAAAAGCTTAACTGACGCAATGCCAGTTCCGTTTTCTTTCGTAACTTGAATACGGAAGGCGGATCATACGATTGCAATCATACGATGTCCAACCTGCTTGTCGTGTATTTCCATACCTCCACGCATCTGCTCACGCAGACAGTCGCATGTCATCAGCGCGTTCAATAAGGCTATGCAGAGTTGTAGACAGACAGTTACCGAACACCACAAACAAACAGAAAGCAGCCGCCTTTTACAGTTACCCCCCCACCCCATCTTTCCCAAATGAAATTCAGGCCCTGAGAATGAAGTAAAATACAGTCTTAGTTCTGGTTACAGAAACATATAACATGTATGTTTGACAGCTTATAAAGTCACAGTGGTGGGGATGGTTCTGGACAAAAACATAGACATCTATAATTTAAAGGTGGAGCAGGTCCTGAAAAAAGGTATGGTTCGTTATTCTCCTGTCTCCATCAAAGTATATTGAAATAGAACATCCTTTATGAACGTATTTGCATGTTCATGAGCTTGTTTGAGTAGTGATGTGGCTCACATCCTAACTGCTGTTCTGTCTTATAGGCACTGATAATTGCGTTGAGGGACTGTTGAGGATATTTCAGGCTCATCCTACCTGTAGAGAATCATTGGGATTACAAGAATACAAGTCGTACCTCATCATGGGCCCATCCACTGACCTGACACTTCATGGTGGACGGTAAGTGTTTTAGCAAAAGACGACCCATGACAAACCCACACCTAATTTGTACAATCTGAAAATTACATTTTAAAGGATTAGTTCACCCAAAAATGAAATGTATGTAATTAATTACTCACCCTTGTGTCATTCCAAACCTGTAAGTCCTTTGTTCGTCTTCAGAACACAAATGAAGATATTTTGATGAAATCTGAGAGGTTTTTTTATCCTCCAGTATTACTGAGCCGGCATTCGGATGTAGAAACTGCAAGCGCTGCAAAGGAAATAGCATATGAGAATGACAGGGGAGAGACGAATTTGTTGAATAAAGTCGTTATTTTTGTTTTGTTTTTGCGCACAAAAAGTATTCTCGTTGCTTCATAATATTAAGTTTGAACCAATGTAGTCACAGTGACTGTTTTAATGATGTATTTACCATTTTCTGATGGTAATTTTGTTGCTTTGAATGGAGGATAGAAAAAAAAAAACTTCTCGGATTTCATCAAAATATCTCCATTTGTGTTCCGAAGATGAAACAAAGGTCTTATGGGTGTGGAATGAAATAAGGGTGAGTAATTAATGACAGAAATTTCATTTTTGGGTGAGCTAACACTTTAATTTAACTTTTAAATACCATTTATTACTGTTTTGGGAATGTTTATTTTTAACTGCACGAGTCGTGCATCAAATTAGTAAAGCATTCAGATTTTATGAGATGCAACTAAAATTTGCAGGGTTTTAAAATGTAGTTCAAGTGTGGTTTAACAACAGTATTGACCACATTAGTACTGTATCTAAATTATCACACTTGTACTAGTTAAAAACTGCAGCAATACTACACTATTACTGCAACTGTGTTTTGTTTAAAAGAAAGTCTGACATTTACATCATTACCACAAAATTACCACAAAACAGATCCGATTTCATTACTTGCAAAATGGGGAGTCATTTCTAAAGATTTGTAATTAGTTATGCTGATTCAAAGTGATAAAAATGAGTCCGAACATTTGTTTTATCTACAATTCGACGCTGTGGTAATGAAAACACTAGTAGGTGTAAACTAAGTGTCTTTTTGTAAATAACTGGATTTGGGGTTTATGTTTTCAATTTTATAATACCAGTAAGATTTCATATGCTTTATACATGAACAGTGTTCATTTTTCTGTTTCGGTTTTAGTCTGCAGTATATCTTTGGAGAGCAGACCTGGATTGAATACTGGCCCACAAGCGAGGAAAGCCAAACTAAAGAATACAAGGATCAGCACATCGGCATCACTGAACTCGCTAATACACTTGGTAAAGTAGGATGCGTTATTTAATGTATAACAAGTGTTTTTTTGTTTGTTGTTTTGTTTACAAAATCAGCTGCTGTTTAAGACTTAAACAATATGATTTTGTCCAAAACTTGTAATTTCATAAAGTTTAAATGAATAAAATTGGAAAATGTTTGACTGTAACTAAATAAAACCGTGGTATGATATACAGTGCCTTCAGCAAATTTATTTTCTGAATTACAAATCCAATATTCATATAAGGACATTTCTGATAAAAAACACATTCATGTTGTGAATCAGAAAGACATCTGTGTAAAAGAAGGCTAAAGAATATTCAAAAGAAATTAGGTCCTCAAATTTAGAGACCACACTGAAACAAAGACTTCTCTGATTAGTAAAACTCTTATCAGGATTATAGTAGTGTAGTAGTGTTCACTTGAGTACTTACAATATCCCAAATATTTCCAACTATTTGTAAATCGTGAGAAAATTGCAGTTTTAACCAAGGCTCCGGGACGTGTGAGGAGTCGCCTGTCAGTGGCGTCATACCCGCGTTAACCTCGGTTTCTGCGGTTTCTCTATTAATTACATTAATAGAAATTGCTGATGAATAATAGAATTTAAATTAGGCTGTTGTTTCAGTTGGAGAATAAATGTGTTTCTGTAAACATTAAGCCAAACAGTCAATGTTAATATAGGTGTAGGAGCCATATTTACTATTTTATTTAATTATTCATTTAAACATCTTTTTGTTATAATATAGGTTATGTTATGTTTCTGTGAGTTTGTGCCCTCTATAGGCATGAGGATAAAGAAGGTTTAAAAGGATATGCCACTCCTGGCAGTAGGGGGCGCTGGTGCAAAAGCATACAGTCTTTTGACCGTGCACATGTTGCCATGGTGTAACAAACTTGCACGCAGCATTTAAGTTATTTGTTTTGTTGCAAATTCATCTATGAGCTTTAAACTTCTGCATTTTTTCTCTTGTTGCATACACTCATTTCCCAAAGTCATCTTGAGTTGTCAATACAACTGAAAAATTTGAGAGAACATCACATAAGCTGACTTCATAAATAGATGATTTTCTTAAAATATTTTTGTTTGAACTCACCATTATGGTGATCAGTATTTGATTTGGTTGGCCACTTGGACCTTCGTTTATATTATTGTAATTGTCTTCCTATTGATGTAGTGATGCAACTAGAAATCACATTTATTTGTTTTTTTAAAGGAAGGGAAGTAATAAACAGGTTGCTTTTAAAAGGTGTCCTATCTTCTAACTAGATCATTAATCTTTTTTTCATGTCAAATTGTGATCTTTTACAATTGTATTGCTAATACTTAGATCATAAGCACCTTGTGAAACATTTAATGGAGTTGATATAATCTAATAATTTGTGTCAATATCTTACAATTGATCATTCTTGAGTCACACACAGACTTCAACATTCAGCATGCAGAACACAACAATGGTAACAAAACTACCTTGTAACCAATCATGTGCGGACGGGCTTTAGCATATCATTACTATGCTGAGAAGAAAAGTCAGGTTATCCCAGAATATTTTTCTGTTGATATGAAAATTTGGGTACATTTAGCAATATACCAGGTGAATTATGAGTAAGATGTTGATATAGCCTATGCCTTTCTCCATTGACGTTCTAAGTTGTTCAAAGCATTCTTGTATACTGGTTTTTAGAAGACAGCGCATGCATAATTCATTACGGCCCATTAAGATAATGAAAAAAAATATTTAAAGTACACTCTTAGAAAGGATGTGTTAAAACTGACTCAAACTGTGTTAAATTCTTACACATCAATGGGTGAGTTTAGGGATGACGCTTGTTGTGTTAATTCTGACACATTCATTGAGTCAATGATTTTAACACAATGTGTCAGGAAGGTTAACCAGAGGTGTAGTCAAGACCAGACCCTCCAAGACCAAGACCAAGATTACTCAAGAGGGAAGTTAATGAGATAATTAAGTCATTAATCAAGCACTAGTGATGTGCTATTTCTGAACATGAAGATCAAATTTGCAATGATCTCTTTGTCAAGTCCAGTCAAAAAAAAAGAAAAAAAAAAAGAAAAAAAGTCTCACACATCAATGCTTGTGTTTTGGGACAACATTTGTGTTAATTTTGACACATTCTTTGTGTGATGGTTTTAACACAGTAAATGTGTTAGGAAGGTGATCTGATGTTAACAAGCAGAATCACCAAAGAAAATCACAATTTTTAAGTTACCATCATGGAGATCAGCGTTTCCTTTAGTTGAGCTCTTGACCCTTGACTTTTTAAAATAAAATTTTGTTTGGGCTGTTGTAACTGAGTTATAACAACCAGACAAACAAAGGGAAAAAATGATCAGCTGTTGTTGGTTATGATTTAAAAAAAAAAAAAAATCTTTCTTTTAGGCACACACAGACATCAAGAATCAGCCTGTGAATCTCAACAGTGGTGAGAATAATAAAGCATGTTGCAGTGCATTCTGGGAGCCACCAATCAAAATTCATCCATGGCTCCCATCATGCATTGCTGCATGAATAAATTATGAGCTGAATTGTCCTAGTGATTTCCTTTATTCTCATATTTTATTTTGTTCTGTTTATGTGACTTTTTAGTAGCTTGTTTTCTAATGTTCAGAGTTGATCTGTTTATCAGAATATGTTGCTTGTCACCGTTGTTGAGATTCATACGCTGATTCTTGATGTCTGTGTGTGCCTAAAACAAAGTTGTTGTTTTTTTTTGTTTTTTTTTTAAAATCAGAACAACTTTTGAGAAATACTTCAGATTATATTGAAAAAGCTGATCTTCTGCTGTAGAATCACAGTGCTGCTGTAATCAATAATGTAAATCTAACTCAGAGATTGGGCTCTAAATGAGTTCAGTGATCAAATAATGATTATGTGAAAACATAACCAACACCACCTGATCATCTTTTCTCTTTGCTTATCTGACTGTTATGACTTAATTACAGCAGCCAAACAAAATCTAATATTAAAAAGTCAAGGGTCAAGAGCTCAACTAAAGCAAACCCTGATCTCCATGATGGTGACTTAAACATTGTGATTTTCTCCTTTGGTGATTCTGCTTATTGACAGCAGGTGCTCATCGTTAATGTTCAATAGTCACACAATTAATGAATTATCTTGACTGAATGGACTTGTTTTGGTCTTGGAAGGTCTGGTCTCGATCACACCTCTGGTCTTGAATGGTCTTGGTTTTGGAGGTCTGGTCTTCACCTCTGAAATTAACACAAAGATGTGTAAATGTGTAATATTAACACATTACAGGTGTTCTTGGCTGCACAGATTGTGTTGATCCTGTGAACAAATACACAGGTTGTGTTCATTTTAAAAATACACATATGTGTAAAACAATTGAATTCTTCCAACACATTTTTATGCAATATTGACAACATGTGTTACACATAATATGTGTCATTTTTTTACACATTTCTTTTTAGAGTGTACAAACATGTTTTCATGCATGTGTGCAATTTTGGAAATATACCACAAGAAAATCAAATCAAACCCAGATTAGGTGTTCTTGCATACTAGGTAATTGGGGTCAAATGAAACAAATATAATCCAAGTACACAAACAACATTTCTTGCAAACAAATACCCCACATGGACTGCCATCTGGTTGTGTGGCTGTCATATCCAGCCTGGAAACCCGTTTTTTTTTTTTTTTTTTTTTTAATGAAACACCGTTTTGAAAAAGGGAAAAGGGGGGCTTGAGCCCCTGCCTCTTTAATTGTGAAAGTGAAAGTACCCTTTTCGGTTCGACGCGATTTCGCCCCTGCCCCCGCGGAGGTCTGTGCGTCTCATTTCGCAGGCTGCGCCCTCCGGAGGTCGCGTTTGAAGGCTGCATACGTCATCGAGGCGGTCTCATTTAAGAAAAGTAACTGTGAGATTGCAAAATAATAAAGAAACCTCTCGAGGAATAAGGCAAGGCACTTTTCTTATGCGACCTCCGGAGGAAGCAGCCACAGCCAGGATGGACGTGAAGCTGCTGTGTCTGACTGTTGTTCTCCTCTCCTCACCCCTCCTCACACTGTGTGACCCGCTGTGAGTATTAAACACACCGTTTGTTCATAGAGTTACTACCCAGCAAACACATTTACGTTGTGGCAACGTCTGTGGCACGTTGCATTTCTACTATGGCAACGTCGCGGTCTACGTGCCCACAACATTGTGACAACGTAGTAAGACGACACAGGGCTGTAGCAACGTTATTACGCAACATTGAGCAACTGCGACACGACGTTCTGACAACTTATTTAGATTATAAATATTTCCCATCCTGCGTGTTATATTTCGTGGTTAATTTTTAATCACTCGATATTAGATCACTATATACTTTTTTTATATATATATATTGTTTATACTTACTATTATTTACGGGCACTAAATTAATCAATTATAACCAACACCTGCAAATGTACACTTTGAAGAGTAAAAATGACACAAGGTTACATAATTCAACTTTATTAAAACTGCATATGATATTCTAATTATCCCTCAAAAGGTATGCATTTATAAAAGCATGTAATATATGTGACAGCATATATATATATATATATATATATATATATATATATATAGTTTAATAAATAAAAAAACAAACAGCAAAGGCAGTTCAGAACATTTATTGAACAAAATTGGGCTCTGTACAGGGCTGACAGGTGAGCATAGTCGAAGGACAGGTGAAAAGACCAGAATGAGTCCAGGAAATATCAACAAATCCAGGAGAGATGCAAGCGCAGAAACCTTAAAGCATGAACCTTAAAGCCAGAGCAGATTGGAGCTTGACATGACAGACCGGGACTGACCAGAGTGGCTAGTGAGCAGACAGAAGAAATTAGTCTTCTCAAAAGGTCCTGTGCGCGTGATCTCAAAATGGAAAAATTCGGATTATTTTTTCATAAAAGGCTCTTTTTTTCTTACCTTAAAATTGATGAGCCATAACCTTGTCCTTCACTCTTGTCATCCATGTTTAGTGTGTTGCAGAAATCTAAAAGAATTATTTTGTGTTAATAACATAATTTTACATCTAATGGTTATACTCTACTAGCTGTCAAAGCCAGATGTTAAATGACTAGTAGATGGCTTACAAATTACGACTTTGTAAAATTGTACACCGTTGTATAGCGTTCTTAAAAAATGTTAACCAGTTAGTTAACCAATATTATCTAATGTTTCATTAGATAACATTGGTTAACTAAATTAGTTAAAATAAAGCAACAATGAGCAATACTTCTGCAACATTTTTATGTTAATGTTAAGTTCAACATTTACAAATTCATATTTAAAATCAATTGGTGTACTTATTAACATGAGTTAACGCACTGTGAACAAATAAGAAAAAACAACGAACAGACATATTATTTACTTACATTTGTAAAGATGAATAATAAAAACTGTATCAAATGTATTGCTCATTGTTTATGTTACTTCTACATAAACTAATGTTAACAAATGAGACTTTAAAGCGTTAGTGCACTCAAAAATGAAATTTCTGTCATTAATACTCACCCTCATGTCATTCCACACCCGTAAGACCTTCATTTGTCTTTGGAACACAAATGAAGATATTTTTGATGAAATCCGAGGGTATCTGATCCACACATCCACACGAATGCAGCAACATCATTGCATCTTTTGAGGTCCAGAAAGGTAGTTGAAAACATGGTTCAACCTTAATGTTATGAAGCGACGAGAACACTTTCTGTGCACAAAAACAAAACAAAAATAAAACAAAATCTGCTGCATTATTTTCGTTGCAGAGCTTCAGTGTTTACGTCCATATGCGGGCTCATTATTGGCAGGCTTCTGCGTCAGCATCACACACATGCATCGTGCTGCTCATGTGACCAGAGCCGGCCAATACTGAGCCCGCGTTCGGATGTAAACATGGAAGCGCTGAATGTAAACAACGTAGCAGAATGACGGGACAGACAAATTTGTAGAATAAAGTTATTTTAGTTTTGTTATTCTCGTCACTTCATAACATTAAGGTTGAACCACTGTAGTCATGTTGACTATTTTAACCATGTTTAACTACCTTTCCTGACGTCAAAAGATCCAATGACGTCGCTGCCTATGTGTGGATCAGATACCCTCGGATTTCATCAAAAGTTTCTTAATTTGTGTGATTTTGTGAAACGAAGATCTTATGGGTGTGGAATGACATGAGGGTGAGTAATTAATGACATAATTTTCATTTTTGGGTGAACTAACCCTTTAAAGTGTTACCAAAAGAAAGATTACCTTAAAGGAGAAATTACTTAAATGTTGCTGTGGCATCACTGAATGTGTGTATAGTTGCTCCATAGTCCTCCCTAGCATCTCTGGATCAATGACATACAGTATTAGTAAATTACAACCATTTTTGATATATAGTGTATTGTGTAAATCTGTTTATCTATTTATGCTTACCAAAAAATCCAGTTCTTGGCAAGTTGTCAAGACCTTTCCATGTCCGTGATGGCTCGGGTAACAACACTTTCACGCAGTACTTACCTTATCTAATGCATCCATGCATCAGGAATTACAGCTACACTGATCTGAGGTGAATCTCACAAGTGAAAACATTCTGAAAGTGTTACTTACTTTTTTATTGTTACTTAATCTTTAATTGTATTAAATTTAACAGATTCATTAATAGACCCATTCGATTGTTTACAAGAAAATATTTGAAATAGTGTAAGCTTACCTTCATTGCTAGTTTTTATATAACACCCACCTGGAGGGTAAAACGAGGCCAAATTCAATATATACCTTATTGATGATGCATACTATATATACAGGGGGGCAAGCAGATGAGTCTAGAACATATATGCAACATACAGTTTGTCTTTAGGCATTGCATTTATGTTCTAGGCTCATCTGCTTGCCCAGTTAGTGTGTGGCGTTCATATTCTGGGCTCATCTGCTCGTCTGTATATAGTATGAATCATAAATAAGCTGTATAAAGAATTTTATCTTTTAATCTCACTGTTTTATTACTTTAAGGTACTTAAAGTGAATACTCTACTGTTTAGTGATTGAAATACTGCAGCAGGTGCTGTATATGAACGTGCATTTTACTCACATATTTTGTTTACCTTTTTTTGAGACGCGATGTAATATTTGTTGTTTGAAACAGACGGAAAATTGTCAGGCCTGTCCTGCAGTTCTATGGGTGTTTTGCCCTCCAGTTGCCTGACTGAAAGCTATGAGTAAGAAAATAGTCTGTTGAGTAAAGAAATAAAAGAAAATCAATATAAGAATATTGCTTGATTTCAACCCTAGCAAAGATTTACATGCATAACATACACTACCGTTCACAAGTTTGGGTCTGTAAGATTTTTTTTTATGTTTTTGAAGGAATTCACTTACTTTCCAAGGGTACATTCATTGTATTTGATCAAAAATACAATATAAACAGTAATATTTAAATTATTACAATTTAAAATAACTAGTATTACAATTTGTAATTTATTTCTGTGATCAAAGCTGAATTTACAGCATCATTACTCCAGTCTTCAGTGTCACATGATCCTTCAGAAATCATTCTAATATGATGATTTGCTGCTCAAGAAACATTTCTAATTATTATCACTGTTGAAAACAGTTGTGCTGCTGCATATTTACATGGATTACATACAGTGGTATACCAAAGTTTGGGAACCCCTTGCAGAATCTGTGAAAATGTGAATAATTTTAACAAAATAAGAGAGATCATACAAAATGCATGTTATTTTTTATTAGTAAGATATTTTACATAAAAGATATGTACATATAGTCCACAAGACAAAAAAATAGCTGAATTTATTAAAATGGCCCTGTTCAAAAGTTTGTGAACAATTGATTCTTAATACTGTGTGTCAATGGATGATCTACAACTGTTTTTTTGTTTTGTGATGGTTGTTCATGAGTCTCTTGTTTGTTCTGAGCAGGTAAACTGAGCTCTGTTCTTCAGAAAAATCCTCCAGGTCCTGCAGATTCTTCAGTTTTCCAGCATTTTTTGCATATTTGAACGCTTTTTAGCAGTGTCTGAATGATTTTGAGATCTGTCTTTTCACACTGAGGACAACTGAGGGACTCAAACACAGCTATTAAAAAAGGTTCAAACATTCACTGATGCTCCAGAAGGAAACGCTGTGCATTAAGAGTCAGGGGGTGAAGATCTTATTTAGGGATAAAATAAAAGCAATACTCACATATTCTTCCTTGCTCGATGAAGAGACGGTTCAAAGGTCATGGAAATTTAAAATCCGCGCTCCAGAGGAATCGGAGCAGTGACGAGTACACGTCGTCCAGTGGAAGTCCAGACACCCAAGCGCAACCTTGAGCAATGGAACTGAGCGGTGGTCAGATGTCAACATTGTGACAATGCTGTAACAACCTTCACAACGCAACGTAGTTATAGCAACCTTTTGACCACGTTGTTAAAACGTTGTTAGAAGGTTGGCTACGTTGTGCAAACGTTCTGTGTTTGTTGGGTAATAGATCTGTTAAGATTTCAAACGATCTGATTTGATCTCCTCAGATATGTTCTGTCAGCTCCTAATTTGCTGCGAGTGGGTTCCTCAGAGAACGTGTTTGTGGAGGCTCAGGATTACACCGGAGGAGCTTTTGATGTAAAGATTACAGTGAAGAACCACCCAAGGAAAGACAAGGAGATACTGTCTAAAACAGTGACACTGACGGCAGACAACAATTACCAGATCCTTACAGATATAAAGGTGAGAGATCCATAACACATGTATGTCTCATTCTCATTATTCTGTTATCAGTTATCATTCAGATTGACTGATTATCTGTTATTCAGATCCCTGATGATCAGAACTTCTTCTCTGATGATCCTCTGGAGAAGCAGTATGTGTATCTACAAGCTCAATTTCCAACCAAAACTCTGGAGAAAGTGGTCCTGGTCTCATTCCAGTCTGGATATATATTTGTACAGACAGACAAGCCCATCTACACGCCTGGTAGCGCAGGTAAGATTAAGTGCTAAAACATGGAAATATATAACACACAATGTGAATTTTAAACAACATGTTATCAGCATGACATAATCCTGTTTATTATTAAACTGCTGTCAGTGCTGCATGTATCAGGGTTTGAATCTGAGGGAAAAACATCAGAACTCATATAGCAGTTTTTGCTTTGATTTCTTTTGCAGTTCAGTACAGGATTTTCTCTCTGACGCCCAACCTGAAACCACTCAGTCAGTCTGGAGTCACGGTGGAGATCATGGTACACACTTATAATAGAGCACACTATTACTTGTATATGTGGTTTACGGGGACTCTCTATAGGCGTAATGGTTTTTATACTGTACAAACTGTATTTTCTATCCCCCTACACTACCCCTACCCCATCACAGGAAACTGTCTGCAAATTTCAAAAAAACACCGTTTAGTATGTTTTTAAGCCATTTGGTTTACAAGGACACATGAAGTGTCCTCATAAACCATGTTTACGTTGTAATATCCATGTCATTATACACATTTGTGTCCTCATAAACCATGTATACACACATTTATGACATTCCAGCTGTAATGAGCATCATTGCACTGACAATGTCAGCAAACACAGTGTTAATGCTGATTTCTGTGATTCTTAAGAATCCACAAGGCATCACGGTTTCATCAGAGAAGACAGATCCAGTGAAAGGGATGAAGTCCGGAAAATACAGCATTCCTGAGATTGCCAGGTGTGTGAAACACTATGATGACTGAACCTGCTCAACCTGAGTGAACTGGATTTAATGATTCATGATAATAACTCTTGAGTTTATCTACACACAACACAGCTAATACTCATAGATGTGGCCTGTGTTATAAGATTGATTTAATGTTTGTATGATGCTTATTTATAATTTGTTTAAATGTTTTGAAATGTTTTTGTTTCAGTCCTGGGATGTGGAAGGTGGTCACTCGGTACACAAACACTCCTCAGAAGACGTTTACCACAGACTTTGAGGTCAAAGAATATGGTAAGATGTGTGTCAACAAACTGTATGTAGTGTAAATGCGATAAAAACTAAAAAAGAATGTATTTATTTATTTGTGTGTCTTTTCTCTGTCTTGATTTATAGTGCCTCCAACATTTGAAGTTAAATTAAAACCAAGTAAGTCATTCTTCTATGTGGATGATCGGAGTCTGGCAGTCGACATTGAAGCCAAGTAAGACAACGTATGTTCTGCTTCACTGTATTGTAAATGAATGTGTGAACACACTGATTTAAAACAGATTTGTATGTAAACTACAAAATAATGTACAGTGAGCAACCAAAACTTTTCATGAGTGTTTGAGATAGTATAATAGTATAACTTCCAAAGTAACAAAGACATTTATCTTAGTCTCAAAAGGTATATTTTTTAAATTGTTGTTATTCTCTATTTTACTGGTAGTATAAATATTGTTTCAGTTGAGTCAGTCCCTTCTCAATCGATCTGCACTACAAAATACAGGGCTCCAGACTGTGCCTAAAACGGTCGCATTTGCGACTAAAAATATTAATTTGCGAGTGATATTTTTGCGACCTTAAAAATTCACTTGTTATGACTGTAAAATGTGCATGTTATTTGTGTGTTCCGTGACCAATAGCCTATCACATCATTTGCTGTGATGACGTAATTAAATGAGATGCTGTCATGGAGTCACATTGGGGTCCCAATTTCTACGGGGCCTTAAAAATAAAGATTCCAAAAGAAAAGTTTATTAAGAATGAGAATCTAGAAGGATATTAAGATATATTAGATAGTAACAGGCATGACAACTTTAGAATTTTTTTTTTTTTTATGGCACTCAGGTATGTTCTATGCAATTCAGGTGATAGAAAAAAATGAGATACATTTCTAGTTTTAACATTATTTGTTCTTCAGATATTCCTCTTTAAAAGAAAAAAAGTATCAGCTCTATACAAAGTGACCCACATTTGGTTTTTGACCACTGAAAATGTGTACAATTTACTCATGGAGCTGCATTAAGATCTCCATATCTCTGGGTTTGAGCCATCGAGGGTCTTTAAAATGAAGATACCAAAAGGAAAGTTTGTTAAGAACCAGAATCTAAAAGGATATTAAGATATCTTTAACAGTTCTTGAGTTACAGGCATGCAAACCTAAGGCAAAAAACACAAGAAGACGCTTTTTACCATTTTTGAACTGTCACTGTTGGCATATAATGAAACAAAGATTGCGAAAGTCAAGAGATTTTACTAATAAATTTTACTAATCTACCAATCTCTGTGTAAAAATAAAATAATAATGCTGCCATCTTTTTAAAGTCATTTTTACACCCATTTAAACTGGCTCCAAATCTCAGGTGAAAATGGTCATTTTGACCCCCCTCTACAAAATAGAGAATTACTCAGTAAATATACATCTGTGACATTTAATATTTTGGCTTTCATCACTATTTATGTTTGTCTTTCTACAGAAAAAAATATTAACAAAATCAAAAATTTGAGCCAGGGACCTTGTTGATTTGACACGGAATGATCCAGTAGCGTTTTAAAAGATTAATTAAACATTAAACAGATTAAGTTAAATAATAATTGTTCTTCTACATTTGTCTTTAGGAAAGCCATCAGATGACCAAGTCCAGACTACAAAAAGGGTTTAAACAAATTTTTCCATGCTTGTTCAATGAACCATAAACAATTATTGCACATGAACCTGTGGAACAGTCCTTAAGACACTAACAGTTTACTTGTGGTAACTTGGGATACTAAAGAGAGCTTTCCACTGATTCTGAAAAACACCAGAAGAAATATGCCCAGGGTTCCTGATCACCTGTGTGAACATGCCATCAACGACTATAGATATAGAAAGATGGTAGTGCAATCACAGTGAACGTTCACAATGTTATGCGCAAATGAAAGAACACAGACGCAGCAGCTCATTTTCTATAATGACCAATACTCTACCAAGGGCAGCTCAAATTGCACAGAATAAATACATATGCAATAATATCAGCCACAAAAATAACTTTTTGTCCATGCCTTTTCATCACTAATGTTTCACTGTCTTTAATAAATCCTGATAGTAGTTTATTAACTGCACTTGTGCCTCCACAAGCTGTATCTTGCCCATAATACATGCATGTTACATGTTACTGCATGTTACATGTGCAAACAGTATTACTATTGAACTTAGCGCTTTAAGAAGGTATACAAAGTGCTAGAGTCTAGTGCTAGTGCACTTGAGAATGAACCTTATTCAGGGCTCAAAGCTAAGGATTTTTTCTGCTGGCCCGGTCGGCCAGTGGTTTTTACTTCCCCAGCCAAAATTTTCACTGACCCCACAATGATGTGTGAATTGATGAATGTTTATATGTGAATAAATGCCTAAACTCAATTCAAGCGATCAAGTCTTTCTATGAACTTTTTGAAGCGTCAGCATTTCAGTTGCAAAGACAGAATTTCATCAAAAAAATCTCCATTTGTGTTCTGAAGATGAACAAAAGTCTTACGGGTTTGGAATGACATGAGGGTGAGTAATTAATGACAGAAATTTTCATTTTTGGGTGAACTAACCCTTTAATCTGACAACAAAAGAAAAATGGGGGAAAATATCACTCATTGCTCTTGACTAATAACTTTTGTGGTATTTTTAATTTGCCCCTCTTTGACTTTGAAAACCTTTGGGTTGCACCAGAAAGAGTAAATTCTGTCTGTCAGAACAGGAAAAAAGCTCCTTAATAGTTCAAAAATAGTCCAAAAAATGAAAATTACACACTCTCATGTCATTCAAAACCTGTTTGACTTTCGAAAAAGAGGTAATTAGACAAACGTTCAAGATGCTTTTTTTATGTAATGAAAGTAGATGTGGATCAGGGGCAGTCGTCGTCACTATTCACTTTTTACAGCAGAAATTGTATGTGCTTTTATAGGTACCTGTTTGGAAAGAAGGTAGAAGGAAATGCATTTGTGATGTTTGGTGTGATGGACGGTGAGAAGAAAACAAGTATTCCTGCATCTCTTCAAAAAGTTCAGGTGAGAGAAATAAAGTTTGCAAGTTGGGATCAATCTAATTTCTCTTCACCTAGATGATGACGTAAATAAAACATTAAAAAGCTTTTTACTGCGTCTTGCAGACTGATGGTGTGTTTCTCATATATGAATAGATAATGAAAGGAGAAGGTACTGCAGAACTGACCAGGGAGATGATCACTAAGACCTTTCCAAACATTAACCAGCTGGTTGGACAATCAATCTATGTTTCAGTCAGTCTTTTAACAGAAAGTGGTAAGAATCAACAGATACTGTACATCTGTATGTTTACATGCATGCGTATTATAAATGAGAGGCTAATCGTATCTCTCTCTCTCTCTCTCTCTGTGTTTCAGGCAGTGAAATGGTGGAAGCAGAAAGGAGAGGCATTCAGATTGTGACGTCACCGTACACCATCCACTTCAAAAAAACACCACAATTCTTCAAACCTGGAATGCCCTTCACTATCTCGGTATAAAGCATTGTCTAGCAAGTAGGGGTGTGTATATATACATGTATATACATTGTTTTGTTTTTTTTTGGTCCCAATAACAGGTGTATGTAACAAATCCTGACCAGACACCTGCTGAATATGTTAAAGTCGAGGTCAATCCTGGAGGGATCAGAAGTCAAACAAGAGCCAATGGTATTGGCAAGTTTACTGTCAACACTCCAGGAGGATCTTCTACACTGGAGATCACTGTAAGACCTGCAAACTCAACTAATATTCAGTCAGGTTCACTGGTGATCTATTGGAAAATAGATCAGTTAACAGATGTTGGACAGGCAGTGGAGTATATTGTACACAGCACATTAGAAAACAATAAATGTATTCTTCCCAGGCAAACACCAAAGATCCACAATTAAGAGATGAACAGCAGGCAGTGAAGAAGATGACGGCTCAGGCTTATGTTCCCAAAGGCGGCTCCAACAACTACCTGCATTGTCGCATTGATACTGCAGAGCTTCAGATCGGTGATCAAATACAAGTCAATCTGAACACTGGACAAAGTCCAGGAGTTAAAGATCAAGATTATACATATATGGTAAAGATTATGGTTATTTGTTATTCATTTATACCACCAATGCATCAATTACATCAGTATTTATTTTCTACAACAGCTTGTGTTTGAAGCCGAACAAAGTGTTGAAGTCTTTTTTACTTCTCTCATTTTCAGATCTTGAGTAAAGGTCAGATCGTTCATGCAGACAGGTTTAAGAGGAGAGGACAATCTCTAGTGACTCTGTCTCTACCTGTAACTAAAGACATGGTGCCGTCCTTCCGCTTCGTGGCTTATTACCATGTGGGCTCGTCTGAGGTGGTGTCTGATTCAGTCTGGGTTGATGTGAAGGACACGTGCATGGGAACGGTGGGTCAACTATCACAAGAAATGGCTGATGTGCCAATCAACTAAGTCTGTTTTAATGATACATCATCTCTCGTTTTAATGACAGCTCAAGCTTCAGGTGAAGAACAAGATGAATACCTATGGCACAGGAGATATGGTCAAGCTTCAGATAACTGGAGATCCTGGAGCTAGAGTTGGTCTGGTGGTGGTTGACAAGGCTGTGCATGGACTGAATCAGAACAGACTCACTCAGATGAAGGTGAAGGACCGTCTTCAGACGTCAGATGTTTCTGGCATAAAACGTACATTACTGGTGTCTTTTTTGCTTCTCCAGATCTGGGACATCATAGAGAAGCATGACACCGGCTGTACAGCAGGAAGTGGAAGGGACAGTATGGGGGTTTTCAGTGATGCAGGTCTGATGTTTGAGTCTAGCACTGCAGGAGGAACCAACACCAGAACAAGTATTTGTCTATATTTGTAATTTTTTTTCAGTTTTAATTTGGTATGATCGGCGCTGGAATAGCACTGCACCAAGTTGAACTGTAGTGAATTCCCCCCTCACACATTAGAGTATGATATGCTGATTTCTTTCTAATGAAATTTCCTCTAGCGTTGGAGTGTCCCTTCCTTTCAAAAAGAAGACGGAGATCACTGGGTGAGAAACTGCACTTATGATTCAACCCTTTCAAAGATTAAACATGTTTTTAGAGCTCTGCTTTAAGATATGTTGTTTATCTATCATTGTGGCTTGAATGGACCCTGTATTGAAATAAAGTAAACATAATCTTGAGGATCATCAGAATATGCTGGTAATGATCCAGCTATGACATCTACAGAGCCTCTAAAGGGACATGGTGGTGGAAAAAAAGTGAAATGGGAAGAAAAATAATAAATCAATGCTTTTGTGTTCTGTTGCAAATGTTTTTCTTCCCCCGATAAACTTTCAGAAAATGAATAATTGGTAATAGGGTTCTAGGACCATCGGGACTTGGACTCCTAATACATTTTTACTTGACTTGATTATTTTGTCCTTGTGCTCTATTAGGTGTATTGTCACATTTTTATCTGTTACAACAGGTGATGATGACGACAAATATTATATACATTCTGATGATATTGTGTCACATACTCAGTTCCCTGAGAGTTGGCTCTGGGACGAGATTGATCTATGTGAGAATTGGTGAGTAGGAGACCTATAAAGTAAGTACGTGTAAGTATAGGGGAACAATATGTAAAGTCTTGGGAATAAAGGGGTAACAACCAGGAAAATAACAAATTATTTATACTGTAAGTATTTTAGAACTAAGGGGTACTTATACTATTATAATAGATAACAATCTTACGTTTGGGAGCAATTTAGCAAGAAAATGCACCGATTAAGTTGTTTCAAGGCAAGTAGAAAGAACTATTGCTATCTATCTAAAAACTATCTTTTTTAATACATGGGGAAATATGCTTTTGTTTCATGTAGTTACAGGGTAAGTATGACATTGCGGGCCGTAAATTAAAGTGGTGCTTGTTACACTCTTGTTTCATGTAGTTACAGGGTAAGTAATAAAAAAAAATGCAAACAATCTGATATCACTCGGAAACCTTTATTTGAAAAACAACTTAACTAAAAACAGGTCTACAACACTTATTATTTATTTATTCATTTTTAAAAATCAACTTTTCATTTCAAATTCTAAGATCCTGACAGAAAGTAACACGTTTTATCCGTTTTTTGGTTGTTGTTGTTGTTGTTTCTCTTGCTTGGCTTCCTCCTCCTCTTGTTTCTCAACTGATGAATCTTAAGAAGAAATCCCATTAAAAGAAAATAAAGTACACCCAGAAATTTTCTCATGGTTAAGGCTATTCATCTTTTCACTTCCGACCAACTGTCACCAGTGCCTGCATGAGAGTCGACTTTGCGTTCGACGAAGCATATTGTAATGAGGAACGTGAAGCTTTCATGACGTTCTCGCGGGAGATTCATGTGAAACTCGCGGGAGAACTGCCGTCTGTTATTCTGTCTTGTTTGTTTCTCATTATCATTATCTCTTATTCTGTGTATTTTGTTGTGAGCATTAATAAAAAAAATAAATAATAAAAAAAAACTGACAGCATGAGACATCCGCGTGACTTTTCGCGTGAGTTTCTCAGGCTTACGTCACGCTTCAAGTTACGTCAAGCATGAACTTTGATGAAGTTACCTTGTAACTACATGAAACAAGAGTGTAACAAGCACCACTTTAATTTACGGCCCACAATGTCATACTTACCCTGTAACTACATGAAACAATATTTCCCCATGTATTAAAAAAGATTGCAATACTTCTTTCTACTTGCCTTGCAACAACTTAATCAGTGCACTTTTTCGCTAAATTGCTCCCAAATGTAAGATTATTGTCTTTCATAATAGTATAAGTACCCCTTAGTTCTAAAATACTTACAGTATAAATAATTTGTTATTTTCCTGGTTGTTACCTCTTTATTCCCAAGACTTTACATATTGTTCCCCTATACTTACACGTACTTACTTTATAGGTACACTATAATTATCAAAAGTTACGCTGTAAATTCGTTGTAATTACGCAGTACTTTCTGGGCTGTAATCTAAAGCGTTACCCAGTTATTCTTGTATTTTCCTCATATTCCAGTCCAGCACCAGTCAGAGATAAAGTGCTCTACCTGAAAGACTCTATTACTACATGGCAGATCTTGGCTGTCAGCCTGTCACCAACACTTGGTAAGATGAAGCTGCAAACGCAGGATACATGGACTGAAAAACATCATTATCATTATGATCATCCTGGTGCTGCTGATTTAAACATTCTGTGTGTCTGTGTTTCTCCTCAAAGGCATCTGTGTGGCAGAACCTGAGGAGATAGTCGTTTTTAAACACCTTTTCATTGACCTCAAGATGCCTTATTCAGCTGTGCGCGGTGAACAACTGGAAATCAAGGCCATTATTCACAACTACACACCAAAGAAGCAGAAGGTAGATCCGATTTGATATTAAAAATACAGTCAGATTTATGGTATATATTAAAACCATGTTCATCATAGTAACTATTTCTGCTGAAGTCAAATCATAGAAATATCAGAAATATCCTGTCATCACACATTTCATATTCAGTTCAAATGGATTTACTTTGGAGGAGGTTTCCTCTAGATATTGAAGTGATTTGTGTCTCACTCTCCTGTTTTCTCCAGGTGCGAGTGGAGTTTATGGAGGCACCAGATGTTTGCAGCTCCGCCAGTAAGAAAGGCAAACACAGAACAACAGTAAATGTTGACAAAGACTCCAGCATAGCAGTTTCATATGTGATTATTCCCATGACACTGGGAAATCACATGATTGAGGTGAAAGCTGCAACAAATGATTCTGTCCACACTGATGGAGTGAGAAAGAACCTGAAGGTGGTGGTACGTCTGATGAGACTTCTGTCACTTTTCATTTGATTTGATCATTCGTTGATATAATAATCAAAAGATGTTTGTCATAATTTGAATAGATGATCTCTCTCTCTCTCTCTCTCTCTCTCTCTCTCTCTCTCTCTCTCTCTCTCTTTCAGTCTGAAGGTGTACTGGTTCCATTACATACCCAAAACGTGGAGCTCAATCCCGTTAAGAATGGTTAGATTTACTGTGAACCACAAATTAACACTATTGTTTTATACTTTCATTATACAGCATTACACACATTGTACTTCCACACTGTTAGACCTTGCCAGGCTTTTTTACAGTAAAATACTGGAAACACTGTTGCTAGTAATTTACTGTTGATTGTAGAGTTATTTACTGTAATCTACAGTATGTTACTGTAAAGATACACACACTAAATTAAAACTTGTGTTAACCCATTTCATTTGCAGAAACCGACTGCCTCAAATTGTCCGACTTCCGTTTAAATTTACAAACTAATATTTATTATATACTAATAATGTGAGCATATTATTACTATGAACTTATTTCATTAGAGTTCAATAAAAAATACTTTAAATAAAGAGATTTTCACTACGTCAGTAACTAGACAGTCACCATCTGTTAAATAAAACAACATATCATCAATGTTTCTTGATCTCCTGAACTTAAGCACAGGCTCTACTCTTCAGCACAATGGCGACCCACAAAACTCAATTTTACAGTAAACTACAGGCAACAGTGTTGCCAGTATATAACTTTTTTTTTTTTTTTTAACTTACAGTTTGTTACTGTTAAAATACATTTTGTGGGTGTGTCTTTTTATCTTACACCTTTAACCCTTTCAACCCCACAAGAACATCCTCAAGTGTCCACACTACAGAGTAAAAGTAACATTGATGCTGTGTTGCAGTGAGATAATTAAGTTAATATGTAAGTGATGATTGAGCATAAATGATGAACACCTGCTGTTAACAAGCAGAATCACTGAAAAGAGGAACAAGAACGGAAAAATTACGAGCAGAAACACAAGAACTACAGCTGTCTTTGAGCAATTACACATTATTACACTTATTACTGACCAGTTTAACTTTATTTCTACAGAAGGTCTTATTGAGAATTAACAGAAGTTTAGATGTTGATGTTTTATCGAAAATGTTTGGTTTGATGTCACCATTGATGAGATCAGTGTTTGCTTTAGTTGAGCTCTTGACCCTTGACTTTTTAGTCATCAGTTTTTGTTCTTTTCTCTGGCTGCTTAAACTGTTTTTGCAAGCCACTTTGTTTTGGCAGAAAAAAAAATCATTGAGTGCTGATAGTTATGTGTTGATGAAGACATAACTGTCACATTGTCTCTTGATTCACTGAATACATACTGTGTTTTATCCATTGTTACATTATTAACAGACTAAAATTTTACGTTATCACCACTGTAAAACTACAGCAAGAGCTCCAACAACAATCAGCTAAAAAGAGTTTATTTTTAAACACTATGCACAAAAAACAGCTGTAGTATTATTTAGACACACAGATATCAAACATCAGCACATCAACCTCAACAATGGTGGCAATAAAAAAGGACCATTCAGCTGCATAATTTATTCATACTGCAGTGCATGCTGGGAGTTTTGTATTATGCTGGCACCCAGAATGCATTGCGGCTTTAAACTTTTGAATGTCACCATTGTTAAGATTCATGTCCTGATTGTTGATGTCTCTGCTGTCTAAGTTATGCAGGAGCTCACAATATTTTATGCACTATATGACTTCAATATTCTTCTAAATAACTGAAACATTGCAGGTTCTTAAGCTGTTGAATCACATAGTATTACAGAAAGAGATCAGTGAATTAAATATGTCCGAGATGATTACAGGATCATCACAACAGACAAAAAACCTGTGTTTTATAAACACTCAGTTACAGCAGCCAGAGAAAGCTAATGTTAAAGAATCAAGAGCCCAACTAAAGCAAACACTGATCACCACAATGGTGACAGCAAACTTCAATAAATATTTATTTTTAATAAAACAAGAACTTCTGTACATGTATGAAAGAAATAATGTCAAACTGGTTTGTAAACTGGTTTCACACTCAGTGTGGCTGAAGTCAGTTGTAGTTCTCGTGTTTCTGCTCGTCTCTTCTCTTTTTTCTGTTCTTGTTTCTCTGTCCTTCAGTGACTCTGATTATCAGGAGTTCATCAGTGTCTGAATTTACCCTCTTCTTTTCATTCACTCTGTCAAGTGGACTATATTAGTGAACTAATGTAGGGAATAGTGAATGAGGATATAGGGTGTGATTTGGAACACAGCCTCGGAGTGTCGACTTTGAGCGATGTTAACTCACAGTATATTCCTGTAGGCTACTTTCTCGAAAATGACAAATATTACCCAGAATGCATTGCATCTACAGTATATTTCTGTTTTAATGGAAAATGGTTTGTTACTGTCAGAATTTGGCCGTTTTTTTACAGCAAGGTCTAACAGTGCAGCCAATTATGAAAAAAAAAAACTTCTATGACAATTGTTTGTCGGTGTGTCCTTTTATCTTACACCTTTAAACCTAGGATTATTCAGATAGGGTAAGGTTAGTCAAATCTAGCCTAATCCATAAAGTACTCACCCGCCAGCAAGTTGAAGTTGTTGTTTTTTGAGGCTCAGTTTGTAGTTTTAAGTGTCTCACGGAAGGCAGTTGTATTGTAATTAATAAAATAAGTATTTTTATTGTTACAAAGCAGTTATTGCCAAATAAATGAAAAACTTAAAATCAGCTTAAGCGAAAAATCTCAATAATCTAGCCTTTAATCAGCAATATTGGAGATGCAGTTAAGCGCTCCTCGTTAGAGTGTCAGGTGTCCTTCACGCTTAATGCAGGCAGCATCTGAGGAAGCCTTTCACTCTTCAGACTTTTATACTACTTTTTGGGAAATTCCAACTTCATATTATTCATTAATTGATCAATGCCCTGTATGCAAGCAAATAAGAACATTGAAACAGGTAAATAGCAATATCAATCTTAATATCCAAAACATATCATTATAGTTCCAGCCAATCAAGATATCAGGATGAACTCCTACTCTTTTCTTGTTGCTCCTACTCTTACTCACCAAAAGTGTACAAAATCTGATCTCATCACATGACTCATGACTCTTCCGTCATCTTCCTGTTCTTCATCCCAAATGAAACAGGGGAAAAACCTATAGTTATTAAAGCTGAAATACCACCTGATCAGGTTCCAGACACACCTGTGAATACCTACATCACAATTACTGGTAAGGAAAAATACATTTTTAAGAATATGTAGTGATTATTTCTTTAAAGTTGTATGCATGGTTTGCCTAATGAGAGATGAAGACTTTATCTACAATCATATGATGACATCCATCTGTTCCTATACTCCTCCAAGAGTTTTTGTAGTACTTGTATGAAGATTGT
This sequence comes from Ctenopharyngodon idella, assembly GCF_019924925.1. NCBI lineage: Eukaryota > Metazoa > Chordata > Actinopteri > Cypriniformes > Xenocyprididae > Ctenopharyngodon > Ctenopharyngodon idella. The sequence goes on from NC_067220.1 coordinate 43,915,565, forward strand.
ACCGCAGTACTTAATGTTTAATTAAAATGTTTTTAATTAATATTTTGTTAACAGAACCTGTAACAATACAAAAATGTCATTTACAGTTTTAGCTGTCAACTTAAAGAATTTGAAACTGTCCAGACACAAAACCAAATAGTGTTGCATACAAAATATTCTTTCATAACAAAGATAATAAAGACTGAATTCTCAGCCTGCGTTCCCTCTGTTATTCCTCCAGGTGAAGGGATCTCTCAGACAGTCGAGCAGGCCATCAGTGGAGACTTCATGGGTCGCCTTATTGTCCAGCCCAGTGGTGATGGAGAGCAGAACATGATCCATATGACTCTACCTCTCATTGCCACTCATTATCTGGACAGCACCAATCAGTGGGAGGCTGTTGGCATGGAGCGCCGTAGTGAAGCCATTAACCATATCAACACAGGTCAGCAGGATACAACAGAAATAAAGAAGCTGAAATAAAATCAAAAAGCACTCTCAAGCTCTCCTTACAGAAAGAAAATATATTTCCCTATATATGAATGATCAACATATTAAATATACATGTATATTTTAAAATATACATAATAATATATTGTGTAAATATATTACAGTATATTGAATAATACATAAGGAATTGCTGCTTTTCATATATTTAGTAATATATCAATGTATGTAATTTTATATTCAATAATACACTTCATAATATAGATCATGCAGTATAAACATAAATATATATATAGAGAGAGAAATATATAATGTAATATATTTCTTATATTTTACAATTGATAACATTATAAATGTTTCATATTTTTAAGCTAGCTAACAAAAGCACACCTGCATGTACTGAAGTGCTTTGCAAGGAGACTATCACTGTGCTGAAGAGAACAAAGCCATTATTTTTAAATAAAGTAATTATAGTCTTAATTGCATTCGGCCAGTCATCAACCTAACCACAGGCTCTACTAAACACAATGGTCACAATGGTGACCCCAAAAACTCACACACACCAGAAATTCTTTTAAATTCCAAAATAATAGAACATTAAACACTAACAGATCTCCCCCTATATTAATATTGAGCAAAACACATGAAATAACATTTAATTTAAACATTTACTCTCATTTAACTGAAACAAAGCATGCTGGGAACTAGAAATCTGCTGTCACTCATTCCGTGAATTTGTATGTTTGAACATACATTCACATTCATATGGGAACATGTATGTGCAATATATATGTACACAATAAAGGATAAAACTTTATGAATATTACATGTAATGCTATTTTCTTTTTCATTTATAAATATTTTACATGTATCAATATATAGCCATACATAGTCAATGCATATACTGCAGTATATTGAAAAATATAAGCACTTGTTTCTCATATATGGAAATGTATTATGTAATATATTGCATTATATTTTGCAGTATATTACCATATATATTTGTTCTGTAAGGGTCTCCTGAAAACATTTGATCAAAAGTAGAAAATTTAGATAATAAACAAATAAATATTATTTCTTTATCTTTTTTATGTTAAGGTTATCAGCGGCAGCTGATCTGTCGTAAACCAGATGGATCCTACGCTGCCAGGCTAGACAGGCCAAGCAGCACATGGTAAAGTCATTTTTTTGTTTCTTTTGTTTCATGCCTGATTTTTCTTGTCTTACATATTTCATTTATTACTGTTTTTAATAGAAAAAAATATTTATAACTTATTTATTTGATATCCTTCTGTTTGTCTGTTAAAGGCTGACCGCATATGTGGCTAAAGTCTTCGCCATGGCCATTGAATACATAGATCTACAGGAGAATGTGATCTGCAGCGCCCTCAAGTGGCTGATTCTCAACAAACAACTGTCAGATGGCTACTTTAAAGAGGATTCAGCTGTACTTCATGGAGAGATGGTGGTAAGTTGAATGCAGCCTGTTTGTGTTCAGAAAAGAATGATGCGCAGAGCAGATGAAATGATCCAGAACCAGAGATTTATTTCTCTGTGGTTGCTAGTAGTTATGCATAAAATAATAACTATAGTCAACTAAAGTAACACTTCACAGCCATGATAAAATGTTATATTATAGCAGTTTAACCAGCATCCTAAAGATATTTTTAGCTTTAAAGTCAAAGGCAATTAAAAACTTTAGACAGCAGAATAAAAAATATTAGACATCCCTTTCTTTTCTTTTTTCTTTCTTTCTTTTTTTTTATTAAAGATTTTTCATGAGGGGATGTGATCCTACTTATTTTTCAACATTTCTGGTTCTCCTAGAAGCAAAATTCACACCAGATTTTCTGAGACCAGCAATGTTCATTATTTTACATCAGTGTGCAAATTGTTATTAAATGATTAAAACACACATAATCTGATTGTTTTTGTAGTCTGTTTATTTGTGCTTTATTCCAGGGTGACGTACGAGGCAAAGATGCCGAAGCCTCTCTGACGGCCTTTGTTGTGATTGCCATGCAAGAGGGCAGAGAGATCTGTGCTGGAACAGTTCATGTAAGTGAATTTGTTTCACCTCCATTTGCGGCTCGTGGATTTTAAAATAGAGCAGGCAGAGTAATTGTAGCGTTCTGGGGATCTTCTCCCGAGGATTTTTTTTATTTTTTATTAACTGCTTTAAAATGTCTTTTTGGATCATTTGTAGACATAAAATGTAAAAAACGAAAATGACACATGCAGCAAGATATTATAGTATTATCAGTATACTGATATTACAGTTCTATCTGGTTCTCGAATCTGATTGGCTGAGAGGTCTTTCCAGGCATATTCTTCCAGTATTGCACGGTAACTGTTTCACCGTTTGAATCACTCCACTGTCAGCATTCTCACAGCAAGTGTCATGGCGGACAAGCAAACCCACCATATTTTATTGATACTTCTCTTATTTTGTAATGGAATGTTGTTTTAAGAGTTTTTTAGGTGAGAATATAGTTGTTTAGACCTCAAATACGATCGTAAGATTTGGCTTAATGGCTATATTAATTTTCATAACTTTATATTTACGTTGAAATTAAATCCTGTACTAACTAGAGCGCTGCTTTTGTACGTTTGACTGAACTGCTTGCTTGTGTTTATTTCCTATTTTACTTCTTATACTGTTATTATAGCTATTGTTGTTAATTTAAATATTATTGTTCAATAAATAATATTTTATATAAATAACATGCCGTATTTGTTTGGCATTAAGAAAGAGTCCGTTAATGATTTCAACTTCAGTGAAAGTTACAATAATATGCTATTAGATGGCGGCAAAGACTGTCTTTTATATTGAAATGGACTGAAACAAGGAAGTTGTTTTTACTTTAAACAACATCTTACGAGACGCAACTGACACATGCATTGACTAGCGCTGTCATGGGAGTGATGACAACCTGATGTTAAAAGGACAAAGTCAAAGATCGCTTTCCTCAGCGGACATTCAAACTGATTTTGTGATTATGAATAATGAAGAATATCAGCTAGATGCAGGTAATACACTCGCTCAGGCGATCTCTCTCTCATAATACTCTACATATTACAATGAGTTTCAATGAAGCGACTCAGCGTTCCTTCGTCACTAGTTCTAAAGTGACATTTTAGAATTAGCAACAGAGGCTTGGGCTCAACTGATAAACTGTCAACTTGAGATTTGAATCCATGGCGGAAGGAAGTAGTTCCTCACAAAAGAGGGTTTTTAAAGACACTCCGATGTTGTTTCTTATTTATTTACGCATTTATGCCATCGAACTGTTGTATAAATGCAATATCACACAAGTAGCCGTGCAATATGGCTGTATATCAGCATGCTTTGATTACCTACGGCACTCGCCCTGTGGCCTCAGCCGTGCTGATATACAGCTATATCGCATGGCTACTCGTGTGATATTGCTCATACTCATGTGATATTGCTTATATATACACTGTTAGACCTTGCCAGGCTTTTTTACACTAAAATACTGGTAACACTGTTTCCAGTTATTTGCTGTTGATTGTAGAGTTATTTACTGTAATCTACAGTATGTTACTGCAAAGATACCACACACTACATTAAAACTTGCGACTGCCTTAAATTGTCTGACTGCTATTTAAATTTATAAACTAATATTTATATTCTAATAGTGTGAGCATATTATCACTATGAACTTATTTCATTAGACTTCACTAAAAACATTTTAAATATAGAGATTTTCACTGCATCAGCAACTAGACAGTCACCATCTGTTAAATAAAACAACATGCAACATATCATCAATGTTTCTTGATCTTCTCCTGAACTTAAGCACAGGCTCTACTCTTCAGCACAATGGTGACCCACAAAACTCAATTAGTGAACTAATGTAGGGAATAGTGAATGAGGATATAGGGTGTGATTTGGAACACAGCCTCTGAGTGTCGACTTTGAGCGATGTTAACTCACAGTATATTTCTGTAGGCTACTTTCTCAAAAATGACAAATATTACCCAGAATGCATTGTTTTCTACAGTATAGTTCTGTTTTAATGGAAAATTGTTTGATACTGTCAGAATTTGGTCGTATTTTTACAGCAAGGTTTAACAGTGTAGTCAAACCAAAAATTATTCAGACAGTAGATCTAATTTTTTATATTTTTTTGTGAGGATAGCAAAATAAAGTAAACTGTGACATATTATACCCAAAAATTCTTCATACAGTGGACTACCAGTAAAAGTGATAAAAATTTGGGACCAAAAATTATTCAGACACTTTGACCTGACCATGTTTTGCTTAAGTGTTATCTGACATAATTAAGATTAATTCTGAGATCTTGTCATATTTTATTACCATTTTTTAAACTATTTTGAATAAACTGTAATAATTAATGAAATGTTCAAGGTGTCTGAATAAATTTTGGTTTGACTGTGTGTGTATATATATATATATATATATATATATAAATAATATAAATAATATATATAAATATTTTTATATATATAATATATATATATATATATATATATATATATAAATAATTTTGTCCTTTTAAATGTCCGTGCTGTTCTGTGTCATTTTACAGGCACCAAAAATCAGTAGTTGGTAATAAAAACAATTCTCAAATTAAGCAAATGCTTTATTTTGGAAATAAGACCTGCAATGGCTTGGTATTTGGGCTCGACTCATAAATGGACTGAATTTATATTTATTTATTTTAAATAAACTTTATTAAGTCCATAAAGTGACTCCATAATAAAGTGACTTTTATAATAGTCAGTCAAGTCATCTTCATTTATATAGCGCTTTTCACAATACATATTGTTTCAAAGCAGCTTCATAGTGACAATAGGAACATTATTATCGAGCTAAAGTTGGTTTTTGGTTGAATCACTTCCATTGCAAAAATTGTTAATTATTACTTTAGGGGCCACTTAAATGACACCTTTCCTACTGAAAACCGAATACCTTTAATGCATTCTTGCCATTCATTTACATGTTTAATCTATAGGTTTGTGTGTTTGAGTGTGTAGGTGTGCAGAAGCTTGGTCTTTTTAAAAAAGTGATATTTGCCAAATTACTTGACTGGTCCACATAATACAGAAAAATTAGTTGTGTCCGCGGATCTATGCGAACTGGAATAATTTTGATAACGTTTTTTCTATACATATGGAAAGGAAAGGGAAATGGGCCTTTGCAGGGGATAGATTAGTTGAAACGTCATGGCTGCGTTATCATCATGTCTAGATGCAGATGGACAATGCAACACTTGGAAGCAACAAGACACAAGGGCCTCTGTCAAAGGTGATTTAGTTAAAGTTGCTGGACATAACAAATTTTTGGTTGCTAATATTACTTTGGTCAAAAATAGTGGATACCAAAGGGGTTAAAGTATTCAAATTCAGGTTCTTCTTCACAGCAGTGAGTGAGTCTGTGGCCATAGAGTCAAGGCATACGAAATGTATATCTATGACTTCATTACTATCTAAAACCTTTTTTTTTCTGACATTCGACTATATCATTTATGGACCCTTATGACAAAGGTAATCTAAAGAATTGTGACTGGTGAAATCATACAGGTAACAACATAAATTTACCTTTAACAGTTAGTCAATTATGGTGTACTGTATGTTGTATGTAGATGTAAGAACATTTAACCTCTCACACACACTTTTATAGAGTCTGCATGAAAGTATCAGGAAGGCTGTTGACTTCTTAGAAGGTCGACTTCCACAACTGACCAATCCTTACGCTGTTGCGATGACGTCCTACGCCCTGGCCAATTCTGAAAAACTCAATAAAGACATCTTGATGAAACATTCCACCCAAGGAGAAGGTCAGTGACAAGTCATCAAAAAGTGTTGTGCTTTATACAAGATGGAACAATTCTAACCCAAACCCAAGTGTAAATAATGGAAGAATTATCAAAGTTTTGTGGTGTAATAATAGCTGCCTGTTGGTGTCAATAACAGTAATGGAACGAACACACTCCTGTTTCTATTCCTGATTTGTGTTTGAATCAGCCGGTAGGTTTTGGAATGTCGCTGGACAGCCTCATTACTCACGAGAGGCGACGGCCTATGCTGTGCTGGCACTTGTGAAGGCCAGAGACTTCGATAAAGCAGGAGAGGCAGTGCACTGGCTGGGCAGACAACAGTCTCATTATGGCAGTTCTGACACCACACAGGTACACTAACACCTCATCATTTTACTGTGGTAAACAGGTGTAGAACTTGTCTTTGAAAGCTTTTCTGTGCTTTCTAGGCGACCATCATAGTGTTCCAGGCCGTGGCAGAGTATCGCACGCAGGTGAAGGACCAGCAAAACTTCAATCTGGACGTGGAGCTGGCAGTGGCAGGAAGAAGCAAACCTGTCAGATGGACCATTAAAAAAGATACTGCGCATCTTACACGATCATACAAGGTGAGGAATAACTCATCTACCTGCTTCAAATTGTGTGCTGCTCATGTCAGTTGGGTGATTTTGTTGTATCATAATAAGTGAGGAATTTTGGGATTCTGTCAATAGTGTTGTTTGGTCAGTAAAACAAGTGGTGCTCACTGCAGAGCCAAATGATGTCCAGCTTGAGCTCTATCAACATAATGGGTGGAGCTTCACCTAGTCCAGCTCCACCTATGTGAACCTAATGAGTAGAGCTTAACCTAATTAGGTTTAGGGATAGAGTAAATTTAGAGTAAGGGTGTGGACGGACCTTCACCCATTATGTTCAGAGAGGGGGAACTCTGCAGTGAGCAGCCTCTCCAATAAAGTCTTCAGGTATCTCTGTTACATCATTGATTTGATTATTCTGATGATATTCACTCAACAGGTGGAGATCAACAAGGACTTCAATGTGACGGCTAGAGGAACTGGAAGAGCCACTCTCTCTGTGAGTGTTCATGAGCGTTTATACGGTCAACAGCGAGATTAAAACAAGGGTATAAACATCTAATCTGCTGATTATGTTGTGGCAAATTCGATGTTCCTTCAGTTCTGGTCTCAAAGAAAACTCTCAGAGTCAAATTTCCAGGTCCCAGGAGTTTAAATTTATTGACAAGCAACAAAGTGAGATGCCACCTGCACATCTGAATCTAGCCAGGGCACAGTTTTTATACATTTTTCTTATTTGTTAAAACACAACAAAGTAGTATAAATAATTCTCTGGTAAGATCCACCCCTTCAGTTCTTTTCCATGATCTCATTTACAGGTGCTCTTCTCCCTTTCTCTTCCTGGAATTTCCCAAGTACTCCCCAACATTTTCCCCCCAGTCACTTCATTAATTAAACTGCAGGTGTTGCTTACGCAAGAAATAATTATCTTTATAAGGGTGGTCGACTGCCAACTAGTCTACATCTTTTGACTCTATCTGGTGGAATTCTGTCAATTGATGGTCAAACCTTTCTCACAGGCAAAATGAAACATTGTATCAAAAACAATCAACACTCCCCGGAGGCAAGAAGCCTTCACGTGACACCCTTAATAATGATCTTATTCATTTCACAGCCCCCTGTTGTCTGGTGGAAAAGTACCAGCAAAATATGTTTAGTGGCCAAGCTAACTTCTCAGATACACCTGACCCATGTAATCACAGTCACACACTTCTGGCTTTTATAGTAAACAAACTAATTCTTGTTTTCTATAAGATAGATAAAATACTTTGTCATTTTCAGGTTTTGACGCTGTACTACGCCAGACCTGTTGAGAAGAAGTCTGACTGTACATTCTTTGATCTGACTGTTAAAATGGAAAAAGACACTGAAAGTAAGATTGACAAGAGTTCATGCACTTTCCATACATTCAGAGCTTAAATGAAATCTCCAAAATACCCAAATGTGTTGTTTTTTTATTTTAATGATCTTTTTTTCACTTTAGCAAAACAAGAAGGAGCCCTTGAAACTTACAGACTCACTATGGATTTCTTGTACGTGAACAAATTTCCGGTAACACTTTATTTTAATGTCATTGTTACATGTGTTACATGAAGTTACTATATGCATAATTACATGCAGCTAACCCTAAACCAAACCCTACACCTAACCCTATAGTAAGTTCATGTAGTTAATTAATATTACTCAGTACTTAAATTTATAATTACAGTGTAACAAAGACACCTTAAAATAAAGTGTAACCAAATTTCCTAGTATGTTTATTTTTATGTCAAGAAACCATTTTTATTTGTAATTAATCAGCATGTGCTTATTTATGCTGTTTTCACACTTGGCTTGTTTGCTTCATCGGGGTTCGATCCTGCACTACTTTTTCCCACAATGCGGATGCAACTTCCTCTTCAAAGACAGATAATTCAGAGACGAGCAGCTCTACGTTATACTACAATATAATAATTCTGATATCAAACGGACTCAGGTTTGCACCAAAAGCTCTAGTGTGAAAACAGCCTTGAACGCAGAATCAGTAGATGAAGCAAACCTGAAGACCTACGAAACCTGTTAATAAAACTTGCTCTTGATCTGTCCATCTTCACAGCTACAAAAGTGATATAACCCATGCCACCATGACTATTCTGGACATTGGCATACCGACGGGATTTAGGGTGGAAGGCAAAGATCTTGAAGAGGTATCATGATGATAAACTGATGCAGTGTTGCCTCACATCTACAGTATATAGAAATGAATAAATTATTCCATTCTAGTAGAAACAAAAACTCACAAGCCTTGTGGAGCGTCTCAGTTCTAGTAGCATAAATGTAAATAGAAGAGGAATCTAATAAACATCTACAGACAGGACATTTTGATCATATCATGTATTGATTTTTACTTCTTGTTTTCTTATCCTCAGTTGTCCACAGGGAAGGAGAGATACATTCAGAAATTTGAGATGGACAAATTGCTGTCAGAGCAAGGATCCCTCATCCTCTACTTCGATAAGGTATTTCAACAGTTGCCTGATCATTTCATCTCATTTTCTTTTGACCTGGAAACCATGTGCTTTGCTTTATATATGCAGATATGACAAGTAATTTGGTGATGTCACTTTGTAGGAGAGACTAAGCCTCTGTGCACATACCTATAGACCAGGGGTAGGCAAGTTTGGTCCTAGAGAGCCGCTGTCCTGCAGAGTTTAGCTCCAACCTTAATCAAACACACCTGAACAAGCTAATCAAGCTCTTCAGGATTACTACAGGCAGGTGAAGGGTTTTTTCAGGGTTGGAGCTAAACTCTGCAGGACAGCGGCTCTCTAGGACCGAACTTGCCTACCCCGCTATAGACCAAACAAGTAAATGAACAGCAACGCATTAAAAGTCTTCTGTTTTCAGTTAAAATGGTGTCATTTAAGCGGCCCCTAAGTTAATAATTAACGATTTTTACATCGGAAGTGATTCAATCAAAAACTTACTTTAGCTCAATAATAACTTTTTCCTAGAGCTGCTCTGAAGCCATAACAATCTCTGTCCATTAATTTTCCTATTATCACTGTGAAGCTGCTTTGAAACAATCTGTAAAAAGCGCTATATAATGAAGATGACTTGACTTGTCTATTTCTATAAGGTATTGTTGAATTCTTGATTCTGATTGGCTGACAGATGTTCCAAAGTGCTCATTAATATCCAGTAACTGCATGATCATGTGGTTCTTTTTCACTGCTTATTCACCTTTGTGTAGCCTACATATAAGAGCCATATTTCACACAATATTATAAGCACAAAAAGTATATGTAATATATATCTTATGGCTGTAATAAATTTACATTTTACTTTGTTTTCTGTCAGCTATGCAACATGCAACTGTCTTTGCGGTGTAAATGCATCTATAGTGTTTTGTTTTTTTAAAACCATATTATTTGTTGCTTGTGCAAATGTCAACATGGGCCATTTCCAGTGTACAATATGATATGTAATCATAAATGTGCTTTCGTTTCTGTTTTTTTAGGTTTCGCGTACAGAACCACAAAGAATTTCCTTCAGGATGCACAAGATGTTTAATGTGGGTCTGCTTCAACCTACTGCAGTCACAATATATGAATATTACTCACCCAGTAAGCTATTGCTGCACGTGCATAAACACTTCTGTTTTATTAAACTAGAGCTCTCAAATTAACATGGTCATTTAGTGTTTTTAATAATGGCAGGCACTAATTAATAATTACGACAGTAATTATCTGTTCTCATTGTGCTATAAGGATATTGCAGTCATCTTTTGTTAAACTTGTGTGTGTTTCAGATGCTCGCTGTACAAAGTTCTTCCAACCTAAAAGGAAAGATGGCGCTCTATACACACTGTGTAAGGGAGATTTGTGCCTTTGTGCAGAAGGTATGGTGTTATTACCTTTACGTTTATTCCTTCCGCAGATATTTTTTTCCAAAGCAGCTTATAAATGAGAAACATCACAAGCAATTCGCCATAAGAGCCAAAAAAGTCTTTAATGAAACAGTTTAAATGGTCTTTTACTTCATTCTCTGATCAAATGCACATCTGGAGATGTGTACAGATTTTTTTTTTTTTTTTTACTTTTTATGAATGGGGGAAAAACTTGTTGTTGAGTCTGTTATGAATGTGTGTGTCTCAACACAGAAAGTATCTGCAGTATCCAGAAGCATCAGATCAAAGAACAGGAGCGTTTGAATAGAGCCTGTAAATCTGGCATGGATTATGGTAAACACATGTTCTCTATCCTCATCCATTGAGATCCAGTCTCACAGCTGATGCTGATAACAATATAACACGTGTCTTTGACAGTTTATAAAGTCACAGTATTGGATATGGATGTGGTACAGGACTCTGCCATTTACGACATGAAGGTGGAGCAGGTGCTGAGAGAAAGTACGGTTTATTATCCCCTTGTGTCCATCAAAGTATATTGAAATACATGTTTTTAGAGCATGTAACTCATAAACTGTGGCTGACGTTTGGACGTCTTAGAGTAATTGTTTCCTGTTCTGTCCTGTAGGCACTGATGATAAGAAAGTTGAGGGGAAAGTGAGACCATTTTTGGCTCGTACCAGTTGCATAGAGCATTTGGGATTAAAACAAGGCAAGTCGTACCTCATCATGGGCAAATCCTCTGACGTGTCACGCCTAGGGGGAAGGTAAGTGTTTGTACTTCCTACAGGATTCTGCTTTTGCACAGAAGGACACACTACCCGGTAAATTTAGGATGCAACACATAACATCATACAGACGAGTATGTGATATCTAGAGCTCTGTCACTAATTTCTCTCACTATACAAGTAAAGACTGAGTGCATTCACAGAATTGCTGTACGAGTCATTTGTTAGACCGACGAAAACTGAAACTTGGGTTAAATATCAAGAAGTGCATGTTAGTGTCACATTTGTGTATTTAATGTCACCATGTTTTGAATGTGTTTTCTGTTGTTTTAGTCTGCAGTACATCTTTGGAGAGCAGACCTGGGTTGAATACTGGCCCACAAGAGAGGAAAGCCAAACTCCAGAATACAGGGAGCAGCACATCAGCATCTCTGCACTCCAGAACAGGCCCTTGAAAGAAATATGCGCTACATAATTACATAACAATTACATAACTACATAATTAATTGTGCTCAAAAGTTTACATACCCTTTGCAGAATCTGCAAAAATGTTAACTTTAACAAAATAAGAGGGATCATACAAATTGCATGTTATTTTTTTTTTTGTACTGTCGTGAATAATCTATTTCAGCAAGCTGTTACTCAGTTGTTTTCTCTTTTGAATAATAAAATTTTAGCGTATACATCACTCATGTGAGATCTGGTTTTGAAATTGTTGTTTTCTACAAACCACATTCGACAACATAAAAATGAAATAACTTTTACATTTCAGAAAGAAATGTGGAAAATGAAAAACATGTTAAAAAACATCACCATGAAATCAAAATTGACACTTTTTTTTTGAATGACTATTGCAGTATTTATTATAAATGGTTTATTTGTGCACATCATTATTGTTTTTAAATTCATGTGCCTCATAAATAACTTCCCTCCCTCTTGCAGCGACATCTCTTTCTCTGATGAGGTGTTTACTGGCACGAGGGCGGGACAACCTGTCACTCACATAAGATCGACCAGTAGCAAACCACAACAATCCAAGCCCCGCCCTACATTTTTTTTCTTGTTCAACAAGACATTTAACTATGGATATACATCACAACAGGGAGGGAAGAGTATTAACCAGCTAAGAACAGCTGTCCTGTTAAAATAGGATGTATAAAAAACAAAAGACCTTTCATAAATCTTGATAAGTTCGAACACATCCATACAAACACTTTGTTCTTCACTAAAGTATTCCAAATAAATTATTTTTAAATGTTAATCATGTTGTATAGTACATTTTTGAAACTGGAATGGACAAAAAAGGGCACAATTGCATTATTTAGGTCTAATTGTCTCACTTCACAAAAATTGGACTATTAGATTTCAGCCGAGATGACGAATTATTACTTTAGTCTGACTGAAATCCAACTTTTACAGTGCATGTAAACAGAGACATGGTTCACAATGACTAACTTGACAACAACAAATTTCCATCAGCTCAGTAAACAGTTTAACAATCATTACATTAATTACACCAAATTCATCTTAATGTTTATTTTAGAAGTGACTTGGCTTCATGTTGGGTGATGTTATCCACGGCTGACTGCTCCCTCTCCAGATATCCTTTTACTTTTCCGGACTGATTAAATACTTAGTACAAAAAAAAGAAGAAAAAAAAAAGAATAAAATATATACCTATACATATTTAAAAATGTTTAAGAATGTTCCAATTTACTTATTTTTAAGTGAATATAATTAAGCCTTATGCTTAAGGAAAATATTAAAAATAGGGATAGAAAAATAAACTACTTTCAAGATATATTCTGTTGTTTTCTTACACAATTTTGCTTCTCAAATAAACTTAGGAGTATTTAAATCAAGTTTAGGTATTTTTTTATGGGTGAAAATTATTTTTGTACAGTAGGCCCATATTTTCTTTTTGTATTAGTTCTCTTGGCCAAGAAGCAGGCACAGTATGTAAGTTTCGTCACTAAAGATTGTTCATTCAAAACAATAACAAAGGTGTTTCTTGATGACGCCGTGAATGAGCATGGAATCATGGGAGTTGTTGTCTTCACCTCCACAGGTGATGGAAAACAGTCTGACAGGACTCATGTTCATGGATGATTTCATGAATTCAAGTTGTATTAATGTTACTCTGGTGTAAAGCAGTGCGGGGCCAAGAGCCGCAGGAGTGGAAAACTGGCCTCGAGTCTCATTAAAGAGCTCCGTAAGGATATAGGAAGGAATGATGGCAATAAAAGCCAGAAATTTTACATATATATATAGTGTGTTGAAAGTTGTTATAACATTGTTGGAAAAAATTAAGTACAAAAGTCAAAATATATAACTGTTCTAGTGTTTTGTTGTTGTTTGGATATTTTAATCCAAAAAAAACATACATATTGTGCCTTTAAAGTAACTCCTGAAAGGTCCATTTAGTCACAAAATAAGCACATTTTGCTTTTGTTTTATTAATAAACACGGATTAAATTTTCACAATTTGAAGAGAAATTAAGGTCCAAATTGTTGGAAGCAACCTGTAGGCTAATTAAAAGATACAGAGCTACTCACCTGTCTGAAAAACACTGTACACACACCTCCACAATATCACAACATCCAGAAAAACTGTCGCTACATATTTCACACATCTCACACACGTCCAGCATGTTGCGTTGGTGACCTTGATGACAGAGGCATGTGCATTCATTATTGCAATTGTCCTTGCAGTTCTCACATCCTTCTTTGCTGTATTCACAACCCATAACTTGTCTAGTAAGATTAAATGATTAGTTGATGTGGAAATGTTCTAAAATCTTTAATTTGTGTAATCAGATTTGCATGTAGGAGCATGAGCATGTGAGGCAGCGCAGCCCAGCCAATCGACTGGTCTCATGCAATGAACATTTGCATAAAATATGTGTCCACCCAAACTGTATGCAAATGAAGCATGGGTTTTACCAGGACCACACACACACACACACACACACACACACACACACACACACACACACACACACACACACACACACACACACACACACACACACACACACAGTATTTCAGAAGCCTCTCTGAGCACACACAGACATCAACTGCTGCAATCCAATAGTCTTAGACATGAGATTTGTTTAGATATTCACTAGATAAAAGCCTCTTTGTCTGCTAACTTATATTGAAAAATATATACAGAATAATACATTGCATTAAAATATTACAATATATTGAATAATACATTATTCAATTGCTGCTTTTCATATATTGAAAAATATGTGACCAAAAATTTACTATGTTTCACCAAAGTGTATTCACATGAGTTACTTTCACTCATTAACTCTTATTTCTGATACACAAAGTATTTGAGTTGAGTTTACGAGGAAAATTGTGTTGATGTTACTTAAGGGTGCATGTTGAAAACATGTAAAGTTTAATTGGTCAAACTTAAATTAGTTGAGTTCAAAATACTCAAAATTCTGATTCCAATGGTTGCCCCAATTATTTTTGAGTTACACCAAGGCAATATTTCTAGTGTGTGGAAACTGATTGCCTTAAATATCTCAAGCATGTTTTACTCAAAGTTTTAAGTTGTTAATACAAAGACATACAATAGAGTGTTGGGACAATGATAGACCATTTCGTTTGAAGTCACCATTATGGTGATTAGTGTTTGCTTTAGTTGGGCTCTTGACCCTTGACTTTTAATGT